>NC_083896.1:0-1317728 GCF_032452875.1 Bos javanicus | reverse complement strand
GGTCTCAACTCAGCCTCACAGTGGAATTGCTGGGGAACCTCAAAGGCCCCACACCCAGCCCCCAGCCCAGGGATTCCCTGTCACCAAGGCTGGGGGGGCCTCTGGCACCAGAAATTTTTTCTGAGTTCCCAGATGGTTCTCGAGTAGGACAACTTGGGGAGGCCCCCATCAGAGCCTTCCTAGAGCGTGTGCGTCAGTCTCTATCCCAGGACTGTGAGGGGGAGCAGGGGAGCCAGCCCCCCGAGAACCCGGACCAGGCAGAGCCAAACAAGCCGTGCCAGCTTCAAGCAGGCAGTAGACTGCAAGGCTTGGGTCACCTTCTCCAAACCGGGGAGGGTTCTCCAACCCCACAAACAGGCAGACTGAGGCACTTAGAGTAAGCTGCCACCTGCCCTCTTTCATACAGCGTTCTCAGGTGCTTGAGTAGCAAATCCCACGCCCTCAGACCCCCAGTCCTGAAGCCCTGCCTGCACCCAGTGAGGCGGGCTGGTTGAGGCTCTTCCCTAAGCTCCAGCCCTCAGGGCCAGGCCCCGCCCCATCTTCCATTTCCCTGCCTTTAAACTCCTCAGCTCACAGCCTGCCATACCTTCCCCCGCCTCTCTGTCTCCCCAGGAATCCCCTCAAGTTCCCACCAGTGATCACTGCCCCCTCTTTCCTCTTGGCCAGCTATGATCCTGTCTTCCCCTGGTTTCTGAACCCCACTCCAGCTCTCCCACCCTGCCTGGGACCTTCTGGGTGTTCCGGTACACTTTACCCCTCTATGAGGATGGGGACCCCTGATGCCACCCCAAGGGGCTCATTCCCCTGGTGTTTCCTGAGAAAGCAGCAAGATCGAGGCCCTGTGCTGGGAAGGAGACTCTCACCCCAGTGGGAGGCCAGGGGGAACCCAACAAAAGAGGTTCTTGTTTGGCCAAGGGACATAGGATACACAGAGAGCCCCCGACCCCTTACCTGGGGATTCAGGGGAGTCCTCAAGAGGAGATGGGGGTTTGCACCGGAAGCATGTCCCAATCCAAGAGGAGAGATGTCTAAACAGGAGGAAGGTGCAGGGCCACGCTTGATCAGGCCAAGGCCCTGGAGGGGTGGGGGAGCGTCCAAGCACATGGGTCAGAGCGGCGACCCGGAGAGCAGGGAAGACGGGAGGGCAGTGGGCAGGGCACGGCTCAGCCACCGGGCACTGGTCAGCCCCTCTCAGGGAACAGGCTGGAGAAATGAGGCAGTTCTGTTGTAGCAGAAGATACTATACGTAATCTGCATGTCCAACAGGGAATCCGTTAAACAACTCATCACCCAGCTATATGTGGCCATAAAGAAAAAAATCAACTGGAAATCAGACCACCTGAAAACACAGTACTTCCTTAATGTCTTAATATAGACATATCTCAGCCACATCAAATTTTGTTGAATGGATAAAAATTATGAGTAAGTAAATGACTGAGGAAAAGAATGAAATAAAAGAAAAACTAGTGTTTTTCTATCTCTGTCATAAATATCCCTTATCAATAAAATTTACAGTGGAGGAGGGATAAATTGGGAGTTTAGGATTAACATATACACGTTACTGTATATAAAATAAACAAGGACCTACTGTATAGCACTGAGAACTATTCTCAATATCTTGTGATAACCTATAATGGAAATGAATGTAAAGTAGAATATATAAATGTGGAACTGAGTCACTTTGCTGTACACTTAAAGCTAACACAACATTGTAAATCGACTATATTTCAATAAAATTTTTTAAAAAAATAAAATTTAAATGCATTAGAAACTATACTCCAAAATATTTTGATATTTTGGATATCTTTCCCACCTTAACATGAGTTCAGTGGACATAAACCCTTCTTTGCTTGATGACTCAGAGTCATATTTCTCTGTGCTATAATACAGAAATACATGTAGGGATTATTGAAGCACTTCACCCTCTATGTCAGAGACCCTGGAGTGGCAGATGTTGAGTTTGGACATCTGCTAGACATAGTGGGCTATAGCTGCTCCTTCTATTAGAATTACAGGTGATACTACCAGCACCTTAATGGAACAGGTTGCTGCTAATCTTTAATTGGCTAAGAAACCAGAAACCACTCATTGAAGTGAGTTAAAATTGTGTCCAATATAAGAATAGAGAAAAATAGTACAGATGAACCTATTTGCAAAGCAGAAATAGAGACACAGATGTGTACAACAATTGTATGGACACCAAGAAGGGAAAGGGGGTGGGATAAATCGGGAGATTGGGATCGATGTATATACACTGCCGTGTATAAAATAGCTAGTGAGAACCTATATAGTGCAGGGGATAGAAAAGGAAGGCACAAGACTGTTTGTAGGACATACATTAAATTAACCCTAAAAATGCATTCCAATATACGTTGCTCAGTCACTTCAGTCACGTCCAGCTCTTTGCAACCCATGAACTGTAGCCCCCCAGGCTCCTCTGACCATGGGATTCTCCAAGCAAGAATACTGGAGTGGGTTGCCATGCCCTTCTCCAGGGAATCTTCCCAACACAGGGATCGAACCTGCGGCTCCTGTGGCTCCTGCATAGAGGGCAAATTCTTCACCACTGAGCCACCAGGGAAGCACAATATGCAGACAAATACTGTTTGAGTCCACTTGCATGAGGTACCTAAAGAGTCAAACTGAGAGTCAGAAAGTACATTGGTAGAGGCCCAGGGCTGGGTGGGTGGGAGGGGTGGGGAGGGAAAATAGGAAGTTAATGTTTAAGGGAGACAGAGTTTCAGTTTAGGAAGGTGATGAAAATTCAGGAGATGGATGATGATAAAAATTGTACAACAATGTCAATGTACTTAGTGCCATGGAACCGTACAGTTAAATATGGCTAAATAGTATGTTTCATATTATGTAAATTTTACTACAATAAAAAACTTAGAAAAAGAATATATTGATTCTGAGTGAAGAATCATGAAGCTGGACTCTTATGAAAAGCGTGTGAGCTTAAGTCTGCTGATTTGAGTCTATCTGTTTTACTCGCTCTGTATTTGATTTTGCTTCAGGGTTTTTTTGTTACTGTTTTTGTCTTGAGGGACACTGGTTTTGGTTTTTTTTCCTTCTTTGTCTTTATTCTAGGTCATCTGCTTTTTTCAGTGAGTCAAGGCTGCCACTTAATTGCCTCCTGATTACTCTCTGTCCCAGGGCCTAATCTCAAGCTTTTCTGTGTCTTTTCAGGGAGCATATTTTGATATTAGATGATTAGAATACTAGATTACAAGAATCTCTTTTCCCAGGTGGGTGTCCTGACTGGAACCCACAGTGATTTGCAATTAGCATAGTGACCATGCATGCAGTATGTCGAGATTTCTAAATCCTGGATTCTAACACAAAATCACCTAATTCATGGTCTGGAGCACAGCATACATTCAAAAAAACCAATTCACCTCCCTTGAGATCATGTTCTAATCACTATGCTCAGAGCTTATATGACACTGTGGCCTATAACTTGGTGATAACTTGCTGTTTTCTTTTTCTCCTTCCTGAGTTAAAAATAAAATGGCTAAAAACATACAAACAAATGTGCACACACATACACACACACAAATAAATCCTCCTTGTGATCCCTGGGTTGGGAAGATCCTCTGGAGAAGGAAATGGCAACCCACTCCAGTACTCTTGCCTGGAAAATCCCATGGACAAAGGAGCGTAGTAGGCTACAGTCCATGGGGTCGCAAAGAGTCGGACACGACTGAGCGACTTCATTTCACTTCACTTCACTTGACTTCACTTGAGGTCCCACTAAATTTTAATTCATGGAACAGAGACATGACTAAAGCTTATTCCTAAAAGTTTACTTACTAGAATAAACAAAGTTTCAGGAAGAATACTGAGAGTAAAAAGCATGCTTAAAGACAGCCCTTGAGAAGCATCAACATATTGCACACACAGTCACTAGGCTAACTACAAATCGTTGTCAGCTCGTCAGGACACCCACATGGGAAAATGTGGACCCAGTCTGAGCTATTATTGAGTGATTATTTGCATTTAGGAGTATAAAAAGTGAATTTCTTTGAAAACATTCCATAAATCAGACAATTCTTCTCCCTAGCTGGTCTCAATAAGCCAGGCTTGGCAGAGCGGCCTACAGAAAGGGATTGAACCAGAGCGATGGTGAGTGCACACTTTCTTCATCGTTCCCTTTCATCTTACAAAAGGAAATGAATTCTAGTCTTTTGATTTGCCTCATGTACTTTGACAGCATGGATGTCCAGCTGCTCTTCCAAAGATGCTGAGCCCCAGTCAGACCTCTAATACAGCCATTAGTTCTTCCCCCTACTCCCAAGCATGGCATCCTCCCCAGATAATGATCCTTATACAAATAAGACAGTCTGTATTTTAAGAATCTCTTATGTAGTTCAATCGACATAATGGGTATACTGCAGGGGAGATGCATTTTAAAGTATTATTACCAGGAGAGTATTTCACAAATCCCTAAGTCATAAGGATAGATACAGCAATTTAGAAAGAGTTGAGCACAAAGTCTTTATGTGTGCATTTCATAAAGTGGAATGGACTTCATGAATTTCAATGTGGCAGGATCTTCACTCTGCTGTCCTGGCATTACCAAACAAGATGCTTGTTATAAAAAAGAAATATGTGTGACTGGTGAGGACATTGTGTTATTAATGCCCGTGTTCTGCTCTCTGTAAAATCCTTCATTGGAAGTTGTCACCTGCGCTAAAAGATATGCACAAACTTTCTTACCTAAATTATCTTGCTGAAGACAGCCAGAAGATGCTAACTCCACAAATCTCCGAATAAAAAGGCACTTTAACAAACCCCCATGTCCTTATATTTAATGTAGGAATAAAATGCCAGAATTCTGACATCTATGGATGATTCTTCTCTAGTGAGTTGCAAGATATTTCTATTTGTTAATTGCTCCATGAAGTTAGTTTTAATAAGCAAAAGCTGTGTTAAAAAGCCAAGAGACTTATATTTTTAATTTGTGAAAGTATGATTGGCTTATGAGGTGCTGTTTGTAATAAAATGCATGGAGCTAATTACTCTCAGGATATTAGGGAGGACATCTACAGAAGAGGTCAGGATTACCTCCGCTGGGGGCAGGGGAGAGGGTGTATCTGTGAAAGAAGTCCATGTGTCTTCCTTCTGACAGCAACCCCTCCTTCTGCTGAGCTCTTGGTTCCACCTTTCCAGGCCCTTTCAGGGTATTGTCCTTTGTAACACTGCCAGACTCTCTTTTTTTCTATCGGCTCCTCCCTTTCTGCATACAATCCTGCTCAAATCTGCCCTCACCTGAGAACCCTCCATGGTTCTCCATGTGGACAGACGGCTCCACTAGCTTACTCCTGCAGCCATTACTTTTTTAACCTGCTGCTCATTTCCTCAGGGCTTCCCTGGTGGCTCAGTGGTAAAGAACCTACCTGCAATGCAGGAGATCTGGGTCTGATCCCTGGGTTGGGAAGATCCCCTGGAGACAGGAATGGCTCCCTACTCCAGTGTTCCGGCCTGGGAAACCCCACAGACAGAGGAGCCTGGGGGGCTACACAGTCCATCAGGTCACCAAGAGTCAGACACAACTAAGTGACTAACACTTCCTTTTTTCATGTCCAAAGAACTGTGTTCACTTCTGCCTCTCCTTGGAAATTACACTATGCAAAAACTCAAATGGGCTTTTAATCCCAAATTTAACAGCAGGTGTGCTGTGTCCTCAATCTCCTAGTGTCTCTGGATCTACCGTATGGCTGGTGTTTCTGAGGAAAGAGGACCCCTCGGACTAAGCATGTGCAGAAAACCTCCTTCAAGATCAAAATGGGAAGAGGGGTGCCATCCCATAGTAAGTGATGCTAACTACCCGCAGGCCTTTTCAGTAGAATCCATTTTGGCTAAGAGATACATGTGCACACATGGGAGGATCCTGAGACATAGCAAATATGGACTCAGAACCAGGCAAATCAAAATGATTGGCTATAGGAAACTCAAATGAAATGCCCCATAAAAGTGATTCAAACTAACACGAGGGCCCAACTCTCTCTCTCTCTCTGAGTTCGCCTGTGTGGCTATCAACATGTACTGTGCTCTTTTTTTTCCTCCTAATAAGACACTTTACTTGTTTCACTACTTTCCCTTTTTGTGGGAATTCTTTGTTTGCAAAGCTGAAGAGCAGGACCTTGTCACTGACCACTGGTCTCAGTTCAGTTTATGCACTCAGTCGTGTCTGACTCTTTGCAACTCCATGGACTGCAGCACACAAGGCCGCAGCACAAGGCTTCCTGTCCATCAGCAACTCCCAGAGCTGACTCAAACTCATGTCCCTCGAGTCCAACCATCTCATCCTCTGCCATCCCCTTCTCCTCCTGCTTTCAATCTTTCCCAGTATCAGGGGCTTTTCCAATGAATCAGTTCTTCTAATCAGTTGACCAAAATATTGGAGCTTCAGCTTCAGCATCAGTCTTTCCAATGAGTACTCAGGACTGATTTCCTTTAGGATGGACTGGTTGGATCTCCTTGAAGTCCAGGGGACTCTCAAGACTCTTCTCCAACAACACAGTTCAAAAGCATCAATTCTTCAGCACTCAGCCTTCTTCACGGTCCAACTCTCACATCCATACATGGCTACTGGAAAAACTAGCTTTGACTAGATGGACCTTTGTTGGCAAAGTAATTTCTCTGCTTTGTAATTTGCTGTCTAGGTTGGTCATAGCTTTTCTTTCAAAGAGCAAGCATCTTTTAATTTCATGGCTGCAGTCACCATCTGCAGTGATTTTGGAGCCCAAGAAAATAAAGTCTGTCATTGCTTCCATGTTTCCCCATCTACTTGCCATGAAGTGATGGGACCAGATGCCATGATCTTAGTTTTCTGAATGTTGAGTTTTAAGCAAACTTTTTCACTTTCCTCTTTCATCAAGAGGCTCTTTAGTTTTTCTTCACTTCCTGCCATAAGGGTGGTGTCATCTGCATATCTGAGGTTATTGAAATTTCTCCTAAAAATCTTGATTCCAGCTTGTGCTTCTTCCAGCCCAGCATTCTGCATGATGTACTCTGCATATAAGTTAAATAAGTAGGGTGACAACATACAGCCTTGACATACTCCTTTCCCAATTTGGAACCAGTCCACTTTTCCACATCCAGTTCTAACTGTTGCCTCTTGACCTGCATACAGATTTCTTAGGAGGCAGGTCAGATGGTCTGGTATTTCCATCTCTTTGAGAATCTTCCACAGTTTGTTGTGATCCACACAGTCAAAGTCTTTGGCGTAGTCAATAAATCAGAAGTAGATGTTTTTCTGGAACTCTGTTACTTTTTTGATAATCCAATAGATGTTGGCAGTTTGATCTCTGGTTCCTCTGCCTTTTTGAAATCCAGCTTGAACATCTGGAAATTCATGGTTCATGTACTGTTGAAGCCTGGCTTGGAAGATTTTGTGCATTACTTTGCTGGTGTGTGAGATGAGTGCAATTGTGGGGTAGTCTGAACATTCTTTGGCATTGCCTTTCTTTGGGATTGGAATGAAAACTGATCTTTTCCAGTCCTGTGGCCACTTTTGAGTTTTCCAAATTTGCTGGCATACTGAGTGCAGCACTTTCACAGCATCATCTTTTAGGATTTGAAATAGCTCAACTGGAATTCCATCACCTCCACTAGCTTTGTTCATAATGATGCTTCCTAAGGCCCATTTGGCTTTGCACTCCAAGATGTCTGGCTCTGAGTGATCATACTATCGTGGTTATCTGGGTCATTAAGATCTTTTTTCAGTGTCCAAGGCAAGGCAAATTAGGTTTGAATCAACATCAGACTTAATCAGCCCTGGTAAGTCCCATGTCACAGCACATCTGGAGTCCCAGTTGGGAAAAGGTCCCAGGTAGCACATCTACTGCATGGGTGAGACTTCAAAGATTACAACCACTGGTCTAGGGGCTAGAATCTGGTGCTGTCACTACTGCAACCCAACCTCAGCCTCTTCCAGGAAGCAAAGCCCTGTTTCAAGCTGCTTCAACCAAGGCCACCCAAGATCATTTCCTCCTTGAGACTCTACTTCATCTGGCTCTTATTGCCATCTGTGATCTTGGTTCCCAGTTTCTTTCTATCTCAGAATGATCTTTATGTCCGTTTGGTCTCAGAGTCTCCCTAGATGTGGGTAAAAGCCTGGATTTAGTCCTCTCTTCTTTCTCCACTCTCTAGAATCCACCTATTCTCATGCCTTCCACAAATCCTTGTTGTTGCTGTTATTGCTCAGTCACTCAGTTGTGTCTGATTCTTTGTGGCCCCGTGGACTGCAGCATTCTAGGCTTCCCTGTCCTTCACTATCTCCCAGAGTTTGCTCAAACTCATGTCCATTGAGTCAGTGATCCCATCCAACCATCTTGTCCTCTGTCGCCCCTGTCTCCTCCTGCCCTCAATCTTTCCCAGCATCAGAGTCTTTTCCAGTGAGTCAACTCTTTGCATCAGGTGGCCAAAGTATTGGAGTTTCATCTGCAGCATCAGTCCTTCCAATGAATATTCAGGGTTAATTTCCTTTAGGACTAACTGGTTTGATCTCCTTGGTGCATGACCATCAAATCTTTCTCTCTGTGCTTCTGCCCAAGAACTAGTGAAGTGTTTCCAGCTGCTTGTTAGAAAGCTCTCCCTGCATGTCCTTCCAGGATCTCTCATTCATCTAAAACTAGATTTGCTGGCTTTTCTTCAGACCAGCTCTTTCTTCAAAATTTCTTTTCTCTTTCTCTTAAAGATACCCAGCAGCCTAGACAAGACACATTTTGATCCTCTTCTGCTTGGCCCCTTCATCCAGCCAGTCACCAACCCCTGTCCTTGTCTGCCTTCTTGAGGCATTTCCCAAGTCCTCTGCTTATCCCTACTGTTACCAATTGTGGCTAATTTAGTTAGGCTACTGCTAAGTCGCTTCAGTCATGTCTGACTCTGTGCGACCCCATAGACGGCAGCCCACGAGGCTCCCCCATCCCTGGGATTCTCCAGGCAAGAACACTGGAGTGGGTTGCCATTTCCTTCTCCAATGCATGAAAGTGAAAAGTGAAAGTGAAGTCGCTCAGTCGTGTCTGACTCTTAGCGACCCCATGGACTACAGCCCACCAGGCCCTCCGTCCATGGGATTTTCCAGGCAAGAGTACTGGAGCGGGGTGCCACTGCCTTAGTTAGGCTAGAACTTAGTATTTTCCCTATATGGTTTCAGGTTGACTCATTGGAAAAGACCCTGATGCTAGCAGGGATTGCGGGCAGGAGGAGAAGGGGACGACAGAGGATGAGATGACTGGATGGCATCACCGACTTGATGCACGTGAGTTTGGGTGAACTCCGGGAGCTGGTGATGGACAGGGAGGCCTGGCATGCTGTGGTTCATGGGGTCGCAAAGAGTCAGACACGACTGAGCGACTGAACTGAAGACTTGATCAAGAGAAGAATGTGGTGGCTATGAGAAGATTCTTGGATTTCCAGCTACAGGGAGTGCAACTGACTGGTGTCAGATGCTGGATTCTAAAATCCATCACCACGTAAGCACCCAGGCTTCACTTCCCATGGGCCACCCTCAAACAGTGACTGAGTGTGGCAGGGATACTAAAGCAGCTCATATCTATGACAGGGAAGTTTCCTCTGATGGACATGCCTCTGATTTTGCTTAAGGAATCCCATGGTTTTGCCAAAGTCTCTTAGAACTATGCTGATCCATCCAACCATCATTTCTCCCTTCTCTCTTTCATCCAGGACCAGATATGCTTCATGGTCTGATGGCTCTTTCGCCTCCCTCCTACCCTGACTCTCCAGTTTCCTGCAGAGATGGTTCTCTTAAAAGTCTCTTGCATCATTAACTCCATTTTGGCTTCTACTTTCCAGGGGACATAGAGTAATTCAAAGAATCTGTGCAAGTCTTGGAAGGTGGAGTGAATTCGCAGCCATTGCTCTCTGAAGGTCATCATGATGAGAAGTAGAGACAGATAGATGCAGAGGAAGATGGGTGTTCTAGCTTATCTGGACTGTCTTGCTCTCGCCTACTAGATGATTAGCTTTCATTCCCAATTGTTGGCTCTGATGACTAACAGTAGCCCAGGCTCACTACCAAATACATGGCTGCAGATCAGAGAAAGAGTAGCTACGCAGAAGTGACAACTTCCCACAGAGTTGTCTGCCACCTCTCCTTTGAGGTCCCGCCCTGGAGGCTATACACACCTATCCTCCAAGCTGAAGCTCCAGCTTTCCACCCATGCCAGTGCTTCAGGTGGACTAGATAGTGACTTATCCTGAATGTTCCAACTCCCCTTGTTGGACCCTTACTTCCATGGCTTCTCTCATGATGGTTAAGGTCTTTATCTACAACAAATCCTTATTCCATATACTCAGAGTAGCTCTGCTTTCCAGATTAAACCTTGACTGACCCACCAGCCCACCAGTGCCTTTATTGTCAAGACTAAAACCACTGCAAGAGTGGCCTAACTCTCTCTCTCCCATCAATGCATCTTGACCATTGCCACTAGACTCATCTTTATCATGACACTCTAAGGATGAATGGTATCTCTCTATTGCCTACAAAATAAATCTGAACCACCACCATGATCCTCTCCACAGGCTAACTTTACATGTTTTTGTTCCTCAATCCCCCTTCATGAATTTTTTCTTCTGCCAAATTGACCTACTCACTTCCCCCAGATACTTCTTGATTTTACTCATTCTGCTTCTTCTTTGGCAACATGTCCTATCTTCTGTTTCTCTGATCCATTTCTGATCCATTTATTGAAATCCAATACATCCTAGAGAAGCCATTTCTAACCCAACCACCTCTTCAAATGCTCAGTAGGATATGATTGCTGTTTTTACTGAGCAATTTCCTAAAATTAGGGCCTTCTCTTGACATTTCTCTCCTATCATATGTGCCAGAAATTCTAATAAGGAATTTCATTTTTAATAGACCACAGTCACCACTAAAAAGGAAATAAGTATCATATACAGTTTAAATGCACTTTTAAATCAAATAAAATGTATTTTTATATGAAGTTTTATAACCCTGTTTTATGCAATGAATTGCATCCTTATTCAATGCTGCAGACTCAGCTAACTACAGCCAGACAGGTCATCAGGACCAGTGTGGTCAGGCTTGTGGGACTGGGGATGAAGAGACATCCTGCCCAGTTAGGAGATTGCCTAAATACAGAGGGATACAGAAAATAAATGAATATATTGACGATGATGATGGGGGAAGGGAGACTGGGGTAAACCCATGGTGATTGGTTGGAATTGGAAATATTGGTCTGAACTTGCAATTTTTTTCTTTGTCTTTTGTCAAACTTCAACTTGAATCAGCCATAGGTATACATATATCCCCTCCCTTTTGAAGCTTCCTCCCCTCTCCCTCCCCATCCCACCCCTCTAGGTTGATACAGAGCCCTTATTTGAGTTTCCTGAGCCATACAGCAAATTCCCGTTGGCTATCTATTTTACACGTGGTAATATAAGTTTCCATGTTACTTTCCGTATATCTCACCCTCTCTTCCCCTCTCCCCATGTCCATAAGTCTGTTCTCCGTGTTTCTCCTTTGCTGTCCTGTAAATAAATTCCTCAGTACCATTTTTCTAGATTCCGTATATACGCATTAGAATACAATATTTATCTTTCTCTTTCTGACTCACTTCACTCTGTATAATAGGTTCTAGGTTCATCCACTTCATTAGAACTGACTCAAATGTGTTCTTTTTATGGCTGAGTAATATTCCATTGTGTATATGTACCACAACTTCATTATCCATTCATCTGTTGATGGACACCTAGGTTGCTTCCATGTTCGAGCTATTGTAAATAGTGCTGCAATGAACAATGGGATACATGTGTCTTTTTCAATTTTGGTTTCCTCAGGGTATATTCCCAGAAGTGGATTTACTGGGTCATATGGTATTTTTAACCTAGCTTTTTAAGGACTATCCATACCACCTTCCAGAGTGGCTGTATCAATGTAATCCCCACCAACAGTGCAAGAGCCTTCCCTTTTCTCCACACCCTCTCCGATATTTATTGTTTGTAGACTTTTTGATGATGGCCATTCTGACCTGTGTGAGGTGATATCTCATTGTAGTTTTGATTTGCATTTCTCTAATAATGAGCGATGTTGAGCATCCTTTCATGTGTTTGTTAGCCATCTTTGGAGAAATGTCTGTTTAGATCTTTTCTCCATTTTCTGATGGGTTGTTTGTTTTTCTGGTGTTGAGTTGTACATTTTGTATATTATACAAATGAGCTGGTTGTGTGTTTTGGAGATTAATCCTTTGTCAGTTGTTTCATTTGCTATTTTTTTCTCCCATTCTTAGAATTGGCTTTTCACCTTGCCTAACCCTTATGGCAGAAAGTGAAGAGGAACTAAAAAGCCTCTTGATGAAAGTGAAAGTGGAGAGTGAAAAAGTTGGCTGAAAGCTCAACATTCAGAAAATGAAGATCATGGCATCTGGTCCCATCACTTCATGGGAAATAGATGGGGAAACAGTGGAAACAGTGTCAGACTTTATTTTTGGGGGCTCCAAAATCACTGCAGATGGTGACTGCAGCCATGAAATTAAAAGACACTTACTCCTTGGAAGGAAAGTTATGACCAACCTAGATAGCATGTTGAAAAGCAGAGACATTATTTTGCCAACAAAGGTCCGTCTCGTCAAGGCTATGGTTTTTCCTGTGGTCATGTATGGATGTGAGAGTTGGACTGTGAAGAAGGCTGAGCACCGAAGAATTGATGCTTTTGAACTGTGGTGTTGGAGAAGACTCTTGAGAGTCCCTTGGACTGCAAGGAGATCCAACCAGTCCATTCTGAAGGAGATCAGCCCTGGGATTTCTTTGGAAGGAATGATGCTAAAGCTGAAACTCCAGTACTTTGGCCACCTCATGCGAAGAGTTGACTCATTGGAAAAGACTCAGATGCTGGGAGGGATTGGGGGCAGGAGGAGAAGGGGACGACAGAGGATGAGATGGCTGGATGGCATCACTGACTCGATGGACGTGAGTCTGAGTGAATTCCGGGAGTTGGTGATGGACAAGGAGGCCTGGCGTGCTTCGATTCATGGGGTCGCAAAGAGTCAGACACGACTGAGCGACTGAACTGAACTGAACTGAAGGTTTCCTTTGCTGTGCAAAAGTATTTAAGTTTAATCAGGTCCCACTTGTTTAGTTTTATTTTTATCTAGGAGGTGGGACATAGAGAGTCTTGCTTTGATTTATGTCATCAAGTGTTCTACCTACATTTTCCTCTAAGAGTTTTATAATGTCTAGTCTTATATTTAGATCTTTAACCCATTTTGAGTTTATCTTTGTGTATGGTGTTAGGAAGTGTTCTAATTTCATTCTTCCACATGTTGCTGTCCAGTTTTCCCAGCACCATTTATTGAAGAAACTGTCTTTGCCCCATTGTATATTCTTGCCTCTTTTATCAAAAATAAGTGCCCATAGGTGTATGGGTTTATTTCTGGGCTTCCTGTATTGTTCATTGGTCTATGTTTCTCTTTTTGTGCCAGTACCATACTGTCTTGATGATCGTAGCTTTGTAGTATAATCAGAAGTCAGGAAGGTTGATTCCTCCAGTTCCACTCTTCTTTCTCAAGACTGCTTTGGCTCTTCAGGGTCTTTTGTGTTTCCATATGAATTGTGGAATTTTTTGTTCTAGTTGTGTGAAAAATGCCATTGGTAATTTGATAAGGAGTGCATTGAATCTGTAGATTGCATTTGCCAGTACAGTCATTTTCACAATATTGATTCTTCCTACCCAAGAACATGGAATATTTCTCTATCTGTTTATGTCATCTTTGATTTCTTTTGTTAGTGTCTTATAATTTTCTATGTACAGTTCTTTTATCTCCTTAGGTAAGTTTATTTCTATATATTTCATTCTTTTTGTTGCAGTGGTGAATGGGGTTGATTCCTTAATTCCTCTAATTTTTCATTGTTAGCATATAGAAATGCAAGTGATTTCTGTATATTGATTTTGTATCCTACAATTTTGCTAAATTCACTGATTATCTCTAGTAATTTTCTGATACTACCTTTAGGGTTTTCTATGGACAGTATCATGTCATCTGCAAACAGTGAGAGCTTTACTGCTTTTCTGATCTGGATTCCTTTTATTTCTTTTTCTTGTCTGATTGCTGTATCTAGGACTTCCAGAACTATGTTGAATAACAGTGGTGAAATTGAACACCCTTGTCTTGTCCCTGATCTTAGGGGAAAAGATTTCAGTTTTTCACCATTGAGAATAATCTTTGCTGTAGGCTTATCATATATGGCCTTTATTATGTTGAGGTAGGTTCCTTCTATACCCATTTTTTAAAGAGTTTTAATCATAAAAGGGTGATGAATTTTGTCAAAGGCTTTTTCTGCATCTATTGAGATGATCATATGGTTTTTATCTTTCAATTTGTTAATATGGTGTATCACATTGATTGATTTGTGTATATTGAAGAATCCTTGCATCCCTGGAATAAACCCAACTTAATCATGATATATAGCTTTATGATGTGTTGCTGAATTTTGTTCGTTAAAATTTTGTTGAGGATTTTTGCATGTTTGTTCATCAGTGATATGGGCCTATAGTTTTCTTTTTTTGTGTGTTGTCTTTGTCTGGTTTCGGTATTAGGGTGATGGTGGCCTCGTAGAATGAATTTGGAAGTGTTCCTTCCTCTGCAATTTTTTGAAAGAGTTTTAGAAGGATAGGCATTAGCTCTTCTCTAAATGTTTGATAGAATTCTCACGTGAAGCCGTCTGGCCCTGGTCTTTTGTTTTTTGGGAGATTTTTGATCATAGCTTCAATTTCAGTGCTTGTTGAGTTGTTCATAATTTCTATTTTTTCCTGGTTCAGTCTTAGAAGATTGAACTTTTCTAAGAATCTGTCCATTTCTTCCAGGTTATCCATTTTATTGCAGTATAGTTGTTTGCAATAATCTTTGTATTTCTGCCTTTTCTGTTGCAACTTCTCCTTTTTCATTTCTAATTTTGTTGATTTGATTCTTTTCTCTTTTTGTCTTGATGAGCCTGGCTAAAGGCTTGTTGATTTTGTTTGTCTTCTCAAAGAACAATTTTTTAGTTTTATTAATATTTACTACTGTTTCTTTCATTTCTTTTTCATTTCTTTCTGCTCAGATCTTTATGATTTCTTTCCTTCTACTAATTTTGGGTTTTTTTTTTTCTCTTCTTTTTTCAGCTTTTCTTCTACTCTAGCTTTCTTTTGCTTTTTATTTGCATGGAATGTATTTTCCATCCTCTCACTTTCAGTCTATATGTGTCTTAAGGTCTGAAGTGGGTTTCTTGTAGACAGCATATATATGGGTCTTGTTTTTGTATCCCTTCAGCCAGTCTGTGTCTTTTGGTTGGAGCATTTAATCCATTTACATTTAAAGTAATTATTGATTTTTTTTTTCCTCTTGCCATTTTCTTAATTGTTTGGCATTGATTTTGTATATTTTTTTTCTTCTCTTGTATTTTTTGACTATATAAGTCTCTTTAACATTTGTTGTAAAGCTGGTTTGATGGTACTGAATTCTCTTAACTTTTGCTTGTCTGAAAAGCTTTTTATTTCTCCCTCAATTTTGAATGAGATCCTTGCTGGGTACAGTGATCTTGGTTGTAGATTCTTCCCTTTCAGTACTTTAAATATATCCTGCCATTCCCTTCTGGCCTGCAGAGTTTCTGCTGAAAGATCAGCTGTTAAGCGCATGGGGTTTCCCTTGTATGTTAGTTGTTGCTTCTCCCTTGCTGCTTTTAAGATTTTTTCTTTGTGTTTAGTCTTTGTTAATTTGATTAGTATGTGTCTTGGCATGTTTCTCCTTGGGTTTATCTCTGCACCTCTTGGACTTGATTGACTATTTCCTTTTCCATGTTGGGGAAATTTTCAAGTATAATCACTTCAAAAAATTTCTCATACCCTTTCTTTTTCTCTTCTTCTTCTGGGACCCCTATAATTCGAATGTTGGTATGTTTGTTATTGTCCCAGAGGTCTCAGAGACTATCCTCAGTTCTTTTCATTCTTTTTACTTTATTCTGCCCTTCAGAAGTTATTTCCACCACTTAACTTCCAGCTCACTGATTTGTTCTTTTGCTTCAGATATTTTGCAATTGATTCCTTCTAGAGTATTTTTAATTTCAGTAATTGTATTGTTTGTCTCTCTGTTTATTCTTTAATTCTTCTAGGTCTTTGTTAATTGATTGTTGCATTTTCTCCATTTTGTTTTCAAGGTTTTTGGTCATCTTTACTACCATTATTCTGAATTCTTTTTCAGGTAGTTTGCCTATTTCCTCTTCATTTATTTGGACATCTGTGTTTCTAGTTTGTTCCTTCATTTATGTAGTATTTCTTTGCCTTTTCATTATTATTTTTTAACTTATTGTGTTTGAAGTCTCCTTTTCCCAGGCTTCAAGACTGAATTCTTTCTTCCTTTTTGTTTCTTCCTTCCTAAGGTTTGTCCAGTGGTTTGTGTAAGCTTTGCATAGGGTGAGATTTGTGCTGAGTTTTTGTTTGTTTGTTTTTCCTCCAACAGGCAAGGCTGAGTGAGGTGCTAATCCTGCCTGCTGATGATTGGGTTTGTATTTTTGTTTTGTTTGTTGCTTGGATGAGACAACCTACATAGGGTGCTACTGCTGGTTGGGTGATTCCGAGTCTTATATTCAAGTGGTTTCCTTTGTGTGAGTTCTCACTATTTGATACTCCCTAAGGTTAGTTCTCTGGTTGTCTAGGGCCTTGGAGTCAGTGCTCCCACTCCAAGGGCTCAGGGCTTGATCTTGTTGGTGCTTTACCATGAGGAAAACAGGGTGCTCACGTGCTGCTGATCCACGCGTGGACTGTTCAGATTTTTGTGAAAACAATCTAGTAAAATATGTGTCGCTCCATCCTTCAGCTCAGAAACTCCTCTTGGACCTGAGTTCACTCCATGGAAGAAAAGGGGAGCAGGAGAACCCCAGCACCTTTCACCACTGAGGACCCCACAAAGGCCTCACTGCTCCTGTGGACTCCTGCAGCTTCTGCCAGTGAGAATCTCCCAAGTCTTCACCAACGTGAACCGCAGCTAAGGAGATTCTGAGAGCCCCTGCCACTCAGTCTCTCTGGAGCCAATATTACCATGAATCAACCACCTCCCTCCAGGCCCTGTATGAACTTGTATTTTTATAAATGTAGAAATAGGAGTGTGTGTGTGTGTGTGTGTGTGTGTTGCAGATTGCGTTCCCTGGAAATAAACACTGAGATGAAGTTTGGAGTTAGGATATTTATTAGGGGTCAAAATATGTAGAAGGGGATGGATTGGGCAGAAGGGGACATTGAACTGCGATGCTGGCCCAGGACTGTCTTGGTCAGCTCAGCTCTGGAGCGTACATGGCCTCTCAGAGTGGCTCCCTTTGGACCAAAATGACTAATCTTTATCCCCTGTCTTCAAATCAGTCATTAGATGAGGGCTGGCTGAAAAGGTGAGATTTGGGCAAGGCCTGTCTCTGCAACAAGTCCTTCCTTGTAGGGGGATCTGAGTTGTACATTTTCATATCCACCACAATACCTGTGTGTGTATGTGTGCATGTGTACACACACACACGTTTCTTGGCTCTGAGAGGGCCTAAGAACAATGGCACCCCAGCAGACTGAGCACATACAGATATTCTTTCAAAGGAACCAAGGCTCCTCAGAAAATGGCTAATTACAGGGCCGATGCAGGGAAAGCATAAGATACGCCTTCAACATTTTGTGCCATAAAGTAAGAAACTGGTCCAAAAATGATGAGTATCTGTCAAAGGAACATGGGCACCATCTTAAAAGGGCTCATCCTCGCCAAATCTGCAACATTTCAGCATCAAAATAAATAAGGATAGTAACAAGTTATACGGAGAAGGCAATGGCACCCCACTCCAGTACTCTTGCCTGGAAAATCCCATGGGTGAAGAAGCCTGGTGGGCTGCAGTCCATGGGGTCGCTATGAGTCAGACATGACTGAGCAACTTCACTTTCACTTTTCACTTTCATGCATTGGAGAAGGAAATGGTAACCCACTCCAGTGTTCTTTCCTGGAGAATCCCAGGGACAGGGGAGCCTGGTGGGCTGCCGTCTATGGGGTTGCACAGAGTCGGACACGACTAAAGTGACTTAGCAGTAGCAGCAACAAGTTATAAGTCACAGAATAAAACAGGGATTCATGAATGCACACTCATAATAATAAAGAAATTAAGGAAAAAGGAAGGATTGATCTTATCATAGAATAACAGCTAATAAATATAAAGGGTTAATGGAACTAAACAAATTGGCAATTATAACAAGAACAATTGACTCAGCAAGATTCATCAACAGATGCTAAAACTAGTAGGCAAAAATTTCAGGACATGTAAAAAGTCTTGAACTATCTCCTGTAAAATGCGTATTGATGACTTATAAGGTATAAAAGTCTTGTCGTTGTTCAGTCACTAAGTTGTGTCTGACTCTGCAACCCCGTGGACTGCAGCATGCCAGGCTTCCCTGTCCTCCACTATCTCCTGGAGTTTGCTCAAATTCACTTCCATTGAGCTAATGATGCCATCCAAACATGTCATCCCCTGTAAATCTCATCTTTTGCCTTCTATCTTTCCCAGCATCTGGGTCTTTTCAATGAGTCAGTTCTTTGCATCAGATGGCCAAATTATTGGAGTTTCAGCTTCAGCTCCAGTCCTTCCAGTGAATATTCAGGGTTGATTTCTTTTAGGATTCACTGGTTTGATCACCTTGCTGTCCAAGGGACTCTCAAGAGTCTTCTCCAGCACTACACTTCAAAAGCATCAGTTCTTCAGTGCTCAGTCCTCTGTATGGTCCAACTCTCACATCTGTACATGACTACTGGAAAAAGTAGAGAATTTTGGTTAGACACTGTCTTAATGCATGATAACAGAATGGAACATCTCTTTTATCATCTCTTGTGATCAGACAAATCACCACCACATGCCTCTTGATATGATTCACTGAGAAGAACACAGCATCACTTCTGTGGTATTCCTGCCACAAAGTGTATAAACTAAATCTAAGCATAAGCAAGTATCAGACAAACCTCAAATGCAAGACATTCTAAAAAGTAACCAGCCTGTACTGCTAAAAAAAATTACACTACAGTCATGGAATACCAAATAAAGATGGAGGGAGCTTCCCTGGTGGCTCAGTAGTAAAGAATCTACCTGCCAATGTGGTAGACATGAGTTCGATCTGTGATCCAGGAGAATCCCACATGCCACAAAGCAACTAAGCCCTCGCTCCACAGCTACTGAGTCCAGGAACTCTGGAGCCCCTGAGCTGCTGCAAAAGATTAGCATGATGCAGCAAAGATTCCATGGGCTGCAGCTAAGACCTGGCACAGCCAAATAAATGAATAAAAAGCCATAATTACAGAGAGCAAAGGATGAGGCAGATGTGGTAAAACGTTAATCCCACATGAGGGAAAGGGGTTAGAGAATGGAGCATGGAGACTATACAGAATTTATTTTACTATTCTTGCCACTCTTCTGTAAACTTGAAATAATTTCTGCAAAATTATATTAAAGAATTATATTTTAATCAAATGATGTTCAGTCAGATTGTGGCTCCCCTCCTTTTTTGCTGGATCTACTGTGAGTCAACCCCTTTCACCTTCCACAGAGTTGGAGAAATACTGAAAATCCACGTCTCTTTTGTCTCCTGCATTGACAGGTGGGTTCTTTACCACTAGCGCCACCTGGGAAGCCCAAAGGAAAGACAGGAACACAGGTCCCCATTTGTGATCCCACCTAACTCAAGGCAGTCTCTGGATCCTTGCCACCTCCTCCTGCCTGTGGAGAAGTGAAGAAGCTTCTTTTTCACTCTTCTCCTCAGAAAGCTGAGCTTTTCCAGGGAAATACTTTTCTGTTTGTTTTGTTATGAGCAAAGTAGGTAGCAAAACACTGATAAAGTAGTGTCTGACGTGCATTACTAGAAATTAAATGTGATTTCTTTAAAATGCTAAGTCATTAGTTTTTAAAAAAAAATATTAAGCATTGAACCTCTAAAAATTAGTCTTAAATAATTCAACTTAAAAACCAAGATCAGGGGTCACATGAAAGCAGTTCTTTTACTACCTCTGTTTTGGTACAAATGAGCTTATCTGCAAACAGATTCATAGCCTTAGAGACCAAACTCCTGGTTACCAGAGGGGAAAGCTGGAGGGAGAAGGGAGAGTTAGGGGGTTTGGGGCGGACATGTGCACTCTGCTGCGTTTAACACGCGCAGCCAGCAGCCCTACCGGGCAGCACAAGGAGCCCTGCTCAGTGTTCCAGGGCAGCCAGGGTGGGAGGGGAGTCTGGGGAGAATGGATCCATGTCCACGTGTGGCTGAGCCCCTTCGCTCTTCACCTGAAATTATCACAGCATTGCAAATTGGCTATACCCCAATACAAAATAAAAAGGTTTTAAAAATAAATAAAATGGATAACCAAGTCCCTACTGTATAGCACAAGGAACTCTGTTCAGTATTATGTAACAATCTAAATGCAAAAAGAATTTGGATAAGAATAGATACATGAATCACTTTGCTGTATACCTGAATTTGCTGTATACCTGAAACTGACACAATATTGTTAATCAACACTCCAATATAAAATAAACAGCTAAAACTAAAATAAAATTACCTCCCTTTCCCCTCTCTTCCTTCCTTCGTTCTTTCCATCCTTTCTTTCTTCTTTCCTCCCTCCCTTTCTTCCTCGGTGCCACTATCCCCTCCTTCCTTACTTTTTGGTGGCAAATAAGCACTGTGTGTGTGTAACCTCCCCAGGCAGACTCCCTGAGGTAGGGATTCGGGTTCACAATGTTGTCCCCCACAACACCTACCAGCAGTTCTAGCCTTTCCCATGGATGACAACAGAGGTCCCTGGCGGTGCTGAGAAGGACAATGAGTCCCTTCCAGAGATTCATCTGAACCGTCACCATCGCTGATCTGAGAGTCAGGGTGGAACCAATCCTGACCAAGAGCCCACGCTGCTCCGATGGAAGCAAAGTTCGCCTCCACCACTTCCGACGTCACGGAGCAGTTTACTGCGGAAGGCAGGGATGTGAGGAGCTGGCTGTGAACCCACTTAGCAACATTTTTCTCTTGGGCTATTCAGTGTCAAAAGCTCTCAGCCTGACATTTTCAAGGGCCCTGCTGTGTTTTTCCTTAGGGAAGATTAATAATGCCAATCAGGATTTTCTATGCCTGTTTACTTGTTGTCAGGTAAGTTCCATCTCTTCCTTAAACTCCGCAAGAAGAAAGTTTAGGGCTGGTTATGTGAGTAATTCATTAACAGAGTCTGCTGCACTGTAAGTGCAATGGTGAGGAAACCACTAGTCACCACCCGTCACCTAAGGGAACCGGGGAGGCCTGCAGACCTGAACGCAGGCTCTCAGATTCTGTCAGAGCCTCTGGCCTTGGGCATGAGCATCAGGGGTAGTGTTTCCAGGGAAACAAAACACACACTAACAAAATATATGTGAACTATCTTAAAATCATAATACATATATTAAATCAACTTAATTTTTTTCAATATTTAAAATAAACTTTACTCTGCTTTTGGTAACTTCCTAGTGACATTGCAGCACAGTGGTTTTGCAGATGAATGGACCTCAGGTAAATGTTGCTCAAGGAGCAGAAAGAAGCCCCCTTTCCTTTGCTCCAGTGTTTCTTCTTTCTCCACCAAGAGACTGTACTCAAACTGACCAACAATTAATATTTTTAATTGAGGTATAATGTATATACAGTAAAACCAAAAATTCAAATTTTTAATTATTAATTGTATTAACTAAATAAATAATATTAAGTAATTCTATTTGAATGATATTAAAGTATATCAATAAAAAGGGATACATCTAGGCATATTGGAATTTACCATCTCAAATTCCATCACTTTGTTGTCTCAAGACTTCTACTTTTCCCTAAAATGTATACACATTAACTGGTATTTTTTTGCAAAAACAGTGTACTCTAAATTACCACTTTATGGAAAATAACAAAGCAAACAGTGCGGCCTGTAACCCTTTCAGTGCACCCTAGGGATTTAATTTTAAGCGTTTATGCAGGTGTTTTACAACTATTCTGCTGCTGCTGCTGCTGCTAAGTCGCTTCAGTCGTGTCCGACTCTGAGTGACCCCATAGACGGCAGCCCACCAGGCTCCCCCGTCCCTGGGATTCTCCAGGCAAGAGTACTGGAGTGGGGTGCCATTGCCTTCTCTGCAACTATTCTAAGTGTGTCTAAATTTTCAAAACTTCTGTATTAAAATTGTTCCCCTCTGTCACCTTTTTGAAGCTGGTTTTTCAGTGAGTTCAGTCACTTAGTCGTGTCCAGCTCTTTGCAACCCCATGGACTGTAGCATGCCAGGCTTCCCTGTCCATCACCATCTCCTAGAGCTTGCTCAAACTCATGTCCATCGAGTCAGTGATGCCATCCAACCATCTCATCCTCTGTCGTCCCCTTCTCCTCCTGGCTTCAATCTTTCCCAGCATCAGGGTCTCTTCCAATGAGTCAGTTCTTTGCATCAGGTAGACAAAGTATTGGAGTTTCAGCTTTAGCATCAGTCCTTCCAATGAATATTCAGGACTGATTTCCTTTAGGATAGACTGGTTGGATCTCCTTGAAGTCCAAGGGACTCTCAAAAGTCTTCTCCTGCACCACAGTTCAAAAGCATCAATTCTTCAACTTTCTTTATAGTCCAACTGTCACATCCATACATGACTACTGGAAAAACCAAAGCTTTGACTAGATGGACCTTTGTTGGCAAAGTAATGTCCCTGCTTTTTAATATGCTGTTTAGATTGATCATAACTCTTTATTCCAAGGCGCAAGCATCTTTTAATTTCATGGCTGCAGTCACCAACTGCAGTGATTTTGGAGCCCAAAAAATAAAGTCTCTCACTGTTTCCATGTTTCCTCATCTATTTGACATGAAGTGATGGGACCAGATGCCATGATCTTAGTTTTCAGAATGTTGAGTTTTAAGCCAACTTTTTCACTCTCCTCTTTCACTTTCATCAAGAGGCTCTTTAGTTCTTCTT
Source organism: Bos javanicus (assembly GCF_032452875.1). Lineage (NCBI taxonomy): Eukaryota > Metazoa > Chordata > Mammalia > Artiodactyla > Bovidae > Bos > Bos javanicus. Next base: position 1,294,747 of record NC_083896.1, on the reverse strand, counting down.
TGTGTTCTGCCATAAGCGTGGCATCATCTGCATATCTGAGCTTATTGATATATCTCCCAGCAATATTGATTCCAGCTTGTGCTTCATCTAGCCCAGCATATGCACGATGTACTCTGCATATAAGTTAAATAAGCAGGGTGACAATTATATAGCAGAACAATTATACCTAGTAAATTCTCACACTGTTAAGAAAGTTCTAGGATGAAAAACAGGTTTCCCAACCTGGGGATCTGGCAAAGGGACTGGGAACCCCCAGGGAATTTGACTTTGGAGACCAGTGGGATTTGATTACAGAACTTCCACAAGACTGGGGAAACAGCCTCTTGGAAGACACAAACAAAACCTTGTGTGCACCAGGACCCAGGAGAAAGGAGCAGCGACCCCACAAGAGACTGAGCCAGACTTCTCTGTGAGTGCCCAAGAGTCTCCAGTGCAGGCGTGGGTCGGTGGTGGCCTGTTGCAGGGTCGGGTGTGGCACTGTATGCACAGGACCTTTTGAAGGAGGTGGCCATTACCTCCACCATCAGGTCAAACAACCGGGAGGAAACACAGCCCCGCCCATCAACAGAAAATTGGATTAAAGATTTACTGGCTATGTTTAGTATAGCCATTTAAAGCAACTTTTAATTACATACTGCCAATCAAATGCTTGGCACCATGCTGTGTTTTATCCCAGGGAAGACACCAGTCTTTAATTACCGTTGCATTGTTTCTAATTCCACTTCCAAAGTATATCCACATCTGGGGTGACAAGATGTTAAAAAAAAATAATCCTACATTTCACATTTTGCACTTACAATTGAAACTGCACAGGACACAATGGTAATCAGACTGTATTGTTTCAATCCTAAGCATAACGGTAGTGGGAGATGGGGCTCCTAATGGAAAGAATTAATCATGGGCTTGCTTGATATTTGTGAAAGGAGGAGATAATGTTGCTGTAGAGCAACACCCTTGTGAGGCAGCCCAGCCTCTGGCTGTGAAACCCATTCCCATGGGATTTCTTTCCAACACGCCAGAAAGCTGCTTTACTCTTTAAACATGAAGCATTGTGCTTGCAGTATCCAAGGTAGGCACGTTCTCCTACTGAGGTACTAAAGCAGACAATGATAAGAACCTGGTTGTTAATGCCAGGCTGATGTCAGCTCTGAAATCCCTTTTCACTTGGTTGAGCCATTTTGTCCTCTGAATCACTTTGTTCTATTCAGCCAAATTTGTTCCAGCTCCTAAGAATGCGCAGCACATCCGATCTGTACTTTTCCCCAGGGGCTTCTTGTCAGAAGCAATGGCCCAGTGCAACAGACATGTTATTCCACAGCCAAACTCACATGGCCCTGGGACAGCCCAGTAGTTCCTCTCCACGCAGCTCCAGGCTCACTTTTCCAGCTGCCCCACAAGCTCTGAGATTTCCCAGCCTGATGTGGGGAGTATGTCCACCCCCACCATACAGAGTCCCCTGGCCCCCAGACTTTCCTCTTTGCCTGAAAGAACCAGCAAGATACTGGTTTTCAAAAGTTTTGCATAATGTAGTCATACCATTTGAGGAGCCATTCAGTAAAAGTCTCCTGTCACAAATAGAAGTAAGTGAACCAGAGAAAATAACTCTCAGAATGAAGATCTATTAGATCAAGACAGAGTTGAGAAAAAGGAAAGCTTCCACATTCTTACTGTTGTTCACTCTCTTAGTTGTGTCTGAGTCTTTGCAGCAAATCAAGCTTCCCTGTCCTTCACTATCTCCCGGAGTTTGTTCAAACTCAAGTCCACTGAGTCAACCATGCCATCCAACCATCTCATCATCTGTTTCCCCCTTCTCCTCCTGTCCTCAATTTTTCCCAGCAATCTAATTTACACGTACAGACACACACGACAGATTTGAGACACTGTACAGTCTGCAGTGTGGGGTGTAATCCACGTCTGGGGAAGTCCCCAAACTTCTACCATCAGTCTCAGACTCATGTTAATTGCTTTACCAATTAACATCACCAGATGCAAACAGTCAGTCTCAAATTATCTTCTGGATCCCAGCTTTGGGCCACAGTTGCATTCTCTAGGCTTCCTGATTTGAGGCAGATCCTGAGACCCCTGTGAATCCTCCATTCAGTCCACTTATATCACGTAATCTCACTGCTTTTGTTAGTTTCCTAGGGCTGCTGTACCAAATTATCAGAAATTGATGCCTAAAAACAGTAGAAATTTGTTCTCTCATAGTTCTGAAATTCAGAAGCCCCAAATCAAGGTGTGGGCAGGGCCATACTTTCTCAAGAGGCTCTCAGAAATGACCCAGTCCTTGCTTGTCCAGTTTCTGGTGGCTGCTGGCACTCCTTGGCTTATAGCCACATCATTGTAATTGGTGGCTCTGTGGCCACCTGGCTTTCTCTTTTTATCTGTGTCAAACCTCCTTCTGCCTCCCTCTTGCATGCTGCTGCTGCTAAGTCGCTTCAGTTGTGTCTGACTCTGTGTGACCCCATAGACAGCAGCCCACCAGGCTCCCCCATCCCTGTGATTCTCCAGGCATGAACACTGGAGTGGGTTGCCATTTCCTTCTCCAATGCATGAAAGTGAAAAGTGAAAGTGAAGCCACTCAGTCGTGTCCGACTCATAGCAACCCCATGGACTGCACCCTACCAGGCTCCTCCATCCATGGGATTTTCCAGGCAAGAGTACTGGAGTGGCTTGCCATTGCCTTCTCTGCTCTTGCATGCTAAGTGGCTCCAATCGTGTCCCACTCTCTGTGATCCTGTGGACTGTAACCTACCAGCCTCCTCTGTCCATGGGATTCTCCAGGCAAGAATACTAGAGTGGGTTGCTATTTCTTTCTCCAGAGGATTTTCCCAACCCAGGAATCGAGCCCTTATCTATTATGTCTCCTCCATTAGCAAGCAGGTTCTTTTTTTTTTTTTTTTTTTGCAAGTTAAATTTTCTTTGAGGCAAAATGTGGACTGCAGCCCAGGAAGCAACACTGCAGATGCTCTGAGAGACTTCGCCAAGGATGCAGTGGGGAAAGGTCAATAGATAAGGTTTTGGTGAAGGCGGAGTTCAGTACCATTAAGCACTCAGTTTACAAAAGTTTTTCTGCCAGTCACAAGGATCTGAAGTCACCATGAAGGGATTTAGTGCTTCTCTAAATATGAGGAGATGCAAGGACTGAGATCATAAAACCTGTTCCTGAAAACATTCAGCTACCTCAAGACCTGTCCCACCAGATTCGCTGGAGCACAGAGTGCCTCACTCCATCCTGAACCCCCTCGGGGGTGTTGAGAGTCAGCAGCTGCAGCAGCGCGGGGTTCAGTCTCTGCAGAGGCAGATGGCTAACGTTCTTGCTCAGTCGTTGGCGATGCGCTTGGCAAGTGAGAATTTGTAGTCGACAGCGCCTCCTTGTGGTCAAAAATCCGACCACACTTTGGGGGTATTTCCTGACCATTTTGTCCCACAATGCCAGGAAGACATTCTCAGTTCTGAAAGAGGTTTTTGTTGATAAGCCACTCTATGGGCAGGCGGGTTCTTTACCACTAAGGCCACTTGGGAAGCCCCCTCTTCTTATAAGGATATAAATGATTTCATTTAGTCCCCACCCAGATGATCCAGGGTAATCTTCCCATTTTGAGATCCTTAATTTAATCCTATCTGCAAAGTTAGGATTTTGTTCTTTCATTTTTTTTCTTTGTGCCAGAAAAGGTAACATTCATAGGCTCCACAGATTAAAACAAGGATATTGGGAGACGATTACTCAGCCTATCACACTGCTGTTGATTGCTAAAGCATTTGTCTGTCATTTGAAGGCAGGGGCTGTTTAAGAGAGGAGAGCTGGGCACTGCATGCCAGTTTGGCACACCTTGTAGGGCATCCCAGGGCTTTCAGGTGGTGTCAGTGGTGAAGAACCTGCGTGCCAATGCAGGAGACATAGGAGAAGCAGGTTCAGTCTGTTCACAGAGCAGCAGAGGAGATGCAGACCTACAGAACAGACTCACAGACAAGGGTGGGGAACAAGAGGGAGGGGGAAGATGAATGGAGAGCAGCGTGGACGCGTGGTGACTAACACGTGTAAATAGACAGCCAATGAGAATTTGCTGTATAACTCAGGGAACTCACACTGGGGCTCTGTAATCACCTAGAGAGGTGGGAACGGCTGGGGGGTGGGAGGGAGATCCAAGAGGGAAGGGAGATATGTACACCTATGGTTAATTCATGTTGCTATATGACAAATCAAACCAGTATTATAAAGCAATGATCAATCAACTAAAAAATATTAAAAAGAAAAAAAAAAAAAGAGACACAAATTCAGTCCCTGGGTTGAGAAGATCCCCTGGAGGAGGGAATGGCAACCCACTCCCATATTCTTGCCTGGAGAATCCCGTGGAGAGAGGAGCCTCATGGGCCACAGTCCATAGGGTCACAAAGAACTGGACCTAACTGAGGTGACTTGGCACAGACATGCTTGCTTAGGGTGCCCAGGGTCCTAGAGCCTTCCTTGATTTAAACTACAGAATAAGGCAGAATACTTACTCCAGTTATGTTGAGAACCTCCAGACACTGGAAGTAAATTACAGGAGGTTTTCAAGCTACCTTAAATTCCCTTTAGGAAGAGCCATACAGAGCTATTTAAATTTGGCCTGTGTTTGATTCAAACAAACATCCCATGGGCAGTGTTTATATTGAAAGTTGTACAGAAAGTGTACCATACTATTTGACCATCTCTCAGGTCACTCTTTCTTTGAGACAATAGTGCATTGTACAGGGAGGGCTTCAACAGCCTTTCAAGGGCTGGACCAGAGGTTAGTGACATTAGAGTGTTTAGGTTCGAGTCTTGAATCGTTTCTAGCATGACCTTAACCTCAAATCCACTCTGACCTATCACCCCGTTGCTGGCCTGTGCCAACCAAATATACCAGATAATTATGCAATATTGGACTTCGTCTCAAGTGAGTACACAAATTTAACTTACCTAAGAGAGAACAGCAACGCAGCTAGGAAAGGAGAAACACCAGACCTCGGCTCTGGCTCCAGATTTAATGGACACTGTGTAAGTAGTGAGAAAAGCAATATGAGAGAAATAAAACCCGGGGACCATGAAGCCCTGCTAGTGAGCTGGTGAGACATTGAAAGCTTTCTTCAAGAAACGTCAACGTCTGCGGGTTTGGCTTACAGCTTCTCCCCACCTTTACCATTACAGTCAAGTTTGCTGTGTATCAACTCTGAATGCACTCATATTGCAAAATGTCCAATAATAATGATGTCCCTGGGCTGCTAATTGATTGTGAAATGCTTGAAGAGCTTGATAACAGAAGGAAGGTATCATTAGTTATTATTAGATCATGCAGTTAATTAACTTTAAAGGGTAAACAAAACCTCGATGGCACATGTTTCTACATACAGTGAAAAAACAGACTTATCAGGCCACTATTCTCTGCTATTAGCAATGTTACCACCTTACCAGAATGGAAAGTAAATATTCTGTCACAACATGAAGTTTTGTAAATATTGTTGTGAGTAGAGATTTAAGTGTTTATTTAGATAGGATGCTTCATCGAAAATACAATTTGGCCATCGGATCTCCTGGTTCAGTTCAGTTCAGTTCAGTCACTCAGTCGTGTCCGACTCTTTGTGACCCATGGACTGCAGCATGCCAGGCTTCTCTGTCCATCACCAACTCCTGGAGCTTGCTCAAACTCACGTCCATCAAGTTGGTGATACCACCAAACCATCTCATCCTCTGTCGTCCCCTTCTCCTCCTGCCTTCAATCTTTCCCAGCATCAGGGTCTTTTCCAATGAGTCAGGTCTTCACATCAGGTGGCCAAAGTATTGGAGCTTCAGCTTCAGCATCAGTCCTTCCAATGAATATTCAGGACTTATTTCCTTTAGGATGGACTGGTTGGATCTCCTTGCTGTCCAAGGGACTCTCAAGAGTCTTCTCCAACACCCACAGTTCAAAAGCATCAATTCTTCAGCTTTCTTTATGGTCCAACTCTCACATCCATACATGACTACCAGAAAAACTAGATCTCCTAACAAGCACTCAAATATAAATGCTACACAGCATACAGTTAAAGGAAGAAGGGAATTCATGAGTTCAACACTGTTAGAAGCCCATCAGAGGGGTTCCATATCTGTATATAGAAAAAAAGGTCCAATAAGAAAGCTTACTTTAAAGAGAAATATGTAGCTGGTACTTACACAATTTTTCCTGTATGAATTAATATTAATATCATCCCCTTTTCTATATTTGGAAACATCTTCATAGTTCCTCTGGGAACCATCAGCCTTCAGCTACAGGCTAGCAGAGAGCAACAGAGGGTGAGATGGTTGGATGACGTCACTGATTCAATGGACATGAACTTGAGCAAACTCCAGGAGATGGCGACCTGGCATGCTGCAGTTCATGGGGTCGAAAAGAGTAGGACACAACTTGGCTGAACAAATTGAAAAGAAGGCTTCCCAGATGGTTAGGTGGTTAAGAATCTGCCTGCCAATACAGGAAGAGTGGACTTGATCCCTGGGTCAGGAAGCTCCCCTGGAGAATGTAATGTCAACCCACTCCAGTATTCTTGCCTGGGAAATCCCTTGGACACAGAGCCTGGTGGGTTACAGTCCACGGGGCGGCTAAAGAGTCTGACATGACTTGACTAAACAGCAACAGCACAACAAATTGAAAAAGGTCCCCAAGAAACAAAACTAGAAATTAAAATCTGGGGCCTGTGCTTAGTTATCTTATTGACTAGACAGGAAGTTTGCTGAATGTGTTTCTATTCTATTTACTGGGGAATTATCTGGATTCTTTGCCCGTGATAGTTGCCCGATTCCACCACCCTAAAGTGGGAGATGGGTCGGGTTACATGGTCATAGGTGGAGCTGGTCTTGGAGCCCCACAGGCAGGGACTCTGACCCTCCAATCTGCTCTGCTCCTCTTTGCATCTTGGTCTCATTATTTTATTCTGAGGGGGATTTCCTCCACTCCGCAGGGACATGGCACAGGCTGCTCGGGGCCTCCAGACTTCAGACTTCAGACTTCATGATCTAAAAGAAGGAGGACTCTTGCTCTCAGATGGATTTGAAAAATGCCAGGGAAGGAGTCTTGTTGGCTGAGTTTGAGTTATATGACCCTACATGGACCATTCTCTGACGACAGGGGCATGGTATATATAACTGATCCCATACTAAGTCATGTGTTTATTATAGTCTCCATGATTGGTAAGGCCAGATCTTTATTTTAAAATAAATAATTAATAATAATAATGAGGAAAGATAGCACAGCTACAGTGACACCCTCCCCCTCACCCAGTTAGGACCACTGTATCACCTTCACACACAGACAGGCAGACATCCCTGTTTGCAATGCAAAGGGAATGGTCTTTGATCTCAGACAGAACAGCATTTGAATCATACCTCTAAATAGTTTCACGCGTGTGTGCTCAGTCATGTCCAATGCTTTGCGATCCCATGGACTGCAGCCAGCCATCCTCTTCTGTCCATGGGATTTCCCAGGCAAGAATACTGGAGCGGGTTGCTGTGGCCTACTCCAGGGGCTCGGACCCATGTCTCTTGTGCCTTCTGCTTTGGCAGGTGGATTCTTTACCACTTGCACCACCTGGGAATCCCTCCTGTTAAATAGTTGCATAACCTTAAATAGATTACTAATCCATTCAGACTGGTTTCAAATTGGGAAAAGAGTACATCAAGGCTGTATGTTGTCACCCTGCTTATTTAACTTATATGCAGAGTACATCATGCAAAATGCTAGGCTGGATGAAGCACAAGTTGGAATCAAGATTGCCAGGAGGAATATTAATAACCTCAGATATGCAGATAACACCACCCTTATGGCAGAAAGCAAAGTATAAAGAGCCTCTTGATGAAAGTGTAAGAGGAGAGTGAAAAAGTTGGCTTAAAAATTAACATTCAGAAAACTAAGATCATGGCATCCGGTCCCATCACTTCATGGCAAATAGATGGGGAAACAATAGAAACAGTGACAGACTATCTTGGGAGGCTCCAAAATCACCACAGATGGTGACTGCAGCCATGAAATTAAAAGACGCTTGCTCCTTGGAAGAAAAATTATGACCAACCTAGACAGCATATAAAGGTCTGTTTAGTCAAAACTATGATTTTTCCAGTAGTAATGTATGGATGTGAGAGTTGGACTATAAAGAAAGCTGAGCGCTGAAGAATTGATGGCTTTGAACTGTGGTGTTGGAGAAGACTCTTGAGTGTCCCTTGGACAGCAAGGAGATCCAACCAGTCCATCCTCAAGGAGATCGGTCCTGGGTGTTCATTGGAAGGACTGATGCTGAAGCTGAAACTCCAATACTTTGGTTACCTGATGTGAAGAACTGACTTATTGGAGAAGCCCCTGATGCTGGGAAAGATTGATGGCAAGAGGAGAAGGGGATGACAGAGATGAGATGGTTGGATGGCATCACTGACTCGATGGACATGAGTTTGAGCAAGCTCCGGGAGTTGGTGACGGACAAGGAAGCCTGGCGAGCTGCAGTCTATGGGGTCACAAAGACTGCGACATGACTGAGTGACTGAACTGAACTGATCTGCACTGAACCCATTCAAAACCTTAGTTTTCTCACATTAAGAAAAATCAGGGGACTTCCCATGTGGTTCAGTGGTTAAGAACCCACCTGCCAATATAGGGGACACAAGTTTGATCCATGGTTGGGGAACTAAGATCCAACTTGCAGTGGAGCAACTAAGACCCAACACAGCCAAAATTAATTAATACAAAAAAATCAGGGATTATAATTCCTGCTGTATACTATATGATGATTAAATTAAATAATACCTGTGAAACAAGTATCAGGTGCCCAGTAACTATTTGTTGAATGAACGAGTATCAGGAAGGGATCAGACACTAGGACTTAACAGGCAAAAAAGGAAAAAGACAGAGACCTCATTCCTGCCCTCAGGCAAACTGGTCAAAACTACCTTTCATTCCGGGCAAGACTTTAAACAGCTGTGAGACCTCAAATCCTTCCGGTATTTTCAAACTCCACGTGACCCACCATGATGTTGTCCACACTCTGGGGCTGGATTCCAGCCGGGCCGCCTGGACCTGGTCTAGACAGCTCTTAGTTCCCTGCTCCAGGTCCCTCAGTTCTCAGCAGAGTGAACAGCTAACTATGCGCCGGGTGTTAACTGCAATATCTGGGTACGTTATCTTCCTCCCCACGACTCTGTAAGTTGTCCCCATTCCACAAAGAGGAGAATGGAAGCCCAGAGAAACTCTGTCATTAGATCAGATGATACAGCCAGAAGGAAGCAGAGTCAGGGTTCAAACCCAGATCCATCTGACCCTGGAGCCACCCTTCAACACTCCCTGATGTGGCCTCCAGCGCCTGAATCAGTCTTCCAACCCACGGTGCCTGCCTTTGCTCCTCTGCTAGCCTTCACCTCTCAGGGCTGGCTCTCAGCCCCTTTCCATTGACAGAACTCCCAGCCCTAAGCCCAGGGTACAGCCGTCACCACCCAAGCCCAGGGTACAGCCATCACCACCCAAGCCCAGGGTACAGCCATCACCACCCAAGCCCAGGGTACAGCCATCACCACCTGGGCCCAGGGTACAGCCATCACACCTAAGCCCGGGGTACAGCCGTCACCACCTGGGCCCGGGGTACAGCCATTACCACCTAGGCCCGGGGTACAGCCGTCACCACCTGGGCCCAGGGTACAGCTGTCACCAGCTGGGATGCCACACGAATCACAGGACACCAACTTCTCTCACCTCTTGACATGATGTAGCAGATGGGATGGGATTCTTCCAGTCCTCACCACTCGTTCTGGTCAAGAAGGGGCTTCCTCAGTGATAGCCTTTGAATAAGCTCCTGCTTCCCCTTCCATTTGAAGAATGCATTTTTCTTCAGTCAGAGGGGGAAAGAACGTGTTCTGTCATGGGCTGTAATGGAACATACCCGACCCCCACCACGTGCCAGGATCCTATGTTGAAGTCCTAATGCCCAGTATCTCAGAATATACTTGCAAATAGAGCCTCTATATAAGTAATTAAGTTTAAATGAGGAGGCGACATACATATACCTATGGCTGATTCATATTGTTGTTTGGCAGAAACCAACGCAATACTGTAAAGCAATTATTCTTCAGTTAAAATTAAATATTTTTTTTAAGTTTAAATGAGGCTCCCGGCATGAGGCCTGATGCAATATGACTGCTGCTGCTAAGTTGCTTCAGTCACGTCCAACTCTGTGTGACCCCATAGAGAGCAGCCCACCAGGCTCCCCCATCCCTGGGATTCTCCAGGCAAGGACACTGGAGTGGGTTGCCATTTCCTTCTCCTCCAATATGACTAGAGTTATAAGAACAGGAAGACGTGGGCACAGGCACAGACAGAGGGACAGCCCTGCACAGATGCTGGGGGAAGACGGCCGTCCACAAGCCAGAGAGAGGCAGGGGACAGGTCCTTCCCTCACAGCTCTCAGCAGGAACCAACCCTGTGGACACCGTGGACTCCCAGTCTCCAGAATCAGGAGAAAATAAATTGCTCCTATTAACCATGCAGTCTGTGGGACTTGGTCAGGGCAGCCCTAGCAAATGAATACATCCTCCCACACTCACCCCCATCACCTGCAAACGAGCTTTTCCTGCCCTTCTCCTGAAAGAGGAATCCATTCAACAACCAGCTGCTGTGCAGAGGCCAGCAAGGCATCAGGGGCCACACTGCGAAGGGGAAGGATGTAAGGCAGGTGTTTGTTTGTTTGTTTTTCTTTAAACTCCCTTATTAACCGGCTAACATAACCAGGAATAGCCAACTCAAGGCGCACACACACAGATCATTACCCCTCACTCTCATGACCAGGATCAAGATCCATAATCAGCTGTTGCAATCTACACACTAAGCCCAGATCATTGCCTCGGAATCTTTTTTAACACAGTGCTCTGTGAAATCACTACAAATAAGATAAAATTGCCACTTGAGATGAAACTTACTTGCCATATGAGGCAGAAGCTGCTTATTGCCTATCCAATATATATCTTCTTCCTTACTGAGACAGCCTTGTTTTTATTCAATAAAAGCAATATTTTTTCACCTTCCCTTCTCTCTAATACTGGTCAGTGAGACATAATGAGAGAAACTGGTTGGACGATGCCTCATAAGGACAGTTATCTGGAATTTGCTATTTTGCCATCCTTCCTGCTTTCTGGAATGAAACTGTGATGGCTGGAACTTTAGCAGCCATTATGATTTATGAGTTGACAATGAGGATAGACGCTAATACTAAAAGGAAAAGAGATAAAAAGGAATCTTTTCTCATGATGATTATACCAGCCTTTGATTGCCTACATCCAGACTCTTATCTGTTTAAACTATTATTTTTATTTTCTCAATGCATGCTGCCAGTCTTAAAATTTGACCTGAAACAGTGGTATTTTAGAGGCATTGTAGAACTGTTTACTCAGCACCAATTATCAACTTCTTCTCATGTGTGTCCTCCTATTACATTCAATTTTAGAGGCTGGAAAGCAAAAAATATAAAGATCTATGTTCCTTCCTTGTAGCTGGAGTGACCATATGAGATATCAGCCAGTTCTGACCATGAAAATCTAAGTAGAAGCCTGCTGGTGATTTTTGGAAAAGGCTCTTCCTTTTCCTCCCTCCTCTTTCTGTCCAGAATGCAAATATATGGCTGAGGGGCTCAGGAGCCAGTTTCAACCATGAAGCAATAAGCATGAGGACAAAAGATGCCAAGTTAGAGGTGGTAGGATGGAAATACAGGAAGGGCCCGGGTCCCCTGTATCATGGGCAAGTACACAGGCCCTGGACTGCTTGTTGCTCAACCTCTAGTCATGTGGAAACAAAGGAGCCTTATTGGTTTAAGCCACTTTGGATGGGGTTGTTCTTATTTGTGGCTGAACATGTTCCTGACACTGTCTCTACTCTAGCCCTTCACATCTCAGTTGAGATATCACCTCCACTGGAATCACCCCAAACCTTAGGTTGTATTGATTTCCTAGGGCAGCCAGAGCAAATAATCACAAACTGAGAGTCTTAAACCAACATAAATTTATTCTCTCATGGTTCAAGAGGCCAGAAAATCAGGGTGTCTATGGGGCTGATTGATTCCCGCTGACTCTCCTAGAGGCTCTGAAGGAGACACCATCCCCCAGGCCTCTCTTCCAGCTTCTGGCTGCTCTGGCAATCCTGATGTTCCTTGGCTAGAGCTGTATCATGCCAATTTCTGCTTCTGTCTTCACACGCCCTTCTTCCTGTGCGTGTCTGTGTCCCTTCTCCCCTTCCTGTAAGGACACCAGCCATTGGATTTAGCACTTACCCTAATCTAGTCTGACCTCATCTTAACTTGATCACATATGCAGAGACCCTATTTTCAAATAAGGTGACAGTCACACGTACTGGCTGTTAGGACATATCTCTCAGGGGGACACAAGTCAAACTACTACTGTGATGATAGTAATTGCTCCCTTGGGGACCCTTGGTATTATAATACCACATACCACACTCAACTCATAATTATATTGCAAACAGTCTTAAATTGGGGCTTCAGAACAGGTTCTAGGTCCAGAGACCTCACCAATCATTTTGATGCCCTAGCCCCATTTTAAACCTCTCAATGACTCCGCTTCTTTAATAGTAACAGGGAAATAAAAATACCCGCTCTGTCTATGGGCTTGATCTAAAAAGTCACTGAAACAATAGAGATGATGCAACTTTGAAAAACATAAAGATTTTTCAAGAAGTAAGACCTTCTGGACTTCCTCTCCTTCTTCAATAGCATCATCATTTATCTCTGGTTTTCGAATGTCTAAGGATGAAAAGGAGAACAGGAGTGAACTTGGGTAGCTGGAATTGATAAGTAAAAATAAGAAAAGGCTTAACTTGTTTTCCACTTGCAGAGGGTGTCCCCAAAGGCAGCTTGGAGAGCGGGTCAGAGGAAAGCAGCAGAGGAAACAGGCTGGAGCTCTGGCTGGACCAGGGCTGAGTCTGACGGATGTGCCCCTGGGACGGAAGGCTGACGGGCCAGCAGGCCCTTCACAAGCGTCCCAGGCAGTCTACATCCTCCAAATTCTCTCTCTCATACCCACCTGGACCTCACAGCCTCTCTTTCAATATTTATTTATTTCTTTATTTGGCTGCAGTTGGTCTAAGTTGTGGCGTGTGGGATCTAGTTCCCTGACCAGGGATCAAAGCCAGGGCCCCTGCATTGAGAACTCGGAGTCTTAGCCAGTGCACCACCAGCGAAGTCCCCTTGCTATCATTCTTCAGGGGTTCTAAAAACATTAACTTTTTAAAACAAAAGAAAAATATAGTAATTTAATAAAAGCACATGTTTTGAGTGAACTCCGGGAGTTGGTGATGGACGGGGAGGCCTGGCGTGCTGCGATTCATGGGGTCGCAAAGAGTCGGACATGACTGAGTGACTGAACTGAACTGAACCCTTATTTAGATTTAATGCATATTAATATTTCACCATATTTAGCCCCCTAAATATGATCACAGTTATGACACAAATCATAAAGGAACATTTGAAGACCTTTATGCACAATTCTATTTTCCTTCCTCGTTTCCATTGTTTTGAAGTTGGTCTGTATCCTCCTGTGCATATTTTATGTTTATCTACATCGGGCTACAGTTCAAGTGGTTGCGAGAGAGTTGGACAAGACTTAGCAACTAAACAACAACAACAAAAACAATATATGTAGGTAACTATATTTTTTTAAGTTCAATATCATTTCCTATGTTTAAAATTTTTCATAAAAGCCATAATTCCATTGTATATATTAAATTATTATTTATTTATTTTTAGCTGTACTGGGACTTTGTTGCTGTGTGTGGACTTTCTCTAGTTGCGGCAAGCAGGGGCCACTCTTTAGCTGCAGTGTGAGGGCTATCTCTTCTCAATAAGAGGTGGCTTCTCTTACCACAGAGCACAGGCTCTAGGGTGCACAGGCTTCAGTAGCTGCCGCACACGGGTTCAGGAGCTGCAGCTCACAGGCTTGGTTGCCCTGCGGCATGTGGAATCTTCCCAGATCAGGGATAGAACCCGTGTCTCTTGCATTGGCAGGTGGATTCTTAACCACTGGACCACTAGGGAAGCCCTCCATACATATTTTTTTTGCACTTTTTTCATTCACTATGATTTTAAGATTTATCTATGTGGCTAAATATAAATCTAGTTTATTCATTTTAACTGATAATATGATTACATTATATGAATAAACCACAACTTATTTTGCTACTTCCCTGCTGAGGAGCAATTAGACTCTTTCTAATTTTTTACATCACGCTGTTTCAATGAACAACCTCTATTCCCCCTCATGCCTACATGAGTTTCTCTAGATCTACCAGTAACTCAAGTAGTGGGGTTATAAGGTATATACATCTTAAATTTTATAGACATTCTACACTTTAATGTCATTTGAATTAACCATTTTCTTCAATATGGTTTGAACTTTGTGTCTTTTTTAAGACATCCTTTTCTACACTTAATGTTCTGGAAACAGTCACATCTTTTTTTCCACCTGTTTACAAATAGGCCTCTTATCCACTTGGAATTTATTTTTGTGTATGTTGTGAAGTAGGGATCTAATTTTGTACTTCTCCATTCGAATGGCTGGTTATCTAGAGCCATCTTTGAAGGGTGCATTTCTTCTTCTTTGACTCATACTCTGCCCTGTTGCTATAACCTTTCTTCTACATGTGAGTCTGTGTGTGGGCAGGGCTGAGCATCAGCTCTCTGCTCTGCCCGCTCTGTCTATTTTGGCACGAATACTACATTTTCAGGTTAAGATAGCTTCATAATAAGTCTTAATAGAGCAAGTACTTTCTAAATGCCTCAAAAATCTCTTGACTCTTCTAAGTGCCTTTTTAAGGAAAAAAAAAAAAAAAACTTAGGTAGGTGATTGAAGGCTGACAGCTTAAAGGAATAACATGTTTGATGGAACAGGCTTACCTAAAAACTCTTCAGCACTTTTTGTCACTGAGCAGAAAGCACATTTGGATAGAATCTCATCATCACACACCTTCAGACAAGGAGTGGAGTTGGGGTGTCTGACTGGTGTGGCCTAGGCTGGCAAAGAGCCGAGGCGGGCGCTTCCGATGACGAGGGCAGGGGAGTGCCACTCAGAGGCAGCGGCCCCATCCTGCATCTCCGTGGCTCGCTGCACGGAGTCCCCATTTACAGACTCTCTATGCCCAGTTTTCTAATATGTAAGATGGATATAACAATACCACTCACTCAGAGTTGTTTTCTAGAAGATAGAGATAATGCGTCCAACACCCTGCCTGGCATACATGAAAGGAGATGCTTAATGAAGGGTAGTTTCACTTTTTATCATTATTAATTACCATCAGTTTATCCAGCACCCATTCAGCAATACTGACAACCCTCAACTTCCTAGAATATATTTTCAAGCATCAGTTCAGGGTGCATTTTACCACTGTGGCAGACATCTCCAAAGAAAGTTGCTCAGTCGTGTCCAACTCTTTGCAGCTCCAAGGACTGTAGTCCCCCAGGCTCCTCTGACCATGTATTTCTCCAGCAAGAACACTGGAATGGATACCAAGGGATCTTCCAGACCCAGGGATCGAACCTGAGCCTCCTGCATTGCAGGCAGACTCTTTACCATCTGAGCCACTGAGGAAGACACCCTGTCCTAATTGTGCAAAGACTCTTCTCCCACCAAGAGGTGAAGTCAGCTTCCCTTTACCTTAAATCTGGGCTGGCGATGACACTTGCATTGACCAGCAGAATATGGTGGAAGTGATGACACTGGGCCAGTGCTGGGCCTTTCCCCTATGACTTTAAAAGGTCTGGCACTCTGCTTTCGTGCTTTTGGAAGCCAGCAGCCGTGTTGTAAGGCAGTCCACACTGTCTTCCTGGAGGATGAGCCTGTGTGGAGAGACAGACTGCCAGGAGAACGGAGGTACCCCGGCTGACTGTCAGCACACCCTGACCCCAGACATGAGAGACAGAGGCCTTCGTGGACCTGTGAGCAGCGCATCTGCCAGCTGAATGCATTTGCTGAGTGACCCCGTGTGGGGCTGAAGAACTGCCCGGTCAGCCCACAGAATTGAGGAAAATAAGAAATCTCAGTTGTTTTAAGCTTAAGTAAGTTTTAGGGTGCTTTGTTACCCAGCGGCTTGCTGTTGTTCAGTCGCTCAGTTGTGTCCAACTCTTTGCAGTCCCACGGCCTACAGCATGCCAGTGTGCCCTGTGCTTCACCATCTCCCAGAGTTTGCTCAAACTCATGCCCATTGAGTCAGTAATGCAGCAATAGATGACAAATAATCGTAGACACAACAGCTTAAATATGATGGTTACATTCCCCCAATACTAGCAGGAAAGTCTGCTTAATCCATAAACGTGATACATTTGCACTGAGAAATAATAGAAAATTGGACAAATGATTCCAGAATACCTAAAAAATCCAAGAGGGCCCTGGGTATTGACATGCAGATGAAGATAAGAACTCCCCATCAGAATCAGACAAACTAGAAAAGGGCTCACTATCTACCTGAATTCCTATTCTTTCCCCAGGGGCAATCTGTTTTTCAAAAAGGAAAGAAGAGAGAATCGTTTAAAAAAAAAAAACCTTCAGTTCCAATCACTCTTCAAACTTAGGCAGAATGACTTTCACAGCCTCAGTCAAGTTTGTCAAAAAGTAATTTTCTACCTAATTTACTTTCACAGGATGCAGAGCTTTTCGGAGGCCGGAGGAAAAATCCCTTTCTGACAAGGGTGAGAATGCAGCTAGCTTGCGTCCAAGGTTCCCCTCCTTCTGGCTGCTTTGTGCGTGTCAGGGGTACCAAGGACAGGCCCCACTGAACCCAGTAGGTACCCTGCTCCTAGGCCGCCTGGAGAAACCCTCCGTGGCAGGACTGGGAATCTACTTTTGATTCCCTGCCATCGTTGGTCTGTTAGCCCCATGGTCACGATAGATTGGAACCAGAAATTCTGGTTTCTTGCATGCTGTTACATAGCTAAGAATATGAAGAAACTTGATGTGGTTTCTTGTTTACACAGGGGTCAAATAGAGGTGGAAGAAGCTGAAAACCAATTTTGACTTCAGCTTTACTAACTAATTTACAACAATACAGGCAGATAAAAATCTTCCCAGGAAAGGAAAGCAGGCAGGTAAATTACTGTGGCTTTCTAAGTGATCTGTCATTTTTTACTTATCTCCCCTCTCTGTCTTTTTTCTTTTTAAAAGCTGCTCCTTTGCCTCATTATTTCTGGATATAAACGAAAGACTTTTTGTGAGTAAATGGCCCTGAGTGAATGACACCATTTCCCAGCACGATATCTCTGTTTGGTGTCCCCTCCCCATACTTGTACACCCCCAACCTTTTCCTTTGTTTCCCAAATCCAACTGCAGGCTGTCATGAAACATTAGTGATTTTTAATTACAGAGTCTAATTACCGTGATAGAAATGATCATGCAGAGAATAAGTCGGGCATGCATCAACACTCTCCAACCATTCCACTGGGCTTCTTTCCGTGCCTTCCTGGACTCCCTTATCTTCCATCAAGATGGCCGAATCCCCTTGCAACTTCTGGAATTAAGATGCGTAAACTATGGGTCCATACAGTCAAAGCTCTGGTTTTTCCAGTAGTCATGTATGAATGTGAGAGTTGGAGCATAAACAAGGCTGAATGTCGTAGAATTGATGCTTTCAAACTGTGGTGTTGGAGAAGACTCTTGAAAGTCCCTTGGACTGTGAGGAGATCAAACCAATCAGTCCTAAATGAAATCAATCCTAAATATTCATTGGAAGGACTGATGCTGAAGCTGAAGCTCCAATACTTTGGCCACCTGATGTGAAGACCTGACTCATTGAAAAAGACCCTGATGCTGGGAAAGATTGAAGGCAGGAAGAGAAGGGGGTGATAGAAGATGAGATGGTTGGATGGCATCACTGACTCAATGGGTATGAGCGTGAGCAAACTCCGGGAGATGGTGAAGCACAGGCAAGCCTGGTGTGCTGCAGTCCATGGGGTTTAAAAGAGTTGGACAGGACTGAGCGACTGAACAACAACAAACTATGGGTAGCTTTGACATAACAGAGAAGGAATGATCTTTGAGCCTCTAAACTCAACCTGATCTTGGGAAGACGTGCTAAGTCCCAGGTTGGTTTTGCCACAAAAAGAAACAAGGGGAGAGAATACCAGAGTTGAGAGGACAGAATGGGCCCCCTGAACTGCCTTTGGTCAGCACCTGTCACGGACTGGGCTGGACACTCCATCCATGTATTTTTCACATCGATTCCCACAATAGATCTCTGAGTTAGGTGGCTCTATCCCCACATTAGGGATGGTTTTTGCACCTCCACCCGGAATCTCCCCTCTGTAGCCATCTGGTCCTCTCCTCTTTGTCCTCTGGGATCACTCAGTCATCACCTCAGAGCTCTTTTCCCTGACCTCCCTCCCCTGGGCTCTGAATTCCCACAGCAGCCAGCCAGTGGTTAAGGCTATTTCAGCTGCTATTCTATTCTGTATGCTAATCATTTGTTTACTTTCTAATCAACCTCAACTAGATCCCTGGAAGGAAGAATTTGATCTTATTCGTCTTCGAGGTTCTCAAACTTAGCAACATGCCTGGCATAAGGTCTGTGCTTAGTAAATGGTTGTGGAATGAGCTGAATAAATTATCCCACTCCCTTCCCACACACGCTCCATGGTAAAGAATCTGCCTGCCAATGCAGAAGACACAGGTTTGATCCCCGAGTTGGGAAGATCCGCTGGAGGAAGAAATAGCAACCCACTCCAGTGTTCTTGCAGGGAACAGAGGGGACTGGTGGGCTGCAGTCCATGGGGTTGCAAAGCATTGGACAAGATTGAGCACGCGGGCACTAAACTCTTGGTGGGGAGTGGCGTGGAGCTTCTGCAGGTCCTTTCGATTTCCAAAGTCTTATCACAATAGCTTTTGTTTAAGTCTTTTTATTAAGGAGTCGGAGTATGCAGAGCATTGTGTCCGAAAAAAGGAGAGAGAGGAAAACTCATTACCCAAGTTTAAATTGATGTTAGAGGTCACAGGGAATTTTCTGGCACACTCGGAGGAGAGGCACCCAGTGATACGCTGCGGGTAAGAACAAGGGTTTGTCCTGCTGTCTGTGTAGAGTGAACTAGCTGCTTGTGTAGACATCAGAGCAAGCCCATCCCTTTCCAACCCATCTGTACCCCAGGGGGTCACTAGGACCAGGGGAACAGAGCACCTTCTGCTGCCTTCCTTCAGAATACCGAGATTTCAGAACATGTTGAAAAATATCCAGGCTGAAAATTGAATCTCATCTCGTTCTGAGCAGAATTATGTCTCTAATTTTCATGCAGACTGAGAGGCCTCACGAAATGTGGGACCTTAGTTTCCTGACCAGGATTCAAATCTGTGTCCTCTGCCTTGGAAGGCAGGTTCTTAACCACAGGACCACCAGATTTGGGAAGATCCCCTGGAGGAGGGAATGGCAACCCCTCCAATATTCTTGCCTGAAGAATCCCGTGGACAGAGGAGCCTGGCAGGCTGCAGCCCATGGGGTAGCAAAGAGTAGGACCCGACTGAGCAACAAAGCACAGCACAGTGTCTCTAATGGATGCGTGTACAGGTACGGCTGAGGCCCTTTGCAGTCCACCTGAAACTGCGACAGCATGGTTAATTAGCTACACTCCAACACAAAATAAAAAGTTTAATGAAAAAAACAATAAAGGCAGCATGATAACTAAAAGAATAAAATTAATGATAATAAAACCAAAAAAACAGTACAACTGTATGACATCTGGAAAAGGCAAAACAATGGAGATGATAAAAAGATCAAAGCTTTCCAGGTGTTAGGGAAAGGGAAGGAGGAGTAAATGGAGCACAGAGGGTTTTTAAGGCAACAGATGAAACAAGTCCATAAGATACTGTAATGATGGATATACATCATTATGCATTTGTCCAGACCCACAGAATGCACAATACTGAGTGATCTCTAATGTAAGCTATGGACTTTGAGTAATATTGATGTGTCAATGCAGGTTCATATATTATAATGAATGTGTCATTCTAGCAGGGGATGTTGATAACAGGGGATGCTATGTATGTACTGGGGCAAGTGATACATGGGAAATCACTGTATCTTTTACTCAATTTTGCTGTGAGCCTAAAACTGCTCCGAAAATAAAATCTACTAGAAGAGCAAAAAAATAGCATTGTGTCCCTACCTCCACCCCCCACTCCCTACCCCAGAATTCATAAGTTGAAAACCTAACCTCCACTAGCCTCAGAATGTGACAGTGTTTGGAGATTCTTCAAAGAACCAATTGAGTAAAAATGTGGTCCTATGAGTGGACCACGATCCAATATGGCTGGTGTTCTTGTAAGAAGAGATTTGGAGGTTACAGAATCAACCCTGATGCTCACCACTTACAAAACCAATACGCACAAAAGGCAGAAAGGAAAGGTGCTTTCAGTCAGAATGCTGGCAATCTGGGATGGATTCAGCATCTCCCAAAAACCACATCCGAAGATTCTGCTCCCCGTGAAAGGTTTTGAAGGGGAATAGGGAAGTCATCTCGGTTAATCGGGGGTCCAACTCATCACCATTCCCCACTGTGTGCAGGCTTGTTGATTCCTTGTAATCTTGGTCTAGATGTTATCTTGCTCACAGTTTGGTCACACAATTTGCTCTGGAGGTTACTGAAGGGAAACTAGGAAAGAAATCTAGTCATCTGTTGATTACTTATTCTTCATTTCTATGTCCCTGATCTCACAGAAAGAACCGACAAGTTAGGCAAGGTATTGTGAGATTAAAAGATTTGAAAGGTGCGCTTGGGCCAGAAAAGAGGAGAGCATGGGGGTGCCTGGTGTTACAGTTGGTTACAGTATAGCTTTGCGAAAGTGACAGGAAAAGGGGCTTCCCTGCCAAAGCTGATTTCCTGCAAAGAGTTTCTTAGAGGTACATGCAGAGAGAGGACAACGTGAAGACACAGAAAAAGACCGCAATCTATAAGCCAACGAAAGATACCTCAGAGGAAACCAATTCTGCTGACACCTCGATCTCAGGCTTCCAAGGTTCAAATGGTGAGAAAATACATTTTACTTGTTTAAGCCACTCCGCCTGTGGTACTTTGTTATGGCTGTCCTTGCAAAGTAATGCATCCCCCAAAGGGAAAACCGAAAGTGCATACTCAGTCACTCAGTTGTGTCTGACTCTTCGGGACTCCACAGACTGTGCCCTGCCAGGCTCCTCTGAACATGGAATTTTTCCAGGCAAGAAAACTAGAGTGGGTTGCCATTTTCTACTCTAGGGGATCTTTCTAACCTGGAGATCAAACCCGTGTCTTGTGCATCTTCTGCATTGGCAGGCAGATTCTTTACCACTGTGCCACCTGGGAAGCCCCAAAAACTGAACAAACAACTTCAGTTTTCAAGCCCTGACAAGATGTTTTTAGTGGCCAAGTGATAGATGGTCCAAATGAGTCCGATTCCTATACCAAGAAGGCATGGGAAAGGAGCTTAGGGAGACTGACAGAACTCTGCATGCTAGTATAATGTTCTATTTCTGTCATGGCCAGTGAAACATCAGTTAATAGTCCAAGAAAGAAACAGAATTTTATTCAAGGCAAACCAAGGATTAAACCAGGGAGACGGAAAACTCCAAGGACTGTTCCACCCACTAGAGGTCAAAGCACAGTCTTAATAGGTGTTCTTTTTTTCTTTTTTTAATATTTATTCTCTATTTTTTGGTTAGGCTGAGTCTTAGTTGCCGCACGTAGTCTCTCTGTTGCAGCACGAGGCTCCGGAGCACGTGTAGTTGAGGTTTGGCGGCTTAGTTGCCCCACTGCGCACGGGATCTCAGCTCCCAGACCACGATCAACTCAGTATCCCTGCACTGGAAGGTGGACTCTTAACCACTGGACCACCGAGGAAGTCCCTCACACACCTCCTTGAGACAAAGCCTTATACATCAGAATAACATACTGACAATTTGCATAGCCCAGACCAGCACATACCAGGCACACAGTGGGTCACTGTTACCCCCTACAGCAGGGCTCGGCGACCTCCGGGCCTCGGACCAGCACCTCCTATCAGATCAGCAGTGGAATTAGATTAGAAATAAGGGGCACAGGACTTCCCTGGTGGCTCAGTGGTAAAGAATCTGCCTGACAATGCAGGAGAGTGGGTTCCATCCCTGGTCCGAGATTATCCTGCTTGCTGGGGAGCAACTAAGCCCTGTGCCTTGACTATTGAACCTGTGCCCTCGGGCCCAGGAGTCACGACTGAGCCTATATGCCACAACTAGAAAAGCCCACACAGCAGCAAAGACCCAGCAAATAAAATAATAATTTAAAACAAAGAAATAAAGTGCAGGATAAATATAATGCGCTTGAATCATCCCCAAACCATCCCCCACCCGGGCCAGTCTATGGAAAAACTGTCTTCCACGAAACAGATCCCTGGTGCTAAAAAGGTTGGGCCTTACAGGATTGAGAAAAGAGTGCTATCTCCTAAGAAATTAGCTTGCTGGCACCAGGAGAAAATTGCTCTTGTCATTCAAGCAGGCATTCCTGTGTCCTCTAAGATGTCTGGTTAAGTGAACGCAGGTGCAGGATGCACACCAAACAGGGATAGTGGTTCAAACGAGCAGGGAGAGAATTTATGTTTAAAATTTTTCTAGCCCTGCCTTCAAATTAGTTTTATTTCATCGAGGGGCAAGAGTACTTCAGTGGACCATGTTCCAAGTTAGAAACATGTTTCGTCAATGTGGATTTAGATTGTAACACGTGTGTGTGTGCTGTTAGTGTGCCCGTGTGTCCAAGTGCCCTAATAGTTGTATCTAGGATCACTCAGGGGAGAAGGCAATGGCACCCCACTCCAGTACTCTTGCCTGGAAAATCCCACGGATGGAGGAGCCTGGTGGGCTACAGTCCATGGGGTCGCTAAGAGTCGGACACGACTGAGCGACTTCACTTTCACTTTTCACTTTCATGCTTTGGAGGAGGAAATGGCAACCCACTCCAGTGTTCTTGCCTGGAGAATCCCAGGGACTCGGGAGCCTGGTGAGCTGCCGTCTATGGGGTCGCACAGAGTTGGACACGACTGAAGCGAAGCAGCAGCAGCAGCAGGATCACTCAGAATGCTGAAGAGGCCCATGTGCACCTGGCTTCAGCTAAGAGACTTCAAAGGGGACTACTTAAAGCCAACTCTGAACTATTCTGTTACGTTTGAGTTGTTGGTACAACTCAGAGACTTTGTGAAACGTTATTAATGGGATTTCTGTGTTCCCAGTGTTTAGGGCTAGAGAAATCTCTGTTAAAAAGAAACAACAGGAGCTTCATTGCTGGTCTAGTAGTTAAGAATCTGCCCTCCAGTTCACAGGACACAGGTTCAGTCCCTGGCTGGGGAGCTAAGATCCCACATGTCTCACAGCACAGACAAAAAAAAAGCCAACAGGCCCCAAATAAATGGAGTCTCTTTGACCCTGAGGGATAGGATGGGGAAGGAGGTGGGAAGGGGGTTCAGGATGGGGAACAGATGTACACCCATGGCTGATTCATGTCAATGTATGGCAAAACCACTACAATATTGTAATTAGCCTACACCTAAAATAAATAAATTAAAAACAATTTAAAAAATAAAAAATTCATGACACACACACAAAAATAAAGTGCCACCCAACTTGCTAGTAAAAAAATAATGATAATAATAAAGTAATTATTGATACATGTAAAAAAAAAAAAAAAAGGAGTCTCTTGTGTTTAAGGGCCCAAGTCAGCCAATCAAACCAAGACATAATACCCAACCTAACCACAGTTACAATCTTCCCTTGAAATGTAACCTTTAACCAGTCTACTTGGAATTACCCCAGTTAGCACAAAATAGGCCCCTTCCATTTCCCTTTGGAGGGCAATTCTGCCTAAAACAATGCATTTGGGGCTAATAATTTCCCTTTTCTGTCCCTCTCCACTTTTAGAAAACTTTTATTTTCTACCACTCATTGGAGCTCCTTCTTACTGCTGGATGGGATGTTGCCTGGTTCATGAGTTGCTGAATAAAACCAATTCAATCTTCAAATTTCCTCAGTTGAACTTTTGTTAGTTAACACCCCCAAGGGTGGGGAGCAGAATTTGCACTAAAGGTGATGGTCTGGTACACTCTGAGCTTCGAGGGAAAATGTCTCCTCCCGAGGACGGCGATCCTGCCTGGGATCTGGGTGTGCCCCCTGGGGTTCCCCTACGAAGGCTGAGTTCTGCTCACGCTTCACCATTGACGTCAAGGACAGACACGTGGAGGGTTATCTTGAGGCCCCTTCCCCTCACTGATCCGCATCTCCTTTCATTATCTTTCCCTCTAGTTACTCTGGCTCTTTGGTAAAGCCTGATACACCCGTTCATTGGCTCTTGGGTGATGATGTTGTCGAAAGGGAAGGGTTTGGACAGTAAAGGGCATGTGAACACTGCCCACTTGTACTCCTCAGTGATGCCCCACACAGGGGCAGCATCCTATGGGAGGCCTATACCCTGGGAAAAGCAAGAGCGAGGTGACCCACCTCAGAGCTGGGACGTGGTGAGCACAGGTGGTGCTGGTGTCGTTCAGTCCCTAAGTCGAGTCGGACTCTTTGAGACCCCGTGGGCTGCAGCACCCCGGGCCTCCCTGTCCCTCGCTCTCTTCCCAGGGTTTGCTCACGCTCATGTCTATTGAACCTGTGATGCCATCCTCCTCTGCCGCTGTCTTCTCCTTCAGGAGGACGGGTGAGCAACATGGAAACGATGATCCCGGTGACTCAGGGGACTTCAGGGGAGGATCTTGACTTTGGGGTTATAAGTGTGGGTTGCAGGTGTGAGAGAAAAAAAGAACTGTTCTAACAAGCCTTTTCAAAAGTGGGCTAAAAACCCCCTCCTAGCCCTCACTCCCTGAATGGAAAGAGCTAAATTTAGGGTGACTTGTTTCTCCTGCATGTCTGGCAGTGTGCTGCCTGGATGTTTTCAGAACAGCTCTGTTCAGGAGAGGATGGAGGCCCCAGAAGCTCCCCAGGACTTGTGCATAAACCCTCACCCAGTCACAGGTGGCCAGTGGGTCCACCAGGTACCCTTCTCTGAGGCCTGTCTGGACTCAATAATGCAAGATCCAGGACAGCATCCACTCCACAGACACCCGGCCATCTCCACAGCCCTGATCCTGACCATCAGGGAATTAGCAAAGATTTGTGCTGGCTTCCACTGTCCCCCTATTCTTTCTTTCCTCTTTCTATTGCTGTAAAACTGGGGTAATCTCGTGTAATGCTGGTCCTCAATAAACCATATATTTTATGTCTTCCATTTTTAGGGAAAAGAGGCAAAGCACAGGTAAACAAGTTAAGATCGGAAATTTATTATTTTAATAATTTTTTTCAGGGCACAAAAGAGGGCAGAAATAATACCTTACTTTACAAAGCCTGTACTTAACAGAGTGCTTTCATATCTGTTAGCTCATGGTCTTTACAGTCTTCCAGGGTCAGATGTTGTCTCCATGTAATAATTAAGGAAACGGGTTCAGAGAAACTGACTGATTTGTGCAGGCCACGTGGTTGGAAAATGATAAACTTGGCCTCAAATCCAGTGATGTGACTCCACGTTCCACACTCTTTAACATTATATGAGCACTGGTTGAGTACCTACCATGTGCCAGGCTTCCCACTGAAAGTGTGGCTTATTATCTCATTAAATTGTGCACACTTCTCATTACAAACAGAACCTTAAGGTCACATCCAAGATTAGCAGCATTCGAAGAGTGTGCCAGGGTAGCTCCCTATTCAGAAGCTTCTTCTCTGATGGCTCAGGGAAAAGAAACAATGCTAATTATCGTGACTCCTGAGCTTTGAAAATCTGTTCTGGGCACAGGGTCTTGAAGTTGAACTTGAGTTTAGACTTCAAGAGTTCAGATCAGTGCTGTCCAATGGAACTTTCTGTGATGATGGAAATGTCCTAAATCTGCAGTGTCCAATACAGTAACCACGAGCTCCATGTGGCTGTTGAGCACTTGAGGTGTGGCCAATGTGACTGAGGACCTAAATGCTTAGATTTCATCTGTATATATAGCTTTAAATTTAAATAACCACACCTGACTAGTGGCTGCCATATTGGATAGCATAGGATTCTAGACTATCAAATCATGCCAGTTCAGTTCAGTTCAGTTGCTCAGTTGTGTCCGACTCTTTGTGACCCCATGAATTGCAGCACACCAGACCTCCCTGTCCATCACCAACTCCCGGAGTTCACTCAAACCCATGTCCATTGAGTGGGTGATGCCATCTAGCCATCTCATCCTCTGTCGTCCCCTTCTCCTCCTGCCCTCAATCCCTCCCAGCATCAGGGTCTTTTCCAGTGAGTCAACTCTTCGCATGAGGTGCGCAAATCATGCCAACTTGAATTCAAATCCCAAATCTGTATGTAACAACTTCTCCAAGCATCTAAGTACCCTAAATTGAGCATAACAAGATCTGCTTAATAGAGACAATGGATGTAAAGTGTCCAGGAGAAGGCCTGGCACCTAGGAGGTGGTTTTTATTTGTAAAGAGTTGCAATCTCCTGGTTAATGTCTTTAATCCCTGCCAGATGGTAAACTCTATGAGAACAGTGACTCTATCTTATTAACATATGCATTCCTAGCAATTAGCACAGCCTGAGATAATAAAAATAAATTTTGGTGTTTCTTCCCTTAAAGCTCAACATTCAAAAAACTAAGATCATGGCATCCGGTCCCATCCCTTCATGGCAAATAGATGGGGAAACAGTGGGTGACTTTAATTTTTTGGGCTCCAAAATCACTGCAGATGGTGACCGCAGCCATGAAATTAAAAGACGCTTACTCCTTGGAAGGAAAGTTATGACCAACCTAGACAGCATATTAAAAAGCAAAGACATTACTTTACCAACAAAAGTCCGTCTCATCAAGGCTATGGTTTTTCCAGTAGTTATGAATGGATGTGAGAGTTGGACTATAAAGAAAGCTGAGTGCCGAAGAATTGATGCTTTTGAACTGTGGTGTTGGAGAAGACTCTTGAGAGTCCCTTGGACTGCAAGGAGATCCAACCACTCCATCCTAAAGGAGATCAGTCCTGAATGTTCATTGGAAGGACTGATGCTGAAGCTGAAACTCCAATACTTTGGCCACCTGATGCAAAGACTCATTTGAAAAGACCCTGATGCTGGGAAAGATTGAAGGCAGGAGAAGAAGGGGATGACAGAGGATGAGATGGTTGGATGGCATCACTGACTCAATGGACATGAGTTTGAGTAAACTCCGGGAGTTGGTCATGGACAGGGAGGTCTGGTGTGGTCCATGGGGTCTCGAAGAGTCGGACACAACTGAGCGACTGAACTGAGCTGAGCTGAACTGAACTGAACTGTGGCTGCTGACTCAGGGCTCCTGAAACCCTTGTAATTAATTTCCTAAATGTTAAGAACCCTGGGGGCATATTTTGTTCTAGTATTTGGTGTTTGACCCTGTCCTGACATAGAGCCCCTAGATCCCACATGAATTCCTAAGGGAAAGGAGCAGAGCGCTGGGTCCATATTTTGCTCTAATGGGTGGGTTGACTCTGGGTGGGTTTCCGGATGGCTCCTGGTTGGGCACTGGTCACTAGAAAGATCGAGTCACAGTTAGAAACTTGGAATTTTTAGCCCCTTCCCCTCTCTCCAGAGAGGGCAGAAGGGCTGGAAATGGAGGCAACAATAGATTGTTTACATACGCAGGCTTCATTAAAATCCCAGCTGCATGGGGTGCAGGGGACTTGCAGGCTGGGAACAGATCCACACCAGGAGGGGAACAAACTCCAGCTCCATGGAGACAGAAGCTCCTGTGCTCAAGGCCCTCCTTGACCTCACGCTTCCTACCTCTTCATCTGGTTGCTCAACTGTATGCTTTATCATGGGGGTCCCCAAGCTACAGGCCACAGACTATTATCTCCTGTCAGATCAGCGGCAGCATTAGATTAGAAATAAAGTGCACAATAAACTTAATGTGCTTAAGTCACCCCGAAACCATCCCTCCAACCCCAGTTGGTGGAAAAGATGTTTTCTGTGAAATCAGCCCATGGTGCTAAAAAGGTTGGGGACTGCTGCCTTTTCATATCCTTTAATAAACTGACAAATGTGCTTCTCTGAGTTCTGTGAGCTGATGTAACAAACTAATTGAACCTGAGGAGGGGACAAGGGACACTCCAATTAGTAACCAAGACCGATGGAAGCTGTGGATAAACTGGGGACCTACTACTCGTAATCAGCATCTGAAGGAGGAGGGGAATGTTCTTGGGGGCCTGAGACCTTAGCTTGTGGGATTTGACACCATCTCCAGGTGGAGAGGTTTAGATATGGAGTTAACTTGTAGGATACCCAGCTGGTGCCTCAGAGAATCACTTGTTGACAGGGAAACTCCACACAGTTGGTGACCTCAGGTGTCAGCTCTGAGAAGGAATACTCACTGGGAGAAGGGAAAATTGTAGGTTTTTCCAATATATACAGTATACATAGTCAATTGGGCTTCCCAGGTGGTATTAGTGGTAAAGAATCTGCCTGCCAATGCAAGACATAAGAGATGCAGATTCAGTCCCTGGGTCAGGAAGATCCCCTGGAGGAGGGCATGGCAACCCACTCCAGTATTCTTGCCTGGAGAATCCCATGGACAGAGGAGCCTGGTGGGCTACAGTCCATGGGGTTGCAAAGAGTCAGACATGACTGAAGTGACTTAGCGTGTGCCCCCAACTCCACACACACACACCAATGTCCAATAAATATTTCTTGAAAAGAATTGAACATAGGATGGTAAACTGGGCTGAAGCAATGCCACTGAAGGGTGATTGGTGCCCACTGTCTCCTTTGCCTTCAAAATGCGTTTTTCCTGGGTTGTGCTCACAGGTAACACATCTGCCAGTATTGGAAGGTATTACAAGAAACAATACTATAAAATTTGCATTCTTCTGTTGTAAAGAAGGAGCTGAGGATGTTGCTCGCTCTGTTATGGTAAACTGTGAGATTTTATGAGGATATTCAGGATAAATCTCTGCCTTAGTAGACTATCACCTCTGGAGTAGTTACATTCTCTTTTATCTCATGACTCTCTCAACTATATAATGATGAAGCTTCCATGTTCACACTGGACACCATAGGGTGTTTGAAAAGTCTGGGAATCTAAGATAAACTTATTTTTAAATGGTATGTTAGTTGTTTTTAACTAATATGCTTACTAATATGGATATATGTCCAAAATAAACGCACAAAAAATTTTCAGATTGTTCACCTGAAAAAAAAATGAGAATAAATATGTTGTCTTCCCTGTGTATTGAAACCTTTATTTTTGACACTCTGTTTCATATTTATTGCACATTTTTCAGATTAACAATTGGACCCACTGCTTAAAATACAAAGATGTCTGGAGCTTAAGCATATTACTTGAAAAAGTAGTTGACTTACTGTATAAAAATACACTTCCTCTACATTTCCTGACTTTGCACCTGCTATAGAAAGCTTGCCTCGAAACTGGAGAAACCCTGCAGGCAGCAACAAGACCCAGCGCAGCCAGAAATAATTAATTGATTGATTGATTAATTAATTTAAAAAATTTTAAACTGTGGTCTGGCTTATCAAGGATTTCACTGTTCTTGTAAAGAACAGAAAACACTCAAAATCATTTTTATTGTAAAATGAAAGTATTTTATTATAAAATAAAAGATAAAATTATAAAGAAATAAAATATAATATATAAATAATTTATTATTTTATTATAAATAAATATCAACCCTGTGGACTCTAGCCCACCAGGCTCCTCTGTCCATGGGATTTCCCAGCAAGGATACTGGAATGAACTGCCATTTCCTTCTCCAGGGAATTGTCCTGATCCAGGAATCGAACCTGTGTCTCCTGCATTGCAGATGGATTCTTTACTGCTAAGTCACTAGGAAAATCCAAATAAATAAATTTATAAAAATATAAATAAATAAGTTATTATTTTATGATGAAATAAATACCCACAGAATCCACTCAAACTAACTAAACCAAGAAAGAAGAGTTTCTGGAAGGAAGTGGCGTCACACTGACGCTGAGAACTGTCTCAGGAGAGTCTGATTAGCCCTGAACCCACAACACTCTTGTGGCCCAATCAGCAGGGCAGCAGAACAGGGTCCACCCACAACACTCTCGTGGCCCAATCAGCAGGGGCAGCAGAACAGGGTCCACCCACAACACTCTCGTGGCCCAATCAGCAGGGGCAGCAGAACAGGGTCCACCCACAACACTCTCGTGGCCCAATCAGCAGGGGCAGCAGAACAGGGTCCACCCACAACACTCTCGTGGTCCAATCAGCAGGGCAGCAGAACAGGGTCCACCCACAACACTCTCGTGGCCCAATCAGCAGGGCAGCAGAACAGGGTCCACTGCAGCACAAAGGTGGCTACAACAGGAGAAAAGGGAAGAAGGGGCTGAGACTGATTTCTCCTTAAATGTTGTCTCCTCCATTCTCTATTTTAAGCATCCTCATAAGCTATCTTCAATATTTTGGGGAAACGGTGGAAAAGAGAGGTGGCAGGAGGGACTGAGGATTGGGGGAAGCAATGATGCAATTATCATTTATTTAAGAAATATGTACTGAATGCCTACAATGTAAAACTGTATAAGACATGGTCCTAGCAAACCCAGGCAACACTTACTCTTGATGCCAACTTTGAAACAAGTCAAAGGTTACAGCACCTGCTCTTCAGTCTTCATCCTTTCAGGCCAGGATGATAAAAGCCAACATTTGCAGTGATAACTCAGGAAGCCCAAGACCTTCTATCATCACAGAAAGATGAACTATGTTCATAGAACTGTCTGAGGACAGAAAAATGAACTTGCTCATTTAGAAATATTTTCAACAAGATCTGGACAAAAGAGGTTTCATAGTTAAGTTTAAGTTAACCTTCTAATAAGCAGAACATGCCACCCTCCATCTAAGCCTTTTCTGTAAAAGATCCATGTCAATGAGAGTAGATAGGTAAAGAGCTGGGGGAAAAAAAAACAAAAAACACAAAGGGACTCCATGGAGGAACATCATTTGAGGGTAGATATAATCTGAGAAAACGCTGCCTGCATGGTCTGTAGATTCCTGTAAAGTCTGTGAAAGACAGGCCAAAATAGGGAAACACCAAACCGAGCCCACATTAGACTAAGAAACTTCAGGAAAATCTTACAGGGAGCTGCTGTTTGGTAATTACAATGACAGATAACACACCAGGCACCACTATGCTAGATACTCGGTATGTGTGCAAACTAAGTCGCTTCAGCCATGTCCAAGTCTGTGACCCATGGACTGTGGCCCACCAGGCTCCTCTGTCCATGGGATTCTCCAGGCAAGAATACTGGAGTGGGTTGCCATTTCCTTCTCCCGGGGATCTTCCTGACCCAGGAATTGAACCTGTGTCTCTTATGTCTCCTGGATTGGCAGGTACGTTCTTTACTGCTAACGCCACCTGGGTACAGGATCTCATTTAAATAAGATATATACATATACATATACATGTATGCCTTGTATATAACTCTGGGAAGTAAGAGTTATTATCACTCCCATTTTATAGATGTGGAAATGGTCTCCGAAAGAATAAAGTCTTTTGATTACTCAACCCAGTCTCTTTTTAAGAATTTTGTGGCCTAACTTAATGTCTAAAGAGCAGAACATAACGTTGAAAGTATTTTAAGTAATTAGTAGTTATCCAGAGACTCAATGCAGATAATTCTGTGCTGGAAATAGATTTTGGCCCTAAATTAGTCATTTATCTAAGTGGGTTTTAATTCTATGATTTAAATCACCAACAACTTCCATCCCAACTCATGAAGAGTAGTGACCACCACTTATAAAAATCCATAAGGAGTCTGACTCATGAGTTTAGTTGTGGAACTCAGCCAAGAGGCTTTTTAACTCAAGCACACATGTGGTGGGGCAGCATAAACACATTGAGTCAAGACCAAATCTGACAACACGGAGGTCATCTATTAAAGAAAATCATTCAAAGATCACAGCAGAATTGCTTGTTAAAAATGACCATAAATCATGATGCAAATATTGCTGCTTATTAATGTTTTTATTATTGTCATTTAAAGTGAATGGTTTAGCAAACCATTTATTTGTCTGGGGGAACCCCACTTGCCTCTAATACATTGACTTTGTAAAATTAGTGAAATCAACTTTGATATAGTAAATATTCATGGTATGTGAAAAAGTATGATACATAACTGTTCTCTCTTAATTACATAAAAATGGATGCTTAGTTGTGTAAATACACAAAGAAGACCTAGGAGAACATATCAAACAGTAAACTGCTTGTAATTATAGATGACTTGGTTTTTTGCTTTATGTGTTTTTTGGTTTCCTATTATGCACGTGTCAACTTTTAAGAAATAAGTATTATTTTAAGAACCTTTTAAAAAATAAAATTAAATTAATGAAATCAGACTATGCTGTAAAAACCAGGGCTGAGCAGCCCGGTGAGGGCTTCTCAGCGAAATCAACAATCAACAACAAGGTTGTGTAATGGACCAGGACAATGCACGTGGGACCCAGAAGGAATGAAGTCGCCTTTGGCAAGAATGTAAGATGAGGTAGTTTGGGAGCAACAGGAGAGGAAAAAGCACTTGTGTTTTCAGTCTTGCAGTCACCAACGTAGGCGACCCTCTATCCCTGGTACCCTTTTATTTTCTTTTTATTAACTTTATTTTTTTTTTAACACCAAAAACATTTTGTATGGGGGTATAGCCTATTAACAGTGATGTAATAGTTTCAGGTGAACAGTGAAGTGGCTCAGCCACACATATACATGTATCCATTCTTCCCCAAACCCCGCTCCCATCCAGGCTGCCACATGACATTGAGTAGAGTTCCATGTGCTGTAGAACAGGTTTTTGTTCATTACTCTTTCACTTTCTAGTTGGGTATTTCCTCCTGGCCTTATAGGCCTTTGCTCCACTCTCTTAAACAGAAGGAAAGAGTTTTTCCATTTCTCTACCATTAACTCTTGAGCGTGTTACACTCCTCTCTCTTGGCTAATGGCACCGTTTTAGTGATTCGGCGTTACCTTGCTTCACCGTGGTCCGCCCACTAGTGGGCGCTCTGCCCCTCGCCTTCCGGCCTGGCGTCCTGTAGTTTCCTACCGCTCAAGTTCTAGCAATGGATGTGCCCCTACTTGTGAGCAGCTGGCAGACACATCATCCAACTCGCTGTGACAGTCCTGGAGGTTGTCCCAAAAACAGGATAAAAGAGAACATATTCAGTTTTTAATGCAAGCTCAAAGGACAAGGGGATATTATGAAACAGGGTGTCATAGGGTAGAACATTTAGAATATATAAGACAATGAATATGGTGATGGCCGCTTAGGAGAGGAACCAAGACTGGATGCAGATGTATAAATCCTCTCATACATTTTTGCTATTGTATCATTTTTTAAAAATAGGGTGTTTTTTTAAAATGAAGTATAGTTGATTTCTGTGAGTATGGTTTCAGTGTGTTTGCCCTCTGATGCCCTCTTGCAACACCTACCGTCTTACTTGGGTTTCTCTTACCTTGGGCGTGGGGTATCTCTTCACGGCTGCTCCAGCAAAGCGCAGCCATTGCTCCTTACCTTGGACGAGGGGTATCTCCTCACCGCCGCCCTTCCTGACCTTCAATGTGGGATAGCTCCTCTAGGCCCTCCTGCGCCTGCGCAGCCGCGGCTCCTTGGACGTGGGGTTGGTCCTCCCGGCCACAGCCCCTGGCCTCTGCCCCGGCCTCAGTCGTGCGGTTGCTCCTCACCGCCGACCTTGGCCTCGGGGCTTAGGGGCGTGGGGTATCTCCTCCCGGCCGCCGCCCCTGACCTCGGACGCGGGGTAACTCCTCTTGTCACTGCCCCTGGCCTCAGGCGTGGGTTGCTCCTCTCGGCCGCCACCCAGGGCCTCCGGCTTAGGGGCGTGGGGTAGTTCCTCCTGGCTGCCGCCCCTGACCTTGGACGCAGGGTAGATCCTCTCAGCCGTTCCTGCGCTGTCGCAGTCTGGTACTCTCAGCCACTGCCCCTGACCTCGGACGTGGGGTAACTCCTCTTGGCCGCTGCCCTTCGGCATGGGGTCCTCCTGGCTTCTGCCCCCGACCTCGGACGTGGGGTGGCTCCTCTTGGCGGCGCTATGGCACGCCCGGAGCAGCCGCCTGCGCTATGGCACGCCCGTGGCAGCCGCCTACTCACAGAAAACTAGTCAATCTAATCACACTAGGACCACAGCCTTGTCTAACTCAGTGAAACTAAGCCATGCCCGTGGGGCAACCCAAGATGGGCGGGTCATGGTGGAGAGATTTGACAGAATGTGGTCCACTGGAGAAGGGAATGGCAAACCACTTCAGTATTCTTGCCTTGAGAACCCCATGAACAGTATGAAAAGGCAAAATGATAGGATACTGAAAGAGAAACTCCCCAGGTCAGTAGGTGCCCAATATGCTACTGGAGATCAGTGGAGAAATAACTCCAGAAAGAATGAAGGGATGGAGCCAAAGTAAAAACAATACCCAGCTGTGGATGTGACTGGTGATAGAAGCAAGGTCTGATGCTGTAAAGAGCAATATTGCATAGGAACCTGGAATGTCAGGTCCATGAATCAAGGCAAATTGGAAGTTGTCAAACAAGAGATGGCAAGAGTGAATGTCGACATTCTAGGAATCAGCGAACTGAAATGGACTGGAATGGGTGAATTTAACTCAGATGACCATTATATCTACTACTGCGGGCAGGAATCCCCCAGAAGAAATGGAGTGGCCATCATGGTCAACAAAAGAGTCTGGAATGCAGTACTTGGATGCAATCTAAAAAACGACAGAATGATCTCCGTTCGTTTCCAAGGCAAACCATTCAATATCACAGTAATCCAAGTCTATGCCACAACCAGTAACTCTGAAGAAGCTGAAGTTGAATGGTTCTATGAAGACCTACAAGACCTTTTAGAACTAACACCCAAAAAAGATGTCCTTTTCATTATAGGGGACTGGAATGCAAAAGTAGGAAGTCAAGAAACACCTGGAGTAACAGGCAAATTTGGCCTTGGAATATGGAATGAAGCAGGGCAAAGACTAATAGAGTTTTGCCAAGAAAATGCACTGGTCATAGCAAACACCCTCTTCCAACAACACAAGAGAAAACTCTATACATGGACATCACCAGATGGTCAACACCGAAATCAGATTGATTATATTCTTTGCAGCCAAAGATAGAGAAGCTCTATACAGTCAGCAAAAACAAGACCAGGAGCTGACTGTGGCTCAGACCATGAGCTCCTTATTGCCAAATTCAGACTTAAATTGAAGAAAGTAGGGAAAACCACTAGACCATTCAGGTATGACCTAAATCAAATCCCTGATGATTATACAGTGGAAGTGAGAAATAGATTTAAGGGCCTAGATCTGATAGATAGAGTACCTGATGAACTATGGAATGAGGTTCGTGACATTGTACAGGAGACAGGGATCGAGACCATCCCCATGGAAAAGAAATGCAAAAAAGCAAAATGGCTGTCTGGGGAGGCCTTACAAATAGCTGTGAAAAGAAGAGAAGCGAAAAGCAAAGGAGAAAAGGAAAGATATAAACGTTTGAATGCAGAGTTCCAAAGAATAGCAAGAAGAGATAAGAAAGTCTTCTTCAGCAATCAATGCAAAGAAATAGAGGAAAACAACAGAATGCGAAAGACTAGGGATCTCTTCAAGAAAATCAGAGATACCAAAGGAATATTTCATGCAAAGATGAGCTCAATAAAGGACAGAAATGGTATGGACCTAACAGAAGCAGAAGATATTAAGAAGAGATGGCAAGAATACACAGAAGAACTGTACAAAAAGATCTTCATGACCCAGATAATCACAATGGTGTGATCACTGACCTAGAGCCAGATCCTGGAATGTGAAGTCAAGTGGGCCTTAGAAAGCATCACTACGAACAAAGCTAGTGGAGGTGATGGAATTCCAGTTGAGCTATTTCAAACCTGAAAGATGATGCTGTGAAAGTGCTGCACTCAATATGCCAGCCAATTTGGAAAACTCAGCAGTGGCCACAGGACTGGAAAAGGGCAGTTTTCATCCCAATCCCAAAGAAAGGCAATGCCAAAGAATGCTCAGACTACCACACATTTGCACTCATCTCACACGCTAGTAAAGTAATGCTCAAAATTCTCCAAGCCAGGCTTCAGCAATACGTGAACCGTGAACTTCCAGATGTTCAAACTGCATTTAGAAAAGGCAGAGGAACCAGAGATCAAATTGCCAATATCCGTTGGATCATTGAAAATGCAAGAGTTCCAGAAAAACATCTATTTCTGCTTTAGTGACTATGCCAAAGCCTTTGACTGTCTGGATCACAATAAACTGTGGACAATTCTGAAAGAGATGGGAATACCAGACCATCTGATCTGCCTCTTGAGAAATTTGTATGCAGGTCAGGAAGCAACAGTTAGAACTGGACATGGAACAACAAACTGGTTCCAAATAGGAAAAGGAGTTCATCAAGGCTGTATATTGTCACCCTGTTTATTTAACTTATATGCAGAGTACATCATGAGAAACGCTGAACTGGAAGAAACACAAGCTGGAATCAAGATTGCTGGGAGAAATATCAATAACCTCAGATATGCAGATGACACCACCCTTATTGCAGAAAGTGAAGAGGAACTCAAAAGCCTCTTGATGAAAGTGAAAATGGAGAGTGAAAAAGTTGGCTTAAAGCTCATCATTCAGAAAAGGAAGATCATGGCATCCAGTCCCACCATTTCATGGGAAATAGATGGGGAAACAGTGGAAACAGTGTCAGACTTTATTTTTCTGGGCTCCAAAATCATTGCAGATGGTGACTGCAGCCATGAAATTAAAAGACGCTTACTCCTTGGAAGGAAAGTTATGACCAACCTAGATAGCATATTCAAAAGCAGAGACATTACTTTGCCAACAAAGGTCCGTCTAGTCAAGGCTATGGTTTTTCCAGTGGTCATGTATGGATGTGAGAGTTGGACTGTGAAGAAGGCTGAGCGCTGAAGAATTGATGCTTTTGAAGTGTGGTGTTGGAGAAGACTCTTGAGAGTCCCTTGGACTGCAAGGAGATCCAACCAGTCCATTCTGAAGGAGATCAGCCCTGGGATTTCTTTGGAAGGAATGATGCTAAAGCTGAAACTCCAGTACTTTGGCCACCTCATGCGAAGAGTTGACTCATTGGAAAAGACTCTGATGCTGGGAGGGATTGGGGGCAGGAGGAGAAGGGGACGACGGAGGATGAGATGGCTGGATGGCATCACTGACTCGATGGACGTGGGTCTGAGTGAACTCCGGGAGTTGGTGATGGACAGGGAGGCCTGGCGTGCTGCAGTTCATGGGGTCGCAAAGGGTCGGACACGACTGAGTGACTGATCTGATAGTTGATTTACAATGCTGTGTTAGTTTCACATGTTCAGTACAGTCCCTCACTATGTCCGATTCTTTGCGACCCCAGGGACTGCAGCACGCCAGGCTTCTCTGTCCATCACCAACTTGGAGAAGTGGAGGTGGAAGTCACTCAGTCGTGTCCGAATCTTTGTGATGCCATGGACTGTCCATGGAATTCTCCAGGCCAGAATACTGGAGTGTGTAGCCTTTTCCTTCTCCAGGGAATCTTCCCAACCCAGGAATCAAACCCAAGTCTCCCACACTGTAGGTGGATTCTTTACCAGCTGGGCTACAAGGGAAGCCCACCAACTCCTGAAGTTTACTCAAACTCATGTCCATTGAGTTGGTGAGGCCATCCAACCATCTCATCCTCTGTCGTCCCCTTCCCTTATCGCCCTCAGTCTTTCCCAGCATCAGGGTCTTTTCAAATGAGTCAGATCTTCGCATCAGGTGGCAAAAGTATTGAAGTTTCAGCTTCAGCATCAGTCCTTCCAATGAATATTCAGGACTGATTTCCTTTAGGATGGACTGGTTGGAACTCCTTGCAGTCCAAGGGACTCTCAAGAGTCTTCTCCAACACCACAGTTCAAAACCATCAATTCTTTGGTGCTCAGCTTTCTTTATAGTCCAGCTCTCACATCTGTACGTGACTACTGGAAAAACCATAGCTTTGACTAGATGGACCTTTGTTGGCAAAGTAATGTCTCTGCTTTTTAATACACTGTCTAGGTTGATCATAGCTTTTCCTCCAAGCAGCAAGTGTCTTTTAATTTCATGGCTGCAGTCACCATCTGCATGATTTTGGAGCCCAAAACAATAAAGTCTGTCACTGTTTCCATTGTTTCCCCATCTATTATGCCATGAAGTGATGGGACCAGATGCCGTGATGTTAGCTTTTTAAACACTGAGTTTTAAGTCAGCCTTTTCACTCTCCTCTTTCACTTTCATCAAGAGGCTCATTAGTTCTTCTTTGCTTTCTGCCATAAGGGTGGTGTCATCTGCATAGCTGAGGTTATTGATATTTCTCCCAGCAATCTTGATTTCAGCTTGTGGTTCATCCAGCCAGGCATTTTGCATGATGTACTCTGCATGTAAGTTAAATAAGCAGGAAGATAATATACAGCCTTGATGTACTCCTTTCCCTATTTGGAACCAGTCAGTTGTTCCATGTCCAGTTCTAACTGTTGCTTCTTGACCTGGATACAGATTTCTCATGAAGCAGGTCAGGTGCGTCTGGTGTTCCCATCTCTTGAAGGATTTTCCATAGTTTGTTGTGACACACAACAAAGGCTTTGGCATAGTCAACAAAGCAGAAATAGATGTTTTTCTGGAACTCTCTTGCATTTTCAATGATCCAACGGATGTTGGCAATTTGATCTCTGGTTCCTCTGCCTTTTCTAAATGCAGCTTGAACATCTGGAAGTTCACGGTTCACGTATTGCTGAAGTCTGGCTTGGAGAATTTTGAGTATTACTTTCCTAGCGTGTGAGATGAGTGCAATTTGTGGTAGTTTGAACACTCTTTGGCATTGCCTTTCTTTGGGACTGGAATGAAAACTGCCCTTTTCCAGTCCTGTGGCCACTGCTGAGTTTTCCAAATTTGCTGGCATATTGGGTGCAGCACTTTCACAGCATCATCTTTCAGGATTTGAAAAAGCTCAGCTGGAATTCCATCACCTCCACTAGCTTTGTTTGTAGTGATGCTTTCTAAGGCCCACTTGACTTCACATTCCAGGATGTCTGGCTCTAGGTGAGTGATCACACGTTTGTAGTTATCAGGGTCATGAAGATCTTTTTCGTAAAGTTCTGTGTCTTAATATCTTCTGCTTCCATTAGGTCCATACAATTTCTGTCCTTTACTGTGCCCATCTTTGCATGGAATGTTCCCTGGGTATCCAGTTTCAGGTGTACAGCAAAGTTATTTAGTTATACATTTTTTTCATATTCTTTTCCATTATAGGTTATTATGAACCTGTGCTGTACAATAGGTTCTTGTTGCTTATTTTATAAGTAGTAAAGGAGGGCATGGCAACCCACTCCAGAGTTCTTGCCTGGAGAATCCCCATAAACAGAGGAGCCTGGTGGGCTACAGTCTATAGGGCTGCAAAGAATTGGACATGCCTGAGCGACTAAACACAGCACAGCAGAGTCTTCATCTGTTAATCCTAAACTCCTGATGTATCCCTCCACCACTCTTCCCCTTTGTAACTATTAATTTGTTTCTTATGTCTGTGAGTCTGATTCTGTTTTGTATAGTAAGTAAGTTCATTTGTATTGATTTCTTAGAGTCCACATATCAGAGATATCATGTAATATTTGTCTTTCTCTGACTTACTTCCACTTTTGCCTGGAAAATCCCATGGACAGAGGAGCTTAGTGGGCTGCAGTCCATGGGGTTGATAAGAGTCGGACTCGACTGAGCGACTTCACTTTCACTTTTCACTTTCATGCGTTGGAGAAGGAAATGGCAACCCACTCCAGTGTTCTTGCCTGGAGAATCCCAGGGACGGGGAGCCTGGTGGGCTGCCGTCTATGGGGTCGCACAGAGTCAGACACGACTGAAGCGACTTAGCAGCAGCAGCACTTACTTCACTTAGTTTGATAATCTCTAGGTCCATCCATGTTGCTGCCGATAGCAATAGTTCAGTCTTTTTATGCCTGAGCAATATTCCATTGTACAAATATTCCATAGCTTCTGTATCTATTCATCTGTTGATGGACACTTAGGTCACTTCCACGTCTTCGCTATTGTAAACAGCACTGCAATGAACACTGAGGTGTATGTATCTTTTCAAATCAGAGTTTTCTCCAGATATATACCTGAGAGTGGGATTACAGGATCAAATGGTAGCTCTGTTTTTAGGTTTTTAAGGACCTTCCATACTGTCCTCCATAATGGTTGTACCAATTTACATTCCCACCAACACTGTAGGAGGATTCCCTTTTCTCTGCACCCTATCCAGCATTTATTTGTAGATTTAGTAGGTTTTAAAAGACCTAGAAATTCACCTAATTGAAGATGAGATGTAAACCTGAATTTTTTATGGAATCCTGGACAGCTGTTGACCCGCCTCTCCCACAGGCCTTACTGGAGTCCATGACTGAGAAGTAACTCGTTCGCCTTCTCTGACATCTGCCCTCAGCCTGAAGGGAGTCGGGGGCGCATGTCACTAGTGTTCATATTTCTTTGCTCATGTGTCTTTATATAAGAAACGCTCCTTCAAAGCTCTTGCCCACCAGGCAGTAAACGCTAATAATATTTAGCTTTATTGAGCTTTTACTAAACATATAGCGTTCTAAGTGCTCCGGATACATAATATAATTTTTTCCCATTTCAGGTGTCAGTGCTGTAATAAGAGAAGTCTTCCCTGGTGTCTCAGATGGTAAAGAATCTGCCTGCAATGCAGGAGACCTGAGTTTGACCCCTGGGTTGGGAAGATCTCCTGGAGAAGGGCAAGGCAAGCCACTCCAGTACTCTTGCCTGGAGAATCCCACAGACAGAGGAGCCTGGCAGGCGACAGTCCATGGGTTTGCAAAGAGTCGGACACGACTGAGCGACCAACACCTTCACTGTCACAAGTGCTTGCAGGGCTGTCGTGTGCTAACGCTGGGATCCAGATCTAGCTTGTGTCTGAAGCCCACCCGGAATCCCACCCACACTCTCCCCTCCTCCCCCTATGTCACCTCCACAGCCACTGAAAAGACACGGTATCTGCAGCCACTCCTTACCTCATCTTCATCCTGGGGCTAAAGGAGGAAGCAAGCGAGGGCAGGTAGGGAAGGTTAGAAGGTCACTCTGGGGCTTCCCTGGTGCTCCAGGGGCTGAGAATTTGCCTTGCAATGCAAGGAACACTGGTTTAATCCCTGATTGGGAAGATCCCACATACTGGGGGGCAACCAAGCCCAAGTTCTGTAGCTAGAGAGTAGCCCCTGCTTGCTGCAACTAGAAAAACTCAGCACAGCCTAAAATGAATCAATAGAATTTTTGCTTAAAAAAAGTCACTCTAGGTAGGGACAGGGAGGACAATCTAAACCACCAGGAAAAAAAAAAAAATAATCAGGAAGATTCAAGCACTGACTCCTCTTCATTCTCTGTCACCACATCTTTCCCTCACACACACACACACACACACACTCCTAAACATAAACACACACACACACTCCTGAACATAAACACACACACACTCCTAAACATAATACACACACACACACTCACTCCTAAACATAAACACACGCACACACACTCACTCCTAAACATAAACACACACACACACTCCTAAACATAATACACACACACACTCACTCCTAAACACACACACACATGCTCACTTCTAAACATAAACACACACACATACACACACACACTAATGCTTGACACTTATAGATCCCACCGTTGAGAATTTTGTCTTCTAAGAACCTTAGGTTTTGGCTTTTCATTTCATCTTTTGTCAGTAGCATCACTAGAAGAGTTATCAGAAGGGAAGTTAGAAGGACCTGCCTGGCGGGTGCCTGCTGAGTTGACAGAAAAGAAAGCCGCTCTTGTGGGGAAGCACAGTTCTCGTGGAGCAGGGCGTGGGGCTGGGGCACAGCGGCTAGCTGTGGCGGGCGGGAACCGGAGAGAGAAGAGCGGGGCCGTGGGCGCTCAGGAGGGCTGAAAGGAGAAGAGACGAATTTTGTTTTCTTTTTTGAAATTTACAAAGCAGTCGTAGAAATGCAAAAGCTAATCATCTCCCTTCCCCTGCCCCTGGCTGATCAATGGCCTGAAGATAAATGACTGCATTGCTGTCCTCTGCACCACCCCACGAAGCCATCACAGCGAAAAAACAAACTAAAAGCAGAGCCTGTGTTTGGGGAGAAAGAAAGAGAATTCATTGTTGTTTGCAAACTCAGAAGTGGTTGCCACAGCCCTACTAAGGGAAAGACACAGACGCACAGCACACACACCCTAAGTAGGAAAAGAATCTATTAATAAGCAGGTACCTTTGTGTCTTTGCAGTTTCCTACAACCTGTATCCCATGCAGAAAAGATGTTGTTTCAAGTTCTGACAGGGGACTGGCTTGAAAGAGAAACTCCGAAGGATTTAAACCACTTTCTGAGTAAGGGAAAACTCAAACTGTCAACAGTTTCATATTTTTTTCTTATTTTCCTTCACTTTTCTTCTACTTTTTTTCTTTCATTTCTCTCCCTTGATGCACCCCTATCTTTTCCTTTTTCCTACCCTCCTTCCCTTTTCCCCCTTCTTCACAAAAACTATAAAGACGGAGCAGCCAATTAAGAGTGCTTCACGGTATCACAGCGTTTGGGGAATTAGGAAGAGTAAATGTCATGCCTCATTAGAAGATTGACAGCCCAGTGGAAAAATCCAAATAAAAGGCCTGGAGCAGAATTCCCGGAGCTGCTGGAGAACAGCTCATCACCAATAGGATGAGGAGAGGTGCTTCTTTGGGGCTGGTTTTATAAAATCTGCTGCACTGATGGTGATTTTCACTGAGGTCAGCACCGTAAGTACAGGGCCAAGCCTGCTTCAGTTCTCAGTAAATATTATTCCCTAGGATACTTTGGTGGAACATATCAGCAAAGTCTCTAGCATTATACAATGCTTTGCAAGCCAGTGTGACCCTTGCATGGTCGCAAAAAGGACCTGGGTAACTGTAGAGATGTCACTCCTGTGTGTTTGCGCTTCCATGTGGACACCTCAGGGGGTCAGTAAAGAACCTTGTAGTAGGAGTTGGGTAAAGCAACTAATGCCTACTGTGTGTCCAACCTAGGTAGGTAAGCTTACAGACCCTACCCTGGAAGCCTCCAAGTCTGGTGGGCAGTAACATGAAAAAAAAAATTACATATATCTATGTATGTATGTACATATTATACATACACACACATGCACAGAGATTAATCCAACAATAAGGCTAAGAATATATATGGAAGGATTTACTCTGCTTTAACAAATAGAAACAGCTTGCTAAGAATCTATAGCCTCTATTTTCCTTTCCCTAACCAGTGACTTTTCCTTCTTACCTCTCAGCTCGCATCTAGGCTCATCCACCCACCCAAATGTTGACCTTATTTCTATCAAGACAGCTGCCAAGGGGAGGTGGGGGAATACAAAGAAAGCCAGCTGCCGAGATTCCTCACCTCTCTGAACTCCTCGTCTGACCCTGACCTCGGCAGCTAAGATGGTCGTGGCTCTTTGTGATTCCCCAGCCCTCTCACTTTTAGCCTATTTCTGATCAGAAAATTAACCCATTTGCTCCCTGGCTCCTAGACTTCTGAGTCACCTGACTTCTGTCTGTTCCCGTCCACTGATATCCCATTCCCATGGGTCTTTGGCTCACCCTCACCCAGTGGTCTAGGTTAATGCCTAGACCCAGATGTTCCAGACTTTACCCTTCCCTTGGCCTGATGGAGTCCTACTCTGTGTCTTATAGGTCAAGACTCAGCATTCTTTCCCCAGTTAATTGAGCTACACTATAATAATGGAAAAACAGGTAAACAGTAGATTTCCTCTTGCTATGATGGATTAGCCTCACCTAGGTGAAATGACCCAAACAGTGCCTGTAAGGCATGTGATCCAGAAGAGATCTCTGTAGCTCTAAGGGGCCAAATAAAGGGTCACTATGTCAGAGTGAGCCCCTTCCTCTTCCTCTTTATAAAGTGAACCCAGAGAACCACAGAAGTTGTCAAGCATTATCACTACCTTGAAGAGCTCCAGAAAGTGCTGTAGCTAAACCCTCTCAGTGTCAGGAGGTACCAATAAGCTGGGTTTCTTGCAATCTGCTTCCTTGTGCGACTCAGGTCTCAGGAGGAGGGAGCCCTGGAGAGCTAACAAAGTGCATGCCAGCCACCTCCCTTCTCTTTCTCTTGATCAATGGCTGTGGAAATACTGCTCTTATTTTTCAGGGGAGGCTGAGGAAATATTGTGAGTCTTCCCGCTGGATTAGACACCTCTAGGATGAAGATAACAGCAACTTACTTATCTTCATACCCCAACCTTTAGGTCAGAACCTAGCACAGAGCAACAGCTTGATTAATGTTTGATGAACATATGATTAGTCCCTGAGAGCTCAGTTGGTAAAGAATCTGCCTGCAATGCAGGAGACCCTAGTTTGATTCCTGGATCAGGAAGATCTGCTGGAGAAGGGATAGGCTACCCACTCCAGTATTCTTGGGCTTCTGTTGTGTCTCAACTGGTAAAAAAAATCA
The DNA here is from genome assembly GCF_032452875.1 of Bos javanicus. NCBI lineage: Eukaryota > Metazoa > Chordata > Mammalia > Artiodactyla > Bovidae > Bos > Bos javanicus. Next base: position 1,250,171 of record NC_083896.1, on the reverse strand, counting down.
GCCTGCAATGCAGGAGACCTGGGTTCCATCCGTGGGTTGGGAAGATCCCCTGGAGAAGGGAAAGGCTACCCACTCCAGTGTTCTGGCCCGGAGAATTCCATGGGCTGCATAGTCCAAGGGATCGCAAAGAGTCAGGCACGACTGAATGACTATCACTTTCACTTTTACTCCATTTTGCATCTTGTAGTTAAATATTCTTTCAGTCAACAGTTCTTGAATTCAGTTCAAACATCATTCACAAAGGTTAAGGGACCTTCCTAAAATGTTGGCTTACAAGATCCAAAATGTTTAACTAAAGTAATGATTCTCCTTCTGCTTATGTAGCATATAATCTTTGGCTAAAAACAAATTCACCTGGACCCAGTCTAATCCACATCTTAAGGTTTCCTTTCTCAAGGTTGGTGTCACTGAGCTAAGACCCTTAATCTGATATTGAAAGGCTGGAGTCTCAGGTTCAATGAAGGTTGAGAGCAACCAGTTGAAGGCAACAGACTAAGAATTTTGCATTTGGGCAAATTGCAAACATTGATGTAAAAATTGATACTGGGTTTTCTTCTAACATGGTCGGAATACTCAGAGAGAGATGCAAGTCTCTCCCACGCCTTCCCTCACCGGAATAATTCTGAAGCACTTAATTGTCATCTTAAATAATAATGATAACTTGGACATGGCTTTTGGAAGCAGTGCAAGTGCCCAACAATCAATTTCCCTGAGACTGAAACCTATGCGATACTGCACGTGCACACGGGGCTCAGTGAGGACTAGTGGAGCCAGCAGCCAATCCGAGGAGGAAAATGTGTTTCCCTCAATATACAAATCCATTCTCCCAGAGACCATGCTAGGACTCAGGGAGTTAAGGTGTTTTTTAACCTCTAAAGTAGAGAAGGAAATGGAAACCCACTCCAGTATTCTTGCCTGGAAAACCCCATAAAGAGAGGAACCTGGCGGGCTACAATCCATGGGGTCACAAAGAGTCAGACATGACTGAGCAACTGAGCACTCAAACCTCTGAAGGGAATGGCAGAGGATAAGATGGTTGGATGGCATCATAGACTCAACATACATGAGTTTGAGCAAACTCTGGGAGCTAGTAAAGCCTGATGTGCTGCTGTCCATGGGGTCACAAAGAGTCAGACTCAATTCAGTGATTGAACAACAAAAACTTCTTGATAATCTCCCAGTTGCAAGGCTACCCCCTATACAGTCTGGCCTGAACAATCACAACTGCTTGCCAATGCTTGACTGCTTCCTAATGCAGACTGACTCCAGGTAAAACTGTGAAGATGTCCAAGTTTGTCTCTGTGATCCCCTGGCCCAGCTTTCTGGGCCTTCCCCTCCCTACTCTGTGCCGCTTCTCTCTGACCAGTCACCTGGATCTACAAGCCCTCGGGAACAAGTTCTCAAGAAAGGCTCGATGTGGACATTTAAATGACTAGACTCCCTGTTCTAAAAAGTGTTCACTGTGGAATAACAGTGTTTTTCCCTCCTAGCGTGCATTAGAGGGATGTGGAGAGATGTGTGTGGATGGATGTAGTTCTTCCCCAGTACCTTCGAGTTCGGTGGATGTGTTTTAAGCACTTCAGGAAGGCAGGATAGTGCTGGGCAGGGACTCTCAGCCTTGACTACCCATTAGGGTCTCCTGGGAGGCTTTTGAAACATACTGATGTCTTGTCCTTACTCCAGTCCAGGTAATCAGAATCTCAGTCAAGGCTTTTTTTGTTTATTTCATATTCTTTTCCATTATGTTTATAGGATATTGACTGTATCAATAGTTCCCTATGCTGTACAGCAGGGCTGTGTTTCTTGTCTGTTTTATAGATAGTAGTTTGTTTCTGCTAAGCCCAAACTCCTAATTTATCCCTCTCCCATCCCCTTTCCCCTTCGATAACCATAAGTTTGCTTTCTATATCTGTGAGTCTCTTTTGTAAATAAGTGCATTTGAACCTTCCTTTTTAGATCCCACATGTAAGTGACATGATATGGTATTTGCCTTTGTCTGACTTACTTCACTTAGTGTGATACTGTCTGCGTCCATCCACGTTGCTGCAAATGTCAGCCAGGGTTTAGAACCATCAGCATGGCAGAGCACATCTGGGCTTTGGCACTGACAGATGCATGTGCTTCCCACGTGGCGCTGGTGGTAAAGAACCTGCCTGTCAATCCAGGAGACATGAGACCTAGGACCAATCCCTGGGTCAGGATACCCACTCCACTATTCTTGCCTGGAGAATTCCATGGACAGAGGAGCCTCGTCCTCCTCTGTCCATAGGGTTGCAAACAGTCAGACACAACTTAGCATGCATACACTTGACAGATACAGGTCCAGATCCCAAATCTGATACTTACAAGTTGTATGATTTTGCAAGAATTACTTAACGTTGGTTTGTCTCAATGCCTTCCTCTGCCAAATGACATATTAGTGATACCAGTCCTACCGAGGTGTAAGGCAGTTAGATGACCAACACAGCACCTGACCCATAACAGGGATGCTGTGACTTCGGTTTCCTACCCGCTCTACCTGGTCTTGAACGAGGTACCAGAAATCGCACATACAAAGAACCAAGTACTACAACTATATCTATCGCTTCATAAACAGATACCTCTTTTTGACCAAAAAAAAAAAATATATATATATATATATATATATATATATTTCCTCTAGCAGTTCCCAAAACTTATTCCTGAGAAGTGACTTCTCACTTTTGGAGGCACATTAGAATCACTCTCACAACTTTTTTTTAATGCAGATGGATTTCGGCTCCATCCCAAAGATTCTGGGATAGGACCTGGACACCAGTATTTTTAAAAAGCTTCTAATGTGAGGATAGGGTTGAACAGATATCTTTCTAGAACAAAGACAGATATATTATTGTGTAAAAAGCAATAAAAAAGTGGTCAAAAGACAGTTCTGCCTTTGAGATCTGCCCCTGTCAGTATGACCTTGGGCACATCACATAAGCTCTCCAAAACTGAAAATGAAGATAATATTATCTGGCTTAAAGCAGAGTCATAATGATCAAATAAGATAATGTAAAATTAAAGTGCTTTTTAAACCATAAAGCACTGTGCAATTTTGGCTTATCATTCTAAAGATGACAGAGCCTGGGATTAGTGGCATGGTTGGCCTAACCCTTCCCAAGATTGTCCTGTGCCTAGGGGTGGGATGGGGAATTTGGACGTGGAATACAAATGAATATGGTGTTTTCCATAACAAGAATTTTGCTTGCTTCCTACAAATGAGGAAAGAGAAAGTTTTTCTCTAGGCCAAAAATCCATCAAACTTTAAGGCAAATAGAAACAGCAAATTTCTTGCCATCCCAAGCAACAATTTATGTGATAATGTAAACTGTTGGTGGGACTTTTTAAAAACTTTTTATTTTGTATTGGGGTATAGCCAAATAATAAACAATGTTTTTACAATTTCAGGTGAACAGGGAAGGGCCCAGCCATACATACACATATATCCATTCTCCCCCAAACTTATGTACCATCCAGACCACCACACAACATTGAACAGAGTTCCATGTGCTGTATAGTAGGTCCTTGTTGGTTATCCATTTTAAATATAGCAGTGTGTACATGTCAATTCCAAACTCCCTAACTGTCCCTTCCCCCCATCCCTGCCAGCAACCATAAGTTCATTTGCCAAGTTTGTGAGTCTTTTTCTGCTTGGTAAGTTCATTTGTATCATTTCTTTTTAGATTCTACATATAAGGGATGCCATACAATATTTCTCCTTCTCTGTCTGACTTACTTCGCTCAGTGTGACAGTCTCTAGGTCCATCCATATTTGCTGCAAATGGCATTATTTCATTCTTTTTAATGGCTGGGTAATGTTCCACTGTATATGCGTACCACACCTTTAGCCATTCCTCTGTCAATGGACATTTAGGTTGTTTCCATGTCTTAGCCATTGTATACAGGGCTGCAATGAACACTGGAGTGCATGTATCCTTTAGAACCATGTTTTTCTCTGGATATATATCCAGGAGTGAGATTGCAGGGTCATATGGTAGCTCTGTTTTTAGTTTTTTAAGGGGCCTCCACACTGTTCTCCATAACAGCCTACTAATTCACATTCAGTTCTGTTCGGTTCAGTCCCTCAGTCGTATCCGACTCTTTGTGACTCCATGAATCGCAGCACACCAGGCATCCCTGTCCATCATCAACTCCCGGAGTTCACTCAAACTCACGTCCATCAAGTTGGTGATGCCATCCAGCCATCTCATCCTCTGTCATCCCCTTCTCCTCCTGCCCCCAATCCCTCCTAGCATCAGAGTCTTTTCCAATGAGTCAACTCTTCAAATGAGGTGGATAAAGTACTGGAGTTTCAGCTTTAGCATCATTCCTTCCAAAGAACACCCAGGGCTGATCTCCTTCAGAATGGACTAGTTGGATCTCCTTGCAGTTCAAGGGACTCTCAAGAGTCTTCTCCAACACCACAGTTCAAAAGCATCAATTCTTTGGTGCTCGGTTGTCTTCACAGTCCAACTCTCGCATCCATACATCTATTTCTGCTTTATTGACTATGCCAAAGCCTTTGACTGTGTGGATCACAATAAACTGTGGAAAATTCTGAAAGAGATGGGAATACCAGGGCCACCTGACCTGCCTCTTGAGAAACCTATATGCAGATCAGGAAGCAACATTTAGAACTGGACATGGAACAACAGACTGGTTCCAAATAGGAAAAGGAGTACGTCAAGGCTGTATATTGTCACCCTGCTTATTTAACTTCTATGCAGAGTACATCATGAGAAACGCTGGGCTGGAAGAAGCATAAGCTGGAATCAAGATTGCCGGGAGAAATATCAATAACCTCAGATACGCAGATGACACCACCCTTATGGCGGAAAGTGAGGAACTCAAAAGCCTCTTGACGAAAGTGAAAGTGGAGAGTGAAAAAGTTGGCTTAAAGCTCAACATTCAGAAAATGAAGATCATAGCATCTGGTCCCATCACTTCATGGGAAATAGATGGGGAAACAGTGGAAACAGTGTCAGACTTTATTTTTCTGGGCTCCAAAATCACTACAGATGGTGACTGCAGCCATGAAATTAAAAGACGCTTACTCCTTGGAAGAAAAGTTATGACCAACCTAAATAGCATATTGAAAAGCAGAGACATTACTTTGCCAACAAAGGTCCGTCTAGTCAAGGCTATGGTTTTTCTATTCAGTGAGACTTATTTTTGAAATACAGTTTCCGCTTCTCAAATTTGTCTTCTTCCTACTCCTACAGTACTTTGTACTGACAGGCCTTCCAGGTGGACTGAAATAGTTCATTGTTTTAATCATGCATGTCCTGGAGATTGAGTTTAATTTAACTGTTTGTGCAGTAGGATGCTAGGATATTGTCAAACCTTTATTTAGCCCCTGGAGCTATAAATCAGTCTCAATGTCAGCCAAGGGAAGTTCTAGGGTGTGAGTTAGCCTTGTGTCCACAACTACCACTCATTACTTCTGTAATAAGAAAATACAAAAAATAAATCTATTTAAACACTGCTCTGTAGCAGGTCTTACATATGAATCAAGGAAGCTTTACAAATGCTGCTCTGATTCTCTCACCCTTCAGTGTTCAGACACTCACGGGTGGCTGTGGCCACATGCTGGCCCAAGATTTCTTTAGACAGTGGTTCTCAGCCTGGGTCCCATCACTTGAGAGTTTGGTAGAAATCAGATTCTCAGCTCTCGCTTCAGACTTAGTGATTCAGAATCTGCATTTTCAGCTGCCTTTCCCACAAGTGATTCACATACACATTAAGGTCTGAGGATCCCCCACGTCGGAGCCTCCCTTCACATCCTCCCAGATCAAAGTGGCTGTTACTATTTCCCCATCACACAGAGGAAGCAGCTGAGACTCAGATGGAAACATTTACTCAACTATATCAGGACCACACAGCTAGTCATTGAGAGACAGAGACCTAATCCCGCCCCCGCTCCCCCCCCAACCCCCACCCCAGGATATTGCCCTTATTGTAGGAGCTGTTGGTTTTTCTTTTTTAAGTGTCATTGAGGACACAGGGCCTGTAATTTATTTTACATTCTCTTCTGCACAAAACAGCTTCTCAGGGATTATTCTTAACAAATTAATTGCAAGAACAAATAAAACAGAAAAGTGATGAGAGACACACCATCCAGAAAACAAAAGTGGAGAAAAGTCAGATTTCCACTGACAAGGACTTCTACAAGAAAGCCAGAGAAAGGCTTCAATCTCTGGATTTCTGGTAACCCTGGAAACCTGCACCTCTTTAGAACAGGGATAAAAGTCCTCAAAGGACTAGGATGAAGATTAGTAACATAATTAGGTGGAAGGCAGATGGAACCCTTTGAGAAGGAAATCAATACCCACACAGATGCAGAAAACCAATATAGAAAGCAGTCCCTGTCCCTCCACCCCCAACCCAGCTGCTGAGCTGGAGGAGGCCACACACCCCGGGCTCTGACTGATGACACCACCCCTACCATCTTGCACTTTGGCCCTTCCTGACCCAAATCCCAAGTGCCTGAAGTCCAGGTAGTGCCAGATGCTGAAAGAGCAACACTACATGAGGGACATGCACTGGAATAGGCATAGGGAGACGAGCTGTGTGATCTTAGAAGTTACCTAAAGTCTCCGAATCTCAGTTCCTGCATCCATTAAATGGGAGCAACAAACCTGACCTGCCCCCACCTTGGACTTCTTAAGGATAACTATATTAATCCATGGGCTTCCCAGGTGGGAATCCACCTGCCAATGCAGGAGATACAGATTCAATCCCTGGGTCTGGAAGAGTCCCTGGGGAAGGAAAGGGCAACCCACTCCAATATTCTTGCCTGGAAAATCCAATGGACAGAGGAGCCTGGCGGGCTGCAGTCCCTGGGGTCGCAAAGACACAACTTAGCGACTAACATGCTAATCCGTAAGAAAGTGCTTAAGAGATCATGATTTTCTTGTTGTGAAGCCTGATGCTATGTATGGAGTTATAATTACTAGTTTCTTCCTGGTCACGGCACTTGAAATTCACAGTCTGGCTGGAAGCAGCCCTGTACTGTGCAGAAGCCAACAGCGTCCAGGCTGCTTGAACTGTGTGTCAAGCTGGGTGCCAACAAATGAGGATGTGATAAACACAGGTTGTTTAGAAGGGACTGGGAATGATTCAGAAACGACCCCCCTAACAAAAAAGATCCTCCACAGGCAAGCCACACTGCCTCATATTCCACTATTATGACACTATTTGTTCAGTCAAAGTGTTTTCCTGGGAAACCTTTGAAATGCAGATATTCCTAGAAAAGGTTAACCTGTTGACTGATTATGGTCTCTTCTACTTTAGTATGAATTAGTCTATCTACAGATTCCTCAGGTATTGCTCTTAAGCAAAGTCCCCAAACAAGGGAACTGAATGTAAATTTTGATAGTGGAGAAGAGAGAATGTTAGACACTGAGACCCCAGCTTGAGAGGGTCTACCCTGGGTCTACTCTACCCAGCAGGTCTGAGTGAGTGCTGCAGGAGATGCAAGAGGGCACTGGGGGAGACGGGCAAAGTGTCCCCAACTCGTGAGATGAACACTAAATACAGGAATGATAGACAGTGCTGAACCAAACTCACTTTCTGCTTTTTCTCAAGGTCTAAAAGGCCAGTCATTAGATCCTGTGTTTCTCTCTCTGGTCTGACTCCCCCCTTTGCCTTTCCTTCTTTGAGCAGAGTATACCTTGCTATTGCTCTAGGTAATGGAAAAACAAACAAAGCTAACAATCTTGATTACTGCTCATTGTAAATCATTATTTATCACAGACATGTTACTATCTACAAGTCTTTCCTAATTGCACCATCTTTTTGGGCTTCCCTGGTGGCTCAGATGTTAAAGAATCTGCCTACAATGCAGGAGACCTGGTTTGATCCCTGGGTCAGGAAGACCCCCTGGAGAAGAGAATGGCTACCCACTCCAGTATTCTTGCCTGAAGAGAAAGGAGGAGCCTGGCAGGCTACAGTCCATGGGGTTGCAAAGAGTTAGACACGGACTAACTAACACTTTCACTTTATCAAAAACCCTTTAAGGTGAGTTGGAGCTCTCTTTATACATCATGTTTGGAGAAGGCAATGGCACCCCACTCCAGTACTCTTGCCTGGAAAATCCCATGGACGGAGGAGCCTGGTAGGCTGCAGTCCATGGGGTCGCTAAGAGTCGGACACGACTGAACGACTTCACTTTATACATCATGTTACCACTAACATAATGTATAAAGGAAAAAAAAATTTAAGGTTCTAATTGGACCCTTTAAGGCTGTAGACATGGGAAGCGTTCTAGAACCCATCACTAGTATAACAGCATGCTGCTTCAGTTCCTCCAGGGTGATCGGTGTCTACAGAGCTGAAGACAAGCAACTCTAATCAAGTCCAGCAAAATGGGTAGCTCAGACTGCCCTGATGAACCCTAATGAGTTCTCCTTCCCAGGCCTGCACATTCATCTATTTCATCCATGTCCCAGCCAGTCACAGGTCAGTGGATGAAAACCACCCAGGGTATCTATGGCCACCACCCTTGGGTCACCCTTGCTGTGAGTTCCTGTGTTCCTCCAGTTTTGGTGGAGTCCAGCTTCACTGGTCTTCCCTGCTAATTCGGCCTCCACTTTTACCTAATGCACATGGCTTATGATTTTAGACCCAAATATGTCCCTTAGAAGTCTTGACTCATTGTAGTAGACTGATATACTCATCACCAAATATTCTGATCCTCCTCCCTGAGAGGATTATAAAAGCCTGTCCTGTTGAACTCCAGAGTAGCTATGGCCCCCTTGGCCAACGGGAAGTGGGCAGAAGTGACAGTAAGAACATGGCTTGCCATCTTTCTTCCCCTCTGTCTCCTTGACCTGAAACATTCCCTGGAGAGGCTACTTCAGAAAACACATTTCCCCTGGAAAGCCTGGTTTCAGTACGGAGATATGGAACAAATTGGCAGCTGACTCGTTTTGGGACATAGGAGTGAGAAGTAAGTCTTTATTATCATAAACGTTGAAATTTGGTAGTCTTATTTGTTACTGTGTGTAGCATGTGCTAAGTCACTTCAGTCGTGTCTGATCTGTGTGACCCTATGGACCGTGGTCCACCAGGCTCCTCTGTCCAAGGGATTCTCCAGGCAAAAATGCTGAAGTGGGTTGCCATTTCCTCCTCTAGAGGATCCTCCCAACCTAGGGATCGAACCTGCATCTCTTATGCCTCCTGCACAGGCAAGGAGGTTCTTTACTGCTAGTGCCACCTGGGAAGCCCAAAGTTATGGGCTTCCTAAAGTTTTCCAGTAGTCCCAAAGTTTTCCAGTAGTCATGTACAATGTGACATGACTCATTGGAGAAGCGGTCGAACCCTTCCCAGCCCAGGGATTGAACCTGTGTCTCCTGCATTGGCAGGCAGATTCTGATTCACATATCCTTGGATTCCTACCACTTTCACCAACTTCAGACAGATAGACAGACTGACAGCCTGCTAAATTTAATTCTAGCCCCAACATACCATGATGTTCAGAGTGGGAGGATAGACCCACCAGTCAGGGTAATACAACATACTCAGGTGTTCTGTGACAACTCAGCCCCTGGAGAGAGATGTGTGGTCTTCTGAGTCCCTTGATTTTGTCAGTGTTTCTGGGTTTAAGGCTCTAACAAAATTTCATCCTAGAATCTAGTAGCCTAGGGACTTCTCTGGTGGTCCAGTGATTAAGACTCCACACTTACAATGCACAGGGTGAGGGTTTGATACCTGGTCATGGAACTCAGATTTCCCATGCTGCAGCCAAAAAGTAAAAATTAAAAACAACTCCCCCCCAAAGAAAAACCCACCAAAAAAAACCCCCAAATCTAGCATCCTACATGATACCAGGGTCCCCTTTGGATAAACTACACGTTAAAATCTGAGAAGGCTGGAGTGGAATCTCTTTACAGGGTCTCTTTTAGGCCTTACAGGCCTTAGAAGGAGGAATCACCCATCTAACCTTGCCCAGGCCATCTACGCACCTAAAAAGTTACTAAACTCTATCCAATACTACTGAATTTCTAAAACCCCAGCAGTAATCATTAGAGGTGTTACTTTCTCTGTCAAACTTTCTTCACATATGGATTTTCCTTTCTTCTCTTTATCACCTTCTCAATGACGGAAATAAGGTGGCAAGGTCAAGAGAGCTCTGCTCTCAGGTCTGATAAACGTACTGAGATACTGCTGCGAGGAGTGGCCGACACGAGTAGCCTTTCCCCAAATCACGGCTGCTCACAGTTAGCACATTTTCCAGGGCCTGGATTTCTTGCTTATTGATGACAGATATATTCCAGGAAGAAATATTAGGGAGAAGGATTTCCTTCATTAAGTGAATGTGCTGAACCTGTTTATTTTTGTTTTCCCTCATATCCTCACCTTTCTCCCCCAAGAGATTGTGGTACCTTGAGGATGGAAGCCATGATAGACTCAAATACCTACCAAATGGCCTGGTATGTGATAAACGCTCAATCAGTTCAGTTCAGTCACTCAGTCACGTCTGACTCTTTGCCGTCCCATGGACTGCAGCACACCAGGCTCCCGTGTCCATTACCAACTCTCGGAGCTCGCTCAAATTCATGTCCATGAAGTCAGTGATGCTCAATACAGGCTATTAAAATAAAATACAAGCTATTAAATAAAATAATGAATGATTAGTTTCAAAATAGGGAGTCAGAGAAAGACAGACATTACATGATATCACTTAGACATCAGTTCAGTCGCTCAGTCGTGTCCGACTCTTTGCAACCCCACAGATTGCAGCATGCCAGACTTCCTCGTCCATCACCATCTCCCAGAGCTTGCTCAAACTTATCTCCATCGAGTTGGTGATGCATTCCAACCATCTCATCCTCCGTTGTCCCCATCATCTCTGCCTTCAATCTTTCCCAGCATCAGGGTCTTTGCTGATGAGTCAGTTCTTTGCATCAGGTGGTCAAAGTTTTGGAGTTTCAGTTTCAGCATTAGTTCTTCCAGTGAGAATTGAGGATTGATTTCATTGAGGATTGATTGCTTGAATCTCCTTGCAGTCCAAGGGACTCTCAGTAGTCTTCTCCAACACCACAGTTCAAAATAGTCAATTCTTTGGCGCTCAGCTTTCTTTATAATCCAACTCTCACATCCATTCATGACTACTGGAAAAACCATAGTTTTAACTAGATGGACCTTTGTTGGCAAAGTAATGTTTCTGCTTTTTAATATACTATGTATATTAGACATTATATATTATGTCTAATATATATATATAATGTGTGTATATATTATATATATTAGACATACATATTATGTCTAATATATATTATATAATAATAATATTATATATAATATATATTATAACATAATATATAATATATTAAATTATATATAATATATGTAATTTTATTATATATATTATACATTATATATAATATATTATAAATATATATAATTATATAATATATTATATTATATAATATATTATATAATATCATATTATATATAATACAATATATATTTTATATAATATTAATATGAACACAATTATATAATTATATTATATATAATATATATAATATATATTATATATAATATATTATATATATTATATTTTAATATATTAAATATATTTATATAATATATACTATTAAAATATAATATATACTATATAAATATATAAATATCAACATATAAATATTAAATATGTTTATATATTATTATATATAATATATATTTAAATATTATATATAATATATATATACATTATATATAATATATTATAATTATGATGGGTCATGGTGGAGAGTTCTGACAAAACATGGTTCACTGGGGAGGGCAATGGCAAACCACTTCAGTGTTCTTGCCTTGAGAACCCCATGAACAGTATGAAAAGGCAAAAAGATACAACACTGAAAGATGAACTCCCCAGATCGGTGGGTGCCCAATATGCTACTAGAGATCAGTGGAGAAATAGCTCCAGAAAGAATGAAGAGATGGAGCCAAAGCAAAAACAACAACCAGCTGTGATATGACTGGTGACAGAATTAAAGTCCGATGCTGTAAAGAGCAATATTGCATAGGAACCTGGAACGTTAGGTCCATAAATCAAGGTAAATTGGAAGAGGTCAAGAGGAGATGGCAGAGTGAATATCAACATTTTAGGAATCAGTGAACTAAAATGGACTGGAATGGGTGAATTTAACTCAGATGACCATTGTATCTACTACTGTGGGCAAGAATCTGTTAGAAGAAGTGGAGTAGCCATCATAATCAACAAGAGTCCAAAATGCAGTATTTGAGTGCAGTCTCAAAAATGACAGAATGATCTGTCAGTTTCCAAGGCAAATCATTGAATATAACAGTAATCCAAGTCTATGCCCCAACCAATAACACAGAAGAAGCTGAAGTGGAACAGTTCTATGAAGACCTACAAGACCTTCTAGAAGTAACACCCCAAAAAGATGTCCTTTTCATTATAAGGGACTGGAATGCAAAAGTAGAAAGTCAAGAGATACCTGGAGTAATAGGCAAAGTTAGCCTTGGAGTACAGAATGAACCACGTCAAAGGCTGACAGAGTTTTACCAAGAGAACTCATTCGTCATAGCAAACACCTTCTTCTAACAACACAAGAGAAGACTCTACATGTGGACATCACCAGATAGTCGATACTTAAATCAGATTGATTACATTCTTTGCAGCCAAAGATGGAGAGGCTCTATACAGTTAGCAAAAACGAGACTGGGAACTGACTGTGGCTCAGGTCATGAACTCCTTACTGCCAAATTCAGACTTAAATTGAAGAAAATAGGGAAAACCACTAGACCATTCAGATATGACCTAAATCAAATCCCTTGTGATTATACAGTGGAAGTGACAAACAGATTCAAGGGTTTATATCTGATAGACAGAGTGCCTGAAGAATTACGGACAGAGATTCATGACATTATACAGGAGGCAGTAATCAAGACCATTCCCAAGAAAAAGAAATGCAAAAGGGCAAAATGGCTGTCTGGGGAGGTCTTACAAATAGCTGAGAAAAGAAGAGAAGCAAAAGGCAAAGGAGAAAAGGAAAGATAAAAGCATCTGAATGCAGAGTTCCAAAGAATAGCAAGGAGAGATAAGAAAGCCTTCCTATGTGAGCAATACAAAGAAATAGAGGAAAACAATAGACTGGGAAAGACTAAAGATGTCTTCAAGAAAATTAGTGATACCAAGGGAACATTTCATGCAAAGATGGGCTCAATAAAGGACAGAAATGGTACGGACCTAACAGAAGCAGAAGAGATTAAGAAGAGGTGGCAACAATACACAGAAGAACTATACAAAAGAGATCTTCATGACCCAGATAACCACAAAGCGTGATCACTCACCCAGAGCCAGACATCCTGGAATGTGAAGTCAAGTAGGCCTTAGGAAGCCTCACTATGAACAAAGCTAGTGGAGGTTATGGAATTCCAGTTGAGCTATTCCAAATCCTGAAAGATGATGCTGTGAAAGTGCTGCACTCAATATGCCAGCAAATTTGGAAAACTCAGCAGTGGCCACAGTACTGGAAAAGGTCAGTTTTCATTCCAGTCTCAAAGAATGCTCAAACTACTGCACAAATGCTCAAAAGGCAATGCCAAAGAATGCTCAAACTACCGCACAATTGCACTCATCTCACAAACTAACAAAGTAGTGCTCAAAATTCTCCAAATCAGATTTCAACAGTACATGAACTGAACTTCCAGATGTTCAAGCTGCATTTAGAAAAGGCAGAGGAACCAGAGATCAAATTGCCAACATCCACTGGATCATTGAAAAAGCAAGAGAGTTCCAGAAAAACATTACTGCTTTATTGACTATGCCAAAGCCTTTGACTGTGTGGATCACAACAAATTATGGAAGATGCTTAAAGAGATGGGAATATCAGACCACTTTACCTGCTTCCTGAGAAATCTGTATGCAGATCAAGAAGCAACAGAACTAGACATGGAACAACAGACAGGTTCCAAATTGGGAAAGGAGTATGCCAATGTTGTATAATATAACCTGCTTATTTAACTTATATGCAGAGTATATTTGTCAGATGCTGGGTTGGATGAAAAATAAGCTGGAATCAAAATTGCCGGGAGAAATATCAATAACCTCAGATATGCAGATGACACCACCCTTATGGCAGAAAGCGAAGAAGAACTAAAGAACCTCTTGATTAAAGTGAAAGAGGAGAGTGAAAAAGTTGGCTTAAAACTTAAAATTCAGAAAACTAAGATTATGGCATCTGGTCCCACCCCTTCATGGCAAATCGATGAGGAAACAATGGAAACAGTGAGAGACTTTATTTTGGGGGCTCCAAAATCATTGCAGATGGTCACTACAGCCATGAAATTAAAAGACACTTGCTCCTTGGAAGAAAAGCTATGACCAATCTAGACAGCATATTAAAAAGCAGTGACATTACTTTGCCAACAAAGGTCCATCTAGTCAAAGGTATGGTTTTTCCAGTAGTCATGTATGGATGTGAGAGTTGGACTATAAAGAAAGCTGAGTGCCAATGGATTGATGCTTTTGAACTGTGGTGTTGGAGAAGACTCTTGAGAGTCCCTTGGACTGCAAGGAGATCCAAGCAATCAATCCTCAAGGAAATTAATCCTCAATTCTCATTGGAAGGATTGATGCTAAAGCTGAAACTCCAAAACTTTGGCCACCTGGTGCGAAGAACTGACTCATTGGAAAAGACCCTGATACTGGGAAAGACTTATGGTGGTAGGGAAGGGGACGACAGAGGATGAGAAGGCTGGATGGCATCCCCAACTGGATGGACATGAGTTTGAGTAAGCTCCGGGAATTGGTGATGGACAGGGAAGCCTGGCATACAGTAGTTCATCGGGTTGCAAAGAGTCGGACATGACTGAGCAACTGACCTGAATAAAAAACTTAATGAAGAGTGTTACAAATAATTCACTACTATTTATTCTTTCCAGTTCCTTTCTCTTAGTTCCCTTTCTGTTCATACATCTATCCTAGGTTCACTTGTAGCAGTGATCAAATAACAGGAATGTGAGTATGCATGTGTGTGTGTGTGTTACACCTTGAGCTTTAGGAATAAGAGTGTATTTCAAAAACATACCTATGTTCAAAAATGAACCCTGTTGAAATAACATGGGAGGCGAGAGCTGCTGCATCTTGTGGCTGGTTGTTTGTTCATCATTCTTTAACTCTGCCATGCCCCAAGGGATTCCGCAATGAACAAACTGATTCTGCTGTCCTGGCTGATTTTTATTGTGTTCACGGTGTACACAATTTATTAGCAAGAGTTACAGCCATCCAGTGATCTAAATTATGCATAATAAAAATTCTAAAAGGTAACCAACATCCCTGCCTGCATCCAGTTTTGTAGACTGTGAAAAATAACAAGATTTTGGGTTTGTTTTTAAATAGATTCTGGGTCTTTCCCCTCCCTGGCCTCAGGATCTGTCTGGTACTCAATCAACCCTTCTCCACCTGTGGTGGGACTCCTGCATGCTCTCTCTCAAAGTTCTGGAATGGGATCCAGGGGCTTCCAGGGAAGCTGGGTCCAATGAGGTAGGGAAAGTCTTTATTACTATCAACCCAGTATGCATTTTGAAGTGCTTTGGAAATACAGGGTGGTTTCCTCCCCCAAAAGTACATTCAGAAAGCATAGTAAAATAAGTGAAAAATAAACAACTAAAAATAAATAAAGTATAGTAAAGTGCTAGTGTTTTGCTAATTGTGCTCTGTGACTACTTGCCTCGAAATCCCCCAGATGGGTGAGTTAAAATGTTGATTTCTGGACTCTGCCACAGATGGGCTGCTGGTGGGAACGTAAATTGGTGCAGTCACTATAGAAAAGAGTATGGAGATTCCTCAAAAAGTTAAAAATAGAACTACCATACATTGTGTAAGTTATGGGTATTTACACAAATAGAATGAAATACTAATTCAAAAAGATATAGGTACCCTTAAGGCCATTGCAGCATTATTTACAGTAGCTAAGATATGGAAGCAACCTAAGTGCCCATCAATAGGTGAATGGCTAAAGAACATGTGGTATATATACATATATATATATATATATATATATATATAAAATGGAATATTAACCATAAAAAGAAAGAAATCTTGCCATTTGCAACAACATGGATGAACCAAGAGGGTATTATGCTAAGTGAAATAAGTCATACAGAGAAAGACAAATACTATATGATTTCATTTATATGTGGAATCTAAAAAACAAAACAAATGAACAAACATAACAACACAGAAACAGAGTTATAAATACAGACAAACAGGTGGTTGCCAAAGGGGAGGGATAAAGGGAAAGAAAAGAAATAGGGGAGGGAGATTAAGATGTTCAAACTTCCATTTGCAAAATAAATGAGCCACAGTTATTAAATGTATAGTGTGGGAAATACAGTCAATAACTGTGTAACATCTTTGTATAATGACATATTGTAACTATATGTTGATATATATAATTATCACTACCAGACATTGTGGTGATCATTTTGAAGTGTACAGAAATATTAAATCACTATGTTATGTAACAGAAATTAATGGTACGTGATTGTAGGTCAATTATACATCAAAAACAAACAAACTCCGATTTTGTGGTTACCAGTGGTGAGGTACAGGGAAAGGTGGAATTGGGTGGAGACAGTCAAAAGGCACAAGCTAATAAGATAAGTTAATACCAGGGATGTTATGTGCCATGTGATACATATAATTGACATTGCTGTATGTTATGTATGAAAATTGTCAAAAGGGCAAATCCTGAGTTCTCATCACAAAGGAGAACACATTTTTTTTCTGTTTAATTTTGTATTTATATGAGTGTTCACTAAACTTATTGTGATAGTTGGTAGGAATGTAAATTGATATAGCCACTATGGAAACCAATATGGAGTCTCCTTAAAAGACTAAAAATAGAACTACCATATGACCCAGCAATCTCCCTACTGGACATATACCCAGAGAAAACCATAATTCAAAAGGACACATGTGGCTCCCCAATGACATATACCCAGAAAAACCATAGTTTAAAAGGACACATGCACCCCAATTTACAATAGCCGGGACATGGAAGCAACCTAAATGTCCATCACAGAGGAATGGATAAAGATCTGGGTGACTTCCCTGGTGCTCCTATGGTTAAGAACCTGCCTTGCAATGTAGAGGACGAAGGTTCAATCTCCGGTGGGGAAACTAAGATCCCACATGCCGTGGAGCAGCTAAGCCCACATGCCGCCGCTAGGAAGTTCAGGCACCACAAGAATGTTGTGGCACCACAGTCGCCACAGTGAAGAGCCACCACAGCCAAATAATAAAAAAAATATTTTTTAAAAAAAGAATATGTGGTACATATACACAATGAAATATTACTCAGCCATAAAAAGGAATGAAATTGTGTCATTTGCAGAGATGTGGATGAATCTAGAGAGTGTTACACAGAATGAAGTAAGTCAGAAAGAGAAAAACAAATATCATATATTAACATGTATATGTGGGTTTCATGAAAGGTATAGATGAACTTATTTGCAAAGCAGAAATAGAGACATAGGGAACAAACGTATGGATACCAAGGAGGAAAGGGGTGGGTGGGAGGAATCAGGACATCGGGATTGACACAGATACACTACTGATTGTTGTTGCTCAGTTGCTAAATCATGTTTGACTCTTTGCAGACCCCATGGACACGGACATTTTATATAAAATAGATAACTGATGGGAACATGCTGTATAGCACAGGGAACTCTACTTATGCACGGTGGTGACTTAAGCGGGAGGGAAATCTGAAAGGGATGGGATATATGTATATGTATAGCTGATTCATACATGCAGTAGAAGCTCACACAACGTTGTAAAGCAACTATTTGCTAATGAAATCAACAATAAATAAATTTATTGTGATAATAATTTCCTGCTGCTGCTGCTGCGGCGTCGCTTCAGTCGTGTCTGACTCTGTGCGACCCCATAGACAGAAGCCCACCAGATTCCCCCGACCCTGGGATTCTCCAGGCAAGAACACTGGAGTGGGTTGCCATTTCCTTCTCCAATGCATGAAAGTGAAAAGTGAAAGGGAAGTTGCTCAGTCGTGTTCGACTCCTAGTGACCCCATGGACTGCAACCTATCAGGCTCCTCCGTCCATGGGATTTTCCAGGCAAGAGTACTGGAGTGGGGTGCCATTGCCTTCTCCATTTCCTGATGTATGTAAGTCAAATCATTATCCTGTACACCTTATACAGTGCTATAACTTATGCACTCCTGTATGTCAACTATATATCTCAGCAAAACTAGAAGAAAAAATTGGCATGACAAGTGTGGAAAGATGCAGAGAGTAGTGATTTTTAAAATTCTGATCATCCATTATATTCACTTGTGGAAGCGTGAAAGGGTTAGTTGCTCACTCGTTTCTGACTCTTTGCGACCCCATGGTCTGTAGGCCACCAGGCACCTCTGTCCATGGAATTCTCTAGGCAAGAGTCCTGGAGTGGATAGCCATTTCCCTTCTCCAGGGGATCTTCCCAACCCAGAGAATGAACCCAGGTCTCCACATTGCAGAGAGATTCTTTACCATCTGAGCCATCTGGAAAGCCCCTTATAATCACCTATGGTGCTTCAACAAATGCAGATGGTCTGGGTTCCCATGTCTGCAGATTCTGACTTTAGTATCTGTAAGGTGGAGCCCAAGAATTTATGTTTTAAAGTCCCAAAAGTGAGGCAGGGTTGAGAGCCATTGGATCTAACGTAATTAATATATTGGATGAAATTTATTTTATAGCCACTAAGAAAATATCAAAATGTATCCTGAGTATAAAACTCTTAACACCATTGATGGTAATTAATATTTATGTCTTCCTCAAATTCATAATCCTTGAGGTGAGGGTATTTGGAAGTGGGCCTTTGGGAGATGATTGCCTCATGGGGATGGAGCTCTCATGAGCGGGATTAGTGCCCTGAAAGAAGAGGCCCCAGAGAGCTCCTTTGCCCCTCTTCCACAGTGTGAGGACATAGCAGAAAAACAGGCATCTGTGAAGCAGAAGAGGAACCTCACCAGATAGCAAATCTGCTGGCACCTTTATCTTGGACTCTCCAGCCTCCAGAACTGTGAGAAATAAATGTCTGTCATTTATAAGCCACCTAATCTATGGTTATTCAGAGCATCCTAAATGGACTATAGTGTACTGGAATGGCCATGCAAAGAGAAAAGAGAAAACTTTGGTCTGAACCCCGAGACAGCTCTAACCATTCATTATGGTGCCAGTCTCCACTGCTCTTCTGTCTCTTACTGCACGAAGAAAGAAGGGTTTCAAGAGGTGAACACCACGGGGAACCCAACTCCATCACTGACTAGTGGTAGGATCTCAGGCATAATAGTTTAACTGCCTGCTCCTCAAATGTCTCAGCTATAAAATGGGATGACATCTAGCCAAGGTATCTCATAAGGTTGTTATGAGAATTAAATGAATACTCTAAAACCTTGATACTCAAAGTATGGCCCATGGACCAGCAGTATCAGAATCACCTGAAGGTTTCCTTGAAAAGTAGAATCTCAGAACCACTGAATAAGAGTTTGCCTTTTAAGAAGACATCCCTCTCCACCATCCACCCAGTGATTCCTATACAAAGTTCACAAAACACTGCTTTACAGCACTAAAAAAAAATTGTAGGGAAGTGTTATAAGGTGAAATAATCCTCGTCCTTTAGAATCCTACAGTCTCATTGGAAAGGAGCAAGCCTTATATTAAACATGAACAGTTAGAGATGGGGACAAAGCCAACAAAATCAGGTGTTAAGTCATGTCCACAGCTTTCCATTCAAAAACAACAGCAGCAGTAACAACATTATTTAACATTCTTTATAGCTCTAATTATAATAATCAGTGCTCTCCAAATGTTTTCACAATCAAAAAACGAATAGTAATAATCTTTATACATCACAGTTATTGTGATAAAGGATAGGACTGTTCAAAACCAGAGTCCATTGTGCACAGCCTCTGAGACTTAAATGAGCAGACGATCACTAGGGCATCTTGTGAAAACGCAGATTCTGAGATGAAGGCTGAAATTCAGCAGCTCCCAAAAGATACTGCTTGTCCATGAGCAATTATTTGAGGCGTAAGAGTTGGGGGCTCAGCCCCAACCAGGCACTGTACCAGCAGCCCGGTCCAGGAGGGAATAAATACCTCAGGACATGTCAGCACGCCTGCAGCACAGTGAATGTGAATTGCCATCCTCACTCAGGTGGAGTGAGCTCGTCGTTTATACTGGGACCAGTGTTGTTTCTGCCCCGGGGACATCTTTAGTGCCTGATGCACATAGGATGAGGTAGAGGGGGAGACACCTGCTTCTGTGTATAAATATAGCAGCACTTTGTGTTGAGGCGTATGTCAGTCAATACCGCTCGCTGACAAGGAAAGGGAAATAGCTGGTGATTAAATGGTCCTGCAAGCAAGGAAACCTGTCAAAGTAACACTTTGTGAGTCTCCAGAACTGTGTATGTAGTTCTGTTCCTTTGCATGTCTTTCCTTGAAGCAGGACTATGTGAGCTCACAGCTTCCAGGAGCTATACAGTGTTCTTTCTTTGGGACTTGCTTTATGAATAGATGTTTAACAGCTGTAGTCAGCTTGTCCTTCTGTGAACTTCCTGGGGAACTGAGTTTGTGGCATTTTGCCTTGGTATAACACTCCTATACCCAGATTCCTGGAACCACATGTCTGATGGGCCAGGTAGTCCTAAACCATTTCCTTCGACCTGGACCCATGATATAATACTTTGGTGGGAAATTTATCCACAAGAAAAGAATATACTTAGTAGACATGTCCTAGAAAGCCTGAGCAAGCTCAATATAACTATATTCTTATTGGAGAAATAAGAAATCACCAGGGGAAAATGAATAAATCTGACTGCATAATACATTTTTAAATTTTCTTTTGCAAAAACACCAAAAAATGAGGTTGAAAGACAAATGAAAAACTGGGAAAAATATTGTCAATTCAAACAAAGGTTGAATACACAAAGAACAAATCAATAAGGGAAATAATCATAATAGAAAGGTAGACAAAGAACTTAATCTGGGATCCATACAAATAATGCATGTACAAATGGTCAATAAGTCTATGCATAAAACATACAAATAACCCCAAAATGCAAATGAAAAGACAGTATTTTGCCTAAAAGATGACTAAAGGTGAAAAGTATTGACAAAATCCCTTTTGGTGAGCTTTGGTCAAAAGCACTGTCACGTACTCTGCTGACGGGAATATAAATTGTCAAATGTGTCAAATGTGTCTTTAAAATTCATAACCTGGGAGTCAGCAATCCCCTCTTAGAAATCTGCCTGGAGATCACTGCCCTGGAAAACGAATATTCATTCATTCGACAGATTTGTATTGAGCCCTGATAGGTGCCAGGCATTAGATCAGGAGTTAGGCATACACTGAGAACAAAATAAGTACAATGCTTGCCTTTACAGAACATACATTATAGTCATGGGAGACAAGTGACAAATAAATTGTGTGCTGTGTGTGTGTGTGTGTGTGTGTGCAGGCATGCACACATGCAGTGATGATGGTAAGGACAATAAAGCAGAGTGAGGGCGATAGAAAACAGAATACGCTGTTCCCAACAGGGTGACTAGGAAAGCCTCACTTCTAAAGAGACACTGAGCAGGGATTTGAAGAAAGCAGGAAAGCAGGGCCTAGACACCTGCAGAAAGATGATTCCAGGCAGAGGGTGGGGTCTGGGAGGCGACCAGTGACACTGAGCTGAGTGTGGGGTTGGGTAAAGTGGTGGAAGCCAAGGGGGTTGTGTTCTGAGACCACACAGGACCTTGTCAACCACTATAAAACCACTGGATTTGACTGTCAGGGAAACAGTCAGGACTGGAGGGCTTTGGGCAGAGCAGTGGTGGTGGATGACTGGAGTTTATAAAGGTTCTCTGGCGGCTGGTGGAGAAAAGGCTGGAAGTGGGCGCGAGCCGGAGCAGGAAGGCCACTTGGGGTGAGGTTACAGTAATCTAGGTGGGAACTAACAGGGGAGGGGGACACAAAGTGGTTGAGTGCCAGACACGTTTTGAAGGTAGAGCCAACAGGATTTCCTGAAGAACAGATGTGAGTCATGAGAAAAATAAGGGAATCAAGGATGACTGAGATTTGGGGCAGAGAAGTCTGATATTTACTGGGGTGAGAAAGCTTGTAGGAAGAGGATGAAGTGAGGTCAGAGAACCCAAGGCTTTCAACTTGTCAGGTTTGAGATGTCTATTAAATGTCAAAGTAGAACTGTCAGGAAGGCACTTGGCTATGAATCTGGAGTTCAGGAGGAAGTCTGGGCCTACATATAAGTATTTAGTCCTGAGACCAAATGAGAGAGAAGAGGTTTAAGATCTGGATACTGGGATGCTGCAAAATTTGGAGATCAGGAAGACGAGGAGAAACAAGCAAAGGCTACTACAGCCAATGAAACAGGAGGAAACCCAAGAAAGTGATTTCCTGGAAGGCAGTGAATGGCCAATATGTGAAATGCTGCAAGAAAGATGAAGATGAAGGGTAACCATTGAGTTTGACATCATGACAGTCACAGTGACCTTGATAAGAGCTGTTTGTGGAGGACTGTGAGTGAAAACCTGATTGGAGAGAAAGTGAGTCTGATGAGTCTAAACAACTCTTTCGAGAATTTTACGTGTCTGGGGACACAAAGAAAATGGAGTGGCATTGGGAAAGATTTTTTTTTTTAAGATGGGAGTGATTATCTGGTATGTTTGCTAAAGAAACGGTGTAGCAGAAAGGAAAAAAAGACAAAGGAATTTAGGGAGATGAGATGGGATCCAGTTAACAAAAGAAGGGGGAGTTTTGGAGAGACATAAACACAAAGAATTTGCTACAAAATTGTTCGAATGGAAAAAACTGAAAATTAATGAAAAGTTTATCAATAGGAACTGGATAAGTGATTTAAGCGGTCTAAGTACAATAAAATAAAACACAATCATTAAAATTGATAGTAAATAATCCCTATGATTATACAGTGGAAGTGAGAAATAGATTTAAGGGACTAGACCTGATAGAGTGCCTGATAAACTATGAACGGAGGTTCGTGACATTGTACAGGAGACAGGGATCAAGACCACCCCCATGGAAAAGAAATGCAAAAAAGCAAAATGGCTGTCTGAGGAGGCCTTACAAATAGCTGTGAAAAGAAGAGAAGCGAAAAGCAAAGGAGATAAGGAAAGATATAAGCATCTGAATGCAGAGTTCCAAAGAATAGCAAGAAGAGATAAGAAAGCCTTCCTCAGCAATCAATGCAAAGAAATAGAGGAAAACAACAGAATGGGAAAGACTAGAGACCTCTTCAAGAAAATTAGAGATACTAAGGGAACATTTCAGGCAAAGATGGGCTCGATAAAGGACAGAATGGTAGGGACCTAACAGAAGCAGAAGATATTAAGAAGAGGTGGCAAGAATACACAGAACTGTACAAAAAGATCTTCACGACCAAGATAACCACAAAGCGTGATCACTCACCTAGAGCCAGACATCCTGGAATGTGAAGTCAAGTGGGCCTTAGGAAGCATCACTACGAACAAAGCTAGTGGAGGTGATGGAATTCCAGCTGAGCTATTTCAAATCCTAAAAGATGATACTGTGAAAGTGCTGCACTCAATATGCCAGCAAATTTGGAAAACTCAGCAGTGGCCACAGTACTGGAAAAGGTCAGTTTTCATTCCAATCCCAAAGAAAGGCAATGCCAAAGAATGCTCAAACTATCACACAATTGCACTCATCTCACACGCTAGGAAAGTAATGCTCAAAATTATCCAAGCCAGGCTTCAGCAATACGTGAACCGGGAACTTCCAGATGTTCAAGCTGGTTTTTGAGAAGGCAGAGGAACCAGAGATCAAATTGCCAACATCCTCTGGATCATGGAAAAAGCAAGAGAGTTCCAGAAAAACATCTATTTCTGCTTTGTTGACTATGCCAAAGCCTTTGACTGTGTGGATCACAATAAACTGTGGACAATTCTGAAAGAGATGGGAATACCAGACCACCTGACCTGCCTTTTGAGAAATCTATATGCAGGTCAGGAAGCAACGGTTAGAACTGGACATGGAACAACAGACTGGTTCCAAATAGGAAAAGGAGTACGTCAAGGCTGTATATTGTCACCCTGCTTATTTAACTTCTATGCAGAGTACATCATGAGAAATGCTGGGCAGGAAGAAGCACAAGCTGGAATCAAGATTGCTGGGAGAAATATCAATATCCTCAGATATGCAGATGACACCACCCTTATGGCAGAAAGTGAAGAGGAACTCAAAAGCCTCTTGATGAAAGTGAAAGTGGAGAGTGAAAAAGTTGGCTGAAAGCTCAACATTCAGAAAATGAAGATCATGGCATCTGGTCCCATCACTTCATGGCAAATAGATGGGGAAACAGTGGAAACAGTGTCAGACTTTATTTTTTTTTTTGGCTCCAAAATCACTGCAGATGGTGACTGCAGCCATGAAATTAAAAGACGCTTACTCCTTGGAAGAAAAGTTATGACCAACCTAGATAGCATGTTGAAAAGCAGAGACATTATTTTGCCAACAAAGGTCCGTCTAGTCAAGGCTATGATTTTTCCAGTGGTCATGTATGGATGTGAGAGTTGGACTGTGAAGGAAGCTGAGCACCGAAGAATTGATGCTTTTGAACTGTGGTGTTGGAGAAGACTCGAGAGTCCCTTGGACTGCAAGAAGATCCAACCAGTCCATTCTGAAGGAGATCAGCCCTGGGATTTCTTTGGAAGGAATGATGCTAAAGCTGAAACTCCAGTACTTTGGCCACCTCATGCGAAGAGTTGACTCATTGGAAAAGACTGTGATGCTGGGAGGGATTGGGGGCAGGAGGAGAAGGGGACGACGGAGGATGAGATGGCTGGATGGCATCACTGACTCGATGGACGTGAGTCTGGGTGAACTCCAGGAGTTGGTGATGGACAGGGAGGCCTGGCACGCTGCAATTCGTGGGGTCACAAAGAGTCGGACACAACTGAGTGACTGAACTGAACTGAACTGATTCTGTATTTACGTGATAATGTACACATGTAGCTACACGGATCCATAAAAAAATCATAAAACAAAACAAAATAAAAACAATGTCATAGGAGCCTAACTAAACATGATTTAAAAATGCTTTATCTAGACAATAAGATCTGAAGGCAGTTTTTGCTTTCTCCTTTAGATATTGTGTTGAATTTTTTTTTTAACGGTGAATATACATAATTTGTTTAAAGGTATTTTCTCCACTTACAGTGGCTAGCAGAGGACAGTGCCCAGCCCTGAAGCCCTCTTAGAGGCTTTGAAGGATACTTTACTGCTTAATTTCAGGTCCTTTCGAGACCCCCTTCTTTTCCCATTGACCCCTCCTTCACAAACATCAGTTCCAACTTGGTATCTGTCACTTATTATTTACTTGCTTTAGAGCAACATATTTAACAAGCATGTTTCTTCACTTGTCGTGATCTTAAAAATGTGCCTCAGAAGGCCATTGTGAGGCTCACAGAAGGTGCTGTGGGTAAAATGCCTAGTAAGGTGCCTGGCTGCTGCTGCTAAGTCGCTTCAGTCGTGTCCAGCTCTGTGCGACCCCAGAGAGGGCAGCCCCCCAGGCTCCCCGTCCCTGGGATTCTCCAGGCAAGAACACTGGAGTGGGTCGCCATTTCCTTCTCCAATGCGTGAAAGTGAAAGTGAAGTCGCTCAGTCATGTCCGACTCTTTGACCCCATGGACTTCAGCCTACCAGGCTCCTCCATCCATGGGATTTTCCAGGCAAGAGTACTGGAGTGGGGTACCATTGCCTTCTCCTATGCTGCTAAGTCACTTCAGTCGTGTCCGACTCTGTGCAACCCCATAGTCGGCAGCCCCCTATAACAGGCACTAAACACCAAGCTAGTATCACCCGGATGCTCCCTGTTTGCGGCCATAGGGCAAGTCCAGCTCGCGGCATACACAGAGAGCAGGAGGAGGACCGGCTCTTATCAGCAGCAGTGGCGCTGCCTTTGCTTTTTCCTATTCCTGATGACCTTGGTCCCTCTTCTCTTGTCTAATGGGGTTTGGGTGGGGGGTCCGAGGGTGGAGGGAATATGAAACAAAAAAGTCCCCACAGCGTCTCAATGCCCCTCACGCATTTTAAATTTGACCAGTCTGCCCTCTAGCGGTAGACATGATCATTTCCACCGCTTTCCCCGCAAGTGGAGTTGAAACAGACCCCGTAAAGGCATAAAGAACGGCATCTGAGGTGTCGCCTCACCTCTCACTACTGGTCCTGCCGCCGCCATGTAAAGAGAGAAAATTCACTAAAAGTAGCCCCATCGCTCACCTCCTTGTGTGAAGACTTTGAAGGTCCTTCTGAAAACGCACACCGTGCCTTTGCCTGGGAGGACTGGTCCGCCTGAGAATCCTTTAGCTCGAATGAAGCCAGCCTGAGGAATGAGGTTAGGAAATTCCATGGGAAGTAAGCCCAAAAATGAGCCATGAAGGTGTCCCCTGGCTGTTCCAAATGTAAAGAACAGAAGACAAGACATGTAATACAGGCACAAGCGTTCCCATCTGTAGCATGGGCATGATGCTGATAATTCTGCTGTCAGCAAAACGCTAAACCACAGATGATAGTTTTGTTATTTTAAGTCTCCCCGGACATGGCATGCTGGAACTGGCGTTGAAGGTGAAAATGGCGTATGTATGTAAAAAGACATCTTTGTTTTGACCTGGGCTAGATGACATCAGGGCATGAATTACGAAGTCATCAGGCTCTTTAGCAAAAGCTGCAGAGTGCGCGCAGGATGAGTAGACACCTAATGGAAGGTTTGAGGGAAGTTCCAGCTGTGGAGTTCTAACAGTGAAGTCACAGGAACAAAGGTGGAAGGGTAGGGAGAGAAAAGGTGGGGGGAAAAGCACAGAGATTTGAAATCTGGGAAAGGCTGTTAGAGATGAGACAACTCATAGAAATAGGACAGAGGCTCTTCCTTTTTAAAAAAACTTTTTGGTGTGGACCATTTAAAAAGTCTTTATTGAATTTGTTACAATACTGCTTTTGTTTTATGTTTTGGCCCCAAAGAATGTGGGATCTTAGTTCCCTGACCAGGAATTGAACCCACACCCCCTGCATTGGAAGGCAAAGACTTTAACCACTGGCCCACCAGGGAAGTCCCCAAGGGGCTTTTTCTGAAGGAGAAGAGTCAATGAGTCCTCATGATCTAATCACCTCCCAAAGGCTCCACCTCCAAACACCACCACAGTGGAGATTAGGATTTAATATATGAATTTTCAGGACACACAGCCATTCAGTTTATAGCTCACTGTCTGCTTGGTCATCTGACCACAGATGGGTTCCGCATCTTGTTTTTCTTTATTCTCATGGTCTAAATCCTCTGGAGAAGGGCATGGCAATCCACTCCAGTATTCTTGCCTAGAGAACCCCATGGACAGAGGCACCTGGTGGGCTACAGTCCATAGGGTCGCAAAGAGTCAGGCACGACTGAAGTGACAACACAAACACAAGAAAGAACCTGGTCATAGCTGGTGTTCATTAAATGTTGAGTTAATGCATATAACTGGGTAATACAATCATATCATGAAATAATAGTTAACCTGTGTGACATCACTCTAGGTATAACATTTCAGAGGTAGGAGAAGACCAGGGGAGAAGACTTCATGAATGAGATAGGATGTGAGCTAGAAAAGGAAGACGTGGTCAAGTATGAAAAGCGCTTGCTACAACAGCGCCGGGAGTGATGTGATGTGCTAAGCACGGTCTAAGGGCTTTACCCCGGGAGCCCATTTAATCCTCACTACAGCCTCCAGGGCAAGTGCTGACCCAGACCCCAGGCAGTCTGGCCTCAGGGTCTGCTCTCCTCCCCACTGGGCTGGGGACTCACATAAGCCCCAATTCAGAGACAAGAAGGAACACAGCACATTGTGGTCCAGTTGAAGGATGACATGAAATAATGCTGTATGGATCAAAACACCAACATCATAATACTCACATCTGTACAGTAACACTACATTGGTGGTTTGCGAAGTGCTGTCAGATGCATCATTTTGTTTAACACTGACACAGTCCTGTGAGTTTGATATGGTGGATATTATTATTCCTATTTTACAAGAAAAAAAAAAAAAAACAAGGCTCGACGTGATTAGTGATAAACTGAAACTCTGAGCTCTGCTCTCTTTAGGGCCATATTTTGGAGGTTCTGGAAAGCTAGTAAGAGACATTAGCGTTGATATATTCTGAAAAGAGAACCACTGTAGGTTTCAAGCAGGGCAGGAATGCTTATAGAGGGCTGTTTGTCTAAAAGAGTGTCCCATGTCACCACTTTCTAGAATGCTGAGGAAAAAACAAGTCCAAATATACAGAGATTGAAGCAAGCATAAATTTATTCTCTCAGCTGTGCTTGGCAGTATTATAGAAGTGCAGAATTCCCTTCAATATGCCTGTTTCACCACATTACAAGCATTTAAATAAAATATTTTACCCCATCAACACACACTGACACCATATGCATTATATTATCAATACACTGCTCCCTTTAAAATTGCTAGAATATCTTAGATTCCCACCTGTCTTCTCCCTGGTGCCAAAGATTTATAGCTGGAGTTCCCCTCTCTGGAAAGCAGAGTGCTTACTATATGTGTTGGGTCTCTGGGGCAGCAGACACATCAATTGTATCCTCAGGAGTCAGTGTTTCCTTCTTTCTGCTAATTTGAGCCTCAAGAAACCCACAGACTTCTGACGGCTGCCTCACTAGTTCACCAGTTACGTGGCAGCCCCATTTTTGGCTCAGACAGAGCTCTGGCTGGGAATGAAAGCGTGTAAAGAACAAGCAGGCTGTTGCACTTAATGTGAAGTATTCTGAGAGCCTGTTCACATGTCTTCACTGCCTTTTTGAGGGTAGGATAGCGTCTGTCTTGTGCATTTGTTATATCCTCAATATCTGGTTTATCACTGTATCCTCAGCCAAAATGTTTGGTTGGCACTTAGTAATTGCTCAATGAATAGTCAATGAATGAATGAAAACAATGAAGCCAAAATGGTTATAACTGGATGATTACTATCTTGGGGGGCATATGCCTCATGGCATATGGGATCTTAGTTTCCTGACCAGGGATTGAACCATGTCCCCTATGCTGGAAGGCAGAGCCTTCATCATTGGACCACCAGGAAGTCCCCAGACCTCCCTGTCTTTTTAAGTACATAACTCACAGTCTACACCCTCATTGCTGAATAAATATCACTAATATTAATAAAAACCATATTAGCTGAAATATGATTTAAAAGATGAAACAAAATAAATTCATTTTCCTATTCTCTCCTCTCAATTTTCACTCTCCTTAAATAAAAGGCCCAATTCCTCCCCACCTTCGGATCTACCCACACACATTTTAAAGAAATATTTATAGCTTTTAAAAGCCTTTCTGAGCCCATCTTTCCTCTCCTGCTGGGCACTCTTAATCTCACTTCTGTTAGCAGCTGTGAATTACCCTGAGACCCTATCACTTGTTAAGCCCTTTTGGTGTTTATGCCAGAGAGAAAGGCCAGTTGGCAGATGGTCAGATGGAAACCTGATTACTTCTGTTCTTGCAATGATTCCCTTTCATCAGGACTTTATACATGAGAATTATTGAGGGTCCTCCCCCACCCCAACTTTAATGCCAATCTCTTGTATTGAATGTGGATAAAGATAAAGGGAACTCAGAGCAGTGAAATGGTTCCCCATCAGAGAAACATGTTAAACTGCTCCTAACCTGAATGGCTTCCATTGCAGTTTGAGGGGCAGCATTGCATAGTGACTAGTCACACTAGTGTTGTTACTGCCTAGGGAAAATTCTTCTTCTTGATCATTGCTTATTAATGTTCATTCCTTGTTGGGTAGCAACACTAGAAACAGCCTATACACCTAGCCCTAGGCCAACAGAGTACAAAGAGACTCAATTAAAAATTAAAAACTGAACACCAATAAACACATTTAAAAGGTGTTTTTTGTTTGGTTGGTTTGGTTTTGTCTCCTGCAGTCTGAAGTGAGTGTATTAAAATAAAAGCCACAAAAGATTCAGTTTAGAATATGTTCCTATTCTTGGGTCAATCTCAATAGCAAAGGAGATAGAGAACTGTGATTTGCTCAGTTTGGGTCACATGCCTACCCTTGTGGCCTGGAGGGCTGGGTCTGTAATGAGAAGAGGAAACAAAGGTGCCTATATATATATGTAATAGCTTCTAATGTTGCCAACAAAGGTCTGTCTAGTCAAGGCTATGGTTTTTCCAGTGGTCATGTATGGATGTGAGAGTTGTACTGTAAAGAAAGCTGAGCACCAATGAATTGATGCTTTTGAACTGTGGTGTTGGAGAAGACTCTTGAGAGTCCCTTGGATTGCAAGGAGATCCAACTAGTCCATCCTAAAGGAAATCAGTCCTGAATGTTCATTGGAAGGACTGATGTTGAAGTTGAAACTCCAATACTCTGGCCACCTGATGCAAAGAACTGACTCATTTGAAAAGACCCTGATGCTGGGAAAGATTGAGGGCAGGAGGAGAAGGGGACAACAGAGGGTGAGATGGTTGGATGGCATCACTGACTCAATGGACATGAGTTTGAGTAAACTCCGGGAGTTGGTGATGGACAGGGAGGCTTGGAGTGCTGCAGTCCACGGGGTCGCAAAGAGTCAGACACGACTGAGTGACTGAACTGAATGTATCTAACATGGTTTTGGAGTTCATTCATGCTCTTTATGATTCATGACTTTGAGTTTCACAAGCAGCCTGTGAAGAGAGCAGGTCAACTATTACTAAGGAAATGGTGGTGAATTAAAGATGGCTGCAAATTCTTTGTCACTTCACTGGGAGATGACTTTTTCCCCTTCACTTGAACTTGGGCTGGTCCTATGATACTTAATCAAGACAGTGTGGCAAAACTTACCATTTCTCAGCCTTGCCTTTAAAAGGATTTGCAGCTTTCATGTTCTTGCCCTGGAAATACTCATTCTTTGGACATTCTCTCTTGAATCTCAGCTAGTAAGAATTCCAACCCACATGGAGAGGCTGCTTGAAGGCACTGAGATATGTCTGGGACCTGGGACCCTTTGCTGCAGTACTGAAGGATTTGCCCCTGGACAAATACCTCCCTGAGCAACAAAATACAAAGAAACTGTATGGGACTAAAAATAACTGCATGCATACACAGTTGGGGCAAAATTATGAACTGATGCAAAGAGACCAAAAAACCAAACTGTAATTTTCTTTTTAATATCTATACATTTATTTTTATTTGTTTGGCTGTGCTGGGTCTTGGTTGCAGTACATGGAATCTTTGACCTTTGTTGAGGCACTTGGGATCTAGTTCCCTAACCAGGGATCGAACCCAGGCCCACTGTATTGTGAACGCAGAGTCTTAGCCACTGCACCACCAGGAAGTCCCTGAACTGCCACCTTTGAAAAGCCTGGAGCAAAAGCAGAGTACTGAGCATGCCCCCTGCACACAAGACCACAAAGTGCTGGGCAAACCACCTAAGCCATCCCTCTAGCCTGACCCCCACAAACACCCCTACCCTCATCCCCACACAAGGAACAAGCTCAGCCTCCTTGAAAAGTGAGCAAGTAAGGGAACCGGTTGTTTGTTCTCACTCCACCCTGCTGCAGAAGGGACCCCAGGAGAACTTTGCCTGAATTTCTTGTCTGGCCCCTGATAATTTAAATTGATTGAGGAGGCTAAGAACCCTGGTTGGTAACAGCACTTCACTCAATAGTTCCAGCAAAGTTTCAGCTGACAATCAGAAGCAATTGCTAGTCATAATGAGTGAGCCATTCTGGACACTCTGAGGTGGTCTGGTTGGCAATAATAGAGAAACAAATCACAAACCAAGGCTCATTGGCTTCGTGTTCAACAGTTGGAGAGTCTCAGAGTTGTGACAGTAGACCAAACACTCTGATTCTAAGCCCACTGGGTTTTCTTTGATTCCTCACTGCCTCCTATCAAAAAAAAATAACAAGCCTTAATTCAAAATCTCCAACTGTAAGATTTCTGCCCAGGATGCAGGTTGGGGAAGTGATTTATTTATTCATTCATTCAACAAACATTTCAGAAGCTCAAAGTGGCAGGTGACTGAACAAAGTGCACTCCAGTTCTTGAGAATTCAGTCTAGTCAACACAGAGCCTAATAAACAGATAATTTCAATAAGAATTGATAAGTGCTATGATGGGGAATGTGCTTGGTGCTTTTGGAAAACACAGGGGGCACCAAAATTAGCCTAAAGCGTGAAATAATGGGCGCATCTTTTGTTCAGTGTGGGAGGGTACCTATGAGTCTGTGTTGAGGATGTTGACGAGTTTTGTTTAGAATAAGTACAATTATTAAGATAAATGTGATCATGGACAAGGAAGCATGAAGGAAGAATCCCAGTATTTGGGATAAATACATGAATTCTAGTCTCGGTTTCACTCTTCCATGTCCTCTTGGCCAAGTCACCAAATTTCTCTGTAATGCAGCTTGTCTGTAAAACCAAGGTGGTGGTTGTTCAGTCACTCAGTCGTGTTCACCTCTTTGTGACCCCATGGTCATGTATGGGTGTGAGAGTTGGACTGTGAAGAAAGCTGAGCACCGAAGAATTGATGCTTTTGAACTGTGGTGTTGGAGAAGACTCTTGAGAGTCCCTTGGACTGCAAGGAGATCCAACCAGTCCATTCTGAAGATCAGCCCTGGGATTTCTTTGGAAGGAATGATGCTAAAGCTGAAACTCCAGTACTTTGGCCACCTCATGCAAAGAGTTGACTCATTGGAAAAGACTCTGATGCTGGGAGGGATTGGGGGCAGGAGGAGAAGGGGACGACAGAGGATGAGATGGCTGGATGGCATCACTGACTCGATGGACGTGAGTCTGAGTGAACTCCGGGAGTTGGTGGATGGACAGGGAGGCGTGGCGTGCTGTGATTCATGGGGTCGCAAAGAGTCGGACACGACTGAGCGACTGAACTGAACTGAAATATGAAACAGCTCTCACTCCCTTTCTGATTGCAGGTTATCTACAGCGGTTAAATCCTTGACATGTTCTAGGTAGTGTGGCCCTCTGGAGGCACAGCATTACGATACAGTTCCCTGTTGAGTGAATTGAAAACTATCAGAAAATAACTGCAGCGTGAGAAAGTACCAAACGAATTGTGTCCTCAGACAAGAAAGGCTGTACTTCCCAAGGCGTCTTCATAAAGACGCTTGAGACTGAAGCCACCCGGGTGGGCTGTGGTAACTCTCCCTTCCTGGACGTCTGTCTCGGATCTGTAAGATGAGCCTGTCGGGAGACGTAAAGCAGAACCTCCGAGCCACGCCCGACACGAGAAATAATGGGCCCCACGTAGGAGGGGCGCGCGCCCCGAGCGGCTTCCGCCCCTGCCGTCCCGACGGCCCGCGGGGCGGGGCGGGGCGGGGCTCGGCGCTTCCCGCGGCCTGGCCGCGCCACTGGCGAGCGGTTTGAATGACGGAAGTGACGGCGGCTCGGAGATGGCCGCCTCGCTCACGCCCGAACGGCTGTTCGGAGGCCGCTGTGGGGCGGGCCGCCGGGCCTTCTGTGTCTGAGCCGCGATTCCTGAGGCCGGGCTTTCCTCTCCCTGGTGAGTGACAGAGGCGCTGGCCTCCCAAGGTCCCCGAGCGTGCACTTCTCCGCGAGGCGAGGAGCCGGGGGTGTGCTGCGGCGGGGGACGCACTCGCAGCGGCCCGCGGCTCTCCAGAGGCCGGGCACGAGGCCGGCGGGGCGCGCGTCCCCCCTCACGGGCTCGCCTGCGCCGTGTGAGAGGCCGCCCCGGAGCCTTTGGCGCAGCCGGCCATGCGCGTTCCTGTGGGGTCGGGCCTCGCGGGGGCCCTGAGCTTCCAAGTCGGGGCGGCCGGAAGGGTCTGCGGGGTCCCACTGCAGAACTCCTGGGTGCGTCCTGCCCCCAGGTCACCCGCCGAGCGGCCTCACTCCTGGGAGCCGTTTAAGAGCCCAGCTTGGAATCGTTTCATGCAGAGAGCATGCTCTCTTTTGGTGTCTCTCACCTTTAATTTCTTAGATACTAAGTTCTGCCGCAAACGTCTGTTTTGTAAAACAATGGGGAACGGTAGAGTCATTAAAATTTAGAAAATATCTGGCAGTTTATATTTACTAAGACATACAATCAGAACAACCTGTTGGAGAAGATATTATACTCCGCTTATATATTTCAAGGAAGTGAGACCAAAGTGATTTTAAGTGTCTTTGCTTCAAGTGGAATTGGGCCTTGAAGCCGCATCTTCCTAATATAGGTGATTAAGAGGTGCTCGTTGCCATTTAATCCTCAGGACAGTCTTGCAAGATAAATAGTATCACCTCTATTATTTGTCAGTAACAGTACTTAGAATTTGAAAATCTGTATTGATATGAATAAATACTAAAGTGAGGGAATGGGTGAAACTTCCTTAAGTAGGATTCCAGTTGGTAAGTGTAGAAGGAATAATGTAAGCAGAAAACACATTGTTTCAGGTGGTCATCAGTGGATACTAAATTTAGTTGGCAAATGTGGTGGGGAACATGGTATTTACATAGCCTCAATTATCTCTCCACCAAATACTTTAAAAAAAATGGTGTTTGTAGTGGAGGAACCTGTTAGGCACCTTCTTAATCAAGGGATCAAAACTCATTCTGGTGTGATGTGCTGAGAAGAGTACGTCATGACTTCTGTGGTGGTCTTGCCAAAAATGCATAACCTCAGTCTAACTATAGGAAGGGATTAAACACATCTAGATAGAGGGACATTATGCAAAATAACTGGCTGGTATCTTTTTAAAATGTCAAGATGGAGGAAGGGGTGACAGGACTGAGGAACATCTCAAATTAGAGGAGTTGAAGGAGACAAGACAGCCTAGCCGTTAGAACATGATTTATAGACCCTCAGCCCCTGTGTTCTGAAATCTGTTTACATGGATGCCTCCCATAGACTGCTCCTAGTTAATGACAGCATGGGGTGGATGTGAAGGCAGGCCTGTTCCTGAGACACAAGGGATTTTGGCTTAAGGACTCCCCAGCAGTCTTCCTGAAGCTTCCTTAGACTGCACAGTTTAAGGGTCATCTACCCAACTTTGCCTTCCTCCTTCACTCAGTGGCAGATTTGCATGAAAGTCTGAAACACTCCTAGCTTTCACCACCTCCCTCTCCATTTTCCCTCACACAGGCATTTCCTCTAATAAAATCCTCGTGGGTTTCATCCCATTTTGGCATCTACTTCTTTGAGGATGCAGAGTGACACAACAGTCAAAGGATATGTTTTCCTTGGCTTGGGACCTGGTCCAGAAAATGGACATTAGTGGGACTATTGATGAAATTTGAATAAGGTCTGTAGATTAGCTAAAAGTATTGTGCTAGTGTTAATTTCCTGGTTTTGGTGGTTGTACTGGGGTTGACATTTAGAGAAGCTGGGAATACTAAATCAGATTATTTCCAAACAAGTGTAAAAATTAAGATAATGATATACAAGAAAAAACAGTTACTCTGTCACAGCTTAGGTAAAAATAACAAACATATGCTTGTTCCTGTAATCCTCTAGAAAAGGAAATTGAGGATTACAGGATTACTTGTTTTCTCTTTGTTTCAGT
The DNA here is from genome assembly GCF_032452875.1 of Bos javanicus. NCBI lineage: Eukaryota > Metazoa > Chordata > Mammalia > Artiodactyla > Bovidae > Bos > Bos javanicus. The sequence goes on along the minus strand of NC_083896.1, from coordinate 1,214,576 downwards.
TCAGTTCAGTCGCTCAGTCGTGTCCAACTCTTTGCGACCCCATGAATCGCAGCACGCCAGGTCTCTCTGTCCATCACCAACTCCCGAAGTTCACTCAGACTCACGTCCATCAAATCGTGATGCCATCCAGCCATCTCATCCTCTGTCGTCCCCTTCTCCTCCTGCCCCCAATCCCTCCCAGCATCAGTCTTTTCCGATGAATCAACTCTTCGCACGAGGTGGCCAAAGTACTGGAGTTTCAGCTTTAGCATCATTCCTTCCAAAGAAATCCCAGGGCTGATCTCCTTCAGAATGGACTGGTTGGATCTCCTTGCAGTCCAAGGGACTCTCGAGTCTTCTCCAACACCACAGTTCAAAAGCATCAATTATTCGGTGCTCAGCCTTCTTCACAGTCCAACTCTCACATCCATACATGACCACTAGAAGAACCATAGCCTTGACTAGACGGACCTTTGTTGGGTCTCTTTGTTTAGTTCTTGTCAATCCCCTCTTGCAAAAAATACGGGCTTAAACAAAATTTTCCTTATTCCCTATATTTTAGCATTTCGGAAAGTTAGGAGCCATATATAAGAAACACCAGATTCTTCTCTTGGCTCTGCCAGTAGATATTGTCACTCAGGTCAATAACCTAAGAGGCCTTTGATTCTTGTCTAAAATAGAGAATGGTTGGTTGGCACTTTCAGAGTACATTACCAAAGCCTTGTGAAGATCAGCTGAGTGGGTTTCAGCTGGAAAAGATTTTTCACATGTAAGCAGTTATTCCTTTTTGTCATCAGGTTGTAACAGTGACCACATATACCTATCTAGCACTTTATATGAATTAACTCATTGAATGAGTCATTCATTCAGTCAGCACACTGAAGGACCTACTTAGGAGCAAAGCAGCTTTTAGGCTCTGCACATACAACCATGAATAAGATCATTCCTGCCTTCTTTTTGATGGAGAGTTCAGTGAAAAAGTTTTAGTTTCTATTTTTGTTTGTTCAGTTAATAAGTCATGTACCAACTCTTTTGCAACCCCATGGACTGTAGCCTGCTAAGCTCCTCTGTCCATGTGATTTTCCAGGCAAGAATAGCAAGAATACTGTAGTGGGTTGCCATTTCCTTCTCCAGGAGATCTTCCCAACCTACGGATCAAACCCAGGTCTTTGCATTGAGAGGTAGATTCTTTACCACTGAGCCACCAGGAAAGCCCTTAGTTCCTATTAGATAACCCCAAATTCTTCTGGTCGCTATTTGTACACCTGAGTGAAAACAGTATTTATCCTTAGTATGTGAAATACTTCGTGGTGGTGGTTATTCGTGGTTAATTTGGATATTAAAAAAAACAACAACAAAACCAGAGCCTCTATCCTTATTGTTAAGGAATCTAATTAGAAAGGGCAAGTTATTGATGAAAAACTAGAGGAAGGTAATATCAAGGCAGCATAGGTCAGTCCTCATATGAATGTGAGGGTAACATTTCTTATGGACAGGCAGGTCGGGACAGGCAGGTGGAGCAAGAATCACTGGAGGGCAGTTTCACAGGGAAGTGCTGCTTAAACTGGCTGCAGAAGGGGATTCCCTGGTGGTTTAGTGATAAGGACTCAGCAGTTCCATTGCAGGGGGCCCAGGTTGATCCCTACTCAGGGAACTAGGATTCTCACAAGTCAAATGGGGCAACAACAACAACAGAAAACTATCTTCAGAAAGATTTAAGTGTTTGGTTACCATATTTCCCTTCCTGGTCATTGTAAAGAGATTGATCTCAAATGAAATCATGGTTATGTACTGATTTGAAGTGTCTAATTTTTGAAAATGGCAATAATGGGAACAAGGAGATACAGAATCACCTGGGGAGGGTTTTTAAATTTTATAAAAACTATAGATTCTTAAATTCTTTCGTTTTTTCCCTGCCAGACTTCCCCAAATTGGGGCATGTTATAATCTAGAGACGCGATTGAGAACACCTGAGTGTAAACAGGAGCAATAGAAGACTAGATCTAGGAATCTTAAACCCTGGACTGAACCTAAAAACATAACTTTGTTCTAGGAGTTTTGTTTAATGATTTCATTTAAAAATCACACCACCAATTACTGAAGAGTTGTTTTACTGTAGAGGGGTTAATGTGATTCCCTAAGATACAATGACACTTGGTGATCATGTTATATATCACAGACTAGGAGCTGAAATATGAGCCAGGAGCCCTTGCAGTATAGTAGTCTCGCTGGTTATGTACAAGTTATCAGAGTTCTAGTGTTAAACTGTAATTTTGAAGCATTTATTCTGTGCTAACACACCTTTTGAAATCTTTGTGGTTTTCTATATTTAAGCTGGGTAAACTCTGGAAATCTCAAGTAGGAGTTAGTCAGGTCCCACATACTACAGGTAAACAATAATCTGCCACAGATGAGGAAGCATTTTTTCTTTTTTTTAATATGAAATTTATTGTCAAGTCCTCAATATTATAAATGGCTGTAATTGAGAAAACATCTTTTCAGCAAACTTTCATGATTTAACAATTGTTAGACAGCATTTTTTTTTTCAAAAGCATCGATTCTTCGCGCTCAGCTTTCTTTTTTTTTTTCTTTTGAATTTTATTTTATTTTTAAACTTTACATAATTGTATTAGTTTTGCCAAATATCAAAATGAATCCACCACAGGTATACATGTGTTCCGCATCCTGAACCCTCCTCCCTCCTCCCTCCCCATACCATCCCTCTGGGTCGTCCCAGTGCACTAGCCCCACGCATCCAGTATCGTGCATCGAACCTGGACTGGCATCTCGTTTCATACATGATATTTTACATGTTTCATTGCCATTCTCCCAAATCTTCCCACCCTCTCCCTCTCCCACAGAGTCCATCAAGTAATGCTTGAAATGGTTTACTCACCACTAAACTGCTTTCTCCCCATCTGAGAACTACCAATTTAAGTGCTGAATTAATGATTGCTATTTATAAATAAGTTGAACTTAGTTTATCCAAATTATTTCATGTTTACAGCCCTTTAAAAAGTGTTCTAATCTTTACTGTCTTATTTTTAATAGATATATATATATATATTTTTTTTAATGCAGAACCTTCATATTTAAAGTACTACATGAAAATGAAAAGAAAGGGAGTGAATGCTGGCAAGCTGAGATTGAGTCCTAATGAGGAAGCCTTCATTTTAAAGGAAGATTATGAAAGAAGACGAAAACTAAGATTGCTGCAGGTGAGATTTATTTGGAACATAGTGTCAACTTCTTTGTGTCCCCAAAATTATTAGTATTTTCTACATTGTTATTGTTGTTAAGTCACTAAGTTGTGTCTAACTCTTTGAGGCCCCATGGACTGTAGCCTGCCATGCTTCTTTGTCCGTGGGGGTTTTCCAGGTAAGAATATTGGACTGGGTTGTGGATTCCTTATCACTGAGCCACCAGGGAAGCCAATTTTTTACGTTCAGTTCAGTTTGGTCGCTCAGTTGTATCTGACTCTTTGTGACCCCATGGACTGCAGCACATGAGCCTTCCCTGTCCATCACCAACTCTTGGAACTTGCTCAAATCAGAATGATAATGGCAGTCCCCTTAGGTCTCTGGGGAGGAAACATAATGGCTTATCAGGGAACTTTGTAAGTCTTATTTTTGGTTTTTTCTCCTTCACCTGGATTTTCTGCTTTAAATAGGGCTTATCTAATATCTTGTGAATATTCTGGAGAATTGATATATCTAATACCTGTTTCCAAAGAGCTTTTCCAAAAAGTTGAAGTAAGCCTCTTTTCATGTAATCTTAAATATTCATCCTTTAGGTTCGAGAACAAGAAAGAGATATTGCTTTACAGATAAGAGAAGATATAAAACAGAGGAGAAATCAGCAATTCACTCGTTTGGCAGAGGAACTAAGGACAGAATGGGTGGAATCACAAACTCAGAAAATCAAGAACTTGGAAAAACTGTATTTGGCAAGTTTAAGAAATATGGGAGAGGGGCATCAACAAGCCAAAGAAAATGTAAGTGAGCACTTATTTGACTACCTGTCTGTGGTAATGATACTTGTTAAAAGTAGATTTGTGTTATTAGACACTGATAAAAATGTTTTCATGTATAGAATTTGCTGTGGGCAGCCTGAATGTTTTTGTAAATTTAATATAACTAAGAATCCTACTTGATTCATTTTCTGGTAAGAGTCATGTGAAGGAAAATCTGTTTTCTATGATGTTTAAATTAACATTATTCTCTAACAAACTTAGGGTTACCACTGGTGGGCGGTAAGGGATAATACATTAGGAGAATGGGATTAGCACACACACTACTATATATAAAATAGATAACCAACAATGACCTACTGTAGAGCACAGGAAACTATACTCAGTATTTCATAATAATCTACAAGGGAAAAGAATCCAAGAAAGAACAGCTGTATATGTGTATGTATAATGGAATCACTATGCTGTATACTGAAACTAACACAGCATTGTAAATCAAACTATACTTCATAAAAAAAGCAAACATTATTCTTTTCCAGTCCTTAACAACTGGGTGAATAAAATAGTAACCTTCAGAATTACAAGTTGTTACTCATTTCAGTCATTTTGGACAAGTTCAGTGGGATTTCTGATTTCATTATCACTCCTTCCTCATACCTCCAAAATGTGTAATTAAATGTGTATACACTTGAGTTCTTCCTTTCACAAAGGCAAAGTAGTACTTAACTCAGTATTTAAGACTACTCCCTGACCTTGTTTCTTCTGATTTATGGTTGGAAAATCCTAGATTGTGGTCCCAGAGATAGTCACACAAAATAAACAAGCTGGATTCCAAGAATGCATGTCTTTGTAACCAAACTTTTAGTCAGAAAGAACTCTTTAAAGAATTTGTCAATCAAAATATTCTTGGTCCCTGGCTTTAGTTTGTGTTTTTAGTATTAATGGCTTTAAGTTCTGATATCAGATTTTTGTAGCTTTATTTATTTCATCATTAATTTTGTGCTATAGCCAGTGTTTTCATTTGAATACATCTTCATGATTTTTGCCCTGACAAAGTACCACACATATTATATATTTGCCATTTTAGTCTTGTTTAACATGACATTTTAAGTAATATTTGTTTTTAGGAGCCTGATTTAAATGCTCTGGCACACCGGGCAGCAGAAAGGAAAAAAAAGGCAGAAATGAGACATAAAGAGGCCCTGAGAGTACAGAAAAATCAAAAAGAAATGTTAATGAAACAAAAAACCTGGTAAAGTAATAGTAATTTTTACCGTATTCTCCACTGAAAGTGATATGGCTGGAATTAAAGGGTACATTGGATATTTTTGTGTGTGTGTGGAGAAGGAAATGGCAACCCACTCTAGTACTGTTGCCTGGACAATCCCATGGGTGGAGGAGCCTGGTAGTCAACAGTCCATGGGGTCGCAGAGCTGGACATGACTGAGTGACTAAACTTTAAAACTAAAACTTGGATACTTTTTAAAAGTTACATAGTATATCCACGGTGTTTGTTAAACTTGGTTTAAAATAATGCAGTTGGGGGAGTACATACTAACAAGTGAACTTTCTCTTCTGTTCTGACTTTAGCAGCAGTTACTGAGTTTCTGAAGAAGTGTATTACTAGTTTAGAATGCAGGTCAACCAAAATCTGTCTGCCTCTGATATAAAAAGAAAAAAATCAGTGCAATTATGAACATTAAAAGAGGTTATAGACTCTGCAAGTCATTGATGAGATTTTTGCATATTGTAAAAATGAAAGAACCTATTAGCTAGTCAGAAGTGGTCATTTTATGCAGTGGCCCCTCTTTATCATTTTTAGGTTTTTATAATTCCAAATTATTCTAAAGAACATTAGATGTTTGTTGGGTCAGTCCACATTATGGAGCTTTATGTCTAGCTACACCGCTTTTACTCTTTATTTTCTCACACGTGTATGCACTCTATTAAATAGCATTTGAGCCTGTGGGATCAGGCTGTGGAGGATTTCTTAAGATTGTAATGGCTTTTATATTTTTAACTTTGAGTTGTACTGTAACATTATTTGAGAGATTAATTTATGACATCTTTTATTTTTTAAGGCATATAAAAGCTCGAAAAGAAGCTCTGCTTGTGGAAAAGGAGAGATCTGCCAAAATTGCAAGTCTGCCACCCCCTCCTCCAGCTCTCTTTGAGGTGAATTACTCTGGGTGTGGGAGCTTGGATATAGTAATTCTTCTTTGCTGTTAGAATTCAGTGCACATCCAAATGCCATTTGTTTGAACTTAGTTTTTAACTGTACTGGTAATACATATCTAGAATATTTAAAAATAATTCTAGACAGCATTTTACCCACAAATGCTTTAGTTTGTATCTCTGATGTTTAAGGACTTTAAAGCACAATACTAATATAATGTTGTTCCCAGTATAATCTGATACCCAGTCTGTGTTCAGTTTTCTCCAGTTGTCTTGAGATTTTTTTGTTGTTTGAAAAACTGTAACCTTTTTTATTTTATTGGGAAAGAAAAGGATTATTTGCCCTAAAGACTTTCCCACATTCAAGATTTGGCTATTGTAAATAGTTATCATTTTATAGACACAGAAATTAGGTCCAGATAAGTTAATAACTTCACATAAGATTATGTGAAATGGTAAGAAAAGTCTGTTTCTTTGTGAGAGTAAAATGTGTGATTTTGTGATTTGAAGCTTTTTTTAAAAAAAAAACATTTAACTTATTAAGCAGAAATTAATTTTGAAAGGTATTGCTTCTCCTGCTCAGATTATCTTGCTGTGGTTATTAAAACAACTCATTTGGATCATTATCTAAATTACATAGGTGTGTTTATCAAAAAAGTTAAACAGAAATTTAAAAAATACAAATACAGGATATATTATTTTGTTGTATAGACAAGAGTATTTTATGTATGTGTGATCAGCCTCAGTACCAGGTAGTCTCATCTTAAGCCTCTGGTTTTGTCAGCCTTCCTACTTTTATGTTAGACATCTGCCATGTGACATTTGATCTAGTAAGATCCAAACAGAGAAGTCAGATTTCAGCCATTCCCCCAGTGCCTTGTTAAAAGGCAGGCAGTATTTTGCCCATTTAAAAAAATTATTATTATTACTTTTGTCATAATTCTTAATGTTTCTAACAAGCCGAAAGTGAAACTGGCTCAGTCTTGTCCAACTCTTTCTGACCCTCTTGGAATTCCCCAGGCAAGAATACTGGAGTGGGTAGCCATTCTCTTCTCCAGAGAATCTTCCCAACCCAGGGATCAAATCCAGGTCCCCTGCATTGCAGGCAGATTCTTTACCATCTGAGCCATCTGGGAAGCCCTAACAAGTCAAGGTCAAAACTTTAAACTGACCAAAACATTGTCTGTGTAAGTGATTTGGCAAATACGAATTATATGTTAAACTGTGGTGGTACTTTTCCCCCCAACATTTTTATTATGAAAAATTTTTAAATACAGAGAAGAGTATAAGAAATAGCTTGTGTGTAGATTTCATTTTGCATTATGTGTAGATTTCAAATGGTTGTGTATACATTTGAAGATATAAATGTATACATTTGAACGTATATTTATAGGTTACATTTCACCCCATATACTTTAACGTACCTCTGCTAAGAATAAAGACATTCTCTTTTCCTAACGAAACTCTAGGTTTGTTTTTATTTTTTGTTGTGCTGGGTCTTTGTTGCAGTGCGCGGGCTTGTCATTGTGGTGACTTCTCTTGTTGTGGAGCACAGTCTCTAGGTGCGTGGGCTTCAGTAGTTACTGCTCATGGATCAGTAGTCATGGCTCCAGGCTCTAGAGCACAGCCTCAGTAGTTGTGGTGCACAGGCTTAGTTGCTCCGTGGCGTATGAAGTCTTCCCTGACCAGGAATTGAATGTATCTCCTGCATTAACAGGCAGATTTTTACCACCATACCACCAGGTTAGTCCAGGACATTCTCCTATGTGGCCACAATATCACACTAAGAAAAGTAACCAGGATCCAGTCAAGGTTTACCTCTTGCTTCTGTTTGCTTTGTGTCTTCAAAGTAAAGCATTCTCTCCCCAACCCTTTTTTATTTCAGAATTTTTGAATAGACTAATTTCTTGTATTCTGCATTTGTCTGATTTGGTTATGTGGCTACAAGAGATCTCAATTATATTGGTAAATTTTTCTCTTTTCAATTTCCAAATAATCTGGGAGATGATACTTAGCATCACAAGTATCTATCATCCTTTTGCATTTATTCATTGGCCTACTTCCATTAGACAAAAGAGAACTTTCTTCTTTCAGTGATTATGAAAAGACAAAAGAGAACTTTCTCTTATCATTGATTATGAAACATCATAACCAAATGAGCAAACTTAAAATCAGTAATAGAGGCACACCTTGCCATTATGTGCCTCCTGATGTCATACAGTAAACTGTAGAGTGTCACCTATTCATTATTCTTACTGAAATACAATCTGACTTTTAAACCTAAACTTCAGATTAGTGGAAATACAGTGCACGCTCTCGTGAAGAAAAAAAATAAAGAATAACTGATTAAAATATAAAATTACTTTTTTCAATGGATCCTGCTTCAAATGAAAATGAATACTTCCAACTTAACAATCTATTTTCTGTTTCATTTTTCAGAATGTTGAAGTAAAGAAAACTAACGTGAAGACGAACAGTTCTACCTACCATCATCTTTGTACTTTTGTGAATAGAGAGGTGGACACAAAGCAGGTGATTGACTTTTTTCATGACTCTCACTTTATTATTTCTCTGTCCATTGAATTGAGTTATATATTGTTCTACATATATTGTTATCAGATATCAAAATTTGAACAGCTCTACCAACTGTCTTAGGGTAATAGTGATTAAAAAATCTTTTAAATATGCTTTGAATTACAATGTCATGTTGAATGTGAATTTCCATTGTTGATATAATATGAATGAAAGGGATTGGCCTCCTAAATTGATATATTTAATTTTCTTACCATAAAAGTTTTTTTGACATAAAAATAATACATACTCTAGAAATTTGAAACTAGATACATGTAAAACACCTAAGTTTTCATCACGAAAAAGTAATCGGTTAATACATTAATGGATTCATTATAGTATTTTTAATTAATACATTTTCATTATTTGTGTATAAACATACACATGCTTTTTAAAACATGATTTTTAATAGCTACTTAAATATTTCATTATAGAGTTTATTTAACCATTCTATTGTGGAGGGTTTTTTTTTTTTTTTTGCTTTGTAAATAATGCAAACATAATCATCTTGTACATTTTTTATAGCTTTTTAAAAAAATTTATTTGTTTATTTCTGGCTGCATTGGGTCTTTGGTGTTGCCCGTTGGCTTTCTCCAGTTGTGAAGAATAGGGGCTCCCTTCGGGTTGCACTGCTCGGGCTGCTCGTGGTGGTGGCCTCTGGTCGTGGAGCACGGGCTCTGTGACCCGTGCGCTTCAGTAGTTGTGGTGCATGGGCTTAGTTGCCTCGCGGCATGTGGGATCTTCCTGGACCAGGGGTCAGACCAGTGTCCCCTGCATTGCAAGGTAGATTCTTAACCATAGGACCACCAATAAAGCCATGTTGTGTATATTTTGTCTACAGCTCTGATTGTATGTTTAGAATAAATGTCTAAAAGAGAAATTATAGGTTCCACAGTGTATAACATTTTATCACAGATACTTGATATAGATCTTTAAATTTCCTTTTAAAAAGTGACTGCAACATGAAAATGGCCGTCTTACCGTACTCATGGGCTTCCCTGGTGGCTCAGTGGTAAAGAATCCGCCTGCAATGCAGGAGACCCTGGTTCAATCCCTGGGTGGGGAAGATCCCCTGGAGAAGGGAATGGCTACCCACTCCAGTATTCTGGCCTGGAGAATCCCATGGACAGAGAAGCCTGGCGGGCTATAGTTCTTAGGGTTGCAAAAGGTCAGACACAGCTGAAGTGACCTAGCACACAGCGTACATCATATCCTTGTCTGTAGGAAATGATATGGCTTAAAAATTAATTATCTGTGTTAAGAGTGACAAACAATTGTTACTCCTTGTTATAATTGCTGTTTCTTTGTAACAGTGAATTTTCACCTTTTTCATGTTAGATATATTTATCTACTAGATACATACACTATTTCACAGTGTAGCATTCATGTGGAGGTTAGAATGCAACAAATTCTGTAATAGCTAGTGTTAATATTTGATCAAGACACAAGATGAGTATTAACCATCATAAAGTTAACTTCTAAGAAAGGAATAAATCTTGAAACTTGTTTAAAATTGTAAAATACTATTATAACTTCAATACCTTCTATTAGTATTAAACATATATTTTATACTAAGATTGATGAAAGACATTTCTGTTTTTAGCTGTCATATAGGGTATCACTGATGGTGTCACAGTAAATTTTTAAACTTTTTTCTTTGACAGTAACTAAAAGACCTACCTTCTCTTCAATTTCTGGACTTGAAGATTACATTAGTAGTTATAATGCAGTTTTATAAAAACTGTCCCGCATACTAAAGCATTCTAATATTTTCTTCCTTACACCATCACTTAGGAAAAATCTGTCTGTAAACCTTGGGTTTAAAATGTGATAGTGCAGTAATGTGCTTGATTTCCCAGATAACAAATCTCTGTATTTTCATCTGCATCTAAGCTTATTTCACATGTGCAATAATTTAGAATCTTTCTTTGAGTAGAATGATAGGATCTTTATAGGAGGTATCATATAAAACTACTTGCATTCTTGGCATATATTTCAGTTATTCCTTCAGCTGCTTTCTCCAGATAAGCACTTTCATTTCGTTCAGTCAGTCTTTTAGCATGTGAGAGTTGCTATCATGTTTTGTTTGAATATCTTGATAAAATGGTTATACTTGATAGAGTCTGTTGTATGTTATAAAGTTTGTCTTTGACAGAATGATGACATTGACCTGCTATATTCCTATTTAGAGCCAGTTATTCTCTAAATTTTGTGCTACATTTACATTCTGTACACACAAACAAAACTTCATAGGCTTGAAATTCCTAAATTACTCCTGCTCTTCATCCTTTATATTAGTATTAAAAAGTTGTTTTATACTAAGGAGGTTTTCATCTGATTTATTCCTTTGTCAATGACTGTACGCAGCACTTGTTAAAATGGATTTTTCATCCTAGAAATATTTTTCTAATCAGATCCACTGTATTGTTTGCTGTAAGATCCAGAAATGTCAGCAGACAAGCAGAACAGATTTCGACCTATATGTCTTGGGTAGAAGATGGAGAAGTAGCATATTTAATCACTTATTGTTTTGTGTATTGCAGATTACAGTTCATGGGAAAGGGGTTTTCAGAAACATGTTTTCTAAAAAGTATTTTTGCTTGGGATTTACACTTTTGCAAATTTCACATATATCTTTTGAGTTCAGCTGGTAAAAACAGAATGTTGCAATTATTTCAACCAGATACTTGTTTAAATTTTTAACTGCATTGACACAAAGTTTCAACAGATTGTCTTCTTAAAACAGTTACTTGTAAAACCTTGTTTTGACATTGAGTGGTCAGATTACATGGAAAAGAACCCACCTGCCAATGCAGGAGATGTGAGTTTGATCCTAGGTCAGGAAGATCCCTTGAAGAAAGAAATGACAACCCACTCCAGTATTTTTGCATGGAAAATTCCACAGACAGAGGACCCTAGCAGGCTGCAGTCCAAAAGAGTTGGACACAGCTTAGCAATTGAACAGCTGCAGCAGCAGTCAGATTAAAACTTGTTTGGCATGTCTAATGTTTCTCTGACCCTTTATTGATACTCTTTATATATATCATTAGATCTGGACTCAGTCTGTTTATTATATATGTTGTGTGTTTTGAAGTTTTTCCTTCTCTTCAAATTTTGGTTTATCATAGTTGACATTCTGGTTTTTAATTCACCCTCACATGATGTGAAGAATCCCCAAATAACTTTTTTTCTTAAAAACCTCATGGCCTAAATGAAATGTTGCTCCTAAAATTCATTTTAATATTTTACATGTTAATACACTGAATAATTTTATAGAGGTTATAACTTTGATTTAATCTGACCTTTGTTAATAAGGATTTACATAAATATTTGTTAGCTCAAAAGGAATATAATATTTTTCATGCATTTATTTGGCCATTACACTCTTTGTTTCTTTCTTATTTTTTGGCTGCATTGAGCAGCTTGCAGGATCTTAATTTGCTAACCAGGGATCCAACCACATCCCCTGCATTGGGAGGGCAGAGTCTTAACCAGTGGACTGCCAGAGAAGTCCCTACTCTTTCTTAATTCATTAGCTGTCTCTTTATTTATCTCACTACTTGAGAGTTATAAATAATTTTAAATATGTGGTAATAGCTTTTGTGGTTATTGTTTCATTGACTGATAGATTTTTACCATGTAAAATATTTAAGATTTTTACTTAAAGTTATGTTTGAAATGCTTACTTGTATTTGAAAGTGAATGTTTAGGTATAATAGTAAATCCAGGTTATGTTCCATGCCCCACCCCCAACGCACAGGCACACATTTAATGTTGCTATGTTAATGAAATAATGGCTCACTGTACAACCACATGATCATTGATTTGCACAAGTTCTAGTAAGCCAGAAATTATGTTAAAGAAGGTGTTTTGATTATTTGGCCTTCCCGAGGTGCAAGCCAAGCAGCAAATTTTGGCTGAAAACCAAAGGCAAATCTTAGTGCTAATGGCTTTCATGACCTTTGACGTTTGTGATTTCTTAACTATTATTTACCTTTCAACACTGTTGTTTTAATAGAATTTCTTAATAAAAATAGGATGGAGGAATTATTTGGATGAGTATAGTGTACTTTACTTTAAAATGAACAAGTTGTAAAACTGTTTAACAATTCGACTTTTTTCATACATACATGCTGTTGATAATTGTGGGCATTTAAAAATATAACTTGAAAGAATATATGTAGCTGGTTATCATTTAATTTGATATAAATAGAAAAACATGATTTTAGGGTTGTTTTGCTTTTTAGTTACCACTTTGTTTCATACTTTATTTGTCTAAAATGTTATTGATTGACTGCTAGCCAGATCCTCATTTGGCTGCTGAAGAAGAAGCTAAAAGATTAGAAGAACTACAGAAGCAGGCAGCGCAAGAGAAAATGGAACAGAGTGAGAAGGCACATGCCCGGGGATTCCAAGCAATGAAAAAGATCCATTTGGCTCAAGTAAGCATTCAGTTCTGCTGATGGCCTTACGGATGGCACTGTAGGACTTAACTGACAGGGAACGGTCTCAAAGGACAGAGTCTTGAAGAATGGGAAAACAGCGTCTCTGATTCATGTTATTCCAAGTTTTCCGACTTGCTTTTACCTCCTCGTTTCAAATTCAGGTTGGATGAAACTGTTCTCATTTTTCTTCTAAAATTTGTACTAATGAATATATTAAAAGTTTAATGTATTAATCAGTTTAAAAATAGCCCAAGAAGAAATTAATCACTTTTCTAATTTAGTTATTTGAATTACATTTGTGCTCTGTGGATTTTCAGATTCGATTCGTTAAATATTTACCAAGCAAAGGACTTGTTGGCTTTGCAGAATATTGTTCAAAAATAGTCACAATCCTTGCTGTCAAGAAGCATTGAACTTTGTTGCAGAGATGTAAAATATGTATGATGAAAGCTGGCTTTGTAGTTATAGCATTGCATCTGTCATGCTTATTGTTCAATGTTTATTCTTGAAACAGCATAGAAATGATTCCTCTTCTTAGAAGTCTGATTTTCTTTTCTGAATTTGACTAATACATTTGGATTTTTAAACATTCATCTGAAGAATGAGTTTTTATGCACTTCTATGGTAATTAGATGCCACAGAATTAGATGCCTTAGTTTGTATAATTTGAACTGAATTATGACTTAAATTTTTAGTTTTTATCACTAGGACTTCCCTGTTGGCTCAGACAGTAAAGAATCTGTCTGCAGTGCAGAAGACCTGGGTTGGATCCCTGAGTCAGGCAGATCTCCTGGAGAAGGGAATGGCTACCCACTCCAGTAATCCTGCCTGGGAAGTTCCATGGAGAGAGACTACAGTCAGGTTATGATTATCGTGATAATCATAACTTACCCCTAGTTTATGAAAGCTAAAAGATGAATTTCATCTAAGTTTTAAACCTACAGGCAAAAAAACATGAAAAAGTAATATAAACTGAGCACAGTCTTGCATAAATTAGTAGTGTTTAGTGGTTAAGAAAGTGGACTTCACAGTCAGTCTTCCCAGGGTTTTCCTCCCTTCTTCACTACTTAGCTGTTTAATCATAAGCATAGTGTGGAATAACAGGAAATATTTGTTAAGCCACAATCTCCCTGAGTCTTGGTGCTCACTTGAGAATGGTATCTGCTGCTGGCAGCATGGAGAACTGAAAAAAGTACATTGCAGGAGCGGTGGCACCTTAATTAGAGTGTAGCTTTGTGACTGTCCCGAGGAAGGAGACCTGACAGACACGTTTGAAGCTTTGTGGCCTAACCAAAACCATCTTCTCATATTACTTGCCAGCATAATAGAGTTGACCCTTGAAGTGTGTGGGTCAGCTTACACCTGCATATTTTGTCAATGGTAAATACTGTGGTGCTGCACGGTCCATAGTTGGTTGAATCTGCGGATTTGGAAGAACTGCAGATATGGAGGGCCAACTCGTAGTGTCTTGTGGCATTTGATCAAATGGTAAAGGAGGGGATGGAACTACAGCCCCTGTCTTCATGATTTCTCCACTTTTAATTTCCTTCATGATTTCCTCATTATTAATGTTACTATCCAAAGTGTGTGACTCAGTTGTTAATTATTTCTCTTTATTCTTGGAAGAATCAAGAGAAACTAATGAAAGAACTCCAGCAGCTCCAGCAAGAGGACCTGGCACGCAGGAGACTGATGGTAGCACAGATGCCACCACAACTAGTGGAACTTCCATACAGACGCAGTGAAATGAAAGAAGATTGGCAGAGAGAGCTAGAATTTGCCTTTGAAGACATGTACAATGCAGACAGAAGTAAGATGTTTTCAGTAAACTTTCAAAGTTTACTTTGAAATGTTATTAAATGTCATTAAAATGTTACTTATTAAATGTCTTTGTGGGAAAATACATTTGTCTTGATGAAGCAGTTTTTGTTTTGAAAGGAGTTCTCATTTGAAAGAGGTGCTCATATTTTAAACTTGAAACTGTGATGAGCTTTAAAATTTTATGTGCAAGTTCTTTTTAGTCATTTTGGAATGGAAACATGTCTGTGCATTTCTTTATTGAGAGGTGAAAGGAAACCTGATTTTGCACCTTGAACCAGAGCCTCTGCCTGCTGTGATTGATCAGATCCAAGACGAAGAACTGGACCTCTCAATGGAACACGAAAGTTTAGGGGAGACTGAAAACATTCCAATGACAGAAGCTGAAACAGTACATTCTAGTGAAGCAGACGGTAAAAACTTCTGACCTGAATATTGCTGTATTTTATAGGAAAAAATGTTAATCATTTGCCAGCAGTTAGGAAAGGCTGGTTTGATTTAACTACTGCTGCTGCTAAGTCGCTTCAGTCGTGTCCGACTCTGTGTGACCCCATAGACGGCTGCCCACCAGGCTCCCCCGTCCCTGGGGTTCTCCAGGCAAGAACACTGGAGTGGGTTGCCATTTCCTTCTCCAATGCATGAAAGTGAAAAGTGAAAGTGAAGTCGCTCAGTCGTGTCCGACTCTTAGCGACCCCATGGACTGCAGCCTACCAGGTTCCTCCGCCCATGGGATTTTCCAGGCAAGAGTACTTGAGTGGGGTGCCATTGCCTTCTCTGAATTTAACTACAAACAGTGCCTAATACTAATGGGAGTGATAAGGGGAGGAAACTTCAGATTTCCGTCACTAAAGATCCTTTTCATATACATAGGAGGAATGTTTTATATATATATATATATATATATATATATGTAGTCTGAAGATTTTTAGGTTACTTAGGTTATTTGATAAACTCAGTTCATTTGAAAGGTGAGCATTTTTTTGTTTTTGCTTTTTAGATTTTGTGCTTCTACGGTGCAATCTACTGTGCTTCTAGGCACTTCATATGTGAGGATGAACAGCACAAACTTAGGTTGCTTCCAAACTTCACCTCTCTCTCCACCTTCTGAATTTTTTCACTTGCCAGTGTCTAACAGTACATTTTTCATCTTCTCTTGCCTTGTCCTTCTGTCTTCCTCATGTTAATGATGATACCACAGTCTGTAGTAATCCAGGCCAGAGCTATGAGAGGCATCAATACCTCTAAAAAGACAAAGCTGTCTTTCACTACACATCTCCTTAGAGACCAAGTCTTCTTCCTTTTAACTTCTTTTCTCCCCATTCCTAAGAGTATTGCCTTTGTTCAAAACCACTCAGACTTTTTTTTCATCTTCACCATACACTGTGGATAGGTAGTCCTTGCGGGTTCCCATTTTATGTGGATCTCCTCTAAGACTCCTTGGGGTAGGGCTCTAGGCATTATCCCTGTTTCCTGTGTTCACACTGCTGTCCGAACAAAGTATAAGGTTACTACGATTTGGCATAAATTTCAGAAAAATGGGTTCTGGGCTCAATTGCCATGAATTCCCCTTTAAACTTCATTTCTGGCCTCTGCAGAATCTTTTATTTTCTTGCAAACCTTATAGCACATATTTTGAATGCTAGTCTTAACCACAGATTAAGAGATACACATTCTGTCATCATTTATCAAGTGGAATAAGCATCTTCCTGATACATTTTTAAGCTTGCTGCATGCCGATCATTGAAAAATACAGTTGACCCATGAACAAGGGGTTAGGGGTGCCAACCCTCCATACAGTCCAAACTCTGCTTGTAATTTGGGCCTCAGTATCCAGTATATCTGCAGATTCAACCAACCCTGGATCATGTAGTCCTGTGATAACATATTTATTTGAAAATAATCTGCACATAAGTGGAGCCCAGGTGGTGCTAGTGGTTAAAAATCTGCATGTCACTGCAGGAGACGAAACAGATGTGGATTCAATCCCGGGGTTGGGAAGATCCCCTAGAACATGGTATCCCACTCCACTGTTCTTGCCTGGTCCCATGGACAGAGGAGCCTGGTGGGCTGCAGTCCATAAGGTCGCAAAGAGTCAGACATGACTGCAGTGACCTAGCATGCATGCACGTGCAATTCACATGCATGTTCACGGGTCAGCTGTAATTGAATTTTGGTGTCCTTATTTAAATTTAAGTTGAAAAAAATTATACCTGGTTATAAAATTGTGTTTAATTGTAAATACTGAGGAAAATACAGTTGTACTTTTGTTTTAACCAGTGGTGGTTGTGGTAACTAAGTGTAAAGATAGACTAATTTACTTTATTTGTAATAGGTGCTGAATAAATTGTATTTCCTTTTCTTTTAGTTCCCTCAGCAGTGAAGACCCACCGGATTCCTTCAAAAATTCTTTTTAAAAAATTATTAAATAAGATCCGAAGCCAAAAATCTCTCTGGACAATTAAATCCGTGTCTGAAGAGGAGGGTGAAATGATTACAACTGTCAGTGAAGCTGAAAGTAAAGCCCTGACAGTTGAATCAGGAGCAACTGTGAGTGAAGACAGAACATTATCCTCTGGGCAGGAACAAGGTAGTTTTCTCCAGTCTCATATTATAGTACATAAACCCTTTCTAAGTTGTTCAAAGATAAGCTCATTTCTGAAAAATCAAAGAACAGAGGTCAAAAGGAAGAAAAATGTTTCAAAGCCCATAATGCTGCCACTTACAGGCAGTGAGTGTTAGAAACCTTACTGAATCCTCTTCCAGAGCACTTTGAGTGTAGTGAATTATTCATAGATATGTTTCCAAAGACATTGATGAACCAGAACTAGCCTGTTCCTTATGTTGAGATGTACAGGCTGTTTCTAATGTTTCTTATTACTTTTTTGCACTGTAATGAGCATCATTTTAGCAAAGTCTTTGCCTACATCTTTAATTATTTCCATAGGAACAAAGGAAAGGAATTCCCGAATCAAAGGATATGAACACATTAACAGTTTTGAATGTACAGTATTGTGTGTTTATTTTACTTTCCCACCAGAGATTTGGTTTCTTGTTAATTTTAAAAAAAAATTTTGGTAGATAAATAGGCTATTTAAATATATTCCCAGAAGTTACTAAAGTCAAACCAGTAGTATTTCCTTGAATTACATACTATCAAACAAGAATCATGACATAACTCTTCTTTGATTTGCTTTTTTCTTTGAGTTTTATCTTCTAGATTTTTTTTAAACAAAGTAATTGGATTTATGTGGAAATGTTTTGCTGCCAGCCTTCTTAAAGAAGTGGCTTGTAGTTCCTATTTAAGTCTTTGATTTGATCCTAAGTACAGCAGGAATCCTTCTGAAAATACTTTCTGCACTGGACCTTTTGACACGTCCCTTTCTTGGTTTTCCTACGTCGCTGACTTCTCCGTCGTTGTGTTCTTTGCTGCTTATTCTCATCTCAACAACCACTAGTTATTGCCCCAGAAGTTGATTCTCACATCTCATCTCTTTGTATTGATACTCCCTAGTTGGTCTCTAAAATGTGATGCCTTTACATTACACTCTGTACGCCAGTGACTTCCAGGTGTGTCTTTCCAGACTTGGCCTCTTCGTTGAACTCCACTTCTTTATTTAAATGTCTATTTGATATTTTCCCTTGGTGGCTCAGGTGGTGAAGAATCCACCTGCAATGCAGGATTGAACCCTGGGTCAGGAAGATCCCCTGGAGAAGGAAATGGCAACCCACTCCTGTATTCTAGCCTGGGGAATTCCATGGACAAAGGAGCCTGGCAGGCTGCAGCCCATGGGGTCACAAAGGGTCAAACACGACTAAGCAGCTAACACACACACTCGTGTATCGAATCACATCTTAAACTTCTCCAGAGCTAAGTTTTTGATATCCCCTCCTGCCCTATACCTGCTTTTCTATGATCGTATATTTCAGTAAGTGGCAAAAAATTCTCTTGCTTAAGCCAAAAAGCTTGTCATTCTGGTTTGTCTCTTCTGTATTCTACATCCAAATCATCATCAACCTGTTGATCCTATGGTCAAAATATATCCAGAGTCCAGCCATTTCTTACAGCTACCATCCTTGTGTAAGTAACATTCATTCTCTAGTGTAGATTCTTGCCTACACTAACCTCCTCTCTATGCATAGCTTTTGCACCTTCCTGCAGTAATCTTTTTCCAGAGTCATCTTGTTAAAACATGTCAGCTACGTCATTCCTTTGGGGGAAGCCCTCCAACAACTACCCATTTCCTTCAGGAAAACTGTTTTTCTTACGGTGGCATCAGATCTCCCCACACACCCCTTCCCACTACTTCCCTTACTCACTGTTGCTCTGACTTCATTTTTTCCCCAACCACTGCACTGTAGGCACTGGCTTCCTGGCTGATTTTCCAACACAGCAAATATAAATCATATGGTCTTTGAAAGTGCTGGTTTTGGGTGGGGAAGGGGATGCCCTTGGGTATATTTATGGCTTACTCTGTCACTTCTTTCAAATACTTGCTCAGATACCACTTTCTCAATAAAGCCTTCTCAGCCACTCTATGTAAAATGTCAAATTTCTATACCTTCCCCCAGCCCCATAATCCTCACTCCCTGTCACCTCTGCTCCATGGCTCTTAGCATCTGATGGACCGTAAATTTTCTTTCTTGCTCATTTGCTTCTTGTCTTGACACCTACCCCTCTCCACCTTGCTCATCCTCCAGTCCTGGAATGTAGAACTTGATTTTGTTCATTGCTATATCCCCAGAGACTAGACTAGTGCCTTGAGAGTCTAGCCTAGTGCCAGGACTCCAGTCCTGGAATGTAGGACTTGATTTTGTTCATTGCTATATCCCCAGAGTCTAGACTAGTGCTCAGTTCGTATTTATTAACTTAATTGACCTGCTTAAAGCAAAGAGAGATAAGTTTGGAAGTCAGACATGTGATATTCAAGCACATGGGCATGGAAGAACTCTTAGTGGAAAGAATTCAATGAGAAAAGGGCTTATAAGACATCTGAGGAACTCGGGCATTTAGCAGATGTCTAGAGAAGGGGCAAGTAGTAAAAAGGAGTGAGAAGTAGGAGAGAGAATATGGCATTGGCATTTAATACAAGGCGACACTTTCATCTTTAATCCATAACCAAGTAATTTTGGAAAAGGGCCTGGGTAGTAATCTTTCTCTAGCCTCATTTGACTGTGTTCTTCCCCTTATCTGAACCAAGTTTTTTTTGTTTTTTTTTTAAATCCTCATAGGGTCCTTAATGCCTGCTGACCTGTCTGGAAAGGTTTCCTGTCCATCTCACACTCTTTACCTGGTTGATTCTTCCTTACCTTTCAAATGTCCACTTAAGTGCCATTTCCTAAGGGAAATCTCATCTGAGCTCCTAGTCTGATTCAGATTTGTCTGAAATACTCTCTTGTATAGCCCCTCTTTTTTTGTTTCTTATATAGTACTTAGCACTGTTTCTAATTTTATAATTTTTTTCTAAGATGATTATATAACGTTTTGCTCCCACCTGCCCCATAAAACCCACTTTGAGGCCTTTCCTTCCTGACCAGGTACATGTGCGTGCAGCGCATCCGTAGGTGCCGCATGAATGTGTGGGTGATACTCTGGGCAGTTTCTGGCTACCCTGATATGATCAGTGTAACTGCTTTAACTTAACTTTCTGCTCTGGTTTCATAAATAATAAAAATCCTAAAATCTAAGTATGTTGAAGATACATTTAAATTTCTTCAGCTTTTTTCTTTTTACAGTTTGGTACCTTACTTCCTCTATTCTTTTTATGCTTTCCTATTGTGTTTGAAACTGTTGTAAGCCTGTCTTTTAAGTCAGTTGTCTTTCATCTTTTCCTTTTTGTTTACAATT
Source organism: Bos javanicus (assembly GCF_032452875.1). Lineage (NCBI taxonomy): Eukaryota > Metazoa > Chordata > Mammalia > Artiodactyla > Bovidae > Bos > Bos javanicus. The sequence continues at coordinate 1,193,773 of NC_083896.1, read as the reverse complement.
TTAGTCTTACATCTTCTTGTATCTTCTTTATTTTCTTTTTGTGTTTGACTTGAGTTTATCAGATAAAATATGTGATCATCTGGAAGGTGGCTGGATCTTAACTAAATAAGACATTCAGGTGGACCAGTGATAATCTGAATGTAGATTTTTGTTACATTGTTCAGATTTAATTTTGACAGTGATATTATGTTAATAATGTATCTGTTACAGTTGTTGAAAGTGACATGCTAACAATTGACTCTGGACCACTTACTAGTGAAGATAAACCACTTTCATTTAGTACTGACTCTGAAAAGGAACAAGGTATTTCTTTTTCACATTCTTAAGCGAACTTAATTCATTACATCTTTTTCCTAATAAAATTACATGTAATAAATGAACAAAGGACATTACAGTTGTATTAAATTAGTGAAACTAATTTTTGCTTTGGGAATTCTCTTAGAAATGAAAACCACTCAGCCTCTCATAGCTCCAAGTTCAATTCTACTTCATCCTCAGGAAGAAGCAGTCAGAGTTAGAATGGCAGCGAGGCAGAAACAGGTAATTTGAAATTTTTATTTTTAAAGGTTTCTTTCTTCCCCTGGGTACTGTAGTTTTGTTTGACCAGTGAGATTTGTCTTAAAATCCGGCTACTTTTGATACCATTTCTTCTACCTTACACATTCATTTGATAAAGGCAGAGATTGTCTTTTTTAAAAGTCAATTTACCCTACATAGTTTCTTGTACAATGCCTTATATATAGTAAGTACTCAATAAATATTTGTTGAATAACTGAGTCCCTGTCATGATATTAAACATTTGGACTTTGTGATCCCAACAGTTTTTTTGAAAGGCTGTTTTTCAAAGAAAAAATTTTAATTCAGCTTCTACAACTGTAATATTGGGCCCTTCTACGTTAATGAAAAATTTTTCTTAATACAAATTAACTTGATAGAGGTTAATTGTTACTAAACCAATCAGTTTATAGTCATAGCTTTTATAAAAAATACATCTGAGGGTTGATAATCTTATGAGCCATTGTTTTTTCTCAGATAAATGCTTTCTAATCTGTGTTGTAAAGCAGTATTGTCTAATAGATTCTTCTACAGTAATGGAAATATTCCATATCTGTGTCAAGTATGGTAACTGTTAGCTATGTGGGCTGTTGAATATGAGTAGAGCAACTGAAAAAACTGAATTTTAAATTTTGTTTTGGATTGCTCTAAGTTTTAATAGTCACATGTAGCTAGTGACTACCATATTGAAGGAAGATAAAGACAGGAACTCAGCTATAGTCACTCTTGCTTGATGAGGAATAGGTAGTATCAGATTGAGACATTTTTAATTTTGAAAATTAGATCATTTCTAGCAGAAGTGTGCCGCTTAATAAAGCTTCACATAGATTCCCTTTTCTGTTCATTCCTTGTTTCTTATGTATATTTCAAGGACTAGAAGGTGTTGGATTTAGCAGGCAACCAGTTAGACTAGTCCTTGTCCTCATGAATCGTAGTTACTTTAACATAGATGTTTTTATTTCTTGGATTTGTGTGTGTGTTGGTATAATTTTAGAGTTTATCATGCCTCTGCCATTGTCTTCCCATCTGTTTCATGCCTGACAGTAAAGACTGAATGTTGTTCACTATACTGTTTTTTAACTTCTAGATAACTGCACCCTTTTACGAGTATGCCTAAGAAATCAAAGTGTTGTGGGAGGTCTTGATATTTAATTTCTTAGGCATTATCCTTACCGAAAACAGGATAAGAGCTAAAGATGTGAACACAGAATTTGCTACTTCTCTGGAGGTGGTGCTTCAGTGGTGATCAAGGTTTCCCTGTGCTCCCAGGAAATAGAAATAGTTAATATGTTTATTTTTAGTTCTCTCCCTTCTCCTTTCCCCTTTCTCCATCTCACTCCTTTCCTTCCTCTGGCAGTGGCAGGAACAGATAAAATATCACCACTTTCTTCTTGGAGAGTTGGTACTCTTGGGGATGAGACCTATTACTTTCCATTGTAATGCATGTAAACTTTGGTATGAGTTTGTTGTTAATAGATCAGTAGTATTTTTGTTACTTAGATAATGGAAATAGAAGAACAGAAGCAAAAGCAGTTGGAATTGCTTGAACAGATTGAACAACAGAAGTTAAGATTAGAAACTGATTGCTTCAGAGCTCAGCTGGAAGAAGAAAAAAGAAAAAAAACTCAACAGACTGGGGTAGGATGTAGGAAATCTCATCCCTGTGTAGACTGTTGGAGGATAAGAACAATCAATCTTAGTGTTCAGAAAAGTAAAACACCTTTCTAATTTGTGTTTGATTATCTTTTTTTAAAGTATATATGTATATGATTATACAAACCTGATTGATATATATATATATATGTGTGTATAAGTAAGTTTATACAGACCTGATGACTCTCATCTTTCAGTTTCTAGACAGTGCTAATACAATGACCGTGACTTGTATGTAATAGGTATGTTGAGCTCTTGAACTTCCTTGACACTAAACGAGAGTGACAGATTACTTCATTTCTCGACAATGGAAGTGCCAGTCTTTTTTAAGGAAAAAAAAAAAAAAAGGCTATATGGAAGTTTACAATTATAGAACTTCAGTTTATGTAAAATACTCTAGTACTTGTTTCTGTATTTGCCTTTTGATTAGTAGCTTTGTCTTTTACTAGGTAAGCACTGCTCCAACATCATACACCATATGTTCTGATGAAGATAGGCACAGGCAGATGATTCATATTTATCAGCAACAGCTATTACAGCAAAACAGGTATTAATTAGGGTACAGTTTTTATGTGATATTGTGTGGCTACATTTTCAGGGTTTATTATTTGGTGTATATGAAGATCTTACCAGGATTCCCTTTAGAATTATGACATGTAGATTTCTCAAAGAGCAATGTTAATAGCATTGTTCCATTTCTGCCTTGATTATGGCCATCCCTAGATTGAATGTAATGTATAAACACTTGAGAATGTAGGTTGTTTTTGTTTTCATCAAAAAAGAGTAACATTTGTTTGTTTTGGGTAGGTTTCACAAGCAGTCTGTTGAAACAGCCAGGAAGCGATTACTTGAATATCAGACAATGTTAAGAGGAAAATACCCATCCATGTCAGCTACGCCAGTGATACCTGATTCTGTTACATCAGTGCCACCACCAAAATCTGAAAGACCCAGTGTTCCATCAGAACATGAGGATCAAGGTCAGAGACCCAAACTGAGTCCTGACAAACAACCTGTACAGATCTCCAAATTAGAGCAAGATTCTCAGGTTTCAAGACAGAGTCGCTTTCCACAAAGACAGGTAGAAACAACTGAAGCATTAGTCACTTCAGATGTTTTAGCCAAGCAAGCTTTGGAATCAGAAGAACACCAAAAGCAACTCTCACAGACTGAAGTACAACAGAGAGACTACAAATTGGTCGCTAAAGATTCTCAAATGCTTTCAAGGGCTTTATCACATGATAAGCCACTGACAGTACAGGATGCTAGAGAAAGAGCTGAAACATCTGGGGCAACAGCTTTTCAAAGTTTAGACTCCCAGCAAGTGTTCTCAGAGAACAATGAAAGTGTATCTTCTAAGTTAATTGAACCATCTTCATTCTTACCATTGGTAGCTGAGCATTCTTTTAGTTCTCTGCCTACTAAAGTCGAGTCTGGAGAAATCCAGCAGCCCTCTTCAACTGCGAGCAAAGGTGTAGTTTCTGTAAGCCACTCTGTAGCTGGCCAAATGCAGGATAAGTCTTTGCCATTCTCAGAAAATATCATAGCCCAGCAAAGTAATTTGAAGGCTCTCCAAGAACAGTTAGACCTACAGAAGGAAGTTCTTCGGACAAGACAGGAAGCTCAGGAACAATTGCTTTTGTGTAAACAGAAAGAGTTGGAAGGGCAAACTGGCCTTTCTATATTCCTTCCTTTAGTACCTCTGAATTCATTTGCTTCACTGCCTTCAGCCCAAGCTGAGTCAAGGAGAATCCAGGAATCTTCTCCAACCAAGAAAGAGATTGGTGTTTCCTCAGGCCATCCTGGGGTCCCACAACTTCAGGATAGGCTTAATTTTAAATTTTTCCAAGAACAGTTAAAAATGCAGAGGGACAGCCTTCAGGCTAGGCGGGAAGCCCAGGAAGTATTATGTGTGCATAAACAGAATGAGTTGGATGGGAGAGTAGGGGCTGAACAGACTGGGTCCTCTTCTCTCCCACCTCAAGTAGCTCAGCATACATTTACTTCACTGCCTTCTGCTGGTCCTCAGTCTGGAAAAATCCAGGACCAGTATTCATCTAAGACTGAGAAGGAGCATTTCTCAATCCAGACTGAAATGCCCACATCTCAGGATGGGTCTTTAGGTTTCCCACAACAGTTCCAACCTTTGCACGATTGTTTGAAGTTGCTCCAAGAGCAGCTGATTACACAGAGGGATGCTCTCCAGGCCAGGCATGAAGCCCAAGTGGAATTACTTTCACGTAAACAAAGGGATTTGGAAGACGCTAAGTCTGTGCAGATGAGTTCTTCGTTCCTGCCAGTGGTCACTCAACATTCACTTGCTTCACAAGTTTCAGCTAAAACTGAGCCTAGGAGAATTCAGAACTTTTATTTCTCTGAGAGGGATAGTGTTATTCCCTCAAATAATTTGGTAATGGCAGCATCTCAGGATGCGTCTCTTAGTTTTCCACAGTATAGTCTGCCACGGCAGGAAAATTTAACAGCACTCCACAATCAGTCACACGTTCAGAGAGTAATACTTGGCGATAAACAAGAAACTCAGGAATTTGTACACAAACAAAGTGAATTAGAAAAAATTTTCCCTTCTGAACAGACTGGCACTTCTTTGTCTCAGGGAGCTGAATCTGAAAGATGCCAGGAATACATGTCATTCAGGAGTGACAGTACTGTTCCCTTGAGCCACTGGAAGATCCCAAGATCTCAGGAAAGACTTCTGGGATTTTCACGACATACACAACCTCTGCAAGGTAATTTGGAAGGACAGCAAGAACAGTTAGACAGAGAAGAGGAGGCCCTTCAGTTCAGCCAGAGATCCCAAGGGAATGTATCTTCTGGACAGACTTGCCCCTCGTTCACACCCCGGTTAGGGCAGCTCTCTCTTACTTCGTTGCCTTCTGCTGAATCTCGGGAACCTCTTTCAGCAGAGAGTGAGAGTAGAACTCCTTCAAGCCGTTTTCAGATCCCGGTGTTGCAGGATAGACTTTGGAAGTTATCACAGCTTATACAGCCTCAGCAAGATAACCTGAAGTCACTCCAAGAACAGTTAGCTACACAGAGGGAAGCCATCATTCAGTCTAGGCAGGAAGCTCAGCAAGAATTTCTTTTGCACAAACAGGGTGAGTGGAAGGGAAGAGTGTCTCCAGAGCAGGTTGGCACCTCCTCCTTCCTACCCCAAGTCATACAGCCTCTTGCTCCATTACCTCCTAGTAAAGCTGGTAGAATCCAAGAACCTTGTTCAACTAAGAGTGATAATATAGTCTCCTCAGGTCATTCTGAGATACCAAGGTTGCCTGATAGACTTTTAGGTTTACCACAGCCTGTTTTGCCTCAACAAGATTATCCAGTCACATTTCAACAAGAACATTTGTATGCCCAGACAAACCCCCTTCCATGTAGCGAGAAAATCCAAAGAGAGTTGGTTTTGCCCAGACAATATACACTTGAGGGAAAGTCACCTAAGCATTTTGTCCAACCTCACCATGGTGATTTAAAGGCCTATCAACGGCAGTTAGATATACAGAGGGAAGTCCAAGAAGAATTCCTTTTGCAAACACTAAGTAAATTGGAAAAAGGGGTCTCAGCTGAGCAGACCACCACCTCTTCATCCTTATCCCACGTAGCACTGCCTGTTGCTGACTCTAAAGGAATGCCAAAGTGTTTTCCAGCTAGAAGTGACCTTGCTGTTTCCTCAAGTCATCCTGAGATTCTTAGACCTCAGGAGAGGCCTTTGCATTTATCCCAGGCTGTTTTGCCTCAGCAAGACCATGTGTCCACACAGTTGGGCCTTCAGGGTGAAGTGCTACGTTTTAGTGAAAAGGCCCAGGAAGAACTGCTAAGAGGCAATCACACAAAACTGATTGAAGGTGATGCTTCTGGGCAGCCTGTGCCCTCTTTGTTTCTACCCAAGGAAAGAGAACATTCGTTTATTCCACTACCTTTTGCTGAGGTAAAATCTCAAAACATACGTGAATTGTATTCAGCCAAGATTGAATGTGCAGCTCCCTCTAGTGCTTCTGTGAGCCCAAGACTTCAAGATAGAATTTTGAGTTTTTCACAACCCATCTTTGCTCAGCAAGATAACTGGGGACTTCAGAAGCAGTTGGAGCTACAAAAAGAAGTTCTGCCTTTTAGTCAGAAAGCCCAAGAAGTATTGCTTGTACCAACACAGACAGCCTTGCAGCAACAGACACACAAACATCGGGAGACTCTGAAGGATTTCTTCAAAGACAGCCAGGTATGTATTAAACTTGAATATCTAAGAATGAAACATCACCAGTAACCCGATGACTCAGGTAACTCAGCCAAACTACTTATTTTACTCCTAGGCTGAAATAATAAGTTATTAGTTATTGAGAATAAGTGGTTTGAACTTAACTGTGCTTTAATTTTCTACCTTAAATAACATGGGATTTAAAACATAAAAATTCATCTGCCTTGCATGGTGTTTATGAGGTTAATAGTTATTTGAAGCCCAACTAATTTCAGCCAGTAGTTTGATACAACCAAATGCAAACATCATTAAAAATGTAGGCCATGTTTTGAAGTTTTGTCATAAAGAGTTTTGAGCTTACCACAAGATTAAATTGTAAAATAACTAGTTAGCAGAATTTCTCTTAGGCAAATAGCAGACTTTGCTTTCTCTAGAGCATTTTGTTGACATTTGTATAGAATTAAAATGAGTACCATCTTTTTCTTTAAGTGACAGTACTAACACCTGGTATAAAAGTGGTGTGATTTTAGGCTCATGGACATTTGGACCTGCTGCTGTGACTGAATTGTTGAGAGGACTCTGGTTTCTATTCATAGTTTCTCTGTATGGGAGACAGTACATCTCCCTATATATGAATGTGTCTATTGTATTTTAAAAGACTGTTTCCTAAATTTATGAGTTAGCCTGAACAGAATTCTATAGTTCTTTTGATGCTCAGGAGAAGTTTGAATTCATGAGAATGTGAGGTCTAGGGATACTCAAATCTAATCTTGAAAGGTGCAGTGGAGGCTGTTTTTGAGGTTCCAGGCTGTGACTGGTGGTTCTTTTCAGTGGAATTACTACCCTTTCAATATTAGAAGTACTTCTAATTTTTTTTTAATCTATAGATAAATTTGTAATAATGTAGTTGGAGCTGTTTGTTTGCTTGAGGTACTAATTGAAGGAGTTACAAATCTAATAACTTCTTCACATGACCCTTCATCCTGTGTCATCCCCACCCTCATCTATCTACTTTTTCAGGAAAGTAAGCCCACAGTTGAAAATGATTTTGAAACCCAGAAGCTCCAAGAACGGCTTCCTCATCTCCACGATCAAAAAAACATTGGTCCTGCAGACAGGAGCAACTGTGATGATTATCAGCTCCTTTCAGAAGGTAGTAATGCCAAGCAAAGTGGTAAGATACTAATAATTGCATTCTGTTGTACTCATTATCCTGATGATGATTCTTTGCTTTCACCTCCTGCACTTGCTAATTGAAGAAGTTCATTGGGTTAACAGATCTGTATTGTGCCTGACTTTGTCTTTTGACCTGATAGGTGTGCATCAGGACAAAGAACTGGGTAGGAAATCCTCAAAACCACCTGTAGCAAAAATAAGAGGTGGATTGGACTTGAACCAACATGAACTTAGTGCCATACAAGAGGTAGAATCACCAACAAGTGGCAGAACTTCTATACTAGGTAAAAAGTTGGTTTGATAAAATGATTTTTTAATAGTTTGCTAGTTTTCTATAGTTATTTCAGGATGCTAAATATTTTGTGGCTGTTGAAGAAACATAGACCGTGAGTACTCATGAAGGGGAAAAAGTGGTTTATATAAACAGTATTTTAAACGTGGACTTAAAGAAATACATCATTAGGTAACTAAATTCTTTATATATGGGAGAAAGCAATTTATCGTAGACAAAAATTCTTTGTTCTCCTTATTCTGACATTCTTGCTTCCCTCTGCTGCTGCTAGGTTGCTTCAGTTTGTGTCTGACTCTGTGCAACCCCATATATGGCAGCCCACCAGGCTCCGCCGTCCCTGGGATTCTCCAGGCAAGCACACTGGAGTGGGTTGCCATTTCCTTCTCTGGTTCCTTCCTAAACCTGTTTCTTTAGGACATAACTCTTTTTTCTTTTTTTTTCTCTCTCTCTTTTCCCGTGCTGCTGTTTCACCTCAGTACCTTCACTGCTCTTTTCCTGTATCTTTCACAGGATAATTATGGTGCTTAAAATCCTGGCTCTAAGAACATGTATATTTCTTTTCTGTGCTTCTTCAGAGATCCAGTTATCTGGAAAAATTTCTTCTGGTGATCCTTAATAAAAGCTTTATTTTCATTTTATAATTGTTTTTAGATTTTATACTCAACCAGATAGTTTTATTGATCAAATTTATCAAAGCAGACTCTCTGAACGGGGAAAATAAGCTTTGTTAATAGAAGGGTGCATGGAAGTTTACTATTGATACTAGCTATTTAGGTCTTGTGAAAGTTGCTCAGTCATGTCTGACTCTTTGCAACCCCATGGACTGTATAGTCCCTGAAATTCTCCAGGCCAGAATACTGGAGTGGGTAGCCTTTCCCTTCTCCAGGGGATTTTCCCAACCCAGGGATTGAACCCTGGTCTCCCCCATTGCAGGCAGATTCTTTACCAGCTGAGCCACAAGAGAAGCCCATTTAGGTCTTAAGCCATAAAATATTGTACTTTTGTTTCTGGCTAAAAGAGTTTAAGAAGGTAGAGATTCTGAATAACTCTTGAGTCATTCCACATTTTGTTTTCTTCTTAATGTCTTATGGAAATTATAACATAAAGTAAGTATTCTATTCATTACTAGGCTTTGGAAGTTTTGCTTCATTTTGCACTATTTGGTAAACAAAACTATTCAGGAATAGAATGGTGATTGCCGATTCAGATTGAGCATTGGGAATTTCTCACCATTGATTCCTGTAAATTAATGAGTTGTGTTTGAGATTGCAAAAATGTCCTCTTGCTTAGAAGGGAATGCTATATATTCCTTCACCTACACCTCCTTATCCTTTAGCCCTTTTTCAATGAAAAGTACCCGATGTAAGTCTTAACAGTTTCCTTGTCTGTACCTCTCCAACACCCAACAGATTACCAGCTCTTTTCAGTTCTAGATGATCCACTCTGTTTCCATTCCCACTACCGTTTCTAGTTGATTCACTTGTTTCCATTCCCACTACTACCCTTTTAATTCAGGCTGTCATTTCTTTCTTTTTTTTTTTAATTTATTATTTTTTTAATTTAAATTTATTTATTTTAATTAGAGGCTAATTACTTTACAATGTTGTATTGGTTTTGCCATACATCAACATGAATCCGCCACAGGTGTACATGTGTTCCCAATCCTGAACCCCGCTCCCACCTCCCTCCCCATTACCATCCCTCTGGGTCATCCCAGTGCACCAGCCCCAAGCATCCTGTATCCTGCATCAAACCTGGACTGGCGATTCATTTCTTGTATGATATTACACATGTTTCAATGCCATTCTCCCAAATCATCCCCCCTCCCTCTCCCACAGAGTCCAAAAGACTGTTCTATACATCTGTGTCTCTTTTGCTGTCTCGCATACAGGGTTATTATTACCACCTATCTAAATTCCATACATATGCCTTAGTATCCTATATTGGTGTTTTTCTTTCTGGCTTACTTCACTCTGTATAATCGGCTCCAGTTTCGTCCACCTCATTAGCAATGATTCAAATGTATTCTTTTTAATGGCTGAGTAATACTCCATTGTGTCTATGAACCATAGCTTTCTTATCCATTCATCTGCTGATGGACACCTAGGTTGCTTTCATGTCCTGGCTATTATAAACAGTGCTGCAGTGAACATTGGGGTACACGTGTCTCTTTCAGTTCTGGTTTCCTTGGTGTGTATGCCCAGCAGTGGGATTGCTGGGTCGTATGGCAGTTCTATTTCCAGTTTTTTAAGTAATCTCCACACTGTTCTCCATAGTGGCTGTACTAGTTTGCATTCCCACCAACAGTGTAAGAGGGTTCCCTTTCCTCCACGTCCTCTCCGGCACTTATTGCTTGTAGACTTTTGGATCGCAGCCATTCTGACTGGCGTGAAATGGTACCTTATAGTGGTTTTGATTTGCATTTTTCTAATAATGAGTGATGTTGAGCATCTTTTCATGTGTTTGTTAGCCATCTGTATGTCTTCTTTGGAGAAATGTCTATTTAGTTCTTTGGCCCATTTTTTGATTGGGTCATTTGTTTTTCTGGAATTGAGCTATAGGAGTTGCTTGTATATTTTTGAGATTAGTTGTTTGTCAGTTGCTTCATTTGCTATTATTTTCTCCCATTCTGAAGGCTGTCTTTTCACCTTGCTTATAGTTACAAACCCCCATGTCTCCCTGTTTCCAGCCTAGCATTACTTTCATTCATTTTTCCATGGTGTACTCAGAGTAATTTGCCTCTATTGCCCTGTGTTGTTTAAAACTCTTTGGTAGTTTCCCCTTGACTGGAGGGTAAGTCTAAACTAAGTCTTAAGTCCCTAACTTCATCCACCAGGGCCTTCATGATCTTGCTGTCTCCCTTCAGGGTTGAGTTTGGTGCCACTTTGTGGCATAAACTTTGCCTGGACTATCATGTGTCCTTCTCGTGTGCTCTTTGGGAGCTTTCGTCATAGCCTTGATCACACTTCTTTGGGCAGTAATTTAATCACATAATTAAAGGCAACTAGTGCTAAAAGATTACAGCATGAAACAGTATTTCTTCTTGCCCCTACACACCCCTCACCCCTTAATCCTACTCACCAGACACAGTCACTTTTCAAGCCTCCTTCGTGCTTCTTCTTGTATTTGCTTCTGTAGTTGGCAGTGGATTTTAGTAAAAACTAAGCCAAATACTAAACACCACTAAAATAATTTCAGATCACATCATTTTCTCTATTTGTGGGAACACCTTTTAGTTGGAAATTGAATGATACATTCTTTTTTTTTTAATTGAAAGATAATTGCTTTACAGAATTTTGTTGTTTTCTGTCAAACCTCAACCTGAATCAGCCATAGGCACACATATATCCCCTCCCCTGAACTTCCCCCCACCTTCCCCCACATCCCACGCCTCCAAGTTGACACAGAGCCCCTGTTTGTTTCTTAGCCATACAGCAAATTCCTGTTGGCCATCCACCCCACATATGGTAATGTAAGTTTCCATATTTCTCTTTGCATACATCTCACCCTCTCCTCCCCTCTCCCCATGTCCATAAGTCTATTCTCTATGTCTGTTTCTCCATTGCTGCCCTATAAGTAAATTCTTCAGTACCATTTTTCTAGATTCCATATATATGCATTAGAATACGATATTTATCTTTCTCTTTCTGACTTACTTCACTCTGTATAATAGGTTCTAGGTTCATCCGTGTCATTAGAACTGACCCGAAGGCATTCCTTTTTATGGCTGAGTAATATTCCATTGTGTATATGTACCACAACTTCTTTATCCATTCATCTGTTGATGGACAACTAGGTTGCTTCCATGTTCTAGCTATTGAAAATAGTGCTGCCATGAAAAATGGGATACATACGTCTTTTTAAATTTTGGTTTCCTCAGGGTATATGCCTAGGAGTGGGATTGCTGGGTCATTGGCAGTTTTATTCCTTGTTCTTTAAGGAATCTCCATACTGTCTTCCATAATGACTGTACAATTTAATCCCCACCAACAGTGCAAGAGCATTCCCTTTTCTCCACACCCTCTCCAACATTTATTGTTTGTAGACTTTTTGATGATGGCCATTCTGCCTGGTGTGAGGTGGTATCTTCTTGTTTTAATTTGCATTTCTCTAATAATGAGTGATATGGAGCATCTTTTCATGTGTTTGTTAGCCATCTGTATGTCTTCTTTGGAGAAATTTCTGTTTAGGTCTTTTTCCCACTTTTTGATTGGGTTATTTGTTTTTCTGGTAGTGAGTTATATGAGCTGCTTGTATATTTTGGAAATTAATCCTTTGTCAGTTGTTTCATTTGTTGTTAATTTCTCCCATTCTGAGGGTTGTCTTTTCACTTTGCCTATAGTTTCCTTTGCTGTGCAAAAGCTTTTAAGTTTAATCAGGTCCCACTTGTTTACTTTTGTTTTTATTTCCATTACTCTAGGAGATGGGTTGGTCATAGAGGATCTTGCTTTGATTTATGTCACCAAGTGCTCTGCCTATGTTTTCCTGTAAGAGTTTTACAGTTTCTGGTCTTACATTTAGGTCTTTAATCCATTTTGAGTTTATCTTTGTGTATGGTGTAGGAAGTGTTCTAATTTCATTCTTTTATATGTAGCTGTCCAGTTTTCCAGGCACCATTTATTGAAGAGGCTGTCTTTGCCCCATTGTATATTCTTGTCTCCTTTGTCAAATATAAGGTACCCATAGGTTCATGGGTTTATTTCTGGGCTTTCTATCTTTTTCCGTTGGTCTATGTTTCTGTTTTTGGGCCAGTACCATACTGTCTTGAAAACTGTAGCTTTGTAGTATAACCTGAAGTCAGGAAGGTTGGATCCTTTAGCTCCATTCATCTTTCTCAAGACTGCTTTGGCTCTTCAGGGCCTTTTGTGTTTCCATATGAATTGTGAAATTTTCTGTTCTAGTTCTGTGGAAAATGCCATTGGTAATTTGATAGGGAGTGCATTGAATCTATAGATTGTATTTGGTAGTATAGTCATTTTCACAACGTTGATTCTTCCTACCCAGGAACATGGAATATCTCTCCATCTGTTTATGCCATCTTTGAAGTCTTTCATTAGTGTCTTATAATTTTCTGTGTACATTTCTTTTGTCTCCTTAGGTAAGTTTATTCCTAGATATTTAATTCTTTTGTTGCAGTGGTGAATGGGATTGATTCCTTAGTTTCTCTTTCTGATTTTTCATTGTTAGTATATAGAAATGCAAGTGATTTCTGTGTATTGATTTTGTATCCTGAAACTTTGCTAAATTCACTGATTAGCTCTAGTAATTTTCTGATAATATCTTTAGGGTTTTCTATGTACAATATCATGTCATCTGCAGACTGAGAACTTTACTTCTTCTTTTCCAATCTGGATTCATTTTATTTCTTTTTCTTCTCTGATTGCTGTAGCTAGGACTTCCAGAACTATGTTGAACAATAGTGGGGAAAGTGGGCACCCTTGTCTTGTTCCTGATAGGGGGGATGCTTTCAGTTTTTCACCATTGAGATGAATGATACATTCTTGACAAGGCTATTATTGCCTCCAAAAGGGGTGAAAATTGGTTTTGGGGGAGATGAAAAAGTCTTACTTTTTATGTATCAAAGTACAAATGTACATAAAGTGATATATGGTATAATTATTTACTTAATCTTTTCTTTTTGGTTAATATGTCTCTACTTTTATTTGTAGATAATGCATGTATTTGTAAAAATAGTTTCATTTGTTATTTTTCACTTTTTGTAGTTTCATACTTTGTGAATACTATCCCTTGTCTTTGAAAACAGAGTTTCTGAAACTGTCTTTGAAGGACCAGGGTGTTCTCCAATCCTTTCAGACCAATATTTTGTTAAATTACAGACCATGTAGTTGAATGTCAAAGCAATGTTATCCTGGTATTAAAGTTTCCAAATGCTTACTCTTCCCCCACAAAAAAAGATATACAGGATATATATAGTTATTAAATTTCATAGAGTTGGGAAGCCATTAGGGGAAAAGTCTTTAAAAGGCTCCTTAGGTGGATGATGATAAAGTTGAGAAAATCTGAGCTAAATTTCTTCTTTGTAGTTTATTTATTTTGGCTTTACCTTTTAGGAGCATTGTCTCAGCTTTTTCTTCTAACATTCTTAGAAATTTTTATTTTGGCTCTCAAAGTATAGTTTCTAAAAGCTTGTCCTCTTTTCTGATTGTTTCTTTTCATAGCATCTTGCTCTTGTTTTATGGATGCAAGATACTACCTACACTGAATATTTATAGGTTTTTGTTTGTTCAGTTTCCTGTATTTTCTGTCTAGGTCCTTCCTTGTTTGTTTTTTTTTTCTCCTGTGTGAAAGTTTAGAATTTTTAAAATCTAAAATCTTGCATATTTCAGTGGAACACTGAATGGCTAATTGGAAATTTTATAGGTGGGGACCTTATTTACTTCTGGATTTCATTGGAAAAGGTGGCTTTGCATTGAGGACTGTCAACTTAGTACCTGTGGTTCTTTTACCTGAGCAATTTACTGTTTAGTTTCTTCAAAGAAAGATCCTCCAGCTTTGATACAAGCCTGGCTGTTGGTGCTGTCTGGAGGCAGACCTGAGGGTAGAGGATGTAGACTTTCTTTCAATACCCCTGATTTCCTTATGCCATTCTTTTTCTTCCCTGCACCCTTGCCTCATTCTGTGCCCGATCCCCCTGGTTTCAGAGTGAAGCTGTGGCCACATGGCTAAGAGGATAGACTGGAAATCCATCAGGGTCTCTCCACACAGGCTTGAACCCTGTCAGCTGTGGCGCTGGCGCTTTTCCCCTTAGAAGGTGACCTTTGACACTTCTCCAATTTGAGAGTCTGCCATAAAATTGATCACAGTGTATAGGATTCCATTTCTCCAGAGAATAAACCTTTAGTCTTCTCTGAGGATGATGTTGAGAGACAGGAATCTAAAGTGATGGGAGGGCTCTTTTCCAAGTACATGTTTTTAAACCTTCTACCTGTTTTCAGTTCCCTAATATACACCTTCATTTTGTAATACACTTTGCCTCTTAATTCTCAAGTTTTTCTGGAGTTGCCCCCAGTAAATTAGCTTCTACTTCTGAGTGTCTCCCATTCCTTTGTTTCATAAGTGTTTATTTCAATCATAATTATTTATTTTACTTATAGAAATAAGTACTTTGAAAATCACCCTCAGGTAGACACCATTCAGCTCCGGAATTGGAATGTAAGAGAACTCCATAAACTCTTCCTTTGTACACTTGATATTAACTCTTCTTTCTCTTCTCCCCAGGGTAAACACCTGAATTGGTCCCTTATACCACAGAGTAGCTGTGACTGTTTTTGAATTTTACATTATGAATACATATTATACCTTACAATATTAATGGTTAGTAAGTTCTCCAGGCATATTAAAAACTTAGTAAAATTGAAGTAAAACAATGTAAAGGCTGTGTGAAAGTTAAGCAGTTACTTTTTCTTGATACATTGATCAAACTTTTAAGAGTTTAGATTTTTACCCTTTTTACTTTCAAGAAGAAACAAAGTTTCTAACATCCAGTAAGTCAGTTTTTTTTCCTCCCAGGTAAACCTGATTTTTATCAAGACAGAGACCCCCTAAGGGTCTCAATAAGCCGAGAACAAAGTTTTCTTGGGAGCCCTCTGGACCGTGATCCATTTGGTCATCTTCACCCAGTTGCTCAGGAGAACATCTGTGGTGATGACTCTGATAAAGCAGGTGAGAGAAAAAGGAATCAGAAGTGGAATTACTGTACACAAGAGTATGTGGGCGGAAGATAATTATTGTAGCATTGCTTGTAATGCAAAATAGTAAATAACTTCAGTAAAACTGCAGTTTTGTGAAAGTGTTAAATGAGAGGAGAAAAGTCTGTTCGTGCATTTGAAAACTGTCTGAAATAAGAATCAACATGTTGGTACAGGTTAACCCTTGTTGGAGATTGGGTTTCACTGTCTATTTCTTATGTTTACATACTGTAAAATTTTTTCCCATAAGAAGCCTGTATTCCATATTCAAAAAGTTGAATAAGGAAAGTGAAGTTTATTTAGATAATAAGTAATTTCACATCTGTGGCATTCTAAATGAGCTGTTTTATGTTTAGTTTTAAATGTTGGAAAGTATTAAAGAACAAGTTACAAAGAAAAAACTTTAAATGACTAAAATCTGCCACTCAAAGACAACTGATGTTAATTTTCTTGCTTTTGAATTTATGCATGTTTATAACAGGCTGTTTTTTATGTGTAATATTGACCCTACAAAGCATAGTTACAGTACTGCTTCATTACTTCTAAAGCTATCTTTTTAAAAGTTGCCTTTTTCTAAGCAGATTTCTTCTTATTTTAGCTATCACTTACACTTGGATAACTGTTATCTTAGTTGTATCTGGTGTTTAATAGAATGAGAAAAGAGAAAGACCTATTTTCTATATGGGAGTTTATAGAGAAATTGACTTCAGCATCTCCTTTTTAAATTGGGGACTGAAATAACTACAGATATAACTTCCAATTAATTATAGTTTTTGAAATTTTAAAATAAAACTATTAGCATTTTTTTTAGATTTAGCCAGTGAATACTTAAGGGCTTCCCTGATAACTCAATTGGTAAAGAATCCACCTGTAATGCAGGAGACCCGGGTTTGATTCCTGGGTCTGGAAGATCCACTGGAGAAGGGATAGGCTACCCACTCTGGTATTCTTTGCTTCCCTGGTGGCTCAGCTGGTAAAGAATCTGCCTGCAATGTGGGAGACCTGGGTTCAGTCCCTGGGTTGGGAAGATCCCCTGGAGAAGGGAAAGGCTACTCACTGCCGTATTCTGGCCTGGAGAATTCCATGGACCATATAGTCCATCAGATCGCACAGTTGGACATGACTGAGCGACTTTCACTCACTCAGTGAATACTCGCATTCCTTTTCATTCTACCTGTCAGTGTCCTCTAGCCAAAGACTACCAGAGAACACATCTCTACACAAGAAAGCTGTGTGCTTTGACTTGCTGCAGTGAGAGAGCATGCACACCATGGAGAACCGAAAGTGAGTTAGTGACAGGGTATCAGAAAGGAGTTACTGTTAGACTTGGGCTTTTATTAGGTGATTTTGGGGAGGGTTCAAGGAAATAGGGCTTTGCTTATTAGTACTGGAAGCAAGTGTGATTCTATTATTGAATACCTACAAAATTCTTATCTAGGAGGTAGGAATAATGGAGTTAGGCTAAGTAAAGCTGTAATTGGTTAAACAGCAGTCACTCATGTCAGCCAGGATAAGGAGATGGTTGTTTTTGTGGTTTGGACAGTATTCATGGTTTTGTCTATGTTCAGACATGAGAACTGATGGTCTGATTTTGTTTTGACCCATCATAGTCACAGAGTGGCCTTCTCCAATATTTGTATTCTGTAACACTGTACCTGTTTACCAGGAGAACTCCAAGGCAAAGCCAGTAGTGCCAGGTCTGCCCCTGGCTGTCAGAGGCTGCTTGTCTCTCTCACAATTATCCTGGAGTGGTATTGTTTCTACTTTGGAAGGGAGGGTCTACGTGTTGTTACTGTCTTTTCCCTCCCTGCGCTTGATTCCGGTCATCACCTCTCCTTGGTCCCTCAGCTTTGAGCTGGCACTCCCTTTGCTTTGCACTCTGTACCCTTTGCTTTTGTAGGAAAGCAGGAAATGGTGCTTTGCTTCTCAGGAAAGCAGAAAATGTTGCCTTCCTGTAGCAATATGGGAAGATTACTGTCTTTAAGGCATTGCTTTAATGATGTAACTTCCCCTTTTTAGGAACCTCCCACTGTGTCCCTATTATCAATGAGCTGTTTTCAAACCAGTGATACTTCTCTTCCAGTTACTTTCAGGGACCTATCCATTGAATTCTTCAACATCTTAAGTAACTTGACCTTGCTTCTCTCTCTCATTTTTATTTTTCAATTCTTACCCCTGCCCAAATGCTACCCTGGGCCACCCACCTCTGGGGGAATCTTTGGTTTGTTATAGATAATAACAGTTACAGAATTGTGATTCTGAAATGAAAAATCCCTAACTTCTCATCTCAAAACTGACTTTTGAGATGAGCTGCTTAAAAAAAAAATAACTCAATATTAACTTTCTTACTTTCTTCACTTAAAATCTTAGTGTATATAGAAGCAACCAAGTAACAGTTTAATGGTTAAATTATGTCACAATATTTTTAATTCAACTAGGAGTCAAAAAATGTATTTAAAAACAAATTATATTTAAATATAATACTTTTTGTAGTTTTACTTAATTATCCATAATATAGATATCATTTTATGAATATGTATCTACACACATATAGATACATATGTGCCTGCAATATGTGACCTCTTAGAAAACATTTCTTACATAAACACTTAAGAAACATTTAATTAGCATTATCTCTTAATATCATGGTGATAATGAGATGAAAATTTTATTTTATATTTGGTGGAACAGTTTTTTTTTTTTTTAATTTTTATTCCTTTATTTCTCATGTGTTCCCCATCCTGAACCCTCCTCCCTCCTCCCTCCCCATACCATCCCTCTGGGCCGTCCCAGTGCACCAGCCCCAAGCATCCAGCATCGTGCATTGAACCTGGACTGGCATCTCGTTTCATACATGACATTTCACATGTTTCAATGCCATTCTCCCAAATCTTCCCACCCTCTCCCTCTCCCACAGAGTCCATAAGCCTGTTCTATACATCAGTGTCTCTTTTGCTGTCTCGTATACAGGGTTATCGTTACCATCTTTCTAAATTCCATATATATGCATTAGTATACTGTATGGGTGTTTTTCCTTCTGGCTTACTTCACTCTGTATAATAGGCTCCAGTTTCATCCACCTCATTAGAACTGATTCAAATGTATTCTTTTTAATGGCTGAGTAATACTCTATTGTGTATATGTACCACAGCTTTCTTATCCATTCATCTGCTGATGGACATCTAGGTTGCTTCCATGTCCTGGCTATTATAAACAGTGCTGCGATGAACATTGGGGTACACGTGTCTCTTTCCCTTCTGGTTTCCTCAGTGTGTATGCCCAGCAGTGGGATTGCTGGATCATAAGGCAGTTCTATTTCCAGTTTTTTAAGGAATCTCCACACTGTTCTCCATAGTGGCTGTACTAGTTTGCATTCCCACCAACAGGGTAAGAGGGTTCCCTTTTCTCCACACCCTCTCCAGCATTTATTATTTGTAGACTTTTGGATCGCAGCCATTCTGACTGGTGTGAAATGGTATCTCATAGTGGTTTTGACTTGCATTTCTCTGATAATGAGTGATGTTGAGCATCTTTTCATGTGTTTGTTAGCCATCTGTATGTCTTCTTTGGAGAAATGTCTATTTAGTTCTTTGGCCTATTTTTTGATTGGGTCATTTATTTTTCTGGAGTTGAGCTGTAGGAGTTGCTTGTATATTTTTGAGATTAGTTGTTTGTCAGTTGCTTCATTTGCTATTATTTTCTCCCATTCTGAAGGCTGTCTTTTCACCTTGCTAATAGTTTCCTTTGATGTGCAGAAGCTTTTAAGTTTAATTAGGTCCCATTTGTTTATTTTTGCTTTTATTTCCAATATTCTGGGAGGTGGGTCATAGAGGATCCTGCTGCGATGTATATCGGAGAGTGTTTTGCCTATGTTCTCCTCTAGGAGTTTTATAGTTTCTGGTCTTACGTTGAGATCTTTAATCCATTTTGAGTTTATTTTTGTATATGGTGTTAGAAAGTGTTCTAGTTTCATTCTTTTACAAGTGGTTGACCAGATTTCCCAGCACCACTTGTTAAAGAGATTGTCTTTTCTCCATTGTATATTCTTGCCTCCTTTGTCAAAGATAAGGTGTCCATATGTGTGTGGATTTATCTCTGGGCTTTCTGTTTTGTGGTGGAACAGTTTTAATTTTATTCTGTTTCAGAGCCACAGATGACATATGCTTTGGCCAGCTTTCTCACAAATGTTGGCTATTGAGAGTAAGAAAAAAACTAACTGAGAATACCCAAATTACTAATAGTGAGATAGTATAATTTGTATGTTTTTAGTATGTCAAATGTAATTAGGAATGATAATTTCATAGTAAAAGCAGTACATGCTCCTGTGATTTTAGACAGCACTGCAAGTTATAAAGAAGTCAAATTTCTCCTTGTCCTGCCACTGGTTGCACTTTCTTTATTATGTACATTTTTCTCAACTTTGAGATCACACTGTACTTATGATTGAATATTCTTGCTTCTTCACTTAAAATGATGATAGAAGCATTTCCAATCACACTGGCTGTTTTCTAAAGGGTTTTTATTCATAGAATAATAATGACAACCAGTTTTCCATGAAAAAGTATAATGTGCTAACTATGAATATTATTAATGAATAATAACATGAATTATTTTTTCTTCGTAGTCAAAAAAAGAAAATTGTAGGAAAGCAGGAAATTATGCCCTCTGGTGCTAAGAATTTGATTTGTCATAATCCAGTCCTTCCTCCTCCCTCCCCCTTTTAGTCAAAGTCAAGGAGGCTGTGGTTGAGAATTACGCAGTATTAAGCTATGCTGTGGAGAGAGAAGGCCATACGTACCTGGATCCAAATGTGAAGTTAGATGTTAAGGTTAGTAATGTCTTGATGTGCCCTGCATCATTAGAGTTGCTTGGCTTCATCTGTGTTCTCTGAGATCTGCTCTTACTGAAGTGGATCAGTGATGAAAGTAGCCAAATCTGAGCATCAGAAGACCACCCAGTGTATCTGATGCATGATCTCTGTAGTTCTGAGAAGCAAAAGAATAATTTAAAATAAGGGGTATGAAGGGGTGGGTGCGTGCGTGTGTGTGTGTGTGTGTGTGTGTGTGTGTGTGTGTAGGTGACTGGATAATTAAGGGGCTTATTGGTGGGTAAGTGAGAGTTGGTTGTGGGTGTGCTTGTATGAAAGGCTGATCAATTCTGAGCAATGATGAAAAGATTTTACTGCAGAACTTTATATAACTATGAAGGTTTCTACACTTGATCTGAGCTCAGAATTAATAACTGCTACTGTTGGCAATTTGGGTTTTTTCTAGCTATTTCTTCCTACACAGTGGCCTAATGTTCTCCTTCATTTTTAGGCTGAAACACAAGAAATTTATCATGAGCCACTATCTTCAATAACTGTTTCCACTGGGAGTTTTTTAAGTTACGAAAACATAGATTTGAGCCTTACAGAGCCAGGTACGAGTATCAAAACGTTTATAAACAAATTGAAAGTCAAGCACCAGTTGAGTTGCAGTACAGTGATGAGAGCTAACCTTGTTTTTCAGAATGTGCCGAGAGGGATTGTTCTTTAAGTCTCAAAAGTAAAGTAATCATGTCTTTAGAATATTGGACAGTATGATCTTCTGAACACGTTTGGAAGTCACAGTGATGCTCTGTCAATCTCCATAGCACATTGAGTAGGGTCTGCTAATATCAGTGGGAACTACCAAGCACTTTTCTTGGTTGTGCTGATTCTTTATCAATGTATGTTGCTATGTCTGTCTGCTAAAGTCTGTCTCAAAGGAAGTACCCAGCCATTAAGTATTTTCATTAAACCCCATTTTCAGAGTCATTACCAGAGCATGTGGACCATAGGGAACAAGAACCTCCTGCCGGTAAAGAAGAGGAAACAAATGTTTTAAGTTCTAGAGTTCCTTCAACACAAGATATTTATCAAAGACAGGACTCTCAGGACGTCCATAAACCTCTTTTATGTGCAGTGGAAACATTGACATCTGGTCAGACACACATTCAACAGATGAGAGACAATTACATTAATGAAACAAATTTGATGACTGAAAAAACAGACTTTCGGGGTAAGTTTTATTTAAAAGTAAGACTTTTTTAATAAATACGTCTATGTAAACTAAGTGTTCATTTTTAGCCTATCATCCTTTTTAGTTAGAAGTAGTGATTGTTTGAGCTTTGTGTTTTGATGGCTTGCTGTAGCAATTGTAACATGGAAAACACTGAGGAGGGCACTTAGTGAAAGGAGCTCTGGAATCAGACTGAAGACCATGTAGAAGAGATGAGCAGGTCTTCCTTTACCTTTGCAAAGTTACCTATAGCAACAGAGGCAGTACTGCCTGTATTGAGCACATAAACTTAAGTCATACAGACCCTATGACTGTTTCCTGAGACCACAGGCAGCTTACTCTTCATCTTCTGTAGAAGAGGTGTTGGAAATAATACACATAAAGTGAAATAATACACATGAAGTACAGTGTCTGGCCCATGGTAGCACTCAGTATAGTGAGCTTTTCTTAAGTAATTGATCCCCAAATGACCTGAGAGTAACAAAGCTTATTGTAGCAAAGCCGTGACCGTAATGGCATCTTATTCCTAATTAACCCCATAAAGACGTTCAGGCTAGTAGAAATGGAAACTTAAATTTGTCAAAGGGTTTGGAAACCCCCCCCCACCCCCCACTTTTGCATCCGAAATGATAGGGCTTGGTTTGAAAGCGTCTGCTGGTAATGAGAGGAATGGAAGTAATTTTGTTGAGTTGCAGTTACCTTAAAATAACCTTTATGAATATGTTCTTAGTACTACTTTTCTAGGCTTTACTTTTAAGATAAATGTCTTTTTTCTTTTTTCCTTAAAATTCCAACAGTTGACTTTGACTTTCCAGAATTGGAGCACAATTTTCCAAATTTGCATCGTCAGCTATTTAAACCCTTAGAACCACATCCAGATTTTGATTTGTTATCATGTTTCTCTGGGATTTCTCAAGACAGTAAAGACTTTAACCAGGTAAAGTAGATGCTTCTTTGCAGTCTGTCTTTTCTTCTGTTAGAACAGAAGGATGATTCTTAGCCTTGGCTGCCAACTAAAATCATCTGGTGAGCTTTTAGCTACCAATGCCCAGACTGTGGTGGTGGTAGTTTGGTTGCTAAGTCGTGTCCGACTCTTGCGACCCAGTGGACTGTAGCCTGCCAGGCCCAGACTGTACCTCTGACCAATTAAATCAGAAAATCTAGGAATAGTCAGATAAAATGGTTACAATGTGGAACCAAGATTGAAAATAGGTGCATTAGAATTTGGTCCCAACAGCTTTATTTCTAGGTATTTTTTATGGGTCACTCCATAAAAACTTGAGAACATTTTTATCATTAGTTTTCAGGGTTTTGGGGCGGGGGTTACTTTGATGGAATTTAGTCTTAAATAGTCAGGTAAATAGAATGTTGCAAAATTTTGAAAGTCTCCTCCTACAGAGTAAAGGAGCTAAGATTCAAACCTGGGTGTTTCTGTTTCCAGGCAGGTCTACATAGTTCCTGCTTATCAGAAAATGATTTAGTCATGTTCTGAACTGTGTCTTGTTAGTTAATACAGTTTGTTTTCTAAATAAAAAGTCTCTTTTGTATTTCCTAAAGTGAAAGAATTGGGTTTGAATAAGCAAGTTGTTAATGTGATAGTAAAGTGGTAATTACGGAAGCGCAGTAGCAAAGAAACATGAGGATTTGTTGATGCAACTGGTAACACAGCCTTTCCCTGTTTCCCGTCAGAGGTCAGGTTCTTCCTGTGAAAGCCTCCGTGCTACTCCATCCCCCAAAAGTATGGCTTCTTTTACAGCACTGAGGAGGGCCAGCCTGCATTCTTCTAACACCAGTCTGAACCAGCAGCCTGACCCTAACTTGGCTTGTGACACAGCTCAGAGTTTTGCTGTAGAAGATATTGAGGGTATGCAGAAGTTCGGAAAACTTAAATAAAGCTCAGTAGTTTCTCATGGTTGTTTATATCATTTTTCCTTGGAAATTGCACCCAATAGCTCTTGGTTTCTCTCTACTCATACCCTTATTCCTTTTGAGGGTAGTAAGTGCTGCCTCTTGTTCAGCTTCCTTACCTCAGCTCTTAAAGTATCCTTCTAAAATTTTTTATACAAATTGTGTGTGTGTGTGTGTGTGTGTGTGTACACATCACAGCATACCCATCTGTGAGACATGAATGTTTTAGTTTTTAAAAGTCAATATTCAGTTATGGGGGGAAAAGTCCTCATTGCCTCTAATAGCTGTATTTCCTTTATTAAATATTATAGGAGAAAATACATGGTGTGTGCAGTAATTATTTAAAATCACTGTGACCGTCCTTTAGCTTCCTATTCTTGTTTGTGTACATCAGGTTTTGTTCCTGAACTTTATAAGTAACCTGGCTTTATTTATAATTTTCTCAGAAATTGTTAGCGACTATATCCAAGTTTTACAACACCTAATTATGATCAACTAATCTCTTACAGGGTCTGAACAATCTTTTCGACAACTTCGACCAGAATATTCTTCACAGGAAGGGAGCCAGCATGCCGATCTACCAAGCATTTTTAGCATTGAAGCGAGAGCTTCTTCCCAAGATGTGGAAAATCAGAACTGTTCCTCTGAACAAAATGAACTATTACAAAACAAGCAAAAAAGTGTTCATTTCCAACTCTCAGTAGGAAATTTGCAAAGTTCAGTCTTCAATTCATCTGGTGAGGCTAATGTATTTCATCAGTTAAATCTACAGCATGGCACTACATGTGGTTCTACCTCTAGTGAGTGGTCAATAAAAGACCAACCAGAAGGCAGAAAAGAAAGACTGGGTTTTGAAAAACTATCAGAAAGACTTGATACAGTGTTACAAGGTCAAGGACTCACTGATGATAAAAAAGAAACCTGTGATTTAAATCCACACATAGAGGAAACTGATTCTCATTTATGTGTAAGGACAGTAGAGATGGGAACTTCAATTCAGATACCATATTCACTCACTGTTCAGAATGAAAAATGTCTTCAGGACTCAACTATGGCAGGAATTCCAACAATCGTAGGAAACCCATCTCAACTTGCACAATCAGAGCTCTTTGTAAATTCTGGATCATTTTCATTACAAAGATCTATTCCAGTCTGGGTAAGTGAAATCTGTGCTGTATACTTAAATTCATTTTCAGGAAAGACTTTGAAAACAAGATTGCAGGACGTGCAACAAAGCTACTTGTTCACATTCCTATCTGAGACAGTCTCATAATCATTGGAAATCTCCAATAAAATGCAGAAATGACAAATTTTTTAACTTGACCTCCCTCTGAATTTTACATATCTTTCTTTCCAATGTACATTTCTCATCTCCAGCTTACCTGAAAAATGGTAGCTAAGCCTATGCTTCAGCAGTCACCTGAACATAGCTTTTACCTTCTAGTACTGTTTGTCCTGCCACAGGTAAGCAGAAAATAAGATGTTTTGGTCACCTTTTGGATTTTCTTGTATTCTTGTTAAGTATTTAAAGGTTGTTCACTTACAAACGGTGCTGTAGCAGCAGTGACATTTGGCTGCAGCCCAGTAGCCAGCCACTGCTCCATTTTAGATAGAATGCAGACTCTGATGTTGTACAGCCCCTACCCAGTCTGGCTGCCTAGGCTTGTAAGCGTTTTATAATGCACAGAGTAGATCTTCTCTGGTGTCCATAGTTGAACAACCTGTTCTTCCTCCGTAACGTACATTATTTTTTCCCTTCTGAATGTGGTTTCCCTTTTGTTACACAGGAAACAGAATCTGGCCATGGTATAATGGAAGAACCAGAACTTACATTGACAAGCACCAGTGATATCAGTATTGCTGAAATGGATTTTGCAAACTTAACCCTAGAAGAAAAGAGAGAAAATGAGGCAAAGAGCTGTTTTCAGGTAAATTTCACAGCTCTCATTAATAAACCTCAATTATATAGCAACTCGTTGAAATTTAGGGGATAAGGGTATTTTTACTTTGCTTTGTACATGGCATTTCTTCTTAAAGTATCACTGTATGAATGTGCTCACAGTAGAAAACTGACAGTGGGTAAGCTGATAGGGCTACTGCTGCTGGTGCTTAGTCCTTCAGTCATGTCTGCCTCTGAGCGACTCCCACCAGGCTCCTCTGTCCTTGAGGACAAAGTCTTCTGTCCAGACAAGAATACTGGAGTGGGTAGCCTATTCCATCTCCATGTAAACTTCCTAACCCAGGAATCGAACCAGGGTCTCCTGCATTGCAGGCAGATTCTTCACCAGCTGAGCTATCAGGGAAGCACAATTACATGGTACAAAACAGTGCTAACAAAGTGCTATTCAGTTTAGTCACTCAGTCATGTCTGACTTTGTGACCCCATGGACTGCAGCATGCCAGGCTTCCTTGTCCATCACCAACTCCTGGAGCTTGCTCAAACTCATGCCCATTGAGTTGGTGATGCCATAAAACCAACTTGTCCTCAGTTGTCCCCTTCTCCAGCCTTCAGTCTTTCCCAGCATCAGTCTTTTCCAGCTAGTCTGTTCTTTGCATCAGGTGGCCAAAGTAGTGGAGCTTCAGCATCAGTCCTTCCAATGAATATTCAGGACTGATTTCCTTTAGGATGGACTGGTTGGATCTCCTTGCAGTTGAAGGGACTCTCAAGACTCTTCTCCAACACCACAGTACAAAAGCATCAATTCTTCAGCTTTCTTTATAGTCCAACTCTCACATCCATACATTAACGGAAAAAACCATAGCTTTGACTAGACAGGCCTTTGTTGGCAAAATAATGTCTCTGCTTTTAATATGCTGTCTATATTGGCCAAAGCTTTTCTTCCAAGGAGCAAGCGTCTTTTAATTGCATGGCTGCAGTTACCATCCACAGGGATTTTGGAGCCCAAGAAAATAGTCTGTTTACATTGTTTCCCCATCTATTTCCCATCAAGTGATAGGACTGGATGCCATGATCTTTGTTTTTTGAATGTTGAGTTTTAAAACAGCTTTTTCACTCCCCTCTTTCACCTTCATCAAGAAGCTCTTCATATCCTCTTCACTTTCTGCCATAAGGGTATCTGCACATCTGAAATTACTGATATTTCTCCCGGCAATCCTTGATTCCAGCTTGTCCTTCATCTAGACTGGCATTTCACATGATGTACTCTGCATATAAGTTAAACAAGCAGGGTGACAATATACAGCCTTGACGTACTCCTTTCCCAAATTGGAACCAGTCCATTGTTCCATGTCCAATTCTAACTTGATTCTCAGGAGGCAGATTAGGTGGTGTGTTATTCCCATCTCTTGAAGAATTTTACACAAGTTTGTTGCGATCCACACAGTCAAAGGCTTTGGCATAGTCAATAAAGCAGATATTTTTCTGGAACTCTGATTTTTCTATGATCCAATGAAGTGAAGTCGCTCAGTCGTGTCCAATTCTTTGCAACTCCATGAACTGTAGCCTGTCAGGCTTCTCTGTCCATGGGATTTTCCAGGCAAGAATACCGGAGTGGGTTGTCATTTCCTTCTCCAGTGGACGTTGGCAATTCGACCTTTGGCTCCTCTGCCTTTTCTAAATCCAGCTTAAACATCTGGAAGTTCTCTGTTCATGTACTGTTGAAGCCTTGCTTGGAGAATTTTGAGCATTACTTTGCTAGCATGAGATGAGTGCAATTGTGCTGTAGTTTGAACATTCTTTGGCATTGCCTTTCTTTGGAATTGGAATGAAAATTGACCATTTCCAGTCCTGTGTCCACTGCTGAGTTTCCCAATTTGCTGGTGTATTGAGTGCAGCACTTTAACAGCATCATCTTTTAGGATTTCAAATAGCTCAACGTGGAATTCCACCACCTCTACTAGCTTTGTTTGTGATGCTTCCTATGGCCCACTTGACTTTGCACTCCAGGATCGTTGGCTGTAGGTGAGTGATCACACTATCATGATTATCTGGATCATGATCTATTTCGTACAGTTATTTTATGTATCCTTGCCATCTTTTCTTAGTATCTTCTGCTTCTATTAGTTCCATACTGTTTCTGTCCTCTATTGTGCCTATCTTTGCATGAAATGTTCCCTTGGTATCTCTAATTTTCTTGAAGAGATCTCTGGTCTTTTCCATTCTATTGGTTTCATCTGTTTCTTTTTTTTTTTTTTTAAACTTTACATAATTGTATTAGTTTTGCCAAATATCCAAATGAGTCCGCCACAGGTATACATGTGTGTTCCCCATCCTGAACCCTCCTCCCTCCTCCCTCCCCATACCATCCCTCTGGGTCATCCCAGTGCACTAGCCCCAAGCATCCAGTATCGTGCATCGAACCTGGACTGGCATCTCGTTTCTTACATGATATTTTACATGTTTCAATGTCATTCTCCCAAATCTTCCCACACTCTCCCTCTCCCACAGAGTCCATAAGACTGTTCTATACATCAGTGTCTCTTTTGCTGTCTCGTACACAGGGTTATTGTTTCCATCTTTCTAAATTCCATATATATGTGTTAGTATACTGTATTTATGTTTTTCCTTCTGGCTTACTTCACTCTGTATAATAGGCTCCAGTTTCATCCACCTCATTAGAACTGATTCAAATGTATTCTTTTTAATGGCTGAGTAATACTCCATTGTGTATATGTACCACAGCTTTCTTATCCATTCATCTGCTGATGGACATCTAGGTTGCTTCCATGTCCTGGCTGTTATAAACAGTGCTGCAATGAACACTGGGGTACACGTGTCTCTTTCCCTTCTGGTTTCCTCAGTGTGTATGCCCAGCAGTGGGATTGCTGGATCATAAGGCAGTTCTATTTCCAGTTTTTTAAGGAATCTCCACACTGTTCTCCATAGTGGCTGTACTAGTTTGCATTCCCACCAACAGTGTAAGAGGGTTCCCTTTTCTCCACACCCTCTCCAGCATTTATTATTTGTAGACTTTTGGATCGCAGCCATTCTGACTGGTGTGAAATGGTACCTCATAGTGGTTTTGATTTGCATTTCTCTGATGAGTGATGTTGAGCATCTTTTCATGTGTTTGTTAGCCATCTGTATGTCTTCTTTGGAGAAATGTCTATTTAGTTCTTTGGCCCATTTTTTGATTGGGCCGTTTATTTTTCTGGAGTTGAGCTGTAGGAGTTGCTTGTATATTTTTGAGATTAGTTGTTTGTCGGTTGCTTCATTTGCTATTATTTTCTCCCATTCTGAAGGCTGCCTTTTCACCTTGCTAATAGTTTCCTTTGATGTGCAGAAGCTTTTAAGGTTAATTAGGTCCCATTTGTTTATTTTTGCTTTTATTTCCAATATTCTGGGAGGTGGGTCATAGAGGATCCTGCTGTGATGTATGTCAGAGAGTGTTTTGCCTATGTTCTCCTCTAGGAGTTTTATAGTTTCTGGTCTTACGTTTAGATCTTTAATCCTGTTTCTTTGATCTGTTAGGAAGGCTTTCTCTCTCCTTGCTAGTCTTTGGAACTCTGCATTCAGATGACTGTATTTTTCCTTTTCTCCTTTGCCTTTCTCTTTTCTTCTCAGCTATCTCTGTAAGGGCCCCTCAGACAGCCTTTTTGCTTTTTTTGCATTTTTCTTGGGGATGGTCTTGATCACTTGATGGTCCTATAGTTTTTTAGGCACTCTATCGGATCTAATCCCTTGAATCTATTTGTCACTTTTGCTGTATAATTGTTAAGGGATTTTATTTAGTGGTTTCTGGTTATTTTTCATACTTCCTTCAATTTAAGTCTGAATTTGGCAATAAGGAGTTCATGATCTGAGCCATAGTCAGCTCCTGTCTTTGTTTTTGCTGACTGTATAGAGCTGCTCCATCTTCCGCTGCAAAGAATATAATCAGTCTGATTTTGGTATTGACCATCTGGCGATGTCCATGTGTAGAGTCATCTCCTGTGTAGAGTCAGGGTTGGAAGAGTGTGTTTGCTGTGTGGTGGTGGTGGTTTAGTTTCAAGAAAGTGAAGTCGCTCAGTTGTGTCTGACTCTTTGCGACCCCATGGACTGTAGCCTACCAGGCTCCTCCATCCATGGGCTTCTCCAGGCAAGAATACTGGAGTGGGTTGCCATTTCCTTCTCCAGGGGGTCTTTCTGACCCAGGGGTCAAACCCAGGTCTCCTGCATTGGAGGCAGACACTTTAACTTCTGAGCCACCAGAGAAGCCAGAGGTTAGTTACTAAGACATGACTTAGTTACTAAGTCGTGTCCAACTCTGGCGACCCCATAGCCTGCCAGGCTCCTCTATCCATGGGATTCTCCAGGCAAGAACTGGAATGGGTTGCATTTCCTTCTCCAGGGGATCTTCCCAACCCGGGAATTGAACCCAGGTCTCCTGCACTGCAGGAGCTATGAGGGAAGTTTCCTGTGTACTCACAAAACTTTGCCCTACTTCATTTGGTATTCCAAAATGAAACTTGCCCATTACTCCACATATCTCTTGACTTCCTACTTTTGCATTCCAGTCCCTTATGATAAAAAGGACATCTTTTTTGGGTGTTAGTTCTAGAAGGTCTTGTAAGTCATACAACTGTTCAACTTCAGCTTCTTTGGCATTGCTGTTTGGGGCATAGACTTGGATTACTGTGACAGTCAATGGTTCTTTGGAAACAAGTAGAGATCACTGTCGTTTGAAACTGCACCCAAATACTGCATTTTGGACTCTTGTTGACTATGAGGGCTTCTTCTAAGCTATTTAATGGTCATCTAAGTTAAATTCATCCATTCCAGTCCATTTTAATCCATTTAGATTCCTAAAATGTTGATGTTCACTCCTGCTATCTCCTGTTTGACCACTTTCAATTTATCTTGATTCATGCACCTAACATTCCAGGTTCCTCTGCAGTATTGTTCTTTACCGCAGTGGACCATCACCAGCCACATCCTACAACTGGGAATTGTTTTCACTTTGGCTCCATCTCTTTTGCTGACCTGAGGAGTTCCATCTTTCAGTGTTGTATTGTTTTGTCTTTTCATACTGTTTATGGGGTTCTCAAAGCTTCTCCAGTGGACCAAGTTTCCTCAGAACTCTCCACCATGACCTGTCCATTGAAGTCATGTCTGAGGAAAACTGTCCAGTTTCATTGAGCTTTTCATTCTCACAAGGCTGTGGTCCATGTGAGTTAGTTAGTGGCTAAATTAAGTTTTCCTTTACATTTTTCAGTTCTTGCTTGACTCATCCTTTCAATTTTTGAAGGTCGTCTGCTGTGGTTAACTCTGAATAACTTTAGGACTGAATTTTCTAGAAAGGCAGTTCCAAAAGAACTAGGGTAAAGTCTGTAAAAGTCTTCTCTGAAGTGGTAAAGTCTTCAATGACTTTCTTGCCATTAGGTGAGTGAATTTCTGCCTCTTCTGTCAGAAACAGAAAA
The DNA here is from genome assembly GCF_032452875.1 of Bos javanicus. NCBI lineage: Eukaryota > Metazoa > Chordata > Mammalia > Artiodactyla > Bovidae > Bos > Bos javanicus. The sequence goes on along the minus strand of NC_083896.1, from coordinate 1,162,870 downwards.
CTCAGATTATCCAGCCATGTCAGAACATCCACTGGAGAGACCAACTATGTGTGGAGGTATGTGCATCAGATTGGTGAACCCACACCCATTCATGAAAACTTGAATTTGTGACTTGCTGACATATTAAAAAAAAAAAAACTTTTTTAAACAGAAACCTTTTCAAGGTGTACAGCTGCACCAGAGAGCTTACAAGAAGCATTCATAAAAAGAAAAAAGGCATTTATAGAGAGATCCTCACAGAGACAGAAAGAGATAAAGGACAAAGTTCATGCCTCTGGATATTCTCAAACCAAAACAATAACACAGAAAACTACAGGTATCTGTTATCAAAGAGAATTATGTATTTACTTAGTGGTTTTATTCAGTGGCATTATGTATTTTACTCAGTGGCTTGTTTTCCACTCAGGTTCCTTTGTGAGTGACCTAAAGGGTATGAGTAAAGTTAGGGTGTCGCTTCCTGAAGATAAAAAGACTGCACAACCCCATACGCACGAAAGGGCAGTAGGGTATGTATATGGATTTACATATATCTGATAGACAAAGGAATGGCAACCCACTCCATGTCCCTTGTTCATAGGGTTGCATAGTCAGTGACTATACATGTATCTGAAGTGTCTGTCTTTAATTCCATACAAATTTCTTATAGATTATACCTTCAATTAGCTGAAATGAGAAAGCAGAAGGAAGACAAAGCAAAGCAAGATGCACATGCCCAAAACAGAGCAAGGACAAAAGAATTTCATAAGGTAAGCAGCATCCCATACATACCCCCAACTTTTCATGTCTAAGGCACATTGGAGCCTGATACTAATAATAACTGATACTATTTCCTCCACAGAAAACATTAGAGAAGCTTCGAGCCAGAAATATATGCTGACTTTCTGCACAAAAGGTTTCTTTTTATTCATTAACATAGGCAAAGTTATTTAAGTCAATAAATTTTTAAGGATTTTTCACACGTCCTGATTCTTTCCACTGCCAATCACCATAGCTCCTCCAGAGTTGTCATCTTCAAGGTAGCCCTGAAGGAGAGTAGATACTGGTTAAATTTTGAAGACTGTATTTACACTCTCCCACATCACCTGTCATGGATATGAGTGGCTTGTATCTCCATCAGGAAAACATAGCACTATCAAGTGACTATTATATCCAATGGAGAATTCAGTCTTTGGTCACAGCGTTAAGGGCTCCAGGATTTGGTCCCATCAGCCCTCTTTGAAATGACCTACAAAAATTATTTCTCTAATGTGTACATACCTTTCAAAAAGTTCTGCTCAATCCACAGCTGTGATGCCTGTATAACAGAAATATTAAAGGTTTCATTTTCAGAGATGGTCCTGTAAAGTTCTGAAGCCAACTACCCCAGTAATAAACTAGAAAACAAGTCCAGCAATCTAGGCATAGACTCTTCAATACTAGGCATAGACTAGCAATGTCTGCGTATTATAAAAGCTAATTAGAAAAATGGCTGTGTTCTATTTATACTAGAACAGTGCTGACTTTCACAAGTAGTTAATTAAGGCTAATAAAATGTTCCCAACAGGCTGTATGCTAACAAAGTAGCAGGAAGAAAAACCTAGTTGGGATTTTGTTTTACGGTCATGTCCACAGCAAATTAGAAACTGCATTCTAAAAGCCTTGGTAATGACCATCAAAATCTGACAGATAATAATTACCTGCCACGTTGTTTTAGTTGGGCCTCTTAGATCTTCAGTGGAGTTCACTTCTCAAAGTTTGCCACCTACAGAAAAGGATTTGAACAATAACTGGGACTGATTCGGTTCCATTTTCATTCATACCTAAACTTTGTTGCAAAATATAAATGTCCTCAGGCAACTTTAATCTTAGAGCTTTCATGTTTTAAAATATAGTTTAATGTGGATGTTCAGAAAGGCTATTTTCACTCAGCCCATTCAGAGCAGTTGAACAATTTGCCCATCATCATAACATCCCTGAAAAAACAGTAGAACACGTAAAATGGGCTGTTTAACGTCTAGTTTTTTGCATTAAATACAAGGGGGAAAAAAATGAAAATCTTACCTGTAATCTTCAAAGACCCAATTTCCTCAAGCAGTTTACTATAGGATCCTAGAAGTTAAATATAGCAAGTACAATTGTGTTTATTCCTTCATCTTTCCTAATATTGAAAAGCCATATTATATCCAATTTTTACTCATGAGCCTAGTCAAAAAAAAAAAAATGTTACAGGTCTCATTGTCACCACTGCAATAAAAGTACAGTGATGGAAGCAAAACCTGTGTTCTCAATGTAGCCACATTAACAGTTTTATGGACACCATGAATAAGTGCCCATTTTCAGTAGAATGAGGCTTTGTAAATAAGTTTCCCAAGCTTAAGACAATGTGCAAAAAAGCTTCTTCTGCACCTGTACAGCTCTAGTACTCTTGCCTGGAAAATCCCATGGACAGAGAAGGCTGGCAGGCTACAGTCCATGGGGTCGCTAAGAGTTGGACACAACTGAGCACACTTTTCATTTTCATGCACTGAAGAAGGAAATGGCAACCCACTCCAGTGTTGTTGCCTAGGGGAGCCTGGTGGGCTGCCATCTATGGGGTCGCACAGAGTCAGACATGACTGAAGCGACTTAGCAGCAGCACCTGTATAGAAGTTCTGCTTTGCTAAGCATGCTTATCAGCAAAGGAAAGCTGCTAAAAGCAACAGAAAGTGAAAAGCAAAATACCTGTTTAGGGTCAGGAGATGGGATCTGTCTAGTTCTTAATGACAACCATAGGAAAAAAAAGTATTAGTTACTTTTGAAGATTCTGTCAAACTGACCAGTATAAGAAACTAAAAGGATACTTGTATCAGTAGAAATACCAGGTCTAACATGCACAAAGCAAAAAAACCAACGATGCCAGATACTGAATTTATATCGCACTGTCTTTTGAACAGCCAGCAGGAACAAACTGCTGAATGCAGATACCATGCAGTGCAATTATGATTGAACTGGAACCACTCCAACCTCATTCTGTAATGGTACTATCTGAGAAATTTACTTTCACACACACCTCTATTTTTTTAACATGTGAAATAATTTTTTCTTGTCATTCCAGCAAGCAACCAACTACATTAACTCTTAAATTATAAACTTAACTCGTTACCTTTTTACCCTCTTTATACCTATAAAACTTACATAGGAAACTATCCAATCATACTTGCTATTTACATACTAGTTTAATAAAGTATACAAGGGACCAGGGCATTTCATGCCCTACATATGCTGTGTCTTCCTTTTTTTCCAATGAGTACAAGTTATTACAGTAAATTTTTGGCCAAAATCTTGATAATTCTGTTTTACACCTAAATAACTAGCAGTCACAATAGTAATGGAATACCATACTCAAAATTTCATTGTTTTCAGAACTTCTGGATCCTATTTGAATAGAAATTAAATATTCTACTTACCGAAAACTTACCAAGTTCAAATCATATTAATTCCTGTGGATACCAAATAATAGATTATGGGTTACTTACTCATGATTAAAAAACTTAAATATATGCTTATTTAAATATTTTGTTATACTCAGCTCTATCAGAATTAAGTTTTAGTTCATATCTGTATCATTTAGCAGTTGAACATTAAATTCATCATCTGAACTGGAATGGTAACCCCTCCCCCCAAATTATAGTCACTAACTAAAACTCACCTAAGTTATCCCACCCTAAAACTTGACACAGATCATTGGGATATGCCAATACCTAAGATTAAAAAAAAAACTGTTAGGTTTTTCATAGTTTAATTGGCAGCTTTGTCTTGTAGTTTTTTCCCACAGATCTAACAGGTAGTTCTATGAGTAAAGGAAACTACATAGTTACTCTATGAGGCGTTTCCAACGACGTAGGTTTATAGAAAAAGCCCCATCGGGATAGACCTCAATGCTTAATCATTGTTTAATTAATTTTAAAGTAAGTAATTTAAAGAAATCATACAATGAGTTAATCACGACATGTATTTTAAAATCAATCCTTAGGAAAGATAGTATAAAGTACCAAGTAGCTATTACAGCTGAACCAAAAAATTACATATGTAAATTTAAGCTTTATTATTAACAACTTCATTACCAGATTACTGCAAAACTATTTAAATGAATTTTTGCCTTTAAATTGAGAACTAAAATGTAAAATATTTTCTCATTGATAACAATTATGAAAATACAGAAAAATGTTAATATGCCTGATGTTCTGACCATTTGGGGATCCCTGAGGACAAATTTGGCATTTGTATATCATTCAGATTTATGAAATTATGTGTCCTGTGTAGTCATTTCTAACATTACACTATATAATCTTCTACTTCATTTTAGTATATGCATCAGAATATTGTGGGACTTCCCTGGTGGTTTACTGGTTAAGACTTAGCACTTCCACTGCAGGGGGTGTGGGTTCTATGCTCATCACTATAGAGAAATGCAAATCAAAACTATAATCAAGTACCATCTCACATTGGTGAGAATGGCCATCGTAAAGTCTACAAATAATAAATGCCAGACAGGGTGTTGGAGAAAAAAAAAGGAACCTTCTCCTACATTGTTGGTGGGAATGTAGATTGGTACTGCCACTACAGAAAACACGAGAGCTACCATATGATGAGCAATCCCACGCAAAGAAAAACATGGTTGGAAAGGATACGTGTACCTGTGTTCACTACAGCACTGTTCCAAGATATGGAACCAACATGTCCACTGAGAGATAAACTGATAAAGATGTGTGGGAGGGGTGTGTATTTTACTCAGCCATTAATATGAAAATGATGCCATTTGCAGCAACATGGATCTAGCGATATAGAAAGCAAACTAAGTCAGAAATAGGTATCACTTACATGTGGAATCTAAACTACCACCCAAATGAACAGATCTATGAAACAAACAGATATGGGCTTGTGGTTGGACAAGAGGTGGGGGTGTGGGGGAGCCACAGACTGGGAACTTGGGATTAGCAGATACAAATTCGTAAGATAAACAAGGGCTTACTATATAGCACAGGGAATTAATATGCTGTGATAGATCATAAGAGAAAAATTATATAACTGAGTCACTTTGCTGTACAGCAGAAATTAGCATTGTAAATCAACTATGCTTCAATTTTTAAAATGTACAGGGGGTATTAGAAGATTAAAAATTCATATGCTTGAAGAGGGAATATCCAAGATTCTGATAGCTTATAGTTCTGGGACCCCTTCCTGCAAGCAAATCCTGGCACAATGTCACTATAAAACATGCCAATCCTGAGATGCATTTTCTGAAATTACATGATGAATAGAAATTTAAAGTTGGCAAAAATGGCTTTCAAAAATTAAACCTCTGGAGAAGTTCTGACAATGTATCGTATTTACACAAATCTGAACAAAACTTACCTAAAGCATTAGACATATCTTTGCAAAATCCAGATACTGTATTCCGAAGATAAAAGCCTAAAAAAAGAAGCCCATCTTTGTTTGTTTTATGTCAACATTAAAACTGAGTACTAGGATCAATATAGCTGGTAATTTAGAAGCTTATTTAGCTTTACAGCCCTGGAAGCAATCTTTATGCTCATCAATACACATCCATTTTATGGATCATGTTCCTTCTTATCTGTATCAGAACTCATACTGAACAATGAGTTGTGGGTTGCAAAAGAGGATTTACTTTCGCACTTGTCTGTAAGTCTTTGTCTACAAATTAAACAAAAACAAACACAAGTGCTACTGTAAAATGCATTATATATGTGGTGATAGGATATTTGAAATACAAGTAATTAGGAAGGGAAAATTAAGTTATTACAGTACTCAGCATTTCACACTAAACTCGTCTAAAGAAAACAAAAACAGGAAATTGTAGATACCCTACCTAAGGAGGGTAGGTGGAAAAAAAATCATTGTTTATGCAAACTTTTCAAGATTACAATCTGTTATTTGATTCAGTGTTAAAATGGTACCTTTAAGTTCTCTTACCTAGAAATAAACCATCATAGGCAAAAACAGTAGGACTTTTGTTTATTATTTGTCAAGTCAATCTCTGCAGTAACAGCCTCAATTTTTTTCTACATAATTTTTCTTATAATAACTACTTCAGGAGTTTCACAAATCTGTTTAAGTATTCTTTATTTTCTTACAGGGTTTTTTTCTAAGGCTGGCATATATATATACACACTTATCTTTGCTTTTATTCTGTTTACCTTGTCTGGTATTTATAATCTTATCTCTCTTCAGGCCATTTTGTCCTCTATAATCTTATCTCTCTTCAGGCCATTTTGTCCTCTATCCAGTGTTTAGATTTTGATGTTCTCTTTTTAAGCAAAGCAGTTTCTTCAGTATATTCTTCTTGATCCAAATGTACATTCTGCTTCTTCTTTGGAAATTCAGAACTTATTATGAAATAACTGTTCTCCTGCATAAGAAGTATTGGTAAGACATATAACCAATTTCACTGCACTAGTAATTACATACAACTAGGTTACTTAAAATAACTTGAAAATTACATTTGGATTTTTTCTTTCTTATTTGATATCCTAGTAACAATAAAACACATGAAGACTTACAATACTCTTGACACTTATTGACACAGTAATGCTAATTGATGTTCTCAATTATCTATAAAATTCTCATTTTTATCCTCACATTTCTTGCACCAAGGGCTTTGAGGCTTTCTAAAATTAGACAGTTAACACTACAGGATGAAAATCTCCCTTTGTCAACTCCTGCCCTCCCAAAACAAAGTGGAATAAAAATGTCACTTACCACCAACTTAATATCACATTCATCATGTTCAAGGTTTGCTGCAATCTCCTCCTCTGCTCTGCAATATTAAAAACATTATCACTCAGATGACAATAAATTCATAGCATACTGTTATGACATACAACTGAACCCGCAATACCAGTTGATTATCACTATTAAATTTAAGTATGAATACTTATTAAGTAACATTTAATCCTTAAAGAATTAATGAATTTCTCCCGAGAAACCTGTATGCAGGTCAAGAAGCAACAGTTAGAACTGGACATGGAAGAAGACTGGTTCCAAATTGGGAAAGGAGTGTGTCAAGGCTGTATACTGTCACCCTGCTTATTTAACTTACATGCAGAGTACATCATGAGAAATGCCAGGCTGGAAGAAGCATAAGCTAGAATCAAGATTGCCAGGAGAAATATCAATAACCTCAGATACGCAGATGACACCACCATTATGGCAGAGAGTGAAGAAGAACTAAAGAGCCTCTTGAAAGTGAAAGAGAGTAGAAAAGAGTTGGCTTAAAACTCAACATTCAGAAAACTAAGATCATGGCATCTGGTCCCATCACTTCATGGCAAACAGACGAGGAAACATGGAAACAGTGACAGACTATTCTCTTGGGCTCCAAAATCACTGCAGATGGTGACTGCAGTCAGGAAATTAATAGATGCTTGCTCCTTGGAAGAAAAGCCATGACCAACCTAGAGAGCATATTGAAAAGCAGACATTACTTTGTTGATAAAGGTCAGTCTAGTCAAAGCTATGGTTGTTCCAGTAGTCATGTATGGATGTGAGTGTTGGCCCATAAAGAAAGCTGCACACTGAAGAAATGATGCTTTTGAACTGTTGTGTTAGAGAAGACTCTTAAGAGTCCCTTAGACTGCAAGGAGATCCAACCAGTGAATCCTGAAAGAAATCAGTCCTAAATATTCCTTGGAAGGACCGATGCTCAAGCTGAAATTCCAATACTTTGGCCACCTGATGTAAAGAACCAACTCCTTGGACAAGACCCTGATGCTGAGAAAGACTAAAGGCAGGATAAGGGGACAACAGAGGATGAGATGGTTGGATGGCATCACCAACTGGATGGACAGTTTGAGCAAGCTCTGGGAGCTGGTGATGGACAGGGAAGCCTGGCATGCTGCAGTCCATGGAATCCCAAAGAGTCAGCCATGACTGAGCGACTGAACTGAACATTTAATATGAATTTTAAACTATTAAATCAAAATCTAAACAAACTGATAGTATAATGTGGAGCAACATAAAAATTTAAAAGCACAACGTTTAAAATTGTTCCAATGTCTGAACTTACGCTGACTCTTCAATAGGAGAGAGAGATCCGTCATCATCCAAGTATCTGTATCTTCGACTATCGAGGTCGTCTTTTTCTAAATCTTCAGCAACATTCATCTGTTTCAAGGATTCCTTGAGGTAGTATTCATACTTGAGTTTTTCAAGGTAGTTAAAAAATCCTCTTGCCACTGCTTGCTATATACCAGAACATCCTGTTGTCAGTCACAGACTTGGAAAAAAAAATTTTTCTGCCACAGCTTAGCAGATGGATGCTTATGTTCTATAACAAGGAAGCTCTAACTCTGCCATATGGCGATCACCCCTATCAAACACTGCTTATAAAAAGAATTCACTGTTCTACCGAGCGAGTTACCAAAGTTGGTACACCAAGAAAAACAAGCACAAATCTTCTATATGGTTTGGATGCTTCTAAAGACTTATTTTTTAATGCAAATTGAAAGATCTTTTTTAGTCACTTTAAACATAAAAGGTTAATAATTACTAATCCTTTCCAATAAATCAGATTTTAGAACAAGTGACATCAAGTTATGCTGCTGCTGCTAAGTTGCTACAGTCATCAGACTCTGCGACCCCACAGTCAGCAGCCTACCAGGCTCCCCTGTCCCTGGGATTCTTCAGGCAAAAACACTGGAGTGGGTTGCCATTTCCTTCTCCAATGTATGAAAGTGAAAGGTGAAAGTGAAGTCGCTCAATTGTGTCTGACCAATTATGTAGTCACTTAAAATTCAAATATTTGAGTCTACTGCTATGAACTGGCTGACCTGTCAGGTGATTCTTTCAGAAATGAAATCTACTAAAGGCACTGAACACGAAAGTCAGGTGTGGGTTTGACTTAGGTTATAGTAAAACAACGAAGCATTATTTGAGTTTTAGGAATGATGTTTAAAACCTGTTTGGTAAGAGCAAGGTATAAAAACATCCTTGGAGCACTTTACATGCAGATATATCCACCCAAACCAGTGAAGATTACCTCCAGAAGCCCAAGTCAACTTTGAACTGAAGGATGGAGGTGGCATTTAAGTGGCAGTATAGTCAGGATAAAGAAGTATTATCAAAGTTACAAATTGCATGCTCCAGGTGTTAACTAAATTCTGAAAGTGACCAACAGCTCATTTCACACATTTAAGCTGTGTATGAGCATATATAATGACTCACCTCAAAGGTTAAAATTTTTCTCCAAGGTAATGGTTTTCTTCCATTTTCTGATTCTAAAAATGGGAAACCAGGTCTTTTGTCTTTAAATTGTTTCTCAGTAATTTGTGAGTATCTAGTGGTTCTCCTTCCTTTTGGTCTTCCCACTGATCTTCCCGTTGGCTTGTATTTCTTCTTTTTACGTTTACGTTTCTTATTTTTGAATCTTTCAAAAATAGCCTTTAAAGTCAGTGGTCTTGGCTCTATAGATGAGTCACTAGATGACTCTGTTGCTTGAGTATTTTTGGGTATGTGAACGAATTTTCTAATAGTGTTTCTTTGCCTCCGTTTAGGTGGGACAGGAACACACTGAGTTTTAAATAAGCTGCTACCAGAGGAAGAGTTGTCACTAGAAAACAGGGAAAGATTAATCACACCCTCTCAAATTACTGAATATTTATTACCAATAATATACGTTTTTAAAATCCAAGCAGGAAAACACGCTTAGAATAATTTCTTAAAAGATGGGCTCAGTACTAACAAACTGCTAAAGTGGGCCATAATGCCACTGCCATGGTGATCTTCCTTTATGTAAGTTCCATAAAGGTATTCTGTCCACTGCTAGATCCTAAACGAAATAGGACAAAGCCTCCTCTAAATAAAACAAGAGTATCTTAGTAGAGAGGTATCTGATGTGAATATACTAGAAATGCTTGTGATTTCCCAGTGAGATCAATGATTTAGACTAGACACATTTCATGGTAATACATAAGCCAGCATCCTTGCTAATGTGAAATAATGAGAACAAGTTGATTTTAAAGCAAGACTAATACCCATCTTCTTAGTTCAAAAACTTCAAAGGCCTGTCCAAACCAAGTTTTCCTTTTCTGTTTCAATTCTTGAAAATTACATTTACCACCACTCATTACTGACAATGATTTATGCCCTCCCAGTAATTCAAATACAGTAAATATTAGCATCCAGTCTCTTATCCAGGAAAAATCTTTTTTTTTTTAAAAAAGGCACTTACCTTTGATTCTCAGTTTCCACAGCTGAATCACATGCTGTTGTATAGTTAAGAGAATCCATTCTTGATCCAAGTCCCTCTCAAATTATCTTTTGCTTTGAACAGATTTCTGACCATATAAAATATGGTAAATTTTAGTGTAGTGGTGTAGTTTCCCTGAACAAATTAATGCCAACAGTTAGTAATCAGAGTAATGCAAATTTTGATGTAGCTGTGCGTTATGTAAATAATATGTAAATTAAGGCCATATCACTTACAAAGCCTTTAATATTTTCTGGTAGTAACTGTAAATTCAGATCAATTCTAAAATCTAGAGATTTGATTCACGGGTTCTGTTTCAGTTTTGCCTCCTTCATCTGTCCAATGGAATAAGATCCCGGAAGAATAGGTAATTTCCAACAGTATCAAGGAACTTTCCCAAAATGTAATTTTAACCCTTAGCCATAGTAATGTACAATGAAGAGTATCAGTGTTCAACAGCATAAGTTAACTACTATGTGTGGCCCAGTATAGCAAGGAAAAAAATCCAAACTCCTGGTCTGGGATTTACTATTGGGGTATTAAAAATTCTGCTCTTTCCAAGTTCTCAATAAAAGGCTTGCAGACAATGCCCTTTGTCTTTTTTTCACTTCCTTGGATACAGTATTTAGGGCAAAATTATTTCTTTTAAATTTATTTTAATTGGAGGCTAATTACAATATTGTATTGGTTTTGCCATACATCGACATGAATCCGCCACAGGTGTACACGTGTTCCCCATCCTAAACCCCCCTCCCACCTCATACCATCCCTCTGAGTCTTCTCAACCTCCCTTATAGAGGATACCATCATTCTCCCACTGTTCTTAGTTTTTAGCATTTTAAGAGCGATATATTTCAAATACAGGAAAACAATAGGTCAGAGATCTCAAGCTTTGCAAAATCCGAGTCATGAAGTGAAGTCGCTCAGTCGTGTCTGACTCTTTGCCACCCCATGGACTGCAGCCTCCCAGGCTCCTCCGTCCATGGGATTTTCCAGGCAAGAATACTGGAGTGGGTTGCCATTTCCTTCTCCAGGAGATCTTCCCAACCCAGGGATTGAACCCGGGTCTCCGGCTTTATAGGCAGATACTTAAGTGGAGCCAATGGCAGCGATGGTGTACCTGAGCGCACTATCAAAATTAAAGTTAACACAATCTTTGGGGAAATCTGGAAAGCAACCCTGTGGAAGTGCTGCTTTCTAGTCGGTAACTCTGCTGACCAAACCACGCGGCCGCGAACAACTTCCCCTCAGCGCCTTGCGCGATCCTGGGGCAAGCGTCTCCAGGAGGCGCCCACTTCGGGCGAGAATGCGTCAGCAATGGCTACCTCGCACTCAACCGCCATTTAGAGAATAAGCATTGTTTATGCTCCATTTTAACATCCAATTCACGGGCCACGCTCGGGCCACGGTAGCAGCGCAGCCCTAGGCCTGCAGTCCACAACCACCGCGGGCCCTCCGCCATTAGGGCCCAACTCACGCGGCTGGACCCCACCCCGCCCCGCCCCGCGGGCCCGGGAAAAGCCACAAGAGCGACCCCTCCGCCGCCCGCAAGGCCCAGACGCCAGTGTCCTCTTTCCGACCCCTCCAAAGACGGATGGTGCATACCAACCTGCGCTGGCTCGTGGTACGGGCCTCTGCTGCGAACAGCAACCTACCGACCATAGCACTCCGAAAGGTATACTGTAGGCAACCTCCGCCGTCGCGCGGGAGGAAAGGCTGGGCGCGCCGCGCGCCCAAGTTAATAGTGGGGCGGAAGTCTCGCGATAACAACTAGACTCCGGGATGAACGGGAGAGCTGGGAGGTGGCACGACGCGGGCGCCGTGTTTATCCCCGCGTTGGGAGGGCCGATTCCAGTGGGCGGAGCCTTGGACGCCCTAATCCTGAAGAGGCGGAATTGAATGAGGTAAGAGCAGGCGTCTGATGTAGGCTTCTCTAACAGACTAGGTAAGTGGAATAGCCTAGGACGTTTAGGCCAACGTTTCGGGAATAAATTGTGGGGTCAGGCGGGTGGAATGCACGTGAACTGCAAGGAAACAGGCACTCCGCCTGACTTGCTCCCAGTGGCTTCACCTCTGCTGAGGTTTCCTGTAACTGTCCAGAGTCACTGCGGGTCTTGTGGGGGATGTGCGAGTGTGTGTCTCTGGCCAGGTGTGTTTTGTCGTGTTGTGTCCGCTTTTGCCTTCAGAAATCGCTTCTCCGTTAAATTGTGAGAGGATCGTACCTTGACCGTGACTCAAAATGTGTAACCTTTGTACTGGAAGCCTCTGTTACGCAAGCACTCCCAGCTCCCTGCTCCACCTTCGAACTCGTGTTGTTACCTACAGGAGTTGCTTAACAGATCACAGCAGACACCCGCGACGGATTTTTGTTGTTCGTTTTCTCAGTTCCCTAAATGGTTCAGTTCAGTCGCTCAGTCGTGTCCGACTCTTTGTGACCCCATGAACCGCAGCAGGCCAGGCCTCCCTGTCCATCACCAACTCCTGGAGTTCACCCAAACCTATGTCCATCGAGTTGGTGATGCCATCTGACCATCTCATCCTCTGTCGTCCTCTTCTCCTGCCTTCAATCTTTGCCAGCATCAGGGTCTTTTCAAATGAGTCAGCTCTTCGCATCAGGTGGCCAAAGTATGGGAGTTTCAGCTTCAGCATCAGTCCTTCCAATGAACACCCAAGACTGATCTCCTTTAGTATGGGCTGGTTGGATCTCCTTGCAGTCCAGGGGACTCTCAAGAGTCTTCTCCAACACCACAGTTCAAAAGCATCAATTCTTCAGCACTCAGCTTTCTTTATAGTCCAACTCTCACATCCGTACATGACCACTGGAAAAACCATGGCCTTCACTAGACGGACCTTTGTTGGCAAAGTAATGTCTCTGCTTTTGAATATGCTGTCTAGGTTGGTCATAACTTTCCTTCCAAGGAGTAAGCGTCTTTTAATTTCATGGCTGCAATCACCATCTGCAGAGATTTTGGAGTCCAGAAAAACAAAGTCAGCCACTGTTTCCACTGTTTCCTGAATGGTTACTGTGTTAAAAAGCTAAAAGTTTAAACTAGTTTAGTTTTGATGTTTTTTGTTTTTCCCAAAGTACTTACAAAAAGGAATGAGCTGAAAAAAAAAATTAAAAAAAAAAAAAAGGAATGATTTGGCTTGATCTCTAGTCCAACTCTTTGCGAACCCACGGACTGTGTAGCACCAGGCTCCTCTGTCCGTGGGATTTTCCAGGCAAGAAAACTGGAGTGGGTTGCCATTTCCTCCTCCAGGGTATCTTCCTGACCCAGGAATCAAATCCTCAGCTTCTTGTATCATATAATAAAACCAGGAAAGCAGTTTAGTCTTATTTTGTGGACAGTATCATGTTAGGATTGAATTGATCTGAAAAGTAATCTAGCCTCTTTACTCAATTTTGCTCTAAATGTTGAACAATTCCAGGCACAGATAGTCAACTCTTGTAGGGTTTGTGAAGCACAGTAAGTTCCAGAACAGGGATTGCATGCCTTATCCCCTGCCATATTTCCAGAGTGCACTTGCCTCTGTAATTTGTGAAGCTCAGTACAAAATGAAAATGCAGTGTCCCTTGTTCAAAATTCAATGGGAAAGTGCCATTAAAGCTACTAAGATATAAGCTGTCTCATTTCTTCCGTAGTATCTCTTTCAACTTGTCATGATGTTTTAACTAATAGCATTAATTTGCTATTATTATCAAGGGCATTATTAATCATGCTATTTTATTGATTATTAATCACTATATTATTAATAATAGCATTAATTTGCTCTTTATTGTCAAGAGAAATTAAAAGGTTAATTCATTAGCACGAGATTTACCACTCTATATTGTGTAATACCAGTTTTAAATACAAACATAAGATTTAGCTTATATGCAGAATCACTGAAATTAGGCTTATGTATTTTGTTCTCACTCTAACACTGAACAAAACTAACACCCCTGTCTTTATTTCACTTCTTGATTTACTTCTTGATGCGTGCTCATTCTACCAACTCCATGGAATCCAGGGAATTTGATTCTCAGTGAACTCTCTTGGATTGTGGGTCCAACAGCATTTTACATTCACAGGACTTAAATGATTTATGTGAATGGGAAGCAAGGATTTGTTGCCAAAATCTTGACTCTCTGTGCACTGATGCCAAAGGACTTAAATGATTTATGTGAATGGGAAGCAAGAATTTGTTGCCAAAATCTTGACTCTCTGTGCATTGATGCCAACCAGAAACACGGAGACAGTTATGGCGAAGGAAATGGAGGCTTGCTTTCTTTGGCAGGCATAGAGGGAACACAGTAGGCTAGTGCCTCAAGACCTGTGATCCTCTCCCTGGGTATTAGGGAGAGGTTATGCAAGATCCCCTGGAGAAGGGAATGGCAACCCACTCCAGTATTCTTGCCTAGAGAATTCCATGGACAGAGGAGCTGAGTGGGCTACAGTCATGGGGTTGCAGTGAGTCTGATTGAGCGACTAACACACAATGTAGTCAAGTCAGGAGCATGTGACTTGTTATGTCATGGCAATAGCAGTCTTGCATTCTTCTGCAAAATTTCAAAAAGGGTGGGGTTCCTGACAAGATTAGGGTGTATGCAACTGAGAACCAACTCATCCAAATAAATATTTTAGAAAAAAATAAAAACGACATTTGCTTTCCATTTTAGAATAAATCTTTTAATTCTGTATGGTAGCCATTTATTTTAATTATTATCACCAAGTAAACTGCTCCTGGATACAGAGTTAAAGTTTTGGCTGTCATCTGAGATATATATATATATATATATATTCATATTTAATAATGCTATATTTGCTAAATAAAGTTAAATTTAAATTAAAATATTTAAATGTCACTATATCTTGTTTCCAAGTATGTATAAGTATCTTAATGTGTATGTATAAATATTCTATATTGTGAAAGGAAACAATGTTAAAAAATAAATGATGGGCAAGAAAAAAAATTTTTTTTGCACTTTTAAAATTTTCTTATTTATTTATTTTTTAGTTTATTTTAATTGGAAGCTAATTAATTTACAGTGTTGTGGTAGTTTTTGCCACACAGTGACATGAATCAGCCATGGGTGTACATGTGTCCCTCATCCAGAACCCCCCTCCCACTTCCCTCCCCATCCCATCCCTCAGGGTTGTCCTAGTGCACCGGCTTTGAGTGCCCTGTTTCATGCATGGAACTTGGACTGGTGATCTGTTTCACACATAATAATATACATGTTTCAGTGCTATTCTCTCAAATCATCCCACCCTTGCCTTCTCCCACAGAGTCCAAAAGTCTGTTCTTTATATCTGTGTCTCTTTTGCTGTCTCACATATAGGGTTGTTGTTACCATCTTTCTAAATTCCATATATATGCATTAATATACTGTTTTGGTGTTTTTCTTTCTGACTTACCTCATGTGTACCCCAATGTTCATTGCAGCACTGTTTATAATAGTTAAGACATAGAAGCAACCTAGATATCCATTGGCAGACGAATGGATAAGAAAGTTGTGGTACATATACACAATGGAATGTTACTTGGCTATTAAAAAGAACACATTTGTATCAATTCTACTGAGGTGGATGAAACTGGAGCCTATTACACAGAGAAAAATAATTTGCAAAACAAAAGAAAAACAAAATTTTTTTTTAATGTATGTAAGATGATGGGACTTCCCTGGAGGTATAGTGGTTAAGAGTCCATGCTTACCCTGTAGGGGGTTTGGGTTCTATCCCTGGTCAGGGAACTAAGATTCTGTGGCTTGTTCATGTGTGCTAAGTCACTTAAGTCATGTCTGACTCTTTGTGACCCCATGGAGTATAGCCTTGCAGGCTCCTCTGTCCATGGAATTCTCCAGGCAAGAATACTGGAGTGGGTTGCCATGCACTTCTCCAGGTGATCTTCCCAACCCAGGGATTGAACCCATGTCTCTTGGTGTCTCCTGCATTTATTGACAGGCAGGTTCTTTACCACTAGCACCACCTGGGAAGCCCTTGCATGAAGTGTATACAAGATTGTATGTACTTCTTTCTTTGTATGTATTTTCTGTCCATCTGAAATTATTTCAAAAGTTAAAATGGCTTATTCCTAAACAATTATAGTTTATTTCAATTTGAAAATATATTTTAGGGAATTCCCTGGAGGTCCACAGGCTTCCCAGGTGGCACTAGAGGTAAAGAATTCACCTGCCAATGCAGGAAACACCAGAGATTCAAGTTTGATCCCTGGTTCTGAAAGATTCCTCTGAAGGAGGAAATGGCAACCCACTCCAGTATTCTAGCCTGGAAAATTCCATGGACAGAAGAGCCTAGTGGGCTACAGTCCACAGGGTCACAAAAGAGTCAAACACGACTGAGCATGCACGCACCTAACCACCACCCTGGAGGTCCAGTGGTTAGGACTCCAAGCTTCACTTTCACTGCTAAGGGCTCAGGTTTGATGCCCTGGTCAGGGAACTAAGATTCTGCAAGTGGCATGTTGCTGCCAAAAAGAAAATATATTTGAAGTAATTAAAATATGATGATATAGGGTTTGGGGCCCAGTATCAAGAGTTTACATTTTATTTGGGAGACCAAATTATGCATATTAAGTAAATAAAGGGCTTCCCTGGTAACTCAGTAAAGAATCTGCCTACAGTGTGAGAGACCAGGTTCCTTCCCTGGGTCAGGAAGATCCCCTGAAGAAGGGGATCAACCCACTCCAGTATTCTTGCCTGGAGAATCCCATGGACAGAGGAACAGGGTAATAAATTTTGGTATTTGATCAAGTACTAAAGAAGTGTCAGGTCTTAAATATATGTTTGTGAAGGATGTGTTGTTTGAAACTATTGTCAAAATTAGAAATCCAGTTTCTAAGAAAATTATGAATCTTGAAAATTAAAAAAAAATTTGGAAGAGTATTTCAAATGTTGCCAAAGGACCACCTTTTACTTAGTAAGTAATGATATGTCTGGAGAAGGAAATGGCAACCCACTCCAGTATTCTTGCCTAGAGAATCCTGTGGACAGAGGAGCCTGGTGGGCTGCTGTCCATAGGGTCTCATAGAGTCAGACACGACTGAA
The DNA here is from genome assembly GCF_032452875.1 of Bos javanicus. Lineage (NCBI taxonomy): Eukaryota > Metazoa > Chordata > Mammalia > Artiodactyla > Bovidae > Bos > Bos javanicus. The sequence goes on along the minus strand of NC_083896.1, from coordinate 1,145,597 downwards.
GCGACTTAGCATGCATGCATGCATGCGTTGTAGAAGGAAATGGCAACCCACTAAAGTATTCTTGCCTGGAGAATCCCAGGGACGGAAGAGCCTGGTGGGCTGCCATCTATGGGGTCACACAGAGTCGGACACGACTGAAGCGACTTATCAGTAATGATATGTCAGACAGTATTCAGATTAATGAGGTATTCATTAACAATTTTAATGATAAATCCAACAGTGTTCTTAGAAACACCCTTAAGAATTTTGTCTTTATTCCTTGCTGTGATTGGCCTAGAGTGGGATTTCTCCACCCACCTAGTATTACTTTTGTTTGTTTGTGCTTTTTGGCTCACATTTTATTTAACTCTGTCTGCTTGCTCACCTCATCACCTGTACACTTGAGGTAAGATACTAATCTCTGCATAAATGTCTAATTATTGTAAAATACTTAGCATATATTTTTAAAAAATCAAATTATACTTCATTAGTTATCAGAATAATTGAACATTAAAGCTGTTTACCAAAAAAAAGTTTATTTGTAAATGAAATGATTCGAATGTCAAAAGCTAATCATTTGTAGAAATTGCCATTTTTCTTAGTAATTTAAATTTTCTCTTGTAAAAGTGATAGTGTAAGAAACTCATTTAATTTTTAGCCTAATTGTCAAATACAAAATAGAAAACACAAGTAAATGATCTATTATAGAAGTACCTGAACATCCTACAACCATCTCTTATTCTACAACCACTTAAACACTTACTCATAAACCTTAGCAACTACCTACCTTTGCTTCAGCATCTATCTTCCTTGAACCAACTGTTAGAAAGATGCATGTTCAGTCCAGGTACATGACTGGAGAAAAATGAATCATGTGCCCTCTTGATTTGGTATTCCTTTTGTCTATTTAAATGTCAGCTATTTAAGGTGTTAGTATTAAAAGAGGTTACTTGGACATTTCTCATTCCAGTTATTAAATACTAAAAGCTGTGGTTGCCTTTCTGTGAGGACAGACACCTAAATGCCCTTTTGCCTTCCTTATATAACTGAACTCTTTCATTTCCAGAGCTTTAGATGTTCATGCTTGGTGCAATGTGAACTCTTGCAATCATTAATCTACACTTGCTTTATTTTGTAAATCCTCATGAATTCTCACAACTCAGGTTGGGACTTCAACCCACTGTCTTTTGAGATCACACACTCAGGACTTAATGAAGCTCAAGTCTTTAGGTCTTATCTAAAGAAAGTACTCAGTGAGAGACAAAGTGATAGGAAGTAGATTTATTTACAGAGACATTTCAAAAATACACAGAAGAACTGCACAAAAAAGATCTTCATGACCCAGATAACCACAATGATGTGATCACTCACCTAAAGCCAGACATCCTGGAATGTGAAGTCAAGTGGGCCTTAGGAAGCATCACTGCAAACAAAGCTAGTGAAGATGATGGAATTCCAGTTGAACTATTTCAAATCCTAAAAGGCGATGCTGTGAAAGTGCTGCACTCAATATGCCAGCAAATTTGGAAAACTCAGCAGTGGCCACAGCACTGGAAAAGGTCAGTTTTCATTCCAATCCCAAAGAAAGGCAATGCCAAAGAATGTTCAAACTACTGCACAATTGCACTCATCTCATACTCTACGCTGGCAAAGTAACTCTCAAAATTCTCCAAGTGAGGCTTCAACAGTACATGAACCGTGAACTTCCAGATATTCAAGCTGGATTTAGAAAACGCAGAGGAACCAGAGATCAAATTGTCAACATCCATTGGATCATTGAAAAAGCAAGAGTTTGAGAAAAACATTTAATTTTGCTTTATTGACTATGCCAAAGCCTTTGACTGTGGATCACAACAAACTGTAGAAAATTCTTCAAAAGATGGGAATATCAGACCACCTGACCTGCCTCTTGAGAAATTTGTATGCAGGTCAGGAAGCAACAGTTAGAACTGGGCATGGAACAACAGACTGGTTCCAAATTGGGAAAGTAGTACATCAAGGCTGTTTACTGTCACCCTGCTATTTAACTCATATGCAGAATACATCATGCGAAATGCTGGGCTGGATGAAGGAGAAGCTGGAATCAAGATTGCTGGGAGAAATATCAATAACCTCAGATATGCAGATGACACCACCCTTATGGCAGAAAGCGAAGAAGAACTAAAGAGCCTTTTGATAAAAGTGAAAGAGGAGAGTAAAAAAGTTGGCTTAAAACTCAACATTCATTGATGGACAGGGAAGCCTGGCGTGCTCCAGTCCATGGGGTTGCAGAGTCAGACACGACTGAGCAACTGAACTGAACTAATTTCATAAACAGAATGCCATCTGTCTCAAAAAGCAAGATGGCCTTGGAAGAAAGATGGACAGTGTGGGCCAGCTCAGAAAGCTAGAGGTCCCAAAATGTAGGGTGGTTAGTTTTTATGGGCTGGGTAACTTCATAGGCTAACAAGTGGGAGGATTATTCCAACTATTTGGGGCAGAGATTTTCGGGAATTGGGCCACCACCCACTTTTTGGCCTTCTGTGGTTATGGTGCTTATGGGTGTGCCATTTAGATGCTAATGCTTTACAACTAATGCTCAAGGTCTACTGGAAGTTGAATCTTTTGCCATCTTGGACTTAGTTGGTTCAGAATAGTTTTTCCCCAATAGCTATGTTATTCTTTTAAAGGTTGTGCCTTGTCCCCTAAGGAAGAAAGAAGATGGCTTGTGCTGAATATTCTTTTCATGTGCCAAGTCTAGAGGAGCTTGTTGGAGGTAAATACTATATTGAGTCTTTTTTATTATCCTAAGGGAAAAAAATAAAAATAAAACATTCCAAGATAGGAGAGTCCAAATCTCTACCTCTCAAAAAAACCTAAATTCACCATTCAAATAGTCTTGATGAAATACTAACTTTACAGAATGAAAATGAATATGATAATCCAAGATTTAAATGTGTGTGGTGCCCAAAGAGTACACAGTTTTGCTTTATTAACTTTTTACCAGTTGCAGTACTCTTAAAATAATCTACTGTGATACATTAATCATGTTTCCAATCTACTACTTTTTCCCCCTCTCCTGATACGACAGACTGCCAGTGAACCTTGCTTAGGTTTTTCTGTGTATATTTTTAGGTATCTCACCTTATTTGAACAAGAATTTAAGGTAGTGTCACAGGATTAATTCGAGGGAAGGGATCTATTAATAGGTAAGAAAAAGAAAGTGAAGCCAGGAGAGAGAAGGAATATATATATATATATATATATATATATATATATACACATAATTATGACAGATTCAAGGCAATGGCACCCCACTCCAGTACTCTTGCTTGGAAAATCCCCTGGGCAGAGGAGCCTGGTAGGCTGCAGTCCATGGGGTCGCTAAGAGTTGGACACGACTGAGCGACTTCACTTTCATGCATTGGAGAAAGAAATGGCAACCCACACCAGTGTTCTTGCCTGGAGAATCCCAGGGACGGGGGAGCCTGGTGGCCTGCTGTCTATGGGGTCGCATAGAGTCGGACACTACTGAAGCGACTTAGCATAGCATGGCAAGTTGATATTGGGCAGAAACCAACACAACATTGTAAAGCAATTTTCTTCCAATTAAAAAATAGATCCAACATGCCTCAACCAAGACCTGTTGCAGTCAAATAAATAAATATTAAAAACAAAAAAGATTCTGGAGGGGTGCACAAATCCTTGTTCGGGGAACTAAGATCCCACATACCACCCAGCATGGCCAAATAATCAAGTTTAAAAAAAAAGGTATAAACTGTTTCCAGTATCCCAGAAGACTCCTCACACTTTCTTAGTCAATATCACTTTCCCAGGAAGTGACCATTGTTGTGACTTCTGTGACCTTAGATTAGTTGCCTTTGTTTGAAATACAGATAAGTGAAGTCATATAGCACATACTTTCATGTCCTCTTTTGCTAAACATTTTGCCTGTAAACATTAATGAAGGTGTTGCATGTAATTGCTTACTTTCTAGCAGTTTAAATATTTACGTTTCAATTCCTGGAATCCTTTCCCTAAAAGAAAATGAGTGCAGTGTTTATCTTCAGGGGTTTATAATCACTATAGCTTACAGTGGTATTTATGGAAGTATTTATGTATATTAGTATGCATATCTTGTGATTAATTATGTGTCTAGTATCTAAATAAGTTCATTAACAAGATTGTTCCCCCCTCTTTTTGTTTGTTTATATGACTTTTTTTGGCAGCACAGCATGCGGGAGTACCTCCTTCAGTAGAAGCATGGGGTCCTAACTGCTGGCCCCCTAGGCTCCTTTTAAATTACTCAAGTTTAGGGACTTCCTGGCACTCCAGAGGGTAAGACTCCTTGCTTCCACTGCAGGTGGCAAAAATTCCATCCCTGTTCTGGGAACTAAGATCCCACATGCTGGGCGCTGCAGCCAGAAAAAAAAAAAAAAATTACACAAGTTTACGTTGGAAATAGGACACACAAAACAATCAAGGGAAGACGATCTGTGATGGCAAATTTCTACCTAATGATAACCCTTTTTCTTGTCTTTATTAGTCTTGCAGAAGGGGCTAACGGATAACTTTGCTGAAGTCCAGGTCTCTGTAGTTGATTGCCCTGATTTAACTAAGGAGCCATTTACCTTTCCTATAAAAGGTAAGCAATCTTTGCAATTAGCTTTTCCTTTTCAGACCAAATCTTTTCCTGAAACCAAAATTATTTTTAAGGATTATCTTAAATTATCTCCAGATAAAGGATATTGCCCCAACTTTTAGATTAAATTGTGCTTCATTTCTGTGATTTCTAATATTCGTCAAATTTCATTTTATACCCTTGTAGGAAAATATGGTGTTTTATGTACTTTTGTAACTTTCATAGGTTATATAATAGCTATCCAGTAGGCTAGCATATGAATATCACATGAAAATTTTATTTTTAATTGTTCAAGTAACTGTTATGGAAACTTATTATAATTTTTATGTTTTATTTATTCAATATCAGAAGGGATCTTAAAAGCCTTGTATTTATTTGAATCATCTATTAAATATTTACATCCCTTTAACAAATTTGTCAACTGGTTACCAATGTTCAAAGTGAGGAGGGACATTAATATTGATACTGAAACAGACTCTGTGTAGCAGTGTCGAATTGACTCTCAGAGACAAAGAGTTTTCCGTGAAGTAGAAAAGAATAGCTTTATTACTTTGCCAGGCAAAAAGGGACATAGCAGACTAATGCTCTCAAAACTATGGGTCCCAAACTGAAGTGGGGGTTGTGGGGAGTCTTAGGGAGGGGTTAGTCATGGGGAGGGGTTTCTCATAAGGATCAGGGTGCTCTCAAGGCTTGCATTTGTTCAGTATAGAGATCGTCTCAGGTGGTCCTATGATCTGTGGTTCTCAAGGTTATTGAACTGTAACTTTCTCTTTGGAATGAAGAATGTTTCATCAAGTAGTTAACATCTTCCATTTGACGGGGGTTTTAGTTCTGCAGAAGAGCTCAAGAATACTGTTCTGTATGTCCTTACTGGAAGGACCCATTCGAAAAGACCCTGATGCTGGGAAAGATTGAAGGCGGGAGGAGAAGGGGATGACAGAGGATGAGATGGTTGGATGGCATCACTGACTCAATGGACATGAGTTTGAGCAAGTTCCGGGAGTTGGTGATGGACAGGAAGACCTGGCGTGCTGCAGTCCAAGGGGTCACAAAGAGTCAAACACGACTGAGCGACTGAACTGAACTGGTATCACTTAAGGAAAAACCTGCCCCAAGGCTACACTATTTATTTTGGCTACTCTTGGCCTTAGTTGTGGCTCGTGGGATCATCACCATGGCGTGAGGACTCTTGGTTGTGGAATACATACAGATCCCCGACCATGGATTGAACCTGGGTCCCATGCATTGGGAATGTGGAGTCTTCACCACTGGACCACAAGGGAAGTCCCCTTAAAATATAACTTTAGCTAAAGCCCTCCACCCCCACAAAAAAAAGATTTTTAAAGGGCTAAGTCATTATAGACTAATATAGAAACTTCATCCAATCCAGACACTGGCCCCAGTTCTAGCCCTTGCCTTACCATCAACTCCATTGCCTTTATGTTACTAACTATATCAAGTCACACTTGGTTATGACAGTATTAGAAACACAAGTGGGGAACTCCTCAGCAATTCAGTGGTTAGGACTCCTAGTCAGGGAACTCAGATACCATAAGGCAAGTGGCCCAGCCAGAAAAACAACAAAAAAGAAAAAAAACACAGGTAGGACAGGGGTCCTAGCTACTTTTAGGTTGGCCAAAAGATTCGTTTGTTTTTTTCCTTAAGATGGCTCTAATAGCACTTAGTTGCATTTAGCTTCATTCAGACAGTTTTGTTAGATTATATTGTGACAGCTGTCATATCAGCATACATTTTTAAAAAACTTATCAAAATGGATAAGTTTTGTGTAACCATTTTAGTATTGAAGATAGAAGAAAAAAAGCAACATTTTCAGCATATTATGCTTTATTACTTGAAGAAAGGTAAAAACACAACTGAAACCCCAAAAAAGATTTGTGCAATGTATGGAAAAGGTGCTGTGACTGAAAAAATGTGTCTGAAGTGGTTTGTGAAGTTTTCTGCTGAAGATACACTGGATGATGCTCCATGGTCAAGTAGACCAGTTGAAATTGATAGTTATCAAATTGAGACATTAATTGAGAATAATCGACTTATACCATGCAAGAGATTGCTGACACACTCAAAATATCCAGTGCTGAAAATCATTTGCAGCAGCTTGGTTATATTCATTGCTTTGACATTTGGGTTCCACATAAGTTAAGCAGAGAAAACCTTCTTGACTATATTACCACATGCGATTTTCTACTTAAATGACATGAAAACATTCTTTAAAAAAAAAAATTGTGATGGGCGATGAAAAGTGAATACTGTACAATAATGTGGAATGGAAGAGATTGTGGAGTAAGTGAAATGAACCACCGCCAACCACACCAAAGGCTGGTCTTCATCCAAAGAAGGTGATGTTGTGAAAATGGAGAGATTTGGAAGGGAGTCCATTCTACTATGAGCACCTTCTGGAAAATCAAACAAGTTAATTCCAAAAAGTACTGTTCCCAATTAGAACAACTGAAAGCAGCACTTAACAAAAAGTATCCAGAATTAGTCAACAGAAAATGCATAATCCTCCATAATGCAAGGCCACATGTTTCTTTGATGACCAGGCAAAATCTGTTATAGCTTGACTGGGAAATTCTAATTCATCTGCCATATTCACCAGACATTGTACCTTTGGATGTCCATTTATTTCGGTCTTTACAAGATTTTCTTCATGGAAAGAATTTCAGTTCCCTAAAAGACTGTTAAAGGCACTGAGAACAGTTCTTTGCTCAAAAAGGTAGAAAGTGTTGGGAAGATGGAATTATGAAGTTACCTGAAAAATGGCAGAAGGCAGTGGAACAAAATAGTGAATACTTTGTTCAACGAAAAATGTGTATTTTATTTTTACTTTAAAAACTGAAGGAAATTTTTGGCCAACACAATACAGATTCTGACCCCTGCTATTTGTAAAATGATGAGAATGGAAAACTTATATACTCTTTTTTTAAAAAACATTGAAGTATAGTTGATTTACAATGTTGTGACAATCTCTGCTGTACAGCAGAGTGATCAGTTATACACATATATACCTTCTTTTTTTATATTTTCCATTATGGTTTATCACAGGATATAGAGTAAAATGTGTATACTCTCTTAAAAATACTTATTTATTGATTCATTTATTTCTCTGCACCTGGTCTTAGTTGTGGCATGCAGAATCTTTAGTTGCAGCATATGGGATCTAGTTCCCTGACCAAGGATTGAACTCAGGCCCCTTGCATTGGGAGCTCAGAATCTTAGCCACTGGATCACCAGGGAAGCCCCAAAAGTTATTGTTGTTCAGTCGCTCAGTTGTATCCGACTCTTGGCAATCCTATGGACCTTATACAGCATGCCAGGCTTCCTTGTCCATCACTATCTCCCGGAGTTGACTCAGACTCATGTCCATTGAGTTGGTGATGCCATCCAACCATCTCACCCTCTGTCGTCCCCTTCTCCTGCCCTCAATCTTTCCCAGCATCAGGGTCTTTTCCATTGAATTGGGTCTTCACATCAACTGGCCAAAGTATTGGAGCTTCAGCATCAGTCCTTCCAATGAATATTAAGGGTTGATTTCCTTTAGGATTGACTACTTTGATCTCCTTGCTGTCCAAGGGACTCTCAGGAGTCTTCTCCAGCACTATACTTTGAAAGCGTCAATTCTTCTAAAAGATATATACTCTTAATAAGTGTCTTCTGGTATTCTATACTTAGATGTAGATGTTCACCTATTTTTAAGGTGTATTTTCTTTTTAGGCATCTGTGGAAAAACTAGAATTGCAGAAGTAGGAGGTGTGCCTTACTTACTGCCTCTTGTAAATGAAAAAAAAGTAAGTGTAGTTTTACTTTTCACATTCACATGAAGATTATGGAAATTGATTCCTATTATTATTCTTAGAAGATCCACTGACCAATGTGACAGGCAAATGTTAATGGACTCAGTAACAAAAAGTAAACCTGGGAATTTATGTAAGTCAGTTTTAAATAATATGCTTTTTCTCTTACTTAGGTTTATGATTTAAATAAGATTGCAAAAGACATCCAGCTTCCTGGAGCTTTTGTTCTTGGAGCAGGAGCAGGCCCATTTCAGACTCTTGGATTCAATTCTGAGGTCAGCATATTATCATATGTTATATATAATATGTAATATATATTATATATTAATATAATTATTTTAATTTATTGATTTGAGACTTAGTTTGCCTTTTTCCTTTTACTGCCTTATCAGAAATCCTGTCATCTGAATGAATTGTAAGTGGTTGATATCATACGTCTCTGCAGATTTGATACTGACTTAAAGTATAGAATATGCTCCAGTTAGTCGAACTGAAATGTAGCACTAATCTCTAATTTATATTTTCTTAAGACATACATTCAGTCATAGATGAGTCTATCAAAGGTCCTGCTGTGGTTTGTCGAGGACTCTGGACTGTGAAAGATTTTGGTCCATACACATCAGAGGATTCCTAGCTATTCTGACCTTGGCTAGTTCAAAGACAGCTAGCTTTCAATCAGAAGATGCATGAAATGTTTAATGATCTAGTCAACTCCCTCTTTCAGACTAATAGTAGGGATCTAGCGCAGTAGTATGATTATTATTTATGAAAGGTAATATCCATCAGTGTGTATGTCAATACATTTCCAACATAAAAATGTCAGTGCTTCTTCACATCTCATGAACAGAAAGTGAATAACCTCCTCAGTTTGCATATTCTCTCTCACTGCCTCTTACAGCTGTGACCGTTAGTCAATAATCATACAAGCCCTTTTACAGAAACATTAATATAAATTGCCTAGTGTTCAAGATAGAAAAAGTTTAAAATGGGAAAATCTAAAGCAAATGTCACAATCTCATAGAAACACCATAATACTGTAAACATTTTATAAAATGTTTTTTCCAGCTTTTTGAGATTTGTAAATCTTTAACATTTTAATCTAACATTAAATATTCTATTTTTCATGTTTTATTATTAGATCTTGAAATAAAATGTCTTAAAGTCTAGGGCAAAATATTTTGTCACATTTTCAAGGTATTCTGTTTTGCATAGAGATTCTAGGATTGACTAAGTACCTTATTTACTTTTCTTTTCAGTTTATGCTACTTGTTCAAACAGAAAGTGAACACAGACCTCCTGTGAATGGAAGTTACTTTGCTCGGGTTAACCCTGCAGATGGAGGGTGTCTACTAGAGAAATACAGTGAGAAATATCATGATTTTGGGTGTGCATTACTGGCTAATCTTTTTGCCAGTGAAGGCCAACCTGGGAAGGTGATTTTGTTCATAAAAATGCAGTATTCTCCAAAATTTCTCAGAGAGCTAAAAATCTGAGTGCTTATTGCTACTGTAATTTTCTTAAGAAAATCCAAAGCTACCCAAGTCAAAGCTCTTTAAATAATCCAGTTATGAAAGATTCAGAAAGTACTGCAGGCAGAGTGAAAGTATCATTTAAAACTAAGGTTAAGAATAATACTAGTAAACAATAGCCTTTTTCCAAGGAACTAAAAGGTAATAGGATATTCTTGAGTTAGTCAAATAGATGAACCATGCAGCTGAAGTAGATAATGTCTACCTACAGTTAGTACATATATAACTTGCTCATTCCTGACTGATCAGACATTGATTGAGATAGCTATAAATAATGGGATTATATTATAGATTATAGAAATTATAGAAAGAAGAGAGAAGGAGAATTAATGCCCCACTTCATATTTATTTCCTGTTAGTACCAAAAAAAAAGATGATTTCATATTCCAAAATTGTAATGATGGTCACACAACTCTATAAATATACTGAAAGCCATTGAATTGTTTACTTTAAATAGATGGATTGTATGGTATGTGAATTGTATCCCCAGTAAAGCTGGTTTTTTTTAAGATGATTTCAGTTTTAGCAGTAGTGAGAACTCTCAGATTTTATACAAAAATAACTACTTCAGCCACTTTGAGAAATGAGGTGGTGAAGCAAAAATACCTACTAAAGTGGGAGTAATAGAAGTCCAGAATTTTAAAGGAAATGAGAAAATATAGTCATTTCTCCTCTCTAGTTATCAGAAATTAATCCCTTAAATCAAAGAATTCTCAATCTTATACCATATTGACATATAGTAAGAATCTCAAGAGTTCAGTGTTGAATTTAGCTATAAATTTATAAAATTAAGCTATAACTCTCTTTCTCAGTCCAAGAAAGCATGAATAAGACATTATTAGAGTAAATGATGTATCTTATATATATTTATATATATATATATATATATGTATAATTAAGACTTAGGAAAAAAAAAAAAAGACTTAGAGGACTGAGACACTTCTGCTAATATCTGGGTGCTCAAAACAAACAATTGAATATTTGCTTGATGGCACTGAATTATATAATGTTTCACTTTGGTAGTTATTTGCATAATATTTTGCAGCTTAGAACAATGGTATGTACATTTATGTTCTCTCTAGGTCATTGAGGTGAAAGTCAAAAGAAGAACTGGAAAACTTAACTTTGTGACATGTATGAGGCAGACTCTTGAAAAACATTATGGAGATAAGCCTGTAGGAATGGGAGGTGCTTTCATAATTCAGAAGGGAAAAGTGAAGACTCATATTATGGTAAAGGCCTCTGCACATGTGTGTGTGTGTGTGTGTGTGTGTGTGTGTGCATGTGCTTAAGATTGTAGGAGATTTTAATATACATTGAGAATTTAACCTTTAAAGACGTTCTGAACAAATCCTTTTACTATGATCGTATTACCTTAAAATTTAAATGACAAAGAATACTGTAAATCATGTTATATGATAAGGTCCTGCTAGAGTGCTTTCTTCATGTTAATAATAATAGAACTTTCTTCTTAGTTAGTTTCAAAGATCAAGATAGCTCTGAGTATAAGCCCTGAAAGTGCAAGTGAAAGTTGATCAGTTGTGTCTGACTCTTTGCGACCCCATGGATTATACAGTTCAGTCCATGGAATTCTCTAGGCCAGAATACTGGAGAGGGTAGCCTTTCCCTTCTCCAGGGGATCTTCCAAACCCAGGGATTGAACCCAGGTCTCCTGCATTGCAGGTGGATTCTTCACTAGCTGAGCCACAAGGGAAGCCCAAGAATACTGGAGTGGGTAGCCTTTCCCTTCTCCAGGAGATTTTCCCAACCCAGGAATCAGACCGGGGTCTCCTGCATTGCAGGCGGATTCTTTACCAACTGAGTTATCAGGGAAGCCCAAAGTTAATTTGGAGTCAGGTTCTCCTGCCCTGACGGCACCCCAGCCTTAGAAACTGATCATTTCCATTGCCAGAATCCCAACCTCAGTATATTGAGTTTACTGTTAAGGTGGTTGTCAAAAAAAAGATGGTTGTGGTTTAGGGAAAAAATTCATTATGAAAATTATAATCTTATATGATACTGTGAAAGTGCTGCACTCAGTATGTCAGCAAATTTGGAAAACTCAGCAGTGGCCACAGGATTGGAAAAGGTCATGTTTCATTCCAATCCCAAAGAAAGGCAATGCCAAAGAATGCTCAAACTACTGCACAATTGCACTCATCTGACACGCTAGCAAAGTAATGCTCAAAATTCTCCAAGCCAGGCTTTGACAGTACATGAACCGTGAACTTCAAATTTCAAGCTGGATTTAGAAAACGCAGAGGAACCAGAGATCAAATTGCCAACATCTGTTGGATCATCGAAAAAGCAAGAGAGTTCCAGAAAAACATCTATTTCTGCTTTGTTGACTATGCCAAAGCCTTTGACTGTGTGGACCAGAACAATCTGTGGAAAATTCTTAAAAAGATGGGAATACCTGACCACTTGACCTGCCTCTTGAGAAATCTCTATGCAGGTCAGGAAGCAACAATTAGAACTGGACATGGAACAACAAACTGGTTCCAAATCGAGAAAGGACTATGTCAAGGCTGTATATTGTCACCCTGCTTATTTGACTTATATGCAGAGTACATCATGACAAATGCTGGGCTGGATGAAGCACAAGCTGGAATCAAGATTTCTGGGAGAAATATCAATAACCTCAGATATGCGGATGATACCACCTTTATGGCAGAAAGTGAAGAACTAAAGAGCCTCTTGATGAAAGTTAAAGAGGAGAGTGAAAAAGTTGGCTTGAAGCTCAACATTCAGAAAATGAAGATCATGGCATCTGGTCCTATCACTTCATGGCAAATAGATGGGGAAACAGTGGAAACAGTGAGAGACTATTTGTTTGGGCTCCAAAATCACTGCAGATGGTGACTGCAGCCATGAAATTAAAAGATGCTTGCTCCTTGGAAGAAAAGTTATGACCAACCTAGACAGCATATTAAAAAGCAGAGACATTATTTTGCCAGCAAAGGTCTGTCTAGTCAAAGCTACGGTTTTTTGAGTAGTCTTGTATGGATGGGAGAGTTGGACTATAAAGAAAGCTGAGCGCTGAAGAATTGATGCTTTTAAACTGTGGTGTTGGAAAAGACTCTTGAGAGTCCCCTGGACTGCAAGGAGATCCAAGCAGTCCATCCTAAAGGAAATCAGTCCCTGAATATTCATTGGAAGGACTGATGCTGAAGCTGAAGCTCCAGATGGCTGAAGGCCACCTGATGCAAAGAACTAACTCATTAGAAAAGACCCTGATGCTGGGAAAGATTGAAGGCAGGAGGAGAAGGGGATAACAGAGGATGAGATGGTTGGATGGCATCATTGACTCAATGGACATGAGATTGAGTAAACTCTGGAAGTTGGTGATGGACAGAGAGGCCTGTTGTGCTATAGACCATGGGGTCGCAAAGAGTCGGACACAACTGAGTGACTGAACTGAATTGAACTGGACTAACTGTAAAAAAAAAAAAAAAAGAATATATTTATAAGATATTAATGATGGACAAACCAGGTCATCTAGGATTTCACAAATAATTTTTGGGACTTCCCTGGTGGTCCAGTGGTTAAGTATACACCCGCCATTTCAGGGGACACAAGTTTGATCCCTGGTCCTGGAAGATGCCACAGGGCAGCTAAGTCCACGAGCCACAACTACTGAGCCCACACACTCTAGAGCCCATGCTCTGCTACAAGAGAAGCCATTGCAAATGAGAGGCCCACGTACCACAGCTGGAGAGTGGCCCTTGCTTTCAGCAACTAGAGAAAGCCCTCATGTAGCAACAAAGACCCAACAAGCCAAAAATAAAATAAACAAAAAAATTATTTAAAAAAATAATAATTTTTGGTAGGTGAGTGAATGAAGTGTCATTGTTCATTCCCAAGTCATTTCAGACTCTTTGTGATCCCATGGACTGCAGGACGCTAGTCTCCTCTGTCCTCTATTTCCCAGAGTTTGCTCAAATTCATGTCCATTGAGTCAATGATGAACAAAATGTAAAAGTGTTACACTTTAATGTTGTTTTGTTTTAACAATGAAGCTGTCACAAAATATATTGTTTTAAAATTTTTAGTCTGATAATTTTAAATGGCAAACCAGCTGATCTCACATATAAATACATATTATGAAACTACTTAATTACTTTTCCAAATTATTTACAACAAAATTAAAGGTCAATCCATTTGTAAATACCAAATGATTATAGGATTTTTAAAAAATCAAATAAATAATACTTCATTACAAACTGTAGTTAACATGATGTACAGTAGATCTTTAAACTTATTCCTCTTACAACTGAATTTTGTACCCTTTGATCAGCATCTCCTCATTTCACTCCCATCCTGCCTCAGCCTCTGACAACCACCACTCTACTGTTTCTCTAGACTGGACTTTTTTAGATTCCACATACAAGTGATATCACCCAATATTTGTCTGCGACTGGCTTATTTCACTCAGTATAGTATCTTCCAAGTTCATCTACATTGTTACAAATGGTGGGATTTCCTGCTTTTTAAAGCCTGAATGATATTTCATATATATGTATATCGCAACTAGAAAGATAGGTAATAATTTCTTTGTCCCTTCATCCATTATTGTTGTTATTGTTTAGTTGCTAAGTGTCTGACTCTTTGGCACCCCATGGACTGCAGCATACCAGGCTCCTCTGTCCTCCACTGTCTCCCAGAATTTGCTCCAATTCATGTCCATTGAGTTGGTGATGCCATCCAACCATCTCAGTATCTGTCGCCCCCTTCTCCTCCTTCCCTCAGTCTTTCCCAGCATCAGGGTCTTTTCCAATGAGTTGTCTCTTCGTACGAGGTAGCCAAAGTATTGGAGCTTCAGCTTCAGCGTCAGTCCTTCCAATGAATATTCAGGGTTGATTTCCTTTAGGATTGACTGATTTATCTCCTTGCAGTCCAAGGGACTCTCAAGAGTCTTCTCCAACACCACAGTTCAAAAGCATCGATTCTTCAGTGTTCAGCCTTCTTTATGGTCCAAGTCTCACATCCATAGATGACTACTGGAAAAACCATAGCTTTGGCTATATGGATTTTTGTCGGCAAGGTACTATCTCTGCTTTTTAATGCGCTGTCTAGGTTGGTCATAGCTTTTCTTTCAAGGAGCAAGCGTCTTTTAATTTCCTGGCTGTTTTCATCCATTGACAGACACTTAGGTTGTGTTTCCCAGTCTTGGCTATCATGAATACTGCTGCAGTGAACATAGGAGTCCAGATATCTCTTCAAGATGGTGATTTCATTTACTTTGGATATATACCTAGAAGTAGAATTGCTAGATCATATGGTAGTTTTATTTTTAATTTTTTGAGGAACTTCCATAATGGTTGTACCAGTTTACATTCCCACTAGCAGTGTACAAGGGTTGTCTTTTCTCTACATCCTCACCAACACTTTATCTCTTGTCTTTTTGGTAACAGCCATCTTCACTAAAATGAGCTGATGTCTCATGGTTTTGATTTGCATTTACCAAATGAATAGTGATATTGAGTGCTTCTTCATATACCTGTTGCCCATTTGTATGTCTTCTTTGGAAAAAATGTCTAATTCAGTTCTTTGATCATTAAAAAAATTTTTTTTTGCTCATGAATTCCTTATGTATTTTAGGTATTAACCCCTTATCAGATATATGGTTTGCAGATATTTTCTCCCATTCCATAGGTTGCCTTTTCATTTTGTTGACTTTTCTTTTCTTTGCTGTACAAAAGCTTTTTAGCTTAATGTAATCCCACTTGTTTTTCTTTTGTTACCTGTACTTTTGATGCCAAGTCTAAAAAGTCAAGTCCAGTGTCTTAAAACTTTCTCCTGATGTTTTCTTCTAAAAGTCTTTATAGCTTTAGCTCTTATATTTAGGTGTTTTATCCATTTTTAGCTTTTGTATCTGGTATGAAGTAAGGGTCTAACTTCATTTTTTTGCATATGGACATCAGTTTTCCAAGTTTTGTTTGTTAAAAAGATAGTCCTTTCCCATTGAATGGTCATGGCATCCTTGTCAGAATATATGCAAGGATGTACTTCTGGGATCTTTTCTGTTCCATTGATCTGTATACCTGTCTTTATGCTAGTATCACACTGTTTTGATTACTACAGCTTTGTAGTAAGCTTGATATCAGGAAGTGTGAGACTTCCAACTTTCTTCTTTTTCAAGATTGTTTTGACGATTTGGGGCCCCTTGAGATTCCATATGAATTTTTGATGAATTTTTCTGTTTCTGCAAAAACACCATTGGGATTTTGATAGGAATTGCAGTGAATCTGTAGATCATATTTGATAGTACTGACATGTCAACAATATTAAATTGTCCAATCCATGAGCACAAGATGCCTTTCCATTTATTAGAGTCTTTTAAAATTCATTTCAGCAATGCTTTGCACTTTTCAATGTACAAGTCTTTAGCCTCCTTAAGTGTATTCCTCCTCAATACTTTATTCTTTTTGATGCTTCTACTCCACTTTCAATGCCTTGCTTTTTTTTTTCCATCTAGCAATAGCAATAATAACATTTAAAACTGGGATGAGGATATGCTCATATGAAAGCTGATAAGCTATGAAAAATAAAAATACAGCAATAGACTCCTTTATTTATTCAGTCGTATCTTTCAGTGTGTACACACTGGTTGGCGGTCCTTTTGAAAACTAGGGTATATGAATCTCCTGGTGCCAAAAATAGCAGTAGAATGTATAAGAAAGCTTAAAGCTTTTAACAATGAAATTATATGTAAATTTTTAGCTCAGAAATATTCAGTATGTTTACATGTTTAATGTCCTCTTACTGTAGCCTGCAGAATTTTCTTCCTGTCCATTGAACTCTGACGAAGACGTGAATAAATGGTTGCATTTTTATGAGATGAAGGCTCCTTTGGTTTGTCTGCCAGTTTTTGTCTCCAGAGACCCCGTAAGTCTATGTCTATCTTTTACATTGAAAGATATTACAGTGGTAATGCTTGATTTTTAGAATATTCGTTTAGAATAATTAAGCACTTTTTGTTCTTAATTAAGAACTGGGATAGTTTCTAGAATTACCTTGAAAGGTAAGGAAGCAAGTAGCTGACTACTTAAGATCTAGGCAAAGTAGATTTTACCTTTGGAGAATTGAAGGCACCAAACATTTTAAATAGCATCCAAAGTTATGTTATTAAACAGTAGAATCAGGACAGGATTCAGATCTATTTGCTGTTCTTCATACTATTCATCATATTCTAGTTTTCTACCCTTGAAAAATAATAATATAGACTAATTCAAACCAAATATCTACCACTGTACTGACTAGTTATATCTTTTGATCTAGTGATTACATGTTTAGGAATTAATCATTAAATATATGCTTACATGATAAAATGATTAGTGAAAAGGGTTATTCATGACATCATTGTTGTAATAGCAGAAGAGCTGGAAATAATCTAAATCACATTTGGAAAGAATTAGGAAGCTCTCATGATCTGAAAGCTATATTGTTAATTTAAGAAAAACAACATACAGCATAGTAGTTGCAGAATACTAGATATGAGTAATTAAAAAAATAGATCTTTCTGGAAGGATATAGGAGATACTGCTTACTGTGGCTGCCTTTAAGGAAAGGAGTGGTAATGGCAGGAGTTGGAAAGATGAATTTTACTGAATATAAACTTTTGCACCCTCTGAATTTTGATTCATGTGTCTGTATTACCTATCCCAAAAAATTACTGTAGCCTAAATTTAAAAGGTCTCCTATCCCCTAAGTTCTAATTGGAAGACTAACAGATGGCTCCTCTGTCATTCTAGGGGTTTGATTTGCGGTTGGAGCACACTCATTGTTTCAGTCATCATGGAGAAGGTGGACACTACCATTATGACACCACCCCAGATATAGTGGAGTACCTCGGATACTTCTTACCTGCCGAGTTTCTCTATCGCATTGATCAACCAAAAGAGACCCATTCATTTGGGCGAGATTAAATCATCTGGTACTTGTTTAGAAAAAGTAATAATTAACTAAGGTTAATTGATTGATTAACTCATTAATTGATACTAATATAAAGTCTAATAGAAATGATCTCACTACTTAAGCCCTATTTTTGGGGGCCTTTAAAATGAAAGTTATGTTAACATTGGGCTCTGTGTTATTTCACAGATCTATCTGAAAGGGACTATTGGGAACACAATACACATGATGGAGATGTTCTTCATTATTTTTAATCTAAAAATCATTCTTATGTTTATAATTAAGTATAAACATGATTAAGAATTAAGTGATTATTCCTACTGCTAAGTGGCTTCAGTCGTGTCCGACTCTGTGTGACCCCATAGACGGCAGCTCACCAGGCTTCCCCATCCCTGGGATTCTCCTGGCAAGAACACTGGAGTGGGTTGCCATTTCCTTCTCCAATGCAGGAAAGTGAAAAGTGAAAGTGAAGTTGCTCAGTCGTGTCCAACTCCTAGCAACCCCATGGACTGCAGGCTACCAGGCTCCCCTGTCCATGGGATTTTCCAGGCAAGAGTACTGGAGTGGGGTGCCATTGCCTTCTCCTAGCTAATGGTAATTTACATTTGTATAACATTACTCAATTTTTAGTCTCACAACTGCCAAGTGGATGTTTCTGGGTATTAGAAAGATCAGTGTTGGAATATTGATTATTGCTAAATCTTTCTACTGAATTTTTAAAATCCATTTTAGAAGTCAGAGTACACTTTTTTTTCATGGAATAGGTGGTCAGAGGGAGCACCTTTACTTCTTTTGGTGAAGTTGAACCATAATTAGAAGTTTGCAGTTTGCCTTTCACAAATGTCAGTTGGAAGCCGTTTGTATATTGTTGCTTATTTGCAAGAAGAGAAGGGGAAAAAAAAGTATCAAAATATGACTTTGAAGTGTATATAATTTATAAGTGAGGCTGTTGCTATAAAGTGAGGCTGTTACTGTCCTTTGTGAAATATAAAATCATACTTTACCAGTTATAATGGTTGAGATTTTCCTCAGTGTTTTTCTATAATAATCATTTACCAAAAACAACTCTCTAATCTTAAAATACCAACACTACAGATTTAGGGGCTTTTTAGTACTAAGCATATAATAAATCATCAGGAAATATGTTTTGATTGTCTTTGGATGTTAACTATAATGTGTCCTATGAGTATAAATCCCTAAATATTACTTTTAAGTAAACACTAGTCTGTAACAAAAAAATGAATAAAAATGTTATATTCATAATATGATACTGTGTTTCTATTTTTTAATTTTTATTTGTGTATTTGGCTGTGTTGTCTTAGTTGAGGCACTGGAGATCAATCTTCATTGTGGCATGGCAGATCTTTGGTTGCAGCATGAGAACTCTGGGCTGTGGCATATGGAATATGGTTCCTCCACTAGGGATCCAACCCAGGCCCCCTGCACTGGGAGCCTGGAATCTTAGCCAATGCACTGCCAGAGACTCCTTGTGTTTCATATTAATATCTTCAGTTCAGTTGCTCAGTCATGTCCGACTCTTTGTGACCCTATGAATCGCAGCACGTCAGGCCTCCCTGTCCATCACCAACTCCTGGAGTCTACTCAAACTCATGTCCATCAAGTCGGTGATGCCATCCAGCCATCTCATCCTCTGTCGTCCCCTTCTCCTCCTGCCGCCAATCCCTCCCAGCATCAGGGTCATTTCCAATGACTCAACTCTTCGCACCAGGTAGCCAAAGTATTGGAGTTTCAGCTCTAGCCATCAGTCCTTCCAATGAACACCCAGGACTGATCTCCTTTAAGATGGACTGGTTGGATCTTCTTGCAGTCCGAGGGACCCTCAAGAGTCTTCTCCAACACCACAGTTCAATAGCATCAATTCTTCGGCGCTCAGCTTTCTTCACAGTCCAACTCTCACATCCATATATGACCACTGGAAAAACCATAGCCTTGACTAGACGGACTTTTGTTGGCAAAGTAATGTCTCTGCTTTTTAATATGCTACCTAGGTTGGTCATAACTTTCCTTCCAAGGAGTAAGTGTCTTAATTTCATGGCTGCAGTCACCATCTGTAGTGATTTTGGAGCCCAGAAAAATAAAGTCTGACACTGTTTCCACTGTTTCCCCATCTATTTGCCATGAAGTGATGGGCCCAAATGCCATGATCTTCGTTTTCTGAATGTTGAGCTTTAAGCCAACTTTTTCACTCTCCTCTTTCACTTTCATCAAGAGGCTTTTCAGTTTCTCTTCACTTTCTGCCATAAAGGTGGTGTCATCTGCATATCTGATGTTATTGATATTTCTCCCAGCAATCTTGATTCCAGCCTGTGCTTCTTCCAGCCCAGTGTTTCTTATAATGTACTCTGCATATACGTTAAATAAGCAGGGTGACAATATACAGTCTTGATGTACCCCTTTTCCTATTTGGAACCAGTCTGTTGTTCCATGTCCAGTTCTAACTGTTGCTTCCTGACCTGCATACAGATTTCTCAAGAGGCAGGTCAGGTGGTCTGGTATTTCCATCTCTTACCTCCAGACAAAAATAATATTAGTATTCTTTCATTTAACAAATACATACTGAATGAACAACATAGCCTATCCTCTGGAAACGTAGGCTCCATGGCAGGGGCTTTGATCTCCACTATAGACCGTGCCTTTAACAGAATCTGCCCAAAGTAGACACTCAGTAAATATTTGTTGAATGAATGAACAGATGAATGATTATGACAGATACTTTACTAGATACTGGGATCGATCATTCAGTCCTTTACATGGTAGGAGAAGGCAAATAAGCAAATACATATTATATCAGGTGGTATTCGTGCTCTGAAGGAGGATCTGTTTTGTTATGGGTATCCCACGCTGAGAAAAGGTGGACTCCACACCCAGCTCAGCCGTTGAGAATGACGAAGTCACACACACACCAAGGGGGTCCAAAAGACTTCATGATTCCCATAATGAGGCTTTCTGGAGTAGCAGGGCAGCTCCCAAGCAAGTCCAAAAACGGCCTGTGAGAACAGGGAGAGAAGACTGGCTTGGGGGTTTTATAATGGTTAGCAGGTCAGTTCAGGGTGATGGTTGTGCATGCAGTTTGAATTTTCCACAGGTGTCAAAGCAAGAAGGAGTCAGGCTTTTTTTTTTAATAATAATTTTATTTGTTTTATTTATTTAGTTTTGGCTGTGCTGGATCTTCATTGCTGCGCTAGCGAGCGGGGGCTACTCTCCAGTTGCAGTGTCTGGCTTCTCATCACGGTGGCTTCTCTTGTTGTGGCGCACAGGCTCTGGGGCACACAGGCTTCCGTAGTTGCTGCACGTGAGCTCAGAAGTTGCAGCTGCAGGGCCCTAGAGCACAGGCTCAATAGTTGCAGTGCACAGGCTTAGTTGTTCTGCGGCATGTGGGATCTTCCCAGACCAGGGATCGAACTCGTGTCTCCTGCATTGGCAGGAGGATTCTTTATCACTGAGCCACTCGGGGAAGCCCACAGCCAGGCTTTCTTATCACACAAACGTGGGGGCAGAAGGGGAGGAAGGATAGGGGTAAGGCTTAATATCTGTCAGCAGTCAAACATCAGAAGTGGAATCAGACTGTTACACATTTTATAGAGAGAGATCAGGGAAAGCTGCCGATAAAGAGACGTTTGAGCCAAGTCCTGAAAAAATGAGAGAGTGAGCCATGAGGTTATTCGGAGAAACATCCTTTCTGGCAGATTTAAAGGTTCAGCCAGAAGAGAGCTTGGTAGTTTCAAGAAACAGCAAAGAGGCCATTGTGAACAAAGTAGGATCACCTGAACTCCATGAAGCTAACATCTAGTGCATATTCTGAGAAGCAATTTTTTAAATGCTAGCTAGATATAGGTATTTGCAAAATTATGTTAATACCATATTCACTTTAGGAATGTGACAAGGATGCCCAATATCATTAACTATTGGAGTTTCAACCAGGAAAAAAAGACAAGAAGAGGTATAACAACTGAAAAGGAAGCAAAAAATCAATTTTTCAGCAGAAAACATGGTTGACCTCTTGAAAAACCCAAGAGAATCTATAGTTATATTATCAGACTGAGTTCAAAGAGTTTCCTGAATATAAATATTATTGTTGTTCAGTCGCTAAGTCATGTCTGATTCTTTGTAACCCTATGGACTGTAGCCTGCCAGGCGCCTCTGTCCATGGAGATTTCCAGGCAAGAGTACTGGAGTGGGTTGCCATTTCCTTCTCCAGGGTTTCTTCCTGATCCAGAGACTGAACCCATGGCTTCTGCATTGGCAGGTAGATTCTTTACCACTGAGCCACCAGGGAAGTCCAAATAAAAATATTATTCAGCCATAAAAAAGATGAAATATTACCATTTGCAGCAACATGGATAGACCTAGAGAATATCATAGTATGTAAAATAAGTCAGAGAAAGACAAATATTAAATACCACTTAAATGTGGAATCTAAAAAGTAATACGAAAAATCTATATACAAAACAGGGACAGACTCATAGACAGAAAACATATAGTTATTTACCAAAGGGGAAAGGGAGTGGGGGTGGGGTGGGGGAGTGTGGGAGTGTGGGCGTGTGGGAACAGATATGGGCTTCCCAGGTGGTACTAATAGTAAAGAACCCACTTGCCAATGCAGAAGATGTAAGAGACAGGTTCGATCCCTGGGTGGGGAAGAGCATGGCATCCCTGGCAGAGGAAATGGCAATCCACTCCAGTATTCTTGCCTGGAGTATCCCATGGACAGAGGAGCCTGGCAGGCTACATTCCACAGCATTGCACAAAGTCAGTCAGGACTGAAATGACTTAGCACACACACATAAAATAGATGAGCAACAAGAATTTACTGTATAACAAAGGGAACTATAATGGAAAATAATCTGAGAAAAAAATGTATATAACTCAATCACTTTGCTGTACACCTGAAACTAATACAATATTGTATCTATACTTCAATAGAAATAAAGTTTCTAAATGTAAAAATCAATATACAGTAATGAGTTGTATTTCTGCATACCAACAAAAAAAAATGGTTAAAAATAAAATTTGGAAGGAATTCCCCGGCAGTCCAGTGGTTAAGACTCTGTGCTCTCAGTGCCAATGGCCCAGATTTGATCCCTAGTTGAAGAACTAAGATCCGGCAGTGGTGCAGCCAAAACAAAAAAGTAAATTTGAAAAAGATACCAATTACATGTTACTAAAAGTACACAGCAGTATTTTTAACAAAAATTACATATAACCTTTATGGAGAAAATTATAAAATTGTTGAAAATGCAAAGAAATAAAAACAGTTACATCTAGGAAGACGTAATCTCTAGAAGTATCAGTTCTTCTCAAATCTATAAATTCAATGTCAGTCTAGTCCCAGTAGGGCTTTTGATAGAACCTCACCAGTTCATTTAAAAATATATGGGAAAGCAAAGGGCCAAGATAAGCAAAGACGATTTTCAAGATAGCAAGATCAGGGATATTTGAAAGATAGCAACATCTTTAAACTTACTATTTAAGTAAGACAGTGTGGTTTCAGTACAGTGAGGACAGTCAAACCAAGAGCAAAAGCAGGTCCTCACATGTGCAGATGCTTGATTTTTCTGATGCAGCAGATCGATAGGGAAAGGAGAATGTGTCCACAGAGTGCTGGCACACCCAGTCATTAATGTGGAGAAACCAAACCGGATTGAACTCAATGCCTGGCAAATTAAAGACCTACAGGTGAACAAGAAAACTTTTAAAGTTTTAGAAGAAAATATGGGAGGTATCTTTATGACCTAAGGGCATGAAAAGATTTTCTAAACAACATAAGGCACAGACTATATAAAATATAAATAAATCTGATCTGACAACATTAAAATGTAACACTTGTTGGTCAAATGATAACTTAGGAAGAAAACAAACCACAGACTAGGAGAATATATTTTCAAAATATAGCTGATTAAATTCATGATGTGAAGAACTGACTCCTTGGAGAAGACCCTGATGCTAGGAAAGATTGCGGAGAAGGCAATGGCACCCCATGCCAGTACTCTTGCCTGGAAAATCCCATGGATGGAGGAGCCTGGTAGGCTGCAGTCCATGGGGTCGCTAAGAGTCGGACACGACTGAGCGACTTCACTTTCACTTTTTACCTTCCTGCACTGGAGAAGGAAATGACAACCCACTCCAGTGTTCTGGCCTGGAGAATCCCAGGGACAGGGAGCCTGGTGGGCTGCCGTCTATGGGGTCGCACAGAGTCGGACACGACTGAAGCGACTTAGCAGCAGCAGCAGCAGCAGGAAAGATTGAAGGCAGGAGGAGAAGGGGACGACAGAGGATGAGATAGTTGGATGGCATCACTGACTCGATGGACATGATGGGGTCACAAAGAGTCAGACTTAACTGAGTGACTGAACTGAACTGAACTATTCAGGATGCATTAACATCTACAAGTCAATAAGAAAAAGAGGAACTTCTAGTAGAAAAATAGGCTGAAATTATGAACTGGTATTTGGCAGAAAAACCAATGGCTACTGGCGGCACTCCGTCTTATTTGCAGTGGCATGCATGTGGGATCCAGTTACCCAACCAGGCATCAAACCCTGGCCTCCTGCACTGGGAGTGCAGAGTTTTAGCACTGCACCACCAGGGAAGTCCCCAGGGGTCACTGTTAAATTTAAGATTTCTATTTCCGGTAATAATAGATTAGATAATTCAGATGAATCATCTCACTAAAGATAATTTTAAAAGTTTCAAAACATAAAACATATCTTCTTGAAGGTACTGAAGAGTTAACAAGAAAGGCCAAGAGGATGGAAGCCCAGCTAACCTTCAGGACATAAAGAATCTTCAAGTATGAGTGATTACTGTTGTAAGCCTGTGACTTTGGGGATGCTTTGTTACACAGCAGTAGGCGGCTAACTTTAAAAATAAATACAAAGAAATGACAAGGAGTGGTTATTTCTAGGAGGAAGGGAGAAGTGAGCTAGGAAGAGCACAAAGGAGCTTCAGCTATATCAGTAGTCGTTATTAAGCTGGGTGTGAAAACACAGGTGTTTGTTGTTATCTTCTTTTTGACAAATATAAAGTTAAGGACATAGTATTGTGAATCTCTGTTTTAAAAGTATTTTCTTTTGTACTTAATTTTTCATGCATTTTCTTAAAATATTTTTCAGTTTATACTAAAGAATTATGGTGACTTGGTAATTAATATTCAATTATTTTCAAATTAAATACTTCCCTTTTGTTTTCTTGACTGGATTAGACTTTTTTCTGACACATTGCTATCCTATTCTTATATATGACTTTTTTCCTGAAGGAGTTATCCTTTGCATGTTCAGTGGCCTGCATTTATGACATGTGGGAAGTGGTGGACAGTAATAGAGGACTATGCTGGGTAAGAATATTTTATTTGCCTTTGGAAAGACTGATAAAATATCAATGGCAATATACTATGTGATGTTTTCCTATGAAATGTACTGGAATATCTGTTTTAAGAAAGAATGGGTCATGATATACCAATGGATCTTAGATATTAGTGAATTCCTATGGGACAAATTATGAATGAAATGACAAGTCAGCTTTTTAAGTGTCTGTCCTGATGCGGTGACATAAAAACTCAAAAGAAGTGTAGATAAAGGGTGAAGAGGATTTGGCCCTGAAAGAAGAGGATTAATAAGCAGGGGGTAAAAAAAATAAAATAAGCAGGGGGTTCTATATGCAGTGAGTGAGAACAGTGAAGTGTGAAACAGCACAGCCACTAAGAACCTGTTCTAACAAAGCTGTGAGGGGGATTGAGTTACTTAGGCATTACAGCCCTTGGGAGAAGTGAACTGTCCTACAAACCTGCCTGGTGGGGAGTTCTAGATTTGCCTTAAGGACCTGAGCTGAGAACCCCTGCAACATTAAAGCAGTTCTAGAGTGAATTAGCTGCAGTCCTACTCGCAAGCTGCTTCTCATCAGATTTCTTATGGCATGGGGGCGGGAGCAGGGAGTTGTCCTCTGAAAGGGTCTGGAGCCTCTTCCCCTGATGAGTGTGTGAAAACCGCCTTTCCCTCTCCATCAGTGCTCTCCAAAGAGGGGTGCAAGAACCACGGCAACTGCAAAGGACATCCCAAGTGGTGCAGGAATATTAAAATGCCTTTACATATTTATTTCATCCTTTTAATTTCTATTTTTGCATACATTTCTGAAGTTACATTCTGTTAGGGGTTTCAGCTAAAAAGTTTTGTGATTTTCAGTTCAAAGAGCTTGGAGATCAGATACATTTACATCACCTTTCCAAACCTAAAATAAGAACACAATCTGACACTACAAAGGCAATTATGTGACTAAAGTAATAAAATATTAAATACTGAGTTTTCTACAGAAAATCTGGTATATTCATTCATTGGTCAAATACATGGTTAGTATTCCTGGAACTTCTACCTATGGCCCATTTCTCTTGATATGTCCCATTTGTCTGAAACATTGTGTTTTTCTGAAGTGTATTAAGTGTGGCAAGAAAAACTAATTTAAGTTTACAGTAATGCTTGGGTTGGCTTCCCCAGTGGCTCAGTGGTAAAGAATCTGCCTGACATGCAGGAGACGTGGGTTCGATCCCTAGGTTTAAACTTACACTCCAGGGAAGATGCCCTGGAGGAGGTCATGGCAACTAACTCCAGTACTCTTGCCAGGAACATCCCCATGGACAGAGGAGCCTGGTGGGCTACAGTCCATGGGGCTGCAAAGAGTTGGACACGACTGAAGTGACTTAGCATGCAAGCAATGCTTAGGTCAGTTACATTAACAATCTAACATGTGCCACTAGAACAGATACCTAAAAGCAGACACTCATTTCCTTCTGGTTTTAAAAGCCCAGCTTCCTTTGAGATTCTCTGTGAAGCCTCTGTATGTCATGTTCTATTGCTCATTCAATGTCAATTTTATGAACATCATCCACATGCCAAAGCACTGTACCAGGGATGCAGGAGCAGACACTGACTGACATATGAACAAATAGTTAAAGTACGGTAAGTCCTATTAGTATTACTCTGTAATGTATTGTACATTATAGAGGAAACTTCATCTCACAAACACAAAAATAAATTTACTAAAGAACACATGAATTTCTGGTGCTGGCCAAGATGGAATAAGCCCACAGCAGCCTATTTCTTCAACAATTACAAAATACAAAACTTTGAACAAAATGCAGACAGCAATTCCCAGAAGACTGTTGAAAATTAAACCATTTTGACTGAATGGTTGAAGAAGGAAGTCCAAACTTGAAAAATGAACAATACTGATGATGAGTTTCCTGATTTTTCTCTCCTCTTTTATCCAAGGCAGACTGGGTCACAGAACAATGCAAGGGACATGGACAGCAAAAACTCCCAACATGAACATGACGTTGCTCAGTCGTGTCCAACTCTTTACTACCCCATGGACTGTAGCCTACCAGGCTCCTCTGTTCATGGGATTTTCCAGGCAATAGTACTGGAGTGGATTGCCATTTCCTTCTCCAGGGGATCTTCGAAACCCAGGGATCAAACCCAGGTCTCCAACATCGTAGACAGACGCTTTACCGTCTGAGCCACCAGGGAAGTCCAAAAACTCCCAAGAGACAGTTCATTTTGGCTAGAGAAGCAGGAAAGGGGGTCCCAGCAGGCCACAGTGTGAAAGTCTCCATTTTTCTCTTGTTCTTTTTCTATCTCTTGGCTCTGCCCAAAGGCTTTACCCCGGTGCAGTCAGAGCAGCACCGCTGCATCGGTGGTTTTAGTGGAGCTGTTACCTAAAAGAGCAAGAGAAAAATGATCCCAGAGGAGTCAGGAAATGGACTTCTTGGGGTCGCGTTTTTCTGTCTCTTTTCTCTTGGTGCTTCAAGAGAAATGTAGTTCTTCATAACTGGAGGGTGGCCCCAGTTGTGAAGAACTACATTACAGCCTGGGATATTAAGAGGGCATTAAAACTAAGAATGGAGAAGGCAATGGCACCCCACTCCAGTACTCTTGCCTGGAAAATTCCATGGATGGAGGAGCCTAGTAGGCTGCAGTCCATGGGGTCGCTAAGAGTCAGACATGACTGAGCGACTTCACTCTCACTTTTCACTTTCATGCATTGGAGAAGGAAATGGCAACCCACTCCAGTGTTCTTGCCTGGAGAATCCCAGGGACGGGGGAGCCTGATGGGCTGCCGTCTATGGGGTTGCACAGAGTCGGACACGACTGAAGTGACTTAGCAGCAAAACTAAGAAAAACTGGTATTTGTGGCAAGAAGCAGGAAAAGGGGTGCTATTCACAATATTCCCTTTATTAGTTTTTTTTTTTTTTTTTACATTAGCCTTTTAATGTCTGTAAGAATTTTGAAAGTGTATCCCAAGTTATCTTACAATCTGTTCTGGTCTATGTTTTGGGTTTTTTCATTGACCAAACTATGAGTTCACTAATCTTGTTCTGTGCTATGTCAGATCTCCTAGTAAACTTATCTTGTGCTAAGTCACTTCAGTCGTGTCCAATTCTTTGCAACCCCATGGATGCATCACCAAGCTCTTCTGTCCATGGGATTCTCCAGGCAAGAATACTGGAGTGGGTTGCCATGCCTTCCTCCAGGGGATTTCATGACCCAGGGATCGAATTCAAGTCTTTTTGCCGCTGCTGCTGCTGCTGCTAAGTCGCTTCAGTCATGTTCGACTCTGTGTGACCCCATAGACGGCAGCCCACCAGGCTCCCCCGTCCCTGGGATTCTCCAGGCAAGAACACTGGAGTGGGTTGCCGTTTCCTTCTCCAGTGCAGTAAAGTGAAAAGTGAAAGTGAAGTCGCTCAGTCGTGTCTGACTCCTAGGGACCCCATGGACTGCAACGCACCAGGCTCCTCTGTCCATGGGATTTTCCAGGCAAGGGTACTGGAGTGGGGTGCCATTGCCCTCTCCCCAAGTCTTTTTAGGTCTCCGGTATTTGGCAGGTGGGTTCTTTACCAAAGTGCCACCTTATAAACCATTAATTTCGGTTACTTTGGGGAT
Source organism: Bos javanicus (assembly GCF_032452875.1). Taxonomy (NCBI): domain Eukaryota; kingdom Metazoa; phylum Chordata; class Mammalia; order Artiodactyla; family Bovidae; genus Bos; species Bos javanicus. The sequence goes on along the minus strand of NC_083896.1, from coordinate 1,116,789 downwards.
GTCCCTCATGGTCCAATGGTTGAGTCTTCACCTTCCAGTGCAGAGGGGTGTGGGTTCAGCCCCAAGTTGGGGAGCTAAAACCTCACATGCCTCATGACCAAAAAACCAGAACGTAATCTTGGCCAAAAAATCAGAAGATAAAAACAGAAGCAATATTGTAACAAAATCAATAAAGACTTTTAAAATGATCCATAGCAAAAAAAAAAAAAAAAAATTAAAAAACAAAACATTACTTTTAGTCTAGAATGTATATTTTGATTCTCTTTTTAATAGACAAATTTTTCTATTGAAACCCCATCTTTTCATTCATTTTGTCCATTTTCCTCTATTTTCTTTAACATACTAATCTGTTAAAGTCCTTGCCTCCCATCTCCAATGTTTTGATCATCCATGAATATGTTCCTGACTATGGGTTTTTGTTTTTGGTTTCAGCCACTATTTCACGACTTACTACTACTACTACTAAATTAATCTTCCAGCAGTGAGGATTTCCACTTTTGTTAGGCAGAGGAAAGACTGATTGTAATCACAGATCCAGCTGGGGTGGGGCCGGGTTTCCTTTTAAATAAAATTCAGGCCACATCTGAATGCAAGCTCTCCCTCTTAGGTCCTAAAAGATGGTAGGGGGTGCAGTTCTTCCCTTTGGGAGATCTGAGTTCCATGAACCCTCAAAATCTGACAAATATTCTTCCCTCTAAGCAGATCTTAGTTTCATATGTATCCAAATGTGCAGAACACGTCACTGTTTTTGTGTGTGTGTTTTTAACTTAATTATAATTTTGTTTGCACTAGGTCTTCCTTGCTGCTATTGGGCTTCCCTGCTTCAGAGACTGGGGGCTACTCTCTAGTTGTGGTGTGTGGGCTTCTCATTGTTGTGGCTTCTCTTTTTGCAGAGCACAGGCTCTAGGGCGTGGGCTTCAGCAATTGCAATTTGGGGGTTCAGTAGTTGTGGCTCTCGGGCTCTAGAGCACAGGCTCAGTAGTTGTGAAGCATGGACTTAGTTGCTCCGTGGCATGTAGAATCTTCCTGAACCAGGGCTCAAACTCATGACCCCTGCATTGGCAGGAGGATTCTTAAGCATTGCATCACCAGGGAAGTTCCAAGACTTCACCGTTTTTCACACTTAGCTCATTAATCCATTTGGAATTTATTTTTATTTAGGATTTGACATAAGGGTGCAACTGTATTATTTTCCATATGTGATAGGTTGTTGGCCCTGTTCCTCCCATTATCCACACCCTTTTCTTTGCAAGTCTTCAGCTTCTGCAACTAAAAAGGCTGAATATAAGTCCTCTTCCATCTTTGACTTTTGGGTTTGGCCATAGTACTTGTGGATTTTGGATCTATAATGGAAGCAAGGCTTAGATCTTGTATCTCTACTGTTTCCATGGAAAGAACATATCCTGACCAGCTTGCTAGTACAATGAGCGATATGGCACAAAGCCTTCCGAATAATCTGTAGATCTATAACTGGAATTAGAACTGTTGCAGGAATGGGGATCCCTTCCAGGGCCCGAAACTGGGCTCTTGTCTAACACTCAGAAATCAATTGTCCAAGGAGACACACTTGCTGACAAAGCAAGAGATTTTATTGGGAAAGGGCACCCAGGTGGAGAGCAGTAGGGTATGGGAACCTAGGAGAACAGCTCTGCCGCATGGCTTGCAGTCTCGGGTTTTATGGTGATGGGATTAATTTCTGGGTTGTCCTTAGCCAATCATTCTGACTCAGAGTCCTTCCTGGTGGTGCACGCCTTGTTCTGCCAAGATGGATGCCAGAGAGGATTCTGGGAGGTGGTTGGACATGTGGTATCTCCTTTTGAACTTTTCCAAACTTTTCCTGTGGGTGGTGGCTTATTAGTTCCCTGTTCCTTAGCAGGACCTCCTGTCCTAAAATAACGTATGCAATTGTTACTATGGTGCCTGGCCAGGGTGGGCGGTTTCAATGAGTGTGTTTCCCCTAACAGAATCAACCAGCTGAGCCCAGCCTAGACCAAGGGACCCTCAGGTCCAGTCCAGCTGAGACAGCAGTTGCCCCAGCCAAACTGCAGAAGTATGAGCACCTTATAAAGATTAAATGAAAAATGTTTAACACACTTAGCAGTTACTGGCACAAATAGACTCCATGATAAATATTAATCAAATTTTGAAACAAGGTATTAAAACCTTTTACAAACTTATGTATAAAGAGTAAGCACAGTAATTCTCAAACATGATTGTCCAGCAATATCAGTTGAGCTTGCAAAAATAGGTTCCTCCCTTGAAAATTCACAGAACCCTCCAACACACACGTATTACTTAAGCAGACTGATACCATGGCAACCATATTTTCCTAAGTACCTTAGAAAAAGTTTAAAACTTAAACACTTAAACTTAGCACAAAACTTGGAAAGGCCCGTGATAAATGATATACATAATTCCTTCAGTTAAATAGTTTTGTAACGAAAGAATTCCTTGTCCCCCTTCATAATTCCCAGTGGAAATACTACTGATGAGACACTTTCTTAGGAACTCGGAGACTTAAGTTACATCACTGCTCTTTAACCGTACATATATTACTTTCAGTCAGGCATAAAATTAATATTATGCGCATATTACATGCCTGAGATTGTTGCCATCCTAGAGTTTACTACTACGGGAGTTTAGATAATAAACTAATTATGCAGTGTAATTTTATAAATTTTATAACTGTGCTTTAAACACAATTCATTGTTTTCCTCAAACTACACCCTTATTTTATAACTCTTTAGACTTGTCTGATGAGATTTTACAAGTCTTCAGATCCGTCGTTTCTCCTCACATCTCCGCACTCTCGGAGGGCCTCTCGTTGCTAAGATGCAGGGACCCATTCATCTCCTTTTCCCTATTCGTTTTCGGCCGACTTCTTCCTGCCTTCCTCCATCACTTTCCAACAAGCAACAGTTAAAACGGAGGAAGACCGCAGGGACCCCGCCTTCCCGCGGCCGGCCACGCCTTTCACAGACCGAGAAGCTCTTCCGCGGGCCGCAGCGGGATTCAACCCAGGCGCGCGGCCGGAAGTCTGGGCCCCGCGGCGGCCGCTTTCCTCCCGCGAGACTGCGAGCCGGGACGGGGTGAGGGCTGGGGCCTGCGGTGCATTGTGGGAAAGCGTCCGGTGTGGGCTTTGTTTCCAGACCTGGAACCGCGCTCGGTCTCCTCTCGCGCTTCCCCTGCGCCGCGGTCCTGGGTGCCCTGAGGCGCTCCACCTCCCTCCTTCGGTTGTCGCCTGGTGCGGGCGCCGAGCCGACGCCGCCAGCATGTCTGGGGTGCGCGCTGTGCGGATCAGCATCGAGTCGGCCTGCGAGAAGCAGGTCCAGGAGGTGGGCCTGGACGGCACCGAGACGTACCTGCAGCCTCTGTCCATGTCTCAGAACCTGGCGCGCCTGGCTCAGCGGATCGACTTCAGCCAGGGCTCCGGCTCCGAGGAGGAGGAGGCGGCCGGCGCCGAGGGCGACGCGCAGGATTGGGCGGGCGCGGGGTCCAGCGCTGACCAGGACGACGAGGAAGGTGAGGCCGCGGGCGCGCCCGGTGAGGTGCTGTGGACATGGCCGCGTGGGGCGGCGGCGTCGTCCGGACACTTTGGGGCACTGCTCGCCTCTCAGTCCTCGTGTCTGTGCAGGTTTCCTTGAGAGACAGCGTTGAGACGCTGTCGCTGGGGGAGTGTTTGGGTTTTCAGTTCAGTTCATTTGCTCAGTCGTGTCCCATGAACCGCAGCACGCCAGGCCTCCCTGTCCATCACCAACTCCCGGAATCCACCCAAACCCATGTCCATCGAGTCCGTGATGCCATCCAACCATCTCATCCTCTGTCGTCCCCTTCTCCTCCTGCCCTCAATCTTTCTCAGCATCAGGGTCTTTTCAAATGAGTCAGCTCTTCGCGTGAGGTGGCCAAAGTATTGGAGTTTCAGCTTTTAACATCAGTCCTTCCAATGAACACCCAGGACTGATCTCCTTTAGGATGGACTGGTTGGATCTCCTTGCAGTCCAAGGGACTCTCAAGAGTCTTCTCCAGCACTACAGTTAAAAAGCATCAGTTCTTCAGCACTCAGCTTTCTTTATAGTCCAACTCTCACAGCCATACATGACTACTGGAAAAACCATAGCCTTGACTAGACCGACCTTTGTTGGCAAAGTAATGTGATGTCTCTCCTTTTTAATATGCTGTCTAAGTTGGTCATAACTTTCCTTCCAAGGAGTAAGCGTCTTTTAATTTCATGGCTGTAGTCACCGTCTGCAGTGATTTTGGAGCCCAGAAAAATTAAGTCAGCCATTGTTTCCCCTGTTTTCCCATCTATTTGCCATGAAGTGATGGGCCCAGATGCCATGATCTTCGTTTTCTGAATGTTGAGCTTTAAGCCAACTTTTTCACTCCTCTTTCACTTTCATCAAGAGGAGCTTTAGTTCCTCTTCACTTTCTGCCATAAGGGTGGTGTCATCTGCATATCTGAGGTTATTGATATTTCTCCTGGCAATCTTGATTCCAGCTTGTGCTTCTTCCAGCCCAGCGTTTCTCTGCATATAAGTTAAATAAGCAGGGTGACAATATACAACCTTGACGTACTCCTTTTCCTATTTGGAACCAGTCTGTTGTTCCATGTCCAGTTCTAACTTTTGCTTCCTGACCTGCAAACAGGTAGCATCCCTAATGTGGCACCCTGGTTAGGAGCCCTCGAGTTCGCGTCTCTGTTCTGCCGTGTATTAGCTATGTGACTTTGAACTAATCACTGTGTTTCCACGTGCAATATGCATGATGTTACTAACTCTTACTGAGAGGAGATTATATTGACAGGAGTATGTGATAAGGTCTAGGAGGTAGGCAGAGGCCAAATCACGTAGATCCAGTCAGCCACTGTATGCGTTTGGCTTTTATTAGAAGGACAGCTGAAAGCTTTTGAAAGATTTCAAGTAGACAGATGATTTTGTTTACAGAAGATTACGCTGGATGCTACATATATAGTAAATGGATTATATAAATGGATTATAGTAAATGGGAAAATAAAACTAGTTATAGAAAAAGTATGAATGGTTTTGGATTCTTATTGTCAAAAATAAAAAAATCTAGCAGTTCTTGATTTAGTTATGTGAACAGACTCTGTGTAAATCAGAATTTAAAGATAGCATTTCAAGCCAGCTGTATTAGGACAATTAGGGATCCATTTGGTAAATAATGCCTCAAACCTCACACAGAAATATTTCCATAAGGATTGAAATAAAGATGAAGAAAATAAGGTAAATTATTGAAAAGAAGTTATAATCATGTAGCTTTGGCTCTAGGAAAGACCTTCCCCACCCCCCCCCCGCCGCCCCCCGCCGTTTATTTACTTTTTTAGCTGGGCTGGATCTTAGTTGTATGTGGGATTTAGTTCCCTGACTAGGGATCAAACCCGAGCCCCCTGCATTGGAAATGCAGAGTCTTAGCTATTGGCCCATCAGGGAAATCCCAGGAGAGACCTTCTTAAGCAAGATAGGAAACAGATGCTATGAAAGAAAAGATAGGTGTATTAATTGCATAAAATTTAACAATAGTAATGGAAAAAGATGCCACAAAGTAAAAAGATAAATAACAGGCTGGGGAAAGTATATACAACACATATGACACACAAATGGTTAATATCCCTGACATTCAGCGTCCCTTCAAACTGAAAGGAAGACAGTTCATTGAAAAAATAGGCCAAAACTGGCATTGTTGGAACCAGTCTATGTGCCCATCACACAGAAATGGTTAAATTCACTGTACATTGTTCAATTATTATTATTATTTTTGGCCACATTGCACAGCTTGCAGGGATCTTAGTTCCCCTGCTGCTGCTGCTGCTAAGTTACTTCAGTCGTGTCCAACTCTGCGACCCCATAGATGGCAGCCCACGAGGCTCCCCCATCCCTGGGATTTTCCAGGCAAGAACACTGGAATCGGTTGCCATTTCCTTCTTCAAGGCATGAAAGTGAAAAGTGAAAGTGAAGTCGCTCAGTTGTGTCTGACTTTTCGCGACCCCATGGACTGTAGCCTACCAGGCTCCTCCGTGCATGGGATTTTCCAGGCAAGACTACTGGAGTGGGGTCCATTGCCTTCTAGTTCCCCTACCAGGGATCAAAGCCAGGCCCCCTGCAGAGGAACAGCAGAGTCCTAACCACTGGACTGCCAGAGAATTCTTGAATTTACTGTATATCTATGCTTCAGACATGACTGAGTGACTGAGAACACAGTGCATGCTCCAGAATATTTTACAGTGTTAAAAGAATGAAGTAGCTCTATATTCTGATGTGAAGGTGTCTTTAGGACATATTGAGGGGCAGGGGAAGCAAGTAATGGAAAATTGGGAGTATATGTATATAAATACATAAAAAAAATTTGGATGGGGATACCCCAACAGTTATTAGTGATTGCCTCTCAGGACGAGAGAGAATTAGGGGTGGGGAATAAAGGAAAACTTTCACTTTTTACTCTGTATTTCTGTTGTTTGAACTCTCTATGGTGAGAATCTATACATCAAATTTAATTCCTAAAAGTGATTAAGAGGTTGGAAGATAATAGTGTTTACTATCAGAATGCTGCCGTTATAGGTCATTTGTAGTTTTGTACTTTTCTATGTATTGGAAATTCAACAATTCTTCAGGTTTTAAAAGCTGGAAGAAAAAAAAGATTATTAAAAAGGCTTGCTTAGATTTTAAAAGATTTGAATGCCTACTACTATTAGATTTAACTTAGGAAATTAGAATTAGTTTTGCCATTGTAGGAATGCCAACTTAAATGTTAACAAAGATTATAGAAAGGGTGGAGTGAATGGGATAAAAGAGGAAACAGTTTGAAATAGAATTCATTATTTCTTCTTTTAGTACTTTTTTTCTTGTTTTTTTAGTACTTTTGAATCTCTAAGTGAGTTTTCTATAACTAATATCTGGGTATTTTTTTCTTTCACTTTTTAGGATTGGTGAAATTTCAACCCTCCCTTTGGCCTTGGGATTCAGTGAGGAACAATTTGAGAAGTGCCCTGACAGAGATGTGTGTTCTCTATGATGTTCTTAGTATTGTTAGGGATAAAAAATTTATGACTCTTGATCCTGTCTCTCAGGATGCACTTCCTCCAAAACAGGTATTTGTGGGCTTTGATTGAATAATGGTGCCATTTTATTAAGTCTCAATACCATCTTTTAGGCTGTGTGTCTATTGTTTCCTTTTCCTTAGATGCAAAATTAAGTCCATATGAACTTTTAAAGACTGTTTTAAGCTCTCCAAAAACTCAAAATTAGGTTCTGTAATGTGATAAAAAATTGTGACATTTTTTATGAACCTTTATTATTTTGATTCTTATGCAGCCAGAAAACTTCTACTAAACTTGGCTTTTTGGAATTGATAGTGCATGGATTGATAGTGACTATGGATATTTATGTATGTATATATAATACATAGGTTTTGATTTCTCATCAGTTTCCCAGTTACAGACTTTTCTCTGAAGTATAAATGAGTGCCTTGAAAGGGTGTTCTTGTGGGTGATGTGGAGAGTGCCGTACATAAAGAGAGGAATGGCAGTGCAGAGAGGGGAACCTAACCTAGGCTGGGCCAGGTTTATGCAGTGTTAAGTTCTGATGGTGTAGTGTTTTAGTTTAGCATAAGTCTCTTATCAAGTGACCAAAGAAGTGGGTTAAGGTTATTATTCTTTTAAACATTATGTGCTTTTCTCCCTTCTCCTTGCTTTTCTTTTTTAATTTTCCCTTGAGTAGGTATTTTATTTTTGAGGAAATGTATCATTTTAAAAAAGCATTTAAAAATAATACAGCCCTACACTTCTGGATTGTTTCTGATAGAATCCTCAGACATTGCAGTTAATATCTAAAAAGAAGTCACTTGCTGGAGCAGCACAGATCCTACTGAAGGGGGCAGAGAGACTGACAAAATCAGTCACTGAAAACCAGGAAAACAAGCTACAAAGAGACTTCAACTCTGAGCTTTTGAGATTGAGGCAACACTGGAAGCTTAGAAAAGTTGGAGATAAAATTCTTGGAGATCTGAGCTACAGAAGTGCAGGTATAGATAACTGTTAAAAACTCTGCTTTTTAACAATAGTTTGTTAAAAACTATAAATGTTGATTCTTTTATAATAATACTCTCAATTACATGTTATATTTTGAAGTTTTAATTTCTGTACACATAAGCCTGAAAAAACTCAAATTATTCTCATCATAGCCTTATATGTGTGTGTAGGTTCAGTCGTGTCTCTTTGCAACCCCAAGGACTATATAGCCCACCAGGCTGTTCTGTCCATGAAATTTTCCAGGGAAAAATATTGGAATGGGTTGCCATTTCTTACTCCAGGGGATCTTCCTGACCCAGGGATTGAATCTTCATTTCCTGCGTCTCCTGCATTGGCAGACAGGTTCTTTACCACTGGTGCCACCTGGGAAGTCAGCCATATATAAAGACATATAGTTAATTTGAAAAAATTTTAGGTTCAGTTAACAGAAAGTTCAGAGATAGAGTTTATGTGCTAACACACCCTGAACCATAATTGACGTTTTAGTCAGAAATAGGAGGCGGGACTGGACTCCTCAGCTGGGGAGTTTGATCAGTACCTTAAACACTGAGCATAAAAGAAAAAAAGAAACATTTCTTTTCTTTCTTATTCTGTTTTTCTTCCTTAAGTCTGGTAAGCTGTTTTTAACTCCTGGGTAAGAAAGCAGTGGCACCCCACTCCAGTACTCTTGCCTGGAAAATCCCATGGACGGAGGAGCCTGGTAGGCTGCAGTCCATGGGGTTGCAAAGAGTCAGACACGACTGAGCGACTTCACTCTCACTTTTCACTTTCATGCATTGGAGGAGGAAATGGCAACCCACTCCAGTGTTCTTGCCTGGAGAATCCCAGGGACGGGGGATCCTGGTGGGCTGCCGTCTATGGGGTCGCACAGAGTCGGACACGACTGAAGCGGCTTAGCAGCAGTGGCAGCAAAGAGATATAATGGTGAAAACACTTCACCTTTTTTTCCATTCAGCCAGGGCTGCAACCCTAACTTAAGGAATATATTTTGTTGGAGTATATAACAAAGCTGGATGTCTTGACTTCACATCTTCTGGTATAAATTCTTTGTTGTTGAACTATAATATGTAATAGCAGGTTTCTCAAAGCAATTGTGGCAATGTCTTTAAGCTGCTGAAGTGTATTCAGAGGAGCTGTACAGTAAAAGTTTGTAAGATTCACAGCTCAATGGGGTAAAAGCTCTTGAGTGTCAAGGGATTAAAAAAAGCAAGGAGCACTGGCTGTAATCACTGAGATAACAGTAGTGGAGTGATATTTGAAAAGGATTCATTTTCCAGAGCAAGCCATGAGTATCTTCAAATTAAAGGAATATAATTTGAAGTGGTTAACTCAAGGACCTGTATGCCTTAGTATTGATGTGAATTGGGACATTTTGAGTTCTAATGGTAAAGTTCCATCAGAAGATGAATTAAGATGACAAAGACATTTTTACATTTTAATAGATGTTTATAGAAGCAGTACTTTTCTGGCTCTGGACATTGTAAGCTCTTCTCAACAAATAATTATGCATAAGAACTTTACCTGAAACGGTTACTTGTGTTGTAAGAGGATTTGATTAAATTCTGTTTTTAATTGCAAGAAAATCTTGAGCATCTTTTTGTATTATAATATAGCAGTTACATTTATCTACACCTTCCTTAGGTAATTCAGCAGCCCAGGGCAGCTATCTCAAACTTATGCACTACATACAAAGACATCACATAAAGTCTAGGAGTTGGTTGACAAAAAGTGGTGTATATGCTATCTTTTTGTCCTTCTCTTGTTGAATTCAGAACCCTTCAGTCGCAACCTTATTACAGAGGCTGAGCTCCAGAAGTGTTTAGTCTCCAAGGTTTAAATCTGTGTAAGTAGATTATATTACTTATATTACTGTGAATATATATATGTATATATAGTCTAGAATTATATTCATTTTATCAAAACTCCATTGGAATAAAACAGTTTGGATAGCCTGTGGAGTTCTTATAATGATACCATTAGACTAAGACAGGTTATTTTTTTTTTTAAGGTAAATAGCTGTTTTCTCCTGCTTTCTTTCTTCTTTTTGCTTACCATGCCTCTTCCTCCCCACACCCCTGAAACACACATTTTTGGTGGGAACTTAATGTATACTTCACTGATATGTAGGTGAGATATTATTATATACTCAGTAATTTCTGTTGAATAAACATGTTAACTGTTTTGATTTTCCTGTTTTTAATATCCCATTAGGGTCTCTGTTTCCCCATCATGGTACATTTGAAGTAATAAAGAATACAGATATTGATCTAGACAAGAAGATACCTGAAGATTACTGTCCCCTTGATGTCCAGATTCCTAGTGATTTAGAAGGGTCTGCATATATCAGGGTATTTGTCTAGTATTTTTCAAGTAATTTCCTATTAATAGCCCAGAAGCTAATTAGCTAACATATTTTTGTGTTATTATTTTCACATAGGTTTCAATTCAAAAACAGGCTCCAGACATAGGTGACCTTGGCACAGTTAACCTCTTCAAACGACCTTTGCCTAAATCCAAACCAGGTATAGTTCTGTTCTCTAACTTCTGGTCTTGTCTGCCCTGACTAAAAGTAAATATAGTTAGGAAAAATAGGTACTTTAAATAAGAGCAATTGGAAATATGACTTTATAATTTGTTAATCAATTATTAGTGAATAGCTGTGCAGTCCTTTTGTTTTTTCGCCACACCATGCACCTTGTAAAATTTTAGTTCTCTGACCAGGAATTGAACACAGGCCCTCAGCAGCAAGAGTGCAGAATCCTCATGACAGGATCACGAAGGAATTCCTGTGCAGTCTTTTTTGAAAGGTTGAACTTATTTACCATTTTTCTCTGTGTAGAAGAAGTAAAAAATTCTATATTTTGGAAAGGGTATGCTGTAATACATAGTTTTCTGAACTTCTGTTGTACGTATTTAGATCATCATTTAAGCTAGTTAATGCCTAAGATAGTTAGGTAATTAAGGGACTTCCCTGCTGGTTCAGTGGTTGGGAGTAGGGGGTACACAGATTTGATCCCTGGTCAGGGAACTAGGATCCCACGTGCTGTAGGGTAGCTAGGCCCAAGACCTGCAATGAAGACCTACTTCAACACAAATCTTAAAAAAGTAATAACAATTGGGTAATGACTATGTACGCATGTTCCCTGTTTTTCAGGTTCCCCACATTGGCAGACAAAATTAGAAGCAGCACAAAATGTTCTCTTATGTAAAGAAATTTTTGCACAGCTCTCCCGGGAAGCTGTTCAAATTAAATCACAGATCCCTCACATTGTGGTGAAAAATCAGATTATCTCTCAGCCCTTCCCAAGTAAGTGCAGCCTACCCTTTTGAGTGATAATTAAAACTTTGTGATTTGGGGGCCAGGACAAAGAGGGTAGCAGTTTGGGTATGTTGAAGGAATAGTAACAGCAGAGAAGTAGTGTGCAGCCCCAAATAACAGCCATAACAGCCAGCAAAGTGTGCAGCCCAGTCTGCACTGCTGACTGTTCTGTGTAGTGGTGTCACTCCTGGCTTTAAACAATATTGGTTAAAGTTTGCCCTAGCAAACGTGTTATTAGCTAACAGTTGCTTTGAGGTGTCTATGCCAACACTATTTGTAGATTTCCTAAGGTCCTCGTATTATCTAGATGAGATGTCAATTAGAAAATGCTTAATTTTAAAATATTTTTAAATTTTGTATTGAGGTATAGTTGATGTATAAGTTTCAGGTGTACAACATAGCAATTTACAATCTTTAAATGTTGTATTCCATTTATAGTTATAGAATATAGATCCTTGTAACTTATTTTATACATAGTTTTTACTTTTTTAAAAAAAGTTTTAAAAATAACATTCATTTCTTAAAAGTTAAGATGTGCATAATAGGAAACAAAAAAAAAAACACAAGAAGCAAAAAACTCATTCATAATCACAAGTAGTTTTACCGTTTGATGTAGTCTTCAAGGTCTTTTGTGTATTCTTGATCCTCTGCCCCTATGTTGCCCCTCCCTGCTTCCCTCTTCCCACTAGTAACCAGTAGTTTGTTCTCTGTGTGTCTGTTTCTTTTTTGTTATATTCACTAGTTTGTTTTATTTTTTAGAATCCATTTGTAAGTGATACCATGCAACATTTGTCTTTCTCTAATTTCATTTAGCATAATACTCTCTAAGTCTGTCCATGTTGTTGCATATGACAAAATGTCATTTTTTATGACTGAGTAGTACTCCATTGTATTTATATATACCACATCTTTTTTATCCACTCATCTGTTGCTTCCATACCTTGGCAATTGTGTATAATACTTCTATGAACATTGGGGTGCATGTATCTTTTTCAGTTAGTGTTTCTATTTAGAAGATCCTTAATTAAATATCCATAATATCCTAAATTTATGGAAATTGGATTTAAAATATTTTTCAGAAACAGATTTAACAAGAGATCAATTTTTAATTAACTCCACTTGTTTTTTTACATAAATTCTGAGTATCTTCTTAGATCTTGTTAAGAGAATGGGTTTCTGGAGTGAAAAATTTCATCCTGATTCTCATGGGAACAGGGAAGGTCTTCTAGTCAGTAATACCAGATATTAACTCTGTTTTATTTTTTAATTTAAAATCTAGAAGTAACAAATTACAGTTTCTGTTCACCTGTCTTTAGCCATAGCTGAACGTCAGCAGCCACATTATAAGTCAGTAGAAATTGAATACATGGTAGTTTATCGTATTCATGGTTAGTCATTTTGGTGTAAAAATGTTAATCACAAAAGCCTCCTCTTTAAGTTCAGAATGTATCTTTTGAAAATGGGCTGTGATAATACTTTATGAAAATAGTTTGTGCTTTTCCATATTATAGGTTATTTATGTCTATCCTACTTATTTTTATAAATAGGCTTGCAGTTATCTATTTCTTTGTGCCATTCTTCAAATGATAAGAAATCCCCAAAATCTGCTACTGAGAAGCAAAGTCCAGAGGACCATCTTTATGTTCTAGAGCATAATTTGCATCTACTGATTAGAGAGGTAATGAAGTAAATGTTTTCTTTGCATTGTGCTAAGTGTACGTACAGCAGTGAAAGTACACAACCTTCTCACTGCTGAGTCCTCGTTATTCATAAAGCAATGACATTCACTAGTTGTGCTGTGAAAGATCTTGTTATGGGCTCAGGGAACACAGAGAATATGAATATGGTCTCTGTGGCCAAGCATAGCTTCTATTCTACCACAGGTTTTATAGAGAGGTGTAAGAAATGCATGCTAAAGGTTGATTCTGATTGGGTAATCGGAAAATGTCTTGCCAGTGCCTATGAACAGGATTACTTGAATTATTTCAGGATACATTCTACTTACAGGTTATTTAGAACTGTCCTGAGAATCTTCTAATAAGAATATATATTCCATCCGCCCATGCCTCACCCCAAGATCTGGTCTAGTTAGTTGTGATGGTGCAAGGATCAGTACTTTTTTTATATTCCTAAGGTGGTTCTGTTGTACCTAGGTTTTACAACCTCTAATCCAGGATATAGTAGAATAACTATGTACTGATTGCATGTGTTCTGTCAATGGGACTTACTGAAGAATATTTATTTTTGTTTTTTATAAAAGTTTTAACATAAAAACTAATGACAGCTGGAGAGAGACCCTTTTCTTTAGCAACACATTTAGCATAGCCTAATAGATGTTGGGAGAAGGCAATGGCAGCCCACTCCAGTACTCTTGCCTGGAAAATCCCATGGGCGGAGGAGCCTGGTAGGCTGCAGTCCATGGGGTCGCTAAGAGTTGGACACGACTGAGCGACTTCACTTTCACTTTTCACTTTCATGCATTGGAGAAGGCAATGGCAACCCACTCCAGTGTTCTTGCCTGGAGAATCCCATGGGCGGAGGAGCCCGGGATTCAGTCGGACACGACTGAAGTGACTTAGCAGCAGTAGATGTTAACATGTTATCTGTGTGCCTAGACTACCTTTATATGTGCTTCCAATACATTGCTTTCGTGTTTCTAAACTTTGAGCCATGATTTGATCGAACATTGTGTAGTTAATATGTGGGTATTGGCTGTTGAAAATGGCTGTTCTTGTTACAGTTTCATAAACAGACCTTGAGTTCCATTATGATGCCACATCCAGCAAGTGCACCTTTCGGCCACAAGAGAATGCGACTTTCTGGTCCTCAAGCTTTTGATAAAAATGAAATTAATTCAATACAGTCAAGTGAAGGGCTTCTGGAAAAAATAATTAAACAAGCAAAGCATATATTTCTGAGGAGTAGGTAAGGACAAAGTTACTATCTTTCTTTGAAACTGCAGTCCTTTTTTCTTTATGTTACCTTATGTACATTATTTTTGGCATACTTTAATCTTTTTTCCCAGGGAGAGGGAGGTGACTGCAGTATAAGAGTTTATGGTTGTCGATGGCCCTGTCAAGTTTGGGGAAGCCTTAGATCTATTGCCCATGTAACTTTTTTGTTTCCAACACTTGGCATTAAAGTTTTGAAAGACAGCTGAGTAGGAACGTGCCTTGGAACACCAAACTTTCTATGATAACCCATCCATGAGCTACTTTTCCTGAACTGGTTGAAACCTTTTTTGAAGCTTTCCATATATTTTTCGGTTGTCCCGCATTTTAGGATTTTGGAAGGCACTCTCCTATATGTTGACTTATTTGATGCTTAGTTGTGGGTCAGGTTGTGTTAGCACATTTTTTACGATGGTAAAACTGGGATTCAGAGAAGTTGTTCCACTTGCTCAAGGTTATACAACTAAAAGATTAGCAAAGTCAGGATTTAGGCCTAACTTCAAAGCTCATTTTTGTTCTTTTTTAAAAATTTTATTTATTTTAATTGGAGGCTAATTACTTTACAACATTGTAGTGGTTTTGCCATACATTGACATGAATCAGCCATGGGTGTACATGTGTCCCCCATCCTGAACCCCCCTCCCGCCTCCCTCCCCATCCTAACCCTCAGGGTTGTTCCCAGTGCACTGGCTTTGAGTGCCCTGTTTCATGCATCTCAATTGGACTGGTGATCTGTCTCACATACGGTAATAATACATGTTTCAGTGCTCTTCTCTCAAATCATCCCACCCTCACTTTCTGCCACAGAGTCCAAAAGACTGTTCTATACATCTGTGTCTCTTTTGCTGTCTTGCATATAGGGTCATCATTACCATCTTTCTAAATTACATATATATGCATTAATGTACTGTTTTGGTCTTCTTTCTGACTGACTTCACTCTGTATAATAGGCTCCAGTTTCATCCACATCATTAGAACTGATTCAAATACATTCTTTTTAATAGCTGACTAATATTCCATTGTGTATGTGTACCACAACTTTCTTATCCATTCATCTGCTGATGGACATCTAGGTTGCTTCCATGTCCTGGCTATTATAAACAATGCTGCGATGAACATTGGGGTACATGTGTCGCTTTCAATTCTGGTTTCCTTGGTGTGTACACCCAGCAGTGGAATTGTTGGGTCGTATGGCAGTTCTATTTCCAGTTTTTTAAGGAATCTCCACACTGTTCTCCATAGTGGCTGTACTAGTTTGCATTCTCACCAACAGTGTAAGAGGGTTCCCTTTTCTCCACACCCTCTCCAGTATTTATTGTTTGTACACTTTTGGATAGCAGCCATTCTGACTGACTTGAAATGGTACCTCATTGTGGTTTTGATTTGCATTTCTCTGATGATGAGTGATGTTGAGCATCTTTTCATGTGTTTGTTAGCCATCTGTATGTCATTTTTGGAGAAATATCTGTTTAGTTCTTTGGCCCAATTTTTGATTGGGTCATTTATTTTTCTAGTATTGAGCTGCATGATCAGCTTGTATATTTTTGACATTAATTCTCTGTCAGTTGCTTCATTTCCTATTATTTTCTCCCACTCTGAAGGCTGTCTTTTCACCTTGCTTAGAGTTTCCTTCGTTGTGCAAAAGGTTTTAAGTCTAATTAGGTCCCATTTGTTTATTTTTGCTTTTATTCCCATTACTCTGGGAGGTGGGTCATAGAGGATCCTGCTGTGATTTATGTCAGAGTGTTTTGCCTATGTTTTCCTCTAAGAGTTTTATAGTTTACATTTAGATCTTTAATCCATTTTGAGTTTAATTTTGTGTATAGTGTTAGAAAGTGTTCTAGTTTCATTCTTTTACAAATGGTTAACCAGTTTTCCCAGCACCACTTGTTAAAGAGATTGTCTTTTCTCCATTGTATATTCTTGCCTTCTTTCTCAAAGATAAGGTGTCCATAGGTGTGTGGATTTATCTCTGGGCTTTCTATTTTGTTCCATTGATCTATAGTTCTGTCTTTGTGCCAGTACCATACTGTCTTGATAACTATAGCTTTATAGTATAGTCTGAAGTCAGGCAGGTTGATTCCTCCAGTTCCATTCTTCTTTCTCAAGATTGCTTTGATTATTTGAGGTTTTTTGTATTTCCATACAAATGTTGAAATTATTTGTTCTAGTTCTGTGAAAAATACCGTTGGTAGCTTGATAGGGATTGCATTGAATCTGTAGATTGCTTTGGGTAGTATACTCATTTACATTGATTCTTCTGAACCATGAACTTGGTATATTTCTCCATCTATTTGTGTCATCTTTTATTTTCTTTCATCAGTATTTTATAGTTTTCTGTATATAGGTCTTTTGTTTCTTTAAGTAGATTTAGTCCTAAGTATTTTATTCTTTTTGTTGCAATGGTGAATGGAATTGTTTCTTTAATTTCTCTGTTTTTCATTGTTAGTGTATAGGAATGCAGGGGATTTCTGTGTATTAATTTTATATCCTGCAGCTTTACTATATTCATTGATTAGCTCTAGTAATTTTCTGGTGGAGTCTTTAGGGTTTTCTATGTGGAGAATCATGTCATCTGCAAACAGTGAGAGTTTTACTTCTTCTTTTCCAATCTGGATTCCTTTTATTTCTTTTTTTCTCTGATTGTTGTGGCTAAAACTTCCAAAACTATGTTGAATAGTAGTGGTGAGAGTGGGCACCCTTGTCTTGTTCCTGACTTTAGGGAAAATGCTTTCAGTTTTTCACCATTGAGGATAATGTTTGCTGTGGGTTTATTATATATGGCATTTAATATGTTGAAGTATGTCCTTTTATGCCTGCTTTTGGAGGGTTTTTATCATAAATGGATGTTGAATTTTGTCAGAGGCTTTCTCTGCACCTTTGAGATAATCATGTAGTTTTTATCTTTCAATTTGTTAATGTCAAGTATGTTGATTGATTTGTGAATATGTTGATTGATTTGTGAATACTGAAGAATCTTTGCATCCCTGGGATAAAGCCCACTTGATCATGGTGTATGATCTTTTTAGTATGTTGTTGGATTCTGTTTGCTAGAATTTTGTTAAGGATTTTTGCATCTGTGTTCATCAGTGATATTGGCCTGTAGTTTTCTGTTTTTGTGGCATCTTTGTCTGGCTTTGGTATTAGGGTGATGGTGGCCTCGTAGAATGAGTTTGGCAGTTTACCTTCCTCTGCAATTTTCTGGAAGAGTTTGAGTAGGATAGGTGTTAGTTCTTCTCTAAATTTTTGGTAGAATTCAGCTGTGAAGCCATCTGGTCCTGGGCTTTTGTTTGTTGGAAGATGTTTGAGTACAGTTTCTATTTCTGTGCTTGTGATAGGTCTGTTAAGATTTTCTATTTCTTCCTGGTTCAGTTTTGGAAAGTTATACTTTTCTAAGAATTTGTCCATTTCTTCCAAGTTGTCCATTTTATTGTCATATAGTTGCTGATAGTAGTTTCTTATGATCCTTTGTATATCTGTGTTGTCTGTTGTGATTTCTCCATTTTCATTTCAAGTTTGGTTGATTTGATTCTTGTTACTTTTTTGTTTGATGAGTCTGGCTAATAGTTTGTCTATTTTATCTTCTCAAAAAACCAGCTTTTAGTTTTGTTGATTTTTGCTGTAGTCTCCTTTATTTGTTTTTCTTTTATTTCTGCCCTGATTTTTATGATTTCTTTCCTTCTACTAACCCTGGGGTTCTTCATTTCTTCTTTTTCAAGTTGCTTTAGGTGTGAAGTTCGGTTATTTATTTTTCTCTTGTTTCTTGAGGTAAGCTTGTGTTGCTATGAACCTCCTCAGAGCACTGCTTTTACTGAATCCCATAAGTTTTGGTTTGTCGTGTTTTCATTTGTTTCTATGCATATTTTGATTTCTTCTGTGATTTGTTGTTTATTCAGCAGCATGTTGTTCAGCCTCCATATGTTGGGGTTTTTAATAGTTTTTCTTCTGTAATTGACATCTGATCTTCCTGCATTGTGGTCAGAAAATATGCTTGGAATGATTTCAGTTTTTTTGAATTTACAAAGGCTAGATTTATGGCCAGGATGTGATCTAACCTGGAGAATGTTCGTGTGCCTTGAGAAAAAGGTGAAATTCATTGTTTTGAGGTGAAATGTCCTATAGGTATCAATTATGTCTAACTGTATCCATTGTATCATTTAAAGTTTGTATTTCCTTGCTAATTTTCTGTTTGGTTGATCTATCCATAGGTGTGAGTGGGGTATTAGAATCTCCCACTATTATTGTTAATTTCCCCTTTCATACTTGTTAACATTTGCCTTACCTATTCTGGTGCTCCTATGTTGGGTGCATATATATTTACAATTTTTTTTTTTTTTCCCTCCCTACCTTCCCTATAATTGTTTTAAACCTCTTCTTGGATTGATCCTTTGATCACTATGTACTGTTCTTCTTTGTCTCTTTTCACGGCCTTTATTTCAAAGTCTATTTTATCTGATATGGGTATTGCTACTGCTTTCTTTTGGTCTCCATTTGCATGAAATATCTTTTTCCAGTCCTTCACTTTCATTCTGTATGTGTCCCTTTGTTAGAGGTGGGTCTCTTGTAGACAGCATTATGGGGGTCTTGTTTTTGTATCCATTCAGCCAGTCTTTGTCTTTTGGTTGGGATATTCAACCCATTTACATTTAAGGTAAGTATTGAAAAGTGTGATCCTGCTGTCATTTACTTTGTTGTTTTGGGTTTGAGTTTATACACCTTTTCTGTGTTTCCTGTCTAGAGAAGATCCTTTAGCATTTGTTAAAGAGCTGGTTTGGTGGTGTTGAATTCTCTCAGCTTTTGCTTGTCTGTAAAGCTTTTGATTTCTCCTTCATATTTGAATGAGATCCTGGCTGGGTATAGTAATCTGGGTTGTAGGTTTTTCTGTTTCATCACTTTAAGTATGTCCTGCTAGTCCCTTCTGGCCTGAAGAGTTTCTATTGAAAGATGAGTTGTTACCCTTATGGGGATCTCCTTGTGTATTACTTGTTGCTTTTATCTTACTGCTTTTAGTATTTGTTCTTTGTGTTTGATCTTCGTTAATATGATTAATATGTGTTTTGTGGTGTTTCGCCTTGGGTTTATCCTGTTTGGGACTCTCTGGGTTTCTTGGACTTGGGTGGCTATTTCCTGCCCAATTTTAGGTAAGTTTTCAACTATTATGTCCTCAAGTATTTTCTCATGGCCTTTCTTTTGTCTTCTTGTTTTGGGACTCCTATGATTCGAATGTTGGGGCATTTAACATTGTCCCAGAGGTCTCTGAGCTTGTCCTCATTTCTTTTAATTCTTTTTTCCTTTTTTCCTCTCTGCTTCATTTTATTTCCACCATTCTATCTTCCATCTTACTTGTACTATCTTCTGCCTTAGTTATTCTACTGTTGGTTACCTCCAGATTGCTTTTGATCTCAGTTTTTGTGTTATTCATTATTGACTGACTCTTTTTTATTTCTTCTAGGTCCTTTTTAAACATTCCCTGCATCTTCTCAATCCTTGCCTCTAGTCTGTTTATCTGTAACTCCATTTTGTTTTCAAGATTTTGGATCATCTTTACTATCATTATTCTGAATTCTTTTTCAGGTAGACTCCTATCTCCTCCTCTGGTTTGGTTTGGTGTGCATTTATCATGTTCCTTTACCTGCTGAATATTTCTCTCCCTTTTCATTTTGTTTAGATTGCTGTGTTTGGGGGTACCCTTTCTGGAAGTTTGTGGTTCCTCTTTATTGTGGAGGTTCCTCCCTGTGGGTGGGGTTGGACAAGTGGCTTGTCAAGGTTTCCTGGTTAGGGAAGCTTGCATCTGTGTTCTCGTGGGTGGAGCTGGATCTCTTCTCTCTGAAGTGCAATGAAGTGTCCAGTAGTGAGTTTTAGGGCATCGATGGGTTTGGCATGGCTTTGGGCAGCCTGTCTTTTAATGCTCAGGATTGTGTTCCTGCTTTGCTGGAGAATTAGCTTGGTGTGTCTTGCTCTGGTATTTGTTGGCTCTTGGGTGGAGCTTGGTTTCCGTGTCAGTATGGACGCTTTTGGAGGAGCTCTAGTCTATTAATATTCCCTGGGATCAGGAGTTCTCAAGTTTTGGATTTAAGCCTCCTGCCTCTGGCTTTCAGTCTTATTCTTACAGTAGCCTCAAGACTTATCCATCCATACAGTGCAGATGATAAAACATCTCGGTTAATAGTGAAAAAATTCTCCACAGTGAGGGACACCCAGAGAGGTTCACAGAATTACATGGAGAAGAGAAGAGGGAAGAGGGAGATAGAGGTGACCAGGAAGAGAAGAGGGGGAATCAAAAGGGGAGAGAGCAGTCTAGCCAGTAATCAATTCCCTATGTGCTCTCCACAGTCTGGAACACTCAGAGAAGTTCACGGAGTTACATGGAGAAGAGAAGGGGGGAAGGAGGAGATAGAGGTGACCAGGAGAAAAGGGAGAATCAAAAGGAGAGAGAGTAATCAAGCTAGTAATCACATCCGTAAGTGAAAATGGATACTGGAGATTAGATTCTTAAAGGTAAAAAATTGATAACAAATACCAGAAAGCCAAGATTAAAAATCTAGAGTAGAGAATAGAGTCTCAAAAATACAATATTAAAAATAGAAAACAAAATCAATCACAAAAATTATAAAAAATATATGTATGAAATTTGCTTTAAAAATAGGGTCTTTTTTTTTTGCAAGGTAATAATAGGTTATAAAAATGAAAATTAAAGGAGCAATAAAGAACTTAAAAATTTTTAAAGGGATAATAGTAAAAATATATCTAGGAATTTCTCTGGAGCTGTTGCGGGCAGTGTGGGGTCAGTTCAGTTTCAGATAGTTCCTTGTACAGAGGCCCCCTCCAGTTCTCAGTTAACTACAGGGTTTTAATCAGTTGCACCTGTCAGTTCCAGAGTGGTTCCCTCTTGTTTGCTTCATTTGGCTTCCTCTGTTTCTAATTTCTGCCCTGAAACAAGGGAGTGAAGGTGGTCACTTATTTAGGCTCACTTGTTCAATTGTGCTGTGGGGAGGGAGGAACACTGCAAACAAATATCACTGGCGTATGTGGGGAGTGCTCGCAGTATGTGGACCACACTGAGTCTGCCCCCACTCATGGCATTTGCTTTATGGGTCTACACTGCTCAGGCTCCAGGGTGCTCTGCAGGGCACTGTCCAAAGCGGGCCCTGCATTTTGTGTACTTCCCAGCTCTAAGCTGCTCAGATTCTTGGGTACTCCACAAGGGCACAGACTTGGCTGGGCCTGCATTTTGTGCCCTTCCCAGGTCCGAGCAGCTCCGGCAACCAGGTGCTTGGCGAGCACACTCTACCCAGGTGGGCCATGTGTCTTAATCACCTCCCCGGTCCTGGACGCTCGGTTTCCTGGGTGTACTGTGTGTGTCCTCTGGTGAGCTAATCTCAGGCTGCAACCCTCCTGGCAGGTGTCAGCCATCCAGGACACCAGGAGGACATGGTTAGCAACTAGGAGCCCGCTCACAATTTGGTTGAGGTTGCCCTGCCCTGGGGCCAAGATTGCCCCTTGCCTTCTGGCTCTGACTGTCGCCCACCTGCCTCTTTGCCTCTGGTGGGGGGAGGGGCCGGTCCGCAGCCGGCCAGCTCTCCTTTGGTGATCGCTCAGTCCTTTGTTCTCTGTGCGGGCCAGGCTGCACCTTAGGTTAGAGCCTGCGCCTCCCTGTCCATCCCCTGCTCGCTGGTGGCGGAGGCAAGCATCCTGGCTGCTTCTCCCCTGGGAGTTGCGGTTAGGCGTGTATTTTGTGGGGTTTTTTTTTTTTCTCTCTCTTGGTTATGTTGCCCTCTGACACTCAAAAACTACCCACAGACCTGCTGGTGAGAGGGTTTTCTGCTGTTTGGAAACTTCTCCTCCTTCACGACTCCCTCCCCAAGACAGGTCTCTGTCCCTAACTCTTTTGTCTCTTTGTCTTTTATATTTTGTCCTGCCTCCTTTTGAAGTGAGTAGGCTGCCTTTCTGGGTGCCTGGTGTCTTCTGCCAGTGTTCAGAAATTGTTTTGTGGAAGTTGCTCAGCATTCAGATGATCTTTTGATGAATTTATGGGGGAGAAAGTGGTTTCCCCATCCTATTCCTCGACCATCTTGGGACCGCCCTCTGATTTTCTTTCTTCCGTACATCATTTACTAAAGAACTTGGCATGATTGGCCCTAAACAAAGTCTTTTCCAAATGCCACAGGGTGCTCTTCTGTTTCCTTATTGGCACTTAGTGAAGAGGTCTGTTTTTACTTCTTTCAGTGATGGTGCCTTGATGGTACTCAGCAGGCGAGGGCACACTGTTTTTGTGGATGACATTTTACTTTGAATTTTATTTTTCCTGTTAATACAGTCATAGCTTTATTTGTCATGGTTTTATATTAGTCTCAGGATGGAAACTTTCAGTAAAATGAATTTGGAAGACATGTTGAGACAACAGCATGATACATTGAAAGGAGTACGGAATTCAGGATGAAAGATACACTTCAGCCAGGGCTCAGCCACTTGCTGAGTAATTTGGGGCAAGTTAAGGCAGTGGCTTCCCTGGTGGCTTAGAGGTTAAAGCATCTGCCTGGAATGTGGGAAACCCGGATTCGATCCCTGGGTCAGGAAGGTCCCCTGGAGAAAGAAATGGCAACCCACTCCAGTAGTCTTGCCTGGAGAATCCCATGGAGGGAGGAGCCTGGTAGGGATTGCAAAGAATCGGACACGACTGAGTGACTTCACTTCACTTCACTTCAAGGCAGTGGCAGCCCACTCCAGTACTCTTGCCTGGGAAATCCCATGGATGGAGGAGCCTGGTAGGCTACAGTCCATGGGGTCGCAAAGAGTCAGACACGACTGAGCAACTTCACTTTCACTTTTCACTTTCATGTACTGGAGAAGGAAATGGCAACCCACTCCACTATGCTTGCCTGGAGAATCCCAGGGATGGGAACCTGGTGGGCCGCCGTCTATGGGGTCGCACAGAGTTGGACATGACTGACGTGACTTAGCAGCAGCAGCACTTAATATCTAATCCTCTCTCAATTGGGGTTAAAGGACTCTGGTCAAATTGAATAGTGGATACACAGGTTCCTTATAAACAGTAGGAGTACTATGTTAGATGACTGTTACTTTCCATTTGTACATTTCAAGTATAAAAGCTATTGAGTATGTTAATGTTGAAAATTTCTGATTAACCATAAAGTTAAATATTCCCTGAAATAAATGAGGGGCATGGGAAAAGTTATCTTTAGAACCATTTTGTTTCAGAATTGGGCTTCCCTGGTGGCTCAGGCAATAAAGAATCTGCCTGCCTGCAATGCAGGAGACCTGGGTTAGATTCCTGGTCGGGAAAATCCCCTGGAGAAGGGAATGGCTACCTACTCCAGTATTCTTGCCTGGAGAATTTCATGGACAGAGGATCCTGGCGGGCTATAGTCCATGCAACCATGGGGTCACAGAGAGTCAGATACAAGTGAGCAGCTAATGCATTTCAGAATAGTAGTTGTAATCTTGGAAGCAGCAAAACTTTAAAAAATGTTCCCTTTTCTCCCCTTAGGTATAGAAATAATGTTCTAAATGTATTGACCCATCTGTGTAATTCCATACAGTTAACATTCATATATTTTTACATACATTTGACCATTGAACAACATAAGAGTTAGGGGTACCGACCCTCTGTATTGAAAATACAGATATAAGTTATGCTTGGGCACCAAACAGGCAGTTCCTCCGTTTCCCAGATCTGCCATTCCTGGATTTAAGCAACCATGAATTGTGCAGTGTTGTAGTAATTATTTTGTGAAAAAGATTCTCTTGTAAGTGTACAAGTGCAGTTCAGACCCATTGTTCATGGGTCAACAGTATATGTGTCAGGGCATTTTTTTTTTAAGTAAATATGGTATCATAAAATTTTATACCCTACCTTCAAAGATATTTTAATAGCTATGTGATAGCCCATTGTGTAAATATTCCATGATTTCTTTTACCAATTCTCAATTGCTATATATCTTTTTATTTCCAATTTGTTGATATATATTAACACTGAGATGAAAACTCTCACATATTTATCTGCTGTAAAAATTCTTGAAGCACTGCCAGGGAAACAAATCACAGAAGAAGAAGGGAAAGTTAAAAATGGACTGAAAGAAATTAGTACTAGAGCAGGAACAGGATACAAGAGCATATAAAAATTGATATAAAAATCACTTGTCCTCAGTAGCTAGTCTCATTTCTTCCATTTCCTCATTCCTTTTCCTTCTCTAGCTGATAAAGTGCTAATATCAGATTTTAGACACTGAGGATCTTGTAGTTTGGTTGATTTACGTAATTTATGCTTTGTTTCTAGGCAGTGGCTATTCATTAGTGTGTATAAAATGTAAAGGAAAGATTATTGGCTCTGGAGTTAGACTTCCAGATTTTCTGCCCCAAATAGCTTCAAACTTTGGGCAAGTCACTAAACTTCGCTAAACTGCTTTTGTTCCTTCTGAAAAATGGAGGTAATAGTAGTAGTGTCTACTTTTGTTGTTCATAAGGTTAAAATAATTCATGAAAGCACTTATTACAGTATTTGGTACATAATCACTTAATAAATCTTATTTCTCACTTATACATATCTTTCTTGGGGTATAGGTTTTAATTGTGCAGTAAATCTTTCTAGCTTTTCTTGAAAATACTAATTCCATGACAGTAATAGTTCTCAAGTGTGGATATATCCCAAGTTATTTGTTACCAGGGATCAAATACTGATATTTATGAATAATTTATATTCTTTTTAGAGATTAGATTAGTACCCTACAAGTATGCCTTTCACTTGTGTTCTGGTAAGATTTTCTGAGTGGCAGAAAACAAATGGA
The DNA here is from genome assembly GCF_032452875.1 of Bos javanicus. Lineage (NCBI taxonomy): Eukaryota > Metazoa > Chordata > Mammalia > Artiodactyla > Bovidae > Bos > Bos javanicus. Next base: position 1,091,670 of record NC_083896.1, on the reverse strand, counting down.
GTTAAAAGGAAATCAGTGTGGCCTGAGAATGTGTTGTGATGTGAAGTTGAGAACCAGTACATCAGAGCTACATCTGATTTTTCTGTTAAATCTTTGCTTTTCAAATAGTGGTATTTTCAGAAAGTCACCATCTGTTTTCAAATAGCCATAAAACTGATAAGCAGTTTATCACCTTATTATTTTATATGGTGACTATAAAAATTTTTAACTTCTTTTCTTTAAAAGGACTGCTGCAACCATTGACAGCTTAGCAAGTCGCATTGAAGATCCTCAGATACAGGCTCATTGGTCAAATATTAATGATGTTTATGAATCTAGTGTGAAAGTCTTAATCACATCGCAAGGCTATGAACAGATATGCAAGTAAGTATTGAAAAGAAGTTGTTTAATACATTAAGTTGCTTATTATGTATTGATGTTTGTAGAGTGATTACATCAAGATTTTGGGTTTTATTTGATAGGGAAGCATAACATTCCAGTAAATTATTTGAGCTGTAGAGTGTTTTTAAAAGTAAGAGATAAGGACTTCCGTGGCAGTCCAGTGGTTAAGACTCCATGCTTCCTCGGCACGGGTTGTGGGTTCTATCCTTGGTTGGAGAACTAAGATCCCGCATGCCACATGGTGAGGCCAAAATATACAGGGAAGAAAAAAAAATGACAGGCAAGAACATCCAAAATAGTCTCTATTTAATAGTCTCTGGAGAAGGCAATGGCACCCCACTCCAGTACTCTTGCCTGGAAAATCCCATGGATGGGGGAGCCTGGAAGGCTGCAGTCCATGGGGTCGCTGAGGGTCGGACATGACTGAGCGACTTCACTTTCACTTTCACTTTAATGCATTGGAGAAGGAAATGGCAACCCACTCCAGTGTTCTTGCCTGGAGAATCCCAGGGACGGGGGAGCCTGGTGGGCTGCCATCTGTGGGGTCACACAGAGTTGGACACGACTGAAGTGACTTAGCAGTGACTTAGCAGTCACAGAGACTGTTTACATAGTCTCTATGTAAATGCCGCATGTTTGAGCAATGATCAGAAGTGAACCCCAGCACTGAGTGGAAAGCCCGCCATGCTTCCTCAGACTCCGATCCGCTTCATTTCTTGCCTGGAGGCCATGGCCAGTCTCTGGTATTTGAAGTAAAGAGGGTCGTTTATGTTAGAGCCCATACTTTCCATAATGTTTAGCCTAAAACAACCCCTGTGTCTATTCCGGTTCATGATTGTGCCCTTAATGACTTCTGTCCCCAGCATTCCTGGAGAAGCTGTCTACTTGATGTATGTTCATAAATCACAAGTTAATACACAGATAGTAGATTGGTTGTTTTCAGTAGTGCGATGTTGGTGAAGGTGGTCAAAAGGTACAAACCTACAGCACTAAGGAAAGGAAAAGAAAAAATTGATCAACTTGGAATTGTTTGCATCTACAGCTAATAATGAAACAACTGTGGGATTATGGGCATTGAATCCAGCATACACCTTTTAAACTTCTGTGAAGAGAAGTCAGTGTCAGGACAGGAGAGAAAGTGGAAGGCAGTATAGAATGTCCTTACCTACCTTCTGTAGCTGGTAGGGTCATCTTACACTTTTTAAAATTGAAAGTAGTTCTCTTTCTTAGAACCCCCTCCCCCCCAACTTCCTGTCATTGAACATTTTATTTTAGTTGGATGCCAGAACAGTGATTTGTACGTGTGCAACCATGTCTATAGGATAAAGTCCTCCAAGTGTAATTGCTGTGTCAAAAGATAAGGACATTTAAGATTTTCATTGTTGTTACCGATTTGCTTTTTTTTCTGCTTCCTTTTTAAAAATTCTTTCTTTCTTTGGCTGTATTGGGTCTTAGTGTGGCACTCAGGGCCTTTGTGTGGCATGTAGGATCCTTCTGTGGCGGTGCTGGTGGTTTGCAAGGTTCTCTCCAGTCGTGGTGTGTGGGCTCAGTTGCCCCACAGCATGTGGGATGTTAGTTCCATGACCAAGGATTGAGCCCTAGTTCCCTACATTGGAGGACGGATTCTTAACCACTGGACCACCAGGAAAGTCCCCTGATTTGCTTTCAGAGTGATTGCCATGTGTATGCGCCCACCAGTAGTGATACGACTTTCTTTTTCCTTATACCTGGGTTTAAGAAAGAAGAGTCAGAAATGTGGTTAGATTTATAAGTCTTTTTCTTCTTTAAGCCTTGTAAATTTTGTTTTGTTTTTTCCCCCTTCAAAAGAAATGTATAAACTTTTATTCATCAAAATTACAGTTTTATATAGTTACCAAAATGTTTTTTATTCTTAAATATTGGCTGTAAAAGCAAAGTTAGGAAAAAAGAGGTACTATCAGATGTGGAAAGCTATAATGCTGTTTTTTTCTGCATTTGTTCACCTGTATTATTTGAGGAGTTTTGTGTTTCTTGTACATGTCATATGCTAAAAATTTGTGAACTGACTTGGAAGAGATTTGTGACCTGTATATATATATTCGTTGGTTATTTTATGAGTTTGTTTGACCTAAGCTGAGTTAGTAGAGCATACATATTTTGACTTGTTAGCTGATTATTTCAGAAGAGAGTGAAAAGTTAACCGTTTTTCCTTTCTGTATGAGAATTTGACCTTTGGCTAACTCTCTCACTCTAGTTACCTCGTAACTTGATAAGGAAAGATGCCATTTGTGTTACTAGGCAACAGTGCTTATGGCAAAAATGATCCCCAGTTGGTAAAATGGTTCTGGACTGGGAGAAATTACAAGCCCTTGCTGGGGGTGGCTTTGGATGTCCCAGGGTGGGGTGAGTGATATCAGTGGGCCGAGTCTCCTGTGGGGACCCTGGAATCCGGGCTTGTGAAGCTGTTGCAAGAGTGCATGGCTCCTGTGAGGACCCAGGTTTTTGGGTCAGGGCAGGCCCCACACGCTGTCAGTGCACATCTCTTCTTATTTAACACAGGTGTGTGGCTGCTGTGTTGACAGCCTCAGGGCCCTCAGGAGAAGAGGAGCAGGGGCTGTTGGCAGGGTGACAAGCTGTGCTTCCTGCCCCGCATCCTTCTGAGTAGACTGGTGGTCCGTGGCCTGTGGTGTCAGTAGTTTAGTGAGAGTCTGATAGTTTTCACTGAACCTGAGGAAACTCTTACCCACCATGGGTCTTGGTGTAGATTATCAAAACTGTTGTATTGTTTTTCTTTGCTCTAAAGGTTCTTGACATTTGTATAAGGTAATTTTGGACATTTCTGATTTTTAGTGTGTGTTGTCTATAAAGGTCCATTCAGCTGCAGTTGAATATTGGAGTTGAGCAGATCCGGGTCGTGCACAGAGATGGGAGGGTGATCACACTGTCTCATGAGGGCCAGGAGCTTCAGGACTTCCTTCTGTCTCAGGTAACACAGCTCCTGAGCCCGTTCCATTCTACCCGTTGAAAGAACAAAGCCGATAAGAAGTAACATTATTTTTTAAAAGCTGTTTCTTCTTGCCAACTAATTTCTAGTGCAGAGCTTCCTGGGTAGCTCAGTGGTAAGGAACCCATCTGCCAGTGCAGGAGACACAAAGAGATGCGGGTTTGATCCTGGATCAGGAAGATCTGCTGGAGCAGGGCATGGCAACTCTTCTTGCCTGGAGGGTCCCCATGGACAGAGGAGCTTAGAGGGCAATAGTCCAGGGGGTCACAGAGAGTCAGAAACAGCTGAGTGACTAAACAGCGATTTCTAGTGCACACTTTACCACCTTTTGGCTAATTGAAAATGTTGATAAACTGTCCTAGATTTGTTTCAACTGTTAGTTTGTATTTAAGATGCATGACCAGTTCTGAGACTACCAAACTTTTTTAATTTCTCCTGTTAGCTGAGATTTACAACACCTCCAGGACCACATGAAAGTGAAGTATTAATCCAAGAAAACCAGAGAAAGGACGATCAAATACAAAACTGTAGTATCCATTCTCCATAATGATGAATGGAACATTTTATGTGTCAGCCCTAGGACAGCGTTCCTCATAGTAAGGGACAGTATGAAAAGTGTTGAGTTCTAGTACCAACTATACCACAGACTTGCTTTGTGACATTGGACAAACTTTTTGACCTTTTTTTCTTTCATCTATAAAGTAAGAACAGTATTTTTCCTACCTTCTTCATGGAGTTGTGATGATCCATTGAAATACTGAGTTATGGGATAAAGGGTCAGTTTTTGAACTGCTAATATATCTTTCACATGAAACACATATTTATATTTCACAGAAATTTTTACAAAAATACTGACCCTCTCCATAATAGAAGCAGTAATCTATTATACTGATTTGCCTCTATGGTGCCTTTACAGGGCATTTGTGACGTATGGCAGCTCTTGGTTGATTGTACCTAAAATAGCTTTGGATAGCTTAAGCACACATGCAGAAGTGTAATGAAAGCCTTTTAAAGAACTTCAGAATTTCTAAGAAGTCTAGAGAATAAGGCTTGAGAATGGCTCAGGATCAAAGGAGGCTGGATGTGAGAACCACGGGCAGGCGGGGCCCCTGCTGCTGCATCCCAGTACCACCACCTTCCTCACCGGTGGCAGATGCACTCTTAATTGCCCTGTGCATCAGTCAGGGTCTCTCAGGGTGGTTTCAGGGTTGTCTCTTTACTAAGGATCAATACAAAAGCTATTAGTGTGACAGCCTCCCAGAACAAAGTAGGTTGGAGAGTGGACTTGATGGGATCAGTGGAAAATACTCAGCTACACTGCTGTTTGAACATTCCTCCAAACTCAGTGATCCAGGTGGGAGGCTCCAGCTGGCCAAGTTCAGCTTGTGGGCTGTGTTCCTGCTGCCAGTGTACAGGAAAACAAGTATCAGGCTGTTTTAGCTTCTACAGTGGAAGGTGGGATCTTGTTCCCTTGCTCCACACAGAGGAGAATTCCTGAAACATAAGATAGGGTTCCTTTGCTAGGCAGTGAAAACCCCAATGAAAGTTCACTTTACAGCCATGATGTCAAGTCACTGCCAAGTAAATACCCGTTCTGATTGTCAATGAAGTTTCCTTTTTCATTTACAGATGTCACAGCATCAGGTGCACGCAGTTCAGCAGCTAGCCAAGGTTATGGGCTGGCAGGTCCTGAGCTTCAGTAATCACGTGGGACTGGGGCCTGTAGAGAGCATTGGCAATGCCTCTGCCATAACTGTGGCCTCCCCGAACGGTGACTATGCTATCTCAGGTACTTTCTACTTCTCTGAATGTGAAGAGACCTTTGGGAGTTTGGCCTTTTCACTTAGCTTTAGTAGTTACCATACATAAGAGTAACTTACCTCTGTAGTAGGTGAGTTCCTTTATTAATTATGTTGAGTGTTTATCTCATCATAGCTATTATTCAGAGCAACAGGTTATTATGTCTTTTTATAGTAGTTATAAAAGATGTTTTGCTTGGCAGCACATTTTCCTAGGAGATTATCTGAAAAATGCCATCAGCATTATTACTCCTGCAGTAATTAGGACTCACTTTCATTGCTATGGACCCAGGTTCAGTCCCTGGTCAGGGAACTAAGATCCCACATGCTGCATGATGGGGCCAAAAAATTTTTTTTAAGTTTATAAATATACTGGTGCAAATGTGCAAGAAGAATAGTATCTGATCCTAAAGATGGTCAAGGGATAGAACAGAGAGGTGTTTTGTGAAGCACCTACCATGAATGGGGCACTTTGATAGGCGTGTATACATTTTGTCTTGTTGAAAATTTATATCGTTTCAGTGTGATCTTCTTTAATACTTGCTCTAAATATCTGAAAGAGTAGGTAGTTAGACATTCTTCCCCACAGGATCACAGCTTGTGAATCTGTAGGCTTGATCATTGCAAGACCATTATTGATAAGAATTTCTAAATACCCTTTCTTCTTGCCTGAGTTATAAAACCTCATTAAAACCTGAAGTTCATATTCAGAATAATCTTTCATCCATTCCTTCCAGTTCTGATTTTGAACGTTTGACTTTCATCACATTGTGGGTGTATATTAACCAAGTTGTTAAATGATTAGGTTATCAAGTATTTTAGGAAAAAAAAATGATGTTCTGAAAATATATAGAACATGTGATTTTCCTAAACCAACACTCATCTTTGCCACATTTTTTTTTACTTTTTTATTTTTTTTTTTTTTTTCAATTTTATTTAATTTTTAAACTTTACATAATTGTATTAGTTTTGCCAAATATCAAAATGAATCCGCCACAGGTATATTGCCACATTTTTGTATTACAAATGTTAATTCATAAATATTTTTACCGGCCTGGTATCTATAAGGGGCTTTCCACGTGCACAGTGGTAAAGACTCCGCCTGCCAGTGCAGGAGACTTGAGTTTGATCCCTGGGTTGGGAGGATCCCCTGGAGTAGAAAATGGCAACCCACTCCAGTATTCTTGTCTGGAAAACTATACGTGGATAGAGGAGCCTGGTTGGCTACAGTCCATGGGATTGCAGAGTCAGACACTACTGAGCACACACACAAATACACACAATATCTATAAATTAGTAAATTTTATTTTAGCATATTGAACCTGAAAAGTACTTTTAAATAAGCACTTTCGAGTTGGTAGACAAGGCTTTTTATGCTCATGGAAAGTGAAGTTGTGTGATCTTTGTTGTTTCTAGCTTGGAAAATGACTATATTGATATTTTGGTTTTGCTCCACAGTTCGTAATGGCCCTGAAAGTGGCAGCAAGATTATGGTTCAGTTTCCCCGTAACCAGTGTAAAGACCTTCCAAAAAGTGATGTTTTACAAGATAGCAAGTGGAATCATCTTCGTGGGCCATTCAAAGAAGTTCAGTGGAATAAAATGGAAGGCCGAAACTTTGTTTATAAAATGGAGCTGCTTATGTCTGCACTTAGTCCTTGTCTACTGTGATTTTTTTTTCTGGACCAGTTTCCAGATTTTTTTTCCCCAGAGAAGTTTCCAGAAACTTTCAGGAATGTTTGCAGATCAACAATAAGCACAAAGAAGAGGAATCTTCTAAAGGAATATTGTTTTTAAAAAGTAATAATTAGCAAATGTTTATTTAGCATTTTGAAACCTTTCACTTTATAAGTGACAAGTGCTTTAAAATGCAAAAGTTTATGTACAGTTATAGGGTATACCAACATGGAGAGATGTACTTTTTTTATGCAGTTGACTTGAAACATTACTACATGGATTGACATTAGCTTTTTAAAATATCCCTTTGATGTTGACATCAAATAAAGATTATGGTTAAAAATTCCAGACACTCTGAACTCGTAACCTAAATGAATTATGTCATATCATTCCATTGTTTGTTATTGCTTAAGAATATTTAAACACTCTTAAGACCCAGCTTTCATACAGAAATTCCCTCACAATGAGAGAAGCAGATCCTTTCTCCCAAGTGCAACAAAGTACTTTCCAACCAGTGGAGCCTGTCCTGCCCTCCCCATTAGACCTATTAAAACCAGCTCTTGTGTTAGTGGATAAAGTACTTTTCCCTCTGATTGTCTTTGTTACGCATGCCTGGGTCTCAGTCCGCTGAGAAATTCCTTAGAGCTCCACCTGAAGGCTTAGAAGGCAGATAGTATTGTATCTTTAGGGTTTCCTCCATTTCTCCTTGGTCTTTTTTTCCCACTTGAATGACCTTATTTGCCTTGCTCCACTCCTGCCTTACCCTGACCTTGGCAGTCCCCAGCCTCAGCCAGCAACCCGGGATTGCTGCTTCTGGTTAAAAATTTGTTCCATCTTTCACTAGGTCTCTGCATTTTCCCAGGAAAAATACTAATGGATTAATGGAATACATTTTGCAAAGAATAGATAACATGAATTTAGAAATAGTGCCCCAGCCCTAAAATGTGTCTGAAGAACTTCCCTTAATAAGAAATTTGGGTTTATGGGCCTTTTGGTGCCACTAAAAATAATCTGTAAGTAATCTGTAGTTTCCTTATGAGAAAGGCTTTCAATTTTTAAAAGATGGGTATCTTAATAATTTATGACCGAAGTAACTAAAAATCCTTTGTATTTCTGTTTTAAAAGATAAGTGGAGCTTGTAAGCCATGAAATACAATAATACTTTTGTGTTTTTGTGTGTTTTTTGCCTCCTCTGATTAAGCTTCTGCATCTTTCTATCCAGGGAAATTAAAAGATTAATATAAATCTGCAAGTATTTTAAAAATTTCCAGTGCTTCCTAAGTTATGGTGTCCCAAAAGTTGCTTTGCACATTATAGTAAGCTAATCTGTACACATCTGCTCACATATGGAGTCTTTTATGAAGGCTCAAACTGCAGTACAATGAATCTCAAACTTTCAGCAAAGGACTAGTTTTTACTTATTTTTTTTCATTTCCATCCTTTGCTGATTGATACTTTTGGTAAAATACAGTAAAGTGAATTACTGGAGGGACTTCCCTGGTGGTCCAGTGGTTAAGAATCATTCAGGGGATGTGGGTTCAATCCCTGGTCAGGGAACTAAGATCCCACATCCTTAGGGGCAGCTAAGCTCACGAGTCTCAACTGCAGAGAAGCCTGTGTGCCACAGCTGAGCCCGTGTGCTCTAGAGCCCGTTGGTCACAACAAGAGAAACCCACATGCCACAACTGGGAGAGAAGCCCGTGAGCCCCAACTAGAACCTAGTGCAGCCAAATATATATATAATAAAATTTATTAAAAATAGAATTACTAGACAAATCTAAAAAGATACAAAATGAAAGCCCCCTCTTTATTATAATGGACATAAATTGAATGTCAAATATAAAAGTTTGAATGTTTTATTTTGTTTCTATGATTATCTTGTCACAAACCAGTAAAAGGACCAGTCTTGGAGTAGAACGGATGAGAATACGTGCATAATTACCACCCACTCACATATACTTCGTCGGAATGGACAGGGGTGATCAAAGGCCTTCCTTGCCCCATTGTTTTAAGGCACGTTCAGAGCTCAGTCATTTCCTGTCTGAGAGGAATGGAAGCTAAGGTAGGCATGGGAAAGTGGCTGGCAGGTCAGTTGCTGTGGCAGCAGTGGTTCAACCTGAGTTACCCACAGTTGGAAGGATGTGCTGTGGCCTTTGGGAGAGAGGTTGGAGAAAACCAATTAGCCCCTCACCAAGTGTTTAACAGTTGGCAAAAGAGCTGTGTTGGAACGTTGGCTCTCCTGCTTAGCTGTGTGCTTGGCAGTGTTATCCTCTCTGAAACTGTTTCCATGCACATAAAATAGGAAGAAGGAATGCCTCTGCTAACCACAGGGCTGGTTCAAAGACTTAGTTATGGTTGGTGATAGATACTAAATTCTAAGACGTGCAAATGTAAAACGAAGCAACTGTAAAAATCCAGCTAATTATGAGGCAGGGGGCAGATGGACCCCCTTCCCCAGCGGGTAAAGCAGTTGGAGATTCATTCCCTGTTGACTGAAACTCCCAAGATGAGAGCAGTTTGATGATTAAGGGAGGAGGCTGGGCCCTGCCCAGACCACATATTCTCGTTAAAGTCAGAAGACTTCCCCAGACCACACATGCACAGAAAGGCTCCTTGCAAGCCAAGGGGGTTACAATGTCAAGGGATGCTCTACCCAAATGCCTTTGTGGTAGGATCCATCTTGGCTAAGAGACGTGTACACACAAAAGGATCCTGAGATATACCAGATAGGGAATGTGAATGAGGCAAATCAAAATGATTGGCCAAGGGAAAATTGTAAGAAATACCTCATATAAGTGATTTAAAGTGCCATGAGGGTGCAACTCAGGGACTCTCCCTTTGAGTCTGCCCATGTGTCTATCCACAGGTACTGTACTGTTTTTCCTCCTAATAAATACTTCATTTGCTTCACTACTTTCTATGTGGGAATTCCTTTCTGCAAAGCCTCAGGGCCAGAGCCCTTGTCACTGACCACTGATCTAGTGGCTAGGTTAGGTGCTTTCACTGCTGCGACCCAGCCTCGATCTCTGGCTGGGAACCCAAGCCCTGCTTCAAGCCATTGCAGGCCAAGGCCACCCAAAAGCAATTAGAAGTTGGAAAAATGGTACAGATAACCAGTTTAAATTTTATTCATCAGTAGAAGGTGTTTTAGGTGTTTTAGCATGTCCTGTATAAAAAATTTCTAGATGGTAAAGACAGCACATTTGTGGGTGGAAGATTTATTTTTTCCATGTCCATTGTTAAAGCCGATCTCTCTGGTTGACCTTTCCTCATACCCTGTGCCTTGGTCTTTCATTGACTTTCACTTTCCTACTCTTGCTCTTTGTTGATGCCTTAAATACTTGGAGCTAAAGTCAGCTCTCTTTATATCTCATTTTAGGATGGGAATGAAAAGCAGTTCACCACAGAGAAAGCTTGCATGTTTTCAAAGCAGCAAGCACAGTAACACAGTTCAGTTCACTTCAGATGCATCCAACTCTTTGCGACCCCATGGGCTGCAGCACGCCAGGCATCCCTCTCCATCACCAACTCCCGGAGTCCACCCAAACCCCTGTCCATCGAGTCGGTGATGCCATCCAACCATCTCATCTTCTGTCTTCCCCTTCTCCTCCTGCCCTCAATCTTTCCCAGCATCAGGGTCTTTTCAAATGAGTCAGCTCTTCACATCAGGTGGCCAAAGTATTGGAGTTTCAGCTTCAGCATCAGTCCTTCCAATGAACACCCAGGACTGATCTCCTTCAGAATGGACTGGTTGGATCTCCTTGCAATCCAAGGGACTCTCAAGAGCCTTCTCCAACACCACAGTTCAAAAGCATCAGTTCTTCGGCACTCAGCTTGCTTTGTAGTCCAAATCTCACATCCATACGTGACCGCTGGAAAAACACACAGTGATGCAAGTGGTACTCAAGTCAATGACCAGAACTGGGTTTTGCCCTGAAGTTTGCTGTTAACTATCTGCAAGGTCACTTCCAGAAATTTGTTTATAGTCATACTTCACAAAGATCATTGTTTAGGGTTATTCAGGAAGTCTGTAAAAGTGAAAAACTGAGACCAATGTAAACATTGGAAAGAATGACTAAAACTATGGTACAGGGGTTGCAAACGCAGGCACTCGTTTGCACTCCTCTAAAGTTGAGCCTGAATGGGGAGTTCTTCTACTCCTGATGTTCTGACTTGCCTTGCTTATGCACCAGAGAAACTTCCATGTTATGCTATTTTCCTTTCCTTATTTAGTGATTGTGAACTATTGTTTCAGGCTATACTTGGCCTGAAATCTGGTAGATGAGGGAGAAGTTTGAGGTAGAAAAGTAACATACAATCTGGAAAACTTCCTGATGACTTAGTGATACACCAAGATGAGGCCAGTGGCAGAATCTCTTCTTCCACTCAATTCGATTCATGGCCTCTCTTTTAACCTCTACACATAGTCTCATCCGATCCCCTTGAGACCCAAAGAGAGAGCTGTGGTCTGTGGTAACCAGCCACAGAAATCATACATTTATCCTCTAACTTTACCATCAGATTTCTTTGCCAGAACACCATGAAATCAAAGTGAAGAGTCCTGATAATTTCATGCTGACTCAGAATTCTAATTGGCATTTGTATATCATTGTTGAATAAAAACAGAAAACTGAATTATTATTAAGTAAGTTCACTTTAGTGAGAAAAAGTCCTTTCAAACTGTGAGGTACCTTGGCATATTTATAGACAGAATTTCCTGAACAACCACTGGTCTGTTGTATCAAATGGACCTATGGGTGCACTTGATAAGGTCAAATCTGAAGCTAAAATCCTTTGATTTTACATTAGTAGTGCTCTTTCTCTCTCTCCCAACACTCAGTCTTTGCTAAATTTTATAGAAACCCCACCAATATTAGAAAACATTAAAAAAAGACAGACAACCCAATCAAAATATAGGCAGAAGACCTAAATAAATTTCTTAAAATGTACCAGTGGCCAACAGGCACATGAAAAGATGCTCACCATCACTATTAGAGAAATGCAAATCAAAAGTAGAATGAGGTATCACCTCACACCAGTCAGAGTGGCCATCATCAAAAAGTTTACAAGTAATGCTGGAGAGAGTGAGGAAAAGACAAGCCTCCTATGCTGTTGATGGGAATGTAAACTGGGGCAGCCAATGGAAATTATGAAGAACAGTATGGAGGTTTCTTAAAAAACTAAAAACAGAGTTACCATATGATTCAGCAGTTGTACTCCTGGACATATATCTGGAGAAAATCATAATTAGAAGACACTTGCACCTCAGTGTTCATTGCAGCACTTTGCAATAGCAACATGCAAGCAACCGAAGTGTCCATCAACAGGTGACCAGATCAAAAAGATGCAGTATACACACACACACACAGCACACTGGAATACTAGTCATAAAAAAGAATGAAATTCTGCCATTTGCAGCAACATGGAAGGACCTAAAGATAATACTAAGTGAAATAAGGCAAAAGACAAATATCATAAATGTGGACTCTATGATACAAATGAACTTATTAAAAAGAAAGCAACAACAACAAACATATACACACCACTATATATAAAATAGGTAAATAACAAGGACTTACTGTGTAGCACAGGGAACTATATTTAATATCTTGTAATACCCTATTTATTATGGAAAAGAATCTGAAAAAGAATGTGTGTGTGTGTGTATAACTGACTCAATTTGATGCAGACTTAAAACAAACACAGCATTGTAAATCATTATATTTCAAAAAATTTTTTTAATCTTACAAAAAAATTGAATTTCCTAAGAGGAAGTGATTCATAGATGATAGTTGAACACCTTAGTTAACAAGAGGAAGCCATCTCGGCAGAAGGAACAAGTCTGATATAATTGATTGCCCAAGATATTTATTTTTGTATATACCACTTGAAATAAAAATTCTTAAGTGAATGAACAATTATAATGTATCCATGCTATGAATTACATTGTGGAGGCAGTAAGAATATTTAGCAATAGGTAGAGACATGAAATAATGCCCAAGAAACATTAAAGGAGAATAAGCAAGTTGTAAGGTAATGTGTATAATAGAATCCCACTTGGCCTAAAAAGAAAATAGTTAAAATATGCATATTGTAGTATGTGTATATATAGATATGTTCATACATAGCAGGTCTAGAAGGATACACGAGTTTATTGAGTAGGACTGAATTTTTCTTTATATGTGGACATCAATATCATTTTAATTTTAAAGGATTTATCTCCTTTGTGAACACCTACCTAATGCGTAATAGGTAGTGGAGATACCACACGTGAAATCTAATTTTAAAAATTACACAAATGCACTTACTTATTAAACAGAAACAGACTCACAGATCTCACACTTACGGTTACTAAAGGGGAAATGTAGAGGGAAGGGATAAGTTAGGAGATGGAGATTAACATATACACACTGCTATATATAAATTATGAATAAGAACCTACTGTACAGCACAGCTGCTGCTGCTGAGTCGCTTCGGTCATGTCCAGCTCTGTGCGACCCAATAGACGGCAGCCCACCAGACTCCCCCGTCCCTGGGATTCTCCAGGCAAGAACACTGGAGTGGGTTGCCATTTCCTCCTCCAATGCATGAAAGGGAAAAGTGAAAGTGAATTAGCTCAGTTGTGTCCGGCTCTTCGTGACCCCATGGACTTCAGCCTACCAGGCTCCTCCGTCCATGGGATTTTCCGGGTAAGAATACTGGAGTGGGGTGCCATTGCCTTCTCCAGTACAGCACAGGGAACTTATCAATATTCTGTACTACCGTATATGGGAAAAGAATCTGAGAAAGAACGGATGTATATATATCTATCGGCTTCCCTGGTGGCTCAGATGGTAAAGAATCTGCCTGCAGTGCAGGAGACCTGGGTTGGGAAGATCCCCTGGAGGAGGGCATGGCACTCCAGTGTTCTTGCCTGGAGAATCCCATGGACAGAAGAACCTGGTGGGCTACAGTCCATGGGGTCAGAAAGAGTTGGACACGACTGAGGTGACTAAGCATGCACGTGTGCACGTGCACACACACACACACTCACGGGTGAGACTGCCTGCCAATGCAGGAGACTAGAGTTCAATCCCTGGGTTAGAGAGATTCCCTGGAGAAGGAAATGGCAATCTGCTCCAGTATTCTTGCCTGGGAAATTCCATGGACAGAGGAGCCTGGCGGGCTACAGCCCATGGGGTCACAAAGAGTCAGACAACTATATATGTATATGTATATATATGTATAACTGATACATAACAGATTCACTTTGTTGTACACCTGAAACCAACTGAACATTGTAAATCAACTACTGAGAGAGTCAATTCCTAGGCAGGTTGACAAGAAGTCTGGGGTCCCTGAGGAGAGAGGGGTCTGGGGTTCTCAAGGAGGAGGAGACAGGGATCTGGAATTCTCAAGGAGGAGGAAAGGACAAACTTTTTTCCCCCTCTACATTCCTTAGTCTTAGTCACATAAAACGTTTTTATCTTTAAGCCCAGAACTGATTATTACACAACAAACAACTCAGTTTAAACTCTGTACTAAGGGTTATATAACAACAGTGTATCCTGCTTGAGGACAGTTTGTCCTTCCTGTAAACCTTCTGGCTAATCCTGTTCTCTCAAAATGTAAATTATGGGAGTGGGTCTAGTAAGATCTTTACAACCTTGAGACACTTATTGTAATAACTAATTAAAAAGTATATAACTCCCTTGTGTAGACTAGCAAGAGGGCACTCTCCATCACCCTTCTGGTGTCTATGTCAGAAGCTTTCTCTGTGCCTTTTTATACTTTAATAAAACTCTGCTATACAAAAGCTCTTGAGTGATCAAGCCTGGTCCCTGGTCCCAATGCTAAATCTTTGAAGATCACAAATCTGATATCGTTCACTGTAAGCACTACACTACAATAAATAAAAAGTTTATTTTAATTAAAAGCAGTATAAATAGTGGGCCCAGTAACTGTGTTCTGAAGGGCTGGAAAAGCTTACAGTGGGGACGGGTGACGGATGTGCAGACAAGCGCACGTACTGGAGATTCACTATCAGAAGCTGAGCTGTGGATAGACACACTGCCCGTAATCACAAGGACATACTCTGCTTTCAGCAAACTGGAAGCATCTGAGTCTTCCTGGAAACTGGGCAGAAGAAACAAACGATATATAAAGGCTGATGATGGAGACAGGGTTTTCCTTCGCCCAACAGCCCTGCAGTTTCACTCCATCAAATTCGGCTCCTCATGGTTCCATCTCCTAGCATTCTAGTCTGCCACCTCTTCTCTGCCTTCAGTACAGACACCTAGCCTTTCTGAACCTGATACACTCTCAGGCCTTGTCTCTGCATCCCTGAACTGAGCCAGACATGCTGATAACCTCGCTATCTCTCACTGCCTGGGCTCCTCAGTTGTGTGTGGTTCAATTTCAAATCAGAGGGAGCATGAAGTCCCGCGGGGTGTTTAGCATCTCCCTCGACTCCAGAGGACCGAGGTTCTCGTGCAGCAATCCTCGCCCACCTGGAACACCATGAAATCAAAGAGAAGTGTACATGCTTCTGGGTTTTTGAGATCACAGTCTCAGACAGGACATTCTGTCCACAGGGTATGTACGTTCTGTCCCGCGTCCTACGCACCGTTGACTGGGTGATACACCCTCCACATCCTCGATTTGACCCCTTCCAGAAGCAGGAAGGGCTCTACTGAATTGTAAGTCACATTCTGGAAGCAAGAGCTTCAAATTAGTCTGGTTATAATGCAGGGGAGAATAATGGTGTTTTTCTGACTTGCTGAAGAATATTTATGGTTAGAATAAATGTGATTAATTCCACAGTCAATTAAAACTTTGCCAGGCCCCTGGCTCTGGCTGAGGGTTTTGCTTGTCTGCAGCTGACAGAAACCTCTTCTAGGCCTCTGAGTTCTCTGCAGGGATAGGCTCACAAATAAAGGATCGGGGCTTTATTTTTAGGTTTTATTTCAGCCTTTAAAACAGTTCATTTTTTTTCACAGCTTGAAACATAACTTGCAGTTTAACATGTGCAGTGGCTAAACCTCTATGATTTAATGTTTTCTTTTTTGGAAAATAGAACTCCCAGGCTCAAGAATCAAGAACTTTCCACAGGAATATTCAAACTGGGGGGAGCTTTCAAAGTGCAAAATAGAGACATGGAAAGCTGAAGGAACAACCTTTGATGAAGATTTGGGGTGGGGGAGCAAATTTAATTTATATCTGGATTGGTACGTCTCGCTGGGTATTCTTTTCCACTTCTCCTTTTATACGAAGATTACCACCCTTGACTTCTGAGAAGCTGAGAGGCAGAGTTCTGGAAAGCAGGTAAGCTGTCAAGAGGACAGAGGTTCTGGCAGCTAACTAGATTTAATCCAATTTCCTGCTAATGGGCTTGCTGTGAGAAAAAGGGACAGTCAGGTTGATCCTTTCTGGCATGTCTCATCCTGCTTCCTCATGGTGCTGGAGACCAGTACAAGAAACCTGTCCTCCATGGCGGAGGTCTGGTTCCACTGGGTGCTGCGTGGGGAAAGGGCACAGGTGTGTCTGTGTACACCTCTGTGACCGAGGTGGCCCGAGGTGGCCCGTGTCTGTCATGCACTTGGGCTACAAATCAGTCATGCGGATTAGCTGCTCTCTGGCATTCTGAATCAAGTAATGCCTCTGGATCAATGATAGCTCCTGTAACCCCAAAAGATTCCTTCCTGCAACCCTGGAGACAGTATGTAGGCAAAAGCCTCATACTAATGTCTCCAGGCAACTTTCTTGAAGTGATATGGACACTTGGGACTTGGAGGGAGGGAGAAGAGAATGTTCTAGGTCTCCTTCATGTGTGCATGGGTGAATCTGCAGCTGAGGGCTGGGGACACAGCTAATAAGGTCAAATTCCACCAATAAACGGAGTGGTACCTTTGATTTGTAGCTAAGAATGTTGGAGAAAAAAAGGAGAATGGAAGATAAATTAGGCCTGCTTTAGAACTTGCTGAAAGGAGGCTGGCACGGAGAGATACAGGTACCCACGGTGGCCAGTGACTTCAGAAGCTAAGGACCAGGACCAGCTGTGGCCCATCCCCAGTGGACCTGAAGCCCCAGCACTCCAGGGTGCTTGACTTTCTCCAGGACCTGGCATAGCTCTCATTGCGTCCTAGGCTCTGGAAGATTCTTCACAGCTTCCTTTAATTGCTCGGAGTGCTCTGTGCTACTGTGGGCTTCACTTGATACTCTGAGGGTGAGGTAGGTCAGGGCCAGGTGTTCCCCAGCCCACTGGGAGCCAGGGAGGCCCTGGCGTGCCGGGAAGCGTGAGTGACTGAAGGGGTAGGTTCGAAGCCCACGGTGACTTTCCTGCCCATCCTGCGGTCTCAGCCTTCACACAGGTGGTGTCCCCAGCTTGTCAGGGGGCCGCCCGCGTGGAGATGAGCTGCTTTCCTCACAGTGGCCTCCCCTGGGGCCTCAGGAGGGAAAGTCTAACGCTGGAGTGAGAGAGGAAAAGAGGCAATTCTCTCCCTGTCCCTTGTTCCCAATGGTGGTCCCCTCAGAACAAATTTAGCTCTTCTCCCTAAAGCTCCAAGCCACAGGGAGGAGGGGGTGCTCTCCCTGCTCTGAGAGGTGCTCACAGCAGTCTCCATGGGAGAAGCTGGAGGCGGCCACAGGCAGAGAAGACTAGAGCACAGAGAGCATGTTAGAGTGCTGCATGCTTGGTCTGGAAATACTCCCGCCTCTGCTATGGGGCTTCCCGATGGCTCAGGAGGTAAAGAACCCACCTGCAAGGCAAGGAGCCACAAGAAACACGGGTTCGATCCTTGGGTCGGGAAGACCCCCTGGAGGAGGAAATGGCAACCCTCTGTAGTGTTCTTGCCTGGAGAATCCCATGGGCAGAGGAGCCTGGTGGGCTACAGTCCATGGGGTCAGAGAGTCAGAAACGACTGAGCAGAAGCACACGGGCATGGGGACCCCTCCAGTGACCCCGCCCCGCCAGAGCAGAGTGCAGTGAGGAAGCAGACCCGGCACTGGGCTGCCGTGGCCCCAGGGCTGAACACAGCCCAGGCTCACAGCCCCACCCTCCTCCTCGTTGACCTCCAGGCCACTGGGACTGATGTGGTCCAATCCAGAGTCCAGCTCCAGGCAGTCATCTTCGTCAACATGCAGCTATCCCAGCAGCAACGTGTGGCTACGGCAGAACAAGAGGCTCGGGCAGGACTGGCCGCATGTGTTCCTTTCGTTGGAAAATCGCGTCTTCCTCTTGAGGTAGGAATGTCACTGGGTCTGGCCTTGGCTAACACTCTACATCCTGCAGCTCAATCTCCTCTGTTGTGCTTTCTGCAAAGCAAAAGACACACTGGCTGTGAGTTGCCACTCAGCTGGGGGTGCTTTCTTGGTGAGAAGAAGGTAACAGGGGCATCGATTATCACAAGGCCCGGAGAATTACCTTTGAGCTTGTGTCTTCTCTTCCTTTGGAATTTATAGGCACACTTATTACAAACCCACATGAGGCTGATCAGCAGCGCGGCCACGGCAACGAGAAAAGCAAGGAAGACAGCGACAAAGTGGAGGTCTTCATAGAGGATCTCTACAGGGTGTGTGGGGGGCGGGGGGGGGGGGCAGATAACATCTCTTAATATCAAGTTGGCCTCCCACACACTCCAATTTTCTAGAGGCCCCTGGGGCCCCGGGAGCGTCTCACCTGAGACGTGCAGCACGATGGTGCCAAACCGGCTGCTCCCCAGGCGCTCGGTCACCGTGACGATGTAGGAGCCGGAGTCCCGCACGCCCACGCTGAAGAGCTGGATGGAGCCGTTGTCGAAGGTGCACACCCTGTCCTTGTGGCTCTGGGAGATGTTGGCCTGAGTCCCCGGCTTCCACTCCACGATCTTCTGCACTCCCCAGCTGGACGTGTACTTCCATTCGATGGTGGGGATCCCATGGCAGGAGTAGTCAACCGAGAGCAGGATGTCCTCTTCCACCGTGGCGTTGATGGCTGGCTGGGGAATGTACAGTGATACGCCCTGACCTGTGGGATGGAGTGCTAGACGTGGGGCCACTTACATGGGCTCGCAGGGAAGTCAACTTCTATCCTGCATTCTTTTACTTAGCAAGTATTTATTGAGTGCCTATTACATGTCAGGGGCTTCCCAGGTGGCGCTAGTGGTAAAGAATCCACCTGCCAATGTAGGAGACATAAGAGACATGGGTTCGATCGCTGGATTGGGAAGATCACCTGGAGAAGGGCATGCCAACTCACTCCAATATTACTGCCTAGAGAGTCCCATGGACAGAGGAGCCTGGTGGGCTACATACAGTCCATAGGGTTGCAAAGAGTTGGACACAACTGAAGCGACTTAGCACACATTACATGTCAGGCTCTCTTCTGGGTTCTGATGGTGATACTACAGAGGTGAATATTATGGACTGAATGTTTATAGTCCCCTTCCCCCCAATTTCTAAGTTGAAGCCCTTCCCCATCCCACCCAGGTGGCTATATTTGGAAGTGGTGTCTCTAAGGAGGAATTAGGGTTAAATGAGGTCATAAGTGTGGGGCCCTGCTCCAGTAGGATTAGTGGTTTGGCTTTTTTGGGTTTTTCTTGCCACGGCACATGATATATGGAATCTCAGTTCCTCAACTAGGGGTCAAACACACCCCCTATACTGAAAAGTGTGGAATCTTAACCATTGGGCCACCAGGAAAGTCCTTAGGGATTAGTGTCTATAAGAACAGTCTCTCTCTCTCTCATATGGAGAAAGGACCATTTGAGGTCACAGTGAGAAGGCAGATGTCTGCAAGCCAGGAAGAGAATTCTCCTTGGAAACCAAACCATGCCAGAACCTTGATCTGAGACTTCACAGCCTCCAAACTGTATGAAAATAAATCTGTGTTGCTTAAACTCCCCAATCTGCCATATTTTGTTATGGCATCCCAAGCTAGAACACTGAACAAAACACAAGGTTATCACTCACTATTTCCTAGAGCTTCCATTGTATAAGGGAGACATACAAGAGTTAAATAAACACACAAGATCACTTTATAAGTGCTTTAAAGATAGTGAAACAGGTAGGTGGTGATGGAGGTGGTACACAACATTAGGATGGTCAGAGACAACCCCTCTGTGGAAATGAACTGGAGCCAAGGAACAGAGAGGAAAAGGAGGCAACCATGTGAAGACAAGCATTTCAGGCAGAGAGGGCAACTGAAAGACTGAAGTGAGAGTGAACTGGCACGTCTGAGGGACAGAAGGAAGGCCAGAATGTAGAGTGCAGGGAGCCAGGGGGAGTTCAGGAGGCGAGGCTGGAGGGCTGGGCGGAACTCGGGTCGTGATGTGGGAGTCGGGGTGATGGGAAGCCGTAAGAAGGCGGAGAAGAAAGGTGACATTCTCCACCGAGCTTGAGAAAGCCCACCATGGAGAATGTCTGGAGGTGAGGGAGCCAGTGTGGAGGCAGGAAAAACAGTCAGGCAGCTGCTGCAGCGGCTACAAATGAAGACAGCCTTGAAAAGAGTGAGGGGGTCTGACTTAGGATGTGTGTGGGAGCAAAGGACAGAACCTGCTGATTACAGCTGTGGGGTGGGCAAGGCAAAGAGGCATCAAGCAGAGATGTCTGCGTGAGCTGGCTAGGATGGTAGATGTTATGATACATTTATTAAGTAGGTGCCAGGCACAGGCCCTGTGCTAACTGCTTCACACACCACTGTGTCTTTAAAGCATCACACAACCCCCTGCAATTCTATCCAGGCTGTAACAAACTCCAGCATCAACAGGTTTCACTAGCTGGTTTAAGTTCACCCTGCAAGGCTGAGATTCTCACAAAGGTGGCCAACTCCAAAGCTCAAATATTTAACCTCTATGCTCAAGTCAAAGGTCAGTGGTTGCCAGTGGAGGGCACAGAATGTAACAAACCTGTGCTAGCCCCCTCTCCCCGCCAACCACACACACACAGGATGGCCAGGGCTGGCTGGAGACGGGGTAGGGCAGGATTCGGGCTTGGAGCCCATGCCTGGGTTTCCACCTCCACTTCCTATTTAACCCCTTTACTTGTTGGGTGCCCAGTTGCCTCAGGGCTCCTGTTGTGCGGCTGCAGGTAACCACATCTGTTAATTTTCTCATTGTCGTCTCCTATCCCCAGAATATGGGCTTCCCCAATGGCTCAGGGGTAGAAGAATCTGCCTGGGTAAAGAATCTGCCTGCGATGCAGGAGACACAGGAGATTCAGGTTCTATCCGTGGGTCGGGAAGATCGCCTGGAGTAGGAAACGGTAACCCATTCCAGTATTCTTGCCTAGAGAATCCCATGGACAGAGGAGCCTGGTAGGCTCATGGGGTCCATGGGGTCGCAAAGAGTTGGACACGACTGAAGCAACTTAGTACATGCACACATATCCCCAGAATATCCTATTACCACTCCTCTCCTAAATCTTTGCCAAGTGGCTGGGGATAATCCAATAGGTTCTACGCTGAAAAACTGGGAGGTAATAATGGCTTTTAAGAATTACAGCTGCCAAGTAACAGAAAAATATTTTCTCCCCAACTTCATTTTTAAAAATGTTAAACTCACAGAAAGGTTGAAAGACAAGTATAATTAATATCTATGCACCCTCTACTAAATTCACCAATTAATAACATTTTGCCACATTTGCTTTCTCTCTGGAAGGAAGGAAACAGAGGTTAAGTTTCAGGTCAGCCCTTAGAGGGTAGGAAGTAAGTGCTTTCTTCATCTCAGTACTCCTGTACCCAGCATAACGCCTGACACCCAGCAATTGGCCAATAAGTGTTTGTTGAATGAGTAAGTGAACGACTAACAATTATGTGAACAAGGAGGTGAGCCTTGTTGAAATGTTCTCATAGAAATGTTGCTGCTTGGGTGGTTCGGCTTCCCTGGTGGTCAGTGGTTAAAAATCTGTCTGCAATGCAGGAAACACGTATTTGATCCCTGAGTCAGGAATATCCCCTGAAGAAGGAAATGGTAACCCACTCCAGTATTCTTGCCTGGAGAATCCCATGGACAGAGAGGCCTGGTGGGCTACAGTCCATGAAGTCACAGAGTCAGACACGACTTAGCAACTAAACAGCAACAACAAACAAAAGTTTCTACACACATAGAAAAAAGTGAAGTGTGTTAGTCGCTCAGTTGTGTCCAACTCTTGTTGGCCCCATAGACTAGAGCCTGCCAGGCTCCTCTCTCCATGAGATTCTCTAGGCAAGAATACTGGAGAGGGTTGCCATTTCCTTCTCCAGGGGATATTCCGGACCCAGGGATCAAACTCAGATCTCCCGCATTGCAGGCAGATTCTTTACCATCTGAGCCACCAGGGAAGCGCTTTAATAGGGACCTCGGGAACCTCCATTTCGAGCCTTTCAGTTACTTTGGCTCAAGAAACAGCAAAACTGAAAAACAAAAATAGTAAGCCCAAGTTTTTCAGATGCTGACACAGCTGCAAACTGGCCAACAGGTCCTTGTTAGTTTCTGCATTTTCTTTTGATCAGAGAAACCTCCTCCTAATCTGACAAATGAATCAGGCATTTAATTAGGTTTTAGGAACAAAGAGTTCCTCCTCTTCCTGGTACACAGAATTAAGAATAAACTGTCTATGGCAAAGATTAACAGGAAAATTAATAATTCTAAGCGTTTAAAGGCAAACTGTTTGTCAATTGTTTAAAAAGTTGAATTAATGAGTAACCATCCCTGCACCATATGCCAAAATCATTCCAGAACATGTCCAGAGGAACTGAATGGCCAGGCCAACATTCAGACCTGGCTCAAATGTTCTACTCAAGGAAGTTATGCAGTAAATCAGATTTCACTTGTAAAATGGATGCCAGGCAGCCATGAACAAGAATGAATTTTGTGTGGACCAAGGAAGATATCTATGACATGGTATTCAGTTAAAAAATAAATTTATAGGCCTTCCCTTTTGGTTCATTGGTTAGGAACCCACCAGCCAACGCAGGGGACACAGTTTCATCCCTGATCCGGAAGAGTCTGCATGCCTCAAGGCACCTAAGCCTGAGTACCACAACTACGGAAGCCCGTGTTCTCTCGAGCCTGGACCCCACACCAAGAGAAGCCGCAGCGACGAGAAGCCGGCGTACCACACCTCGAGAGAGCCCGTGTGCATCAGTGAAGGCCCAGCACAGCCAAAAAATGTTCTTTTATATTTGTAAAACAGTACGCTATGATCTGATTTACATATGAGTAAATATGTGCTAATTTGTATATATTCTGTATAGAAAAATGTTCGAGTAATGTATGCTCTATTAATAGGGATTATGCATTAGAGATTGGATGGCAACAGAAAATTTAAGTTATACATTTATATCATTTTGAATTTTCACACTAATTAAATTGATAATTTAAAAATGTTTAAGAAACCTTTTAAAGTTCTCCTGATTAGACCAATCTGGTGAGCAAAGTTTAAAAGTTTACCTTGCTCTTTGTATTTACTCGAATTCTTTATGGAGAGAAGAGAAGAACTAAATTCTACCAATTTCCAAGATAGGAAGAGGTCATGAACTGAGGACATCAGCAGGACAGAAGTCACTGGAACCTGAACCAAGGGGCTTCCTGAAAACCTGACTTCCTAGAGCTGCTGACATCCACTGGAGACCAGTCAAAGAGAAAGTACCAGGCAAGTGCCACCAGCTACCGAGCAGCAGGCTGGAATATAACACTCAGGATGGGTCCTTATTCCTTTTCCTACAAGTAAATTACAGAGGTAGTGCTTCGCTGCCTTTAAAAATTGATTATTTAAGGAGGATATATTCCCTTAAATATATCCTCCTTGTGAGAAAGCCAAGCCAAATCACAATAGAGGATAATACTGTTTAGTATTTGGGCCACAGTTTCGGGAGATAAGAACATGAATTAATGGGGAGATACATATTACCCATTATGGAGGATGCACCTTAATCAGCACAACTCATTTTCACCTCACTTATCTGGAAAGCCACCTATCCAGTCTGTGTGATCATCAGGAGAGGCCCAGGAAAAAGCATCATTGTCACGAGCCTCCTTATCAAGACTGTATGCGGCTAAGGGGCCTCCCCAGTGGCTCAGTGGTAAAGAATCCACCTGCCAATGCAGGACCCATGGGTTTGATCCCTGATCCAGGAAGATCCCACATGCCTTGGAGCAACCAAGTCTGTGTGTCACAACTTCTGAGCCTCTGCTCTGGTGTCTGGAGCCACCGAGCCCTTGTGCCTGGAGCCTGCACTCCACAACGACAGAAGCCACTGCCATGAGAAGCCCGTGCAGCAGTGAAGACCCAGCACAACTAAAACTAACTGAATAAAAATAAATAAAATTACATTAAAAAAAAAGACTGTATGCAGCTAAACTATGAGTCAGAAAGCCAAGTCTCGGAGTCCTAACTTGGAAGGACTGGAGCAGGGTGCTGGAGTGATGAGTCCTGTCACGGAAGGATCATTCCAGGTGTGGTGAGGTGTGGTGGAGACACCTGCCGCGGGTGGGTCTACAGGGGCTCACCCTGGGGACCTCCTAGCTGTGAGACCTTCAGACAGAGCCTTCACTGCTGGAAGCCTCGCTTCCTCTGCTGTGGAATGATTGGAACACCTCCAGAGCAGGGCTGCAAGGATGAGGCAACACAGCACATGCAAGACCCAGCCGGACTCAGCACGCAGAGCCTGCCCAGGGCCTGCAGCCCCCCATCCCCTCCCCATCAGTGGGTCACTGGCCTCGAGTGACCAAGACTCCTGGTTTGCCCAGGGCTGCAAGTTTTCCCAGGTTCAAGAGCTTCAGGGCTAAAATCAGGATAGTCATGGGCAAAACAGGACAGCCGGTCACCCTTTCTGAGATTCACAGAAACACTGAAGAATAAACCAGACAGACAGCAGCTGGTTCCTGAGGCGCTCAGGGGGCTTGACAGTGGGCACAGAGGCAGCTCTAGGTAGGCAGGACAGAGCTCTTCTGCCCTGTGCTCTCTCAGCCGTGCTGAGCTGCGGGATGTGGGCTCCAGATGCAACGGTCCAGTACCCGTGGTGCCGGGCTTCTCTAGCTGAAGCCATGTGCTTAGCTGCCCTGCAGCACGTGGGCCCTCAGTTCATGACCAGGGGTCAAATCCTCATCCCTGGCATTGGGAGGCAGGTTCTCAACCACTGGACCACCGGGTAAGTCCCAAGTCATTCTTCCTTAACCCTCTGTCTTCCAAAGGCATCTCCACAGCTCAGCAATCTCACTGCATCTCCTTTTTAGTGATCGAGCACAGCCCTGCACTCCCCACACCCATCCACAGCAGGGCACTGGTTCGTGGGTGTTGACCGGAGGAAAGTATACCATCATCCCCATTTTAAAGAGGAGGAAAGTCACTGAGGCTAGGTAATTTGTGCAGTATCACAGTTTAAGTGTCAGAGCAGAGATGGAAATCTGGGGTACTCTTCAACTGTCCTGGTAATAAGCCAGGTATTTCCAGGAGCTGGGAAGAGGTAAGACATCATTAAAACTGAGGCTTGAAGACTAAGATTTTGAAAGGGAATAAGGGCAATCCCAGCTGAGAAAACAGCCCACCTAGAGGGGCACGATAGGTGCTTATGTTTGAGGCTTGGTGAATGGGAAGCACAGACGAGCTGTACCACGAGGAATCTGTCACAGGCTGGGATCAACTGCATGTGTTACTGCAGGCAGTGAGGCCCCAGGATGGTGTTCAAGAGGAAGTGTGTGCTCAGTTGCTCATTCATGCCTGACTCTTTGCAGCCCCCTGGACTGTAGCCCACCAGGCTCTTCTGTCCCTGTGATTCTCCAGGCAAGAATACTGGAGCAGGTTGCCACCTCCTCCTCCAGGGGATCTTTCCAACCTAGGAATTGAGTCTGCATCTCTTATTTCTCTTGCACTGGCAGGAAAATTCTTTACCAACCAGTGCCATCTGCATGACATATCTAAACTGGGCTTCAGAAAGGGCAATCTGGCTGCAGAATCCACAATCTTATCATCTATGCACCTCACCTGCACTGCCCTGGGCCCACCACATGTTCCTGTCCTATGCACCTTCAGGAGAACTCATGGCTGGAATCCAGTTGGGAGCACCCTGCAATGCTGAGTGTGGACAGACCTGGGCCCGCCTCTGACCAGGACTGGGGAGACAGCAGTGGGGGTGGGGCAGGAAGTGCATACACGCAGGGCAGAGCTGCCTTGAACAGGTATCTGCTGGGACAACTCATCTCCAGTTCATTTCAGAAATACTAGTGCCCAGTACAGGGCCCAGCGCTTCGTAGTTGCTCACAATATACTCGTAGGAAAGAACAAATAAAGGATAAATAAACACACATGCCCTGCCTCTTGAACTGCTGCCCATTGGGAAAGAACAGGAAAGTGTGGCATTGGACCTGTGCTGAGGAGGCAACAGTTCTGATTGAGGGAGGTCCTGACAAGACTCCTTTTCCTATTAGAGTCAAATAGCTAAGATGAGAAATAGCACAATTTTAAGTTGGAACTAAAATACGCATGTCCCCTTCATTCTTGAAACAAGCAAGCCTGGAGTTTAAGAAATATAGCTTCATGAGGAGCCAACACAGCAACCCCAAATACTGGCTTTCTGGTTTAGATGCCATGAATGGTGTTAATGATTGACATCTACACATAATTTATAGGGTACCTATCCCTCCTGTTAGCTCAGGTAGTAATTCCCCAGCTTGGTGCCTGATTACTCAGAGACCAAAGCTCAGCTCCTCCCTGAGGGAGCTCCTCCCATCCCCTTGACATTGCTATATAATGGCCTTGGGAAGTCACCCAGATGTCAGCCAAGCCCAAACAAAAGAGATGCAAGCTGAGATCAAGGCTGGCAGGCTGCTTTCCTTCAGGTTTCTGTATTTGTACCCCAACTAGAAATATCACCGCAAAACAGCAAGGGCCACCATTTCTAGTTGCAACACTCGTTAAGTACTACCTGTCATATACATTTATCACAGTCCAGTGAAACCTAGGCTGCGAAAGCTGATTGACTTGGCTGCTATCAGACTAGGAACAGTGAGAAAGTTTGATAACATTATGTTGTCAGGAGTGTGTAGAAGTTATACTGAATCATTACTGTGGTGACTATAAGTGGACGTGACCTGCTTGAAGGGCAATATGATGAAACCTATAGAAATATTAAATAGCACATACCTTTTGACCCAGAAATCCTATTTCTAGGAACTTATCCTACAAGTAGTAAGGGCAGAGAGATGCAAAGATACAAGTGCAGATACTGTCACTGAGGCACAGTACAGTCAATTGCAGTAGCAGAAGACTGGTGACAACGTGTGTGTTAGCTGGTAAGAAACCAGTAGAGGAAACTGTTTCTTACTCCATAAAGAATGCTTCTAACATTTACTACCAGAACTTAGTGCAGATCCCACAGGTTAAGGGCTCAGTCTCACAGGACTGCTCCCCACTTCAGACACCAATCACAAGTCCAAGTTTCTGTACTTCTGACCAACTGCGTATAAATTGGGGGTTTCCATGGTTTCTCAAGTTGGATAATTTGCTAGAACATCTCACAGAACTCAGGAAGGCACATTACTTACTATGAGCACTTTATTATAAAGGATACAACTCAGGAACAGCCACATGGAAAAGATGCCACAG
Source organism: Bos javanicus (assembly GCF_032452875.1). NCBI lineage: Eukaryota > Metazoa > Chordata > Mammalia > Artiodactyla > Bovidae > Bos > Bos javanicus. The sequence continues at coordinate 1,064,293 of NC_083896.1, read as the reverse complement.
GACAAGGTATGTAGGAGGGATGTGGACCTCTCATATATCCTCTCTGGCCACACCACTCTCCCAGCATCTACATCTGTTCACCAGCACAGAAGCTCTCCTCTTCCAACTTATTCAGTTAGTGTTTTAGGGGGAGCTCCCATGACATGCTTCTCTGGTGGCTCAGATGGTAAAGCGTCTGCTTACAATGCAGGAGAACTGGGTTAGATCCCTGGGTTGGGAAGATCCTCTGGAGAAGGAAATGGCAACCCACTCCAGTATTCTTGCCTGGAAAATCCCATGAACGAAGAGCATGATAGGCTACAGTCCCTGGGGTCACAGAGAGTCAGACATGACTGAGCGACTTTCACTTTCACTTTGACATGAGCATGATTAAATCATTGGCCATTAGTGATTAACTTAATCCCCAGCATTTCTTCCTTCAGGGGTAGGGGCTAAAAGTTCAGGTTTTCCTTTTTTTTTAAGTTATTATTTACAGCTGCGCTGGGTTTTTGTTGCTGCGTGGGCTTTTCTCTAGCTGTGGCGAGCAGAGGCTACTCTCTAGTTGTGGAAAGCAGGCTTCTCATCATGGTGGCTTCTCTTGCTGCGGAGCACAGGCTTCAGTAGCTGCAGCACATGGGCTTAGTAGTTGCAGCTTCCAGGCTCTAGAGCACAGGTTCAGTGGTGGTGGCACGTGGGTTTACTTGCTCTGTAGCATGTGGGATCTTTCCAAATCATGGATTGAACCCGTGTCTCCTGCACTGGCAGATGGCTGCTTTACCATTGAGCTACCAGGGAAGCCTTGAAAGTTCCAACTTTCTAATCCCTGCCAACGAGCCCTCATCTTCCAAGAGTCACATCCTTAACAAACAAACAAACAAACAAAAAAAGTATTCATGACTCTGGAGAATCCAAGGGTCTTAGAAGCTTATATGTCAGGAACCAGAGAACAGACCAAATATGGTTAAAAAAAGAAAAAGGTCCTGGGACTTCCCTGTTGGTCCAGGGGTTAAGACCCTGCACATCCACTGCAGGGGCCATGGGTCTGATCCCTGGTCATGGAAGTAAGATCTTGCATGCCACAAGGTACAGCCAAAAAAAAAAAAAAGAGAAGTTTCTATCACTGATATCACCCAGGAAATTACTAGGTTTTAGGGAATAAGGAGCAGAAAACAAATACACATTTCTTAATATGTCACAACTGATTAAGTAAATCATCAATATTCATACTTTGGAATATTACACCAGAACTTTAAAAATGAGATATCCTGTAAGCATTGATATTAGATGATCTCAAAAATAATGAAAAAGCACAGAGCAGTACAGTGTGTACAAACTGTTCTATTTGAGTAAACTAATGTATATATGCACATGTGCACACACACAGATATGCACATTTATCCATAACATGCACAAAATATCTCCCAAGGGTATTCTAAAAATCAGGTGTCTTTGGTTGTCTTCAGGGAAAGGACTGGGTGTCTGGGATGGGAGAAAACTTTACATTTCACTTTATATCCTTTTGAACAGTTAGAATATTTTAGTGAGTATGAGTATTATTTAAATAAAAATAATAAATAAACAAAATGCATGCCAAGATTGGGTCAGAGTCCCAGATTTTTCACATTTGAAAATGTTGGCAATTCACATTTATATTAATACAATTGACAAAGTACTTCACAAGCACTATCTCAACCTGTGAGGCAGGCAGGAGATTAGGGTAAAAGATCCATGCTTTTTGCTTCACAGGTACTTGCTTATTTGATCACTAAATATATGCACTCAACACAGGAGCACCTAAATATAAATCAAATATGAACAGACATACATGGATAAATTGGCAGTAAATATATATACTTACTTATATATACTTTTATACACACACACACACACACACACATACACACATATATATATATATATATATGTATATGCTGCTAAGTCACTATAGTCATGTCCCAACTCTGTGCGACCCCATAGAGGGAAGCCCACCAGGCTCCCCCGTCCCTGGGATTCTCCAGGCAAGAACGCTGGAGTGGGTTGCCATTTCCTTCTCCAATGCAAAAGAAAACATAACGATCCATCTTCTAGGGGTTGCAGCAAGGCAGTTCTAAGAGGGAAGTTTATAGGGATACAAACTTACCTCAGGAAACAGAAAAAAAAAAGTCTCAAATCAACAATGAAACAAAAGAAATCTCAAATCAACAACCTAACCTTGTACCAAAAGGAATTAGAAAAAGAATAACAATTCTCTCCCAAATTAGAAGGAAAAAATCATACAGAACAGAGCAGAAATAGACACACAAAAAAAATAGAAAAAAAAACCATGAAACTAAGAGCTGGTTCTTTAAAAAGACAAACAAAATTGACAAACCATTAGATAGAGTCATCAAGAAAAAAAAGAGAGGGCCCAAATCAATAAAGTCAAAAATGAAAAAGAAATTACAACTGATACTATAGAAATATAAAGGCTCATAAGAGATTACTACTAACAACTATACACCAACAAAATGGATAATCTAGAAGAAATGGACAAATTCTTAGAAACATACAATCAAGACTGAGACAAGCAGAAATAGAAAATATAAACAGAGCAATTAGCAGTAATGAAGCTGAATTACTAATTTAAAAAGCTCTCAACAAACAGAAGTCCAGAACCAGATGACTTCATAGGTGAATTCTACCAAACATATAAAGAAGAATTAACATCTAGCCTTCTGAAACTATTCCAAAAAACTGCAGATGAACAAAGTCTGAATTTATTCTACTAGGCAAGCACCATCATGATATCAAAGCCAGACAAAGATACCACAAAAAAAGAAAACAGTCCAATATCACTGATAAAGAACACAGATGCAAAATTCCTCAGAAAAAAAAAAAACTAGCAAACCAAATCCAACAATACATTAAAACAATCATACACCACGATCAAGTGTGATTTATCCCAGGGATATGAGAACAGTTCAACATTAGAAAATCAGTATGATATGCCACATTAATAAATTGAAGAATAAAATATGATCATCTTGATAGATGCAGAAAAAGCTTTTGACAAAATTCAACATTCATTTATTATAAAAACTCTCTAGAAAGTGGGCATAGAAGGAACATACCTGACCATAAAAAGGTCATACATACATAAAAAAGGTCATACATGACAAACCCACAAATAAAATCATACTCGATGAAAAACTGAAAGCATTTCCTCTAAGATAAGGAATAAGACAAGGATGTCCACTCTTGCCACTTTTATTCAATATACTATTGTAAGTCCTAGTGACAGCAATCAGAGAAGAAAAAGAAGTAAAAGGAATCCAAATTGGGAAGGATGAAGTAGAACTGTGACCGTTTGCAAAAGATGTGATACTATACATAGAAATTCCTAAAGATTCCACCAAGAAAACTATAAAGCTCATTAATGAATCTGATAAGATTGCACATACAAAATTGATATACAGAAATCTGTTGCAATTCTATACACTAACAACAACCTATCAGAGAAAAGTTAAGGAAACAATCCTATCAAGTATCTTTTGATATATATCATGATAAGATGGTCTCAAAGAGCTAATATTATTAAAATGTCCATACTATACAAAGCAATCTACATATTCAATGCAATCCCTATCAAAACAATGGAAATTTTCCCAGAACTATAACAAATAATTTTAAAATTGGTTCAGTTCAGTCGCTCAGTCATGTCTGACTCTTTGTGACCTCATGGACTGCAGCACACCAGGCTTCCCTGTCCATCACCAACTCCTGGAGTTTATTCAAACTCATATCCATTGAGTCGGTGATGCCATCCAACCATCTCATCTTCTGTCATCCCCTTCTCCTCCTGCCTTCAATCTTTCCCAGCATCAGGGTCTCTTCAAATGAACCAGTTCTTCACATCACGTGGCCAAAGTATTGGAGTTTCAGATTCAACATCAGTCCTTCCAATGAATATTCAGGAGTGATTTCCTTTAGGATAGACTGGTTGGATCTCCCTGCAGTCCACTCTCAAGAGTCTTCTCCAACACCACAGCCCAAAATCATCAATTTGTATGAAAACTCAAAAGACCCCAAGAGTCAAAACAACCTTGAGAAAGAGGACCAAAACTGGAAGTATCATGCACCCTGATTTTAAACTACACTACAAAGCTACAGTAATCAAAACAAGTGTAGTACTGGCACAAAAATAGACACAAAGATTAACAAAACAGCATCAAGAGCTCAGAAATAAACCCATGCACCTATGGTCAATGAAGAAAAGGCAGTCTCTTAGGTAAACGGTGCTGGAAAAACTGGATAGATACATGTGAAAGAATGAAATTAGAACATTTTCTCACACCATGCACAAAAATAAGCTCAAAATGTATTAAAGACCTAAAGGTAAGACCTGAAACTATAAAACTCCTAAAAGAAAACATAGGCAGAACACTCTGACATAAATTGTAGCAACATTTTTTTAAATCTGTCTAAGGTGAAAATAAACAGATAAGATCTAATCAAACTTAAAAACTTTTGCAAAGCAAAGAAAACCATTGACAAAGTAAAAGGACAACCTACTGAAAGGGAGAAAATATTTGCAAATGATATAACCAATAAGGGGTTAATATTCAAAATTCATACAACTCACTATAAAAAGAAAACCCAAAGAATACAATTAAAAAGTATACAGAAGACTTGAATAGACATTTTTCCAGAGAAGACAGGCAGATGGGTAACAGGCCCATGAAAATCAGATGCTCAACACGGCTAATCAGGGAAATGCAAATCAGAACCAAAATGAGCTACCACCTCACACCTGTCAAATGGCCCTCATCAAAAACTACAAATAAATATTGGTGAGATGTGGAGCAAAGGAAACCCTTGTACAGTGTTGGTGGGAATGTCAACTGGTAGAGCCATTATGGAAAATAGCATGGTGGTTCCTCAAAAAACTAAAAATAGAATCACTATATGAACCAGCAATTCCACTCCTGGGTATGCATCGAAAAAAACAATAACACTAATTTGAAAAGATATGTGTACCCCAATGTTCACTGAAGCATTATTTGCAATAGTCAAGATATGAAAGCAACCTAAGTGTCTATCAACAGATGAATGGATAAAGAAGATGTGGTATAAATACACAGTTTATACTGAAAATTACTCAGCCCTGAAAAAGAATGAAAATTTGCCATTTGGGACAACATGGATGAATTTGGAAAGTATTATGCTTAGTGAAATAAGTAAGACAAAGAAAGACAAATTCTGTATGTTATCACTTATATATGGACTCTAAAAAATTAAACCAACTAGTGAATATAACAAAACAGAAATAGACTCACAGATACAGAGAATAAACTAGAGGTTATTGTGGGAAGAAGAAAGTGGGGAGAGGCAAGATGGAGTAGGGGAGGATGAGATACAACTACTATTATGAAATAAATAAGCTACAAGGATATATTGTACGGCACAAGGAATACATCCAATATTTTAAACTATAATTGGAATATAATCTATAAAAGTTTTGAATCAAAATACCTGAAACTAATCAACTATATCTCAATTTAAAAGATAGTCTGTGATCAGAATGTTTTAGAGCAGAATTTTATTAAACCCACAGTACATTTATTCATTAAAAAAAAAAAGATGAGGCATGATATGTGTTCAAATTCCTGCCGAGTAGAAGATCAGAGCTGGGACTGGAGCCCAGCCCTCCCTTCACCGCTCCACAGCTTACTCTAGTAAGATGAGGTGCTTGGGCTACAGAGGTGGAGGTTTTCACTCTCTCATTTCCCAACACAGCACATCACTCAGTGCTGGTACAGACTTGGGAGGCAGATGTGACAAGAAGCAGGAGTTTAGGCCTGGGCTTTCTGAGACAGGAGCTGCACCTCACAGTACCTACTGAGCACTTGAAATTAGCCAGTCTGAGATGAGATGTGCTCTAAATGTTAAATGCACACCAGATTTGGGAGACTTTGAAGATTCTGTTTAATGTATTAAGATATATTAAACACAATGTAAAATAGATCATTAATAATTTTTGTATTGATTACACGTTGAAATAATATTTTAGACATATTAGGTAAAACAAAATACATTGTTAAAATTAATCATGCCTGTTTCTTTTTTTATTTTTTCTTTCTTTTTTAAGGTAACCACTAGAAAATTTAGAATGATATATGTGGCGTGTGTGTGTGTGTGGCTCACATTATAGTTTTTTTGAATACCACTGGTTTAGACCATCATCCTCCACCCTCTCCAGAAAAATCCTATACCTTTGAGTTTGGTCCACCCTCGTCAACGTGAGCGCTCTATTCCTCCAGAATTTCCTTTTCATTCTTCCAACAAGCAGAAATCTGCTGTGAGGTCCCGGCATCAGCCCCCATGTCTCTAGCACCCTCATCTACAAGAACCTCCTCCCTCTCCTTGGCCAAGATTCTTCAAACTCTAGCAGCCTCTCCCTTTTCATCATCTGTCCCTGAAAACACTCACCCTGGATCAACTGTTCTTCACTTCCTCTCTGCCCAGACCTGAGGCCTGAGCAGTCAACACGGCGGCACAAAGTCCACAGCAGACAGTCTCCAGAGCAACGGAGCACAGTGTACCCTCGAGATGGTCCTCCAGACTGCCTTACTGTACTTCTCAAGTAAATTCACTCCTCCTTTCTCTATGATTATTATGAGCAGTTTCCCCCAATCTCTCCAGACCTCCAAATTCCTCCTCATTCCCAGCAGATAAGCTTGTCCATCTGGAACACTGCAGAGCACCCTTTCCTGCTTGAAACGCCCTGTGGCTTCTGGGCCATTGTATTCATCTGGGGCTCTTCTCAGTTCCATCTCTGACTGCAGAGTGGAAATGCCGCCCTTCTCTCCAGATGCCCAGAAGGCACAACTGCCTGTGGGGGCAGAAGGTGGCAGAGGAGTACAAGATGCTGGTGGGGAAGCCCCAGAATCTGAAGACCCCAGTCTTGTTTTGGCCGCGCCATGCCCTATCTGGGCGACTATGCAAATCCCCTCCCTCTCTGAGTCATCCTTTCCTCATTTGTAACTAAGGATCATCATGGCTTGGCTTCAGTGCTTCAGTCTTTTAAAAAGCCCACACGCATGTGAATGAGAGCACTTGAGCACCAGGAACAATCCCAAGGGCGCAAAGGAGCTCCCTTTTGTGATTTTTCATCCAGACTTAATCCAGTCTCCTCTCATTCAACAAATATTTGGGAAGGAAGTAAAAGGGTCTAACCCTGATGGAGCACCAACCCAGAGTCACACACACCACACGCAAGTCCACCATTCGCTACTTGGCTAATCAAGTACTCTGCATCCAAACAGTGCCACCCAACCTGTTCTCAGTGCCCCGCAGAGAAGGCCCTGCAAACCCACTTCCCCAGTCACAGGAGGCTGAACCAAGGTGAACCACCTGATCTAATCTAGTTATTATCAATCTGTGAATATCAGACCATTTGGGGAAGTTTTTAAAAAGCCTACCTTGGACTTATGAGTTCAGAATTTTTAGGGGTGAGACCAAAGCCTCTGTGCTTTTTAAAAGTCCCTATGTGATACCAGTGTGCAGCCAAAACTGAAAACCACTGAGCAAATCCACACTAAAGGCTTAGCAGCTGAAATGCAGACCCAGTTGGGCATTAACAATGCCTAAACCAAAAGAATGAAGGGCCATTGTGTGAAAAGGAATGCTTGAGACTCCGTGACAGCCTTTCAGCAAGATTTCTGGGGGAAATGGACTCTTTCTGGCATCAGTCAAATTTGATTGTATCCACTCCTATTTCTAGAGATGCTTGGGGTTAGGAAGAAAGAACAGGTGAGCCAAGCAACTTCCTTTGCCTCCTTCACCCCCTGCAACTCTGTAAAGCAAAGGTTCTCAACGTCTGTCTATGGGCTAAGTCTCTTCCGACTCTTTGACTCTCTGCCACTCTATGGTCTGTAGCCTGCTAGACTCCTCTGCCCATGGGATTCTCCAGGCAAGAATACTGGAATGGGCTGCCATTTCCTCCTCCAAGGGATCTTCTCAACTCAAGGATCAAACCTGCATCCCCTGTGGCTCCTGCATTGGCAGGAGTATTCTTTACCACTGAGCCGCCTCCGCCTGGGACGTCTGAATGAAGTTTAAGGGAGGCAATACATATAAGGAGTTTATCAGAGTTTCTAACATTTGGTGACCATTCAATAATATTAAAGTGAATATTTTTTTCTTTACAGATAATTTCTCTTTTATTAAAGAGAATTCTTTGAAGATGCACTGACTTGCTTATTGAGGTGGTGAGTTCCCCATCCTCAGGGGTATGTAAGCAGAAGTTGGAGTTGTACCAGGGACTGAAGCAGTAAAGCTGGCTGGGAGCTGAAGTGTTGAGCGAAGGAGGCTCATTCTTTCAGCTCAAATTGCATAACAGGTTTAGAACTTGAATCAGCATTTGTAAATCTGTGATTCACTTGCAGAAGTGTGGCAAGAGTTGGGTGACCTGAATTTCCTCCCTGTGGAATTCCTTCTGGAATCTTTTTAACTTAAGCAAGAGCCATCCTTGCTGGAAAGCTGAACGCTTTTCGGGACAGCCACAGGCTACAGTCATATCACTGCTGTGTTTCTCCTTAGAGGTTAAGAAAGCCAGGTATGGCGGAGATGGTTGCCTGCCCCTGCCCAGTCTTAAGAGAGTGAGGTGCCCCTGGGTTTACCCTCTGCAGAGCTGGGCTGCAGGACTTACGGTGAGCCTGGGAAACTGGGAGGGAGGTGCCTCCTCGGACACTTCTGTGGAAACGTGTGTGCAACAGGAGCATGAAGGCAGAGATGAGGCTCTGACCTCTAACAGTTCTTCTGGGAGGACTTCCCAGGATGCCTGAAGGCACTTGGGAGACGGGTGCAGAGTGAGCAAAAGACAATTCAGACGCACGAGTGACTGGGGACCGCGGTGAGAGTGCACAGCTTCTCCTTCAGTGAGACTGAGGGCCAGCCCCTCTCCAGCCCAGTTCAGTTCAGTTCAGTTGTCACTCAGTCGTGTCCGACTCTTTGCGACCCCATGAATCGCAGCACGCCAGGCTTCCCTGTCCATCACCAACTCCTGGAGTTCGCCCAGACTCACGTCCATCAGGTCCTTAAACATCACTTCTTCCAGGGAGCCTTCTAAAGTCCCTCAACACCAGGGTGCCCCAGCTCTGGATTCCCAGAGCTCCGTGTTCCTCTCTATCAACTTAACCCAGTCCGTTGTAATTTCTCTTTTTTTTTCTTTTGGCCATGTCACATGGCACGCAGACCTTCCCGGTTCAGGGATCCATCCCGCGTCCCCTGCAGTGGAAGTGCAGTCTCAATCACTGGGCCTCAATCACAGGGAAATCCCCCTCTGTAATTCCTCTTGATTAATGGTCCATCCTCCTAGATCAATTGTCAGCTATGAACCCAGGGGGCTAGTCTACCTTGTTTTCCATGGGATCCCCAAGGCCAGGCACAGTACCTGCCACTGTGGGCTTCCCATAAACACATGATGAGAGAATGAAGGTCTTTAGGCAAGTCCCTCAATCTCTCTGAGCCTTAGTTTCCCCATCTATAAAATGGGGACTAATAGTCCCCATTGGCAAGATTACTATGAAGAGGGCTTCCCAGGTGGCATTAGTGGTAAAGAACTTGCCTGCCTATGCAGAAGACATAAGAGACACAGGTTCAATCCCTGGGTTGGGAAGATCCCCTGGAGGAGGGCACGGCAACCCACTCCAGTATTCTTGCCTGGAGAATCCCCATGGACAGAGGAGACTGGTGGGCTATACAGTCAATTGGGTCACAAAGAGTCAGACATGACTGAAGTGACTTAGCATGCATGCACGCATGCATGGAAGGCAGCAGTTAATGTGCTTGGCACAAAGCATTTGACTGATAAACAGTCACAGGTATCATTGTCTCATTGTCAAAAAACAATTGTAAACACTTGGGAGGTACTGGCTTTTCTTTTCTTTGTTGGCTGGAGGCTATTGTTAGTAATCTCTCTAAACCCACCTGGCTGTGTCTCCTCTGAAAGACCCAAGAAACCTGGCCTCATCCTCCTTTTCCTGCCCCATCGCCCAAGACTAGTCACCTCTCCCCACTTGCTGTTGCACAGACTGTGGCCCACTCCCCGCTGCGGCCTTTCCTCTGTAACTCGGCTCACATCACCCTCCCCATTCTCAGGTTTCTGCTCACTGGAAGGGTCCATCCTGAATGTCCCCTCCTCTGCCAGGCTCAATCAGCCTGCACAGTGCAGCTCCCAGGGGGCTTTCCACTCAGGCTGGGGGAGGGAGTGCCCATTTCCCGGCTGGAAGGAGCAGGCGAGCACACAGTCCAGTCCGGATTGCCGGCACCCCTGCAGGGTACGACGTGATGGACGGTTCACTCAGACTGAGGTGCTCGAGCTGAGCTGACAGTCTACCTGCATAAAGGAACCAGTTCTTGTTGAAGGACCCCTGGCCGCCCATCCCAGAGCATGTGCAGGGCTTGCTTGATGGTGAGAGGAGAGAGAGGGTCTGGTGCCCCGTTTCTGGGCACTGGCTTTCAAAAGGAATGTGCCCCAGCTCCACAGTGAGCCTGGGCTGGGAACCCTGCCACAGGGCTGACGGCATGCTGCGGAGAGCCCCATGGGGTCCCCGGCAGGGTCTGCTGCGGAGGACTCACATCTCCCTCCTGACCCCCGGTGCTGCTGTAAGTCTATCAGAGGAACTACTCTGGCACCTAAGATCCAAGACTTTCCCAATCCCATTTCTCTAGACAATTTATCAGATTGAATATGAAGAAACTGACCAGGGCTGAAAAACCTGATTTAACTAAGGCACTGCCACTGGCTACTGGCCCCAAGGGCAAGAAGACGGTGCTGCCGTGTCTGTGCTCATTATTCCTGTTGCTCAGAACCTGCTCCTCCCTCCTCTCCTGGCTTCCTCCTACTATGACTTCAAGGCTGCTGGTTCAAGAAGCCTCCTTCCAGCTCTCAGCCGAATGCCTCTCTCATACTTCCCGAGCATCTGACCACCAATCGTTCGGGTGGGACCCGACCCTCCCCGCCGGGTCACGTGATCCCCACTGCAGGGACCGTGCTGGGTGTCCCTGGCCCCTGGCACAGTGCCCCTTCCTCACTAGGTGCTCAGGAACCATTTACTAAACCAAACCAAACTTCAAAGAGAAACATTCTTGTCTCCTGACCTAAGCCTAGTGGCAGAATGTCCGTGGGTTTGTCAGGATTAAACTACCAGTAAGGGAGAAGCGTTCCAGAAAAACATCTATTTCTGCTTTATTGACTATGCCAAAGCCTTTGACTGTGTGGATCACAATAAACTGTGGAAAATTCTGAAAGAAATGGGAATACCAGACCACCTGATCTGCCTCTAGAGAAATTTGTATGCAGGTCAGGAAGCAACAGTTAGAACTGGACATGGAACAACAGACTGTTTCCAAATAGGAAAAGGAATACGTCAAGGCTGTATACTGTCACCCTGCTTATTTAACTTTTATGCAGAGTACATCATGAGAAACGCTGGACTGGAAGAAGCACAAGCTGGAATCAAGATTGCCAGGAGAAATATCAATAACCTCAGATATGCAGATGACACCACCCTTATGGCAGAAAGTGAAGAGGAACTCAAAAGCCTCTTGATGAAAGTGAAAGTGGAGAGTGAAAAAGTTGGCTTAAAGCTCAACATTCAGAAAGCGAAGATCATGGCATCTGGTCCCATCACTTCATGGGAAATAGATGGGGAAACAGTGGAAACAGTGTCAGACTTTATTTTTCTGGGCTCCAAAATCACTGCACATGGTGATTGCAGCCATGAAATTAAAAGACGCTTACTCCTTGGAAGGAAAGTTATGACCAACCTAGATAGCATATTCAAAAGCAGAGACGTTACTTTGCCAACAAAGGTTCGTCTAGTCAAGGCTATGGTTTTTCCTGTGGTCATGTATGGATGTGAGAGTTGGACTGTGAAGAAGGCTGAGCACCAAAGAATTGATGCTTTTGAACTGTGGTGTTGGAGAAGACTCTTGAGAGTCCCTTGGACTGCAAGGAGATCCAACCAGTCCATTCTGAAGGAGATCAGCCCTGGGATTTCTTTGGAAGGAATGATGCTAAAGCTGAAACTCTAGTACTTTGGCCACCTCATGTGAAGAGTTGACTCATTGGAAAAGACTGTGATGCTGGGAGGGATTGGGGGCAGGAGGAGAAAGGGACGACAGAGGATGAGATGGCTGGGTGGTATCACTAACTCGATGGACGTGAGTCTGGGTGAACTCCAGGAGTTGGTGATGGACAGGGAGGCCTGGTATGCTGCAATTCATGGGGTTGCAAAGAGTCGGACACGACTGAGCGACTGAACTGAACTGAACTGAACTGAAGGGAGAAGCGAGACTCTCCTGCACACAGTGGTAGACGTTCTGAGAATGGACGATGGGAGAGAGGCGCACACTTCCTGCCAGCCTGTTTCTTTGAGACAAGAAGGAGGGGCGTAGCTGTCTGTAGGTCTTACAAGCCTTCCAAGAGGTTCTTATGTGCAGCCCCGATTGAGAACCACGAACCCAGCCCACCCTCCTGGCCCCGTGCGCTCAGAGAAGGAAGGTGACAGGGCTTGCCGCCAGCACTGGGACCAGACCTCGGGCCCTATCCTTCCCAGTGGGGGACTTACTGGATGCCCCAGAGCTGTGGGGTTCCTCTGGGGTCCAGATGGTATCAGCCTGAGCTGCCCCCAGGGATGTGCCTCTGCAGAGGCAGGCCATTGAGCTTCCTGGACCACGGTGAGCAGCAGGAATATTCTGTGCTCACTTGATGGTCTGGCGTGTCCCTTTAGGGCTGACTGGTGCCTTCCCAGCCTGGCAAACCAGTTACAGAAGAAAATCATTGCCCAACGTTGTACTTGCCAACTGTGCCTCTCTCCTATTCCCATTTCTGCCGGATAGATAAATACTTTCTTAACCCAAGCCTGTGTTCTAGGAAAAACCCAGGTGCAGGCAGAAGAGGGTCCTGAGAGCACAGGCTAAGGGGGTGCAGAGTCAGTAGGTGTCGGATGGGGGACCAGTTAAATCCCCAGTAAGTGCTTGCTGAGGCAACACCCTTACTGCTTCTGTCACTTAGCATGCCCAGACCATGTCAGGCTCCATGAGGATCTGTCCTCCTAGCTTCCTCCATACCTGCTGTATGCCTGGAGCTCTCTTCTCCACCCCGTCCTGCTGTATGCACTTGCTTATCCTTCAAGACTCAACCTCAGCTTCTCCATCCCACCCTCCACGGAGGAGGACGCTTCCTGCTGACCGTGACCGATAGAAGCAACACACGTTCTCTTGGGAAGAACTCAATTTCAGTCCAGGCCACAGAGATTACAGCAAAGCTACTGATTTATAATATGCACCATGAGTTTAGATACATCAGAATACTAAAAGGAAAAAAAGCCTGAGAGCAGATGGAAAAAATAAGTGGCCTGAAGCCCCGGGGACAATGGAAAAAGGAAGTCTCCTGACTGCAGCCCTTTCCCAGCCCAGCACAGCGTGGCCTCAGGACTCTCTTGGAAACCAGGGATGAAACCATTAGGGTGACTTTCTGGTGATGCTGCCCCTCCCTCAATAACTTCAGTGTAAGTCCCAGGCATTTCTGAGCACCACCCCCAGGGGAGGCGTGAGGAGAGGGCACCCGTCAGCCTGGCTTGCCCTCCACACGATGTCACATCAGCAGCGCCACATTCACCCCATATCAGGGCTCTGCTCTCCCCATGGAAAGGGCTGCCAGCCACAAGATATCATGTCTCTCAGGACGGGCTAGCTAAGAAGAAAGTAGATATGGATAGGACATACGTATAATATTAATAGTTGAGAGGCATGAGCAAGATCTTGGCTATCAATGTGGACAGAGCTAAAAAAAAAGATTGCTATAAAAAGTAAGCTGCTGAGTAACAAGCACAGCATGATTCCATTTTTTACTGCGTTTTTTAAAAGCATACCCAAGCACCATTCTTGTGGGTGGGTATGTTTATATGTATGCAAGACCATTGTCTATAAATTAGAGAGAGCCCACACCTCATCCGTCGGTTTCGCCTGGCTCAGTGGAGTGCACCTTATGCGCTCAGTAACAATACTCGCGTGCCAACACGGATGGCCAAGCAGGTGCCAGCGGGGCTGTATCCTGTGGTGATGGATCCTGGGGTCTCCCCAGGGATTCTCCCTAGGCTGTCCTTCCCTTCCCGCCCGCCCCACGCCACCTCCAGCTAAGCTGGAACCTTGGTTCCACGCGGCTGTGGCCGCCCTGGCCTCCCTGCCGGTCCCCAGGCTGAGCCCCGGCCCCGGCTGCTCCTCCGTTCTCCTGGGCTCTGGCCAGGAGCGACTCAGCAGGGCCAGCTCCTCCACCCCGGCTCCACCCTGGTAAAGCGGGGATGCGGAATAGTTGTGTGTATGTTCACATGTGCACGTGTGTGAGTGGGTGTGGGTGCGTGCTAGGGGAGCAGGCTGCTTTTTAGAAGCTGGGGTTGAAATGCAGGCAGCAAGCTGGCTTGGCTCAGGCCACCAACTAAATTGTTCTACTTAACAACAGGTCCTACTATATAGGTTTATATCCTAGGATAAACCACAATGTAAAAGAATATTAAAAAAGAATGTATATATATGTATAACTGAATCACTCTGCTGTATGGCAGAAATTAACACAACATTGTAAATCAACTGTACTTCAATTAAAAACAACCAACCAACAAGAAAAAAACCCAAGGCGTTCCTACTTGAGTCTTGGATCATCTGCATCAAGATGAGCAGGGCACTGATACTCAGAGGCCTGATGGCTAACTTCTGGTGCTGAGAGCTGAGACAGGAGATGAACAAGGTCCTGGAAAAGCACTCCACCTGGCCAGGTGCAGGAGACCTGCCAGCTTGCAGGGCTTTTAAGGCTCTGTCTTAGTCAGCTTGTGCTGCTATAACAAAATACCATGAACCAGGGGCCCAAACAACAGACATTTACTCCTCACAGTTGTGGAGACTGGAAAGTCCAAGGTCAAGGTGCCAAAAGAGTCGGTTCTCGCTGAGGGCCTCTTCCTGCCTTGTCGACGGGCACCTTCCTGCTGCACCGTCATATGCAGTGAGGGGATCGGTAGTCTCTCTCCCCTTAGAGAGACACCAACCCCTCACAGAAGTCCTACCCTCATGATTTCAACTCTAAACTTAATTGCCCCATCAAGGCCCCACCTCCACATACCATTATATTGGGAGTTAGGGCTTCAACATAATGGCTTTCTGGGGGGACAGAAACATTTACTCCATAACATTCTGTCCCTGGTCCCCCAAAATTCATGCAGTGAATCCCTGCATGAATAATAAAAAAAAAAGACAGTAGAGCAGAATGCCCTCTCCAAAGTAGGTGGACCTCACCCAATCTGCTGAAAGCCTGAATAGTTAGTAAGAAAGAAAAAAAAAATTAATTCCATCCCAACAGTTCCCAAAGTCAACTCATTTCTCCTTCAACTCTAAAGTCTCATCTATAATAAATCAGACTGGGTAAGACTTGAGGTATAATTCTTCTTGGAAGAAAATTATTCTCCAGCTGAGAACCTGTGAAACCAGCTAAGTTAATGTGCTTCCAAAATGCAGTGGAACAAGCATAGGATATACACTCTCATTCCCAAAAAGGAGAGATCAGAAGGAAGAAAGGAGTGACTGGTCCCAGATGAGTCCAAAACCTAGCAAGGTAAATCCATTAGCCCTTAAGACTCACTCATAATCCTCTGTGGTGCCAGGCTCTGCCTTCAGGACCCACCGAGGCAGGGGTCACCTCACCCCTGCAGCTCCGCTGGACATCCCCAGGCCCCCCGGGGGGCTCAGCAAAGCCTCCGCCTTGCCTGTTGAAACCAATACCCTGCCCCCTTCCCCCCACATTTGAAACCAAGGAGATAACTCTGATGCTGGCTGAATTGCCTTCATTCTTTTCTTATCCTGAAAAATAGCATACACAGCTAGACAGCGATACATCCATCAAGTCCAACAGCCTCCCCTCACTTCCCTCTGTCTTCACCCTTGCAGCTACACTGGAGTTGTTCCTGGTGGGGGTGCTGATTAGGCCCATGGTTCACACCCAGGCTAATCTTATCAAACAGTGGTTTGTCACAATCTCTGTGCTCTCTTCTGAACATACTCTCTTTTTTATAACATAGGTTGACAATTTTCCACATCTTTAAGTTCCTGTTCCTTTTTGCTTAAGAATTCCTTCTTAAAGTCATTTTTCTCTTCTTGCATTTTACTCTAAGCAGACAGGAGGAACCAAGCTGCTCCTTCAACACTTCGCTTAAGAATCTCCTCAGTTAATTATCTAATTTCATCATTTCCAAGCTCCACATTCAACGCGAACTCTGGAACATGAACACAGCTCAGCTAAGTTCTTTGCCACTTTCTAACAAGGATCACCTTTTCCCTATTGTCCAACAATTTGTTCCTCATTTCCATCTGAAACCTCACCAGAACGGCCCTTAGAGTCCGTATTTCTAGCATGTACTTCCAAACTTGTCCAGCTTCTACCCATTACTCAGTTCCAAAGCTGCTTCTACATTTTGGGGGTATTTATGACATCAGCACTTTTTACTTCTGTCTTAGTCAGCTTGGACTGCTGTAACAGAATACTATTGACTGGGCGGCTTAAGGAGCATAGCTCTGGAGGCTGAGACAGCCAAGATCAAGGTTCTGGCAGATTTGGAGGGCTCTTTTCCTTCCCTGCAGACAGCTGCCATCTCGCTGTGTCCTCCCGAGGCAGCAAGAGAGGAGGGGCTCTCCGGTGTCTCTTCCTCCCCATCAGGGGATCGCAACATCATGACCTCCTCTAAACCTAATGCCTCCCAAAGGCTCCACCTCCAGATACCATCACTTTGTGGGTTAGGGTTTCAACATGGGAACTTTGGGGACACAAGCATTCCATCCATAATGGTCTCATTCACAGAGAAAAGGCTGCACATGCAGGGTGTGTGTGTGTGTGTGAGGTTGTGGCACATGCTTTCACGCAGGCTTCAGTGTCAGTGATGCGTATCTGGCTTTCTGGGTGGAGGCTTTGGGCAGAGGCTGCAGAAGAAGAGAATGGAGGGAGCTGGTGAGAGGGTGGAGCCCCCCTCCCCACATCATTGGGGCTGGCCTGGAAACATAGCCCCCCTCAGGCAGGGGCACAGGGCAGATGCCGGCTGGCACTGGGCAAGTGCTAGGGACCTGCCTTCCTGCAGTTTACAGCTCTGCAGGAGTCGCTCCTCAACAGAGAACTGCAAAACGGTGACCCTTCCTCCCGGTTTTGCATGCGTTTCCTCTTCATCTAGGATGCCCTGTGTCCCACTGTCCCATTCCCGGGTGGCTCTGTCCATCTGTCACTGGGTAGGCACAGCTCCCTTTGGGAGTCTTGGTCTAATTCCTCACCTCTGGGTTCTGAGCCTCTAGAGCTTCCAGAACTTT
The DNA here is from genome assembly GCF_032452875.1 of Bos javanicus. Lineage (NCBI taxonomy): Eukaryota > Metazoa > Chordata > Mammalia > Artiodactyla > Bovidae > Bos > Bos javanicus. The sequence goes on along the minus strand of NC_083896.1, from coordinate 1,046,929 downwards.
GGCACTCCCTGCCTCTCAGGACTGGCCACTCCCAGCCAGCACTCTTGTTTGCTTGTCTGACGGCAACCCGGTGAACCACAGAATCCCCAGTACCTCTGTGGCCTGCTTCCTGGAAGCAGAGGGGACCGTGAATGAGTGAATGAATAAATGAAATCTGCACTGTGGTGAACGGCTGACCCCTGAACCTCAGGGACAGCTGTACAGATGTTACGTCAGAATGTCTGGTTGGAAACACGTTGGAGAGGTGCAAAATGATAGTAAAGGTCACTACGACGCCAGACGCACCCACTCATCTGATGGACTAACCTACTTCCTGCTCCACAGACAGCCAGAGGCGCAGTCCCTACCAGTCTTTGTGGGTTCCTGAGATTCGCAGCCTTCGAAACTGGGCTGTAGATGGAGAGGTGTAAAGGTCAACCGTGCCACATTAACCCTGGTTTAAATACTAACTCTATCACTGCCTAGGTGGCGACAGCTGTGCCTGTTTCCTCACTTGTGAAATAGGCATGAGAGCGGCACTTTTTGATTCCCTTTGCTGTACAGCAGAAACTAACACAACACTGTAAAGCAACTACACTCCAATGAAAATTAAGGGGAAATAAGAAGAGTGGCACTTTGTACATAGAGTTGCTCTGAGGATTCAATGATAGACGTGCCGTCAAGCCCTGGGGACAGTAAGCGCAAAGGCGCTTAGTAAGCAGCGGCTCCTGCTAGAGGTCCTCCCCGCCCGCGGCCCCGCGCTGGTCATTCTGGAAACCTCGGATGACTAATCTGTAAAATGGGAGTGATCATAAGGGGAATGACTAAATGAGAAGGTGCAGCTGCGCTCTGATCTGTGGTCTGGGTCCCCGGGATCCAGACATCTGAATCCTTCCCCCGCGGCAGAGCGGTGAGGGCCATCTCCAGCCTGAGGACTTCAGACCCCGACCCCGGCCCCTACCCCCTTTCCTCTTTGAGAGGGTCTGCTGGGGGTTCCTCTAAGAGGTGGGGGCCTAAAGCACCAGGGACCAGCGCTGGGGACACAAGAAGGCGCGAGGGAGAGGGGGTCCCCACAGCAGGGGCGGGGCGCGCGTGCGCCGGGGTCAAGGATGCCAGGGCCGCAGCCGGGTTATTCCAAGAAAAAGGAATACAGAACGCAGAGGCGGAGGGTCCGGGGGCAGCCGGCTCTCCCCCGGCGGCTTTCGGCTCCGATCGCAGCGGGGGCCGCTTCCCGCTCCAGGCCGCGCCCCGCCCCGCCGGCCGGTGGCCGCGACCCCCACCCGGGACAGTCCGCCCCCCGCCCGGCCCGGCCGGGCCCGCGCTTACTCTGCAGACAGCGGGCGGCGGCCACGCAGAAGGCGAGGACTCCCAGCGAGAGGCCGCGTCTCCGCGTCCTCCCGCCCGGCGGCGGCCTCATGAGCGCGCCCGCCGCGCCGGCCGCCCCGCACCGGCGTCCGGGGCGCGAAGGCGCGGCCCGCGCGCGCCCCGCCTCCTCGGCTGCGTCCCGCGGGCCCCGGGGGCAGATGCCGGGCACTGGCGCTGCTCCGGTTGAACCAGTTCCCAGGGAGCGGGCAAAGAAAAGGAGCGAGGAGGGAGGGAGGAGAGGAATGCACCACTCGGGGGTAAATTATAGCAAATCATGTAGTCTCCTTCCGTTCACACCCACTTTACTGGTGTTGATTCAGGTTTCAGCTGGGCAGCAGAAGGGAGGGAAACTATTAGCTGTTGCCTGAGGACCGAGAGGGACCATCTAATGGCTCCATGTGAAACGAGAAGGCTTTCAGAAAAGTGAAATGACAGTCTGGAATGAAAGGGATGAGAAGAGGATGAGGGAGCCTCAGGCTGCTCTGGGTGGAGCCGTTGGGCAGTGGTGATAGTTGTCCACCAGGTACCATCCATGCATCTGAACACCATCCATCCATCCACCCATCATCCATCCATCCATCCATCCTCAGTCCATCCACCCATCTATCCATCTCCCATCCACCATTCTTCCATCCACTATTTATCCAGCCACCATCCATACCTCCAGTCATCCATGCATCCGAGATTTGTTCACTGAGAGCCTATTTATTTGCACAGGCCTAACACATGGTAAATACTCATAAAACACTGATGGAATGAAGCTGGGCACTGTGCTAAAGGCTGGGAATACAACATGAACAAGATAGAAGTCTTCAGAAATCCTAACAAGAGGTAGGGGCTAGAAAAACAAACAATTGCTGTACAGAGCATGTGTATCTTTGATGAGGGAGGCCCAGTAGGCTACACAGACTCAGAGCAAGAGTCATTACCTGCTGGCTCACTGGACGATTCTAAAGTGCAGCCAGAGTGGAAAACCACTGCTCTAGGTTAGTTAGAAGCTTCTTGTGTCATATTTAAAGACATTTTGATCTGAATTTATCAGATCCTTTACTTAGAGTAGGATTTCATAGAGGGGAGGAGCATGATAGCACGAGTCCATTTAAGCCATGATTATATCTGCTGTTTCATTTGTTCATTCTCTCTCTCCATCCCTCCTTCCTTCCCTTCCTTTCTTTTTACAATTATTAGTTTAGTGCCTACAAGGTCCCGGGTATGGCAATAAATCTGGTTGAGGCAGAGAAGAAGAATAGGGAAGAAAACTAGAAAAGCATGTTGGGACTAAGATTTGAGAGGTCTATATACTGATACTGGGGGATTCCTTGGTGGCTCAGTGGTAAAGAGTCTGCTTGCAATACAAGAGATGCAGGAGATGTGGGTTTGACCCCTGAGTCCGGAAGATCCCTTGGAGGAGGGCAAGGCAACCCACTGCAGTATTCTTGCCTGGAGAATCCTATGAACAGAGAAGCCTAGTGGGCTACAGTTGGTAGCCAGTCAGTCAGACATGGCTGAAGAGACTGGGCACACACACATACTAATACTGAGGATGCTTGTTTTTTTCTATAAGGATATAATTCAAGATTCATAATGAGTATGAAATGTAGTCTTCTCCTTTGCAATCTTTGACATATACTTTATCCCTCAGGTATTTGGTAATTCTTCTCACCAATCAACCACTTGGTTTAAAAAGAACACCAACCAGAGTTTATTTCCTCAAAACCTTAAGAGCCATTCTTCACTTCCAATAGAAGCAAATGATGTGTGTTTATAGTGACCTAGCTTTATGACAGCCATATATCCTCAAACAATTCTCATGTTCAGAGACAGTTCTGACTTTTATTTTATTTTTTAAAAATTAATTAATTTATTTATTTTACTTTACAATATTTTATTGGTTTTGCCATACATTGACTTGAATCCACCATGGGTGTACATGTGTTCCCCATCCTGAACCCTCCTCCTTCCTCCCTCCCAATCCCATCCCTCTGGGTCATCCCAGTGCACCATCCCCGAGCACCCTGTATCATGAATCAAACCTGGACTGGCACTCGGTTTCACATATGATATTTTACATGTTTCAGTGCCATTCTCCCATATCATCCCACCCTCGCCCTCTCCCACAGAGTCCAAAAGATTGTTCAATACATCTGTGTCTCTTTTGCTGTCTCGCATACAGGGTTTTCGTTACCTTCTTTCTAAATTCCATATATATGTGTTGGTATACTGTATTGGTGTTTTTCTTTCTGGCTTACTTCACTCTGTATAATAGGCTCCAGTTTCATCCACCTCATTAGAACTGATTCAAATGTATTCTTTTTAATGGCTGAGTAATATCCCATTGTGTATATGTACCACAGCTTTCTTATCCATTCATCTGCTGATGGACATCTAGGTTGCTTCCATGTGCTGGCTATTATAAACAGTGCTGTGATGAACATTGGGGTACACATGTCTCTTTCGATTCTGGTTTCCTCAGTGTGTATGCCCAGCAGTGGGATTGCTGGGTCATATGGCAGTTCTATTTCCAGTTTTTAAAGGAATCTCCAAACTGTTCTCCACAGTGGCTGTACTAGTTTGCATTCCCACCAACAGTGTAAGAGGGTTCCCTTTTCTCCACACCCTCTCCATCATTTATTGTTTGTAGACTTTTGGATCGCAGCCATTCTGACTGGCGTGAAATGGTACCTCATTGTGGTTTTGATTTGCATTTCTCTGATAATGAGTGATGTTGAGCATCTTTTCATGTGTTTGTTAGCTATCTGTATGTCTTCTTTGGAGAAATATCTGTTTAGTTCTCTGGCCCACTTTTTGATTGGGTCATTTATTTTCCTGAAATTGAGCTCCAGGAGTTGCTTGTATATTTTTGAGATTAGTTGTTTGTCAGTTGCTTCATTTGCTATTATTTTCTCCCATTCTGAAGGCTGTCTTTTCACCTTGTTTATAGTTTTCTTTGTTATGCAGAAGCTTTTAATTTTAATTAGGTCCCATTTGTTTATTTTTGCTTTTATTTCCAATATTCTGGGAGGTGGGTTATAGAGGATCCTGCTGTGGTTTATGTTGGAGAGTGTTTTGCCTATGTTTTCCTCTAGGAGTTTAATAGTTTCTGGTCTTACATTTAGATCTTTAATCCATTTTGAGTTGATTTTTGTGTATGGTGTTAGAAAGTGTTCTAGTTTCATTCTTTTACAACTGGTTGACCAGTTTTCCCAGCACCACTTAAAGAGATTGTCTTTTCTCCATTGTTTATTCTTGCCTACTTTGTCAAAGGTAAGGTGTCCATATGTGCGTGGATTTATCTCTGGGTTTTCTATTTTGTTCCATTGATCTAAATTTCTGTCTTTGTGCCAGTAGCATATTGTCTTGATGACTGTGGCTTTGTAGTAGAGCCTGAAGTCAGGCTGGTTGATTCCTCCAGTTCCATTCTTCTTTCTCAAGATTGCTTTGGCTACTCGAGGTTTTTTGTATTTCCATACAAATTGTGAAATTATTTGTTCTAGCTCTGTGAAGAATACCGTTGGTAGCTTGATAGGAATTGCATTGAATCTATAGATTGCTTTGGGTAGTACACTCATTTTCACTATATTGATTCTTTCGATCCATAAACACGGTATACTTCTCCATCTATTAGTGTCCTGTTTGATTTCTTTCACCAGTGTTTTATAGTTTTCTATGTGTAGGTCTTTTGTTTATTTAGATAGATATATTCCTAAGTATTTTATTCTTTTTGTTGCAATGGTGAATGGAATTGTTTCCTTAATTTCTCTTTCTGTTTTCTCATTGTTAGTGTATAGGAATGCAAGGGATTTCTGTGTGTTAATTTTATATCCTGCAACTTTACTATATTCATTGATTAGCTCTAGTAATTTTCTGGTGGAGTCTTTAGGGTTTTCTATGTAGAGGATCATGTCACCTACAAACAGTGAGAGTTTTTCTTGTTCTTTTCAAATCTGGATTCCTTTTATTTCTTTTTCTGCTCTGATTGCTGTGGCCAAAACTTCCAAAACTATGTTGAATAGTAGTGGTGAGAGTGGGCACCCTTGTCTTGTTCCTGACTTTAGGGGAAATGCTTTCAATTTTTCACCATTGAGGATAATGTTTGCTGAGGGTTTGTCACATATAGCTTTTATTATGTTGAGGCATGATATGCAGATGACACCACCCTTATGGCAGAAAGTGAAGAGGAACTAAAAAGCCTCTTGATGAAAGTGAAAGTGGAGAGTGAAAAAGTTGGCTTAAAGCTCAACATTCAGAAAACAAAGATCATGGCATCTGGTCCCATCACTTCTTGGGAAATAGATGGGGAAACAGTGGAAACAGTGTCAGACTTTATTTTTCTGGGCTCCAAAATCACTGCAGATGGTGACTGCAGCCATGAAATTAAAAGACGTCGCTTACTCCTTGGAAGGAAAGTTATGACCAACCTAGATAGCATATTCAAAAGCAGAGACACTACTTTGCCAACAAAGGTCCGTCTAGTCAAGGCGAGAGTTGGACTGTGAAGAAAGCTGAGCACTGAAGAATTGATGCTTTTGAACTGTGGTGTTGGAGAAGACTCTTGAGTGTCCCTTGGACTGCAAGGAGATCCAACCAGTCCATTCTGAAAGAGATCAGCCCTGGGATTTCTTTGGAAGGAATGACGCTAAAGCTGAAACTCTAGTACTTTGGCCACCTCATGTGAAGAGTTGACTCATTGGAAAAGACTCTGATGCTGGGAGGGATTGGGGGCAAGAGGAGAAGGGGAGGACAGAGGATGAGATGGCTGGATGGCATCACTGACTCGATGGATGTGAGTCTGAGTGAACTCTAGGAGTTGGTGATGGACAGGGAGACCTGGCATGCTGCAGTTCATGGGGTCGCAAAGAGTCGGACATGACTGAGCGACTGAACTGAACTGAACTGATGTTCCTTCTATTCCTGCTTTCTGGAGAGTCTTTTTTATTTTTTATCATAAACGTATGTTGAATTTTGTCAAAGGCTTTCTCTGCATCTATTGAGATAATCATATGGCTTTTATTTTTCAATTTGTTAATGTGGTGTATTACATTGATTAATTTGCGGATATTGAAGAATCCTTGCATCCCTGGGATAAAGCCCACTTGGTCACGATGTATGATCTTTTTAATATGTTGTTAGATTCTGTTTGCTAGATTTGTTAAGGATCTTTGCATTTATGTTCATCAGTGATATTAGCCAGTAGTTTTTGTGTGTGTGTGTGTGTGTGTGGCATCTTTGTCAGGTTTTGGTATTAGGGTGATGGTGGCCTCATAGAATGAGTTTAGAAGTTTACCTTCCTCTTCAGTTTTCTGGAAGAGTTTGAGTTGCATAGATGTTAGTTCTTCTCTAAATTTTTGGTAGAATTCAGCTGTGAAGCCATCTGGTCCTAGGCTTTTGTTTGTTGGACGATTTCTGATTACAGTTTCAATTTCCGTGCTTGTGATAGATTTGTTAAGATTTTCTATTTATTACTGGTTCAATTTTGGAAAGTTGTACTTTTCTAAGAATTTGTCCATTTCTTCCAAGTTGTCCGTTTTATTTGCATTTAGTTGCTGATAATAGTCTCTTATGATCCTTAGTATTTCTGTGTTGTCTCTTGTGATCTCTCCATTTTCATTTCTAATTTTGTTGATTTGCTTTTTATCCCTTTCTTTCTTGATGAATCTGGCTAATGGTTTGTCAGTTTTATTTATCTTCTCTAAGAACCAGCTTTTGGTTGTGTTGATTTTTGCTATGGTCTCTTTTGTTTCTTTTGCATTTATTTATGCCCTAATTTTAAAGATTTCTTTCCTTCTACTAACCCTGGGGTTAATAATTTCTTCCTTTTTAAGTTGCATTAGGTGTAGATTTAGGTTATTTATTTGACTTTTTTCTTGTTTCTTGAGGTAAGCCTGTATTGCTATGAACTTTCCTGTTAGTACTGGTTTTACAGTGCCCCATAGGTTTTGGGTTGTTGTGTTTTCGTTTTCATTCATTTCTATGCATATTTTGATTTCTTCTGTGATTTGTTGTTTATTCAGCAGCATATCGTTCAGCCTCTATATGTTGGGATTTTTAATAGTTTTTCTCCTGTAATTGACATCTAATCTTACTGAATTGTGGTCAGAAAAGATGCTTGGAATGATTTCAATTTTTTTGAATTTGCCAAGGCTAGATTTATGGCCCAGGATGTGATCTATCCTGGAGAAGGTTCTGTGTGCACTTGAGAAAAAGGTGAAATTCATTGTTTTGGGGTAAAATGTCCTATAGATATCAATCAGGTCTAGCTGGTCTATTGTATCATTTAAAGTTTGTGTTTCCTTGTTAGTTTTCTGTGTAGCTGATCTATCCGTAGGTGTGAGTGGGGTATTAAAGTCTCCCACTATTACTGTGTAATTGTTAATTTCTCCTTTCATACTTGTTAGCATTTGTCTTACATATTGTGGTGCTCTTATGTAGGGTGCAGATATATTTATAATTGTTATATCTTCTTCTTGGATTGATCCTTTGATCATTATGTAGTGTCCATCTTTGGCTCTTTTCACAGCCTTTGTTTTAAAGTCTATTTTATCTGATATTAGTATTGCTACTCCTGCTTTCTCTTGGTCTCTACTTGCATGGAATATCTTTTTCCAGCCCTCAGTTTCAGTCTGTATGTGTTCCTTGTTTCGAGGTGGGTCTCTTGTAGACAACATATATAGGGGTCTTTTTTTTGCATCTATTCAGCCAGTCTTTGTCTTTTGGTTGGGGCATTCAACCCATTTACATTTAAGGTAATTACTGATAAGTACGATCCCATTGCCATTTACTTTGTTGTTTTGGGTTAGAGTTTATACATCCTTTCTGTGTTTCCTGTCTAGAGAAGATTCTTTAGCATTTGTTGGAGAGCTGTTTTGGTGGTGCTGAATTCTCTGAGCTTTTGCTTGTCTGTAAAACTTTTGATTTCTCCTTCATATTGGAATGAGATCCTTGCTGGGTACAGTAATCTGGGCTGTAGGGTTTTTTCTTTCATCACTTTAATATGTCCTGCCATTCCCTTCTGGCCTGAAGAGTTTCTATTGAAAGATCAGCTGTTATCCTTATGGGAATCCCCTTGTGTGTTATTTGTTGTTTTTCCCTTGCTGCTTTTAATATTTGTTCTTTGTGTTTAATCTTTGTTAAATTGATTAATATGTGTCTTGGGGTGTTTTGCCTTGGATTTATCCTGTTTGGGACTCTCTGGGTTTCTTGGACTTGGGTAATTATTTCCTTCCCCATTTTAGGGAAATTTTCAACTATTATCTTCTCAAGTATTTTCTCATGGTCTTTCTTTTTGTCTTCTTCTTCTGGGACTCCTATGATTCAAATGTTGGGGTGTTTCACATTGTCCCAGAGGTGTCTGAGGTTGTCCTTATTTCTTTTAATTCTTTTTTCTTTTTTCCTCTCTGTTTCATTTATTTCTACCATTCTATCTTCTACCTCACTTATCCTATCTTCTGCCTCTGTTATTCTGGTTGGTTCCCTCCAAAGTGTTTTTGATCTCATTTATTGCATTATTCATTATATATTGACTCTTTTTTATTTCTTCTAGGTCCTTGTTAAACCTTTCTTGCATCTTCTTGATCCTTGTCTCCAGGCTATTTATCTGTAATTCCAATTTGTTTTCAAGATTTTGGATCATTTTCACTATTATTATTCAGAATTCTTTATCAGATAGATTCCCCATCTCTTCCTCTTTTGTTTGGTTTGGTGGGCATTTATCCTGTTCCTTTACCTGCTGGGTATTTCTCTGCCTTTTCATCTTGTTTATATTGCTGTGTTTGGGTTGGCCTTTCTTTATTCTTGAAGTTGGTGGTTCCTCTTTATTGTGGAGGTTCCTCCCTGTGGGTGGGATTGGACAGGGGGCTTGTCAAGGTTTTCTGGTTAGGGAAGCTTGTCTCGGTGTTCTGGTGGGTGGGGCTGGATTTCTTCTTTCTGAAGTGCAATGAAGTGTCCAGTAATAAGTTTTGAGATGTCTATGGGTTTGGTGTGACTTTGGGTAGCCTGTATGTTGAGGCTCAGGGTGATGTTCCTGTGTTGCTGGAGAATTTGCATGGTGTATTGCTCTGGAGCTTGTTGGTCCTTGGGTGGTGCTTGGTTTCAGTGTAGGTATGGAGGTGTTTGATGAGCTCCTATTGATTAATGTTCCCTGGATTCAGGAATTCTCTGGTGTTCTCAGGATTTGGACTTAAGCCTCCTGCTTCTGGTTTTCAGTGTTATTCTTACAGTAAGCTCAAGACTTCTCCATCTATACAGCACCAATGATAAAACATCTAGGTTAATGATGAAAAGTTTCTCCACAGTGAGGGGCACCCAGAGAGGTACACAGAGTTACATGGAGAAGAGAAGAGGGAGGAGGGAGATAGAGGTGACCAGGAGGAGAAGAGGGGGAATCAAAAGGGGAGAGAGCGAGCTAGCCAGTAATCACTTCCCTATGTGTTCTCCACAGTCTGGATCCCTCAGAGATGTTCACAGAGTTACACAGAGAAGAGAAGAGGAAGGAAGGAGACAGAGGTGGCCAGGAAAATAAAAGGAGGAATCAAAAGGAGAGAGACAGATCCAGCCAGTAATCAGTTCCCTAAGTGTTCTCCACAGCCTGGAACAAACAAAGAGATTCACCTAGTTTGGTAGAGAAGAAAAGGGGGAGAGGGGAGATAGAGGCAACTTGGTGGAGAAAAAGTAGAGTCAAAAGGGGGAGACAGCAATCAGGCCAATGATCTCGCTCCCAAGTAAAAATGGGTACTGAAGATTGGGTTCTTAAAGGTAAAAAGTTGATAACAAATACCAAAAAGCAAAGATTAAAAATCTCGAGTAGAGGTTAAATTCTCAAAGATACAATATTAAAAACAAAACAAAACAAAACAAAAAAAACCCCCAAAACAAAAAACAAACAAAACCCCCCCACAAAGTCACAGAAATTATTATTATATATATATATTTATATATATGAAGTTTGCTTTAAAAATAGGGTCTTTCTTTCTTTTTTTTTTTGCAAGGTAATAGTAGGTTATAAAAATGAAAATTGAAGGAGTAATGGGGACTTAAAAATAACAAAAAAAATTTAATTTAAAAAATGATAATAGTAAAAATATATCTACGACTTTCTCTGGAGCTGTTGCGGACAGTGTGTGGTCAGTTCATTTGCAGATAGTTCCTTAGTCTGGCTTGTACTTCTCTCGGTCTATAGGCCCCTTCCTATGTTCCGTTCAGTTCAGTTCAGTCGCTCAGTCATGTCCGACTCTTTGCGACCCCATGAATTGTAGCACTCCAGGCCTCCCTGTCCATCACCAACTGCCAGAGTTCACTCAAACTCACGTCCATCGAGTCGGTGATGCCATCCAGCCATCTCATCCTCTGTCATCCCCTTCTCCTCCTGCCCCCAATCCCTCCCAGCATCAGAGTCTTTTCCAATGAGTCAACTCTTCACATGAGGTGGCCAAAGTACTGGAGTTTTAGCTTTAGCATCATTCTTTCCAAAGAACACCCAGGACTGATATCCTTTAGAATGGACTGGTTGGATCTCCTTGCAGTCCAAGGGACTCTCAAGAGTCTTCTCCAGCACCACAGTTCAAAAACATCAATTCTTTGGTGCTCAGCTTTCTTCACAGTCCAACTCTCACATCCATACATGACTACTGGGAAAACCATAGCCTTGACTAGATGGACCTTTGTTGGCAAAGTAGTGTCTCTGCTTTTCAATATGCTATCTAGGTTGGACATAACTTTCCTTCCAAGGAGTAAGTGTCTTTTAATTTCATAGCTGCAATCACCATGTGCAGTGATTTTGGAGTCCCCAAAAATAAAGTCTGATACTGTTTCCACTGTTTCTCCATCTATTTCCCTTCCTATGTAGTCGGTGCTAACTACAGGGTTTTAATCTATTGCACCTGTCTCTTCCAAAGCGGTTCCCTCTGTTTATGTTAGCTTATTCTGTTTGCTGGTCTCTTCAGTGTGTAATTTCTGCCCTGACACAAGGGGCGTGGTGGTGGTCACTTTTTTTTAGGCTCGCTTGTTCAGTCGTGCTTTAGGGAAGGAGGAACACTGAAAACAAATATCACTGGCATGTGTTCACAGTGATTCAGCCACACTGGGTTTGCCCCCGCTCACGGCGTGTGTGCTTTCCCAGTCTACACTGCTCAGACTCTAGGTTGCTCTGCCAGGAACTGTCTGATGCAGGCCCTGGTTTGCATGCACTTCCCAGGTCTAAGCTGCTCAGGTTGAGGTTCTCGGGAACTCCACAAAGGCGCAGACTTGGTTGGGGCTGCGTTTTGCGCCCGTCCCAGGTCCGAGCAGCTCAGGTGACCAGGTACTTGGTGCGCATAGTCGCCCCCAGTTGAAGGCTGCAACTTATCCCCTCCCCGGTCTGAGCCGCTCGGTTTTCTGGGTGTACAATGGGCGCACCTTCTCTCTTCTGGGAAGCTGATCTCTGGCTGCGACCCTCCCAGCGGATGTCGATCTTCCAGAATCCCAAGAAGTCTTGGTTAGCAACGAAGTTTGCTTGCAGTTTGGTATAGGATGCCTCTCTGGGGCCGCGATTGCCCCCTTCTGGCTCTGGCTGCCTTCGCCTGCCTGTCTCCAGCGGGGGATGGGCTGGTCCACAGACGGGTAGCTCTGCTCAGTCCTTTGTTCTGTGAGCGTGCCTGGCAGTGGTTAGGGCTTTTCGAGGTATCACAGGATAGCTATCCCACAGTCTGGGTTGCTAGCTCAAGCTAGTTCCCTCAGATTGCCCCCAGGGCATTCAGGCCCGGTCCTTATCCTAAGTAATGCCGCCTGCTCCTCCCTGTCCCTCCCCCACTTGCTAGTGGGTGATGCGAGCATCTGGGCTGTTGCACGTCTGGGAGTTGCTGTTGGGCACATAATCTGTGGGTTTTAATTATTTATACCACCCCCCAACACCTCCCCCCCCCCCCCCCACACACACACACAGTTATTTTGCCCTCTGAGATTCCAAGGCTCACCACAGACCCGCCAGAGAGAGTGTTTCCTGGTGTTTGGAAACTTTTCTGTTTTTTAAGACTCCCTTCTCAGGATGGATCTCCATCCCTACCTCTTTTGCCTCTCTTTTTATCTTTTATATTTTGTCCTACCTCCTTTCGAAGACAATGGCTGCTTTTCTGGGTGTCTGATGTCCTCTGCCAGCATTCAGAAGTTTTTCTGTGGAATTTGCTTGGTGCTCAAATGTTCTTTCAATGAATTTGTGGGGGAGAAAGTGGTCTCCTCATCATATTCCTCCACCATCTTGGGACTGCTTCCAGTTCTGATTTTTAATTTGCTATCCTGTTGTTCCTGTAAGGACATATGAATTTGTGAGACCACATATCTTGGTGTTTGGCTCTGAAAAATTGGTCATCACATTCAGATAACCTGTAAGTTCTGGGGTTTGTTTGTTTTTTGGTCTCCTTTGAAAATATGCTTGTTGTTTATTGTGTACATGGTGTTAGGGTGCCAGGCAGGTGGTTGAACTGGGAGGGAATTGTGTTGAATGTTGCAGTATGAAAGACCTGTACAAATTTTTATTAAAATTGGTTGCTTTGAACTGAGCTTTTATGGTGTCTTAAGGTTCCTAAGCTGAGCTGATACATATTCCCCATGTCACCCTGCAGCCCCATGTAGGCCAAGACTTCTAAGATGGTAGATTCAAAATGAAATTATTTTCCTCCCTTGAACTTGGCTGGTCCAAATTGCCTGTACCACACAGCCTGTGTTAGCCTCTATGACAAGGAGTTGTGGAGTTGTGATGCAGACAAGCCTTGTTCCCTATTAGTTTACGGTCCCCCTTAGGGATGAATACCAAAACTTAATCGCTTAGTATCCCTTCTGCGTGATAGTAGTGCTTCTGGGGAGCACACTGGGTAAGAACTCTGGCTCTGGAGTCAGACAGATGCAGGAAAAGCCCAGCTTTTCCACTTCTAGCTGTGTGACCTCAGGCTGTTTAGCATTTCTTTCCAGCAGTTTCCTTCTCTGTAAAATGGGATTTTGATATTCCTACTCAGTAATGCTGCTGGGAGAGTCAAATAAAATACAATTGTGAAGTGGGATGGTTGCAGGGGAACCCCTGATTCACGTCAGTTATTATCACAGCGTCTAGCGCCCAGTGCTGTGATAATAGGTGCTTGGCAACTGAACACATTTCTCTGGTGGGTTCATGCTTTTTAGTCTTGATCTCTAAGACTATACTTCTTGTCAATGGAGGGTGTAATTTTCTTGGTTCTGTCTTGCTGCAGCAAAATTTTGAAGTGACAGATGGACCAATGTTACAGCTCAGTTTTATTTGTCAAGCAAAGGAAAATACATCCTCAAGGCGCGAGAGCGGGCTGACCCAAAAGACGCGAAGAGAAGGGATGCAAGAGGCTCAATTTTGGCTCTTCCTTTTATATGTTTTTTTTCTCCTCCCCATGAGCCTGCCCTATGTAAACTGGGCTAGCCAGGAGAGGTGTTTGCTTCAACTGAGGTTCTCACTCTGGTCCTCAGACCTTTCTTTCTTCTATTTTCGTGGGCTTTTCCCTTCTTTGTCTTTTAGCCATCACCATTCTGGACTCCTTTTTCCTATTCTAACTACCTAAAACTTCTCAAAGGCAGAGATTGTTTCTTCCGTACCGTCTCTGGGCTGTCTCTTCCTGCACAGTGCCCAGTATAAAGAAGGTGTTCAACAGATACGTGGTGGAAAGCAAAAGTCTAATCCTAATTTAGGTGTTCTATTACAGAAATGATTTCATATCTCTGGGTCTCAGTTTCTTCACTGGTAAAAATCGATGCCATGTGCTTGATTCCAGAATATGATCTGCAGGAGGTTTTCAGTCAAAAATAACAAAACAAACACATAGATTAGAAAAACAAACAAATAACAGTTTTCCTGAATTAGCTAGCATTTTTGAGCTAGTTGACTAGCAGGATCTGACATCATTGTTAGGGACCAGGATGAGCTGGATATCTCATATACAGCATGGGATTTGAGCTAGTCAAGTCTGATTTCAATAAAAGTCTATGAAAAAGCCACAAAGGGCACAATGAAGGAAATTAAAGCAGACATGATGAGGGACTTTCATGGTAGTCTATTGGTTAAGACTCTGTGCTCCTAATGCAGGGCTCTCAAGTTTGAGGCTCTGATTAGAGGAATAGATCCCACATACTGCAATTAAGAGTTCACATGCTGCAACTAAAAATCCTGTGAGTCACAACTGAAGGTTCCGAATGCCACAACTAAGATCCAGTATAGTCAAACAAAGTAAATAAATAAATTAATTAATAAAAAAAAAACTTAAAAAATATAATAGGTATGATGAAAACATGAAAACTTAGTAGTAATATTTTAAAAATCATGGTTTGCCATCATATTAAAAAAAATTAAAGTGACCTATATGCCACGTTTTATGGATCTACTGCCATTTGTGTCTTCATTAGCCATTTAGGTTATTTTCAGTCTTTGCCTATTGACATCAGTCTGTTTCATTATCTTCACTGCATTATCACTGCCTGAAATTACCTCCTTCATCTGTTGGGGGGTGTTTGCCTCCTCTCTTCTCCCCTAGCTGGAACCTCTTCCAGTTCTCCACTTTTTCTGTAGGGTTGCCATCCCCTGGGGAGAAGGCACTGGTGACCCACTCCAGTACTCTTGCCTGGAAAATCCCATGGACGGAGGAGCCTTGTAGGCTGCAGTCCATGGGTCGCTAAGAGTCAGACACATCTGAGTGACTACACTTTCACTTTTCACTTTCCTGCATTGGAGAAGGAAATGTCAACCCACTCCAGTAGTCTCACCTGAAGAATCCCAGGGACGGGGAGCCTGGTGGGTTGCCTTCTCTGGGGTCGCACAGAGTGGGACATGACTGGTGCGACTTAGCAGCAGCAGCAGCAGTCATCCCCTGGAGTAGGAAATGGCAACCCACTCCAGTATTCTTGCCTGGAGAATTCCATAGACAGAGGAACCTGGCAGGCTACAGTCCACGGGGTCACAAAGACTTGGACACAACCTCATGTCCAAGGAGCGGTGGCTGCGCGGGTGCAGGAGGGCTGAGAGGAGCTACTCCATGTTCAAGGTCAGGAGGGGTGTCTGTGAGGAGATACCCCTTGTCCAAGGTAAGGAGCAGCAGCTGCGCTTTACTGGAACAGCCGTGAAGAGATACCTCACATCCAAGGTAAGAAAAACTCAAGTAAGCGGTAGGTGTTGTGAGAGGGCATCAGAAGTCAGACACACTGAAACCATAATCACAGAAAACTAGCCACTCTGATCACATGGACCACAGCCTTGTCTAACTCAATCAAACCAAGCCATGCCGTGTGGGGCCACCCAAGACGGATGGGTCATGGTGGAGAGGTCTGACAGAATGTGGTCCACTGGAGAAGGGAATGGCAAGCCACTTTAGTATTCTTGCCTTGAGAACCCCATAAACAGTATGAAAAGGCAAAATGATAGGATACTAACAGGGGAACTCCCTGGGTCGGTAGGGGCCCAATATGCTACTGGAGATCAGTGGAGAAATAACTCCAGAAAGAATGAAGGGATGGAGCCAAAGCAAAAACAATATCCAGTTGTGGATGCGACTGGTGATAGAAGCAAAGTCTGATGCTGTAAAGAGCAATATTGCATAGGAACCTGGAATGCTAGGTCCATGAATCAAGGCAAATTGGAAGTGGTCAAACAGGGGATGGCAAGAGTGAACGTCGACATTCTAGGAGTCAGAGAACTAAAATGGACTCGAATGGGTGAATTTAACTTAGATGACCATTATATCTACTACTGCAGGCAGGATTCCTTAGAAGAAATGGAGTAGCCATCATGGTCAACAAAAGAGTCTGAAATGCAGTACTTGGATGCAATCTCAAAAATGATGGAATGATCTCTGTTTGTTTCCAAGGCAAACCATTCAATATCACGGTAATCCAAGCTTATGCCCCAACCAGTAATGCTGAAGAAGCTGAAGTTGAATGGTTCTATGAAGACCTACAAGACCTTTTAAAACTAACACCCAAAAAAGATGTCTTTTCATTATAGGGGACTGGAATGCAAAAGTAGGAAGTCAAGAAACACCTGGAGTAACAGGCAAATTTGGCCTTGGAGTACAGAATGAAGCAGGGCAAAAGCTAATAGAGTTTTGCCAAGCGAACGCACTGGTCATAGCAAACACCCTCTTCCAACAACACAAGAGAAGACTCTACACATGGATGTCACCAGATGGTCAACACCAAAATCAGATTGATTATATTCTCTGCAGCCAAAGATGGAGAAGCTCCATACAGTCAGCAAAAACAAGACCGGGAGCTGACTGTAGCTAAGATCATGAACTCCTTATTGCCAAATTCAGACTGAAATTGAAGAAAGTAGGGAAAACCACTAGACCATTCAGGTATGACCTAAATCAAGTCCCTTATGACTATACAGTGGAAGTGAGAAATAGATTTAAGGGACTAGATCTGATAGAGTGCCTGATGAACTATGGACAGAGGTTCGTGACAGTGTACAGGACACAGGAATCAAGACCGTTCCCATGGAAAAAAATGCGAAAAAGCAAAATGACTGTCTGAGGAGGCCTTACAAAGAGCTGTGAAAAGAAGAGAACTGAAAAGCAAAAGTGAAAAGGAAAGATATAAACATCTGAATGCAGAGTTCCAAAGAATAGCAAGAAGAGATAAGAAAGCCTTCCTCAGCGATCAATGCAAAGAAATAGAGGAAAACAACAGAATGGGAAAGACTAGAGATCTCTTCAAGAAAATCAGAGATACCAAAGGAACATTTCATGCAAAGATGGGCTCGATAAAGGACAGAAATGGTATGGACCTAACAGAAGCAGAAGAGATTAAGAAGAGGTGGCAAGAATACACAGAAGAAGTGTACAAAAAAGATCTTCACGACCCAGATAATCACGATGGTGTGATCACTCACCTAGAGCCAGACATCCTGGAATGTGAAATCAAGTGGGCCTTAGAAAGCATCACTATGAACAAAGCTAGTGGAGGTGATGGAATTCCAGTTGAGCTATTCCAAATCCTAAAAGATGATGCTGTGAAAGTGCTGCACTCAATATGCCAGCAAATTTGGAAAACTCAGCAGTGGCCACAGGACTGGAAAAGGTCAGTTTTCATTCCAATCCCAAAGAAAGGCAATGCCAAAGAATGCTCAGACTACCGCACAATTGCACTCATCTCACACGCTAGTAAAGTAATGCTCAAAATTCTCCAAGCCAGGCTCCAGCAATACGTGAACCATGAACTTCCTGATGTTCAAGCTGGTTTTAGAAAAGTCAGAGGAACCAGAGATCAAATTGCCAACATCCTCTGGATGATGGAAAAAGCAAGAGAGTTCCAGAAAAACCTCTATTGCTGCTTTATTGACTATGCCAAAGCCTTTGACTGTGTGGATCATAATAAACTGTGGAAAATTCTGAAAGACATGGGAATACCAGACCACCTGACCTCCCTCGTGAGAAACCTATATTCAGGTCAGGAAGCCAGAGTTAGAACTGGACATGGAACAACAGACTGGTTCCAAATAGGAAAAGGAGTTCGTCAAGGCTGTATATTGTCACCCTGCTTATTTAACTTCTATGCAGAGTATATCATGAGAAACGCTGGGCTGGAAGAAGCACAAGCTGGAATCAAGATTGCCGGGAGAAATATCAATAACCTCAGATATGCAGATGACACCATGCTTATGGCAGAAAGTGAAGAGGAACTCAAAAGCCTCTTGATGAAAGTGAAACAGGAGAGTGAAAAAGTTGGCTTAAAGCTCAACATTCAGAAAGCGAAGATCATGGCATCTGGTCCCATCACTTCATGGGAAATAGATGGGGAAACAGTAGAAACAGTGTCAGACTTTATTTTTGGGGGCTCCAAAATTACTGCAGATGGTGATTGCAGCCATGAAATTACAAGACGCTTACTCCTTGAAAGGAAAGTTATGACCAACCTAGATAGTATATTCAAAAACAGAGACATTACTTGGCCAATAACGGTATGTCTAGTCAAGGCTATGGTTTTTCCAGTGGTCATATATGGATGTGAGAGTTGGACTGTGAAGAAAGCTGAGTGCCGAAGAATTGATGCTTTTGAACTGTGGTGTTGGAGAAGACTCTTGAGAGTCCCTTGGACTGCAAGGAGATCCAACCAGTCCATCCTAAAGGAGATCAGTCCTGGATGTTCTTTGGAAGGAATGATGTTGAAGCTGAAACTCCCATAATTTGGCTACCTGATGTGATGAGCTGACTCATTGGAAAAGACAATGATGCTGGGAGGGATTGGGGGCAAGAGGAGAAGGGAACGACAGAGGAAGAGATGGCTGGATGGCATCACCGACTCGATGGACATGAGTTTGAGTGAACTCCGGGAGTTTGTGATGGAGAGGGAGGCTTGGCATGCTGTGATTCATGGGGTCGCAAAGAGTCGGACACGACTGAGCGACTGAAATGAACTGAACCGAACTGAACTGAAGTAACTTAGCATAGCACACACAGCATAGTTCTCCACTTTATCTGCAGTGCTTGACACATGACTGGAGCTCAGGAAATGAATAATGCCAGGAATTTCAGTGTTGAGCTGTACTTGGAGCATTCTTGAGTTCAATTATCAGCTCTGGCAATATTAGCTTTGTGACGTTGTGCAAATTGTTTTCATGTCTCTGATTTTCTGTTACTTCATCTATAAATTGAGCATTATCACACTACCTCAGAAGGTTGTGCAATATAAAGGTAGATTATTAACCATGGAAAGGCAGTGCTGACCTAAGTGCCTTATAAGTAATAATTCACTTATTTCTTTAATCAGTTCATCAGCCCCATGAGGAAAATACTATTGTTATCATTCACATCATTTCACAGATATGTGCTAAGTCTCTTCAGTTGTGTCCGACTCTTTGCTACCTATGGATTGTAGCCTGCCAGGTTCCTCTGCCCATGGGATTTTCCAGGCAAGAATACTGGAGTGGGTTGCCATGCCCTCCTCCAGGAGATCTTCTTGACCCAGGGATTGAACCTGCATCTCTTAAGTCTTCTGCATTGGCAGGCAGGTTCTTTACCAGTAGTGCCACCTGAGAAGCTCTGGTTCACAGATAAGAAACATTTGAAAATATATATTTATGTGTTTGGCTGTGCCTGGTCTTAGGTGTGGCATATGGGATCTAGTTCCCTGACCAAGGGGTCAAACCTGGCCCCCCTACATTGGGAGTTCAGAGTCTTAGCCACTGGGTCACCAGGAAAGTCCCCAGATGAGGAAATTGTGGCACAAGTTAGTAAGAACAGAACTTCACTTGTACCCAGCTGTTGAGTTTATGAGATTGTTCTCCACATCAGTGTTATTCTGCTTCTCTAGGCTGTTAAGCCAGATATGTGTGAAATGTCCAGCACAGTATCTGACACATACTAGCTTCACAGTAAATATTCATTTCTTTCTTTCTTAAGTATAAAGTCACAGAGCAAGATGCCAAATATCTCACCATTTACTTATAATTTCAGGACCGTACACACAAAGTTGCAACAGGTAAAATTCAATGGAATTTTGTAGACTGTGATTTGTTGTTGTTGTTTAGTCGTGTCTGATTCTTTGTGACCCCATGGACTGCAGCCTCCCAGGCTCTTCTGTCCGTAGAATTTCCCAGGCAAGAATACTGGAGTGGGTTGCCATTTCTTTCTCTGGGGGATCTTCCCAGCCCAGGGATCAAAACTGCATCTCCTGCATTGGCAGGTGGATTTGTTTTTTTTTTTTTTAAACTATCTGAGCCACCAAGGAAGATCATAGACTGCTACACTGCATTATTTTCATCCTCTAGACATTTCAATTTCTTGCATCTCATGACACCTGATTTAAGCACTTGCAGGATAATAAGTTTGCCAAGTAGATGAGTTTGATTACATACTTTTCCAGTAAATTATGAATTTTTATTCATACTTTGGCCCAAAAGGAGAGTTCCTAGTCCCTTTTAAGGCAAATCTAGGGGCTGGCCTGAGAGTGGTATCTGATCATGAGGGTGTCCAGGTTAACATTGTAAGCAATTCTCAGGCAACCAGAGGAAACCAAATGATGTTAAATAATCAGCCAGGAGCCTCAGGGAGGGAACAGCTATTTTCTTTTCTTTCTTCCAGCTTTATTGAGATATAATTGACATACAGCACAGTATAAGGTGTACAGCATAATGATTTGACTTCATACATCATGAAATGATTACCACAGTAAGTGTAGTGAACATCCACCATTTCATACAGATATAAAATTAAGGAGAAAATATTTTTTCCTTGTGATGAGAACTCAGGATTTCCTCTCAGTAATTTTTATATATAACATACAGCAGTGTTAATTATATTAGTGATGCTGTATTGGCGCTGGTAGTAAAGAACTTGCCTGCCAATGCAGGAGACATAAGAGATGCAGGTTTGATCCCTGGGTTGGGAAGATCTCCTGGAGGAGGAAATGGCAATTTACTCCAGTGTTCTCGCCTGGAGAATCCACATGGAAAGAGGAGCCTGGTGGGCTACAGTCCATAGCGTCGCAAAGAGTCACATTGACTGAAGTGACTTAGCACAACACAGCACATTGATAATAATACATTACATCCTAACACTTATTTCATAACTGGAAGTTTGTACCTTTTGACTGCCTCATCCAATTCTCCAACCTCCTACCCCTGGGAACAGCCTTTTCTGATATAAACCATAAGCAGTCTGCTGAAAATAACTATTGAGGAACATCCTTGGAGTTACAGGCTGTGAACTCTGTTCATAGCCTATTACTGGGGCGACCGATCTAGGGGAGGCCCACAGATCCAGGGAGGGCGTGGAGGGAGAGAAAGCAGACTGCTGTAGCTCAAGGCAGCACAGATCTGCCTTGGTACAGGGGAGGCAGGTGCAGGAAAGGGACCCAGGCCAGGCCAGCACCCTGGCGGGACTGAACAAGCCACTCCCAGTCTGCTATGAGACCTGGTTGGGGGGTGGGGGGTGCAGATAGCAAAGCAGTGTCTGCCCTCCATCAACTTCCAGTCTCACTGAGGAGCAGCCACAGGAGCCAGCAAGACCAGTGCCTTGTGGGAGGAGAAAGTGGGAGGGAGCCCCGAGCACAGAGGAAGGCAGAGGGGCTGGAACAGGGGGTGTCAGGGTCACCAAAGAGGAGGTAAGTCTTGCTTTTGACAAATCTGTCCCAGGGTGTATGACCCATGCTCAGAGGGCCTCCCATCATTGAATTAATGCTCTGCTCTCACCATCTTGGAATTCTATTTTTTTTTTTTTAATTTTTATTTATTTGGCTGTACTGTGTCTTAGCTGCAGCATACGGGGTCTAGTTCCCCAACCATGGTCAAACTCAGGGCCCCTACTTTGGGAGCACAGAGTCTTAGCCACCAGGGAAATCCCTTGAAATTCTTAATAATTAAAAAATAATTATTTCATTGAAGTGCAGTTGATTTACAATGCCGTGTTAGTTTCTGGTGTACAACAAAGTGATTCAGTTATATATATAACTGAATATATACATGTTATAACTGAATATATATATATATAACTGAGTATATATATATATTCTTTTTCATATTATTTACCATTATGATTACAGGATATTGAATATAGTTCTGCATGCTATACAGTAGAACCTTGTCTATCTTTTCCATATATAATGTCATAGTTTGCATCCGCTAATCCTAAACTCCCAATTCATCCTTCCTCCCCCCACCCCAAAGGTCCATCACGTCAAGGCTATGGTTTTTCCAGTGGTCATGTATGGCTGTGAGAGTTGGACTGTGAAGAAAGCTGAGCACCAAAGTATTGATGCTTTTGAACTGCGGTGTTGGAGAAGACTCTTGAGAGTCCCATGGACTGCAAGGAGATCCAACCAGTCCATCCTAAAGGAAATCAGTCCTGGGTGTTCACTGGAAGGACTGATGTTGAAGCCGAAACTCCAATACTTTGGCACCTGATGCCAAGAGCTGACTCATTTGAAATGACCCTGATGCTGGGAAAGATTGAAGGTGGGAGGAGAAGGGGACAACAGAGGATGAGATTGTTGGATGGCATCACTGACTTAATGGACATGGGTTTGGGGTGGACTCCGGGAGTTGATGATGGACAGGGAGGCCTGGTGTGGTATGCTTCATGGGGTCACAAAGAGTCGGACACAACTGAGTGACTGAACTGAACTGAACCCCCCACCCCACCCCCACACCAGGCAACCAAACATCTGTTCTCTATGTCTCTGAGTCTGCTTCTGTTTTGAAGATAAGTTTGATTGTGTCATATTTTAGATTCTGCAGAAGTACTTAATAATTTTGAACAAGGGGCTCCACATCTTCATTTTGTACTGGGTCCCATAAATTATGTCTTGATCATCTCTAACAGGTTGCTTCCATCATCGGTTATTTTTTTCTCCCAATCAGACTTCTTTTAAAATTCCTCATTTTACCTAAAAATGCCAGCTTCTTCCCAGCCCTCTGGACTTCAAACCTTAAGATAGCTGGCCCCCTTGCCTCCACCCTCCATGCCCAGTTGATTGCCAAGACCTAAGGAACATCTCTTCATGCACTTCACACCCTCCTGCTCCACACTATTTCCAGACTCATACACTGAGCCCAGGCCTATCTTGCCCTGTGTCTAGATTCTCTAGAGCCTTGCTGCTTTGTGTAGTCTTGGGGACCATCAGTATTAGCATAACATGGGAGCTTGTTGGAAATGTAAAACCTTAGGCTCCACCCTATGTGTACATTTTGACAAAATACTTAGATGACTCCTCTGCACTTCACTGTATGAGAAGCCTAGTCAGTGGAGTCTGGCTATATATTAGAATCACATGCTGCTGCGGCTGCTAAGTCGCTTTGTTGTGTCCAACTCTGTGCGACCCCATAGACGGCAGCCCACCAGGCTCCCCTGTCCCTGGGATTCTCCAGGCAAGAACACTGGAGTGGGTTGCCATTTCCTCCTCCAATGCATGAAAGGGAAAAGTGAAGTTGCTCAGTCATGTCTGACTCTATCGACCCCATGGACTGCAGCCCACCAGGCTCCTCCACCCATGGGATTTTCCAGGCGAGAGTACTGGAGTGGTGTGCCATTGCCTTCTCCTAGAATCACATGGGGAGATGTAAAAACTACCAATGATTGGGTCCTAACCTTAGAAATCCTATTTAATTTTAATTTTATTGGAATATAGTTGATTTACAATTTCATGTTAATTTCATGGGTACCACAAAGTATTTCAGTTTCACATATGCATATATTCATTCTTTTTCAGATTTTTTCTCATATAAATTATTATAGAATATTGAGTTCCCTGTGCTATACAGTAAGTCCTTGTTGATTATCTAACTTATAGAGAGTAGTGTGTAAGCCCCTAATTTATCCCTCCCCCAACCCATGTTTAGGAACTAAAAAGCCTCTTGATGAAAGTGAAAGTGGAGAGTGAAAAAGTTGGCTTAAAGCTCAACATTCAGAAAATGAAGATCATGGCATCTGGTCCCATCACTTCATGGGAAATAGATGGGGAAACAGTGGAAACAGTGTCAGACTTTATTTTTTGGGGCTCCAAAATCACTACAGATGGTGACTGCAGCCATGAAATTAAAAGATGCTTACTCCTTGGAAGGAAAGTTATGTCCAACCTACATAGCATATTGAAAAGCAGAGACATTACTTGGCCAACAAAGGTCCGTCTAGTCAAGGCTATGGTTTTTCCAGCGGTCATATATGGATGTGAGAGTTGGACTGTGAAGAAGGCTGAGCGCCGAAGAATTGATGCTTTTGAACTGTGGTGTTGGAGAAGACTCTTGAGAGTCCCTTGGACTGCAAGGAGATCCAACCAGTCCATTCTGAAGGAGATCAGCCCTGGGATTTCTTTGGAAGGAATGATGCTAAAGCTGAAACTCTAGTACTTTGGCCACCTCATGTGAAGAGTTGACTCATTGGAAAAGACTCTGATGCTGGGAGGGGTTGCGGGTAGGAGGAGAAGGGGACCACAGAGGATGAGATGGCTGGATGGCAACACTGACTCTATGGACATGAGTCTGAGTGAACTCCGGGAGTTGGTGATGGACAGGGAGGCCTGGCGTGCTGCGATTCATGGGGTCGCAGAGTCGGACACGACTGAGCGACTGAACTGAACTGAACCATAAGTTTGTTTTTGATATCTAGAAGCCTGTTCGGAGAAGGCAATGGCACCCCACTCCAGTACTCTTGCCTGGAAAATCCCATGGGCTGAGGAGCCTGGTAGGCTGCAGTCCATGGGGTCGCTACAGTCGGACACGACTGAGCGACTTCACTTTCACTTTTCACTTTCATGCATTGGAGAAGGAAATGGCAACCCACTCCAGTATTCTTGCCTGGAGAATCCCAGGGACAGAGAAGCCTAGTGGGCTGCTGTCTATGGGGTCGCACAGAGTCGGATACGACTGAAGCGACTTGGCAGCAGCAGCAGTAGCAGAAGCCTGTTTCTATTTTACAAATAAGTTCATTTATTTCATACTTTAAAATTAGATTCCACATATGAGTGATGTCATATGATATTTGTTTTTCTTTGTCTGACTTCACTTAATATGATAATCTCTGGGTCCATCCATATTGCTGCAAATGGCATTATTTCATTCTTTTTGTGGCTGAGTGATATTCCGTTGTATATATGTACCACATCTTCTTTATCCATTCCTCTATTGATGGACAGTCAGGTTGCTTCCAAGTCCTGGCTAATGTAAGTAGTCCCGCAATGAACATTGGGGTGCATGTATTTTTTTGAATTATGGTTTCCTCTGGATATATGCTCAGGAGAAGGATTCCTGGATCACATGTTAACTCTATTTTCAGTTTTTAAAGGAACCTCCATACTGTTCTCCATAGTGGCTGTACCAATTTACATTTCCACCGACGGTGTAGGAGGGTTCTCTCTTCTCCATACCCTCTCTAGCATTTATTGTTTGTGGACTTTTTGATGATGGCCATTCTGACTGCTGTGAGGTGGTACCCCTTTGTAATTTTGATTTGCATTTCTCTGATAATTAGTGATGTAGAGCATCTTTTCATATGCTTTCTGGCCATATGTCTTCTTTGGGGAAATTTCTATGAAATCTTGATTTAATTAGTTAGAGGTACTATGCAGCATTCTTGCCTGGAGAATCCCAAGGATGGAGGAGCCTGGTAGGCTGCTGTCTATGGGGTCGCACAGAGTCAGACACGACTGAAGCCACTTAGCAGCAGCAGCAGCAGTATGTATTTTTTAAAAAAAATTTTCCCACTTGTTTTCGCTATCTATTGCTTAGTGGTTTCAAAGAACATGCATTTATTATCTCACAGTGTCTGTATTCATGAGTCCAGACACAGCTCAGCTGGAGCCTCTGCTTCAGGGTCTCTCACAAAGTTGCAATCAAGGTGTTGGCCCAAAGTCTCTCAGAAGGCTTCAGTTAAGGTCAACTGAGCAAGGTCCACTTCCAAGACGAAAGTCACACTCCTTTCTAACCCATTTGCAAATGACACTCCATTATTTTTGCATATTCTATTCACTAGAAACAAGTTACCCAGTCCAGCCCACAGTAGAAGGGAGAGGATTACAGAGGGACATGACCACCAGGAAGTGGGACTCATTGAGGGCTGTCTTTGAAATCTGCCTACCCCTCCTCCCAGGTGATTCCAGCATGTACCAGGGTTAAGAACCATTGCTCTAGAACAAGGATGCAAAGAAGTTCATCCCTTATCTCAACTTAAAAAAAATAATTTTCCTTATTTATTTTTGGCTGTGCTGGATCTTCATCACTGCTCAGGCTTTTCTCTAGTTGCGGCGGGAAGGGGCTCCTTTTCATTGTGGTGCGCAGGTTTCTCATTGCTGTGGTTTCTCTTGTTGTGGAGCACAGCCTCCAGAGCCCTGGGGCTTCAGGAGTTGCGGTCCCCAGGTTCTGGAGCTCAGGCTCAATAGTTGTGGCACACAGGCTTAGTTCAGTTCACAGCATGTGGGACCTTCCTGGATCAGGTATTGAACTCATGACTCTTGGGTTGGCAGGTGGATTCTTTACCACTGAGCCACCACGGAAACCCCATTATCGCAACTTGATTGAAGATTAATGAATCTAGAGTGATGAAAGGGATTATGAGGCTATATTTGGGCTCTAAGGGAGCAGGGTGGTAGTTGAGCAGTAACATCTGCCAAAGTCAAGGCATGTGGCAAATGTAGGCAATGCCATCCTTAGTCTATACTCTACCAAGCCAAATACAGACTCTGGGGGTAGTCTGAAAACTCCAGTCTCCCCTCATCCAACAGCAATAATTTTTAAAACTTGTTTGCAATATCAATTACTCTAAGCCCAGTTGTATTTGTTTCCTCATAATACTATGTACATGCTAACTCACTTCAGTCGTGTCCGACTCTTTGCGACCCTATGGACTATAGTCCACCAGGCTCCTCTGTCTATGGAATTCCTCAAGTAAGAATCCTGGGGTGGGTTGCCATTTCCTCCTCCATGGGATCTTCCCAACCCAGAGATTGAAACTTGGTCTCTTGCATTGCAGGCATGTTCTTTACTGCTGAGCCACCAGGGAAGTCCTGGGAGTTAACATATTGGATTTTATTTGGCTTCCCCCCAGCCCCAGAGATAGAAAGTCCTCATTAGCTGGTGCAGCTGGGCTTCCAGGCAAATTTAGGGACAAACCAACCAATCAAGTTTAAGTGGGAAAGAGTGGGGAGGGGTTTGAGGGGAAAGAACATTACCCATAATTCTCTGAGGTGGTTTTCTACCTCTTGCTTGCAACCCACTTGGGGAACTTCAGTGTCTGTGAGCGTGGCCTAGCCTCAAAGCTCAACTTTCTCCCCTTCGCTCCATCTGCTTCAGACCCCACTCCCAGGGCCCATCTCTGACTCTGCTGTAACCAAGATCAACCCTACCTCTGATATTTTAAATAACTTTCTTACCTCCGGAGCCTGTAGTCTGGGCCCTGATCTCTTGGTTACACTTTGTTTGTCAGTGTTTATTAATAGGGCTTGTCCAGTGTAAGAACCCATTTTATGCTTGCTTAGAGAGGAAGTTTTGATGTTTTTTTTTTTTTTTTTTTTTTTTAACTGGAAATGGCAGAGATACAATAGGGTCAGAGGAACTTGTCAGACTTGGGGTTCCTGTGTACAGTTGTTCAGGTTGTGGACTGCACAAGGGCACCAAATCTTAAGGAAGCACCATCCCCATGGCATTGTATGTGAAATACATGTCATTTACATACTCACCTACATGAGATCTGCAGGTAGGTAAGATAGTTTCAGCTAAGTCCTGGAGCAGTGAGCAAGAATCCCCTCTTTAATAAAGCCACTTTGGCCCTGAACAAGCTCAGGAGAATATGTGCACACAAGTGCAATCTGTGCCCTGACCCAACCACTCCCTGCCTCCTTAATGGCTGCTTGCCTCACCTATGACTCTCAGAGGCATGTTCCTGTCCCCCTACTCTACAATTCCAGCCTTTCTAAGATGGCAGGATGACCACTTGGGCTGGAACACTCCTTCAGAGTGGCCACGACCAGGGTTACTGAGCACGGCAGAGGGCATTCACCTTTGTTCCTATTTCCAGGGCCTATGACTTAGGGTTGTTCAGGATGTACTCTGATATCTGTATCTACGTATCTACATCTATAGATACTTATTTATTTGCTTATTTTTCTTGAGTTCTGCAAAGCTTGAAGGGTCTTAGTTCCCCAGCCAGGAAATGAACTCAGGCCTGTGGCAGTGAAAGTGCTGACCCCCAACTGCTAGACCACCAGGGAATTCCCTAATTCACACGAAGGTGCTGTGTAGTCTCGGATGTCCCTGGACAGTATTTCACTCAGCTCTCAGCTCTGCTTGTTATCCGCACTGCTGTTGAGGGGGTTTCTCTGGGTGGTGGGGAAGATGGCTGTGGGGAGCCTAAGTCTCTCATTCTCCCGGCATAACTCTACAGGCCTAAGGCCAGCCTCCAGCTACCCCACTGCAGCCCGGGAAGAGCACAGATGGGCCTGCTGTGGTCACGGGACTGCCTCAGGCCTATCCCTGTGTGAGGGAGCTGGGGAGCACTGATTGGCCAGCCTGAGATCACGTGGCCACGTTTGTGGTCAGGAGAGTGGGTGTGTCTTACTGAAAGAAGAGGCACCCTTGCTGGGAGTTAAACCCCTGTACCTCTCAGCTCACCATTCCACAGAAATGTACTGAGCCCCAGTATGTGCCAGGCACTGTGCTAAGCTCCCTCTTCCCCAACCTGCAGCTTATGGCGAGTCCTCAAATTTACTGGCTCACAGGGGCTTTCCTGGTGGCTGGGTAGTGAAGAATCCACCTGCTAGTGCAGGAGATACAAGTTCGATCTCTGGTCTGGGAAGATCCCACATGGCAGAGAAATTAAGCCCGAGTACTGCGACCACTGGGTCTGTGCTCTGGAGCCTGGGCTCCACAACTACTGAAGCCTGAGCACTCTAGAGCCCTGCGCAGCAACAAGAGAAGCCAGTGCAAACAGAAGCCTGCACGTGGCAGCTAGAGCCTCCGCTCTCTGTGACTAGAGAAAAGTCCGTGAAGCAATGAAGACCCAGCACCATCAACAATAAATAAAATAAATTAATAAAACTTTTTTTTTTAAAGTTACTATGTCATCAACACCCTTCACTCTCAGGTCTGACGTGACAAAATTCCAACTTCTTATCCATCTCACAGATGTGACTTTTTTGCTTCTTACTGGAGAGAATGATACAGCGGTGGAGGTTGACGTCATTGCAAATTCGTGATTTCTAATCTCAGCTGGATCCTCAGTGCAGCTTGACAACTTTTCTCTTTGTTCTAGAATAACTCTTATGATTCATTCACTCATGCATACTATGTCATTGGATTTGTACATTAGAAAGACCACTCTGGAACCTAATAGTTTGAGGGTGGGCATATAGAAATTGATGATACCTGTTGCAATTTGGGACTCTATAAATGGGCCATCAGATCAGATCAGGTCAGATCAGTCGCTCAGTCATGTCCAACTCTTTTCGACCCCATGAATCGCAGCACGCCAGGCCTCCCTGTCCATCACCAACTCCCGGAGTTCACTCAGACTCAAGTCCATCGAATCAGTGATGCCATCCAGCCATCTCATCCTCTGTCGTCCCCTTCTCCTCCTGCCCCCAATCCCTCCCATAATCAGAGACTTTTCCAATGAGTCAACTCTTTGCATGAGGTGGCCAAAGTACTGGAGTTTGGCATCATTCCTCCCAGAGAAATCCCAGGGCTGATCTCCTTCAGAATGGACTGGTTGGATCTCCTTGCAGTCCAAGGGACTCTCAAGAGTCTTCTCCAACATCACAGTTCAAAAGCATCAATTCTTCAGTGCTCAGCCTTCTTCACAGTCCAACTCTAACATCCATACATCACCACAGGAAAAACCATAGCCTTGACTAGACGAACCTTTGTTGGCAAAGTAATGTCTCTGCTTTTGAATATGCTATCTAGGTTGGTCATAACTTTCCTTCCAAGGAGTAAGCATCTTTTAATTTCATGGCTGCAATCACCCTCTGCAGTGATTTTGGAGCCCAGAAAAATAAAGTCTGACACTGTTTTCACTGTTTCCCCATCTATTTGCTATGAAGTGGTGGGACTGGATGCCATGATCTTCATTTTCTGAATGTTGAGCTTTAAGCCAACTTTTTCACTCTCCATTTTCACTTTCATCAAGAGGCTTTTTAGTTCCTTTTCACTTTCTGCCATAAGCATGGTGTCATCTGCATATCTGAGGTTATTGATATTTCTCCCAGCAATCTTGATTCCCGCTTGTGTTTCTTCCAGTCCAGCATTTCTCATGATGTACTCTGCATATAAGTTAAATAAGCATGGTGACAATATACAGCCTTGACGTACTCCTTTTCCTATTTGGAATCAGTCCGTTGTTCCATGTCCAGTTCTAACTGTTGCTTCCTGACCTGCATACAAATTTCTCAAGAGGCAGATCAGGTGGTCTGGTATTCCCATTCTCTTTCAGAATTTTCCACAGTTTATTGTGATCCACACAGTCAAAGGCTTTGGCATAGTCAATAAAGCAGAAATAGAGGTTTTTCTGGAACTCTCTTGCTTTTTCCATGATCCAGCGGATGTTGGCAATTTGATCTCTGGTTCCTCTGCCTTTTCTAAAACCAGCTTGAACATCAGGAAGTTCACGGTTCATGTATTGCTGGAGCCTGGCTTGGAGAATTTTGAGCATTACTTTCCTAGCGTGTGAGATGAGTGTAATTGTGTGGTAGTTTGAGCATTCTTTGGCATTGCCTTTCTTTGGGATCAGAATGAAAACTGACCTTTTCTGGTCCTGTGGCCACTGCTGAGTTTTCCAAATTTGCTGGCATATTGAGTGCAGCACTTTCACAGCATCATCTTTCAGGATTTGGAATAGCTCAACTGGAATTCTATCACCTCCACTAGCTTTGTTTGTAGTGATGCTTTCTAAGGCCCACTTGATTTCACATTCCAGGATGTCTGGCTCTAGGTGAGTGATCACACCATCGTGATTATCTGGATCGTGAAGATCTTTTTTGTACAGTTCTTCTGTGTATTCTTGCCATCTCTTCTTAATATCTTCTGCTTCTGTTAGGTCCATACCATTTCTGTCCTTTATCGAGCCCATCTTTGCATGAAATGTTCCTTTGGTATCTCTGATTTTCTTGAAGAGATCTCTAGTCTTTCCCATTCTGTTGTTTTCCTCTATTTCTTTGCATTGATCGCTGAGGAAGGCTTTCTTATCTCTTCTTGCTATTCTTCGGAACTCTGCATTCAGATGTTTATATCTTTCCTTTTCTCCTTTGCTTTTCACTTCTCTTCTTTTCACAGCTATTTGTAAGGCCTCCTCAGACAGCCATTTTGCTTTTTTGCATTTCTTTTCCATGGGGATGGTCTTGATCCCTGTCTCCTGTACAATGTCATGAACCTCATTCCATAGCTCATCAGGCACTCTATCTATCAGATCTAGGCCCTTAAATCTATTTCTCACTTCCCCTGTATCATCATAAGTGATTTGATTTAGGTCATACCTGAATGGTCTAGTGGTTTTCCCCACTTTCTTCAATTTAAGTCTGAATTTGGCAATAAGGAGCTCATGGTCTGAGCCACAGTCAGCTCCTGGTCTTGTTTTTGCTGACTGTGTAGAGCTTCTCCATCTTTGGCTGCAAAGAATATAATCAATCTGATTTCAGTGTTGACCATCTGGTGACGTCCATGTATAGAGCCTTCTCTTGTGTTGTTGTAAGAGGGTGTTTGCTATGACCAGTGCATTTTCTTGGCAAAACTCTATTAGTCTTTGCCCTGCTTCATTCTGTATTCCAAGGCCAAATTTGCCTGTTACTTCAGGTGTTTCTTGACTTCCTACTTTTGCATTCCAGTCCCCTATAATGAAAAGGACATCTTTTTTTGGGTATTAGTTCTAAAAGGTCTTGTAGGTCTTCATAGAACCGTTCAACTTCAGCTTCTTCAGCGTTACTGGTTGGGGCATAGACTTGGATTACCGTGATATTGAATGGTGTGCCTTGGAAACGAACAGAGATCATTCTGTCATTTTTGAGATTGCATCCAAGTACTGCATTTCGGACTCTTTTGTTGACCATGATGGCCACTCCATTTCTTCTGAGGGATTCCTGCCTGCAGTAGTAGATACAATGGTCATCTGAGTTAAATTCACCCATTCCAGTCCATTTCAGTTCGCTGATTCCTAGAATGTCAACGTTCACTCTTGCCATCTCTTGTTTGACCACTTCCAATTTGCCTTGATTCATGGACCTGACATTCCAGGTTCCTATGCAATATTGCTCTTTACAGCATCCGACCTTGCTTCTATCACCAGTCACATCCACAGCTGGGTATTCTTCTTGCTTTGGTTCCATCCCTTCATTCTTTCTGGAGTTATTTCCCCACTGATCTCCAGTAGCATATTGGGCCCCTACCGACCCAGGGAGTTCCCCGGTCAGTATCCTATCATTTTGCCTTTTCATACTGTTTATGGGGTTCTCAAGGCAAGAATACTAAAGTGGTTTGCCATTCCCTTCTCCAGTGGACTCATACTCCTACTTAAAGTTTGTTGGGCCTCTTTATAGCTTATAGAATAAAGTCTAACCTGTTTACTAGTTTGATCACAGAGCGTGGCCCCTCCCTCTCACTACTGGCCTTAGCTCCTTGGCCTTCTATCTTCCTATTTCCTAACCTATGAACTCTCAGCTTGTTTCGTTAACTCACCCCTGCTGTTAATGCTTCTGGGTCTTCATTTACACCGTTGTTTCTGCCTGAGTGTTTGTCTCACTTTCTTCCATGAGTAAATTCTTTTTAAAAATTTTATTTATTTATTTTTGGCTGCACTGGGTCTTCACTGCTGCGCGGGCTTTTCTCTAGTTGTGAAGAACGGGGCCTACTCTTTGCTGCAGGGCACGGGCTTCTCCGGGCGGAGGCTTCTCTTGCTGGAGGGCATGGGCTTCTCCGTGCTGAGGCTTCTCTTGCTGCAGGGCACGGGCTTCTCCGTGCGGAGGCTTCTCTTGCTTCAGGGCACAGGCTTCTCCGTGCTGAGGCTTCTCTTGTTGCAGGACACGGGCTTCTCCGTGCGGAGGCTTCTCTGCTGCAGGGCACCGGCTCTAGGGTGCATAGGCTTCAGTAGTTGCGGCATGTGGACTCAGTAGTTGCGTTTCCCGGGCTCTAGAGTGCAGGGTCAGTAGTTGTGGCGCACAGGTTTAGTTGCTCCACGACATGTGGAATCTTCCCGGATCAGGGCTCAAAGCCATGTCTCCTGCATTGGCGGGTAGATTCTTTACCACTGAGCTACCAAGGAAGCTCTGCAAGAGTAAATTCTTGCTCATACTTGATCAGCTCAAGTGTCAATTCCTTCTGGTAGCCAGACCCCTTTGTGGGATGGGGTGCCCCGCCACCAGGCTCCTATGGCACCCTGAGCATGTTTCTCTCACAGCACTTACTCTTATTGATATTGTCTATTTCCCCCGCCAGTCCTTCCGTTCTGAGAAGACAAGGGCTGTCTGTTGTTCATCTGTGCGCCTCCGGGCTGGTACATAGAAGGGAATTGATCTGATCTGAACTGACCTAGGATTCACTAAGCTTTTCTAGCCATCTCTCTCTGGAAGAGACCATCTCTCACCTTTTCTCCTTCATGTCTCTAAGAGCTGTAGCCCTTACTCCAAGAGGACAAGCACGTCTCACTCCCATGGGCGCTACATGCCCTCACCAGCCACAGAGCCGCTGTCCTATGGAGGTATTAGACACCCACTCGTTGGCTTCTTGGTCCACACTCCTCATCACACCTCCCAATGTACGATCTGAGAGGTAGGCGTCACCCGACATTGAGATTCATGTCTCTCTCCATCGTTGCTGCAACACCTGCCCCCAAATATGAGGGGTTCTTCTATTAGGATGAATAATTTCCCAAGATGCAGTTTGTTCCTGATATGAAACTGGTCCCTAGCCAACAGTGGCCCAAACATGCTTGCTAGGTTTGAACCCACAAGTGGGTGTGGCTTAGCTTTTCTAAGCAGGGGACTGTCCTTCACAGGTTGTTGTTCAGTTGCTCAGTTGTGTCTGACTCTTTGTGACCCCCATCAACTGCAGCACACCAGGCTTCCCTGTCCTTCACCAGGCTACGAGAAAAGTGGGAGAGAGAAGACTTCTCTCGGCAGACCTTCGAGCCAAAGGATGACTGGTGGTTTTTTTGTGCCCACAGAGAAGGGAGGCCATTTTTGGTACAGGAGATTGCCTGTTTTAGCATTAAATATCCCCAGTATAGTTCTGTTGAACACTCTAGCAAAAAGAAATTAATTTCCAATACAGTTCAGTGTTCTCATTAGAAGGGTGAAACAGGCCAGGACCACAAGGCCCAACCAAGCCTGGCAAGCTTGGGCTTAGTGCCTGGGCCACCCTGGAGCAGAGGGAAAGTGAGGAGCAGCTACAGAGAATGGTGTGGCCAGAAGAAAAGAGCCAGGCATTGGAATCTGGAGACAGGGGCAGACCCAGCCTTGATGCTAATTACCAGGACAGGTCAGTCAATATGGCCTTGCCTCATTCTCCTGGCTGTATGGTGGGAACACTAATGTGGCCATGCTTCCTACCTGGGACATCTGCCTAAGTTAACTCAATCACCATATGTTAGGCCAGTCTGTCAATGGGGGGTTCTCATGTCCAGCTGTGATGGTTAATTTTATATGACTACGCTACAGGGACTTCCCTGGCAGCCCAGTGGTTAGAACTCAGGGCTTTCAATCCCTAGTTGGGAAACTAAGATCCCACAAGCCGTATAGTGTGCTTCCCCAACCGAAAACCCACAGAAAACTTCACCAAAGTATGATGCCAACTTGTTCAAATACTAATCTAGATGTTACTGTAAAGGTGTCTGTGAAAGTGATTAGCACTTATAATCTGCTGACTTTAAGTAAAGGTGATTGCCCTTCACAATGTGGGTGGGCCTCACACAATCAGTCAAAGGCCTAAAGAGCAAATACTGAGATTTTCTGAAGAAGCAGTTCTGCTTCAATATTGAATCATAGAAATCCTGCGTGAGCATACAGCCCCAGGGTCTGTTCTGCTGAGTTCAGACCTGCCACTGGCATGAGTCGACTCCTTAAAATCAATCTCTGTCCCTTTGTGTCTCTCTGTCCTTGTCTGTCTCTCACCCTCCCCTATTTGTTCTGTTTTGGCTTTTGGCAGTGTGGGGGAGGGAGGCTGACTACAGCATTGATAAGATGGGGTCCTAGCCCCCAATCTCATCTGTACCATTTACTAATCTGTCACCTTAGACACATCTCTTAACTTCCTTGATTCTCAATTTCTTGATCTGTATGACAAACTTAAAAAGTAGGTATTTTAAAAAAGTCGCAAAGAGTTGGACATGACTGAGCAACCAACTCGCACTTTCACATGTATTTTATGGACTTCCTGGCAGTCTAGTGTTAAGACTTTGTGCTCCTACTGCAAGGGGCATGGGGTTGATCCCTGGTCAGGGAACTAAGAGCCACATGCCACACAGTGCATCCAAAAGTAGGGGAAAAAAAGAGTTTGCATGTTAAAATGTTTGTCCCTCTGCACAAGCTCTCCTGCATGGTTCCCTGTGCCCAGGAGGGAGTGTGGAGAGTGAGGCACAGAGAGGGTATAAACTGCTCACCGTTTCCACTGTTCAGGCTGCTCCAAGCTGCCTTGTCCCACCTCGTCAGTCCTGTTCTTTTCTTCCAGTGGCCCTTCCAGCCTGTCTGGTGTCTGTGCTCTGCTGGAATCTGTAGAGTGACTTTCCAGTCCCAGTTCCCATCAGAACTAGAAAAATTAGGCAGCCCTCTTGCCACTGCCCAGTGCTGCTTCTAACCAGGGCTTCTCTGGCCCAGTGGCTACCCCACCTTTGAATTCCATATGTTTGAACACGGCCAGCCTCCTCTTTCCTCAGGGACATCTTCCTCTCAGTTCCTCTTCCTTGTTGCTTGAGCAGTAGGTCATCTGACTGTAGGTTTCTCTTCTATTCTTTCCTGCACTGTTGTCTTTGTCAACCTCAACTTCAAGCTCAATTGATACTGTCCAAACACAATATCCACAGGAAAATGCATAAAACATAAACACACAGTTTGAGAATTAACAAACACATGAGTTAACAAATAATGATAAGGCCAATACCTCTGTTACCATTATCCAGGCTGAGAAACAAAATATTGGCAGAACCCAGAGGTCCCTTTCAGGTCACAGTCCCCTCCCTCACATGTAAGTGTCCATGATCCTGATATGTATGGTAACTACTTTCCTGCATTTCTTTGTGGTTTTAAGGCCTGTTTGTACATGTCTAAATCCTGTAGTGTCATTGTGCTTATTTTATGTGAACAGAAGTATATTTTTGTAGGTTTTGTTTATGATTTTCTATATATGATTTGTATATATGTGCATATTTGTGTTTTTCTTTAGCTCAGTGTCATGTTTGTAAGAATCATTTACAGGATTGCAGATAGCTGTAGTTCATTTGTTTTCAATGCTCTGTAGTTTTCCTCTACATCAGGGGTTGGCAACCCACGGTCCATGGGCCATGTTTTTATATAGTCCATGAGTTAAGAATGCTTTTTTATATTTATAAAGTTGGGGAGAAAAAGACTAAGATTTTGAGACACAGACCTACAAAGCCTAGAATGTTTATTCTCTGGCCCTTCACAGGAAATGCTTTTCTGAACCCAGCTGTATATGAACACCATCATTTACTTTTCTTTTACATTCTTGATGGGTATTTGGGTGGTCTGCGGTGTTTTGACTCCTGAGGAATGCTTCTGTGAATATTCGTATACATGTATTCTGCTGCAGTTGTACGTATGTTTCTCTAAGAAATGTATCTAGGAGTGAAAATATACATGTTGTTGTTCAGTCGCCCAGTCATGCTGACTCTGCGACCCCATGGACTATAGCATGCCAGGCCTCCCTGTCCCTCACCATCTCCCAAAGTTTGCCCAAGTTCATGTCCATTGCATTGGTGATGCCATCCAGTCTTCTCATTCTCTGATGCCTTCTTCTGCCCTCAATCTTTCCCAGCATTAGGGACTTTTCCAATGAATCAGCTGTTTGCATCAGACGGCCAAAGTACTGGAGTTTCAGATTCAGCATGAGTCCTTCTAATGAGTATTCAGAGTTTATTTTCCTTAAGATTAACTGATTTGATCATCTTGCTGTCCAAGGGACTCTCAGGAGTCTTACCCAGCACCACAGTTCGAAGGCATCGATTCTTCAGCACCCTGCCTTCTTTATGGTCCAGCTCTCACAACTGTACGTGACCACTGGGAAGACCATAGCCTTGACTATATGGACCTTTGTTGGCAGATTAATGTCTCTGCTTTTAAACACTGTCTACGTTTGTCATAACTTTCCTGCCAAGACAATATACATACATTCAAATTTAGATATACAACAAAATACACATGCATTCAAATTTAGTAGATAACTCATTTTTCCAAAGCATTTGTGCCAATTTAATCCCCAACAGCAATGTATGAAAATTCTGGTTGCTATACACCCCCAACAACACTTAATAATACCAACTTTAGAAATGTTCGCCTATTTGATGAGTCTGTAGCATTGTATCATTGTCATTGGAATCTAGGGTTTCCCTGTAAAGGTTATTAAATATATATATATATATATTTAAAAATACTGATTCCACACCAATACCTTTACTATTTTTCTATGGGATTTTTTTTTCTCACTGATCTGAAGGAATACTTTATTTTGAATATGAATCCTTTTGTTAGTTATGTATGTCTTAAATTTGTGGCTTGCCTTTTCATTCTCTTAAGGTATATTTTGATGAATAGAACTTCTTAACTCTGATATAGTCAAAATTTATCAGTGCTTTCTTTAACAGTTAGGGCTTCCCTGGTGGCTAGGATGGTAAAGAATCTGCCTGCAATGTAGAAGAGTCAGGTTAAATCCCTGGGTCAGGAAGGTTCCCTGGAGAAGGGAATGGTCACCCACTCCTGTATTCTTGCCTGGAGAATTCCATGGACAGAGAAGCCTGGGAGGCTACAGTCCATGGGCCCACAAAGAGTAAGTCAGATGCAAGTGAGTGACTAACACACACACACTCACCTATTTTATACTTATTTTAATAAAGCTTCCTACTCCAGAGTCATGGAGATATCCTCCTATTTTTATCTTCTTAAAGCGTTATAATTTTGCCTTTTACCTTAAGGACTTGGATACACCAGGAATTGATCTCTGTTTAACCTATGAAATGAAAGTTGCTCAGTCATGTCTGACTCTTTGTGACCCCATGGACTGTAGCCTGCCAGGGTCCTCTGTCTATGGAATGCTCCAGGTAAGAATACTGGAGTGAGTTGCCATTCCTTTCTCCAGGGGAATCTTCCTGACCCAGGGATTGAACCTGGGTCTCCTGCATTGCAGGCAGATTCTTTACAGTCTGAGCTACCAAAGAACCCAGTCATTAATTTAAAAAAGTCGCTCAGTCGTGTCCGACTCTTTGTGACCCCATGGACTATACAGTCCATGGAATTCTCCAGCCCAGAGTACTAGAGTGGGTAGTTGTTCCCTTCTCCAGCAGATCTTCCCAACCCAGGGATTGGACCCAGGTCTCCCACATTGCAAGCAGATTCTTTACCAGCTGAGCCAACAGGGAAGTGCAATCTATATGTTTAACCTATATGGGGAGTTAATTGTCTTAGCAGCACTCACTGAAAAACTGTCTTTTGCCAGCCTCTATCATGTATCAAGTGCTCATATAATATAAAGTCCTTTTTCTGGATTTTGTTGTATAGGTCTGTCTGTTGACCCTGTACCAAGCCATACTGTTTTAAACATTATAGCTTCACAGCAAGCCTTGATATCTGGTAGTCCAAGTCCTCCATGTTCCCCTCTTCTGGGTCTTCTTGCATCTTGCCTGTCCCTTTCCCTTTGCATCTCCACAAAAATTTGGGGATTAACTTGTCAAATGTTATTAAAAAAACTGTTGTAATTTTGACTGGAACTGCATCAACTCAATAGTTGATTTGAAAGAATTGACATTTTTACAATATTGCATCTTACAATCCATGAACATGATCTATCTTAATTTAATTCAATTATCTTTAATGTGTCTCAATAAGTTTGGTAATTTTCTTTGTTAAAACCTTGCACAACTTTTATTTATTCCCAGGTGCTTCATATTTTTGATGTGATTATAAAAGGTAGAATCTGTCTGCCATACATACAATTTTTCTATGTAGTTTTTTTTTTTGAAATGCAAACATTCTTAGGACTTCCCTGGTGGTCTAGTGGTTAAGAATTTGCCTTTTAATGCAAGGGCCATGGGTTCGATCCTTGGTCCAGGAAGATCCCACAAGCCACGAGGCAACTAAGTCCATGTGCTGCAATTACTAAGCCTGTGTGCCCTAGAACCCGGGCTCCACCACAAGAAAAGCCACAGCAATGAGAAGCCTATGCCCTCCAATGAAGAGTAGCTCCTGCTCACTGCAGCTAGACAAAGCCCTTGAGCAGAAACACAGACCCAGTGCAGTTAAAATTAATTAATTAATTAAACTAAATAAATTAGCAAGAGATCTTTGATAAGAAGTTCACAGCATTGACCTCAACTTTCCCTCATTTATCTGGGTCAGTGATAGCTCATCAGTGAGAGAGGGATGCATTTTTCCTTTCTCATTTTTCCTATTACTGACTCATATCAGTAATAACCAAATTTTAAGTACTTTAAAGTATGTTTCCTGCTTTATTGCCTTATTTAATCCTTGTGCTGCTAAGTCACTTCAGTCGTGTCCGACTCTGTGTGACCCCATAGACGGTAGCCCACCAGGCTCCCCCGTCCCTGGGATTCTCCAGGCAAGAACACTGGAGTGGATTGCCATTTCCTTCTCCAATGCATGCAAGTGAAAAGTGAAAGTGAAGTCGCTCAGTCGTGTCTGACTCTTAGCGACCCCATGGACTGCAGCCTACCAGGTTCCTCTGTCCATGGGATTTTCCAGGCAAGAGTACTGGAGTGGGGTGCCATTGCCTTCTCCATTTAATCCTTGTAACCATCCCAAAAGGTAAATATTTTAAATTACATTTCACTAATAAGGATCCAAGCTCAGAAACATAAAAGACTTTCTCAGGACTTCTCTAGTAATCTAGCAGTTAAAAATCTGCCTTCCAATGCAGGAGACGGGTTCAATCCCCGGTCAGGGAACTAAGATCCCAAATTCAGGGGACAACTAAGCCCGAATGCCACAATTACTGAGCCCACGTGCACAATAAGACTCAGTGCAGCCAAAAAGAGACTTGCTCAAGCTCACTTTTCTTTGTTTAGCTCAAGTTCAGGACTTTTGACTTCAGTTGATTCTCCCTCTTCTGCCTAGAGTTGCCTTGCCTGTTAGCACCTTTGAAGATGTGGGGTTTTGTCGTACCTGGCTGGAGTAAAATTTGGGAAGCCAGAGAAGATTAGAGTAGGCTCAGAAACCAAAACAGTTTTCATGGATGGACTAGACTTTTTATTTTCTGTTTAATAGTGGACACTATGTTCTCTTCTATGCTGCTAAGTCGCTTCAGTCGTGTCCGACTCTGCGAGACCCCATAGACAGCAGCCCACCAGGCTCCCCTGTCCCTGGGATTCTCCAGGCAAGAACACTGGAGTGGATTGCCATTTCCTTCTCCAATGCATGCAAGTGAAAAGTGAAAGTGAAGTCGCTCAGTCGTGTCCGACTCTTAGCTACCCCATGAACTGCAGCCCACCAGGCTCCTCCATCCATGGGATTTTCCAGGCAAGAGTACTGGAGTGGGGTGCCATTGCCTTCTCTGGTTCTCTTCTATAAGGAATCATAATTCAGCTCTCAGGTCTTCAGATCTTAGTTCTTATTAAATTTGAATTCATATGCACTTTCAATTTATAAATTAATATAAGTCCTAATAAACTATTACATTTTTTTCTTATTAAGTTGGAAGAAACTTGAAGATACCTGTTTGTATTTCCTGTGACTGTTACAGAGTTTTAGGGCATAAATATTGCTGAATGAATGCACTTTGTTCTCCTGGTCTTATAATCTATGAATAGAATCTTTTCCTCTGGAAGCTAAATATGTAATACCTTGAAATCCCACCTGGAGAAGGAAATGGTAATCCACTCCACTATTCTTGCCTGGAGAGCTCCATGGACAGAGTAGCCTGGTGGGCTACAGTCTGTGGGATCTCAAAGAGTTGGACACGACTGAGCGACTAACACTGTACACTGAAATCCCACCAGGTGGCGATACAGGACTACTGAGTGTCGGTCATATTTGCTGAAGAGAATTCTGGACCTGAAGACAAGGACGTGAATTTTGGTTTAAAAGGAGAAGGAAAAGGGAGAAGAGAAAACACCTTTGGTCTTTGCATCCTTTGTATTCACATTCACAATTGAGTTGCTGTCTGAGACCTCTTGTGGTTTTACTTAGGCATTTATGACTCCCCCATACTTGATGCATTTTCTAGTTCTTCCAAATCTCAGTTCAGTTCAGTTCAGTTCAGTCACTCAGTTGTGTCTGACTCTTTGCAACCCCATGAATCGCAGCCAGGCCTCCCAGTCCACCACCAACTCCTGGAGTCCACCCAAACTCACGTGCATCGAGTTGGTGATGCCATCCAGCCATCTCATCTTCTGTAGTCCGCTTCTCCTCCTGCCCCCAATCCCTCCCAGCATCAGGGTCTTTTCCAATGAGTCAACTCTTCACATGAGGTGTCCAAAGTATTGGAGTTTCAGCCTCAGCATCAGTCCTTCCAGTGAACACCCAGGACTGATCTCCTTTAGGATGGACTGGTTGGATCTCCTTGCGGTCAAGCTCTCCAATTTTTCTTTGTACTCAGTGAACAGGTTTAGGACATAGTAGGAGCCTCACAAATTCTTGATCTGAGTTGACTAGCTCTATCTGCAAGTCTTACCCCTCATAACTCTTCCCGGAATTAGGCTTTGTCTTGTCTGTTCCCTTTCGGGGCTGATGGCACCTGCTGCCCTGGCATCATGGTTGGCCAGGCCACTCTGCTGCCCAGGACCCCTCCATGAGGCTCTAGTGGACACTAGTCCACCCCCCACAGCAACTGTCTCAAACCTTCACTTCTGCCCTCAATCCTATCTCCTGTTCCTTGCCACCCCTCCCTTTCAGGAGATAACCCCCCACCCCCAACTCAAGATAAAGAAAGAGACACCTTGTGGAGACTAACTCTGCTTCCTAACTCTGTCCCTTTGAATTTGCCCAGATTCCCACCTATCGCCCTCAGCTCTCCTCTCATGATGCTGTTGATAGAAGAGATGTCTTTTCTTTCACCCCCACTTTCATTCTTTCATTTTTGTTCACTTATCCATTCTTTAAAAAATTCTTTAATTATTATTATGTGTTAGTCTCTGGGAATGCAATAGTGAGGAAAACTGACAAGGTCCTGTAGGAGAGACATTGGTAAGTGAATAACCCACCCTCTCTTTGAGGTGGGGTCAACGTTTTCATACTACACTGAGATGTGCTAAGAGGACATGGTTTTTTAGTTCCTAAAACTGATATATCTTTCTCACTAGCTAGTTGTAATAGCTCAAGTTTAGATTGAGGAATCAGACCAGACTCATTTGGGCAGGCAATACTGTCTGACAGAGTCAGCTTTACCTGGGGACAGACCCTGTGCTGTGCTCTTTGAGGTGGGGGTCAATGTTTGGACACATTTCAGTCATGCCCAATTGTTGTGACCTTATAGACCATAGCCTACCAGGCTCCTCTGTCCATGGGGTTCTCCAGGCAAAAATACTGGAGTAGGTTGCCATGCCCTCTGCCAGGGGATCTTCTGAATCCAGGGATTGAACCTGAGTCTCGTAAGTCTCCTGCATTAGCAGAAGGGTTCTTTACCACTACTGCCACTTGGAAAGCCTAGGGAGAGGCCCCGCTGCTGCTGCTGCTAAGTCACTTCAGTCACGTCCGACTCTGTGCGACCCCATAGACAGCAGCCCACCAGGCTCCCCGTCCCTGGGATTCTCCAGGCAGGAACACTGGAGTGGGTTGCCATTTCCTTCTCCAATGCATGAAAGTGAAAAGTGAGAGGGAAGTCACTCAGTCGTGTCCATCTCTTAGCAACTCCATGGATTGCAGCCTACAAGGCTCCTCTGTCCATGGGATTTTTCCAGGCAAGAGTACAGGAGTGGGGTGCCATTGCCTTCTGTGAGGGATAGGCCCTACTTGACCCCAAAAGAAGGGCTTTGCTG
This sequence comes from Bos javanicus, assembly GCF_032452875.1. Taxonomy (NCBI): domain Eukaryota; kingdom Metazoa; phylum Chordata; class Mammalia; order Artiodactyla; family Bovidae; genus Bos; species Bos javanicus. The sequence goes on along the minus strand of NC_083896.1, from coordinate 1,003,985 downwards.
GGTATGGAGGCAGGAAGACCGACCAAATGTCTGGTGACTTGGGTTTCTCATGTGTTTGTGGTTCAATTGTTCTCATAGGTTGTGGATGGGGAGCAGGGGGAAGACTGGGTGGGTCAGAGTAGACTTGTGGTACCCAGGGATTCTAAGAACAACAGAGGCAGGGCCCAGTGGGTTTTCAAGCAGCTCCATGATCCAGTTATTAAATCCCAGGTGTTACAACATAAGGATGAGTGTTAAAGGGACTTTCCTGGCAGGCCAGTGGCTAAGACTCCACTTTCCTAACTCAGGGGGCTGGGTTTGATTTCCACATGCCACAACTGAGAGTTTGTATGCCACAACTAAAGATCTTGTACACTGCAATTAAAAAACAAATCCCACAGGCAACAACAACTGAAGACGCCACATGCCACACTGAAGATCGAAGATCCTACGTGTCACAAGTAAGTCCTGTGCAGTCAAATACATTAACACACACACACACACACACACATATTTTAAACAAGGAATGAAACTTAAGAGGGAAGCCAAGTGAGCCAGTGACTGAGGGATTCAGGGTTAGGAGGTTGTGAGCAGAGAGTGGGAACACTAGTCCTGGATGAGGGACATGAGCTGAGGAATCATGATCTGCTTCATAGCTGCCTACTTAACCTATAATCCACATTTGCAACTCCACCAGTGGCTACTTCTTCTGCCTCAATATTCCCTCTTACAGGAATCGGAGTTTGGGGGGAAAACTGCTCTCAGCTCTTATTTTCTTACCATCAGATTCAAATAACATTTGTTGAGCACTGTTGAGATGCTAGAGACCATGCTTGCTTTTCCATCCTGCTATAGACTGAGTATATGTGTCCCCTCCCAATTCATGTGCTTAATCATGAGCCCCACTGTGATGGTGTTAGGAGGTGGATGATAAGGTAATGAGGTTGGAGGCCTCCTGAATGGGAGTAGTGACCTTATAAAAGAGACCCAGGAGATTTCCCTTGCCCCTTCCACCATGTGAGGACACACAGAAAGAAGGCAACGATGGCTCAGTAGTAAAGGATTCAACTGCAATGCAGGAGATGCGGGAAATGCAGTTTCGATCCCTGGATTGGGAAGATCCCCTGGAGAAGAAAATGGCAACCCACTCCAGTATTATTTGTCTGGAAAATCCCATGGACTGAGGAGCCTGGTGTTCTACAGTCCACAGGGTCACAAAGAATTGGACATGACTTAGTGACTGAGCACACACATGCATGAACCAAGAAGGAGGCTCTCACCAGACACAGAATCTGCTAATACCTTTATCTCGGGCTTAACCAGCTTCCAGAACTGTGAGAAATAAATGGTTGTTGTTCAAGCCAATCTATGGTACTTTTGCAATAGCCCCCCAAATGGACTAAAACCTATGTTAAAATAATTAATTCCTGCAACAAGTCCATGAAGGTGGCATCATTATGTTTATTTTGCAGATGAGGAAACTGAGGTCAGAGAGGTTGCCCCCGTCGCATGGCTGGAAAGTGGTGTCCTGTTTCTGGCTCTGAGTCCAGAGTTCCTTCTCGGGTATCACATTGCCTTTATAGCCAGAATATGTCAAGTTGTCATATGTAGAAAAGAAGTCCCAGAATGTTGAACCAAGATGAGGCAAAAACACCCCTGTGAGAGACCAGGTAATAAAACCTGACACACAGTGATGAGTGGCCCCCCCAGCCTCTTTCCCAGAACACCCCTCAACACGCCACAGCATTCATAGGAGACAGGCAGTTCTCAGTTTGGACAGTGTGGTGTGTAGGCATTTAGAGCTGGTGTGACCTCAGAGAGGGTAATGGGAATGGAGAAGAAGAATGGGCAGCTGTGGGAAGATTTCAAACCACAGCTTGCTGACGCCACTGTTTCACCCACTGCTGGCCCCATTCATGCCCCTCCATGGCTCCAAAAGTCCTTTCCACTGAGAACTCCTATTGTACCCACAGCTCCCAGGCTCAAGAATTTCATGGAAATGTGAAAATTTTAATAATTAGGTAACAGAAGGTCAACAATGTTTTATTTTGCCAAGAAACAAAAATCAGTAAAACAATAAACTCTAAAATCTACACTTTCCAGCATGGCATTAAAATAATTTAACATTAAAGTGGGAAGGATTAACAACAAAGTAGCCTTATACATTGAATGTATTTCACTGAATGGACATTAATACAACAGTCCCATTTTTCTCCTTTTGTTGTGAATTGGTGGAAACACTTGTGGATGGGTGTTTGAGAATCTCTGCATTAGACAACTCCCCATAGAAAGACAACTGAGTCGCACTCTTTACTGCTCATCCAATCCATTCATTTGATTGATAAGTAATGTGATTAAACATGGATATGACAGATACTTTGCCTAAAAAGGATTTTTCCAAAGTTTGGGCCATTAGAGGCAAATCCTTTTTGGGGAAACACCTGAAATCCTCATGGAAAGCGGTGGAGACAGGTGATTCATTTCTCAGATGATGAACACCATCCATTCTGCTCCCAAACCCAGGTCTAGAGTATGAAAGACTCCTGGACAAGTTTAAGGAAATGTACATGGTAAAAAGTCTGCCTGCAATGCAGGAGACTCGGATTCGATCCCTGGGTCAGGAAGATCCCCTGGAAAAGGAAATGGCTATCCCTTCCAGTATTCTTACCTGGAAAATTTCATGGACAGAGGCGGCTTGCGGACTGCAGTCCATGGGGTCACAAAGAGTTGGACGTGACTGAGTGACTAACACTTTCACTTCACTCTCATGCTCAACCAAAAGTGATAAAGTGATTGAAGTTTATTTAAAATGGGGAGCCAAACCCAAGGCCTGGACTTCTGATTGAAGGAGGCAGGTTGAACATACCCATTCAGATCTGTTCCCTCTTGAAACCCCTCTAAATTAACAATGATAAGAGGATTTTTTTTTTTTAAAGCACACACTCTTAAGGATTAATAGAGGAGAAAAGATATGATAGAAACAAAATTTTGGAAGATGGAATGGAATAGGGCTAATTCTGGGTGAGCAGAAAAAAAATTCTGGGGAAAAGTCAAGGGCCTATTTACACCATGGGACCCTTTACAGACTCAGACAGGGTGGCACCAAGCCCTTCTGGAAAGATGGAATAAATATGAGGCTAAGCATTGGAGAATTGGCTACAAGTTTGTTTAAGCAGAAGTTAGATTTCAGGTGCATCCACAAAGTGAGGAAGATCGTAGATTCATTCTCTGAAGAGTTCAAAGAAGAGAGTCTGCCCAAAAGAGTAGTGGTAGGATTACCATGTAGAAATTGTAGGTGTAAAAATACTGTTAAAACAACTAGGACACAACGTCTGTCAAGAGTATGTGTAATACGTTGACTATGGGAGAGAATATTTGAAATTGGGAAGAATTGAGAAAATTCTAGTTTTACTGGTTTTTTTTTTTTCCCCCCTATAAATGGGCCACCCTTCATATGAGTATAAAGAGTCCTTAATTCTTTTTCTGTTTTAAACTGTTGCCTTCTTCCAGTTTTCTATCACCCTCTCTTTTTCATTCCAGGGTCTCTTGAATTCGTGGTTCAAAGGTGTTCTATTTGGAGTATTCAAAGTTTCAGACACCCACAGTCACAGGAGAATGTGCCTGCTGACGTCTCTCATCATCCTGTCCCTCTTCAGACATAGATTCTCAGTGTAGCAGCAGTGACTCTGCTAATAATAATTTACAGACTTCTCTGTAGTTAGGATTCTGCCTGTGACCTAGACATGCCTTCTGAGACCTGGATGACAAAATGCAGGTAGTGGATGAGGGACGAAGGCGGAGGGTGAAGGACGTGGGAGAGGGTGAGGGATGCGGGCGGAGGGTGACGGTCACGGGCAGAGGGTAAGGGCCTCGGGCCGAGGGTGAGGGACTCGGGCGGTGGGTGAGGGACACGGGTGGAGGGTGAGGGATGCTGAGGCAGGTAAGGGACATGGGCTGTGGTTGAGGGACTCGGGCAGAGGGTGATGGGTGAAGGTGGAGGGTGAGGGACGCTGAGGTGGGTGAGGGACGCGGGTCATGGGTGAAGGACGCGGGCAGAGGGTGAGGGACGCGGGTGGAGGGTGAGGGCCGCAGGCAGAGGGTGAGGGGTGAAGGCGGCGAGTGAGGGACGCTGAGGCAGGTGAGGGATGTGGGTCATGGGGTGAAGGACGCGGGCGGCAGGTGAGGGACAAAGGCGGAGGGTGAGGGCTCAGGCAGAGGGTGAGGGGTGAAGGCAGTGGGTGAGGGACGCGGGCAGAGGGTGAGGGACGCAGGCAGAGGGTGAGGGGTGAAGGTGGAGGGTGAGGGACGCTGAGGCAGGTGAGGGACGTGGGTCATGGGGTGAGGGACGCGGGCGGCAGGTGAGGGACAAAGGCGGAGGGTGAGGGCCGCAGGCAGAGGGTGAGGGGTGAAGGCAGTGGGTGAGGGATGCGGGCAGAGGGTAGGGGACGCTGGCGGAGGGTGGGGGTGAAGGTGGAAGGTGAGGGACGCTGAGGCGGGTGAGGGACGCGTGGGGAGGGTGAGGGCCGCAGGCAGAGGGTGAGGGGTAAAGGTGGCGGGTGAGGGATGCGGGTGGAGGGTGAGGGATGCGGGCGGAGGGTGAGGGGTGAAGGCGGCGGGTGAGGGACGCCGGTGGCGGGTGAGGGATGTGGGTGGAGGGTGAAGGACGTGGGCGGAAGGTGAGGGACGCTGAGGCAGGTGAGGGACGCTGAGGCGGTTGAGGGACATGGGCTGTGGATAAGGGACGCGGGCAGAGGGTGATAGGTGAAGGTGGAGGGTGAGGGACGCTGAGGCGGGTGAGGGACGTGGGTCATGGGTGAAGGACGCGGGTGGAGGGTGAGGGCCACAGGCAGAGGGTGAGGGGTGAAGGCAGAGGGTGAGGGACGCGGGTGGAGGGTGAGGGACGCTGGTGGAGGGTGAGGGCCGCAGGCAGAGGGTGAGGGGTGAAGGCAGCGGGTGAGGGACGTGGACGGCGGGTGAGGGACGCGGGTGGTGGGTGAGGGACACGGGTCGTGGGTGAGGGACGTGGGCGGCGGGTGAGGGACACATGTTGGGTAAGGGACGTGGGTGTTGGATGAGGGATGCTGTGTGGAGAGGCTGATCTTCCTGGACGCTGTGGTGGAGCATCTATTCTCTGGGCCCTGCTCCATAGATGCAAAGGGCAGGCAGAAGCAGCAGTGGGGTTTCTACAAGAACAGTCTCAGGGTGTGGTTGTGTGTATCTCTTGGATGACTTGACCTGAATTTGTAGCAGTCAGGCTTAATTCTATGTCTCCCCGAAATAACTCTGTAACAGTCATTCTGTAACAAACATTTCATATCTGCTTAAACTAGCTGGATGGAGGAAATCTGAGGACTCTCTTTTCCTCCACCTCACCTCATGTTCTTGAATCTCTTGCTCTGAGAAAAGCCAGCTGCCATGCTGTGAGCTACCTTCTAGAGTGACCCACATGCCACGGAACTGAAGCTTCCAGCCAGTATCCAGTGAGGACCTGAGGTCTACCAACAACCATGAGAATGAACCTAGGGACAAAATCTTCAGTCTCAGCCAGTTCTAGAGTAGCCCGGGCTTTCAGTGTAACTAGCATCTTGCGAGAGACCCTAAGTTGCTTTCAGATTCCTGACAGCTTGAAACTCTGTGAGATAATAAATGTTAATTTTTTAATATGCTGAGATTTGGAGTAATTTGTTCTAAAGCAGTAGATAATGACAGAGAAGGAGATGGCACCCCATTCCAGTACTCTTGCCTGGAAAATTCCATGGACGGAGGAGCCTGGTAGGCTGCAGTCCATGAGGTCGCGAAGAGTCAGACACAACTGAGCGACTTCACTTTACTTTTCACTTTCATGCACTGGAGAAGGAAATGGCAACCCACTCCAGTGTTCTTGCCTGGAGAATCCCAGGGATGGGGGAGCCTGGTGGGCTGCTGTCTATGGGGTTGCACAGAGTCGGACACGACTGAAGCGACTTAGCAGCAGCAGCAGCAGTAGATAATGAATACAGATTTTAGTTCCTGGGAATGGGGTGTTGCCATAAAAAACCCTAAAATGGATGTGCCTTTGGAAGCAAGCTATGGGTTTTGAAGAGAATGTTAGTGAAACATTAGGTGCACCCGACTTGTAGAATTTAGGGCTTCAGTTCAGTTCAGTTCAGTTCAGTTGCTCAGTCGTGTCCAACTCTTTGCAACCCCATGAATCGCAGCAGGCCAGGCCTCCCTGTCCATCACCAACTCCCGGAGTTCACTCAGACTCACATCCATTGAGTCAGTGATGCCATTCAGCCATCTCATCCTCTGTCATCCCCTTCTCCTCCTGCCCCCAATCCCTCCCAGCATTAGAGTCTTTTCCAATGAGTCAACTCTTTGCATGAGGTGGCAAAAGTACTGGAGTTTCAGCTTTAGCATCATTCCTTCCAAAGAAATCCCAGGGCTGATCTCCTTCAGAATGGACTGGTTGGATCTCCTTGCAGTCCAAGGGACTCTCAAGAGTCTTCTCCAACATCACAGTTCAAAAGCATCAATTCTTTGGCGCTCAGCCTTCTTCACAGTCCAACTCTCACATCCATACATGACCACAGGAAAAACCATAGGCTTGACTAGACGAACCTTTGTTGGCAAAGTAATGTCTCTGCTTTTGAATATGCTATCTAGGTTGGTCATAACTTTCCTTCCAAGGAGTAAGCATCTTTTAATTTCATGGCTGCAGTCACCATCTGCAGTGATTTTGGAGCCCCAAAAGATAAAGTCTGACACTATTTTCACTGTTTCCCTATCTATTTCCCATGAAGTGATGGGACCAGATGCCATAAGTAAGGAGAATCTTTTTCTTTTTTTTAAGAATTCTTCAAGCATAGAGATTTTTAAATTTTATTTGGAAATAATTTTTGACTTACAAAAAAATTGCAAAATATTTCCCAAATAGTCTTCACTCAGCTTCCCTCAATGTAACACCTTATAGAATCATAATACAATGATCAAAAGCAGGAAATAGATTAACATTGCTATAATACCAGTAATTACACTCTAAGCCCTTGCCACTTATGTTCTTCTAGTCCCAAGATCTAGTCCAGATGCCGCATTGCATTTATTTACTTATTATTTCTCTTCAGTTCCTCAGTCTTTTCTTGTTTTTCACGACTTAGACACTTTTGAACAATACTGGCTGTCATTTTGTAGAATATCCTTCCATCTAGGTTTGATTCAGTGGGTTATGCATTAATATTACAGAAGTGATGCACCTGCAGTGCATTTATCAGTGGGCACATGAAGAAAAATCTTATGGAAACTTAAAGAGAAAAGGAGATTTTCATTATGTTGTAGCAGAAATCATTAGCAACGCTGTTTTCAGCAGCAAGGTGGAAACTAGAAAATATACTTAATGAAGTAGGTGATCTACTAAAGGATTTCTAGATAAAGAGTGGAATGTGTCTCCTGATTTTTCCTGGCTGCTTATTGTGAAATTTGAGGAGAGGGGAAAATCAGGGGGGGACTATTAAGCACAAAGAAGCTGGGATGTGATAGGTTGGAGGATTCTCAGCCTCTCCAGATGGCATATGGTTCTAAAGCTAAGAAATTGCTTCTAAGCAGAGATCAGATCCAGGACACTGCCAGGAAAACCTGAAGGTGAAGCCAAGGGTGTGACCGTAAAACTTTGGTTATGGCAGTAGAAATAGCAAAGGTGGTGCCTCACAGTACCTTTTTGTCAAGCCAAAGGCCCTCTAGAAAGACTGAGTGTGCCTTTCAGATCCTCTCAACCAAACAATAGAAAGTTTAAGAGTACGATTTAGCCAAAGATAAACAATTCATCTCAAAGAGATTTGTGAATGTGGCTTTTTACGCTAATGGAGTAAGCCCTACTCCTGATACCAAGTTCAGAATGTGTGTGTGTGTGTGTGTGTGTGTGTGTGTGTGTGTGTGTGTGTGTAAAGGAATCTGTTATATGAACATGATCGTATGCAGTTGTGGGAGCTAGTTAAGCCATCTCTGTAAGGATGTCTGTGAGGATTCTTTGCCTTGGATGGTCTTACTTGAAGTCTTCAGGGCAGGCAGTGAGGACAGGAAGATGGATTTAACAGGGGAAAAGGCTGGCACTCACAGAATGCTGGACTGCTCAATGGAGTACCTGTTGCCTTTGATCTCAATGGACTGGGTGTCCTGAAGAAGCTGGGGCTCTTCTTCACGGACCCAAAACACACACCTGGCCCAGGAGTCAGAGAATCTTAAGGGAGCCTAGGGTTGGCAGAGCAGCTGACACTGCTGCCTCACACTTGGCCCGATGGACAAGTGACCAAGTGGGCAAGCTGACGCCGCCTGCTGCTCCACTGCCATCCTCCACACCGTGCACTGGAGTCTCCTGTGGTCCATCCTACTGGGGTCGTATGGGAAACACTGAAGTCTCCCTGTGGCCCATCCTACTGGGATCGTATGGGAAAGAATTTCTGGGAAATGTAGTTCAGCTGAGCCAAGTTGGCACATGATAAACTAAACACATCAACACCTTATTTTGAAGAATTTCAAAGTGAAGATGATTTTAAAAATACATTACAATGAACACAGTATGCCCTTCATCTAGACTTGCTAATTGTTTTGATCTACTCACATCTCAGTATTTATACGTTACTGAAACATCGGAATGTAAGTTGTGGATATCATGACACCTGCCCCCTAAATACATCAGCTTCTGTCTCCTAAGCACAAGGTCATTCTCCTATATAACTTACATAATTACATTCAAGAAATTGCATACTGGCACAGTAATATTATATAACATAGAACACATATTCAAGATTTTCCACTTGCTCAATAATGATATTTATATCTTTTTTGTAGATCAGTCTTAATTAGCTAAAGCTGAATACTTTCCCTGCACAAGGCACTGTTAAAAGATTTAGTCAATAAATATTCGTTGATCACCAGTATGTACTAGGCCCTGTTCCACTGTAGAGAACACAGCTAACTGGTAAGAATCCTGCTCTCATTAAGCTTATATTTTAGAGCTCTCCAGGGAGTACCAAATGATCTATGGGACTAAAGCCATCAAGAGCTATGAAGGGGGGGTTTGGGGAGAGAATGGGGGTAAGAAGGTGGGGTGGATGATGCTAAGGTGGGTTGGCAGTGTAGGCAGGAGAGGAGGCTGCAGAATTAAGTAGGTGATTGGGAATGTCTTGACTCGAAGATGACTGTAAGCAAAGACTTGGTGAGGGAGCAGGCCACAAGACGGGAGCAGGGCATGCTTGAGAAAAGAATAGCCTGAAGACTGAGTAGGGGAGAGGGTGGGAGAGGAGGGCAGAGAGGAGGCGGGGAACGCAGCCTTCTTTATGGTCCAGTAATTCAGGTTTTTTATACTATATTTTGTTATATGTTTTTAAAGCTATTTAGTATAGTTCCCTGTGCTATACAGTAAATCTTTGTTGCTTATCTGTTTTATGCACGGTAGTGTGTATTCTATTAATCCCATACTCATTTGTCCCTCACTTTCTGCTTTGGTGACCATAAGTTTGTTTTCAGTGTCTGTGAATCTGTTTCTGTCGGGGACCTAGATCCCACATGCCCCCACAGCAGCACCTGCATGCTGCCACTAAACCTGGTGCAGTCAACAAAGAAAAAGCTCCTTGCATTCCTCGTGCTCATGCTCTCGCACGTCTAGAGCGCCCCGCCACCTCTGCTGACGTGCTCATGCTCTTCTTTTGGGCTCTCCTTGAGTCTCCAACAGTAGATCAGACATCCCTGCTATGTGCTCCTATGGTGTGGGGTTGGGGACCCAAAGCTGAGGTGCACAGAGGGAGACACTGGGAGAAAAGAGAACCCTGGACATAAGGAGCTGCTACAGAACATCTGTTTGTTCAGATCAACTTGGACACCCCATTCTATGACTCCATTGAAAGGAGCATCTTTGTCATGGCCCAGGACGACTGAGTCATAGTCAGATGTGTCTCACACATTCTGACAGTCGCTGGCCACCTTTAGCCTGAGGGACAATGTCCAAAGCATGATAATATACTGCTTTTATGCATTCCATAAACAGGGTACTTTTCTTTTTTAAGAGTGATCAATTTCATTGGCCCTTAGAAGTGGTACCACAATAGCATCTTTGATTCTCTCCCAGAGCCCAGTCCTTCAGAGGGAAGCGCCAATGAAAACAGGGTAGCCTAGGTCCTGACCTGCGGCTGAAATTGCTTACTCTGCCACTGGCTTATGTGTGGCCCCAGATAATTTACTCCTCCTCCCCAGATAGTCCTTTATTCACTTGTAAAATGGGTATATTAGTTTTCACCTGCCTCAGGGTATACTGGGAGGTATAATTAATGGTGATTAAGATACTTTGAGAGGCACAGATTAAAGGCCCCATGTAAGTACCCATCATGATTAATGGTATTTTTTCCTTGGAACACACTGGGAGATGCCCCTCTTAACTTATTTAACTGCAAATTAGCTCCCCATGCAGACAAGAGACATTATAACCACCAGGCTGGACCCACAAGAGACCTTTAATACCTTGGGAGTCTGAAGACCTCCTAAAAGTGATTTGAATCTCTCTTATCCACCTTCTTGGAACATACCCTCAGAATGACCTGACTTGAAAAGTGGCAGTTTTAGGTATCGTGAATAATCTGCTTAATACCAGGCATTTCACTAAGTGCAAAGGGGTGGGTAGGGGGAGAGAAAAAGGCTCATTGTTGTTAATTAACATGCACTGATTAACTTTGTAGTGGTGCAAGCTTTTCCCAGGCCACAGAGAAAACCCAGACATCTGTGAGCCAGCCGAGGACCCATTTCCCAAGGTGGGGAGAAAAGTGACTTATTAGAGGGCAGGGACCTCTGAGACCCTGTTGGGTCCTGGGATTCCTGGGTCTCGGGGCCTCTGCTCCTGAGAAGGGGCCTGTTTGGTGGTTCCCACTAAACGCCCCAGCCTCATCTCACAGAGCACGAGGTTCAGCGCAGGCTGCCATGGGGAGTGCTGACCACCTGGTCTCCCTGGTGGGCCTGTCGTAGGAATACGTGACCTTGGGCAGCAGGGTTCTCATGCCACCTGCTTCCAACCAGCTGCAGGGCCTTGGCCTTACATGCCAATTTAAGCCCTTTGAGGACAACATGCACCCCTCAGAGGTGAGGGGGGATCTAGGAGACAGAAGGCACAGAAGCCCCACAGAGCCTGCCGTACACTAGAGCTCAGCACATGCTCCTTCCCTTCACCTCTTCCCTGGACTCTGCCTTTACAAAGTGGCTGAGCAAGTGCCCAGGAGGTCTGCGCTCAGGGCCTGCTCCTGGAGGCTGAGTCCTGTGGCTGCTTCATCTACACAAAGTCATTACTGTGTGTCACAAAGTAAGGCAGATCCTGCCTCCCAGCCCAGTACCCCAGTGGGGAGGGACATCCCTGGGTTCAGGCAGGAGGACTTGGGGCAGCTCCTGTCATGGCCCTGAGGGCCTCTGAAATCCAAGAATCTTTCAACTAGCTGCTGCCACGCTCATGATGCTAACTGAAATGGAAGACAGAGAGGAGTATGGGAGGAGTGAGGAAAAGCCATGTGTTTTTAAATTGTTAAAAAAAGTTTTTTTGAGTATTTAAAAATGTTTTTGATCATTTAATAGACTCCTGGTATTTAGAGTTTATTTATATGTGTGTATTCAGAAATGAACTCTGGGGACCTCCCTGGTGGTCCAGTTGTTAAGGCTCCATGCCTTTATTGCAGGGGGCACAGGTTTGAACCCTGATTGGGGAACCAGGATCTTGCCTGTCACGCTGTATGGCCAAAAAAATAGTTTAAAAAAAATGAACTCTGTTTCTGTGCCTATAAAGACACATCATGATGGCATTAACTGTATTTGTATCCCAGTCCATCAGCTGGGAGGGGATTGCTTTGTTCTTCTTCTTGATCAGACCTGTCCTGGAATATGGGCTCAGTTTTGGTTGCCACACGTTAAGAGGGACACAGACAAAACTGGGCTGAGCTTGGAGATGACGCTCGGCTGGTGGAAGGAATGGCAGAGATGAAAGCTGGAAGGAAGGCTTGGGGATGGCGCGCTCACTGTTTGCAGGCACCTGAGGGTACAGTGAAGGACAGATTAAACCTAGGGGTCAAAGGATGAGGCTTCAGAGAGATAGCCCTTGGCCCATAAGAATGAAGACCTTTCTAGTATCTGACATGGAATGGACAACTGTTGGATGGATTCCCATCAGTTAATGTCTGAATGAATGACTGACCAAGACCATGATCCAGGGAAGATGACCCAGGGAAGGTGTGTTGACTTAAATCAGAAGGTCTCTTTCAAATCTCCAGAATATATGCTTTATGATTCTGGAATTTTTCTCAATTAACTATCCATGGATAAGACATATGGTAATTTTCCATGAACCAGACCTCTTGGTTAGTGGGAACAGTCCTTGGTGATTGCTTATGCTTTGTACTAAATACTACTAAATATTAGCTTAATAGTTAATATTTTGTCCCACACTCTACAAAGTTGGAAAGTGGGGCCAATGCAAACTCTAAAAGCAATCCACAATTCCCTTGACCTCTTAGGTCAGTGTAGGTGGGAGCTGCTAAAATAGTTTGACCAAATTACTTGCTTTAGTGATGCTGGCAGCACACCTGTGAGGGCTTGCAGGCCCTGGGGGAATTACTCTGGAAGCAAACACACCCATCGAGCCACAGCCAGCGGGCGCCAGTGAAGCTAGATGGTCCCTGAAGGACACCTCAGTCCACCGTGGGTCCAGTCAGCCTTCAGGACTGAGGCCCAAGCAGCTCGTAAGTTAAGAGAAGGCTTCACCGGTGGTGGGGGTTTGACTCTGGTGCCAGGTTCCCTGAAAATGTCATTTCTTTGCGTCTCAGTTTTCTGATCTTTGAAATAGTGACAATAATAATCATGGGATTTATAAGGATTTATAAGGATGAAAGGAGCTGATAGGGGGTGTTCCAAATGTCTTAGTGCAGTTTTAAGCCATATTGTCTTCAGAAAGATAAATACTACAAACTTAGGGGAGAAAATCACTTTAAATGAAATTGAACGCATGTCATTAAAGCACTTTAGAAGAGTACCTGGTATATAGCAAGTGGGATTCACATTTTGAAAAACTCTGGTTTGCTGAGAAACCAACCCTGAAATCTCATAGGTGGAATCTCATAGGCATTCACTAGATGGTTCAGAGTGTATCTGGAAAATGAGCAGAATGCTGGGGACCTAGGAGCTTGCTTCCTAAGGCACCTTTTGGACTTGTTTCTGCTTTTAGGCCAGTGGTCTTGAGCGTGTGTCAGAATCCCCTGAAAGGCTTTTCAAAAGCAGATTGCTGGGCCTCACCCTGGAGAATCTGAAGAGCTTTTTCAGGTGATGACAACATTTAAATCAGTGAACTTTAAGTAGAGCAGAGTACCCTCCATAATGTGGGTGCGTGCATGCTTAGTCGCTCAGTGATGTCTGACTCTGCGACCCCATGGACTGTAGCCCGCCAGGTTCCTCTGTCCATGGGATTCTCCAGGCAAGAATACTGGAGTGGGTTGCTGTGCCCTCCTCCAGAGGATTTGCCTGACTCAAGGATTGAACCAATGTCTCTTAAGTCTCCTGAATTGGCAGGTGGGTTCTTTACCCTCTTCCAATTAGTTGAAAGTCTTTCTGAGAGAAGGGGGAATTCTGTCAGCAGATGGCCTCCAGGCTTGAACTGTAACTCTTTGGATCTCCAGACTGCCAGCCCTCCCTTTAGATTTGGGGTTTCGGAGAAGGCGATGGCACCCCACTCCAGTACTCTTGCCTGGAAAATCCCATGGATGGAGGAGCCTGGTAGGCTGCAGTCCATGGGGTTGCAACAAGTCGGACACGACTGAGCGACTTCACTTTCACTTTTCACTTTCATGCATTGGAAAAGGAAGTGGCAACCCACTCCAGTGTTCTTGCCTGGAGAATCCCAGGGATGGGGGAGCCTGGTGGGCTGCCGTCTATGGGGTCACAGAGTTGGACACGACTGAAGCGACTTAGCAGCAGCAGCAGCAAGCCTCCATAATCATGTGAGCAAATTCTCTCTTTTTAGGCATCCCTGTTTGTCTTGTTTCTCTGGATAAACTTGACTGAATAGAGAACTTACTGCAATATGGCCTTGGGTATATTACGATGCATGTGTACTCTATTTTTGCCAAAAAATTGAAAGCACATTGAAAAAAGTTTTGTTTGAAACACTCATTGCCCACCTGAGCTGGAAGTGAGTGATGGATGGCAGTGTGTCATATGTTGTTAGTCGCTCAGCCGTATCTGACTCTTTGCAAACCCATGGACTCTAACCTGCCAGGCTCCTCAGTCCATAGGATTCTCCAGATAAGAATTCTGAAGTGGATTGCCATTTCCTTCTCCAGGGGTTCTTCCAGAGCCAAGGATCTAACCTGTGTCTCCTTACTGCAGCAGATTCTTTACAATCTGAGCCACCAGGGAAGATTGTGGTGTTATTTGAATTGATCTCACTTAGCATTAGTCAAAGAGGGATGTTGCTGCAGGGGCTATATCCCTGGTGACAAGGTTCAGGAACCAGTTTGATGTTTTGCCTAGAGATGTTTGCCTAGAAATGTTTTGGTAGAAATGACATACTTTTTTTTTTTTTAAAAAGGCACTGCTCATTCCAGAAAGATTCCTTTGTATTATTAAACTTTTATTTTGTATCGGGGTCTTCCCAGGTGGGGCTAGTGATAAAGAACTTGCCTTCCAGGAGGCATAAGAGACACAGGTTCAGTCTCTGGGTTGGGAAGACCCCCCTGGAGGAGAGCATAGCAACCCTCTCCAGTGTTCTTGCCTGGAGAATCCCACGGACAGAGGAGCCTGGCGGGCTACAGTCCACATCCACAAAGAGTTGGACGTGACTGAGGTGATTTAGCGCAGCATTTTGTATTGGAGGATAGCTGATTAACAATGTTGTGATCATTTTAGGTGGACAGCAAAGGGACTCAGCCATACATATACATGTATCCGTTTTCCCCTAAACTCCCCTCCCATCCAGGCTGCCACATAACTTTGGGTGCTAAGTAGGTCTTTGTTGGTTACCCATTTTAAATATAGCAGTGTATACATGCCCATCCCAAACTCCCTAACTATCTCTTCCCCCCATCCTTCCCCTGGCAGCCGTAAGTTCATTCTCTAAATCTGTGAGTCTGTTTCTGTTTTGTAAACAAGTTCATTTGTATCAATTCTTTTTAGATTCCTCATATGAGGGATGTCAAGTGATGCTTCTCCGTCTGACTTATTTCACTAGTATGACAATCTCTAGGTCGGTCCATGTTGCTGCAATGGCATTGTTTCATTCTTTTTAATGTAATATTCCATTGTATATATGTACCACATCTTCTTTATTTATTACAAATGTTATACTTTTCAATTTTCTATCTTGAAATATTTAGTCAGCACTTTCAGCTTCAAGGGGTCTTGCAAAAAAAAATTAATATATCCTGACAAGAGCTCTAGGAGGCAGCAAGTGTTGTTCCTATTCTGCATCTGGTGAGACTGAGGTCGTAAGATTGACACGCATCTGAAGATGCAGCTGGAGACTATACTTGGGACTCCCTGACACCTAGGTCTGTGTCTTCCAGTGGGCCTTACTTCTTTCCAAAGAGATTCACAGTTAGGGGATCAAAATCATTCTTATTAGCAATAACAGCTACCATTTATTGACAGCAGGCATGTGGTGTGCATGCTCAGTCCCTCAGTCGTGTCCGACTCCTTGCAGCCCCATAGACTGCAACCCCCAGGTTCTTCTGTCCATGGAATTTTCCGGGCAAGAATACTGGAGTGGGTTGCCATTTCCTACTCCAATCAGTGGCAAATGGCATATAAAATACTCTACATGACCTCATTCAGTTCTCCCAGCAACCACATGTAGCTAATGAGATTGCCATCAACACCTTGCAGATGAGAAGGACTCAGGGAGGTTAAGACATTTGTTCAAGATAGCTTAATTGGGAAGTGATGGAGTTTGAACTCAGGTCTCATTTGATCTAAGTCTCAGCCTACACCACCAAACCCAAATGCCTTTACAGGTCCTGAGGATCCATCTGAGAACAAGAGCTTTGAGGCCAGAGACTCTGAGCATTAGAGCTTTTGAGTATCAATGGACTGTAAACAACACGAGGGCAAGGCTAGTTCATAATGCAGCCCAGGGATTAGCACAGACTCTGACTAGCTCTAGGAATGCTCACCCAGTCTGTTTCAAAGGGGAAAGGGCAAAGGGAAAATTATATAAATGTCATCAATAGACCAGCTTCTGTTGGCCCAACCTAGTCCTTAGAGGGAAGGTCCTGATGGGTTTTATCATGCTTCCCTTTGGGCTGGATTTGGTTTATGGTGTTATCTTCCAGGCAAGAATCCTGGAGTGGGTTGTCATTTCCTTCTCCAGGGGATTTTCCCGACCCAGGGATTGAACTCACATCTCTTGTGTCTCCTGCATTGGCAGGTGGATTCTTTACCACTGTGCCACCTAGGAAGTCTAAGTGGTCTCAGATACTTGTTTCATGGTGTTGTGGTGAACTTTAATATTGGTTAATATTTATCGAGCATTTAAATGGTGCTGGGCATATGTTAACTGCTTCACATGAGTTTACTCATCTAATTCTCACAACAACTCTTTGTGATTGATAGGATTATTATTTCCATTTTACAGATGAAGAAACTGAGGCTCCAAGGGCAATTAATCTTGTTTAAGGTCAAATACCTATTTTAGCTATAGCTATTTTGTGAGGAAAATGCATGCACCCACATCTTTCTGATTCCAGAGGTAATCTCTTAACCAGAAAATGGAATGAAGTGTGCAAAGCACTGTGCAAAACACAGTAGGCACTCAAAACAAGCTACTTACTATGAGAAATAGAATATATGGAGTGTGGTGAGATTGATGCTTCTTTAGCCTTGGGGGGTGAACAAATGCTCTGAAGATAAAAGCCAGAGACTCACCTCAGTCTGTGCTACTCTGTTTAAAAGTTTTTTTTTTCTTTTTTAATCAAAGCTGTGATCACTCACCTAAAGCCAGATATCCTGGAGTGCGAAGTCAAGCGGGCCTTAGGAAGCATCATTACGAATAAAGCTAGTGGAGGTGATGGAATTCCAGTTGAGCTATTCCAAATCCTAAAAGATGATGCTGTGAAAGTGCACTCAATATGCCAACATATTTGGAAAACTGAACAGTGGCCACAGGACTGGAAAAGGTCAGTTTCGTTCCAATTCCAAAGAAAGGCAATGCCAAAGAATGTTCAAACTGCTGCACAATTGCACTCATTTCACATGCTAGCAAGGTAATACTCAAAATCCTTCAATCTAGGCTTCAACAGTACATGAACCGAGAACTTCCATATGTTCAAGCTGGATTTAGAAAAGGCAGAGGAATCAGAAATCAAATTGCCAACATCTGTTGAATCATCGAAAAAGCAAGAGAATTCCAGATAAACATCTACTTCTGCTTCACTGACTATGCTAAAGCCTTTGACTGTGTGGATCAGAACAAACTGGGAAATTCTTAGAGATGGACATATTAGACCACCTGACCTGCCTCTTGAGAAATCTGTGTACAGGTCAAGAAGAAACAGATAGAACTGAACATGGAACAATGGACTGGTTCAAAACTGGGAAAGGATTACATCAAGGCTGTATATTGTCACTCTGCTTATTTAACTTATCTGCAGAGTATATCATGCAAAATGACAGGCTGGATAAAGCACAGGCTGGAATCAAGATTGCTGGGAGAAACATCAATAACCTCAGATATGCAGATGACACCACCCTTATGGTAGAAAGTGAAATGAAACTGAAGAACTTCTTGATGAAGGTGAAAGAGGAAAGTGAAAAAGCTGGTTTAAACCTCAACGTTCAAAAAACGAAGATCATGGCATACAGTCCTATCATTTCATGGCAAACAGATGGGGAAACAATACAAACAGACTTTATTTTCTTGGGCTCCAAAATCGCTATGGATGATAACTGCAGCCATGAAATTAAAAGACACTTGCTTCTTGGAAGAAAAGCTATGACCAACCTAGACAGCATATTAAAAATCAGAGATGTTACTTTACCAACAAAGTCTGTATAGTCAAGGCTTTGGTTTTTCCAGTAATCATGTATGGACCATAAAGAAGGCTGAGTGCCCAAAAATTGATGCTTTCAAACTGTAGCATTGGAGAAGACTCTTGAGAGTCCCTTGGACTGCAAGGAAATCCAAGCAATCAATCCTCAAGGAAATCAATCCTCCATATTCATTGGAAGGACTGATGGTAAAGCTGAAACTCCAAAACTTTGGCTATCTGCTGGGAAGAACTGACTCACTGGAAAAGGCCTTGATGCTGGGAAAGACTGAGGGCAGGAGGAGAAGGGGATGACAGAAGACAAGATGGTTGGGTGGCATCACTGACTCAATCAACATGAGTTTGGGTAAACTCTGGGAGTTGGTGATAGACAGGGTAGCCTGGCATGCTGTAGTCCATGGGGTTGCAGAGTCAGACACAAGTGAGTGACTAAACAACAAGAACATAATTGATTTATAATGTTGTATGTATATACATGTACACACACATATATATACTTTTTCATATTCTTTTCCATATCATTTATTACAGGATATTGACTATATTTCCCTGTGCTGTGCTGTAGGACCTTGTTGTTTGCCTATTTTATACATAGTCGTTGGTGTCTGCTACTTTTTCTCGTTGTGTCTACTCTCCCGCAGATCATTGTACACTCCTTAGAAAAGAAGGCCACTCTGCAGGAACACAGCTGTTTCCTTGTAAAGATGGCACCTGGCTAGCTCCCCTGAGGGCTGAAAAGAAGAAATAGTAAATGAGTAGACCAAAATACTTATTCTGATCCTACTGGAAGGAGGTGATTGTGTGACTGGGCTGGAAGAGATACAGAGTTCAGTTTATGGTTTGTGTTGGGTTTTCCACCCACTGCCTATGGAATGGGGTTGGGCCTAATGAATGTTTGCAAAGGGTCTTTGAAATTTCTGAGATGAAAGGCCATGGCCCATTTTTCAAGGAGTTTTGCCAGTTCTCGTTGATCTGTTTGTCTGCTATTGGGGATGCAGGGCAATTAAATAATCTGTGAACATCAAAGATGTGTTACACCACACAGAGGTGTGTTATCCTCACTGCCTAACCCAGTGTCCCGCGTGTATAATGGGAGGGACCTCTATAGTCGTTTCCTTCATTAATGTAGATGGGGGTCATCTGGGTTTTCTCACTGGCTCTGGCTTTCTTCATTGAGCCAATCCTCTCTTCTGTTAGTTGGGTATGCAACTGTGAGGTGCCGTGGAGGGATAGGGGGTGAGGAGAGGACTAGAGTGTTCTTTCTATTTGCATGGCAATCAGAGCTTGTAATAGTCAATGCATGGGAGTTCCTAGCACTAGGGGCAAGTGTGTGTATGTGCTGGTGTTCGGGTGTGTGATAAAAACCAAACACAGAGCAAAAATGAAGTTGCCAACTCTAAAGAGGTCAAAATTCAGTGCTATAGTGAACAGTCTTCTGGGCAGTCTGCGAATCTGAGAAAGGCATTTGGACCAAAGTTAAACTCTCAAGAAACCAGTCTGGAAACAGATCTGCACCTCTGAGGCAATGCTTGGGAGAATCCCATGCATCTCTCAGAAGCCATCGCACTTACTTGGCCAAGGTTAGATAGATTATATATATATATACATTATATAATATATATTATATATAATGTATATATATAATCTATACAATACATATACATATGTATTTGTATATATATTTACTGTTTCTATTGGCTGAGCAATGTCATTGTTGATACAAAGAAGCCTGGGTGTTCTTTCAGAGAGTTCTCAGATTTTCTTCATCGTGAACATGGTGAGGCTCTCTGTTGTCCTTAGTTTGCTAGGAGGCTGCCCAGCATTGCCTTCCTGCAGGATTTCAGGTGAGATGCTATCTGTCTTCAGCCAAGAGAGGTGGCCTGGCTGGCTGTGTGCACTGATGTGGGGCTACAGATGCCCTATGCCTGCTTGGGGACTGTATAGAATAATTTCTGACTTTCCTCCAGGAAGTCTACACCATCAGTCAATCTGATAAAGTCATTTGTGCAAAGGGCATCCTGGTGTGGTGGGCAGAGTTCTGAATATTAAATCAGAGCACCTGGATATAAATACTAATGGCTCAGCTTCTTACAAAGCTGCATTAGCCTTGCTTTCTTCACTTAGTGACACAGGTATATTCGGATCTCATTCTGATAAGCTGTTTTGTGGGTGGATTAATG
Organism: Bos javanicus; assembly: GCF_032452875.1. Lineage (NCBI taxonomy): Eukaryota > Metazoa > Chordata > Mammalia > Artiodactyla > Bovidae > Bos > Bos javanicus. The sequence continues at coordinate 983,794 of NC_083896.1, read as the reverse complement.
TGAATGTAAGGGACCATATGGAGGAAGGGGTTGTGGATAGTGTTGGGAGAGGGGTAGAGGATGAACCAACATGCCAGCTCAAATCAACATTTTAATTATATCTTCTGAAGAAACTACCCTTTCCTTCAACATCCAACCAGAAGAACTCCATTTCAGATGACTTCCTTCTTGGAAGAAAAGCTATGACCAACCTAGACAGCATATTAAAAAGCAGAGACATTACTTTGCCAACAAAGGTCGATATGGGGTTTCCAGTAGTCATGTATGGATGTGAGAGTTGAACCATAAAGGAGGCTGAGCACCAAAGAGCTGATGCTTTCAAATTGTGGTGCTGGAGAAGACTCTTGGACAGCAAAGAGATCAAACTAGTCAACCCTAAAGGAAATCAACCGTGAATATTTATTGAAAGGACTGATGCTGAAGCTGAAGCTCCAATACTTTGGCCACCTGATGTGAAAAGCTGACTCATTAGAAAAGACCCTGATGCTGGGAAAGATTGAGGGCTGGAGGAAAAGAGGGCTACAGGGGATGAGACAATTGGATGGCATCATGGACTCAATGGACATGAGTTTGAGCAAGCTCCAGGAGATGGTGAAAGACAGGGAAGCCTGGCATGCTGCAGTTCATGGGATTGCAAAGAGTTGGACATGACTGAGTGATTGAATAACAACAACCCAAAATCACATAACTAAGAACCCAGGAACCAGAATAACAGATGATACTGGATAAGCACTCATGGGTGACAGAATAATTGGGCATGTAATGAAATGTGATTATAAAGAGCCTCTTATGAAAGGGAAAGAAGAGAGTGAAAAAATTGGCTTAAACCTCAACATTCAAAGAAACAAGATCTTGGAATCTGGTCCCATTACTTCATGGCCAATATATAGGGAAACAGTGGAAACAGTAACAGACTTTATTTTCTTGGGCTCCAAAATCACTGCAGATGGTGACTACAGCCATGAAATTAAGATGCTTTCTCCTTGGGAGAAAAGCTGTGACAAACCTAGACAGCATGTTAAAAAGCAGAGACATTATTTTGCCAAATAAGGTCCATCTAGTCAAAGCTATGGTTTTTCCAGTAGTTATGTATGGATGTGAGAGTTGGACTATAAAGAAAGCTGAGCGCTGAAGAGTTGATGCTTTTGAACTGTGATGTTGGAGAAGACTCTTGAGAGACCCTTGGACCGCAAGGAGATCCAACCAGTCTATCCTAAAGGAAATCAGTCCTGAATATTCATTGGAAGGACTGATGCTGAATCTGAAACTGCAATACTTCGGCCAACTGATGTGAAGAACTGGCTCATTGGAAAAGACCCTGATGCTGGGAAAGATTGAAGGCAGGAGGAGAAGGGGACGACAGAGGACGGGATGGTTGGATGGCATCACTGACTCGATGGACATGAGTTTGAGTAAACTCCGGGAGTTGGTGATGGACAGTGAAGCCTGGTGTGCTGCAGTCCATGCGGTCGCAAAGAGTCGGACACGACTGAGTGACTGAACTGAACTGAATGAAATGTGATAAGTAGACACCTTCCGGGTATTATGGGAGCATTTATTTACTGGTCTTAAAAGCATAACTTTAAGTGTAAGAACTCAGATCCATCAACGATAAATAAAAGATGCGCTAGTTGCTCAATAGTTTTTTTTTTTTAAGTTCATTATGTATAATAGATTACAAACCCAGTATCGTTTTTTAGTTTCAAAATACTGTGTCACTTATTAAGCTATTGTCTCCGAGCTTCAAGTACACTTTTCTGTACTTGGTTCTGACACTGTGAAAGTCACTAAGTCGTGTCCGACTCTTTGTGACTCCATGGAATCCATGGACTTCTCCAGGCCAGAATATTGGAGTGGGTTGCCTTTCCCTTCTCGAAGTGATGTTCCCAACCCAGGGATCGAATCCAGGTCTCCTGAATGGCAGGCACTGGGGCTCTGTAAATCACCTTTTGCAAAGCCGCTTCGCCAGCGGCTCCGGGTAGCGCAGGTAGGGGGCGCTGGAGGCAGGCTGGAAGAGGTGGAAGGGAAGCGGACACGGCCCTTCTGCTTGGGTCTGGCTGCCTCTCAGAATTTCCGCAGGTGCTGCTGCTTCTCCACCCGCCACGGCCGGTTTATTCCGACAGCGGCAAGCGACTCCAGCTCGCAGCGCTCCTGATGCCCGCGCCGTCAGCCTCTCGGCCGCCCGCCCGCCCCTCTGCAGAGGCCTGGCCCCGCCTCCTCCTCCGCCTCTGCGTCTCAGCCGTTCCACCTTCTCCTCGCTTCCCCACCGCAGGGGCTGACTACATCTGCGCTTTTTATCTCTGTGATACCTTAGCTTGCTCTTTTGGCATTTTCAGGCTTTCAAAAGGCTAAACATTTTTTTTTTTTTTGCATCTAGATTCTTATACTTAGCATAATGCTTTAAAAATATATATATATACACATATATTATATTGAAGTATAGTAAATTTACAATATTTCAGGCACAAATCAAAGTGATTCAGAATATGTATACTCTTTTTCAGATTCTTTCCGTTATAGGTTATTACAAGGTATTGAATTTAGTTCTCTGTGCTATACAGTAGATCCTTGTCTGTTTTATGGATAGTACTGTGTGTCTGTTAACCCTAGACTCCTAATTCATCCTCCACCCCTGTTTTCCCTTTGGGTAACCATAAATTTGTTTTCTATGTCTGAGTCTTTTCCCGTTTTATAAGTTCATTTGTATCATTTTTTCTAGAATCCGTGTTTTAAGTGGGATCATATGATATTTGTCTTTGTCTGACTTCACTTAGTATAATAGTCTCTAGGTGTATCCATGTTGCTGCAAATGGCATTATTTTATTCTTTTTTACGGCTGAGTAACAGTTAATTTCCCTGGTGGCTCAGGCGGTAAAGAATCTGTCTACAATGCAGGAGACCCAAGTTTGATCCCTGGGTTAGGAAGATCCCCTGGAGAAGGGAATGGCTGCCCATCCTAGTATTCTTGCCTGGAGAATCCCATGGACAGAGGAGCCTGGTGGGCTAGAGCCCATGGGGTCACAAAGGGTTGGATGGGACTGAGTGACTAACACTTTCACTTCCAACAGTTTGTTTAGTTAACCATTCATATTAAATCATCTCTGTTCAAATGTTTTTCCAGGTGGTGCTTGTGGTAAAGAACCTATTTGCCAATGCAGGAGACATAAATGATGCAGGTTTGATCTCTGTGTTGGGAAGATCCCCTGGAGCAGGGCATGGTAACCCACTCCAGTATTCCTGCCTGGAGAATCCCATGGACAGAGGAGCCTGGCGGCCTACAGTCCATGGGGTTGTAAAGAGTTGGACGTGACTGAGCAACTAAGCGTAGCTCTTTTGGTCTTTAGAATTTTTTCTCTAGGACTTTTAAAATGAAAAGCTGGAAGAGATATTAAGGACCTCTTTGTTCAACCTCTTCATTTTATAGATGAAGAAACTAAGGCCCAGAGAGCTTGATACTTGCTTGAGTCCAATTAATTAGAGCCACTGTCTGGACAGGAACTCACATCTTTTTTTCCCCCTGGGCGCACTGCTAGTATGGGGGATCTTAGTTCCCTGACCAGGGGTTGAACCCTTGCTCCCTGCAATGGAAGAGTCTTAACTACTGGGAAGTCCCAGGAAGTCACAACGCTTGATGCCTCTTCCTATCTATTTGTCACCACAACATGCTGTACTTTAGTTATACACGCACCTTGGCCCTGCCTGGGCTGATTAGACGGGTGTCCGGCACACGTGGGCTGTGGAGGGTGGTTGTGCTTTCTGGCATTGTTGGCATAAGATATGACTCTTCGGGGCTGCACTGTGACATGTACCTGGATTCTGGAGCTTTGTAGGATATTAAGTAATTAAAGGACAAGCTCCCAGTTTCCTCCCCAAACAGTCCAGCTCAGAGAGCTTGGTTTGGCTTGTAAGAGGTTTGTGAGAGGCCAACCCAACTTCCTCTGGGCATGAAGGATGTGCGTCAGGTCATCTGGGCTGGCAGCTGGGCTGGTTTAGTTTTTCCTCTGAGCTTTGCTTGTTTTGCTGCTGCCTCGTCACACAAGGCCACTGGATTTGAGTTATGAGAGTTACTACAGCAGGCTGGTGTCAGCATCATAACATGAGAGCATGATAAAGACACTCTCCAGATTGGAAGGAGTGCTCCCTGTGGGCTACGTTTAGGGTACATCTGGCTCATGGGAAGCTCCAGAAAACACCAACATTTGAGGTTTATCAGCAGCCCATGTAAGGCAAAGCAGATGCCTCTGTTTTCTGCAGACTAAATGAGAAAGAAAGAAATTATCACCATTTACCATTCTCAGTCATGAAGGTTTTGGAGACCCAAGTGACAAAAGGGGTTTCTGTTTGTATTTCCCAGATGGTTTGCACTTGATAGAAATGTGCATTCATTTTAAGCTTTAAAATCAGATACACTTGTCATCTCAGTGATGGTTGTATCTTTGTGCTTATTTTCTCCAGACCAGCCTGATTCTGCTCATTATTGGCAGTGGGACTGAGCAGAAGCAAAGCAAGTCAGACTGCTTGCTCCCTGAGAATCTCTGTGAATGTGAGAAAGCTCTGGCAGCTGTTGTGTCCATACCACTGCTTACAGGTCATTTTTACTTTTTTACTGAAGTATAGTTGACCTACAATATTGTATGAGTTTCATATGTACAGCAAACAATGATTCACTATTTTCATGGATTATACTTCAGTTAAAGTTATTACAAGTCAGTGGATATAATTCTCTGTGCTGTACAATATATCCTTGTTGCTCATCTGTTCTATGCATCGTGATTTATATCTTTTAATCCCCTCCCCCTTCCCCTCTCCCCACTGGTCATCACTAGTTTGTTCTCTTTGTCTGTGAGTCTGCTTCTTTTTTGCTATATTCACTATTTTGTTGTATTTTTTAGATTCCACATGTAAGTGACATCACACAGTATTTGTCTTTTTCTGTCTGACATCTCACTAAGCATAATATTCTCTAGGTCCATCCATGTTGTGGTTTATATAGGTCTTTTTGATGTGACAACATTCCTGGGGCTTTGAACCTACTGGACTTCTGTGTCTTGCAGCCTAAGTCCACTACTCATCACCCCAACTAAATTAATGAAGACTTCACAAAAGTTAAAGAAAACTTAAAAAGCTTTAACTTTTAAATTCCAACTTTTATTGGCAGCATTTTCATTGTGTTTAAACTTGTAGATCTCAAAGAATCACTTCTTTCCTTTAGGTCTGTGATCAAAGCCACCGTGTCTGAGAGGTCTTCCCGCCCTCTGATTATGATGACCCATGTGTCTTTGCTTTGCCCAGACCATTACTGCCTGCTTCAGCTGCTCTGTTGTTTTTCTCCATAATACTTAACAGCATCCAATATGTATGTTTGTCATTGATCTCGCCTTACTAACTAAAAGCTCCAGAACAAAGCTTAACTTTGTTCACTGCTCTATCCTCAGTATGTAGAAGAGCTCTTGGTACATAGTAGATGCTCAACAAATATTTGTGGAGTGACTGAATAAGTAACCACTAGCTTATGTTTTAAAAAATTTTGGATCATCCCTGCTGTTCGCAGGCTTTCTCAGTTTCAGTGAGCAGGGCTGCTCTTCGTTGTGGTGCGTGGGCTTCTCCTCTAGGTGGCTTCTCTTGCTGCAGAGCACAGGCTCCCAGTGCACGGGCGTCAGCAGTTGCAGCCCATGGGCTCAATAGTTGTGGCTGATGGGATTAGTCACAGCACAGCATGTGGGATCTTCCTGGACCAGGGATCTAATGGTGGATTCTTATCCATTGGACCACCACGGAAGACCTAGTCTACTAAGGTGTATTCAGTTCAGTCTCTCAGTCGTGTCCGACTCTTTGTGACCCTATGGATCACAGCACGCCAAGCTCACCTGTCCATCACCAACTCCTAGAGCTTGCTCAAACTCACATCCATTGCTTCCAAGGAGCAAGTGTCTTTTAATTTCATGGCCGCAATCACCATCTGCATTGATTTTGGAGCCCAAGAAAATAAATTCTGTCGCTGTTTCCATTGTTTCCCCATACTTGCCATGAAGTGATGGGACCAGATGCCATGATCTTCATATTTTGAATGTTGAGTTTTAAGCCAACTTTTTCACTCTCCTCTTTCACCTTCATCAAGAAGGCCTTCAGTTCCTCTTCACTTTCTGCCATTAGGGTGATGTCATCTGCATATCTGTGGTTATTGATATTTCTCCTGGCAATCTTGATTCCAGCTTGTGCTTCATCCAGTCTGGCATTTTGCATGATATACTCTGCAGATAAGTTAAATAAGCAGAGTGACAATATACAGCCTTGATGTACTCCTTTGCCAACTTGGAACCAGTCCATTGTTCCACATCCAGTTCTAACTGTTGCTTCTTGACCTGCATACGGATTTCTCAGGAGTCAGGTCAGGTGGTCTGGTATTCTCATATCTTTAAGAATTTCCCACAGTTTGGTGTGATCCACACAGTCAAAGGCTGTGGCATAGTCAGTAAAGCAGAAGTATATGTTTTTCTGGAACTCTCTTGCTTTTTTGATGATCCAACGGATGTTGGCAACTTGATCTCTGGTTCCTCTGCCTTTTCTAAATCCAGCTTGAACATCTGGAAGTTCACGGTTCACGTATTGTTGAAGCCTGCCTTGGAGAATTTTGAGCATTACTTTGCTAGTGTATGAGATGAGTGCAATTGTGCAGTAGTTTGAGCATTCTTTGGCCTTGCCTTTCTTTAGGATTGGAATAAAAACTGACTTTTTCCAGTCCCGTGGCTACTGCTGAGTTTTCTAAATTTGTTGGCATATTGAGTGCAGCATTTTAACAGCATCATCTTTTAGGATTTGAAATAACTCATCTGGAATTCCATCACCTCCACTAGCTTTGTTCGTAGTGATGCTTCCTAAGGCCCACTTGACTTCGCATTCCAAGATGTCTGGCTCCAGGTGAGTGATCACACCATCACAGTTATCTGGGTCATGGGAGATCTTTTTTGTATAGTTCTTCTATGTATTGTCTTTTTGTTTTAAATTTTATTTTATTTTTAAACTTTACATAATTGTATTAGTTTTGCCAAATATCAAAATGAATCCACCACAGGTATACATGTGTTCCCCATCCTGAACCCTCCTCCCTCCTCCCTCCCCACACCATCCCTCCGGGTCGTCCCAGTGCACTAGCCCCAAGCATCCAGTATCGTGCATCGAACCTGGACTGGCAACTCGTTTCTTACATGATATTTTACATGTTTCAATGTCATTCTCCCAAATCTTCCCACCCTCTCCCTCTCCCACAGAGTCCATAAGACTGTTCTATACATCAGTGTCTCTTTTGCTGTCTTGTACACAGGGTTATTGTTACCATCTTTCTAAATTCCATATATATGCGTTAGTATACTGTATTTATGTTTTTCCTTCTGGCTTATGTATTGTCTTAAAAAACCAACAAATGAGTCCATTTTTAAACAACTGCCTCCTTTAAAAAATAAAGAATTATAGGGCATTGTAGTATGGAGTCTGGACTTCCCTCGTGGCTCAGATGATAAAGTGTCTGTCTACAATGCAGGAGACCTGGGTTTGATCCCTGGGTCAGGAAGATTTCCTGGAGAAGGAAATGGCAACCCACTCCAGTACTCTTGCCTGGAAAATCCCATGGATGGAGGATCTTGGTGCAGGCTTGGTGTAGTATGGTAGTTCAGAGAAAGAATTGTGGTGATCAGCATCAAAAAAATGCCATCGGTAAACTCATAAGGAATTTAAACCTAACTTAAGCTGATCATCTTTGGAGAAGGAAATGGCAACCCACTCCAGTATTCTTGCCTGGAGAATCCCATGGACAGAGGAACCTTGTGGGCTGCAGTCCATGGGGTCATAAGAGTCGGACTTGACTGAGTGACTTTGACTACTTTGACTCTGGTTATTCTTGTCACCTCTTCTTAATATCTTCTGCTTCTGTTACGTCGATACCATTTCTGTCCTTAATTGAGCTCATCTTTGTATGAAATGTTCCCTTGGTATCTCTAATTTTCTCGATGAGATATCTAGCTTTCCCCGATCTATTGTTTTCCTCTGTTTCTTGACATTGATTATGTAGGAAAGCTTTCTTATCTCTCCTTGCTATTCTTTGGAACTCTGTATTCAGATGGGTAAATCTTTCCTTTTCTCCTTTGCCGTTTGCTTCTCTTCTTTTCTCAGCTATTTGTAAGGCCTCCTCAGATAACCACTTTGCCTTTTTGCATTTCTTTTTCTTGGTGATGGTTTTGATCACCACTTCCTGTACAATGTAATGAACCTCTGTCCATAGTTCTTCAGGCACTCTGTCTATCAGATCTAACCCCTTGAATCTGTCACTTCCACTGTATAATCGTAAGGGATTTGATTTAGGTCATACCTGAATGGTCTAGTGGTTTTCCCTACTTTCTTCAGTTTAAGTCTGAATTTTGCAAATAAGGAGTTCATGATCAGAGCTATAGTTAGCTCCCAGTCTTGTTTTTGCTGACTCTATAGAGTCACTGATTCCTAAAATGTCAGTGTTCATGCTTGCCATCTCCTGTTTGACTGCTTCCAATTTACCTTGACTCATGGACCTAACATTCCCGGTTCCTATGCAATATTGTTCTTTATAGCATTAGACTTTCCATCACCAGTCACATCAACAACTGGGTGCTGTTTTCATTTTGGCTCAGCCTCTTCATTCTTTTGGAGCTATTTTTCCACTCTTTTTCGGTAGCATATTGGGCACGTACTGACCTGGGGAATTCATGTTTCAGTGTCATATCTTTTTACCTTTTCCCACTCCAGTATTTTTGCCTAGAGAGTCCCATGGACAGAGAAGCCTGGCAGGCTACAGTCCATGCGGTCACAAAAAGTCAAACATGACTGAGCGACTAATACTTAATACTTATACTGTTCATTTATTAAGGTGTATTAAGTTCATGCTAATCTTCAAGCTGTGTTCAAAAGCTGTCCATTTTATTCATCTCCTTTCAGGTCCTGCTGGTTGCCAGACATTTGCAATGTTTCCACACCTCACACATGGTGGAATTTTCTTTGAGTTGGGGAATAATTTCTATTGTCAAAGGACTCAGCCATTAGAATGTGCAACATTATCCATTTCTTATCATTTTAACCTTCTTTTCAATCTTACTTTTTTCCATTTATAATGTAGGACGTTCTTAATAATCTTAGTAAATTCTTGAAATGATCTGAGCCCAGCAGTATGTCAGAGGGTACCTCATGCTGGTCAAAGGCACTTTGGCTGTGGAGTTCAGCTTTGCTTTTGTGGGATTTGTACATCCCAAGGTGACAAGTAGACGGGCCTCTCCACCCCAAGGAATGTGCAGGGTCATGCCACTCTCTCTGTTGCCTGCCTTCCTTCTGGTGCCTCCATGAGGCCCTGGGACACCCTGTTTCCTTCCTCTGCTGCTGCTGTTCCCTCTGCCTGGAAAGGCCTCTTCTCTGCCCAGCTCCGGCTCCTCTCCTCCTGCAGCCTCCCCTTACTAGTCCAGTCCGTAGCACTGTGCCCTCTGGGTCTTTCTTGTGTCTACTTAAGCAGATTCGTGGAAGGAACCATGGACTTGGAGACAAAAGTTCAGGTTGGGGTCAGAAGATGAGCCTCATGTCTGCTTCATCTTGGGCAACCACTCTGAGCCGCGGTTGGTAAAATGCTGATAACCGTTTGTCCTTGGACTATGTAATGTGCCTGTTTTAGTGTCAAGCATGACCATACAGGAAAAGGGCTTTGGAAATGATTCAGCTTCTGTAAAGATCCCAGACACCATTAGAAGGTTTTTGTGTGTTATGCTTATAAAGAAAAAAACCACTCACTGATTTCCTTTACTCTATCTCATACCATGCTCTGAATGCTTCCATTCTTGTCAGCAAATGTATGGTTATTCCCCACACCAGGTAATTCTGGGACACCAGGTAGGTGTCCTGGATATCACTTGGCTCTGACCCCACCTGGAGGAGGTGTGGGATCCCCCGGTCGAGGCTCAGTCCCACAGCACGTCCCCTGCCCTGGCGCCTGTGCTTCCGACTGCTGGCTACACCTCAGACAGTCCCTGAACCCTTCTTGGGCTTGATTAATTTGCTAGATTGGCTTACAGAATCCAGGAGATCAGTTTACTTGGTTGACTGCCTGTTTATTATAAAAGGACATAAAAGAGCTAGATGGAAGAGATGCAAGGGACAAGGAATGCGGCAAAGCTTATGGTGCTTCCATGCCCTGTCGGGGAGGGGCTCACCATTCTGCCGCCAGTACTGCTGGTGTTCACCAACCCAGAAGCTCTCTGAACCCTGTGCTTTGGTTTTTCCCCCAGAGGGCTCATTCCATAGGCATGATTGATTAAATCATTGGCCTGTGCTTACCGAACTCAGTCTTGAGCCCCTCTTTCCTCCCTTGAGGTCTGGGGCTGGGAGTAGGGCTGACAGTTCTAACCTTCTGATCCTGCTTGATTCCTCTGGTTAATCCCACACCCCCCACCACCTCCTGGGGCTTTCCAAAATTCATCTCATTAACACAAACTCAGCTGTAGTTTGAAAGTTCAGTTCAGTTCAGTCTCTCAGTCATATCTGACTCTTTGCAACCCCATGAATTGCAGCACGCCAGGCCTCCCTGTCCATCATCAACTCCTGGAGTTCACCCAAACTCATGTCCATTAAGTCAGGATGCCGTCCAACCATCTCATCCTCTGTCATCCCCTTCTCCTCTTGCCCTCAATCTTTCCCAGCATCAGGGTCTTTTCAAATGAGTCATCTCTTTGCATCAGGTGGCCAAAGAATTGGAGCTCCAGCTTCAGCATCAGTCCTTCCAATGAACACCCAGAACTGATCTCCTTTAGGATGGACTGGTTGGATCTCCTTGAGGTCCAAGGGACTCTCAAGAGTCTTCTCCAACACCACAATTCAAAAGCATCCATTCTTCAGAGCTCAGCTTTCTTTATAGTCCAACTCTCACATTCATACATGACTACTGGAAAAACCATAGCTTTGACTAGACGGACCTTTGTTGGCAAGGTAATGTCTCTGCTTTTTAATATGCTGTCTAGGTTTGTCATAGCTTTTCTTCCAAGGAGCAAGCGTCTTTTAATTTCATGGTTGCAGTCACCATCTGCAGTGATTTTGGAGCCCAAGAAAATAAAGTCTGTCACTGTTTCCATTATTTCCCCATCTATTTGCCATGAAGTGATGGGACCGGATCATGATCTTAGTTTTCCAAATGTTGAGTTTTAAGCCAGCTTTTCCACTCTCCTCTTTCACTTTCATTAGAGGCTCTTTAGTTTTTTATTGCTTTCTGCCATAAGGGTGGTGTCATCTGCATATCTGAGGTTATTGATATTGTAGTTTGAAAGAGGCTTGTGATAAATAACAAGATGTATTTATCCACTCATCACTTGAAATTCCAAAGGTTTCAGAAGCTCTGTGCCAGAAATGGAGGAAGATTAAAAAGTGTATTTTTATTTATCAGACATAAAGACAAGATCACTACCTAGAGCAGCATGAGCTTCATATAATCCCAGCTGATGGGTGGTGGTTGAGTGACAGGATTAAGTTATAACCACAGTTGCAAGCTAAACTTTGCTCAGAACTCACTGTTTCCTTTTAGAAATCTCATCATCTTGGCCAGAGAGATGAAAGAGAGGAAGCAAAAGAAGGAAACGGAGTTTTTTTTTCCCGTCCAAATGTTTATAGCAGCTTTATTTTATTTTAAAAAATTATTTATTTTTTAATTGAAGGATAATTGCTTTACAGAATTTTGTTGTTTTCTGTCAAACCTCAACATGAATCAGCCATAGGTATACGTATATCTCCTCCCCTTTGAACCTCCCTCCCATCTCTCTCCCCATCCCACCCCTTTAGGTTGATACAGAGCCCCTGTTTGAGTTTCCTGAGTCATACAGCAAATTCCAGTTGGCTATCTATTTTACATATGGTAATGTAAGTTTCCGTGTTACTCTTTCCATACATCTGTCTCCTCCCTTTCCCCCATGTCCGTAAGTCTGTTCTCTATGTCTGGGAAATTGAGTTTTTAAAGAGCTGGGCATTCTGTCTGTATAAACTACTTTGTTTAATTACATTTCCAGCGCCCTTTCCCTTTGCAGTTTGGAAGGTTTACTCATTCATTCTTTGGTCTATTCATTCACTAAGCATTTATTGAGAACCTGTTATACTCTGGGCATAATTATTAAGATGCATAAGCTAAATCTTGAATCACAGCTGGGTTGAGGAATCATGCATGGGTGCAGCAATGGAGATCTGCCTGGGGATAGAGGGGGCACCTACTTCAAACCAGGGGGTTGCCATTTACTCTCAGAGTATTGTTTGCAAGGAGGGTAAGAGGCTACAGTGGGTGTGAGACAGCGTGAGGGCAAGAGCACATGCAGGATCAAGGAGTCCAGCAGATTCTATTGTTGTACTCACAAGGATATGAATCTATTTTCTCAGCTACTTTAGGGCTGAACTGCTGGTTTATCAGGAATCAGGTGGCATGGTCCTTGTCTCCATGGCATGACATAATTTCTTTAGACCTACTTTCAGCATAGCCTTGGAGGAAGAGGCCAAGTCAGGGTCCCTACATAAAAAGCCTTGTGTTTCTTGACAGTGTTTTACTCACTTTAGGCATCTGTGGATAAGGTCTGCTACTTAAACACAGGGAGAGCTAGTTGAATCTATCCAGGAAGAAGAAAATTTCCTCTGCCTTTCTAGGTTTTTCCAACTTAAGGATTAAAGTGATACCAGAGAGATGAACATGAGAAAATCAAACAGAAGTTAATAACATGTATACATGGGAGAGCCCAGAGAAGCAATATCTTACCAAAATGGCTGAAAGCCCTTAAATATCACCTTCGACTAAAGACAAAGGATGATTTTTAGGGGTAGTGGTTTTGAAATTTGGATAAGAAGAAGGTAATGCACATGATGATGCAAAGGCAAATGTTTGGTAAATAAATGTTGGCTGGGCCCACACAGAGACAATGGGACACAGAGCGGGCTCTGATCTCTAGGTCCTGCTTAAAGTTTCCCCAACACCCCTGGATAATATTTTTGCAATATTCTCTAGTGATAGCTCTTTTCTGGGAACAGAACTAAATTCTTCCAGGCATTTAAGGTGAAAGTCAAAGTTTCTTCCCAAGTCTTTCAAGGCCTTGGTTTTTTCATTTGGAAATAATCCACATGCAGAAGAGACATTTTGGGGTGTCAAACTTTGCTCCCTTACAAGTCTGTGCAATTTTGGATAATTCTGGACTGCTGCTTGGATAGGTTGGGAAGCTCAAAGCCTCTTAGTCAAAGAAACCCATTTACTTCTTTCTTCCTTTCTTTTCTAATAATAATAAATTTAATAAAATTTAAATAATAAATTATTTTAAAATAAATGATAAAAGTGAGCACTGGGTTTGCTCATTGTTACTGGGAAATCATTGCTTCTAGCTCTTTCAGCAGACACAGCAAGGAAATATATATGCAGTTATCCCTTGGTATCTGCCTAGGATTGGTTCTAGGACTCCTGCAGATCCCCAAATTTGAGGATGCACATGATCCTTACATAAAAGTGGTGTTGTATTTGCATATGACTTACACACTTCCTTCTGTATGCTTTCAATCATGTCTAGATTGCTTATAGTATTTCCTACAATGTAAATGCTATGTAAAAATTTGTAGCACAGCAAACTCAAAATTTGCTTTTTGGAACTTTATAGAATTTTTTTCTCCAGGCAAGGATACTGGAGTCGGTTGCCATTACCTTCTCCAGGGGATCTTCCTGACCCAGGGATCAAACCTGCTTCTCTTATGTCTCCTGCATTGGCAGGCACCCCTTAGTGCCACCTGGGAAGCCCCCCGTTAATCACAATTAAAATGTCACCTGGCCAAGGTGGTGTTTTATAGTTGGCTGCACTATAAAGTTACTTTCCCCCCACTTTTCACACTCTATTTGTGGAACCACTGGAGTAGGTTGCCATTTCCTTCTATAGGGGATCTTCCTGATCCAGGGATCAAATCCATGTCTCCTGCACTGCAGGCAGACTCTTTACCCACCAAGCCATGGCGGAAGCCCTTTGGAAGCACAGTCCACACTTAAAGGGGTGGGAGACTGAAGTCCATTTCATAGAGACAGGAGTATCTATAAAAATTACTTGAAAATTTTCTTAAAAAAGATTGGTTTCTTTCTCCCTATTTATTTAATCAATCATTTATTTATATCAGCATTGACATTTATTTTACACTTGGGCTATAATCTGACACTTATTTTGTTGCTCAATTTGTTTCTGCTTTGGCCCTTGGGAGCTATGTCAGGTTGGCTCCTGTTTCCCCTCAGTTTGCTTATTTCATGTTCTGTGTTTTTTCTTTTTGAGCAATTTCTTGCTTTCTGGCACGGTAATATGCTCCAACTCTTCTTTATTCTTTATCCTCATTCTAGGCTCAGTCATTTCTTCAAGGGGCCCTAACTGCTTTTAGTAGATAATGACATTAGAACCAAGATCTTGGAACTGGGTGTGCTCATTGCTACTAGGGTGTCACTGCTCCTAGCTCTCTCAGCAGGAAATACATGTGTGTATAATAACCCATGCATACACACGTATCTATATTTCTGCACCTATCCATCTGAATCTATGTTAAACCAAGCACGAGTTTCTATTGATGTCCTTGACTCTAGTCCAGTACTACATGGATTATTCTAGACTTCCCCTCTTTGCTTATCTGTGAGAATTATTCCTCCAGCAGTGAGAAACCTGGCTTCCACCACCCACCATTCAACTTCCTTATACATGGATCAGTTCAGTTCAGTTGCTCAGTCATGTCCGACTCTTTGCGACCCCATGAATCGCAGCACGCCAGGCGTCCCTGTCCATCACCAACTCCCAGAGTTCACTCAGACTCACGTCCATCGAGTCAGTGATGCCATCCAGCCATCTCATCCTCTGTCGTCCCCTTCTCCTCCTGCCCCCAGTCCCTCCCAGCATCAGAGTCTTTGCCAATGAATCAGTTCTTCGCATGAGGTGGCCAAAGTACTGGAGTCTCAGCAGTTCCAAAATTGTTCAATCATGTTCCTGGGAGAAGCAGTTTTAGAGGACAGTGTTTATATACAGTTCCCTTTGTCTTTAGCCTTATAGTTTCTAGTCAAAGAAACATTTCCATTTTTTCCAAAGCTACTTAGATCCCCTCTACTCCCTATATTACATTTCCCTCCTTTAAAATTATTTCTTCCCATTTGGCTTGGGAGAAATATTGGATGCTGGTTTGAAAATGAGCCTTCGAACCATGAAGTTTCTCTCAAGTCAGTGTCAGAACTATAAGAGTCTTTCACCAGACACAGCAGACAGGTGAGTATTCTAGAAGATTTTCATAAAATAGTAAAATCTATTTTCTAACATATTTTATAATTATCAAAGTGAAAGTTCTCATTCTGAAAAGTGTGGAAATTGTTATACTATAGCAAAGCATAAAGGGTAAAGAATCTCTAAAGTCATCACAAAGAGCTATTTTCTATATATTTTCAATAACAGACATTTTGTGTTATATAAATACTATAAATATCCAGAATATGAGTTTGGAAAAAATGATGTCAGTTTTCTCTGATCTGGAAAACGTGTGGCTTTTCTTGAGAGAGTAAGGAATTATAAAAAGTGACATATGCTTGAAGACACAGAGATTGAAGTAGAAGTAGAAGACTACCTCCCCTGATTCTGCCTTATATCATGGTGGCTGTGCACTAAACTTCCTTCTGCTTAAACCTCTTCTTCCAGAACTGCGAGCCCTGACCATCTCTCCTTTCTTTAGGCACTTTGTTTGGCACAGTGTAAAAACTCAGGAAATAATTGTTCTGTAGCTGAAGTAGACCTAAGTTGGCTTTGAAAATCAACTGATTCTATTTAATTTTAGAGAGTTCGTTTCCATTTAGCAATAAACACGTTTTTTTAGTGGATTGATCATGAATCATTTTCTGGCTGGCCCCACGTTTAAAACGCTGGTGGTGTTCTTTCTGCCCTCCAAAGCCCTTGATGGAGCGCATTATCTGAACTCTGCTGTCTTTACAAGCTGGGGCCCCGCCCCAGGGCAGCCCAGTGCCTCCTCCACCCACTTTATTGGCCACAGAATGTTTGTTCTTCGGTGTCTTTAACTCCACGTACTCACCAAAGGAAGAACCACAAGAAGGACTTTTGCTGGAGGCAGAAAACCTTTCTCGTCCCTTGCTTCAAATCCATCACTTTACACAGAGGGTGTTTTAATGAAGAAAAGCTAATAAAACTTTTTGCTTTGGATTTTTTTCCCCCACCCAGGGAAACAGTATTTGGGCCATATAGAGACATTCAATGTGACAGACCGACTCTTTTAAAGACACCACCTCCCTAAAGCCCAGTTTTCCCAAGGGGATGACACCTCAGGACTGTCAGGGCTGAGAGCACAGTCTCAGGGGCTGGGCAGTGCTGGGCTCATTGCAGGTTCTGGGTACCTCCCTTTCTGGGGGCTGTGTGTCTGCTTCATGTCAGTCGGAGGGCTAAAGGGAAACTGAAGGAACAGCCTGGGGTAGCAAGGCAGATGGGTGTTTGTGACATCAGCAGGGCCCCCTTCGTCTGAGTAGGATGATTCTGCACAAGCCGTGAGAGGTCAAGGTGATCGGGGGCGGGAATGCAGCCTGTGCCCACCTTGCCTGCGCCCTGGTGTGGGACAATGTAGGTGAATCTGAGCGCTGCTATACGACTAAATGCTGCTGCTGCTGCTGGCTTAAAACCACAGAAATTTGGGAATTCCCTGTTGGTTCTGTGGTTAGGACTCTGTGGTTTCACTGCTAAGAGCCTGAGTTCAATCCCTGGTCAGGGAGCTAAGATCCTGCAAGCCACAGGGCATGGCCAATCTCCCTCACTACCACCACCACCCAGAAGAGCAGAAATTTATCCACTCATAGTCCTGGAGGCTCAGGGGAGAATCTGTACAATGTCTGTCCCCTAACCACTGGTGGCCCCTGGTGGCTGCTGGTGGTCACTGGTGGCCTATGGTGGCCCATGGTGGTCACTGGTGGCTGATGGTGGCTGATGCTGGCCAATGGTGGCTGCTAGTGGTCCGTGGTGGTCCCTGGTGGTTGCTGGTGGCTGCTGGTGGTCGCTGGTGGTCACTAATGGTTGCTGGTGGTCACTGATGGTC
This sequence comes from Bos javanicus, assembly GCF_032452875.1. NCBI lineage: Eukaryota > Metazoa > Chordata > Mammalia > Artiodactyla > Bovidae > Bos > Bos javanicus. Next base: position 966,682 of record NC_083896.1, on the reverse strand, counting down.
ACTGGTGGTCCCTGGTGGCCGCTGGTGGCCTATGGTGGCTGCTAGTGGTCACTGGTGGCCGATGGTGGCTGATGGTGGTCGCTGGTGGTCCCTGGTGGTCACTGGTGGCTACTGGTGGTTGCTGGCAATCTTTGGCATCACTTCATTTGTGGCAGAATAACTTCATTTTCTGCCTCCACCATCATGTGGCCTTCTCTGTGTGTGTTTCTTCTGTTCTCACAAGGTCATTGGTCATATTAGATTTAGCGCATGTGCTAAGTCATTTCAGTCATATCCAACTTTTTGTGACCCTAAGGACTGTAGCCCGCCAGACCCCTCTGTCCATGGGATTCTCCAGGAAAGAACCTGGAGTGGGTTGCTATGCCCTCCTCTAGGAGATCTTCCCAACCCAGGGACCAAACCTGCATCTTTTATGTCTCTTGCATTGGCAGGTGGGTTCTTTACCACTGGTGCCACCTGGGAAGTCCATTAGATTTACAGTCTACTCTAATCTAGTATGACCTAATTTTAATTAACTACTTCAACAAAGACGCTGATTCCAAATAAGGTCACATTCCTGTTAAATATGAATTCTGGGGGGTGGGGGAGGGGCAGACATTATTCCACCCCAAATAGGCATTAATCTGCAGAGAAGGCACCTCTTACAAATTTGCCATCAGCTCTGCCTACTTGCCAACTGTAGCACTGACGTAATTTGTACAAATGTGTCATGTAGGCTAGCAAGGGCCCTGGATATGATCATTTATGGGAGCAGTCAGCTATGCAAGGTCCATTAGTCTGCTTCCTGAAGCAGAACCTGATGCCTCTTTGGGAACTTCCGTGGCTTGTATGGAAGACTGAGTTCTTAAAAATGTTTGTTTCATGTATACTTATGGCTGATTCACGTTGTTGTAGGGCAGAAACCAACGCAACATTGTAAAGCAATTATCCTCCAATTAAAAATAAACTAAAAAAAAGTTTGTTTTGAGAAAGACAAATACCATATGATATGACTTATTTGTGGAATCTAAAAAAGATGTAAATAAACTTACCTACAAAATAGAAAGACTCACAGACATAGAAAACAAACTTATGGTTACTGAAGGAGAGGGATAAAAAATTAGGAATTTTGGATTAACAGATACATACTACTATATATTATAATACATATTTATATAATATAAAAAAGATAAACAACAAATAAACAATAAGAACTTACTATATAGCACAGGAAACTATATTCAATATCTTGTAATAACCTAAATAGGAAAGCATCTGAAAAAGAATATATGTACATACATTCAGATATATACACATATATGTATATGTGATATACATATCTAAATCACTTTGCTGTATACCTGAAGCTAACACAGCATTGTAAATCAACTATACATCAATAAAAATTAAAAAAATAAAATTTTCTGCAGAGACAGCAAGGAAGTCTGAAAAGCAAACTTCTGATTCCAGCAATTATAGCAACATTTTTTTCTTTTTTTAAAACACAGGACAGCAGTCTACCTAACCTGTTTTGTCCCATATTTTCTTCTGTTCTCTAGTGGCTTGGAAAAATCTCATGAGGTAGTGATGAGGTAAAGCCATGCAGTCCTTTTCAAAGTGTCCTCCATGGAAATATTAACCCCGTTAAAAATTTCTCTGTAGAAAAGCATTTTGTGGTCAAATAAGACTTCTGGGAAATTGTGAATTTGCTATTCTCCTCCTGGATATTAGCTCTACACATTGGCTTTGTAAAGGTTCTGACAAGTCCTGCAGCAGAGAAACCTATTACATGTTGTTTAACTTGACCACAGAATCTCCTTCTCCCCCTGTTTGGTAAATGAATAACATCTATTACAATCCACAGAGCTAGTCCAGTGGTTTGAATACTACTGGAGAGAGTGGTCAAGAATATAAATGTTGGAAACAGGTTCAAGTTCAAAACTTAGATTTATTGACTTTGGATAAGTAACTGGACCTCTCTGAACCCGAGTCCCTCCTCAGTATGATGACATTGTAATGCTACTTTTTTGTAGGATTAACTGAAATAATGTAGATAAAGTGCTTAGCACCCGGCCTGGAATATGGAAACTACTGAATACAATTAGGTCTCTATTATTATTATTGTTAAAAATGTTAAAAAGTATTTAAAGCCCTATGACTTCTTATATTATTCTCAGAGAATATTTGGGGGAAATGACAATCCAGATTCAAGCAAAGAAGATGGAAACTGATGGCTTTTATTAAAACTGGGGACTTTTCTTCAGCTTCTCAGTATGCTGGGGATTGATATTCACCAAATCCAGTCCTCCTGAATCCAGGAAACTCTGCCAATCAGCTGCAATTTCTTAGGCTGGTCATAAGTCAGTTATGTTCTCCTGAAAGAAAATTCAGCCCCAAGTGGCAAATGAAGTTATGTATTTCAAAAGGCATTTCCCAATTACTGGATTACCTCTGGGAGTATGGGGTCAGGGAAGGAGGGAGATGTGAGGAATAGGTCAGGGGATATGACTTGAAAATTCCTAGGTTCTAGACTCACTGACCTGTCCTTTTCAGACACATGTATTGCAGAAGGTGTCAGAGTCCACCGACAACATGGCTGAGGCACAGGACAGCTTCCCCCATTCGGATGCCCAGGAGGATGGAGAAGACTCCGTCCGGAGGACGGTGTGCTCAGCCTCTTGGCAGGTGGCCTGGGTGGGCTGGTTGGCTATGTAGGTGCTCCTGCCAGGACAGGGGAGACCTTTAGCCTGGTTTTGAGAACAGGAAAGGGAGAAGGCTGCTACTTGGAAGCGTGTGAGAGACACTAGTCTAATACAGCACTCTCGTCTTTGTGAGGACAGCACACTTATGATTGCCCATTGGCAGAGGGTCGAACTTTCCTGTAACAGCACAGCATCTCAGCAAGGCTCTGTGGGTAAGGACGTAGCTGCACAGGGGAGTGCAGGAAGGAATGGGAAGTGGGTAGCAAGGTGTGAGCTACTCTAAAGCTCTCAGGGGCAGTGAGGATTGGTTCAGAGCTCAGGCTGAGCTCGTCCCTTATGGTCCAGTGTCTAAGGCTCTGTGATCGTACTGCAGGGGACATGGGTTCAGTCTCTGAAGCAGGAACCCATGCAGAGATCCTGCAAGGTGCCTGGCGTGGCTCCAAAATAAAATAAGTAAATAAAAGATTAAAAAAAAGGTCTGAATTTCCGCAGACCTGGATCCTAGGAAGTTCTTGAGACACTGTCAGGGAGGGTGAAATGCTCCCTCTGCACATCTTGCATTCTTGTGGTTGGAGTAATACTAAAAACTGATACAACACAGGTTAATAGGAGAAAAAGAAACACATTTTAATTCATGCCCATGGAGGTCTCATAGAAATAAGACCTGAAAATGACCAAAGAAGGAAGCTATTTTTGGGGTGGGGGGCTGCACTATGCAGCTTATGGAATTTTAGCTCCTGGACCAGGAGTTGAACCCTGCGCAGTGAGAGTGTGAAGTCCTAACCACTGGACCACCAGGGAATTCTCCAAAGGAGGCAGCTTTAGACAAACAATAAATTTGTGAGGATTTGACAGGACAAAGAAACTTAGGTTTAGGTGCTTAATTAGTAAAGAATGTGAACAGTTTGAGCTTGGGTAGTAAATTAAATAAGTAACAAGATCTGCTTATACAGGATTCTTGGCCCTGAACTCTCTATCTCTGGTGATAAGAGTGTCCTTCTACCCTCAGGTGTTTTGTGAGAGATTTATTTTCTGCTTTCAGGGAGACAGAGAGGAGGGTCAGAGTGGCCTTGCCTCATCTCTTTCTTAAGTTACTTTCATTCAAAATAATACGCCATTGATTGATACATGCATTAATATGCAGCCTACCCTGGTCCCAGTAGTGAAGTGTTTCTGTACATCAGCTTTTTTTGTTCAGTTGCTAAGTTGTGTCTGACTCTTTTCCTACCCCAAGGACCATAGCCCAGCAGGCTCCCCTGTCCTTGGGATTTCCCAGGCACGAATACGGAAGTGGGTTATCATTTCCTTCTCCAGAGGATCTTCCCACCCAATCCAGGGATCGAACTCAAGTTCCTTTTTTTGGCAGCAGATTTGACATTAGCTTCCCTATATACATAATGGGGTTCAAAATAGCATCAATACCAGTGACTGGGTTGGGAGGATTAGATATCAGCACAGTGCCTGCCATGCAGTAGAAAATATATTTATAATTATCATCATAGAAAGCGGAGGTCTAGAGTAATCAGAGTTTTTGTGTGAAAATATGGAGTCACCTGGCCTTATAGGAGGAGGCAGCCAAGGAGAGGGCATTGAGTTGTAAGAGGAAACAGCATATAAGCAAAAACTGTAAGGAAAATGTGGAATCAGAGGGTACTAGTAGGACAAAGAAAATGGATTATGTTTTCAGGCCCTGTATCTATAGACCTCCATATTATTTGGTATCTCTGCCTTTAATCTCTCTCTTTGCCCACATCCTTATTCATCTATTGAGTTCTCAGTGAGATTCCAAGTTTCTTCAATGCAAAGATTTTTTGACCTTCATCAGCACTTTTACATTTTACATCCCCCTCCCCACACCCCACCCCCAGTCCTGGCTCATCTCCAGTGAAAGGACTGACGGGCAAGATGGAACCGAGGTGCTCGCTGGAGGTGTAGGCACAGAGGCAGAGGGTGCTGCAGACTGGGACCGGGTGAAGACAGACCGGATGGAGAGCATCGGCCAGAGTCAAGGTGTATGGTAGAGGCGGAGCCGATAGGACCTGGGGGTGGACTGATGTGGGCACGAGAAGGGGGAAGAATCAAAGACTCACGGGTCTCAGGTGCCTTCTAACAGGCTGGCAATGACAGAGCAGAAGTGGAGAGGGAATACCAGAGTTTGAACCAACTAATATTCAAATAATGTGAGACTCTCAAGAGGAGATTTCAAAGAGATCATTTGATACTTGGATCAGGAATTCAGAAGAAAGATCTGGGCTGGAGACAGACATTTGGGGATTATTTATATGAATAGATGGAGGGTTCTGAAAGCCATGGGGGTGGATGAGCTCTACCTGGGACAGAACGTGAAATGAGAAGAGAAGCAGTGTCTTTCTCAACCAGTGACACTGGGTTTCTTTCCCTGTTTCTTGAAGAAAAGCCACTGGAGTCACCAGGCCTGCCATTCAGGATATGTGTGCATCCCTGCAGTGTCAACCCTGACAGCTGATATTTCTTTTTGTAATGCAAATGCATGACTTCAGCTTTGATTGCCTGGCATCCACTATCGCTATCTGAATAAACACAGATAAATAAATACCTCCTGCCTAGGTATAGAGTTGGGTCTCTTTGCCCGACTGAGGCACCTTTGTTTCACAGATCTTGGTTGATTTCAATAACTGATCGCTGGGGCCACCTATCTTTTCTGTTCCTGTGCTTTAAACTCTTTCTTTTTTTTATTTTACATTCATCAATAAAGAGTGAACCTGGAAAACCCTAGACCCCCACCCTCAACCCCAGTAAAAGCAAAATTAAAGGCCCACACACTCCCTCTCCAGCACCCCTCTCCCCACCTTCCTGTGGGCTGTATAATTTCCAGGTCCTGGAAGTAAAAAACCTTTGTTTTTTCAAAGTTTCTTGATGGTTAATGCTAAAGAGCATCTTACAATCATAATAAGAACCACAAGGGTTGGTCCAGCCACAACAATGCTTATTGATAGGCTTGAGATCATCACAAAACAATCTCTAAATTGGCTATTGTCTCCCCAGTTAGATCGTGAACAGGCAAGTTAAAAATAAGCAACTGGTCTTATCCTTCCTTTGTAATCCCTTCCCTTATCACAGTGCCTAGTCAGTGCTAAGCAGGCCCTCAGCACATACTCAGTTGAGTTTAATAATGAGGGCTAATGAAGTCAAGTGTGTGTGAGTCATGTTTGACTCTTTGTGATCCCATGGACTGTAGCCCGCCAGACTCCTCTGTCCATGGGATTCTCCAGGCAAGAATACTGGAGAGGATTGCCATGCCCTCCTCCAGGGGATCTTCCTGAACCAGGGATCGAGTATTGTATTAAACCCTTTGGGTGAGCTGTTTGTTTCATGGGGCACTCTTTGCCTTGGCCAATCAGAGATTCTTCTAGAGATTGGTCATTTGGGAGCAAAACTGTTGATTCGTTATGGAGAGAGGAGCAAGGCACCAGGAATTGATGGAAGTGTCTGGCCCCACTACTGCACAGTCAGTTCTGAGAGCACACACTCCTTGTGGTCATCACTGCATCATCTTATATGTTACACACTGACCCAAGGCCATAAATGCTACTCACTCCAGGGAGTCATTCCTGAAAGGGTAGGTGTAGTCTCCACTGCCTGTGTCACAGAGGGGGCCGCTGAGCAAATGACCACACAAATCAGAGCCCCCAGCATGCCCTGTATGGCCAGCACAGGTAACAGCATCTGCAATGGAATAGAACCAGAAGGTCAGTGCAGCAATGAGCAAGGAGGTGGTGACCCTTTCTAAAGATCCATCATGAGTTTCCTGGCAAACTGAAGAGGTGAATCTTCTCTTATAGATGCCAGTCCAGGGAAATCTCGTTTTGCTTCCTAATTGTGCTCAGTCCTCTGTCGTGTCTGACTCTTTGAGACCCTTTGGACTGTAGACTGCCAAGCTTCTCTGTCCATGGGATTTTTCAGGCAAGAATACTGGAGTGGGTTGCCATTTCCTCCTCCTCTCCTTCAAATGGGGGATTCAACTTGCATCTCCTGCTTTGGCAGGTGGATTCTTCACTGCTGAGCCATTTGGGAAGTCCCCAAAAATGGGGCATTCGAACTGAGAAAATCTCTGTCCATTTATCTGCTCCATTTGCAATTCTAAAGAATGAAGCCATCCCCTACAAAATTGTGAGTGGAAAAAATGGGACTTACTCACCAGTGAACTCTCAGTGCCTACACTCTTGCACATAATGGAGGTGTGCCACCAGTCCCCTAGTTTGCACTTGTAGCAGGGATCAGTAATTGATCTCAATGCTCTTCCCCTGGAAGAAAAAACCCCACAGTCCTTCTCAAAATTGTTATTGTCAGTTGTTATTGGCTCTGTGACCTAAATGAGATCTACTCACCATCCTGGTGGTGGGTGTCCAGTAAATGTTGCAACACTGAATGAGTAAATGAATAATCATTTTTCTAATGCCTGAGTCAGAGACCAACACAGGGGTATAAACTCCTTAAATATGTGTGGACTGGATGGGTGGGTGAGTGAGTGTGGTAGGAGGCAGGTGTTGGGGACGGGCAACCTCCTGGCATATTAGTGCATTAAATTCGGGCAGAGCTGAGGGACTTGCTGGCTTCAAAGCCTGAGCTTTTGCTCCCAGCACATTCATGTTACAGCTTCTGTATCACTGAAGTGAGGGAGGTCAGGCCAGAGCTGAATGGAATGACTCAGGGAGCTCCTCGGAGACAGTCTTCAGATAGCCTGGTGGCTGAGGTCTCTTTGAGGGTCTGGGGGAGGGGACTTTGGGAGCAGAAAAGACGTGAGATGGTATATGAACTAGAAATATAAGAGCAGGTGACAGCTGGCTGTGAGCAGGGTCTTGGTAAGCAGTTTTGTGTGTGGGAAAGAGCATAGTCTTGGGGGTCAGGAGACCACGAAAAGTGTTAGGTTGACCAGTCCTTCGTTGGCTGTTTCCTGAGATCTGATTGTGTGTCAGGTACCTGGGAATATGTAGATGATAACATGTACTCCTTGTCTTGAAGAAAGCAGCTTACACTCTGCCTGGAGTTGGGAAAACAGTCCTAAATGTCCATTCCAGCTCTAAGATCACAGTCATGAGAATCTAGACAGGTCACCCAGCCTCTGAGCTTTTCCTTTCCTATCTGTCAAATGCAGACGTGTTTGCAAAATAGCGGTGACATCTCCATTGGTTTCTTCCAGAAGCATAAGGCAGGAGAAATGGCAGTGGTATAAGAGGGCCATGTGTCAGGAACAAGAAATGAACACATTATGGATGCTCATACACAGTGTCAGCCTTTTGCTCTTCGTGAGGCAAAAGCAAACTTTGTGAGAGTGTGCAAGGCGAGAGGATGGAGGGTTCTAGGCTTCCCACAGACACACAGACAGACAGACAGAAACAACCAACCCAACCCTGGCAGGCTGGTCCACCGGAGCTCATAGCCTTTGTGTGTAAACGTTCTCTTCACGCCCTCTCCAAGCTCATTCTTCTTGGGATCTCCTGCAGTAGCCCTCATCACTGCTGGGGGGAGCCCGGCAAAATGTCTTTACTTTAAAAGGAAGTATTAGTCACTCAAATATCAAATCTAAAAAATGATACAAGTGAGTGTTAGTTGCTCAGTCATGTCTGACTCTTTGCGACCCCATGGACTGTAGCCCACCAGACTCCTCTGTCCATGGAATTCTCCAGGCAAGAATACTGGAGTGGGTTGCCATTCCTTTCTCCAGGGAATCTTCCTGACCCAGGGATCAAACCTGGATCTCCTGCACTGCAGGAAGATTCTTCACCATCTGAAGCACCCCCCCATCCCCCCCACCCCCCCACCCCCCCCCCCCCCCACCCCCCACCCCCCCACCCCCCCCCCCCCACCCCCCACCCCCCCCCCCCCACCCCCCCCCCCCCACCCCCCCACCCCCCCACCCCCCCACCCCCCCACCCCCCCCCCCCCCCCCCCCCCCCCCCCCACCCCCCCCACCCGCCCCGTCTGGGAGCACAGCGGGCCTCCTCACCCCCTCTCCATTGCTGGACCATAGCCTGCAGCAAGGGAGATGCTCTGGTAAAGAGGGCGATGTTACCTTTTAGGAACAAACGTCCAGAACTGGAACTATTGAAACTGTCTAACGATTCTTCACTACCTATATGCAGCAACAGCTTGGACACTGCATGAGCACTTCACGTCCTGCTCCTGACCTGCCACCAGAGCCTCAGTCTCCTCCATTGAGACCCCATAACACACCAGCCTCTGGGCTCCCAGGAGGACTTGGGACTCTCCTGTCTCCACATCTCTGAATGCGCCCCTAATCCTTTGCCGTTGGGTACATTCCTCTTCACCTTCAAAGGGCCAGCTGCAATGCTATCTTCTGTGGTAGGCTGCACAAAGCCCCCTCTCCTCCCATCCCCAAGATACATTCACTTCCTAATCCCAGAGCCTGTGATGTTACCTAATATGACAGAAGATATGACTGAGTTGGGATCTTAATAGGAAGAGTTTATCCTGAATTATCTGGGTGGGCCCTAAATACAATCATATGTGTCCTTATAAGAGAAGCAGAAGGGGATTTGAGAGACACAGAGGACAAGGCGATGTGGATCTGGAGACAGAGATTACAGTGATATCTTTATAAACCAAAGAATGCCAACAGCTGCCAGGAGGTGGAAGAGGCGAGGAATGATTTTCATCCACGGCCCAGATCACGGGGCCCTGTCAGTTCATTTATTGAGAGCTTCTGACCTTCAGAGCTGTGAGACAATCAACTTCTGATGTTTCAAATTATCGCCTATGATAATTTGTTATAGCAGCTACAAGAAGCCAGTATATCTTCTCTTGTTCGGTGAACACGCCAGTCCGTCCTGCTGCACTGAACAAGCTTCTTCTCCTACCACTGCATTCCGAGTGCTGGATCAGCAGCTCTTACCGTGGCGCCCAATGTGGAATCAAGACCCAGCGGTGTGGCGGTCAGATCTACGATGACATGTCCCCACGTTTCTTCTGGCACTGTGGGCTGGGAGGAAGAAAGGGGCATGATAGGGGAAAGGGTCAAGAGCAAGTAATAAATACGAAAGGATGAAGTTCAGTTCAGTTCAGTTCAGTTGTTCAGTCGTGTCCAACTCTTTGTGACCCCATGAATCACAGCACGCCAGGCCTCCCTGTCCATCACCAACTCCCGGAGTTCATTCAGACTCACATCCATTGAGTCAGTGATGCCATTCAGCCATCTCATCCTCTGTCCTCCCCTTCTCCTCCTGCCCTCAATCCCTCCCAGCATTAGAGTCTTTTCCAATGAGTCAACTCTTCACATGAGGTGGCCAAAGTACTGGAATTTCAGCTTTAGCATCATTCCCTCCAAAGAAATCCCAGGGCTGATCTCCTTCAGAATGGACTGGTTGGATCTCCTTGCAGTCCAAGGGACTCTCAAGCGTCTTCTCCAACACCATAGTTCAAAAGCATCAATTCTTCGGCGCTCAGCCTTCTTCACAGTCCAACTCTCACATCCATATATGACCACAGGAGAAACCATAGCCTTGACTAGACAAACCTTTGTTGGCAAAGTAATGTCTCTGCTTTTGAATATGCTATCTAGGTTGGTCATAGCTTTCCTTCCAAGGAGTAATCATCTTTTAATTTCATGGCTGCAGTCACCATCTGCAGTGATTTTGGAGCCCCCCCAAATAAAGTCAGCCACTGTTTCCACTGTTTCCCCATCTATTTGCCATGAAGTGATGGGACTGGATGCCATGATCTTCGTTTTCTGAATGTTGAGCTTTAAGCCAACTTTTTCACTCTCCACTTTCACTTTCATCAAGAGGCTTTTTAGTTCCTCTTCATTTTCTGCCATAAGGATGGTGTCATCTGCATATCTGAGGTTATTGATATTTCTCCCGGCAATCTTGATTCCAGCTTGTGTGAAGTTAACTTTATGAAAATAAATCACCTCAGTCTGACAGATGGTTGGTAAATGTGTCCGCTGATGCAGACATCTGGGAAATCCCAACTTCTCACCAAGGTTACCAAGATGTACCCTGGGGAATATGATTGATGCTAAAGATGATCGGTGCCTACATGGATGTATTCTTTCAGCTGATAGTCTGAGTGGGAGGGTAGTGTTGCAAAGTCAAGCAGGTAATTTTTTTTTTTTTTTTTGGCTTTGCCTCTTGGCTTGTGGGATCTTAGTTCCCTGACTAGTGATCAAACCTGTGTCTCCTGAAGTGGAAGCTTGGAGTCCTAAAAAGTGAATCACCAGGGAAGTCTCAAGCAGCCAGTTTTAAGTAAGGAAATGCGTCCTGGTATGACACAATAGGGAGTGATGGGGACCTTGGAGAGAACGACGTAGAATACCCCTCCTAGAGGTATCTAGTTCTGTAAAGCAAAACAGACAGACACTGCCCCAAACAGACTTCAGCTAACTCCTGGGTAGTTTGCAGACTTTGAGAAGCCCTGATAGAGGCTGGAGTAGCAACCTGGAATCTACTAAAAGGAAAACCACAGTTTCAGCGTTTGGAGGTAGGTGTCCTCTGTGCTGAGGCTGCCTTCTCGGCTCTTTCCCTGTAGTGGGAATGGGGCATCTCCACAACCCTGGGTACGGTGACAGTCAGGTACCCCTCACTCCAGCTGTCTTTCAGCGGCCATTGTATGAGCACAGCCACTAGCCAGGTTTGGAACCGGGCACTCTCTGTTTGACCACCTACAAGCCTCATCGTCAGCATACGTGGTAGCTTGACTGATGTCAGTCCCATGCCACCAAGAGGGAACTGGGGCATGGAGAGACGAGTGCCTTGCCCAGACTCTCCCCGCCCAGCTGCTGGAGAGCATGGTTTCAAACCCAGCTCCATTTGGCTCTGGGAAGAGAAGACCCTGCATATCCCCAACCTGCTTTTCCTGGCAGGAGTGATTCTCCTTGGGATAAATACACCAATGTTTTGATGTATCAGTTGAACTTTGGTGAGTTTGGCCAGTATTGTTCAAAGTCCCTGAGAAGTTTCATCAGTACTTTGTGCACAGAAGAAATGGAGTACCTGATCTGCAGTGCTGCCCCTCAGACCTTGGCCAGAGCAGAGCTGATCGCACTGAGCACTGCTCCTCTGAGCTGCCTCTGTCCTCTGCTTTGGGCACAGGCTCTAGGGTGAGTGGGCTGATGTAGTTGTGGCTCGTGGGCTCAGTAGTTGAGATTCCTGGCTTCTAGAGCATAGATTCAAAAGTTGTGGTGCACCAGCTTAGTTGATCGTCCTGGACCAGGGACTGAACTCGCATCTCCTGCATAGGCAGGCAGATTTTTTCTTTCTTTCTTTCTTTCTTTTTTTTTTTTTTTACCACTGAGCCACCAGGGAAGCCCTGTTTGGACATCTTTTAATCATTAACAGATGAGAGCCCTGAGACCTGCATTCTACACCTGGCTATGCCATATATTAGCTCTATGACCGACATCTAGCCTAACTGCTCTTGGGCCTCTGTTTTAACTCTATAAAAACAACAAGGCCCTACCGTATGGCACAGGGACCTCTAGTCAAAATCCTGCAATAAAGCAAAATGGAAAAGAACATGAAAAAGAATATATATAGGTATAACTGAATCACTGCTCTACAGCAGAAATTAACACCTTGTAAATCAACTGTACGTAAATGAAAAAGTTTTAAAATTTTTTTAAAAGGAGAAAAAAAAAAACCCAAAAAACCCAGGGGCTTTCCTGGCAGTCCAGAGGTTAAGACTGTGCTTTCACTCTTGGGACCAAGGTCAGTCTTGGCTGGGGAGCCAAGATCCCAGAAGCTGTGCAGTCTGGCCAAAACAAAACAACAACAGCAAAAACCAGAGTTGAAGATGAGATGGAATAAATGACGGCTAGATGCAGAACGAAGGGCTGGTAACTTTCATTTGTGGGAAATGGACAGTGTTAGTCTGCAGTGGCTGCTGTGACAAATACCACGCTCTGGGTGACTTGTGTGTGTGCGTGCTCAGTCACTTCAGTCGTAAGAGCAGTTGCAGTATTGACGTCTGATATGTTTTCCAGTTCAAATATTCAGTTCTAAGATGCCTTAAACAGAGTATGATTTTTGGAGATGAGAAAGGAGAGAAAGCATTATTAAGGGCCTACCAGCCCTCTTTCCTTCCCTTCCAGGTCTTAGGCCTTATTTTCTTTTTTCCCTACGCTGGCATAAATCAGGTCACATACCTGAATTCTTAGCCTCAGAGGAGGAGACAAAGATCAGAACTGCTGATGTTTTCTGTGGACCTCATGCAAATTATTGAATGACTGTATGCCCTGGGCTGTTTTATTGCATGAAGTAAAACATATTAAAATTTTCTAGAAAAACCTGACTGGTGTAATGGGGATGTGTATTTCCCATTTTTTCAGTGAAACATATTTCTTTAAGTGAAGTATTTTCACTAAAATCTCAGATTCTCCAAGTCATCTCTTGATAGCTCAGTGTTGGGATGTAAAAACTATGAGGACTTCCCAAAGAGGAAGAGATGAGCCAGGACCCTGGCATGCTGAGATGGTTTGTGTGAGCAGCTTCAAGCCTCAGGTCCCTGTGTGCTCACACCCTGGAGGATGATGTAATGTGCTCCCTTCCTTGAGTTTCTTTTCCTAGTTCTGATGACTCTCTGGCAGCAGGAATGACTGATTCTTGCCTTATCCTGGGCCTTTGGGAGACCCAAAGCTTGAGTCAAGTGGGAGGGTCCACTGCAGATTGTATGACAAGGGCACAAGTCTGGGGCTGACAAACGAGAGTTATTGGAACCGCCCTGGAGGAGGTCTTCTCAAGCATCTTCTGGGGAGCGTAGCTTGGCACTTAGAACAAGTCAGGCTCCTACGTGGTGGTCAGGATGCAGTGATGGCTTCAGATCAGGATTGTCATAGCTTGATATGAATACTAATAGCGTGAACAATGTGCTTCTCTCCTGCTTCAAAGTTATAGTGGATTCTCCTTTCTCATTCTGACCTCATTCCCTCCTCTCTCTCCCAAACCTTCCTTTACATTGTTCCGGCTACATAGCGGCTCCTCATGTCCTCAGTCTTTCCCAGCATCAGGGTCTTTTCCTGTGGATCAAGACACTGTGCATTCCCAGCTCAGGGCTCTAGAGTGTGCCAGTCCTTCTGTTGGGAAATGCTCCTCCCTCAAGTGCCAGCATGGCTTTCTGCAGCTCATTCGAATGGCTCTAAAATGCCACCTCCTCAGCCAGTATTTTGCTGTCTGTCTATTCCTTTACTCTACTTTCTTCCTAGTGCACATCATCTGATGCCTCATATCATACTGTTGATTATTTATGATCTTTATCTTCCTCTAGAATGTAAGCCTTGGGAGAGTAGGAATTTTGCTTTTTTCCCCTCTATTGTGTCTCTAATACCCAGAACAGTGCTAGCCCATAGGTGATGCTCAATATTTGCAGGCCACTACTCAAGGAAACAGTGACAGACTTTATTTCTTGGGCTTGAAAATCACTGTGGATGATGACTGCAGCCATGAAATTAAAAGACACTTGCTCCTTGGAAGAAAAGTTATGACCAACCTAGATAGCATATTAGAAAGCAGAGACACCACTTTGTTGACCATCTCACCAAAGCTATGGTTTTTCCAGTAGTCATGTATGGATGTGAGAGTTGGACCATAAAGAAGGCTGAGTACCAAAGAACTGATGCTTTCATATTGTGGTGTTGGAGAAGACTCTTGAGAGTCTCTTGGACTGCAAGGAGATCAAACCAGTCAATCCTAAAGGAAATCAATCCTGAATATTAATTGAAAAGACTGATGCTGAAGCTGAAGCTCCAATACTTTGGCCACCTGATGCTGAGTCAACTCATTGGAAAGACCCTGATGCTGGGAAACAATGAAAGCAGGAGGAAAAGTGAGCAACAGAGGATGAGATGGTTGGATGGCATCACTGACTCAATGGATATGAGTTTGGGCAAGCTCAAGGAGATGGTGAAGGACAGGAAAGCCTGATGTGCTATATAGTCCATGGTGTCACAAACGGTTGGACACAACTTAGCAACTGAACAACAACTCAAGGGTCAGGAGTTGGCTCGTTAGCATGGCACACGAGGTCATATGGAACATTGCCCCAGGCTGCCTGTCAGCACCGGTTCCTGTCCCTTCTTCACTTCAGCGGCCCGTGCTCCAGTCACACTAGACTGTGCATCTCCATGAATGCACTGTCCTCTGTGATGCTCCTCTACCTTTATACAAACATCTCCTTTTTTGTCTCCATCAGTTCACAAGCCCCGGGCAAACTTACTGCTCTACGTCATCTGCCTGTGGTGGTTCTTACAGTCACCTCTCTCCCGGCTTCTGGTCTCAGCCCAATCGCCCTCTGCTCTCTCAAGGGGGATCGTGGGATGGAGCTCAGCCTCTGTCTTCCTCCTGAGGCCCCTGCTGCAGGGAACGCCACCACTGCCTCCCAGCACCAGAACGCCTGAACCACTCTGGTTGCTCCTTGTTTGCCCCTTACTCCCAACATTTTTCAGATCCTGCCAACTCCATCTTTTTATGTGGAATGCCTTTTTAAAGTCTTTCCTGAATTTGTTACAACATTTTCTCTGTTGTTTATGTTCCGGTTCTTTGGCCACAAGGCATGTAGGATCTTAGCTCCCAGACCAGGTATCGAACCCATAACTCCCGCTCTGGAAGGTGAAGACTTAACCACTGGGGAAATCGCCCAACTCCACCTTTTAGTATGTGTCAAATGCACGCCCATCTCTCCAACTTCGTGGTTACTGCCCTAGTTTGCCTTAGAGCCAGGTATGAGTGAAGGCACAGAGTAGACACTAAAGTGGACTGAATGGAAAGAAGGAAAGGAAAAAAAGAAAAGGAAAGAAAAAAAGGGGATGGCGCATTCATTTTTACTTTATTCAGCTTCACAGACTGGTTAGGTCCTGTTTATTTTATTCCTATTTCACTGTGAATAGGCAAGTATAACTATCTTTCTAGGCGATACTGGGAGGTTGTGTTGGAAAACTGGAGTGAGGTTTGAACTAGTGGCTGGTATTAAGAGGGGATGCTAAGCACACAGGGTTTCTGGTCCCTGACTGAGCCAGGGCCCACTCTGCTTGCCCCAGGACTAGGGAAAGTCTTCTCTCTCATCACTTTCTTTCAGTGAACGTTCTAAGATTCTGCAAGTAGGAAGCCTACATTTCCTCAAGCTGCTTGACACCTTCCAATAGTCACTGTATTTGCTCATCTATCTCTTGAGAGAAGTTGGGTGCAGATGTTCCTACACAGTCTACAGAAAAGGAGAGTGAGGCAAGGGTTGTGAACGATTTGCCTGGTGGTGGAGCTGAGAGATGCAAACCTGTCCTACAGAAATCAGCAAGGGAGGTAAGAGGCAGGACACGGACACTTGACTGGGTCCAGGGAAGAGGTTGGGGAGTGGTTATCTGGGCCAGAAAGAAGGACAGGTTGCATTGTACTGGCTGCAGGTATGTGCAGGGTGCTGTCTATATATTATCTCATTTAATGCTCCCCACCTCTTGGTGAGATGGTGTGAGTCTCCTTTTACTAAAGCTCAGGGAGGATACATAGCCAGTCGGGACAGTCTTATGATTTGAGCAGCGTCTGTTAGACAACTAGATCTATAGCGCCACTTAGGTAGGACTCTGGTGAGGCATTGCTGATTTAGACGTTCTCCTGTGGAGGAAGAGAAGGCTCAGCTCTGCCAGGACGGGGAGCGGGGCAGGCAGTTATCAGATGCAACCTGAGACATCACTGCCTCTACTACTGTGTGTGGAGGAGAAACAGGAAGGGAGGTGGTCACCTTTTTCTGAGGGTTCTTTCTCCTTCATACATTCATCCTTCCATTTGCTGAGCTCACTGCCCAACACTGGTTTTGGCATTTTTTGGGGGGTAGGGGGTCACACCACACAGCATGTGGCATCTTAGTTCCACAACCAGGGACTGAACCTGTGATCCTTGCACTGGAAGTGCAGAGTCTTAACCACTGGACCGCCAGGGAAGTTCCAGTGCCTGGCACTGGGATCTCACATCAACACATAATCTTTTCCTAAGGGACCCTGGATGCCTGGGAGAGGAGCCAGATGAAAATACAGGTGGAGAGGAAGGAAAAACACTCAGTATTTACCTCAGGGGGCAGCTAATTACTTGTAGGCTAAATCCAGCAGGTTGCTTGTTTTTATAAATAAAGTTTTACTGGAACTCAGCTCCACCCATTTGTTTACATATTATCAATAGATGCTTTTTGCCCTATGGTGGCAGCGTTGAATAGTTGAAACAAGAGACCATGTGGCCTGCAAAACTGGAAATATAATCACTGTCTGGCCTTCCTGAGAGGAAGTTTGCCAATCCCATAATCTAGCCTAGGGAAGCTTTGATGGGAGCTACACAGTTTATTTTTTGAGATGACTCTCTTGAAATCTGATGAACCTGCTTTGTGCTTTTTGTGAAATATCTTTTATAATGATCACATAATAAGCTCCAGTCTAAGCCAGCACTTTGCTAGGTACATACATTACAGCAGAGGTCCCCAACCTCTGGGATCTAATGCCTGATGAGCTGAAGTGGAGCTGATGTAATAACAATAGGAATAAAGTGCACAATAAAAGTAAAGCTCTTGAATCATCCCCAAACCATCCCCTTGCTTGTCCCCAGCCTGTGGAAAAACTGTCTTCTACAAAACCAGCCCTTGATCCCCAAAAGGGGGACCGCTGCTTTAGAGGCAAAGGTGAAGGAGACTTGGGCTGTGTTCTTAAGGAGCTCACAGCGAATGTGGGAGGCAGGCGCATACAGAGACATTTGCAGTAGGATGAGCCAGTGACAAGGGCGTTTATGTCTCCGATGTTGTGGGCACAGAGGCGGGCAGTCGGCCATGCCAGGGGGCCCAGGGCGGGGGCCCCAAGAGGAGATGAACTGCTCTGTGATTTGAAGGTTGTTCAGGAACATCTTTCTTCTGGAGGAGGTAAGGTAGGTAAACCTCATTCTTACCAAGAGTCCAGCTCCAAGAAAGCCATGGAGAAACCAGACCAAGTCTGTGATTTTGGCGGGCCAGCACCCGCCCTTTGGGAAAGTACCACAGGCGGGTGGCGATGGCTGCGGTAGCCCAGGCCAAGAGCAGCAGGCCTGTGCACCTGAGCCCGTCTCCGAGCACACGGTGAAGCCTCCCTGGAAGGAACAGAGAAACAACCCACTCCAGGACGATGCCTGCCCCAGCCGCTGGGGAGTCAGGAGAGGGGGCCTCATCCTCGAGCCAGAAGCCACACCCGGCTCTGCCCCCAGTGGGTGGGGCAACTGGGGAGCCTTCTTCCGTAAAACAGAGAAAACATTGATCTTACAGGTGGTGGCGCATGGACTAAAGTAAAATCAGTGTGAAAGCACCTGGCTCTAGGAGATGTTCAATAGGCTTTCTTTAAAGGATTGGAGTAGTTAACGTAATGTTTGCATGCATGAGTGCTCGGTCGATTGATCGTGTCTGACTCTTTTTTTTTTTTTTTTCGTGTCTGACTCTTTGTGGCTCCCTGGACTGCAGCCCGCCAGGCTCCTCTGTCCATGGGGTTTTCCCGGGAAGAATACTGGGGTGGGCTGCTATGCCCTTCTTCAGGGGATCTTCCTGACCTAGGGATGGAACCTGCAGATTCTTCACCACTGAGCTACCTGGGAAGCCTATGTAATGTTTAGGAACTTGTTATTACCCTGTTCAGTTCCTTTCATTCACCCTCAGAGGAATTCCCCATGTGATTATGAACTACATCCCGATCCAAACCCTGGCTTCGTCACTTGGCGGCTCTGTGACCCTGGGTAAGTTGTCTTACATCTCTTGCCTCAATTTCTTTGCCTGTAAAATGGGACTGACAATAGCACTCACCTTATGAGATTGTAGAGGGTATGAAAATAATATTTTCAAAGTGTTCCCACACAAGGCTGTCCCTGTGTGGGAGCTGGAAAAGAAGAACTAAGGGAGCTCAGGATCATCTTGGCCTCTCATTTTATTTATGTAGAGATTTCCACTCTGACTGTCGCTGTCAACTGAGGTTACTGGGCCTGGTGATTTCTGAGAGGCCAAGATGGAGGCACAAGGAAAGAGGAAAGGTTTTGCATCTTGTTTTTTCCTCTGCATAATGATGCTTTTTTTTTTTTTTCTTTTTCCTGCTGAGCAGAAATGGGACTGGAGGAAGTTCAGGCTCTCCTTTGCTGAGTGAAGACTGCTGAGAAGCTGCCCAGGATGTTCCTCTGTGACTCAGGAAGGGCTTCCTGTTTTGCTAAGATGGCACTTTCCCTTTGTGTCCGTTCTCCACTCAGATTCACCCTGAGATTGTTAACTGACTCCTGAATAGCACCTCAGTCACTACCTGGCTGCCAGACATGAGACCTCGTGCTGTGAATGACGCTTTCCCCAGGAGGGAGGGCAGGGAGAGGAGGAAAGGTGGGAAGGGGGAAGCGGGGAGGAGGGGGGAGGAGAGGGGGAGGGCAGTTGAGGGACCTGGAGCAATCAGCAAAGCCAGGTCTTTTTTGGGCACAAAACTGAGAGATATCCAATCTGAGCTTCCTATTCCCCCTGAAGAGTTAAAGTTATTCATGCACAATGGTTTAGGCCAGGATAATGACGCGTGGGTTCTCATTTCTGTTTGATATCCAATTTCGAGGCTGCAGAAGGTTGATGCCTGAATGTGGGGAACTGCCTCTGGCTCCTCTGTTTGGATGAAGGAGACTGAAACTGCTAACCTCACTCCCATTATGATCACTAAGAGAGGTGATAATAAAAATTTTTTTAACACTTACAGGAAAACTATGCTGTATCCTGGGCAACAATAACACACACGCGACTGCTGCCACTTGTTCAGACACATCATAGATGTCATTTCAAACATCCTCATGATGTAACAACTCCATGACTCTGAGAGGAAACAGGCGTATAGAAGTTAAACAGTATTGCAGGCTCTCCCAGCCTGTAAACGGCAGTGCCGATCCTCAAATGTAAGTCTGCTCTTGTCCACTTCTAGCTATTCCCAGCTAGGGCAGGTGATTAGGAACTGGGAATTCAAGGCTGGTGAGCCTTCCTACAGCCTGTAAAAGGAGGCAAAGCCAACAGTCCCCATTGCTCCTGGACACCTGGTTGTCCCAGCTCTTACAGTAATGAATATAGTTATGCTCACTCTCCAGGGGTGACTGCAGGGAAACTGCAGATCTTCTTAGGAAGAGGAGAAGGGGTTGAGACTGGCCACTTTTGGCCAGGGGGACCATGCAGCACCCAAGGTTGGCATGACTGCAAAAGCCGTATCAGTAAACAAAGGAAGCCTCAGCCGTCACGCCATCATGTTACAGCCGCCCTGACAACGAGCCCTCAGGGAACTCAGGATGGAGGCAGGGTGTGCTCCCCATCCGACAGTCAGCCACTGCAGCCACTGTACATCCTGACGATGTACCCTGAGGACACTCAGAAGAAGCAGCGCAGGATACTGACCCCAGATAGCTGAGGTGCCTATCAAAGGAATGACTCCAGTGAGCCCAGACTTTGCTTCTTCCCATGCATAGAAAAAGCTAGATCCCTTAACTTAAGATGCCTACTTTTCTTTCATTAACAGTGATCTTTTGATGTTCTGATTTCCCAAGTGGCTCAGTGGTAAAGAAGCCACCTGCCAATGCAGGAGACATGGATTCAATCCCTGGGTCAGGAAGATCCCCTGGAGGAGGGCATGGCAACCACTCCAGTAGTCTTGCCTGGATAACCCCACGGACAGAGGAGCCTGGCGGGCTACAGTCCATGCGAGTTGCAAAGAGTCAGACACAACTGAAGCAACTTGGCACCTGGTCTATGTTGCAAAAACTGCTATACATCCTGGATCGTTTCCTTGCCTCGTTGGTACAGTCTGTCTGAGCTATCTGAGAAGCTGTGTCTTGGGCTTAAGTCCTCAGTTTTGTCCACCAAATAAAACATGACTCTCAAATTTTAAGCTGTACATTTTTTCAGTCGACAGCACTTAATTAAAACTGCAAGAAGTCAATCATTCCCTTGGGCTGAGAGTGTTAGAACTGCTAAGAACTATTGGAAATTTAGTCCCTTCCTTTTCTAGGCAGCAGAGCCCTGGGGAGTTGACTTTACATGTTCAAAGTTTTACTGCTAGGTAGTTGGAAATCACAACAAAATCATTGCAGTCCTGTTCATAGGCATTGCCTCACTTGATCTTTCAATAGCCTAGTGACAGAAACATCATGATCATACCTATTTATTTGTTATTCATTTGCTGCTGGACATTCTGAGGCTCAGAGAAACCCAAGAGCTGGTAGCGGGGGAGCTCGTCTTCCGAGTCTGTTGGTCTCCATAGCTTGTGGCCTCAGCAGGTGGGACAGTCACAAGCCCTTGAGTTCTTTGACCACAGACTTCACATCAGATAATCTGCTTCGTGCTCCCCAGAGCATCATATTCGTACATGCCAGACAATGACACGCTAAGTCTGGGTTTGGACAGCATGGTTGTCACACTGAGTTTTTACACCAGCTGTGCAGCTCCAAGGGCTCCCCAGGTGGCACTAGTGGTGAAGACCCACCTGTCCATACAGGAGACATAAGAGATGTGGATTCGATCCCTGGGCTGGGAAGATCCCCTGTAGGAGGACATGGCAACCCACTGCACTATTTTTGCCTGGGAAATCCCATGGACAGAGGAGCCTGGTGGCCTTCAGTCCATGGGGTCGCAAAGAGCCTGACATGATGGAAGTGACATACGTAGCATGTACGCATGCAGCTCCAGGCTATGGGCACTGGCTCTCAGCACCAGTCCTGCAGATTGGAGATCCGCCAGTCTCCAGCAGAAACATACAACATAGCCATTCGCCCAGTACCTGTTCAGTGGAGGTTGGGGGCAGGCACCGTGGCTGCTCCCCCCGCACCCCCTCCGCTCCCCCGCGCCCCGCTAGGCACCCTGGCCTGGCCAGGCCTGCAGCAGCAGTGCTGGGGCTCCACAGAATCTTCCAGCTCAGCTGCTGGCAGTTTCTGGGTGAGATCTGGATCCTTCTTCCTTCCAGGAGGCACGACATGAACACTTGGCAGATGCTGGACCACAGTAAGTCCCAGGCCCCCGAGTTAATGCATTTAATCCCAGCCCTCACTTCCTCTTCCCTGAAGGCCCTGTGAGGAAGCAGCTAGTCTCTTTAGAGCCCGAAGGCTTTTCCGGGCCCTTCTGCAGCCCCTCAGCACCGAGAGGCGGAGGGCTCCCCTCCTTCCGTCCGACCCCAGGTCTCTCTCCTCTCCCCTAGTCTGGGCAAAACGGCTCAGATCCCCCAGTAAAAGTCAGCCCTACCTCTGCTGCAGGGGCCCCAGGGGAAGGGCGCAGCCACCCGCCACGAAGGCGTTTGCACTTTCTGCGCGGGACTCCTCTCCCCGGGTCACCCCTGACAACTTCTGAAGGGCTTCCTGGCCCCTGTGTTTCCGCTGAGACGGAGGAGGGTGCGGGACATGGGCGGGCAGGGAGGCCGCCAGCCCCGCGTGGACTCATGGGAGAAGGCCGGGTGACTGAGCGGGCGCGGGGGGCGGGGGGCGGGCCTGGCCTCGCCAGCTCTTCGCAGTCCAGCTGCCCTACCGCAGACCCCAGCTGTCAGCTGACTGCGGCTCACACAGATGCGCATGGCGGGGAGAGGGCGGGGGGCGCTGGCTGTGCTTCGGTTTTCTAGCCATATTTGGTCCCCCAGCCCGCCAAGGAAACGAAATGGACAGTCAAGGGGGTCTTCTCCCCGTTTCTCAACCATTTCTCCGGCCCCCAGAGCTGTGATATTGACACAGCACGATACGGAGGAAGTGTAGCCACGTGGGGCTAGGTGCTGGGAATCTGGTTACCCAGCTGCCCAGTAGGACGAGACCAAAACAGCTCTGCCCCCAGTCCATTCGTGCTTTCCCGGGCAGTGCGTGGCACGGCTGAGGGAGAAAGCCCTCTTGTCTCTGGCCTTGCTGCCAGCCCTCTCCGCCGTGAGAGCTCATTTCTCTCTGGTCATCAAGTTTAATGTTTTCTACACAGTGACCCCCAGGGTGCTGCAAAACCAAGTGATTCAATGCTCAGATACCTGGCTCCCAAGGCCTAGTTGGTAACTTACCTGGGCAGCCAAGTGCTTTGCTGTGTGGAGCCTACACTGGCTTTCTGGCAGTGCCAGGGGACTGTCAGGACGGTTTTATTTTTTCCTCATTATTCAGATGAGGAAACAGGATAAAAGAAGAACCAGCTTTCCAAAGAGCAGGGAACCGAGAGAGAGTTCACAGTTCTCCCTGTGTGCTCTTCTGGTATCCAGATGACCTTCTGATCTTGGGCTGTTCCACCAGCACCGATGCTGGGCTCTCTGGCCTCCCTGCACCGCTCCTCCCTGCAGAGAGTGTCCAGACGTGCTGGCCTCCATGGGGAGGGTAGTCTTCAAAGTGTTAGTCGCTCAGTCATGTCCGATTCTTTGTGACCCCATGGGCTGTAGCCCGCCAGGCTCTTCTGTCTATGGGATTGTCCAGGCAGGAATACTGGAGTGGGCAGCCATGCCCTCCTCCAGGGGATCTTCCTGACCCAGGGATCAAACCCGGGTCTCCCGCATTACAGGCAGACTCTTTACCGTCTGAGCCACCAGGAAAGTTCAGGCCTCAAATCTGGAAGCCTGGCATGCTGCAGTTCATGGGGCACAGAGAGCTGGACACGACTTAGTGACCGAACAACAAATATATATGTATTATATACGTATATATGCACTAACTTATATTCTTGAATTAAGCTTCTGATTTATAAATAAGTTTCATATACATTTAATATAATAACCCTGTAAGAGAAGCATTATTTTACCAAGGAGAAACCTGAGCTTCAGAGAGAATTAAAAAATTGCCTGAGGTCTTACAATTAACTAATAGATGGACATGTAGAACTCTAACTTGAGTGTGTGTAATTGTTTCATTTGCTGATGAGTATTTCCCACACACTCACATGCTCCCGTGTGGCATGTGGAACCCGAGGCATGCTCACAAACACTGGTCGCATTAGTATGTCATGGAGCGATGTGCTCATTGCGTCTGCCTCTCTGGTCACCAGAACCCTGACTGCAGTGGCCCATTTCTCTCTGTCCAGATACTGGTCACAATGCCGAGAGGGACTTCACAGAGATAAAAGAAAGGCTTCACTCCTATAATTCTTAGCACAAACACAGATGGACCCATAGCTCTGAGTTCTATACAGAGTTCTCCCATATGTCCAGTTCCATCCCTCTAAAAATACAGTCTAAATGCGCAGCCAAAGAAGTGGTTTTCCTGGGGTCCAGTCCAAGCTTCTTCTCCCCCCATGCCCTGTTGATTCTCTGCTACGTTTCTCATGATGTTCATGTCTGTTTTTTAAAAATAATATTTATTTTTGACTGTGCTGGGTCTTGTTGCTGCACGTGGGCTTTCTCCCGTTGTGGCGTGCAGGCTTCTCACTGCAGTGGCTTCTCTGGTCGGGGATCACAGGACTCAGGAGCATGGGCTTCAGGGGTTGCAGCAGGTGGGCTCAGTAGTGCACCCGGCTCATTGGTTGCAGCTCATGGGCTCTAAAGCGCGGGCTCAGTGTTTGCAGTACACAGGCTTAGTTGCTTTGTGACTTGTGGAATCTTCGCAGACCAGTGGTTGAACTTGTGTCCCCTACACTGGCAGGCAGATTCTTATCCACTGTATGACCAGAGAAGTCCAGTGTTCATGTCTTACACTGTTGCATAGCACAAAGCCTTTGGGCACTAATAGCCTTGCTTCGTCATTTAATTAGCTGTATGCATTTGGATAAGTTACTTACCTTTTCCTGTGTTTCAGTTTCCTTATCTCCAAAATGGGGAGCATCATAATAACAGGACTATAACACTCATATCTCATAGGGTTGTGGTGAGAATGCAAGGTACCTGTTCATCAATATGCAAATCCCTGTTCATCAATAGAAAGGTACCAGTCACAAAACATCATGTGATGGTGCCTGATGCAGATTAAATGCTCAGTGAATGCTACCCACTCACATTACACCAGGGAACACTGACTAGTAAGTCCTTAATTGTCCTCTTTGAGGAGGTATTTCCACTTAAAAGCATAGACTCTGATCATAGAGTCTATAGATCTATAGAGCATAGAAATCATAGAGTCTATAGATCTATAGAGCATAGAGTCTATAGTCTATAGAGCATAGAAATCAGATCAGCTGATTTCTCATTTCAGCTCTGCCACTTGCTGAGTGATCAGGGCCAGTTACCTGATTGCCTCTCCAGGTCTCGGTTTTCTCCTCTGTAAAATGGGGATAATTACATCTATCTCACAATGTTGCTGTGAGGATTCAGTAATTTTATGTATATAAACATAAAATGGAAATAATGAGAGAACTCTGTACAGAACTCAGTTAGAGCTATGCTTATATTTGTGTTTGTGCTGATAACTACATCAGTGAAATCTTTCCCTTATCTCTATTATACACTTAAAACCATGCTTGGCACAGGGTAAACACTATACAACATTATTGTTAAACATACAGAGTCAGTCTTGGGTGAGTTGTGGTTTATCCTTCTACCAAAGGATCTAGTGTTCAGAGAGCACCCATAATAGCACTGAGAAGGTATAACTGAAATGAAATTGGTAAAGTTCCTTGCTTGAACATTATACATTGCTCTATCAATTAGAAGAGTTTAGCCTGTGGCAGGAACTGCTATACGATCACCAAAACCTTTTCCTTCTTGACACAGAGCTAGCTTCCATTTCCCAGCTTCCTTTGCGGGAAGGTGTGGCCGTGTGCTTACTTTCTGGCCAGTGGAACAACAGGCCGTCATGATGTGTGGTACTTCTGGACCTGGCCCAGTATAACTTCTCATGTGTGATTCTCCATCCTCTCTGTCTTTTTTTAAAATTGTCTTCTGGCTGGATGCAGAGATCCTAGATGGATGCTTGGACCACAAGATTTTTTCAGTTTATCCTCCACCCCTATCTTCCAAACCAGGTAAATCCTTTCTAGATTGTAGGGCTGGATTCCATGGGATTCATGCTGGTGTCCTCCTCTGCAGATATTTAGAATTCAGCTTTCTCCCTTCTGACAAAGTTAGGCACCACACTTGCCCCTGCTTTTCATCTTCCCAAAATACATTGGCACTTCCTGCTCTGTGACCTTCCCACTCCAGTACTCTTGCCTGGAAAATCCCATGGATGGAGGAGCCTGGTGGGCTGGAGTCCATGGGGTTGCTAAGAGTCGGACACGACTGAGTGGCTTCACTTTCACTCTTCACTTTCATGCATTGGAGAAGGAAATGGCAACCCACTCCAGTGTTCTTGCCTTGAGAATCCCAGGGACGGGGGAGCCTGATGGGCTGCCGTCTATGGGGTCGCACAGAGTCGGACACGACTGAAGCGACTTAGCAGCAGCAGCAGCAGCAGCTCTGTGACTTCATCTCCTATTCTGAGTTATTTTTCTGCATTTTTAGAAAGATCTTCCAGGAGTGGGCAGAGACAAACAGGTACAGTCCTTCATGATTAAAAAGCAGTCCTGTCTGCTTGTCTTCAGAATTGACACTGGAGATGCAACATCAAAAACAACTTCAGAATTCGTGATGATTTTTCTTTTAGTAGTTATCATTCAGTATTTTAAAGCACAAACCGCACATATATGATTCATATGTCTTTAAACTAGATAATTATTAAACAGGAAATTAAGAGTATATATACAAGGCCTTTTCTTATTTATTCTTTCATTTATTATTTAAAAGGATGTTAGGAACTTCCTCTCCAGTTTACTCCACAAACAGCTGACTTGTCTACTTTGATCACCCACTTAGACTCACAGGCCTCAGTCAGGCTATGGGAGACTGGCATGGTCTCTTAATGGGAAGGAATAGAAAATCAAGTGGGCAATCCAATTAAAATTGGATTTTGATTTCTCTCGGAGCTCTGAGGTTCCATGACTTTGCCTAAAGTTTAATGTCCATTTGTAATTTCCTGCTCCTCTGATTCAAGCATGATAGTCTCATCACCTCAGCCTCTCTACTGAAGTTACTGAATAGCTGTCATGTGTATTTAAACATTTCATTTTAGATTCCACATATAAGTGATATCATGATATTTGTCTTTCTCTGTCTGACTTACTCAGTGTGGCCATCTCTAGGTCTATTCATGTTGCTGCAAATGGCATTATTTCTTTCTTTTTTATGGCTGAGCAATATTCCATCACATATATGTATCATATCTTCTTTATCCATTCATCCATCAGTGGACATTCAGGTTTATTCTATCCTGGTCTTTGTAAATAGTGCTACAATCTAAAAAAAATTATACAAATGATCTTATTTATAAAACAGAAATAGAGTCACAGATGTAGAAAACAAATTTATGATTAAAAGTGGGGGGGATAAATTGGGAGACTAAGACTGACATATACACACTTTTCTATAGAAGAAAACTAACAAGAATCTGCTGTATAAGCACAGGTTATACTCTGTAATGACCTACATGGGAAAAGAATCTTAAAAAGAGTGGCTATATGTGTGTATATAGCTAATTCTCTTTGCTATATACTGAAACTAACACAACATTTAAAATCAACTATACTCCAACAAAAATTAGTTAAGAAAACAAAAATTTATTTTAACTCCTTTTTCAAAGATCAAGTGAGAGAAATTTGGACTGAACTTCACCTTTTCTAGGGTTTTAGTGCTTGCAGAAGGCACCCAAGAGTCTAATAGCCTACTCATGGCTACTGTGTGTCCCTCCAAAGGACAGATCAGACCAGATTTCTTGGTGAATATGAACAACTCTTCTGTAACCAAATACGGGTTTCCAAGGTGGCTCAGTGGTAAAGAATCTGCTTGCCAATGCAGGAGATTTAGGAGACTCAGGTTTGATCCCTGGATCAGGAAGATCCTCTGGAGGAGGACATAACAACCCACTCTAGTCTTCTTGCCTGGATAACCCTATAGACAGAGGAGCCTGGTGGGCTACAGTCCAGGGGGCTTTAAAGAGTCAGACAAGACTGAGCCTGAAAGCATGACCTTTAGAGGCAGCTTAAGAGGAGCATAAGAGCTTATGAGCTTATGAGCATAAGAACTTATGATCTTATGCTCCTCATAAGAGCATAAAACACCAGGGAGGAAAGAACTGCAAGAACAGAACAGCAGAGCATAGATTCTGTTATTTAGCTTTTAATTTAACTAAAAAAAAATTATCCCTGGGACACTACATGCCTGTTTGCTAAGAAAGTGAAAGTTGCTCAGTCATATCTGACTCTTTCTGACCCCATGGACTGGACTATATAGTACATGGAATTCTCCAGGCCAGAATACTGAGGTTCATGGAATTTTCCAGGCCAGAATGCTGGAGTGGGAAGCCATTCCCTTCTCCAGGGGATCTTCCCAACCCAGGATTGAACCTGGGTCTCACACATTGCAGGCAGACTCTTTACCAGCTGAGCCAACAGGGAAGTCCAAGCTCATGGGAAAATCCAAGAACGCTTCAGGATTCTTATGAAACAATTAAATTTACAACTATTAGTAATGATTGTAGTGTAAGTATTTATGCTGATTTTGATAATGCTACAGCAATAAAATATTTATTAATAAAAACTTTATTATTAATAGTAATAATGTCAATCATCTTGCAAATAAATCCTTGATCTGACCTTGGTGTCCCTTGTCAGATTCAGGATGTTACTTTGTGGTGATGGAAATGATTATGGGCAATGAAGTGAGGTCACACAAGCAAGAACATATTCTTAATACGGAATTTTTAAAGAATACTTAAAAAAAACAAACCCATTCTCTTGATGCCATTGTTCAAGGTAGGCAAAAATAGAGAAAGATAGATTTGGAGATGGAGCAGGAATATTTTCTTAAAAACTTAATTAGGCAAAAGAGTATCAGTGAAGGGAAGAGTCCTGGCCTAAGAGGAGAAAGCTGGGTAACCTCGGGAAAGATTCTTAAATTCAAGCCCAAGCCCTTCTTTCTACCTGACGCTTTTCTTCCCTGTCCTTCCCTGCCAAGCATACCCTCCCCCGACCCAAAAGCTCTCTGCCCACTCCACAGACACCACATTCAATTTTTATTTAGGTCTCAGTTTATAGATACTACTTTCTGGGGGAGACTTTTCTGACCACCCCTTCCCACCACAAGCTCCTGCCAATCATTGTGAACCCATGAAAGCAGGAACTAGATACCACATATTCAGCCTATATCACAGGGCCTGGTCTACAGTGGATGCTCAGTAAAGAAATTCAAGATGAAAAAATGACTGTTGAGCCCTGGCTCACCTTACCCTCCCCTGACAACTTATTTCACTTACTGTTCTGATTCTATCTTCCAGTGCAGGATTGTTTCCATCTTTTTCAATATGCATATTTCTTATGAATCCAAGCAGATTACAAACTATTGATCAATGAACACTAGTTCTAGACTTTGAATTCTCACTGGTATCAAGCATTGAGTTAAAAACCTACTGGGAGTGGGGGGAGCATAAATACTTTCTGATCTATTTAGTGAATGGTACGACTACCCACAATTAACTAGATCTTCCTTTCTCCTTCCTCATCCTCTCTTTCCTTCTTAATTTCTTGATTTAAGTCCCTTCTTGCCATGGGTCCACCCTTCATTGGCCCCAGATCACTCAGCCAAAAGAGGGAACAGATGAAGCCCATAATTAAGCCCGCTCACTAGTGTCTACAGAAATAATCCTTTACAGGACTTAAAGAAAACAATACAAAACCAAAAACCAGGTTAAATCTCCCAGAGTCCCTTATAAGGATCCTGAGGCTCAGCAGGTACCCCCTTAATTCTGAATGACAGAACAAACCCAACAGGTTGGTTATGAGAGTACATTGCACCTCAGTTTTCCCATATATATATAATGGGGTTAATAGCAGCTGCCTCCTACCTGCTCCACGGGAACGTGGTGAGATAGTGTTGTAACATGCGCCACAGTCCTCAGATGAAAGGCAATATATAAACCCAAAATGCTATTAAAGGCCCTTGACCTATGGAAGATCACGGAAGCTAAATTACTTATGGTGTTCACAGCAAGGTGGATGAAAAGACAGGGAGTTGAGCCCAAGGACTTTTTGGCGCTAGGACCTGGCCACTGCCCATGAGAATTAGGATCTGTACATGAAGCAAGGGCCTAAAGGCAATTTGGCAGTGATCCCATGGGAAACTTTAAAAATTTTCGAATAAGTTTATAAGATAACTGACCTTGGTTAATAAATGAAATGGTATAGCACTCTGGTGATAAAACCACAGTCTCTTGCCTCATCTCTTCTGAACTCCTGTCCTTTTCCCTAGGGCAGCCACTTGTAATCCTTTCGCTCTTTCTTTTCGAATCACTTTCCATTTCTCTAAATAAAGCATTTATAGTCTTGCTTTTTGATTCACCAATTTTAGAAAATAGTTATTGAATTTTTGCCATTGATCTATTAAGGATTTTATCATCCTCCATCTCTCTTCCCTCAACCTTTTAATTTAGCTATGTCACTTTTCCAGTTCTTTTTTAAAAAAGTTTATTTATTTACTTTGGCTGTGCTGGGTCTTCATTGTGGCTCATGGGACGTTCGCTGAGGTGCAAGGGCGTTCTCTAGTTGTGGCTCATGGGCTTAGTTGCCCCACAGCATGTAGGATTTTAGTTCTTTGACCACGGATGGAACCTGCACCTCCTGCATGGGAAGGCAGATTCTTATCCACCAGGGAAGTTCACTATTCCAGTCCTTTTATAATTTCCTTTGAAATTTTGTCATAAACTTATCACTTTGTTTCTTATTCAGCTATAGACATTTTTTTTTTTTTTTACTCCTCTGCTTAGAAAATGAGACATTTTAGGGCATCTTGACCCTTCCTTTCAGTTCTCCTTCCTGTTTTCCCCTCTCAACTTCTGTCATTCGAACTTCCACATTGTCAAGATTGACATTTATATTCTGTATCAGAGCCATGACTGCACCTGCGCTTTGTATGTAGGTTAAGTTTAAGAACTGAAGATCATCTTAACTGCTTAGTGCAGAGCCTGATTCTGTACCATGATTATATTTTCTCTTTTATAGAAAGTTTTAGGTTTTATGTAGAGTCCTTAATTCCTTTCTTTTTCTGGCATTGTTTGCTTTTATTATATCCTTAATTTATTCCCAAGTACTTAATCTGAGTAGGCATTCTATTAAATAGCCTCCCTCCTCTGCTCACTGCTCCCTAGATGCTGCATGGCTGTCACTCTGGGACTTCCTCACTGCTTTAGTTATTTGGAGCCTGCATCTTCTTTATTCTTGGTTTACTCTTGTTTTGCTGGGGCATATCTTCAACAGCTTTCCCAGAAAGGCATATTGAAAATAAATTTTGGGCTTTGAATGCTTAGAAATGTTTTTATTCTGCCCTCAATATAAGTGATAGTTTGTCTGGATAGAGAATTCAGGATTGAAAATGTATTTTTCCCTAGAACTTTGAAGGCATTATTCCACGGTCTTTTTTTCCATTTTCAATTCTGTATGATGAAATTTTCTTTATATGTGTGTTTAGTGTGTGCTTTTTATAACAAAATTTATTTGCTTTTAATTGAAGGATAATTGCACTACAATATTGTGCTGCTTTCTGCCAAACATCAACATGAATCAGCCTTAGGTATAGCTACGTCCCTTCCCTCTCCACTGTCTTCTAATGCCCAGTATTAGAAGCCTGATGCCAGTTTCATTTCTGTTCCTTTGTGGGTGACCTATAATTTCACTCTAACATCTCACAGGGTCTTTTTCTTTACGATTTTGAAATTTCACAATGGAGGGTCTAGATGAGAATAGGTTTTCATTGTGCTGCAGAATTGGTGGACCCTTTTGGTTTAGAATGCTTATCTTTCATCTCTGGTAAATCCTTTCATATAGTTCCTTTGATAATTTTCTTGTTTGTTTTTCTGAACTCTTTTTTTTCTGAAGCATACTTGACTTACAATAATATATTATTTTCAGGTATACAGTAAACTGACTCATTGGAAGAAACCCTGATGCTGGGAAAGACTGAGGGCAGGAGGAGAAGAGGGTGACAGAGGATGAGATGGTTGGATGGCATCGCCGACTCAATGGACGTGAAGTTTGAGCAAGCTCTGGGAGATTGTGAGGGGCAGGGAAGCCTAGCATGCTGCAGTGCCTGGGGTTGCAAAGACTCAGACATGATTCAGTGACTGAACAATAATACAATGTAGGGATTTGATATTTTTATCCATTACAGAATAATTGGCACTCTGAAGTCTCCTTTTCACTCTTCCTGGTGATTATAGGCAGAATTGTATCTGCTAAAATTCATAGGTTTAAGCCCAATCTCCAAGTACTTCAGAATGTGACTCTACTAGAAGAGAGGGCCTTTAAAGAGGTGATGAAACTTTCTTCCTGATCCGCTTCCATAATGGGACTGTCTGGATGAGCCAAAAGATGGGCCTGATAATCTATGGGCGCCTACTTCTGCTGACTCCAAAAATCCATTTGATCCTCAAGACAATGCCTTCCTGTCCTGGGCTCACTCCTACACTGCATTTCATAATCAGTCTAACTGCTGGGTCTGCGGAGCACTCCCCTCTTTAGTGGAAGGCTTCTTGTGGTGGACATTTCCACTTCAAGGAAAAGACTATCTCCAAGCCTGCAAATTCCTTCGACAACAGTCATATGTGATGTCTCTTCTTAAACTGATGACATTTAACAACATTAAGATGGACTGATGTAACTATGGACATAATATGACTTTTAATCTTGATTTTAATTTGTTTTAATGACTATTTTGCCTTCCATCTGTAACTGTGTAATTGGATTTGTTTCTAGTCGCATGAAGGTTTTTACGTTACAAATGGTGTCCAAGCGCCTACGAGTGCCACAGCCTCCTCCAACTATTACTTGGGGCCGCTGGACCAGAGACCCTCAATATGAGGATTAGGAGAATATATTGCCTCAACAATTTAGGGACCATGCCCCTAAACAGCAGGAATTAGTTTTGGAATTAAAACGATTCCCCTTTCCCTAGCAACATAATTCTCCTAAAAGAAAAGAGGGGGAATGAGAGAGTCATTTCCTAGGCAGGTTGATAAGAAGTCTAGGGGTCCCCAAGGAGAGAGGGGTCTGGAATTCTCAAGGAGGAAGAAAGGACAAACTTTTTTTCCCCCTCTACATTCCTTAAGATTATATAGCAATAATGTATCCTGCCTGAGGACAGTCTCTGGATTAAACCTTCTGGCTAATTCTGTTATCTTAAAATTTAAATTATGGGAGTAGGTCTGGTGAGGTCTTTACAACCTCCAAACATTCTTTGGATTCATTGGAGAGTATATAACTCCCTTGCCCATACTAGCAAGGAGGTACTCTTTCTACCCGCTTCTGATGCCTATGTCAGAAACTTTCTCTATCTCCTTTATGCTTTAATAAAACTTTATTACACACACACACACACACACACACGAAAGAGGTGCTGCTGCTGCTGCTGCTGCTGCCAAGTCGCTTCAGTCATGTCTGACTCTCTGCAACCCCATAGACAGCAGCCCACCAGGCTCCCCCATCCCTGGGATTCTCCAGGCAAGAACACTGGAGTAGGTTGCCATTTCCTTCTCCAATGCATGAAAGTGAAAAGTGAAAGTGAAGTTGCTTAGTTGTGTCCAACCTTCAGCGACCCCATGGACTGCAGCCCACTAGGCTCCCCTGTCCCTGGGATTCTCCAGGCAAGAACACTGGAGTGGGGTGCCATTGATGAAGTTAAAAATGAGACCATGAGAGTTGGTCCTAATCCAGCAAAACTAGCATCTTCATGAGAAGAGGAAATTTGGACATATAAAGAGAGACAGCAAGCATGAATATACGGAGGAAAGACTGTGTGAGGATATGGAGATATGGTGGCCATTTGCCAGCTAAGTGGCATCAGAAGAAACCAAACCTGCCAGCACCTTGCTCTTGGACTTCTAGCCTCCAGCACTATAAGAAAATAAAATCTGTTGTTTAAAGCACCTGGTATGTGATACTTTTTTAAGCAGCTTGAGAAGACTAATACACTAACTAAGTTTAAGTGATAAATGTAGAAATAAACAAACTTGAATCAGTTCAGTTCAGTTGCTCAGTCGTGTCCGACTCTTTGCGACCCCATGAATTGCAGCACGCCAGGCCTCCCTGTCCATCACCCACTCCCGGAGTTCACTCAAACTCACGTCCATTGAGTCGGTGGTGCCATCCAGCCATCTCATCCTCTGTCGTCCCCTTCTCCTCCTGCCCCCAATCCCTCCCAGCATCAGAGTCTTTCCCAATGAGTCAACTCTTCACAAACTTGAATAGGCTTCATTTAATAAGGAGAATTTATTGGTCCACATAACTAAATATCCGAGGGTGATAGGCTGACTTTGACCACTACTGAATTCAGGGGGGCCAAGCAACATCATTGGGATGTGGCTTGTTTCGTCTTTCTGCTCTGTGTTCTACTTTCTGCCTTTATGCTCAGACCCTGGGTGGGGTTGGGTTGCATGCTTCCGGGTTTAAGTCCAGTGGAAGAGAATCTCGACCTCTTCATCTGCAGCTTCACGAAGAAGTCTCTTTGTTCTTATTGGCTCCTTTGTGTCACATGTTCTGAGCCGATTATTAAGCCCAGAACAACATGATGCTCTAATTATCTAGTCCTGTGTCGCCTACTCCCCCCATTTAAAAGTTGTTTGTGTATTTATTTGACTGTGCAGGGTCTTTGTTGCTGCAGGTGGGCTTTCTCTGTTTGGTGAATGGGGGCTTCTCTTCGTTGTGGTGCACAAGCTTCTCTTTGGGCGGGTTCTCCTGTTGGGGAGCACAGGCTCTAGGGCACATGGCTTGGGAGTTGTGACATGCAGGTTCAATGGTCGTGGCACACTGGCTTAGTTACCGCATGGCATGTGGGATCTTCCTGGGCCAGGGATCGAATCCATGTTCCCTGCATTGGTCCCACTGGACCACCAGGGAAGTCCACATTCTCCCCTTGAGCTAAGGGTGTCACATCATTCTCATCCAAACTGCCTGACTGAGAAGGGTGAATGTCTTACTAGAGGGAATTAATGTGGGGAGTAAATGACAGAAGAGATTTAGATGTACCAGGTTACATTTTAATTGCAATTTTAAATGTGTCTGGTAGCAGGAACATAGCTGCATTCAATTATCTAGATCTAGAAATTTGAAGAAAGAAATGGCAACCCACTCCAGTGTTCTTGCCTGGAGAATCCCAAGGATGGGGGAGCCTGGTGGGCTGCCATCTATGGGGTCGCAGAGAGTCGGACACGACTGAAGCAACTTAGCAGCAGCAGCAGCAGAGATTTAAAGATGGCATAACAATGAGAGGCGGTATGGGTTTGATCTAGCTGGTATTTTTTGAAGAAAGCTGTTTGTGTATTTGTTTGGCTGTGCTGGGTCTTAGTTGCAGCACACAGAATCTTTTAGTTGTGGTACGAGGGCTATTTTGGTTCCTAGTTCCCTGACCAGGAATCAAACCCAGGCCCTCTGTATTGGGAGCACAAAGTCTTAGCCACTGGACCATCAGGGAAGTTCCTGATCTAATCATTATGTAGTGGACATTTACTGTGTATCTTGAAGGTAAATGAAGATGAGGGCAAAGCACTTAAAGAAAAAAATCTCCAGTGAGTGTGTGCGTGATCAGTGATTGGTGCAGTGTTTCTGTTTGTATCCAAGTAGGTCATTCTATAGCACTTTTCTGCCGGGGTCCAGCCCCGGTGGATCCAGGGAATTCGAAGGGGAGACGGCAGCGGTGATCAGGAAACAATTGCTTAATTAAACGTTAATTAAGGATATAAAGAGTGGTTAAATAACGATAGCTCAGTGAGGAAATTCAGTGGAGAAAAGAGGCTGAAATAAGGATAGCTCAGTGAGGAAATTCAGTGGAGAAAAGAGGCTGAATAATTCAGCCAGAAGGTGAGAGAAAGAACGACATGGGGAGACCAAGTTTCGGTGAACAAGGCCCACACTTTATTTTTCAAAGTAGTTTTTAATACCTTAAGTTATGCATAGAGGATAATGGGGGAAGGTGTAGAGTCAGGCAGTAAGCCAGGCTTTCTTCCTGCAAACTTATCATATGCAAAAATTTAGGTGATTTGCATCATCTTCTGGCCCGGAGGCCTGTTAACATTTTAAGACCCTTTCTTCAGAAAACTTATTTTTCTCTAAAGGTGATTAGTCAGGCACCACCCTCCAAAAGCATTAAAATTGCATTCCTACAGGGCAAAGGTGTGGTGGGCTGTAACAAGAAAAAGAATTAACTCAAGGGTCCAAGGTTACAAACATTAAAGCTGCTACTTAAATTTCTATACACCCATTATATCAATCAATACACTGCCAGGGACACAGTAGGTAAGGGATATGGAGACTTAGCAGCATACATTGGCCCAACAAGTGAAAAACCCTTCACCAATACAATTTCTAATCAATCTTTTAACTGCTCAAAGGAATCTGTATTTAGACAGTTTAGAACATCTCCTCCCTCTCACAGTTGGGAGGCTCTGAACAATCGCATGTGGCCGGAAAAACCTATTCAGGCAGGCTAGAGGACTTCCAAAGGAGTTTGTAGGTTGAAACACTGTCACACCCAGGAATTATTAACTGGAGCTGTAAGCTAACTCTTTTTTCAGAGAGAGGTAGTGGGGGAGAGCCCCCCATAAAGTCAGAGGTGTAGGTGAGAGCACAAAGCAGAAAGTAGGCAGACTCTGGTTTTGGGGGCAGATGCTCGAGAATTTCCAGGGGGACTCCTGAGGCTCGATCCCGCCTTTGCGTATGCCGAGCCTCCTTCCTCATGACCTTTGCCACGGGCGGAGCTCCTGCTCCCGGCACTTTTCCATGACCTCTATCTTTGTAGTGGGATGAATAGTTACGGCTCATCTTATTTATCAACATTCTGAAGCCCCATGAGAGCTCTAAGAAGAGCAGTTTATTTCAGAGTTTATCATCCTTTGTCTTCATAGTTTTAAAATTTGCTTTAGTCCTGTACCTTCTGTCATCAATGCATGTGTCCATGTGACTTTCGCTGCTTGATGGCCTTCAAGCTGATGCTAAGGTAGAGAAAGTGGGACACCCTTCTGTTAGGAAATCTCACTAAATGAGACTTGAACACCTTTTATAATTATCCTCAGGAAACCCATTTCTGGGCTGGGTGCCAGGTTCCGTTACTGACTCACTGGATAGCCTTGATCTGCAATTCCATAGCTCATTGCCTCAGTTTCTATATTAAAGAATAAGCCCCAACAAGACCTGTTTTCTGCTCTAAGATGTTTTGATATGTAAACAGAGTTTTACTTTTTCTTCCTCTCCTAAGTTTATTTCTTCCTACAAGCTGTTCTCACTGCCAACTAAACTCAGAAAAGAAGTGGTGGTAGTAATAATAATAATAATAAATACTAACGACAACTACAGTAACAATGACTTACATCTGTTAGTGATTTCTACGCATCGTGAGCTCTGCTGAGTAATCATTTGCCTCACAACGCTACTTTGTGTACTGTGTGGTAAGTGGTCTCCTTACACTGTTGCCATTTAACATATGAGAAAACCAAGATGTAGAGGGGCTCATCTGGGTTTCCCTCACCCTGGAGCCTTGTTCTTTACTGTTGGTCATAGCTACCTCCCTAAACAGTATGATGTTGTAGGACCTATGGACAAGGACTAGACAACTTCTGGAAAACTAGTACTAGTTGGTGGGTTTAGGAAAAAAAAAAAAACTTTTGTAGTCAAACCTAATTCTCAGTCTACAGGTGAGGAAATTGAGGTAAAGAGATTGAGGGATTTGCTCAAGTTCATACCTAACAAGACCTCTTTGTCAACAATGATTTCAAAATACTGTTTGATGGGTGGAAGATCTAGATGTTTCTCCAAAGAAGACTTACAGGTGGCCAAGAGACACATGAGAAGATGTTCAATATCTCTAACTATTAGAGAAACACAAATCAAGAACTACAATGTTGCCTCACCTCGCACTGGTTACAATGGACATCATCAAAAAAATCGACAAACAATAAATGCTGGAGAGGGTGTGGAAAAAGGGAACCCTCCTACACTGTTGGTGGGAATGTAAATTGGTACAGCCACTATGGAGAACAGTATGGAGGCTTCTTAAAAAACTAAAAACTGAATTATCATATGATCCAGCAATCCCACTCCTAGGCATATACCCAGAGAAAACCATAGTTTGAAAAGATACATGCACCCCAATGTTCATTGCAGCACTGTTTACAAAAGCCAAGAAATGGAAG
Source organism: Bos javanicus (assembly GCF_032452875.1). Classification (NCBI taxonomy): domain Eukaryota; kingdom Metazoa; phylum Chordata; class Mammalia; order Artiodactyla; family Bovidae; genus Bos; species Bos javanicus. The sequence goes on along the minus strand of NC_083896.1, from coordinate 928,887 downwards.
CGATCTAAATGTCCATCCCCAGAGGAGTGGATAAAGAAGATGTGGCGCATCTACACCATGAAATATTAGCCAGCCATAAGGAATGAAGTAATGCCATTGGCAGCAGCATGGATGGGCCTAGAGGTTGTCATACTGTGTGCAGTATGTCAGATAGAGGATGACAAATATCATATGATATGGCTTAAATGTGGAATCTAAAAAAAATGTACAATGAACCTGTTTACAAAACAGAAATTGAATCACAGACCTAGGATACAAACTTATGATTATCAAAGGGGAAAGAGTGGGGAAGGGATAAATTGGGAGACTGGAATTAACATATATATGCTACTATATATAAAATAAATAAGTAAGAACCTACTGTATAGCACAGGGAACTCTATTTGGTGCTCTGTAATGACCTATGGGAATGGAGTCTAGAAGAGATTAGATATGTGTATATGTATACAGCAGAAACTAGCACAACATTGTGAATCAATTATCTTCAATAAAAAAAGTAATAATGAAAAAAACTGAAAAATAAAACATCAGTTGGGTGACTATCAGAGTTCACACATTAATTGTTTTTTAATTGTTTAACTTAATTAAAAAATTTTAAATCAATGTAAGAGGTTATTTTTCCTCCTTCCAGTATGGCTTTGAGAGAGGGTGTAGCATAGACATGAAGCATCCACTCACCCAAACCTGCTGAACTGACACATGTGGGGTGGGGTGGAGTGGCCCCGTGGTCTGCAGTCCTGTGGAGCTCCACTCCACTCCGTGGCACCTGTGATATCCAAGGTGGAGGGGCAGTGCATTTGGAGTCTGTGGACATCTTGCATCTGATCAAGGTGCTCCAAGAGTGGATTCAAGAATATGAGCATAACGAGAAATTTCTGATCAAGACGCACCACGTGCTGGTGGAGGGCACCCCACAATGCCCTGAGTCTGGACATCTATTTCTCATCATCCATGGAATCTCCAACATGCTGCTGAATGATGAGGAAGCTGAGACTTAAAACCATGCCTGGCATGCTTTCCATTCAGTGGCCATGTGTACCTTTGTTTACACATACCCTGTTCACCAGTTCTATCCTGTGTATCCACAATCCTTCACCAAGTGACACATCAAACATACAATGCTTTTGAGCTCAATATTATATATATTTCCTCATTAAATATTCAAAAAAATTAAAGGTTGCTTTCCATTTATAGTTATTACAAAATATTGGCTAAATTCCCCATGTCGTACAATACATCCTCGAGCCTGTCTTACATCCAGTAGTTTGTACCTCCCTCTCTGTCACCCCTGGACTGTCTCTTCCCATCCTCCCCACTAGTAACCACTAGTTTGTGCTTTGTATCTGTGAGTCTACTTCTTTTTTTAATATTCACTAGTTCATTGCATTTTTACATGTTACAAATGTAACACATATGTTACATCATGCAGTATTTGTCTCTGTCTGACTAATTTCACTTAATGTAATACTCTCCAAGTCTATCCACACTGCTGTAAATGCCAAGATTTCTGTTTTTTTATGGCTGAGTGGCATTGCATTGTATATATGTACCACATCTTCTTGATGGACACTTAGGTTACTTCCATATCTGGGCTATTGTAAATAGTGCTGCTATTTTAATTTTTAATTAACAAAATATTTGGCTCCTATAACATTGACTTTCAATGATAAAATAGAAAAGTTCCAACGACATCTTTCTGGGTACTTTCCATTGAAATAACTGAATCATGCTCTTCACATCAGTGTATTTCATCTAACTCATAGGCAAAACTTCTGCTAGAATACCACATGGGCTTGGCTTTGCTCTTCTGCAGTGTGTGCTACAGATGAGATCTGATGCCAGCAGCATCTTCTGATTCAGGGACTCTCTCATTAGCTCTTCTGTTTCTCCTTCAACAGAGGAAATAGTATTGTTTTTCTGAAATTTGGGGCTGGTTTTAGAAGCTTTTTAAAATATCTGACTTATTTACATTTTTGTCATGAGGATCACGTTTTAGCCATGCTTCTGTAGGTTTTTTTCCTCTTCTGTAATGACTAAATTAATCAATTTCTTTAAAAACAAGGTCACTGGGCTTTGTTTGAACACAAAACAAGAGCATCAAGTGGTTTTGTATTTGAGAAGTTCCTTAAGAGACAGAGCACTGGGCACCAGAGATAAGGGTATTACCCCATCATTAAATCAACTTTCTGGATAGCAATGGGGATATTTCACAGAGGTAACTCTCTTTATCAGCTGCTGTGGAAAATCATCACGTTCAGAGATTCACTTATTCTAGTACAGAGCCGGTGCAGTCTACATTTATACTGGAATCCTTTCTATTCTTTACATTTATAAATTTTGAAATGTAGTATTGCTGTTACTGTTTTATCATGGCTTTTTAAAAAATACTAAAAATAAAACAACAACAGCAATACTACATTTCAAAATTTATGAAGTAAGCCAGAAAGAAAAACACCAATACAGTATACTAACACATATATAAGGAATTTAGAAGGATGATAATGATAACCCTGTATGCGAGACAGCAAAAGAGACACAGATGTATAGAATAGTCTTTTGGACTCTGTGGGAGAGGGATAGGGTGGGATGATTTAGGAGAATGTCATTGAAACATGTGTAATATCATATAAGAAACGAATTGCCAGTCCAGGTTTGATGCAGGATACAGGATGCTTGGGGCTGGTGCACTGGGATGACCCAGAGGGATGGTACCAGGAGAGAGGTGGGAGGGGGGTTTCAGGATGGGGAACACATGTACACCCGTGGCGGATTCATGTTGATGTATAGCAAAACCAATACAATATTGTAAAGTAATTTGCCTCCAATTAAAATGAATAAATTTAAATAAAATAAAATGAAATCATGGCTTTTGTACTTCAATGAATCACATTTGAGGGCTTCACCCCATTTTCAAATTGGTAGCATAATATAATACCATAGTTAAAGTAAAAATGCTAATTTAATGAACATGAACAATAACTTGCAAATTATGTAAAATATTTTAGCTAGCACAAAGTATTTCTATTTTTTTTAAATTGAAGTGCAGTTGATGTATGATATTATATTAGATACAGGTGTACAACATGGTAATTCACAATTTTTAGAGGTTATACTCCACTTATAGTTATTATAAAATATTGGCTATATTCACTATGGCAATATTGTACTGTACAATATCTCTTAGAGCTTATTATATACATAATAATTTGTATCTCTGACTACCTTCCCCATCTTGCCATGTTTCTTTTTTGTTATAGTCATTAGCTTGTTTTATTTTTTAGATTTCACATTTAAGTGCAATCATGCAGTATTTGTCTTTCTCTGTGTGACTTATTTCACCTACCCTCCAAGTCCATCTCTGTTGTTACAAATGGCAAAATCTCATTCTTTTTTATGACTGAGTAGTATTCCATTATATACAATATGTGTGTATATATGTGTGTGTGTGTATATATATATATATGACATCTTCTTTATCCATTCATCTCAAGCCATGCTCTGTTAATTGAATGATGGTCAGAAGTCAATCCAGTTCTTGAAGAGCATGAACAGCTTTTAAAACAGATATGAGATTTCTGTGACAATAATAATCAATCCTGTATTTCCAAATCTGCAAAATAACATAAACATGTACACCCGTGGCGGATTCATGTTGATGTATGGCAAAACCAATACAATATTGCAAAGTAATTAGCCTCCAATTAAAATAAATAAATGTATATTAAAAAATTCTACTGCAATTTTCCACCTGAAATCACCAAGGTGTTGGTAGCCAACTTGATAGACTGATGGCCAGCTTCTGTGTCCAGTGAAATCTTTTGGAGAAATGATGCTCTAAGTGTTTATTTGGGGAGGATCTGCTGGTCTTCTAGGAATTCAATCATTAAAGTTAGGTTCACACACCCCAAACATCCTTGTCTTTGGGTCTTTCACAAAGCCAGTTGAATTTGTCTCAGAAAGGTCAAACTTAAATATGTCTAATATAGAGATGCAGGTGGGAGGTCTAAGTGAAAACTGAAATAGCTCCCTTCTCAGCATCCTGCTTTTGGTACCCACATGGACATGTGAAGGAGGATCCCATGGGCTATAGATAAGCTTTGCCCTTTATTATGGGCTGAATCGTGTCACTTCAAAATTCATACACTGAAGTCTTAACCTATAGGATCTCAATATGAAAGAAGGAGCATTAAAGCGGACTTAAGTTGAGGTCATTAGGGTGGGTCCTAATCCATTATGACTGGTATCCTTATAAAGAGAGGAGATAAGGACACAGACACATGTGAGGAGTATGTGAAGAAGCATCAGCAAGAAGACAGTCATCTACAAGCAAAGGAGAGAAGTCTCAGAAGAAATCAACCCTACCGAAACCTTAAATTAAAACTTGTAGGCTTCAGAATTATGAAAGAATACATTTCTATTATTTAAACCACTGAGTTTGTGGTTCTTTGTTATGACATCTCTAGCAAACTAATATACACTGCTGCTGCTGCTGCTAAGTCGCTTCAGTCGTGTCCGACTCTGTGCGACCCCATAGACAGCAGCCCACCAGGCTCCCGAGTCCCTGGGATTCTCCAGGCAAGAACACTGGAGTGGGTTGCCATTTCCTTCTCCAATGCATGGAAGTGAAAAGTGAAAGTGAAGTCGCTCAGTCGTGTCCGACTCTTAGCTAATATACACTAATATATACAAGCACTTCAATTTGTCTGTGGCCCTGATACCTAGACACAGAAGGCAGTGTCCAGGTGAGGGTCTCATTGGTGAACCCTGAGGCAGTGGTGTAGTGATGAGGTGCCTTAACACAGCTTCTAAAATACCAGGGCCTTGAAAGTTACACCATGGAGCAGAAGATGCTTACAATTGAGAATTTACGTAATAGCTGGATAGAGTTTGCTCATGAGCATGAAGGAGACACCACCTGAAGATCCCAGATGCTGGGTGAGGGCTTTGTGGGAGACTGGGACCCAGTATTAGCACATGAGAATAGGATCCTATAAAACTCATTATAAAATCATGACTAAAATATTAAGAAAGGTAGAATATCATATTTGTTAAAATTTGCACTTATTTGATTATTGGACCTGAAGCTTTTTTTCTTTCCAGATTCAGGTCTGTTCAGTTCAGTCACTCAGTCGTGTCCAACTCTTTGCAACCCCGTGGATTGTAGCATGCCAGGCTTCCCTGTCCTTCACCAACTCCTGGAGCTTGATCAAACTCATGTCCATCCAGCTGGTGATGCCATCCAACCATCTCATCCTCTGTCTTCCCCTTCTCCTCCTGCCTCCAATCTTTCCTAGCATTAGGGTCTTTTCCAAGGAGTCTGTTCTCCACATCAGGTGGCCAAAGTACTGGAGCTTCAGCTTCAGCATCAGTCCTTCCAGTGAATATTCAGGACTGATTTTCTTTAGGGTTGACTGATTGGATCTCCTTGCAGTCCAAGGGACTCTCAAGAGTCTTCTCCAACACCACAAGTTAAAAGCATAAATTATTTGTTGCTCATGTTTCTTTATAGTCCATCTCTCACATCCATACATGACTACTGGAAAAACCATAGCTTTGACCAGACAGACTTTTGTTCGCAAAGTAATGCCTCTGCTTTTTAATATGCTATCTAGGTTGGTCATAGCTTTTCTTCCAAGGAGCAGGTGTCTTTTGATTTCATGGCTGCAGTCACCATCTGCAGTGATTTTGGAGCCTAAGAAAATAAAGTCTGTCACTGTTTCCATTATTTCCCCATCTATTTGCCATGAAGTGATGGGGCTGGATGCCATGATCTTAGTTTTCTGAATGTTAAATTTTAAGCCAGAATTTTCACTCTCTTCTTTCACTTTCATCAAGAGGCTCTTTAGTTCTTCTTTGCTTTCTGCCCTAAGGGTGGTATCATCTGCATATCTGAGGTTATCTCCCAGCAACCTTGATTTCAGCTTGTGCTTCATCCAGCCCAGCATTTCGCATGATGTATTCTGCATGTAAGTTAAATAAGCAGGATGACAATATACAGCCTTGACATACTCCTTTCCCAATTTGGAACCAGTCTGTTGTTCCATGTCCAGTTCTATTCTTGACCTGCATACAGATTTCTCAGGAGGCAGGAAAGGTTGTCTGGTATTATGGCTTGCATTTTAGGTGGCTTTTTCAGCAAAGTTGTATATATTAAAAAAAATCTGTTTATATCACTTTTTGCCTTTGTGTTTCCTGCATTCTTTTCTTTAAAACCTGTGTGCATGTATGTATGTGTGTGTGCACATGCTCACACACACATGGACACTGAAATATAATGCAAACTTACAAAGTTTTCAGCAACGTTTTAGAGACTGGTATGCGCTCTTCACACCTCCCAGGTGGTGCTAATGGAAAAGAGCCTACCTGCCAATGCAGGAGACACAAGAGATTCAGGTTTGATCACTAGGTACGGAAGATCCCTTGGAAGAGGAAATGGCAACTCATTCCAGTAGTCTTGCCCGGAGAATCCCATGAACAGAGGAGCCTGGTGGGCTACAGTCCATAAGGTCACAAAGAGTTGCACACAACCGAAGCGACTTAGCTCACAGACAGCACAGGGACTGGTATGCTCTCCTCACACCTCTCCATAAAGTCAAAGTGTATATTTCCTTCAAGATGCATCTCATGATCTCACTTCCTCTATCATGTGTTAGTGATAATAGCTATTTTTTGAGCACTTACTGTGCTAAGTGCTTTATATTTTCTAATATGCACTTTCCACCTCCCTACCTTTAACAGATGAGGTAATGTATACAGATAGTTTTAAATTGTTTAGGGTTGTCCTGACAACCTAAGTAGCCAACTGTCTATTGTTGTATTTTTAGATACTTAAAAAAATGTCCAAGTTGGTAAATGAAGGAATTAAAATTTTCAAAAATAGCTAACATTTAATGAACACTTACTATGTGCCAGGGACTGTGCTAAACACTTTACACGGTTTACTTCATGTAGTTTCACAACCCAATGAGGTATTATGTCTTTTACAGGTGAGGAGACCAAGGTTCAGAAACCTTAAATCTCCTAAGATGACACCAGTGATTGATAAAGCTGGAATTCAAATTCAGATCTCTCTGACACAAAAGCTCAAGTTCCTTAACCGTTATTTGAAATGATATTTTCTTTGTTCTGAATTCCTGCATCATTTGCATCTGTTTTTGCCCTGTGTGTATTTTTTTTTCCATTTCCTCATCTAAATTTTAAACTCTTTAAAGCTAAAGTGTGCAACCATTTTGTTCTGTCCCCTGCAGACTGCCTAATCAAGTACTGGATCCACACCTGTCTCTTGATATGTGTATGTTGGATGGATGAGTTGTGTTGGAGCCCTTTTTTTCCAATAGACTTGGCAATGGTTAGCAGACATTAGTGAAACCCCTCAGATGCTGATGTCTGCTGCAGGAAGTTGTGTTCATTTTCACTAGACAAAGAGTCTAAGAGATCTGAGGAATATTTAGGCCCAGAATGTCTGTCTTGGTGAATGTTCTATGTACACTTGAGAAGAATATATACTCTACAGTTGTTAGGTATAGAGTTTGGCAACTACCAACTTATTCTTAGTGCATTTGAGGATAGCTGAGATTCTATGTATTCTTACTGGTTCTTGTCTCTTTGTCCTATAGTTACTGGGAAGAGGATGCTAAAATATCCAGCTATGATGATAGATATGTCTATTTCCCCCTTTAGTTTTATCATTTTTACTTTCTGTATTTTGAAGCTCTTTTATTACAAGCAGATACATTTATGCAACTTTTGATTGATATGTCTGCATTAGGAATTGGCCATTATATTATCATGAAACATCCCTCTTCATTTCTTGTGTTACTTTTTGCCTTGTAGTCTACTTTGTCTGATAGTAACACAACCACAATGGCTTCCTTATGTTTATTGATTGCATGTCATATTTTTTCCATTCTTTTATTTCCAAACTACTTATGCCTTAAAAGTTTAAGTGAATTGCTTATAGACTTCTTACAGTTCAGTTGGGTTGTGTGTTTTTTTTTTGGAGGGGGGGTGTGTTTTTTTTTAATCTTGTCTGACAATCTTTTTAAATTGGAATACTTATTTCATTTACATTTAATGTAATTATTGATATTTTCTGGTCTCCAAAATTGCTACTTGTCTTCAATTTGCCTTTTCTATTATTTTATTCTTCTATTGATCATTTTCCTTCTTCTTTTGGGGAAATTTTCTTAGTATGGACATACCTTGGAGATACTGCAGGTTTGGTTCTAGACCATTTCAATAAAGTGAATATCACCATATTTCCCAGTACATATAAAAGCTTGTTTGCACTTTACTATAGTCTATTAAGTGTGCAATATAGGTATGTCTATGACAATCAATATTACACACCTGAATTAAAAATTGTGAATCATTATTTGACAATACAGCATTGACATAAATCTTCAATTTGTTAAAAAAGCACAGTATCTGTGAAGTACCATAAAGCAAAGCACAATAAAGTGAAGTATGCTTCTATTCCATTTAACTTCTTCTGTTGGCTTCTTAGGCATGCTTAATTTATTTCATTTTTTGTGTGTGTGTGTCTGCTCTAGTCATAGCACTATGTATCCTTAACTTGTCAAAGGCTGTTTAAGTCAGTATTGTAACCCTTCACATTTTCTTTATACCTTAACCTTCACTTTCCAACTTTCTACTTTATACCTGACACTTTCTACTCTTCAAGTATAATAAATTTTACAAATGTATTATTCCATTTACCTACTCTCCTATCCTTTGTTTTATTGTTGTCATAACATTTAGTTGTATATATATAATACTACAAACCATTCTTTATAATGTTATTATTTTCACCTTAAATAGTCGGCTGGCTTTTAAGTAAATTATAAGAAGACAAAAATGTAATATTTTACACTTACCCACAATTTCTGGTGTTTTTTCTTTCTGAAGAATCAAGTTTCCATCCAGCAGTATTTCCTTCAATCTGAGATGCATCCTTTACCATTCATGGTAGTGTGCGTATACTGGTGACAGATTCTCTCAGCTAAAATTTTTTTAAATTTAAATTTATTTATTTTAATTGGAGGCTAATTACTTTACAATATTATAAATATCTTTATTCCATCCTAATTTTTGAAGACCTATTTTTCCCATGTATGCATTAGAAGTAGAAGTTGGAAGAATGTTTCTGGACTGAATTTTATAGGGAACTTTTCTTCTAAGATGCATTAGCTCAATACTTACATCAAAAAGCAAATCTTGAGAAGTCCCAATGATTGTGAGAGCACTAAGGCTACTAAGCCTATCTGGAAAGGGTTGCTTTTGATGTGAAGAAACAGCAAGTAACCTTTCAGACAGAATGGTAACCACTCTGTTGGTACAAACATCTGCTTTAAAACTAAGGGTCCTTGGTTGTAAAATGCCTTGGGCAAAGAAAGTCTTTGATGAAGGCGTGCCCCTTTCTCAGATGGCATGAAAGGTGATATACCAGATGTGGTCTCACACCACATGAAACACATCTGTAGGCAGCAATATCAACACATGAAAGCCCTGTTCTCTGCTAGACACATCTTTCATTAGGGTTTATTGTAGTATCGACTGTTCATTCACAAACATCTATTAAGTACTGCAGAAGGTATTGTTGGGGGATATAAAACTGAGCAGGCACAGTACGTTCTGTGGGAACCTGTTGGCCACCTGAGACACCATAATGGGCACAGAGCAGCTTGCACAAGAGCTGTGGGCCAGCAATCAGAGACACTGACACTGTGCTACAGCCGGACCTAAAGGTCTAGTCATTGAGAATGAGGGAAAGGGGCAGTGATACTTTGGCCACCTGAAGTGAAGAACTGACTCATTTGAAAGGACCTGATGCTGGGAAAGATTGAAGGTAGGAGGAGAAGGGAACAACAGAGGATGAGATGGTTGGATGGCATCACCGACTTGATCATCATTGTCATGAGTTTGAGTAAGCTTCAGGAGTTGGTGATGGACAGGGAGGCCTGGCATGTTGCAGTCCAAGGGGTTGCAAAGAGTCAGACATGACTGAGTGACTGAACTGAACTGAACTGAAAGGGGGCAGGGCTCATGTTATTACCAGAATGATTTCTGGAAGACCTGGCTTTTGATACATACCTTGAAGGAGGTGGAAGCTGTGGATTAGAGAGGAGAACTGATGGAATTTAAGGAAAGGAAAGTTTGGGGAAGGGATAAACGTATGAAGACACTAATATTTGGCAGAGCATTTGTTTAGCTGAAACCAAGGCAACATCCTTCCTTGTGTGTGTGTGCACATGCATACTCAGTCGTGTCCAATTCTTTGCGACCCCATAGACTATAGCCCACCAGGCCCCTCTGTCCATGGGATTTTCCAGGCAAGAATATTGGAGTGGGTTGCCAATTTCTTCTCCAGGGGATCTTCCCAACCCAGGGATTGAACCTGCGTCTCTTGCATTGCTGGGTAGGTTCTCTACCAATAGCACCACCTGGGAAGCCCCAAAGGCAACATGGTAGGAAGTAAATACGAGATTGCAGAGGTACAGTCCATGGGGAGGTGTGGGCTCTGTGGAGCTGAGACACTGTTGGGAGTCCTGACTACAATCTTAGAGATGATAATTTGTCATGACAGGTAACTGTAAGGGAGGCACTAAATGGAAAAAGACAATGTGAAAAAGAGAACTTGAATAGGAACTTTCTAGTAAAGAGAGATGAAGGAGCAAACTTCATCAGATGAAGGAGTCACTGGAGGTTGAAGATCAGCTAGGAAACTATAATAAGTCTAGAGCAGTGCTGTATGCTAGAAACATAATGCAAGCTAACGTGAAATTAATTTAAGTAATCTACTTTATTTATTCTAATATATCAAAACAATGACATCAACATGTAATCAATGACAAATTAATAACAGTTTTTTTCATACTGAGTCTGAATTCCAGTGTGCATTTTTACTTATGGCACATTTTGATTTGATTGTTAAATCTTCATGGGAAACCTTTGACCTGTATTTTGTTGTTGTTCAGTCACTAAGTCATGTCCAACTCTTTGAAACCCCATGGACTGCAGCACACCAGGCTTCCTTTGTCCATCACCAACTTCCAGAGTTTACTCAAACTCATGTCCACTGAGTCAGTGATGCCATCCAACCATCTCATCCTCTCTCGCCCCCTTCTTCTCCTGCCCTCAATCTTTCCCAGTACTGGTTTGTTTCAATGAGTCAGCTGTTTGCATCAGGTGGCCAAAGCCCTGGAGCTTCAACTTCAGCATCAATCCTTCCAATGAATATTCAGTGTTGCTTTCCTTTAGGACTGACTGGTTTGATCTCCTTGTATTTAGATTTTATAAAATTTATGGTTAAAAAAGTCAATTCATGAAAGAGACATGTGTACCCCAATGTTCATCGCAGCACTGTTTATAATAGCCAGGACATGGAAGCAACCTAGATGTCCATCAGCAGATGAATGGATAAGAAAGCTGTGGTACATATATACAATGGAGTATTACCCAGCCATTAAAAAGAATACATTTGAATCAGTTCTAATGAGGTGAATGAAACTGGAGTCTATTATACAGAGTGAAGTAAGCCAGAAAGAAAAACACCAATATAGTATACTAATGCATATACATGGAATTTAGAAAGATGGTAACAATAACCTTGTATGAGAGACAGCAAAAGAGACACAGATGTATAGAACAACCTTATGGACTCTGTGGGAGAGGGAGAGGGTGGGAGGATTTGGGAGAATGGTATTGAAACATGTATAATATCATATGTGAAACAAATTGCCAGTCCAGGTTCAATGCATGATACAGGATGCTTGGGGCTGGTGCACTGGGATGACCCAGAGGGATGGTCTGGGGAGGCAGGTGGGAGGGGGGTTCAGGATGGGAACATGTGTGCACCCGTGGTGGATTCATGTTGATGTATGGCAAAACCAATACAATATTGTAAAGTAATTAGTCTCCAATTAAAATACATAAATTTATATTAGAAAAAGTCAGTTCACATACTCAAAGACACCTAAATGTTTCCCAATAACTGGATTGAGTGTGTGGTGTTTAGTTGCTAAGTCGTGTCTGACTCTTTGTGACCCCCTGTACTGTCACATGGACCAGGCTCCTCTGTCCATGGGATTCTCCAGGCAAGAATACTGGAGTGGATTGCCATTTCCTCCTTCAGGGGATCTTCCTGACCCAGGGATCAAACCCGCATCTCCTGCATTGGCAGGCAGATTCTGTACTGCTAAGTCACCAGGGCCTGGATTGAATATCAGCTATTAAATGAAAATTAAAGTAAAAAAATTCAGTTTCTCCAATATCCAAGGCATATTTTGAATGCTCAGTGGCCTTGTATGGCTAGTTGCTACCATATGGACAGCTCAGGAGCAGAGGCTGGTCCTGGGGTGATAGCTTGGAGTAGGAACTTGAGGGAGTTTCCATCAAAATTGTGCTTACCTTAATAAACTGTGGGAAATTCTGAAAGAGATGGGAATACCAGACCACCTGACCTGCCTCTTGAGAAATTTGTATGCAGGTCAGGAAGCAACAGTTAGAACAGAACATGGAACAACAGACTGGTTCCAAATAGGAAAAGGAGTACGTCAAGGCTGTATATTGTCACCCTGCTTATTTAACTTATATGCAGAGTACATCATGAGAAATGCTGGACTGGAAGAAACACAAGCTGGAATCAACATTGTCGGGAGAAATATCAATAACCTCAGATATGCAGATGATACCACCCTTATGGCAGAAAGTGAAGAGGAACTAAAAAGCCTCTTGATGAAAGTGAAAGAGGAGAGTGAAAAAGTTGGCTTAAAGCTAACATTCAGAAAACAAAGATCATGGCATCTGGTCCCATCACTTCATGAGAAATAGATGGGGAAACAGTGGAAACAGTGTCAGACTTTATTTTTCTGGGCTCCAAAATTACTGCAGATGGTGACTGCAGCCATGAAATTAAAAGATGCTTACACCTTGGAAGGAAAATTATGTCCAACCTAGATAACATATTCAAGAGCAGAGACATTACTTTGCCAACAAAGGTCCATCTAGTCAAGGCTATGGTTTTTCCTGTGGTCACGTATGGATGTGAGAGTTGGACTGTGAAGAAGGCTGAACGCCGAAGAATTGACGCTTTTGAACTGTGGTGTTGGAGAAGACTCTTGAGAGTCCCTTGGACTGCAAGGAGATCCAACCAGTCCATTCTGAAGGAGATCAGCCCTGGGATTTCTTTGGAGGGAATGATGCTAAAGCTGAAACTCCAGTACTTTGGCCACCTCATGCGAAGAGTTGGCTCATTGGAAAAGACTCTGATGCTGGGAGGGATTGGGGGCAGGAGGAGAAGGGGAGGACAGAGGATGAGATGGCTGGATGGCATCACTGACTCGATGGACGTAAGTCTGAGTGAACTCTGGGAGTTTGTGATGGACAGGGAGGCCTGGTGTGCTGCGATTCATGGGGTCACAGAGAGTCGGACACGACTGAGCGACTCAACTGAATTGAACTGATACACTAAAGCACAGTGGCAGCAAATTGATTTATCCCAAGAGGGAATAAAGATAGTTTCCTAGGGTCTAAATATGTTACTTCATAAGTTCCCTGATGACAGGGACACACAATTCTGCTTGCTTTTCTCAGCTTCGCCCAGCACACGGCCTGAAAGGTGGTAAGCTCTTGTTAAATCCACACCGATTTAAGGAAGGAAACCATTTCAACGGAAGTCTTGAGTTCCTTTCTGTCTTCTGAGAGCACAGTGGCCTGTGTATTTGTCTGAACTTCACCTTCAAGTCATACTCAGTCTCTGATGGCAGAGAAGGGACAAAGAAGTGTGTTTCTGCTGCTTCTCAGAGGCCCCGATTTAGAAAATGTGGAGTGAGAGCTGGAAAAGCAGGTGAACAGAGCTCGATCTGGGTGTTTGCTCCTTTTTCCTTCTTTAATAGCCCTACTTCCCTTCTTACCCTTGCTTCTCTTCCCTTGTATTAGGATCAGTCTCTGGAGTAAACATAAAGTTATTCCACAGCATTTAAAAAATCTGGAGACTTCTGATCCTATCTGCTGATTTCTGCAGAAAACCTTGATTAATGCTCTGTGAGAAGACAATGGGCAGGTCAGGACCCCAACTCATCTCCGTGAAGACCAGAGCGAGTGGTGTCCCTGACTACCTGCCAGACTACTCCCATTACTGCTGGGCCCAAATAAATCACCATGCTACCTGCTGCTGCTGCTAAGTCGCTTCAGTCATGTCCGACTCTGTGCAACCCCATAGAAGGCATGCTACCTGGGCCCTCACAAAACAGCCTTCACATGATACACACACACACACACATATATATATATTTAGTGTAGTTTTGGATTTACAGAAAGATGGAATGAATAGTACATAGAGTTCCATGTACCTACCTCCTCCAGCTTGTGACCTCTGGCACACAATTTCCCCTATTCGTATCTTGCCTTAGTGGTTTATTTGTTAAAATTAGTAAGCCAATATTAACACTTCATTATTCACTAAAGCTCACAATTTATATTCTTTGTGTTGTACGTTCTAAGAGTTTGACAAAGGTACCATTACAGTGTTGTACAGAATAGCTTCACCTCCCTAAAAGTCCCCTGTGCCTCACTTATTTAAGAAACAAAAAGGGCAATAATATTTCATGACATGTGAAACCTATGTGATATTCAAGTACCAATGTCCATAAACAATTTTATTGGAATGCAGTTACACCCACTTGCTTACATATCATCTATGGGTACTTTTGCTCTATAACAGAGTTGAGTGGTTGCAATGGGGATAGATGGCCTGCAAAGCTGAGAATATTTACTCTCTGGCCCTATGCAGAAAAAGTCTGCTGGACTCCAACCTTGATCATGAATTCTGGAAAATTTGAATTGTTGCCTCTCAGCACTCAATGACGGGTTGTGAACATAGTAGGTTTTTGCTCTAACTTGACCATTACAAAATATCTTGTCTGGAATATTAGCAATTATTTCCATTGTCAACTTTCTCCCAGGACCCCAGAATCCCTTCTGCCATTTTGCTAATAGGTCTTTATCACTAATGTCTTCATTTTTAAAAAAGTGAATCTCTAACAAGAGATGTGTAGTTGATATGTTTATTAATAACAAAAATTTGGATCAAAAATTTCATTCATTTGCTCATATATTGTCCCTGCCTCCCTCCAACAAACATTCACTTAGTATAACTGGTCCTTGAACAACACAGGTTTGAACTGCACTGGTCCCCTTATGTGCAGATTTTTTCAATAGTAAATACTCCATAATCCAAGGTTGGTTGAATCCCTGGATTCAACTGGGATTGAGAGGTTGAATATAGACAGGGCTGCCTATAAATTATACATGAATTTTTGACAGTGTGGATGGTTGGCATCCCAACACCTGTGTTTTTTTTTTTAATTAATTTGTTAATTTAATTGGAGGCTAATTACTTTACAATATTGTAGTGGTTTTTGCCATACATTGACATGAATCAGCCATGGGTGTACCTGTGTCCCCCATCCTGAACCCCCCCTCCCACCTCTCTCCCTATCCCATCCCTCAGCATTGTCCCAGTACACCAGCTTTGAATGTCCTATTTAATGCATCAAACTTGGACTGTTGATCTGTTTTATGTATGGTAATATACATGATTCACTGTTATTCTCTCAAATCATTCCACCCTTGCATTCTCCCACAGAGCCCAAAAGTCTTCTTTATATTTGTGTTTCTTTTGCTGTCTCACATATAGGGTCATTGTTACCATCTTTCTAAATTCCATATATATGTGCTAATACACTGCATTGGTGTTTTACTTTCTGGCTTACTTCACTCTGTATAATAGGCTCCAGTTTCATCCACCTCTTTAGAACGAATTCAAATGCATTCTTTTTAATGGCTGAGTAATATTCCATTGTGTATATGCACCATGGCTTTCTTATCCATTCATCTGCCAATGGACATCTAGGTTGCTTCCATGTACTGGCTATTATAAACAGTGCTGAGATGAACATTGGGGTACACATGTCTCTTTTAATTCTGGTTTCCTCAGTGTGATGCCCAGCAGTGGGATTGCTGGGTCATATGGTAGTTCTATTTCAAGTTTTTAAGGAATCTCCACACTGTTCTCCATAGTTGCTATACTAGTTGCATTCCCACCAACAGTGTAAGAGGGTTCCCTTTTCTCTGTATCTTCTCCAGCATTTATTGTTTGTAGACTTGGCTTTAGATGGCTCAGACAGTAAAGTGTCTGTCTACAATGCGGGAGACCCAGGTTCGATCCCTGGGTCATGGAGATCCCCTGGAGAAGGAAATGGCAATCCATTCCAGTACTATTGCCTGGAAAATCCCATGGACAGAGGAGCCTGGTAGACTACAGTACATGGGGTTGGAAAGAGTCGGACACGACTGAGCAGCTTCACTTCACTATGACCAACCTAGATAGCATATTAAAAAGCAGAGACATTATGTTGCCAACAAAGGTCCATCTAGTCAAGTCTATGGTTTTTCCAGTGGTCATGTATGGATATGAGATTTGAACTGTGAAGAAAGCTGAGCACCGAAGAATTGGTGCTTTTGAACTGTGGTGTTGGAGAAGACTCTTGAGAGTCCCTTGGACTGCAAGGAGATCCAACCAGTTTATTCTAAAGGAGACCAGTCCTGGGATTTCTTAGAAAGGACTGATGCTGAAGCTGAAACTCCAGTACTTTGGTCACCTCATGCGAAGAGTTGACTCATTGGAAAAGACTCTGATGCTGGGAGGGATTGGGGCAGGAGGAGAAGGGGATGACAAAAGATGACTTGGCTGGATGGCATCCCCGACTCTATGGACGTGAGTTTGAGTGAACTCCGGGAGTTGGTGATGGACAGGGAGGCCTGGCGTGCTGCGATTCATGGGGTCGCAAAGAGTTGGACATGACTGAGCGACTGAACTGAACTGAGACTTTTTGATAGCAGCCATTCTGACTGGCCTGAGATGATACCTCATTGTGGTTTTGATTTTCATTTCTCTGCTGAGAGACATTGAGCATCTTTTCATGTGTTTGTTAGCCATCTGTATGTCTTCTTTGGAGAAATGTCTGTTTAGTTCCTTGGCCCACTTTTTGATTGGGTCATTTATTTTTCTGGTATTGAGCTGCATGAGCTGCTTGTATATTTTTGAGATTAATCCTTTGTCAGTTGCTTCATTTGCTATTATTTTCTCCCATTAAGTTTCCTTTGTTGTGCAAAAGCTTTTAAGCCTAATTAGGTCCCATTTGTGTATTTTTGCTTTTATTTCCATTACTCTGGGAGGTGGGTCATAGAGTATACTGCTGTGATTTATGTCAGAGAGTGTTTTGCCTATGTTTTACTCTAGAAGTTTTATAGTTTCTGGTCTTACGTTTAGATCTTTAATCCATTTTGAGTTTATTTTTGTGTATGGTGGTAGAAAGTGTTCTACTTTCATTCTTTTGCAGGTGGTTGACTGGTTTTCCCAGCAACACTTGCTGAAGAGATTGTCTTTTCTCCATTGTATATTCTTGCCTCCTGTGTCAAAGATAAGGTGGCCATAGGTGCATGGGTTTATCTATGGGCTTTTAAAAAAATTTATTTTATTTTATTTTTAACTTTACAATATTGTATTGGTTTTGCCATATATCAACATGAATCCACCACAGGTATACATGTGTTCCCCATTCTGAACCCTCCTCCCTCCTCCCTCCCCGTACCATCCCTCTGGGTCATCCCAGTGCACCAGCCCCAAGCATCTAGTATTGTGCATCGAATCTGGACTGGTGACTCGTTTCATATATGATATTATACATGTTTCAATGCCATTTTCCCAAATCATCCCACCCACTCCCTCTCCCACAAAGTCCAAAAGACTGTTCTATTCTGAAGGCTGTCTTTTCACCTTGCTTATAGTTTCCTTTGTTGTGCAGAAGCTTTTAAGTTTAATTAGGTCCCATTTATTTATTTTTGCTTTTATTTCCAATATTCTTGGAGGTGGGTCATAGAGGATCCTGCTGTGATGTATGTCAGAGAGTGTTTTGCCTATGTTCTCCTCTAGGAGTTTTATAGTTTCTGGTCTTACATTGAGATCTTTAATCCATTTTGAGTTTATTTTTGTGTATGGTGTTAGAAAGTGTTCTAGTTTCATTCTTTTACAAGTGGTTGACCAGTTTTCCCAGCACCACTTGTTAAAGAGATTGTCTTTTCTCCATTGTATATTCTTGCCTCCTTTGTCAAAGATAAGGTGTCCATATATGCATGGATTTATCTCTGGGCTTTCTATTTTGTTCCATTGATCTATATTTCTGTCTTTGTGCCAGTACCATACTGTCTTGATGACTGTGGCTTTGTAGTAGAGCCTGAAGTCAGGCAGGTTGATTCCTCCAGTTCCATTTTTCTTTCTCAAGATTGCTTTGGCTATTCGAGGTTTTTTTGTATTTCCATACAGATTGTGAAATTATTTGTTCTAGCTCTGTGAAGAATACCGTTGGTAGCTTGATAGGGATTGCATTGAATATATAAATTGCTTTGGGTAGTATACTCACTTTCACTATATTGATTCTTCCAATCCATGAACATGGTATATTTCTCCATCTATTAGTGTCCTCTTTGATTTCTTTCACCAGTGTTTTATAGTTTTCTATATATAGGTTTTTAGTTTCTTTAGGTAGATATATTCCTAAGTATTTTATTCTTTTGGTTGCAATGGTGAATGGAATTGTTTCCTTAATTTATCTTTCTGTTTTCTCATTATTAGTGTATAGGAATGCAAGGGATTTCTCTGTGTTAATTTTATATCTACAACTTTACTATATTCATTGATTAATTCTAGTAATTTTCTGGTGGAGTCTTTAGGGTTTTCTATGTAGAGGATCATGTCATCTACAAACAGTGAGAGTTTTACTTCTTCTTTTCCAATTTGGATTCCTTTTATTTCTTTTTCTGCTCTGATTGCTATGGCCAAAACTTCCAGAACTATGTTGAATCGTAATGGTGAAAGTGGGCACCCTTGTCTTGTTCCTGACTTTAGAGGAAATGCTTTCAATTTTTCACCATTGAGGATAATGTTTTGCTGTGGGTTTGTCATATATAGCTTTTATTATGTTGAGGTATGTTCCTTCTATTCCTGCTTTCTGGAGAGTTTTTATCATAAATGGATGTTGAATTTTGTCAAAGGCTTTCTCTGCATCTATTGAGATAATCATATGGTTTTTATTTTTCAATTTTTTAATGTGATGTATTACATTGATTGATTTGTGGATATTGAAGAATCCTTGCATCCCTGGGATAAAGCCCACTTGGTCATGGTGTATGATCTTTTTAATGTGTTGTTGGATTCTGATTGCTAAAATTTTGTTAAGGATTTTTGCATCTATGTTCATCAGTGATATTGGCCTCTAGTTTTGTGTGTGTGTGTGGTTTGTCAGGTTTTGGTATTAGGGTGATGGTGGCCTTATAGAATGAGTTTGGAAGTTTACTTTCCTCTGCAATTTTCTGGAAGGGTTTGAGTAGGATAGGTGTTAGCTCTTCTCTAAATTTTTGGTAGAATTCAGCTGTGAAGCTATCTGGACCTGGGCTTTTGTTTGCTGGAAGATTTCTGATTACAGTTTCAATTTCTGTGCTTGTGATGGGTCTGTTAAGATTTTCTATTTCTTCCTGGTCCAGTTTTGAAAAGTTGTACTTTTCTAAGAATTTGTCCATTTCTTCCACGTTGGCCATTTTATTGGCATATAATTGCTGATAGTCTCTTGTGATCCTTTGTATTTCTGTGTTGTCTGTTGTGATCTCTCCATTTTCATTTCTAATTTTATTGATTTGATTTTTCTCCCTTTGTTTCTTGATGAATCTGGCTAATGGTTTGTCAATTTTATTTATCCTTTCAAAGAACCAGCTTTTGGCTTTGTTGATTTTTGCTATGGTCTCTTTTGTTTCTTTTGCATTTGTTTCTGCCCTAATTTTTAAGATTTCTTTCCTTCTACTAACCCTGGGGTTCTTCATTTTTTCCTTTTCTAGTTGCTTTAGGTGTAGATTTAGGTTATTTATTTGACATTTTTCTTGTTTCTTGAGGTATGCCTGTATTGCTATGAACTTTCCCCTTAGGACTGCTTTTACAGTGTCCCACAGGTTTTGGGTTGTTGTGTTTTCATTTTCATTCATTTCTATGCAAATTTTGATTTCTTTTTTGATTTCTTCTGTGATTTGTTGGTTATTCAGCAGCGTGTTGTTCAGCCTCCATATGTTGGAATTTTTAATAGTTTTTCTCCTGTAATTGAGATCTAATCTTACTGCATTGTGGACAGAAAAGATGCTTGGAATGATTTCAATTTTTTTTTTTTTGATTTACCAAGGCTAGATTTATGGCCCTGTGATCTATCCTGGAGAAGGTTCCATGTGCGCTTGAGATTTATGGCCTTGTGTTTTCATTTTCATTCATTTCTATGCAAATTTTGATTTCTTTTTTGATTTCTTCTGTGATTTGTTGGTTATTCAGCAGCGTGTTGTTCAGCCTCCATATGTTGGAATTTTTAATAGTTTTTCTCCTGTAATTGAGATCTAATCTTACTGCATTGTGGACAGAAAAGATGCTTGGAATGATTTCAATTTTTTTTAAATTTACCAAGGCTAGATTTATGGCCTTGTGATCTATCCTGGAGAAGGTTCCATGTGCGCTTGAGAAAAAGGTGAAATTCATTGTTTTGGGATGAAATGTCCTATAGATATCAATTAGGTCTAACTGGTCTATTGTATCATTTAAAGTTTGTGTTTCCTTGTTAATTTTCTGTTTAGTTGATCTATCCATAGGTGTGAGTGGGTTATTAAAGTCTCCCACTATTATTGTGTTATGTTAATTTCTCCTTTCATACTTGTTAGCATTTGTCTTACATATTGCGGTGCTCCTATGTTGGGTACATATATATTTATAATTGTTATATCTTCTTCTTGGATTGATCCTTTGATCATTATGTAGTGACCTTCTTTGTCTCTTTTCACAGCCTTTGTTTTAAAGTCTATTTTATCTGATATGAGTATTGCTACTCCTGCTTTCTTTTGGTCTCTATTTGCATGGAAAATCTTTTTCCAGCCCTTCACTTTCAGTCTGTATGTGTCCCCTGTTTTGAGGTGCGTCTCTTGTAGACAACATCTGTAGGGGTCTTGTTTTTGTATCCATTCAGCCAGTCTTTGTCTTTTGGTTGGGGCATTCAACCCATTTACGTTTAAGGTGATTATTGATAAGTATGATCCCGTTGCCATTTATTTTATTATTTTGAGTTTGAGTTTATACACCCTTTTTGTGTTTCCTGTCTAGAAAATATCCTTTAGTATTTGTTGGAGAGCTGGTTTGGTGGTGCTGAATTCTCTCAGTTTTTGCTTGTCTGTAAAACTTTTGATTTCTCCTTCATATTTGAATGAGATCCTTGCTGGGTACAATAATTTGGGCTGTAGGTCATTTTCTTTCATCACTTTAAGTATGTCTTGCCATTCCCTCCTGGCTTGAAGAGTTTCTATTGAAAGATCAGCTGTTATCTTTATGGGAATTCCCTTGTGTGATATTTGTTGTTTTTCCCTTACTGCTTTTAATATTTGTTCTTTGTGTTTGATCTTTGTTAATTTGATTAATATGTGTCTTGGGGTGTTTCGCCTTGGGTTTATCCTGTTTGAAACTCTCTGGGTTTCTTGGACTTGGGTGATTATTTCCTTCCCCATTTTAGGGCAGTTTTCAACTATTATCTCCTCAAGTATTTTCTCATGGTCTTTCTTTTTGTCTTCTTCCTCTGGGACTCCTATGATTCGAGTGTTGTAGCATTTAATATTGTCCTGGAGGTCTCTGAGATTGTCCTAATTTAATTCGTTTTTCTTTTTTCCTCTCCGATTCATTTATTTCTACCATTCTATCTTCTAATTCACTAATCCTATCTTCTGCCTCTGTTATTCTACTATTTGTTGCCTCCAGAGTGTTTTTGATCTCATTTATTGCATTATTCATTATATATTGACTCTTTTTTATTTCTTCTAGGTCCTTGTTAAACCTTTCTTGCATCTCCTCAATCCTTGTCTCCAGGCTATTTATCTGTGATTCCATTTTGATTTCAAGATTTTGGATCAATTTCACTATCATTATTTGGAATTCTTTATCAGGTAGATTCCCCATCTCTTCCTCTTTTGTTTGGTTTGGTGGGTATTTATCCTGTTTGTTTATCTGCTGGGTATTCCTCTGTCTCTTCATCTTGTTTATATTGCTGAGTTTGGGGTGTCCTTTCTGTATTCTGGCAGTTTGTGGAGTTCTCTTTATTGTGGAATTTCCTCACTGTGTGTGGGTTTGTTCAGGTGGCTTGTCAAGGTTTCTTGGTTAGGGAAGCTTGTGTTGGTGTTCTGTTGGTGGAGCTGGATTTCTTCTCTCTGGAGTGCAATGAAGTGTCCAGTAATGAGTTATGAGATGTCTATGGTTTCGGGGTGACTTTGGGCAGCCTGTATATTGGAGCTCAGGGCTGTGTTCCTGTGTTGCTGGAGAATTTGCTTGCTATGTTTTGCCCTGGAACTTGTTGGCCCTTGTGTGGTGCTTGGTTTCAGTGTAGGTATGGAGGCGTTTGATGAGCTCCTGTCAATTAATGTTCCCTGGAGTCAGGAGTTCCCTGGAGTCAGGGTTTGGACTTAAGCCTCCTGCTTCCAGTTTTCAGTCTTATTTTTACCGTAGTCTCAAAACTTCTCCTTCTATACAGCACCATTGATAAAACATCTAGGTTAAAGATGAAAAGTTTCTCCACTGTGAGGGACACCCAGAAAGGTTCACAGAGTTACATGGAGAAGAGAAGAGGGAGGAGGGAGTTAGAGATGACCCGAATGAGATGAGGTGGAATCAATAGAGGAGAGAGTGCGCTAACCAGTAATCACTTCCTTATGTGCACTCCACAACTGGACCGCTCAGAGATGTTCACGGAGTTATACAGAGAAGAGAAGAAGGAGGAAGGAGACAAAGGTGACCAGGAGGATAAAAGGGGGGAATGAAAAGGAGAGAGATAGATCCAGCCAGTAATCAGTTCCCTAAGTGTTCTCCACCATCTGGAACACACAGAAATTCATAGAGTTGCGTAGAGTAGAGAGGGGTTAGGGAGGAGACACAGGCGACTTGGTGGAGAAAAAGGAGGAGAGAGCAGTCAAGCCAGTAATCTTGCTCCCAAGTAAAAAATGTGTACTGAAGATTGGGTTCTTAAAGGTACAAAACTGATAACAAATACCAAAAAGCAAAAATTAAAAATCTAGAGTAGAGTTTGGAATTTCAAAAATACAATGTTAAAGAAAAGAAGAAGAAAAAGAAAGAGAAAAAAACCCAAACAAACAAAGTCACAAAAATTATAAAGAAAATATAGGTACAAAATTGATAACAAATACTGAAAAGCATAAATTAAAAATCTAGAGTAGCGTTTGGAATTTCAGAAATACAATGTTAAAGAAAGGAAGAAGAGAAAGAAAGAGAAAAAAAGTCACAAAAATTATAAAAAAAATATATATGAAGTTTGCTTTTAAAAAAATAGGGTTTTTTTTTTTTTTGCAAAGTAATAGTAGGTTATAAAAGTGAAAATTAAAGAAGTAATAGAGGACCTAAAATTTTAAAAAAATTAAAAAAAAAGAAAGAATTATCATAAAAATACTAAAAATATATCTAGGACTTTCTCTGGTGTTGTTGTTAGTATTGTGGGGTCAGTTCATTTTCGGCTAGTTCCTTGGTCTGGCTTATATTTCTCAAGATCTATAGGCCCCTTCCTATGTAGTGGTACTAACGACAGGGTTTTAATCTATTGCCTGTCGCTTCCAAGGCGGTTCCCTCTGTTATAGCTTCTTCTGTTTGCTGGTCTCTTCAGTGTCTGATTTCTGCCCTGACACAAAGGGGGTGGTGGTGGACACTTTTTTTTTTTTTTTTTAGGCTCACTTGTTCAGTCGCGCTGTGGGGAGGGAGGGACGCTGCAAACAAATAACACTGGTGTGTGCTCGTAGTGCCTCAACCACACTGGGCCTGCCCCCCACTCATGGTGCGTGTACCCTCCCTACCCACACTGCTCAGGCTCTAGGTTGCTCTGCCGGGAACCATCTGAGGCTGGCCCTGGGCTGTATGCACCTCCCAGGTCTAAGCCTCTCAGGTTCAGGCACTCGGGTAGTTCTCAGAGGTGCAGACTCGCTTGGGCCTGCGTTTTGTGCCCTTCCCAGATCCGAGCAGCTCAGGTGATGATGTGTTTGGTGAGTGCAGTTGCTGCGACTTATCGCCTCCCTGCCGCTTGGTTTTCTGGGTGTACAACTGGCACACCTTCTCAGGAGGATGTTGACCGTCCAGAACCCCAAGAAGTCTTAGTTAGCAAGGAAGCCTGCTTACGGTTTTGAAGATAATGTCTCTCTGGGGCTGAGATTTCCCCCTTCTGGCTCTGGCTTTCTGTCACCGGAGGGGGATGGTCTGCAGCCGGCTATCTCTGTTCAGTCCTTTGTTCTGTGCGCGGGCCTGGCGGTGTCTTAGGTTAGGGCTGGCTTTTCGCGTGGTAGTTATCCCATAGTCTGGTTTGCTAGCCCAAATTAGTTAGCTCAGATAGTGCTCGGGGCATTCAGGCCAGATCCTTACTCTAAGCAATGCAGTCTGCGCCTCCCTGCCCAGCCCCCGGTTGCTAGTGGTGGGTGCAGGCGTCTGTGCTGCTTCTCTGCTGGTGGAGTTACCGTTGGGCTTGTACTCTGTGGGTTTTAATTGTTTATTTATTTTTCCTCCCTGTTATGTTGCCCTCTGTACTTCCAAGGCTCGGCACAGACTCGGCAGTGAGAGTGTTTTGTGGTGTTTGGAAACTTCTCTCTTTTTGAGACTCCCTTCCTGGGACACAGTTCCGTCCCTCCCTCTTTTGTCTCTTTGTCTTTTATATTTTTTCCTACCTCCTTTCGAAGACAATGGGCTGCTTTTCTGGGTGCCTGATGTCCTCTGCCAGCATTCAGAAGTTGTTTTGTGGAATTTACTTGGCATTTAAATGTTCTTTTGATGAATTTGTCAAGGGGAAAGTGGTCTCCCCGTCCTATTCCTCCACCATCTTGGCTCCTTCTCCTCTATGGGCTTTCTATTTTATTCCACTGATCTTTATTTCTGTCTTTGTGCCAGCACCATACTGTCTTGATGACTGTAGCTTTGTAGTATAGTCTGAAGTCAGGCAGGTTGACTCCTCCAGTTCCATTCTTCTTTCTCAAGATTGCTTTGGCTATTCGAGGTTTTTTGTATTTCCATACAAATTGTAAAATTATTTGTTCTAGTTCTGTGAAAAATAATGTTGGTAGCTTGTTAGGGATTGCATTGAATCTATAGATTGCTGTGGGTAGTATACTCATTTTCACTATATTGATCCATGGACATGGTATATTTCTGTTACCATGGTCTGATCCATGGACATGGTATATTTCTCCAGCTATTTGTGTCATCTTTGATTTCTTTCATGAGTGTTTTATAGTTTTCTATATATAGGTCTTTTGTTTCTTTAGGTAGATTTATTCCTAAGTATTTTATTACTTTCATTGCAATGGTGAATGGAATTGTTTCCTTAATTTCTCTTTCTGTTTTCTCATTGTTAGTGTATAGGAATGCAAGGGATTTCTGTGTATTAATGCTATATCCTGAAGCTTTACTATATTCATTGATTAGCTCTAGTAATTTTCTGGTGGTACCTTGGGGGTTTTCTATGTAGAGGATCATGTCATCTGCAAACAGTGAGAGTTTACTTCTTTTCCAATCTGGATTCCTTTTATTTATTTTTCTTCTCTGATTACTGTGGCTAAAACTTCCAAAACTATGTTGAATAGTAGTGGTGAGAGTGGGCACCTTTGTCTTGTTCCTGAGTTTAGCAGAAATGCTTTCAATTTTTCACCACTGAGGATAATGTTTGCTGTGGGTTTATCATATATGGCTTTTATTATGTTGAGGTATGTTCCTTCTATACTTGCTTTCTGTTTTTTTTTTTTTTTTAATCATAAATGGATGTTGAATTTTGTCAAAGGCTTTTTCTGCAGATATTGAGATAATCATATAGTTTTTATCTTTCAATTTGTTGATGTGGTGTATCACATTGATTAATTTGTGAATATTAAAGAATCCTTGTGTCCCTGAGATAAAGCCCACTTGGTAATAATGTATGATCTTTTTAATATGTTGTTGGATTCTGTTTGCTAGAATTTTGTTGATTTTTGCATCTATGTTCATCAGTGATATTGGCCTGTAGTTTTCTTTTTTTGTGTCATCTTTGTCTGGTTTTGAACACCTGTGTTTTTGAAAGGTCAACTATATTTGGTTTTTGTTGAGTGCAGTCTTGGTTAGCAGAGATTAAGAAAACAGCCCCCATCTTTAGGGAGATCAGAAATGAGTATGGACGACAGACAGATAAAATAGTGACAACAACACAAGGTGGTAAATGCTCTAATAAACCCCGGCCAACAATAATAGAAGCGTAAGTCCAAGAATTAAAGAGCCACCAATCATTTATTTAACAAATATCTACTAGGTACCTGTTAAGTACCAGGTACTGTGCTAGGTGTTGGAAATATTATGGTGGGCAAGACAGATCTTAAACAGCTTTAAGTACAGGTTGCACTTATCATAAACATAGAAGGGATTTTGAGGCCATGTGATATTACCCAATTATCCAATGAAAAATCCTCACCACAGCTTCTTGGCAAGTGCCAGTTACATTAATGTGGCCTATCTCCAGTAATAGGAAACATACGTTAATTTATGTCTAAAGTTGAATGATTAAAAGTGTTGACTAAGCTTTATTTGAATGAAACTGTGCCTCTGAGTAAAATTATACATTTCAGAGCTGAAAAGAACCTGTTAGTAAATGTAAATTCTTTCTCCTTTCCATGTGATGAAAAAGGCATTAACCTTCACTAAAGTATTAGCTCAAGGAAGATAGGGATTTTGTCTTTTGTCATAGCCTTTTGTTTATTCATAGACTTTACCATAGAACAGACTTTGGTATGTGATAGGCCCTAAGACAGGGAAGTCTGGTGTGCTGCAGTCCACGGGGTCGCAAAGAGTCAGACATGACTTAGCTATTGAACAGCAACAACAAAGGCCCTAAGTATGTATGTGAATGAGTGAATAATAGTGGTCATCGTATACCAAGCATAACTCTATCAAGCAGTGTAACTCTATATAACTCTATCATAACTATATCAAGCTCTTTACATAAATTATCTCATTTCTTTCTCACAATAAGATCGGAGTATTGACTAGTTCCCATCCTGCTGGTGGTCAACTGATAATAACTTGCTGAGGCTAACAGACTTAAGTGGTAAAGCTTAGGCTAAAGTTTTCTTTGTACCTTCTTATGGCCAGATGTCAGGCTTCCCCAGTAGCTCAGATGGTAAAGAATCTGCCTGCAATGCAGGAGACCCAAGTTTGATCCCTGGGTTGGGAAGATACCCTGGAGAAGGGAATGGCTACCCACTCCAGTATTCTTGTGGGGAGAATTCCATGGGCAGGGGAGCCTGGTGGGCTACAGTCCATGGGTTCACAAAGCGTTAGACACAACTAAACAACTAACACACACACACATGGCCAGTTGTCATTCTTGCTTGTACTCTGGAGACTTAGGATGTGAGAGCATTCCACAAACTTGTCTTTCTTTGCAAAGTAGGATAACTGGGCAAAGGCAGACAAAGGTATATTGAGGAAATAGTCAAGCAAAGGTTGAGCAATCTTTGTGGCACCACTGAGCCCAAGGAAACTCCATGGGGACCACGGCAAATATATTAAGGATGGTAATACAGCTGGCCAATTTCCTATTTTCTCTCAGATCCATATTCTGCCTTTCCTCATCCTTTTACATATCATAGATAATAATATATTACAAACTTTCTTATTGACTGGTTCCCATGTTGTGAGATGAATGGGATGTTTTGACAGAGGAAAGCAGAAGCCAAGATAATTTTGACTTTCTTAATCTTCTGGCAGTGGCTGTCTCCTTTGAGCCCTAGATCCTGCAAGATTACCTCTAACTTTGTGGTCCCACCTCTGACTGGCAGCTCCAACAGGGATTCCAGCTTCAGCCAGGCAGTTCCAGTAATGAGTTCTGACAAAGCTGCCTCTTCCTGTCATCCAGCTGAGACTAAGAATGAACTATCACCCAGTTGTTGCTAAAAAAGGGTTGCTTCCCCATCTCACGTTTAGGTTCTAAGCTCTTTCATCTTTTCTGTGACCAATTCCTTATATTAAATTCTCTCTGTTGAAAGACTTAAGGTTGTTTCTGTTTCCTCACCAGGTGGACTTGACTGATACACAGTTAAGTCTCCAAATTTCAAGGTCTTAGACAATATTGATTCATTTTTTGGTGTGTGGTTAAAACTCAATCAGTGTTCACTAGTCAGGCTGCCACATGATTCAGGACCCATGGACTCTTGTGACACTGCCTTTCTCTAAGGGCCTTGGAGCCCTCTCTTGGATGCTCCCATGGCAGAGGGGACTCCGAGTCAAGAATCACGCAAAAGAGGACTTTATAGGCCAGTCTTGGAAGAATCATATAACACTATCTTCCGCAATTCTTTGGGCAGAATGTTTAGAGACACTGATAAGTGTATTTTTTCTGTGGGTCCATGAGCAGGAGATAGGTTATATCACCATCTAGTCAATCTCCACTGCACTGGGATGCTGAGACTTTGGCTGAGCTGGGTCTGTGAGTGCACACACTTCTCTCTTCTCATCTCTTCCATTTGCTCTTCTCATCCTGCCTTATTCATACATAATTCAGTTGAAAGACCCTTAAGGAAACTCAATATGGTGTGATGCTTATGCTCTGGGGGTCAGGATGAAGTGTATATGAATATATTATTCACCAACCAGTCAGACCACAACATGCCCTTTCAAATCCTAGAACTTGGTACCTGGAAGCAGCCATGGGCAGACTGGTGATAGGTGAACATTCTCTCATACACTCCACTGAAGAAGGTAAGAATTTGCTTCCCTATGCTTTGACGGTGGTGTATCCTTTGCTATTCAAAGAGTGGATCCTGTCAGTCAGCAGAACCAACAACATCTGGGAGTTTATTTGAAATGTAGCATTTCAGGCTCCAGCCCAGCTTGACGGAATCAGGAACCCATAATTTAATAAGATCCCTGGGGATTTGTCCATGTCCGAGGTAAGAGAAACCCAAGTAAGACTGTAGGTGTTGCAAGAGGGCATCAGAGGGGCAGACACACTGAAACCATACTCACAGAAAACTAGTCAGTCTAATCACACTAGGACCACAGCCTTGTCTAACTCAATGAAACTAAGCCATGCCTGTGGGGCCACCCAAGATGGACGGGTCATGGTGGAGAGGTCTGACAGAATGTGGTCCACTGGAGAAGGGAATGGCAAACCACTTTAGTATTTGTGCCTTGAGAACTCTATAAACAGTATGAAAAGGCAAAATGATAGGATACTGAAAGAGGAACTCCCCAGGTCAGTAGGTGCCCAATATGCTACTGGAGATCAGTGGAGAAATAACTCCAGAAAGAATGAAGGGATGGAACCAAAGCAAAAACAATACCCAGTTGTGGATGTGACTGGTTATAGAAGCAAGGTCCGATGCTGCAAAGAGCAATATTTCATAGGAACCTGGAATGTTAGGTCCACGAATCAAGACAAATTGAAAGTGGTCAAACAGGAGATGGCAAGAGTGAATGTCAGCATTCTAGGAATCAGCAAACTAAAATGGACTGGAATGGGTGAATTTAACTCAGATGACCATTATATCTACTACTATGGGCAGGAATCCCTTAGAAGAAATGGAGTAGCCATCATGGTCAACAAAAGAGTCCAATGCAGTACTTGGATGCAATCTCAAAAACCACAGAATGATCTCTGTGCATTTCCAAGGCAAACCATTCAATATCACAGTAATCCAAGTCTATGCCCCAACCAGTAATGCCGAAGAAGCTAAAGTTGAATGGTTCTATGAAGACCTTCAAGACCTTTTAGAACTAACACCCAAAAAAGATGTCCTTTTCATTATAGGGGACTGAAATGCAAAAGTAGGAAGTCAAAAAACACCTGGAGTAACAGGCAAATTTGGCCTTGGAGAATGGAATGAAGCAGGGCAAAGACTAATAGAGTTTTGCCAAGAAAACACACTGGTCTTAGCAAACACCCTCTTCCAACAACACAAGAGAAGACTCTATACATGGACATCACCAGATGGTCAACACCAAAATCAGATTTATTATATTCTTTGCAGCCAAAGATGGAGAAGCTCTATACAGTCAGCAAAAACAAGACCGGGAGCTGACTGTGGCTCAGATCATGAGCTCCTTATTGCCAAATTCAGACTGAAATTGAAGAAAGTAGGGAAAACCACTAGACTATTCGGGTATGACCTAAATCAAATCCCTTATGATTATACAGTGGAAGTGAGAAATAGATTTAAGGGACTAGATCTGATAGACAGAATGCCTGATGAACTATGGACTGAGGTTCATGACATTGTACAGGAGATAGGTTTCAAGACCATCCCCATGGAAAAGAAATGCAAAAAGAAAAATGGCTGTCTGGGGAGGCCTTACAAATAACTGTAAAAAGAAGAGAAGTGAAAAGCAAAGGAGAAAAGGAAAGATATAAGCATCTGAATGCAGAGTTCCAAAGAATAGCAAGAAGAGATAAGAAAGCCTTCCTCAGCGATCAATGCAAAGAAATAGAAGAAAACAATAGAATGGGAAAGACTAGAGATTTCTTCAAGAAAATTAGAGATACCAAGGGAACATTTCTTGCAAAGATAGACTAGATAAAGGACAGAAATGGTATGGACCTAACAGAAGCAGAAGAGATTAAGAAGAGGTGGCAAGAATACACAGAAGAATTGTACAAAAAAGATCTTCATTACCCAGATAATCACGATGGTGTGATCACTCACCTAGAGCCAGACATCCTGAAATGTGAAGTCAAGTGGGCCTTAGAAAGCATCACTATGAACAAAGCTAGTGGAGGTGATGGAATTCCAGTTGAGCTATTTCAAATCCTGAAAGATGATGCTGTGAAAGTGCTACACTCAATATGCCAGCAAATTTGGAAAACTCAGCAGTGGCCACAGGACTGGAAAAAGTCAGTTTGCATTCCAATCCTAAAGAAAGGCAATGCCAAATAATGCTCAAACTGCTGCACAATTGCACCCATCTCACACGCTAGTAAAGTAATGCTCAAAATTCTCCAAGCCAGGCTTCAGCAATATGTGAACTGTGAACTTCCAGATGTTCAAGCTGGTTTTAGAAAGGCAGAGGAACCAGAGATCAAATTGCCAACATCCTCTGGATCATGGAAAAAGCAAAAGAGTTCCAGAAAAACATCTATTTCTGCTTTATTGACTATGCCAAAGCCTTTGACTGTGTGGATCACAATAAACTGTGGAAAATTCTGAAAGAGATGGGAATACCAGACCACCTGACCTGCCTCTTGAGAAACCTGTATGCAGGTCAGGAAGCAACAGTTATAACTGGACATGGAACAAATGACTGGTTGCAAATTCGGAAAGGGGTATATCAAGGCTGTATATTGTCACCCTGCTTATTTAACTTATATGCAGAGTACATCATGAGAAAAGCTGGGTTGGATGAAGCACAAGCTGGAATCAAGATTACTGGGAGAAATATCAATAACCTCAGATATGCAGATGACACCACCCTTATGCCAGAAAGTGAAGAGGAACTAAAAATCCTCTTGATGAAAGTGAAAGAGGAGAGTGAAAAAGTTGGCTTAAAGCTCAACATTCAGAAAACGAAGATCATGGTATCTGGTCCCATCACTTCATGGGAAATAGACGGGGAAACAGTGGAAACAGTGTCAGAGTTTATTTTTTTGAGCTCCAAAATCACTGCAGATGGTGACTGCAGCCATGAAATAAAAAAAATGCTTATTCTTTTGAAGGAAAGTTATGACCAACCTAGATAGCATATTGAAAAGCAGAGACATTACTTTGCCAACAAAGGTCCATCTAGTCAAGGCTATGGTTTTTCCAGTGGTCATGTATGGATGTTAGAGTTTGACTGTGAAGAAAGCTGAGCACTGAAGAATTGATGCTTTTGAACTGTGGTGTTGGAGAAGACTCTTGAGAGTCCCTTGGACTGCAAGGAGATCCAACCAGTCCATTCTAAAGGAGATCAGCCCTGGGTGTTCTTTGGAAGGGATGATGCTAAAGCCGAAACTCCAGTACTTTGGCCACCTCATGCGAAGAGTTGACTCATTGGAAAAGACTCTGATGCTGAGAGGGACTGGGGGCAGGAGGAAAAGGGGACGCCAGAGTATGAGATGGCTGGATGGCATCACTGACTCAATGGACGTGAGTTTGAGTGAACTCTGGGAGTTTGTGATGGACAGGGAGGCCTGGCGTGCTGCAATTCATGGGGTCGCAAAGAGTCTGACATGACTGAGTGACTGAACTGGATTGGGGATTTGTACGCATTAAAGTTTGGGAAGCATTAGTGTAATTTATAAAGTTAATACTTTGCTCAGCTAGTGTGACAGGCATCTATGCGGGACATATTGTGCTGTTTTATGGTTTCAGGAACTCCTGTCTGAACTCCCACAGAATAAACTCATCCTGCCTCGCCTCTTAGACAAACTAAGAAATTGGACAGCAGGAGCATGCTGATGTTCTAACACAAACATGAAGAAGAAAGAAAGAAAAGAAGAAGGAAGGAAGGCAGGGAGGGAGGGAGGAAGGGAAGGAGGGAAGGGAAGAAAGAAAGGTCAAGTTTATAGAGTAGAGTGGTCTTGGGGCCAGAAATGCCCAGATTGCCCAGGAGTGGACATGCATCAGTGAATATGCATGAGCATGAGTAAGAAACTTAAAACTGTCTCCTTTTTTTTTTAGAATTTACTCTCTAACTCTATTTTACTTCATATTGAGTTACGCTTCTCTGGTTACTTTTTTTTTTTATTGAAGTATAATTGATTTACAATGTTGTATTATTTCAGGTATATAGCAAAGTGATTCAGTCATACACAGTAGTACATATATATATATATACACACATACATACATATACATATATTCTTATTCAGATTCTTTTCCATTATAGGTTGTTACAAGATACTGAATATAGTTCCTTGTGCTATATGCTAGATCCTCGTTGCTTATCTATTTTATATACAATAGTTTGCCTCTGTTCATGCCAAACTCCTGATTTATCCCTGCCCCGACCCTTCGATAATCCATGTTTGTTTGCCATGTCTGTCAGTCTGCTCTGTAAACAAGTTCATTTTTCTCGACTCCACATAGTCGATATCATGTGATATTTGTCTTCCTCTGTGTGACTCACTTTACTTAGTACGATAACCCATATGTGTGCACTTAGTCGCTCAGTCATTTCCGACTCTTTGTGACCCCATGGAATGTAGCTCGCCAGGCTCCTCTGTCCATGGGGATTCTCCAGGCAAGAATACTGGAGAGGGTTGCCATGCCCTCCTCCAGGGGATCTTCCCGACCCAGGGATAGAACCCCCAGGTCTCCCGCATTGTGGGCAGATTCTTTACCATCTGAGCCACCAGGAAGCCCAAGAATACTGGAGTGGGTAGCCTATCCCTTTTCCAGGAGCTCTTCCCAACTCAAGAAGCAAACCAAGGTCTCTTGCATTGTAGGTGGATTCTTTACCAGCTGAGCTACCAAGGCAGTCAGATAATCAATATAAAATCCCCTATCTCCTGTTAACAGATTTGGGCCATAGGCAATGTGTCAACTCTTAGGAATCTCTGAAACAAACTGATTTTAATTTCTTCTTGCCTTCTCTGCCAGCATGACAATTGAAAATTCCTACTTATTCTTAAAACTGAGGTTAAATGCCAAATCTCCTATGATTCTCTGAATCCAAAGCTTACCCCAGGCCCTTGGTACCCTTCTAGACTGACCTTCCAGGGCATGAAGCTAGGGGTTGCCTTCCACTACTAGGCCCCCCATACCTCTGATAATCAATCCAGGCTGGCCTCTGACACTCTCCCGTTTTCCTGAGGGGAAAGCTACCAACTAAATCTTCAGGTAAATACATCATCACACTTTGGTGCTATAGGGAGAGCTTAAGGATGGTTCATGTGTTTTAACAGAGGACTTCTGCAGTCTTAAATGAAGTCCTGTAAGCACCTGAGGGAAGGCTTCTGCCCAGGTAGAGAGAAGCAGTGAGAAAGAGGCAGGGAATGAAAGGCTTTGCACACAGCCCTGCACACAGGGCTTTGTCCCAGACAAAGTGAACTTGGCAAAGACAAGTTCTCTCTTAGCCTG
This sequence comes from Bos javanicus, assembly GCF_032452875.1. Classification (NCBI taxonomy): domain Eukaryota; kingdom Metazoa; phylum Chordata; class Mammalia; order Artiodactyla; family Bovidae; genus Bos; species Bos javanicus. Next base: position 894,699 of record NC_083896.1, on the reverse strand, counting down.
GGTCTTCCTCAGGCAACACAGGGCAATAGTGCATTTATCCTATGGCTACATGTATCAGAGGGCAGAGAGATGCCTAAACACGACAGCTCTTAACCCAGGGACGGGTGGAGGTGGGAGGGAGGCAGCTGTGTGTGTGCTATGAGGGCATTGGTGCTGTATACTCACAGTGGTATTGAGTACTGGTATATTCACAGTTGGTTTATTCTAACCTTTATGGGCTGAGCAGGACTAATGGGCTTGTGTATTTTGGGAAACATTCCTTGGTGTTTCTAATTCATTTACCTGTGGATAACTGCCTTAAACGAATTGGTTGCTCTCATTTATTGATTCATTCATTTATATTGCAAACATGATGGACTGCACACACACAGGTGACTAAAACAGTCCCTACCCTCTAAATGCTTACAGTCCTGTTTGCTTGGACCTTGCCCATTTATGAATTAGTCTAATACTTGCCTGTCTTACCTCCACTTTACTCTGACCCTGGGAAGACTCTGCATCCCCTCCCCACTCTTGGGAGGGGGTGGTTGACTTATGATCCTTTAATAGACTTGAAGAAAGTAGGAAAAACCACTTGGAGAAGGAAATGGCAACCCACTCCAGTATTCTTGCCTAGAGAATCCTGTGGACAGAGGAGCCTGGTGGGCTGCCATCTATGGGATCACACAGAGTTGGACAAGACTAAAGCGACTTAGCATGCGTACATGCATTGGAGAAGGAAATGGCAACCCACTCCAGTATTCTTGCCTGGAGAATCCCAGGGACAGAGGAGCCTGGTGGGCTGCTGTCTATGGGGTCGCACAGAGTTGAACATGACTGAAGTGACTTAGCAGCAGCAACAGCAGCAGCAAGGAAAACCACTAGACCATTCAGGTATGACCTAAATCAAATGTCTTACGATTATACAGTGGAAGTGACAAATAGATTCAAGGGATTAGATTTGATAGACAGAGTACCTGAAGAACTGTGGATGGAGGTTTGTGACATTGTACAGGAGGCAGGGATCAAGACCACCCCCAAGGAAAAGAAATGCAAAAAGGCAAAATGGTTGTCTGAGGAGGCCTTACAAATAGCTGAAAAAGAAGAGAAGCTAAAGGAATAGGAGAAAAGGAAAGATATATCCATTTGGATGCAGAGTTCCAAAAACTAGCATGGAGAGATAAGAAAGCCTTCCTCAGCAATCAGTGCAAAGAAATAGAGGAAAACAATAGAATGGGAAAGACTAGAGATCTCTTCAAGAAAATTAGAGATACCAAGGGAACTTTCCATGCAAAGTTCCCTTGCACAATAAAGGACAGAAATGGTATGGACCTAACATAAGCAGAAGATATTAAAAAGAGGTGGCAAGAATACACAGAAGAACCGTACAAAAAAGATCTTCATGACCCTGATAACCATGATGGTGTGACCCAGAGCCAGACATCCTGGAATGCGAAGTCAAGTGGGCCTTAGGAAGCATCACTATGAATGAAGCTAGTGGAGGTGATAGAATTCCAGTGGAGCTATTTCAAATCCTAGAAGATGATGCTGTGAAAGTGCTGCAGTCAATATGCCAGCAAATATGGAAAACTCAGCAGTGACCACAGGACTGGAAAAGGTCAGTTTTCATTCCAATCCCAAAGGAAGGCAATGCCAAAGAATGTTCAAACTACCGCACAATTCATCTCACATGCTAGTAAAGTAATGCTAAAAATTCTCCAAGCCAGGCTTCAACAGTATGTGAACTTCCAGATGTTCAAGTTGAATTTAGAAAAGGCAGAGGAACCAGAGATCAAATTGCCAACATCCGCTGGATCATGGAAAAAGCAAAAGAGTTCCAGAAAAACATCTACTTTTGCTTTATTGACTATGCCAAAGCCTTTGACTGTGTGGATCACAATAAACTGTGGAAAATTCTGAAAGAGATGGGAATACCAGACCATCTGATCTGCCTCTTGAGAAATCTGTATGCAGATCAGGAAGCAACAGTTAGAACTGGACATGGAACAAATGACTGGTTGCAAATTCGGAAAGGGGTATATCAAGGCTGTATATTGTCACCCTGCTTATTTAACTTGTATGCAGAGTACATCATGAGAAAAGCTGGGTTGGATGAAGCACAAGCTGGAATCAAGATTACTGGGAGAAATATCAATAACCTCAGATATGCAGATAACACCACCCTTATGGCAGAAAGCGAAGAAGAACAGCCTCTTGATCAAAGTGAAAGAGGACAGTTTAAAAAGTTGACTTAAAACTCAACATTCAGAAAACTAAGATCATGGCATCTGGCCCCATCACTTCATGGGAAATAAATGGGAAAACAGTGGAAACAGTGACAGACTTTATTTTGGGGGTCTCCAAAATCACTGCAGATGGATTGCAGCCATGAAAATAAAAGATGCTTGCTCCTTGGAAGAAAAGCTATGACCAACCTAGATAGCATATTAAAAAGCTGACATTAAAAAGAAACATATTAACAAGAGACATTATTTTTCCAACAAAGGTCTGTCTAGTCAAGGCTATGGTTTTTCCAGTAGTCATGTACGGATGTGAGAGTTGGACTATAAAGAAAGCTGAGCACTGAAGAACTGATGCTTTTGAACTGTAGTGTTGGAGAAGACTTTTGAGAGTCCCTTGAACTATAAGGAGATCCAACCAGTCCATCCTAAAGGAAACAGTCCTGAATATTCATTGGAAGGACTGATGCTGAAGTTGAAGCTCCAATACTTTGGCCACCTTATGCAAAGAACTGACTCACAAAAGCCCCTGATGCTGGGAAAGATTGAAGGCAGGAGGAGAAGGGGATGACAGAGGATGAGATGTTTGGATGGCATCACTGACTCAATGGATATGAGTTTGAGTAAACTCTGGGAGTTGGTGATGGACAGGGAAGCCTGGCACGCTGCCATCCATGGGGTTACAAAGAGTAGGACATGACCGAGGACTGAACTGAACTGAATAGAATTGGGAAATTTGATATTATAACTAAAAGGAGTTTTGTTTCATCTGTTCTGGTTCCTCCCATTCTGTCAAAACACATTTGATAAGGAAACTGAGCCCTTTCTCTCCTTTTTAAATTAAAAGACTTTTTTTTTTTTTGAGCAGTTTTAGGTTTACAGAAAAAGTGAGCAGAAAATATAGAGAGTTCCTGTGTACCTCCTCACTCTCCACCCAGTTTCTCCTATTATTACATATTGTATTAGTGTGGTGCATTTGTTACAAATGATGAACCAATATGGATACATAATATTTTTGACTATAAGAGTTCATTCCTGGTATACAACCTACAGGTTAGGACAAATGTATAATTACATATACCCATAATTGCAGTGTCATACTGTATGGTTGCTGCTGCTGCTGCTAAGTCGCTTCAGTCGTGTCCAACTCTGTGTGACCCCATAGACAGCAGCCCACCAGGCTCCACCTTTCCTGGGATTCTCCAGGCAAGAACACTGGAGTGGGTTGCCATTTCCTTCTCCAATGCATGGAAGTGAAAAGTGAAAGTGAAGTCGCTCAGTCATGTCTGACTCTTAGCGACCCCATGGACTGCAGCCTACCAGGCTCCTCCGTCCATGCAATTTTCCAGGCAAAAGTACTGGAGTGGGGTGCCATTGCCTTCTCCGATACTGTATGGTTACACTGTCCTAAATAGTTACACTGTCCTAAAATCCCATCTGTAGCCCCCTTTGCTCATTTATCTTGATGTTCTCAGGGTCTGCCTCCCTGCCTCCCTACCTCCCCTGCCCATGCCACAAGGTAAGATTGCACTCCCCTGGATGCAGATCAAGGTGCAGCTTATATTCAGGTCACCTTGCCCCACCCCAGTATCTTGGCTATCTCACTACCCAGTCATCTCTAAATTTCCGCTGAACTTGACAAAAAAATTCACCCTGCCTGCTCAGTGGAAAGACCCACAGGGAGATGAGTAAGATTGGATCTCTAGGCTCTGAAAGTTACAAAAAATCCAGCTAGCTAGCAGGGCGATTAAATTTTCTGCTGAACAGCCTCAGGGAATTTCTCAAGAAATGCCAAGATTGTGGAATGGCTTTTCTTTAATCTTTATGACTCATTCCTCCTAAGCCAGCCCTAGTCCTTTAATGAAGCTTTTTTTTTTTTTTTGCAGATGTAATTTTAGTGGTGCTACAATGTGTCTAATGAAGTAATAATTTGTGGGTGTGCAGGGTGTTATGAGGCAGCAGGAGGCCAGTTTAGGCAGTTCCTGCAGGAAGCAAAGCCAAGGTACCCACCCCATTTAGAAGATGCGCATTTCCCAGGCCCCACTGGCTGTTGCATGTTTGGCATTTGGAAACCCATGGTTGGCAAGGATCCGAACAATATATTCTATATTTCATCTTTCAAATCATTGTTCCAGGAAGGCAGCAGGGCAGACAGTAATCATTCCAGTTTGAACGATATTATCTGAACCTGCTGACAACAGGTTCTACTGGGCTTGGGACCTGCTAGGTTTCTCCTTAGAAGGACACTGATCTTTGGAAGGCAAGAAAGAAGTAAGATTCTTCATGGTCTGCAAGGCCACTCCACGTGACAGTTCAGGAGGCCAGGACCGTTCTCAGGTCTCGTCCAGGCCCTCCTGCTGCTGTTCCCCCATTCCAGATTCCATGACCTCTGCTACAGACGCCCCCTTCTCCCCCACTTCCCCTATCACAGAATGCTTCATAACCAATTGTCACTTGCTCCTTACTTGTCCACAGGCCCCTTTGGGCTGTTTCCTCACTGAGATCTGGACAGCTCTCTCTACAATAATGTTGGCAAAGTATACAGATTAGTTGAACAAATGAATGAACTGAATGGCTGTAATGGTTCTTTACCTTCATGAATGGCCCTTCTGTGCTGTAAAACAGAAGCCTCAACGCAATTCATACTTTCTCTCTTTTGAGCACAAGCTCATTCCATTTGGTCACCAAGTCCATCAGTTTAAATCCTAAAATATCTCCCAAACCCTCTTCATTACTTTGTCCCTACCTGAGTTTAGATTCTGAGCATCTATTGTGAGGGTTGCCACATAAAATACAGGATGCCCCATTACATTTGAATGTTAGGAAAACAACACATTAATTTTTTTTAGTATAAGTTTATCCCAAATATTGCAAGGGACTTAATGCTAAAAATTTTTCATAGCTTATGTGAATTTCAAATGTAATTTGGTGGTCCTGTATTTAAATTTTCTTGTTATAAAATAATACATTTTATTGTTATAAAATACATAAAATTTTACTCATTTAGCCATTTTCACGTGTACAATTCAGTGGTGTTAAGTACATTCACAATATGCCACCACCACCACTGTCCATTTCCAGAACTCTTCCATCATCCCAAATAGAAATTGTACCTCTTATAAAACAAACCCTCACTCCCCACTCGCTACATTCTCTAGTAACATTTACTAGATGTTACTACAGTACATCTACAGCACTATTACTTCCTGTCTATATGAGTTTGCCTATTCTAGGTACTTATGTAAGATGAGTCATACAATATTTGTTTTTATGTATGTGGTCTGTTTCACTTAGTGTAATATCTTTCAGGTTCACCCATGTTGTAGCATATACAAGGTTTTCATTCCTTTTTAAATTTAAATAATATTCCATTGCATGTGAATACCATGTTTTGTTTATCCATTCATCTGTTGTTCCATCTTTTGGCTATTGCAAATAATTCTGCTATAAACACTGGTATGTACGTATTTGAGTCCCCGCTTTTCCTGGTGGCTCAGAGGGTAAAACATCTGCCTACAATGTGGAAGACCAGGGTTTGATCCCTGGGTCAGAAAGATTCCCCTGGAGAAGGAAATGGCAGCCCACTCCAGTATACTTGCCTGAAAAATCCCATGGACAGAGGAGCCTGGTAGGCTACAGTCCATGGGGACATGACTGAGTGACTTCACTTTCTTTCACTTTTTAAATTCTTTTGGGTATATACCTAGACATGGAATTGCCAGATCATAGGGTAGTTCTATGCTTAACTTTTTGAGGAACTGTCAGTCTGTTAGCACATCATCAGCAGCGCTCATTTCCACGATTCTCATGCCCATATGTTAAAGGATCAACTATAACTGAAAGCTCAGCTGCCAAAGAAGCTGCCACCAAGGTGAGGTGGGCTTCTGTGTCTACCTTGCTGATGAGAACTGGTTTTAATTTAGTAGTGGCACAGCAAGGATTGAAATAGCTAGCAAGCATTCTCAATGTTGGAAGAGTTCAATATTTGACATCAAAATCATAGCAATCAACATTACATCTTTAAAATTATCATGTAAATAAGTAAGACCAGAATAATATCTGCATAGGTCAAACTAATATAGAAGGTACTGATAGGTATTGTATCAGCAGGTTAACCAAGAACACATCCAAGAGTTGATTTCTGATTGTCCAAATTTTGAACAAAAAATTCATTCAACAAATCGAGTAGACCAGCTAAAGCAAAAACTCGTAATGCAATATGAAAATCTTCTCTGGTAATTAAATAGCCCCAAACTGGAGGCAAGCCAATTTTCACTCACAAAACATCTGGAATTGTCCATGGATTTTCACATAGGCCTGGTTGTGCTTTCCTAGCCCTGTCATTGCCTGGACCCTTGGCAGTGAAGACCACCTTTTTCCCCCCAAGAAGGCCCTCCAGTTAATTTTTAAAAGTTTGTCATTTGGGTGCTTTATTGTCTCTTCATGTATCTAATAACTTATTTTACTCATTTGTTACTTGTAATTATGAGAGCTATAGTTTTATTTCTAGAAATTCTATTTTTAACTACTCATTATTTTCCTTTATTTTTTCATTAAAATTATTAATTTATTTATTTGGTTGCACTGGGTCTTAGCTATGGCACATGGGGTCTCTAACTGCAGCAAACTCTTAACTGTGGCACGTGGTATCTAACTCCCTAGCTAGGGATCGAACCTGGGCTCCCTGCATTGGGATCTGGGAGCTTTAGCCACTGGTCCACCGGGGAAGGCCCTCATTGTTTTTCATAGTGACACTCTTTTCTTAGAGTTTATTCCTTCACTGATTAATTTAAATATGCGTATGCCATAACTTTTAGAGTTACGTTATACTATCTCAAGTCTTTAGGGTTCTAATCCTGGTATTCACTGTGTCTGTTAATTCATGCATAGTTTTTCCTTATGTGTTTTTTAAAAATTTTGATTGTGAGGTCATCATTTGATTGATGAGACTAGCTTATGGCCTGGATTGTGAAAGTCTCCTCCTAGAGAGATGTTCCATTTAATTCTGGGGTATCACTGGCTTGGTGAAAATTGTATCACTGGTTGCATAAACTGTTATAAGAATTTCTTGGTCTAGATGTTCTGGGACCGTGAGAATAACTAAAAATGAAATAGCCAAGAGAAAAGCAAAACCAAAGCCCCATGAAATAAATCTCCAGGTTTTCCATCTCAACTGAAAGTATTTTATTTTAATATTTTTCCTCATTTAGAGCCTAGGGAAAAAGTAGTGATGTTCCTTGTTATTCAGGACTGGTGGATGGATTTTTCTTTTCTAGGTCACCATTTTTACTGAACATCCTGCTTATAGATGATCCTGGCTCTGTGTTTGGGTCTTAGGTCCAATTTCCTAGTCTTTGCAAAACTAAAAACTTATCTCCAGATCTTACAAGGTGGCAAAACCTAAGCCCTTAAGTTACTGAGTTCTATCATCTTCCTTGGAAGCTCCAGAGTCTCAGTATTCTAACTACTCTGAGCCTTTCTCTTGCCTCTATGTATCTTTCTTCTTGTGTGTTCATCTATGTGTGTGTGTATTGCTTTATTCAGTTGGTTCTATTCCATTTTGTCAACGGTTTCCTTTGCTGTACAAAAATTTTTCAGTTTAATTATGTCCCATTTATTTTTGCTTTCATTTCTTTTTCCTTAGGATACAGAGTTAAAAAAAGATCCCCTATGATTTATGTCAAAGAATGTTTAGCCTATGTTCTCTTCTAGGAATTTATGGTTTCAGGTCTTACATTTAGGTCTTTAATCCATTTTGAGTTTATTTTTGTGTGTGCTATTAGAGAGTGTTCTGATCTCATTCTTTTACATGGAGCTACCTAGTTTTCCCAGAACCACTTATTGAAGAGATTGTCTTTTCTCCATTGTATATTCCTGCCTCCTAAGAAGAAAGAAAGAAAGAAAGAAAGAAAGAAAGAGAAGTCACTCAGTCCTGTCCGACTCTTGGCGACCCCATGGACTGTAGTCCACCAGTCTCCTCCGTCCATGGGATTCTCCAGGCAAGAATACTGGAATGGGTTGCCATTTCCTTCTCCAGGGGATCTTCCCGACCCAGGGATCGAACCCAGGTCTCCTTCATTGCAGGCAGTCTTTAACCTCTGAGCCACCAGGGAAGCCCAAGCTTGCCTCCTAAGCTGGAGATTAATTAACCATCAATGTGTGGGTTTATTTCTGGGCTCTCTATTCTGTTCTATTGATCTATGTGTCTGTTTTTGTACCAGTACCATGCTGTTTTGATTACTGCTACTATGTGGTGTAGTCTGAATTCAAGGAGGATAATATCTCCAGCTTTACTTTGGCTATTCTGGGTCTTTTGTGGTTGCATATAAATTTAAGGATTAATTTTTCCAGTTCTGTGAAAATATCATGAGCATTTTGATAGCAGTTACATTAAATCTGTAGATTTTTCTGGGTAATATGGCCATTTTAACAATATTTATTATTCCAATCCAAGAATATAGTATATCTTCTCAGTTTTCTGCATCATTTTCAAATTTCTTCATCAAAGTTTTTATAGTTTTCAGAGTATAGGTTTTCACCTTCACCATAAGTGTACAGAAAAGGCAACAAATATTAATCTTGTTTGCAGAATTCATCTATTAGTTTTAATGGCTTTTGAGTGGAGATATTTTGTTTTTGTTCAGTCACTAAGTTGTGCCTGACTCTTTGTGCCCCATGGACTGCAGCACACCAGGCTTCTCTGTCCTTCACTATCTCCCAGAGTTTGCTCAAATTCGTGTCCATTAGTCAGTGATGCTATCTAACCATCTCATCCTCTGCTGCTCCCTTCTCCTTTTGCCTTCAACCTTTCCCAGCATCAAGGTCTTTTCCAATGAGTCAGTTCTTCACATCAGGTAGCCAAAGTAATGAAGCTTCAGCTTCAGCATCACTACTTCCAATGAATATTCAGGGTTGATTTCTTTTAGGATTGACTGGTTTTGATCTCCTTGCAGTCCAAGGGACTCTCAAAAGTTTTTTTCCAGCTCCACGGTTTGAAAGCATCAATTCTTTGGTGCTCAGTCTTCTTTATGGTCCAACTCACATCCGTATATGACTACTGAAAAAACTATAGCTTTGACTCTATGGAAATTTGTCATCAAGCGATGTCTCTGCTTTTTAATATGCTGCCTATATGTCATACCTTTCCTTCTAAGGGGCAAGCATCTTTTAATTTCATGGCTGTAGTCACCATCTGCAGTGATTCTGGAGCTCAGGAAAATAAAATCTGTCACTGCTTCCACTTATTCCCCTTCTATATGTGATGAACCTGAATGAAGTGATGAGCCTGAATGCCATGATCATAGTTTTTTGAATGTTGAATTTTAAGCCAGCTTTTTCACTCTCCTCTTTCACCCTCATCAAAAGGCTCTTTAGTTCCTCTTCACTTTCTGCCATTAGAGTGGTATCATCTGCATATCTGAGGTTGCTGATATGGATTTATATGTATAGAATCATGTCATCTCCAAATAATTACAATTTTAGTGTTTTCCCTTCCAATTTGGATGTCTTTTATTTCTCTTTCTTGTCTGACTGCTGTGGCTAGGATATCCAATACTATGTTAAATAGAAATGGTGAGCGTGGGCATCCTTTCTTCCTCCTGATTTGAGTAAAGGATTTCAAGTTTTCACTATAGAATAAAAAATTGTTAGTTGTGAGTTTGTCATAAATGGTTGCTATTGTGTTGAGATATATTTCCTCTGTACCCACTTTTTTCCTTCTTTCTTTTTTAAATTGAAGTATAATTGATTTAATATTTTGTCATAGCTTCTGGTGTACAGCAAAGTGATTGCTCTGTTCAGAATGTCTATTTCTTCCTGATTCAGTCTGATTGCTTGTTTCCAGAAATTTGTCCATTTCTCCTAAGCTGTCCAATTCTTGGTAAATAACTGTAGTATTCTTTTATTATTCTTTATATCTTAAACTTAATTTGATGAGCCACATTCATCATTTGCTTTAGAAAGTAATTATTTCATTCATAGGTTACACTTTTTATTTCTTATCTAATTTATTGATCATTTTATAAATACTTCATTAAATAATACTGGTAATAGTGGTCTAATTCAATTTACTATATTATAATCAGCTCAATTCCAGAAAAATAAGTGACCCAATCAAAAAATGGGCCAAAGAACTAAATAGACATTTCTCCAAAGAAGACATACAGATGGCTAACAAACACACGAAAAGATGCTCAACATCACTCATTATCAGAGAAATGCAAATCAAAACCACTATGAGGTACCATTTCATGCCAGTCAGAATGACTGCAATCCAAAAGTCTACAAGCAATAAATGCTGGAGAGGGTGTGAAGAAAAGGGAACCCTCTAACACTGTTGGTGGGAATGCAGTCTAGTACAGCCACTATGGAGAACAGTGTGGAGATTCCTTAAAAAACTGGAAATAGAACTGCCTTATGACCCAGCAATCCCACTACTGGGCATACACACTGAGGAAACCAGAATTGAAAGAGACACGTGTACCCCATTGTTCATTGCAGCACTGTTTATAATAGCCAGGACATGGAAGCAACCTAGATGTCCATCAGCAGATGAATGGATAAGAAAGCTATGGTACATATACATAATGGAGTATTACTCAGCCATTAAAAAGAACACATTTGAATCAGTTCTAATGAGGTGGATGAAACTGGAGCCGATTATACAGAGTGAAGTAAGCCAGAAAGAAAAACACCAATACAGTATACTAATGCATATATATGGAATTTAGAAAGATGGTTAACAATAACCCTGTATACGAGACAGCAAAAGAGACACTATGTATAGAACAGTTTTTTGGACTCTGTGGGAGAGGGAGAGAGTGGGATGATTTTGGAGAATGGCATTGAAACATGTATAATATCATATATGAAACAAGTCGCCAGTCCAGGTTTGATGCATGATACAGGATACTTGGGGCTGGTGCACTGGGACGACCCAGAGGGATGGCACGGGGAGGGAGGAGGGAGGAGAGTTCAGGATGGGGAACACTTGTATACCTGTGGCGGATTCATGTTGATATATGGCAAAACCAATACAATATTGTAAAGTTAAAAAAAAAATTAAAAAAAAATATAAATCTTAAAAGTTCTTTCTCCATTAAGTAAAATGCAGACTGCTCTGAATAAGTATTATTTAATTGACCTGAAACATTTTAGAAGCATACTCACAGGTTATGAGGTAAAATCTTGGGATCATTCAACATGAATATAGATGGATAGAGCTTAATAACCCTATGTAATTCCAGTGATTTGGTTTTGCCTATGATTTTTACAGATAAGATCATCATCTAACAATGAGGTCTCCTGTCTATCTGAATAAGAGAAGTGGCCACTGGAGGCCATGAGTACTAAATACTAGTGAATATAGGCCAAGTAGCCACTATATAGTGTCTTAATTAAGGCCAAGTCAAAACTGAAACTAACTTAGCATGGACATGGGGATGGTTAGCAATTCAACAGACCCTGCAACTAAGAGACCAATAATAAAGGACTTGTTATGGGAATGCAGACAGGTGTTTGAAGAATGGCAAGCTGGGATGTGCATCCTTTTTAAAATGTGGTTTGGGGTTTTATATCTACACCATAGCTCCTGGGCACTTGAAATATGTATATTCATATTCAGTAGATTTCAGCCAATATTTAGTGAATCCTTGATGTGTACTAGGGCACTGTGCAGTGGGGTAGGGATACACAGATCATCAAGATCCCTGACACCTCCCCTGGTCCCAGAGAACCACAGGATTACTGCAGGTGGGCAGAACCCCTCCCCCCAACCAAAAAAACAAAAACAAAAACAAAAACACCAAAACAGTAAAGAACAATAGAAAAAGTTGCTAAAATAAAACACTTTTCCCACAACTGTTTCATGTTTTCTCCTGTAATCCTTTCAACAACCTGATGAGATACATTATTATTTCCATGTTAGAATTAAAAAATACTGAGATAGGCTTCCCTGGCAGTCCAGAGGTTAAGACTGCAGACTTCCAAAGCAAGGGGTACAGGTTTGATCCCCAGTCAGGGAACTAAGATCCCACATGCTATGGGGGATGCCCCCCCCAAAAATACTCTTAAAAAACCACTGGGATACACTTTATGCCTTGGTTTGTAATTTAGAATGTTTTTAGGTATCAGAAGACAAAACTGAGAGAACTAGACAAGGTGTCAGATGATAGGAATTGGCAGGGATTCTGAAGAACTGGGGCCAATGTGCTTTACTTGAGGATGTTCAAAGTCAAGACTAACCAAAATAAAAACAACCTTGTAGGCTGCCGGATCTCAAACAAAACAAAGCTGTAGGATAGGTGCAGCAGCCAGTTTCTGATGTCTGCTCTGTTCCATCACAGCCACCAAATTCTGCAGATGGGGAAGAAAGCTAAGGCTCCTTGATGACTCTAGCTTTCAGCCTTCTTACCCCCCAACCCCTGAGAAGTGGGAGCAAGAACATCAAAGGCGTCTAAGATAAGTAATAACACTCCTCCCACTCTAGTAGATTGTAAAGTGTGTTGCAAAGTACCAGTGATTAAAACCATATAGCTTTGGATTTAGAAAATTCATCATTGCAATAGAATAGGAATTTCAGAAATTCAAAATTGTACAAAGCTTTATAACATGTTAGAAACAGTATCACAATAGGGAACAGATTTACTATTCAATGTTTTGAAGAAATCGAATCTCAGTAGGGAAGAGAGTAAATTCAGAGCTAGACACTACAATAGATTCTCAGTAAGTCAAAGAATGAATGATTTAAAAACCACCTGTCAAAAAGAGCTTAAGGTAAACAAATTAGCTTGATTGAATGCTACTGAAGACTGTCATGGGACATCTTGAATGTCAGTATTACCTAACTCCTGGGGCACATTCCATGTACAAAAATCTGTGGTAGCCAAAAATGCTGTAAAACACATATCAAAAAGAAACTAAATAGATTAGAGAAATTTATATCTGAAGAAGAATAAATATGATATAAATATATAACATTGTCATTTGATTCCACTTTGAGTGTAGTAAGAAAGGAACAGATGTTTTTGCTGATGGAAAAAAGTGCAGTATCTTATTACATTATAAAATGTCCATCCTCAGAGTAATTAACAGCATACAAATAAGAACAACTTGGAGGTACTATTATATCCCCATTAAAGTAATAAAGCCAGTGGTAAAATCCAGTGATGACAAGTCAGGAGGAGAAATAAGTTCCCAAGAAATTGTATATTTGTCTGGTCTCTTTCGAGAGCAATGTGGTTTTCTCTCTCAAGGACTATGAAAGTGCTAATATGTTTTGATCAAACAATTCCTTGCTCCCACAAATAAATATTTTTAATGCCTAAAATGTTTATAACAAAATCAATTATAAAAATATAAAGGGAAATAAATAAATACATATATAGCTACTTAAATGGCAAAAGTGTGAATGATATAAAGTGAAAGATTAAAATATGGAACAATGTTCTGTGCTGACTTCATTGATAGATAATAGAATTTTGAGTCATTTGAGACATACCAAAGGCTATAATAAAGGTCATATATGACAAACCCACAACTAATATCATATTTAGTGGTGAAAAGCTGAAAGTATTTTCTCTAAGATCAGGAACAAGACAAGAAAGTCCTCTTTTGCCACTTTCATTCAACATAGTTTTGGAAGCCTTATCCACAGCAGTCAGGGAAGAAAAAAAAAGGAATATAAATTAGAAAAGAAGAAGTAAAACTGTCACTATTTGCAGATGACATGATGCTATGCATAAAAAATCCTAAAGATACTTCTAGAAAACTACTGGAGCTCATCAATGAATTTGGTAATGTTGCAGGATACAGCATCAATGCACAGAAATCTGTTGCACTTCTGTACACTAACAACAATAGATAAGAAAAAAATTAAGGAAACAATCTCATTTACCATTGCATCAAGAAGAATAAAATGTCTAGGCATAAAGCTACATAAGGAGGTAAAACAGCTGTACTCTGAAAACTGTAAGACACTGATGAAAGAAATGGAAGATGACACAAATAGATGAAAAGATATACCATGTTTTTGGATGGGAAGAATTAATATTGTCAAAATGACTATACTACTCAAAGCAATGTACAGATGCAGTGCAATTCCTGTCAAATTATCCCTATCAAGTTATCAGTGGCATTTTTCACAGAGCTAGAATAAAAAATATTAAAATTTGTATGAAAATACAAAATACATCAAGTAACCAAATAAATTGTAAGAAAGGAAAATGGAGCTTGAGGAACCAGGCTCCGTGACTTCAAACTATGCTATAAAGCTATAGTAATCAAAACAGTATGGTACAGGAACAAAAACAGACTCATAGAAAGTGAAAGTTAAGTTGCTCAGTCCTGTCAGACTCTTTGTGACCCTACGGACTGTAGCCTACCAGGTTCCTCCATCCATGGGATTTTCCAGGCAAGAGTACTGGAGTGGGGTGCCATTTCCTTCTCCAGGGGATCTTCCCAACCCCAGGTCTCCTGCATTGCAGGTAGATGCTTTACTGTATGAGCCACCAGGGAATTTATAGATCAATGGAACAAGAGAGAAAGCCCAGAAATAAATCAATACACCTATAGTCAATTAATCTACAACAAAGGAGGCAAGACTATACAACGGACAGCCTCTTCTATAAGTGGTACTGGGAAAACAGAGCAACCAATGTAAAAATAAGGATTTAGAATATTCTCTAACATCATACACAAAAACAATCTGAAAATGGATTAAAGAACTAAATGTTTAAGACTGGATACTCTAAAACTCTTAGAGGAAAACAGGCAGAACCATCTTTGACATAAATCACAAAAATATCTTTTTAAATCCACATCCTAGAGCAGTGGCAGATGCATGTTGATGTATGGTAAAACCAGTACAATATTGTAAAGCAAAAAAAAAAAAAAAAAGGAAGAAAGAAAGAAAATAAAAACAAAAATAGACAAATAAAGATAACATAATTAAGTTAAAGGCTTTTACACAGCAAAGAAAACTGTAAACTAAAGAAAACAAACAAACAAACAAACAAAAAATCCCACAGAATGTGGAAAATATTTGCAAACAAAGCTACCAACAAGGGATTAACCTCCAAAATATACAATTTTTGCAGTTCTATTTAAAAATTCCAATCAAAAAATGGGCAGAAGATCTATATAGAAATGTCTCCAAAGAAGATGTACAGATGACAAAAAAAAAGCACATGAAAAGATGCTCAATTTCATTAATAATTGTAAAAGTGAAAGTCGCTCAGTTGATTCCAACTCTTTGCGACCGCATGGACTATACAGTCCATGGAATTCTCTAGGCCAGAATACTGGAGTGGGTAGCCTTTCCCTTCTGCAGGGGATCTTCCCAACCCAGGGATCAAACCCAGGTCTCCTGCATTACAGGCAGATTCTTTACCAGCTGAGCCACAAGGGAAGAAATAATTGGAGAAATGCAAATCAAAACTACAATGAGGTATGACATAACACCAGTCAGAATGGCCATCATTAAAAAAATGTACAAACAATAAATGCTGGAGAGGTTATGATGAAAAGGGATCCCCCTACACTGCTGGTGAAAATGTAATTTTGGTGTAGCCACTATGGAGAACAGTATGGAGGTTCCTTAAACAGCTAAAAATAGAACTTCCATATGATCCAGCAATCCCACCCTTGGGCATATACCTGGAGAAATCCACGATTCAAAAAGATATGTGCACCCTAAGGTTCCTTTTCTTTTTAGTGCGGGTGGCTGAGACCGGCACATTTAGCGCTGCTGAGAGGAGCTACCCCACGTCCGAGGTCAGGGGCAGAAGCCGGGAGGACCCTATGCCCGAAGAGAGGCGGCCAGGAGGACCTACCCCACGCCCGAGGCCAGGGGCCACAGCCAGGAGGAGAAACCCCATCTCCAAGGAGTGGTGGCTGCGTGGGCACAGGAGGGCCTAGAGGAGCTATTCTACATTCAAGGTCAGAAGGGGTGGTGGTGAGGAGAAATGGTATGGACCTCACAGAAATGGTATGGACCTCATCCAAGGTAAGGAGCACCGGCTGCGCTTTGCTGGAGTATGCGTGAAGAGATACCCCACGTCAAAGGTAAGAGAAACCCAAGTAAGATGGTAGGTGTTGCAAGAGGGCATCAGAGGGTAGACACGCTGAAACCATACTCACAGAAAACTAGTCAATCAATCTAATCACACTAGGACCACAGCCTTGTCTAACTCAATGAAACTAAGCCATGCCTGTGGGGCCACCCAAGACGGGTGGGTCATGGTGGAGAGGTCTGACAGAATGTGGTCCACTGGAGAAGGGAATGGCAAACCACTTCAGTATTCTTGCCTTGAAAACCCCATGAACAGTATGAAAAGGCAAAATGATAGGATACTGAAAGAGGAACTCCCCAGGTCAGTAGGTGCCCAATATGCTACTGGAGATCAGTGGAGAAATAACTCCAGAAAGAATGAAGGGATGGAGCCAAAGCAAAAACAATACCCAGTTGTGGATGTGGCTGGTGATAGAAGCAAGGTCTGATGCTGTAAAGAGCAATATTGCATAGGAACCTGGAATGTCAGGTCCATGAATCAAGGCAAATTGGAAGTGGCCAAACAGGAGATGGCAAGAGTGAATGTCAGCATTCTAGGAATCAGCGAACTGAAATGGACTGGAATGGGTGAATTTAACTCAGATGACCATTATATCTACTACTGCGGGCAGGAATCCCTCAGAAGAAATGGAGTGGCCATCATGGTTAACAAAAGAGTCTGAAATGCAGTACTTGGATGCAATCTCAAAAATGACATAATGATCTCTGTTCGTTTCCAAGGCAAACCATTCAATATCACAGTAATCCAAGTCCATGCCCCAACCAGTAACACTGAAGAAGCTGAAGTATAATGGTTTTATGAAGACCTACAGGACCTTTTAGAACTAGCACCCAAAAAAGATGTCCTTTTCATTATAGGGGACTGGAATGCAAAAGTAGGAAGTCAAAAAACACCTGGAGTAACAGGCAAATTTGGCCTTGGAATATGGAATGAAGCAGGGCAAAGACTAAGAGTTCTGCCAAGAAAATGCACTGGTCATAGAAAACACCCTCTTCCAACAACATAAAAAGAAGACTCTACACATGGACATCACCAGATGGTCAACACGGAAATCAGATTGATTATATTCTTTGCAGCCAAAGATGGAGAAGCTCTATACAGTGAACAAAAACAAGACCAGGAGCTGACTGTGGCTCAGATCATGAACTCCTTATTGCCAAATTCAGACTGAAATTGAAGAAAGTAGGGAAAACCACTAGACTATTCAGGTATGACCTAAATCAAATCTCTTATGATTATACAGTGGAAGTGAGAAATGGATTTAAGGGCCTAGATCTGATAGATAGAGTGCCTGATGAACTATGGACTGAGGTTTGTGACATTGTACAGGAGATAGGGTACAAGACCATCCCCATGGAAAAGAAATGCAAAAAGGCAAAATGGCTGTCTGGGGAGGCCTTACAAATAGCTGTGAAAAGAAGAGAAGTGAAAAGCAAAGGAGAAAAGGAAAGATATAAGCATCTGAATGCAGAGTTCCAAAGAATAGCAAGAAGAGATAAGAAAGCCTTCCTCAGCAATCAATGCAAAGAAATAGAGGAAAACAACAGAATGGGAAAGACTAGAGATCTCTTCAAGAAAATTAGAGATACCAAGGGAACATTTCATGCAAAGATGGGCTCAATAAAGGACAGAAATTGTATGGACCTAACAGAAGCAGAAGAGATTAAGAAGAGGTGGCAAGAATACACAGAAGAACTGTACAAAAAAGATCTTCATGACCCAGATAATCACGATGGTGTGATCACTCACCTAGAGCCAGATATCCTGGAATGTGAAGTCAAGTGGGCCTTAGAAAGCATCACTACAAACAAAGCTAGTGGAGGTGATGAAATTCCAGTTGAGCTCTTTC
The DNA here is from genome assembly GCF_032452875.1 of Bos javanicus. Classification (NCBI taxonomy): domain Eukaryota; kingdom Metazoa; phylum Chordata; class Mammalia; order Artiodactyla; family Bovidae; genus Bos; species Bos javanicus. Next base: position 876,562 of record NC_083896.1, on the reverse strand, counting down.
AAATCCTGAAAGATGATGCTGTGAAAGTGCTGCACTCAATATGCCAGCAAATTTGGAAAACTCAGCAGTGGCCACAGGACTGGAAAAGGTCAGTTTTCATTCCAATCCCAAAGAAAGGCAATGCCAAAGAATGCTCAAACTACCGCACAATTGCACTCATCTCACATGCTAATAAAGTAATGCTCAAAATTCTCCAAGCCAGGCTTCAGCAATATGTGAACCATGAACTTCCAGATGTTCAAGCTGGTTTTAGTAAAGGCAGAGGAACAAGAGACCAAATTGCCAAGATCCACTGGATCATAGAAAAAGCAAGAGTTCCAGAAAAACATCTATTTCTGCTTTATTGACTATGCCAAAGCCTTTGACTGTGTGGATCACAACAAACTCTGGGAAATTCTGAAAGAGATGGGAATACCAGACTACCTGACCTGCCTCTTGAGAAACCTGTGTGCAGGTCAGGAAGCAACAGTTAGAACTGGACATGGAACAACAGACTGTTTCCAAGTAGGAAAAGGAGTACATCAAGGCTGTATATTGTCACCCTGCTTATTTAACTTATATGCGGAGTACATCATGAGAAACGCTGGGCTGGAAGAAGCACAAGCTGGATTCAAGATTGCTAGGAGAAATATCAATAATATCAGATACGCAGATGACATCACCCTTATGGCAGAAAGTGAAGAGGAACTAAAAAGCCTCTTGATGAAGGTAAAAGAGGAGAATGAAAAAGTTGGCTTAAAACTCAACATTCAGAAAACGAAGATCATAGCATCTGGTCCTATAACTTCATGGGAAATAGATGGGGAAACAGTGGAAACATTGTCAGGGTTTATTTTTTTGGGCTCCAAAATCATTGCAGATGGTGATTGCAGCCATGAAATTAAAAGATGCTTACTCCTTGGAAGAAAAGTTATGACTAACCTAGATAGCATATTAAAAAGCAGAGACCTTACTTTGCCAACAGAGATCCGTCTAGTCAAGGCTATGATTTTTCCAGTGGTCATGTATGGATGTGAGAGTTGGACTGTGAAGAAAGCTGAGCGCCGAAGAATTGATGCTTTTGAACTGTGGTGTTGGAGAAGACTCTTGAGAGTCCCTTGGACTGCAAGGAGATCCAACCAGTCCATCCTAAAGGAGGTCAGTCCTGTGTGTTGGAAGGACTGATGCTGAAGCTGAAACTCCAATACTTTGGTCACCTCATGCATAGAGTTGACTCATTGGAAAAGACTCTGATGCTGGGAGGGATTGAGGGCAGGAAGAGCAGGGGATGACAGAGGATGAGATGGCTGGATGGCATCACTGACTCGATGAGTTTGAGTTTGAGTGAACTCTGGGAGTTTGTGATGGACAGGGAGGCCTGGCATGCTGTGATTCATGGGGTTGTAAAGAGTCGAACACGACTGAGCAACTGAATTGAACTGAACTGAACTGAACTAACATATACAAAATAGATGATCAACAAAGACCTACTGCATAGCACAGGGAACTCTACTCAGTATAATAACTTATAATTGAAAGAATCTGAAAAAAATAGATATCTGTGCTCAGTCACTCAGTTGTGTCTGACTTTTTGTGGCCCCATGGGCTGTAGCCCACTAGGCTCCTCTGTCCATGGAATTTTCCAGGCAAGACTACTACAATGGGATGCCATTTCCTCCTCCAGGGGATCTTCCAAACCCCAGGACTGAACTCATGTCCTTTGTGTCTCCTGCATTGGCAAGGGGATTCTTTACTACTAGTGCCATCTAATAGAAAGAATCTGAAAAATAGAACCTACTATTCTTAGTAGATAAGAATCTGCTTATCTGTATAAGTAGATATATTTAGATGTATATACATCGATAGGCTCCCCTGGTGGCTCAGTGGTTGGCAACCCACTCTAGTTTTCTTGCCTGGGAAACCCCATGGACAGAGGAGCCTGGCAGGCTACAGTCTATAGGGCTGCCAAAGAGTCAGACACTTAGTGACTAAACAACATTCACATAGACATGTATAACTTTGTATGATGTATACATAGATATGTGTATGTATAACTTTGCTGTACACCTGAAACTAACACAACATTGGAAACCAACTGTACTCCAATATGAAATAAAAATTTAGAAAAAGAGTTACTTCAGTTTATGGAACACTTGCTAGTGACCAGAAGGTCTGGCTAGGTTCTTGGAGACAATGGAAAAAAACAGAGTTGTAGAATTTGGAACAAGATGGTGCAGGAATAGGTGAACATGGATATATCTCTCTCCTTGGATACATCAGGAATACATCTTTAGACACAGAAGTGCATGCAGAATACCAGCTGAGAGTGGACAGGAGTACCTGACCACCAGAAAAGAATATGTAGAACCACGTAAAATTCGGTAGGATGAAGGAACTAGGGAGAAAAACAGGAGTGTTAGTAGGGCCCGACCTGCCCTCAGCAGGTGGGGGAACAGAAGCAGGGGTCCGATCCCCACAGCAGGGAAACTGTCTGAGTCAGAGGAAAAACCTTTAAGGCTGAGAGTGAAACAGCTGATCTATGGCAGCCTAAATGGAATGAGAATCAGACAGTCCTTGCTGCAGCCATGCATACCCTGAACAGGGATGCAGGTCCCCTGGAAGGCACAGCGGCTGGGAGCTTGAGTTTAGGGATTGTGGAGCAATCCCAGGGCAAGGGCTGCTGTCGACTGCAGAGAGACGGATCCAGGGGATGTGAGGGAGGAGATCGTGGTGGGAAATGACTGTGGAAATGACCATGGAAGCAAGGTGATATGGCTGAGTCACGCGTAGCGGGTGGAGCCATCACCATAGCCTCTCTCCCCCAACATGCCAGCATCAGCAGCTGAACAATAGAGAGGCTGGCCCATCAAACACCTGACACACTGAACTACAGAGCAAGACCCCACCCAGGGTGCTCCTTTAAGTGACTGATACACCGATCTACAGAGTAGGACCCCAGCCACAGGGCCCCTTGAAGTGACTGATGCGCCAAACAACAGAGAAGGACCCCAGGCAAGGGAGCCCTCTAAGTGCCTGAATGGGCAGAGCTACAGAGAAAGACTGGCCAAAGAGGCCTTCTGATCTCCAGCTACAAGAGACTGGAAAAAACACTCTGATCCGGCCATAACTCCTGCAGTGGAAGCAGTCTGTGTCCCTGCACACTTGGCACCACCAGGGTCCCCACAAGTCAAGCAGATGCACCACCTTCACACTCAACCCTCACTGGGGCAGAGCAGCCACAGGCAAAAAAGTCTTGTGTCTATGCATGCAGGGTCGCTTTGGTCATGTCAGACTCTTTGCAACCGTGTGGACTGTGGCTTGCCAGGTTTCTTTGTCAGCGATGGGGGTTCTCCAGGCAAGAACACTGGAGTGTATTGGCCATTACTTGTTGCCATACCCTTTTAGAGCACTATACTTCCTGCTGCCCTAGCCGCCAACTCCCTTGAGGACCTGGTGCTGCCAGAACCCCTGAGACCCAAACAGCTGCACCACCTCCACACCTGGCCCTCACTGGAGCAAACCCAACTCCTCCAGGGCAGCCTCAGGGGCAAACTCCAGTGGATGACCCACATATAGAGATGGAAATAAAACCACAACTCAAATCCAGGGGCAGTGTGACTAAGGAAGAAGATCCAAAACTTTCCCACTAGCTGTACAAGCTGCAGATTAAATCTACAAGACCAACTAGGTAGACGCTGTGTCTATGGAATATATGAAAGGACATTGAGAGCTCCCACAGAAGAAAACTCACTAGCTCTGATAGCTGTGGACATTGGAGGCAAGAACACACAGGACTAGGACCAGATTAAAATCTGAGCTGCCCCCACAGCAGGTCCAGAGAGATCAGCACAGCGTTGGAGGGCATCCCAGGGAGGTGAGGTGGACTGTGACTCCCAGTGTAGGAAAGGACTCTGACAGCAGTGACTCAAGAAAAGCATTAATCTTATTTTTTGACTTGCTCTGTAGATTCTTTTGGATTTTTTTTTCTTTTTTTTTCTTTTCTTCCCCACTCCCCTTTCTGTTGTAGTTGTCGATTTTATTGACAGTAAGAAATCCAATTAAGCTTTTGAACTTATTTTTTCCCCCCACTCACATTTTTTATTGTTGTCATAAACATCTGCCTCTACAATGGGCTTTTGCATTTCTGTGGAGTTTTCCTCTTTTTTTCTTTTCCATTTTTTTAATTTTAATTTTTAAAAAAACCTATTATTATTTTTTCTACATTTACTCCTTTGTTTACTTTTCCTACTGTTCTTTTTCCCCTTGCAGTTAATCTTTGATGTATATAAATCTTCTCTATCTACCTCTATTTAACTTTGCATATCTATTCTTTATTTTCTTTCTTTCCTTTCCTCTCAACATATTTATTAGTTTTGTTTTCATTGATTTATTCCCCACTTGGTGCCTTGCTTTAGTTTTGTTTTCCAGTTAGTGCTAAGTTAGTTTTGTTCTTAACTGGTAAATACAATTTGTGATTTCCTTTGTGCTCCAGGTCAATCTACTGTACTTTATTTTTGTTGGACTGTTTTCACTGTGCTCATGGGTGTATATGTATATGTGCATATTCCATTATTTTAATTATTATTTGACTGATTTTGTAACTGCCATTTGTCTGAGGTTCATCTTTGATTTCTCAGTTTTGGATATTTGTTTTAATCTCACTTAATGCCATAACAAACCACCTGTGGAATCTTTGTTCCTGACCAGAGATCAAGCTGTGAGTTTTTGGAGTGGGAGCACTGACTCCAAGACCCTAGACTACCAGAGAACTAACTGTAGGAAGTATCAAATAGTGATAAGTCACACGAAGGAAACCACTGGACTACAACACTCTGCATCACCCAACCACCAGTAGCACCCTGTGCAGGATGCCTCATCTAAACAACAAACAAACAAACAAAACTACAAACCCAGTCATCAGCAGACAGGATTACCACCTCACTCAGCCTTGCCAATCAGAGGAAAAATAAACAAACAAACAAACAAACAAAAACTTCACACAAATCTCACCCTGTAGGAAGTTCACACACATACAAGCTGCTGGACCAATCTTAGGAGGACAGAAACCAAAAGGAAGAAAGAATTCAACTTTCTTCAAGGAAAGAATTCAACTTTCCTGAAGCCTGGGAAAGGAGACCTCAAACACATTAACTTAAAAAAAAAAAAAAAAGAAAAGGCAGAGGAATACTGCACAAATGAAGGAACAAACCAGAAACACAGAAGTCCAAATAAATGAAGAGGAAATAGGCAAACCACCTGAAAAAGAATTCAGAATAATGGTAGTAAAGATGATAAAAAACCTTGAAAATAACATGGAAAAAATGCAAGAATCAATTAACAAAGACCTAGAAGAATTAAAGAATAAACATACATGTGTTCCCCATCCTGAAACCCTCACCCACCTCCCTCCCCATACCATCCCTCTGGGTTACCCCAGTGCACTAGCCCCAAGCATCCTGTATCATGCATCGAAGGCAAAACTAATACAATATTGTAAAGTAATTAGCCTTCAATTAAAATAAATAAATTTATATTTAAAAAATTAAAAAAAAGAATAAACATACAGAGAAAAACAACACAATTAATGAAATTAAAAATACTCTAGAAGGAATCAATAGCAGAATATCTAAAGCAGAAGAATGAATCAGTGAGCTGGAAGATAAAATCGTGGAAATAACTTCTGAAGAGCAGAATAAAGTAAAAAAAAATGAAAAGAGCTGAGGACAGTCTCAGAGACCTCTGGGACCATATCAAACACATCAACATTCGAATCATAGGGGTCTCAAAAGAAGAAGAGAAAAAGAAATAGTATGAGAAAATTTTTGAAGTGATTATAGTTGAAAATTTCCCCAACATAGAAAAGGAAATAGTCAGTCAAGTACAAGAAGCACAAAGAGTCCCATACAGGATAAACCCAAAGAGAAACATGCCAAGACATGTTTCATGTAGACTCATATTAAAAACAGCAAGGAGAAGCAACAAGTAATATACAGAAACCCCATACACTAACAGCTGATCTTTCAGCAGAAATTTTACAGAGAAGGGAATGGCATATATTTAAAGTTGAAAAAAACTCTACAACCAAGACTTCTGTATGGCAAGATCTCATTCAAAATTGATGGAGAAATAGTCAGACAAGCAAAAGTTAAGAGAATTCGCACCAAACAAGGTTTACAACAAATGTTAAAGGGACTTATATAGTCAAGAAATACAAGAGAAGAAGATCTACAAAGTCAACCCCAAACAGAAAATGGCATTGATATCCATACAGGATAAATGCTCCAACCAAAAGAAACAGACTGGCTGAATGATAAGACATGACTCATTATATTCTGTCTACAAGAAACCCACTTCAGACCTTAAGACACATATAGACTGAAAGTGAGAGGATGGAAAAATATATTCCATGCAAATGGGAAGCAAAAGAAAGCTGGATTAGCAATATTCATATCAGACAAAATAGACCTTAAGATAAAGAAGATTACAAGAGATAAGGAAAGACAGTACATAATGATCAACGGATCAATCCAAGAGAAAGACATAACAATTATAAATATCTATGCACCCAACATAGGAGCACCTCAGTACATAAGGCAAACACTAACAGACATAAAAGGAGAAATTCACAGTAACACAATAAGAGTAGGAGACTTTACCACCCCACTCACACCAATGGACAGATCATCGAAACAGAAAATTAATAAGGAAACACAAGTCTTAAATGATATGTTAGATGAGATGGATCTCATTGATATCTTCAGGACATTCCATCCAAATGCAGAAGAATACACCTTCTTCTCAAGTGCACATGGAACATTCTCCAGGATAGACCACATCTTGGGTCACAAATCAAACCTCAGTAAATTTAAGAAAATTGACATTGTATCAGGCATCTTCTCCGGCCACAATGCTATGAGACTAGATATCTATTACAAGAAAAAAAGTGTAAGAAACACACACACATGGAGATTAAATAACACATTTCTAAAGCACCAACAGATTACTGAAGAAATCAAAAGGGAAATTTAAAAATTTCTAGAAACAAATGACAATGAGAACACGACAACTCAAAACCTATGGGATGCAGCAAAAGCAGTTATAAGAGGGAAGTTTATAGCAATACACCCCTACCTCAAGAAACAAGAAAGACATGAAACAGACAACTTAACTTTACACCTAAAACAACTGGAAAAAGAAGGATAAAAAAAAAAAACAAAATTAATAGGAGGAAAGAAATTATAAAGATCTGAGCAGAAATAAATGAAAAAGAAATGAAAGAAACAATAGTAAAGATTAATAAAACTAAAAGCTGGTTCTTTGAGAAGATAAACAAAATTGACAAACCTTTAGCCAGATTCATCAAGAAAAAAATAGAGAAGAATCTAATCAACAAATTAGAAATGAAAAAGGAGAGGTTACAACAGACAATGCAGAAATACAAAGGATTATAAGAGACTATTATGAACTACTATATGGCAATAAAATAGATAGCCTGGAAGAAATGGACAGATTCTTAGAAACGTTCCATCTTCCAAGATGGAAACAGGAAGAAATACAAATTATTAACAACCCAGTTACAAGCACTGAAATTGAAGCTGTGGTCAAAAACCTCCCAAAAAACAAAAGCCCAGGAGCAGATGGCTTCACAGCTGAATTCTATCAAACATTTAGAGAAGAGCTAATGTCTATCCATCTAAAACTCTTTCAAAAAAATTGCAGAGGAGGGAACAGTTCCAAACTCATTCTACGAGGCCACCATAACCCTGATACCAAAACCAGACAAAGACAACACACGAAAAGAAAACTACAGGCCAATATCACTGATGAACATAGATGCAAAAATCCTCAGGAAAATTTTAGCAAACAGAATTCAGCAACACAACAGAAAGCTTATACACCATGATCAAGTTGGGTTTATTCAACTTGAAGGATGCTTCAGTATATGCAAATCAATCAAAGTGATACACCATATTAACAAATTGAAAGATACAAACCATATGATCATCTCAATAGATGAAGAAAAAGCCTTTGACAAAATTCAGCACCCATTTATGGTTAAAGCTCTTCAAAAAATGGCCATAGAAGGAACCTACCTCAACATAGTAAAGGCCATATATGATAAGTGTACAGCAAATATTATTCTCAATAGTGAAAAACTGAAAGCATTCCCCCTAAGATCAGGAACAAGACAAGGGTGTCCACTTTCACCACTAGTGTTCAACATAGTTCTGGAAGTCCTAGATAAAGCAATCAGAGAAGAAAAAGAAATAAAAGGAATCCAGATCAGAAAAGAAGAAGAAAAACTCTCATTGTTTGCAGATGATATGATACTGTACATAGAAAACCCTAAAGATAGTATCAGAAAATTACTAGAGCTACTCAGTGATTTAGCAAAGTTGCAGGATACAAAATCAATACACAGAAATCACTTGCATTTCTACATACTAACAATGAAAAATCAGAAAGAGAAATTAAGGAATCAATCACATTCACCATTGCAACAAAAATAATTAAATATCTAGGAATAAACCTACCTAAGGAGACAAAAGAAATGTACACAGAAAATTATAATATACCAATGAAAGAAATCTAAGATGACATAAATAGATGAAGGGATATTCCATGTTCCTGGGTAGAAAGAACCAATATTGTGAAAATGATTATATTACCAAACTCAATCTACAGATTCAATGTGATCCCTATCAAATTACCAATGGCATTTTTCACAGAACTAGAACAAAAATTTCACAATTCATATAGAAACACAAAAGACTGTGAATAGCCAAAGCAGTCTTGAGAAAGAAGAATGGAGCTGGAGGAATCAAGCTCCCTGACTTCAGATTATGCTACAAAGCTACAGTCATCAAGACAGTATGGTACAGGCACAAAAACAGAAATATAGACCAATGGAACAAAATAGAAAGCCCAGACATAAACCCATGCACCTATGGGTAGCTTATTTTTGACAAAGGAAGTAAGAATATACAATGGGGCAAAGACAACCTCCTCAATAAATGGTGCTGGGAAAACTGGACAGCTACATGTGAAAGAATGAAATTAGAACACTTCCTAACACCATACAAAAAGATAAACTCAAAATGGATTAAAGATCTAAATGTAAGGCCAGAAATTATAAAACTCTTAGAGGAAAACATAGGCAGAACACTCAGTGACATAAATCAAAGCAAGATCCTCTATGGCCCACATCTTAGAGTAGCAGAAATAAAAACAAAAGTGAACAAGTGGGACCTGATTAAACTTAGAAGCTTTTGCACAGCAAAGGGAACTATAAGCAAGGTGGAAAGCAACCCTCAGAATGGGAGAAAATAATAGCAAATGAAACAACTGGCAAAGGATTAATTTCCAAAATATGCAAGCAGCTCATACAACTCCATACCAGAAAAACAAACAACCCAATAAAAAAAGTGGGAAAAAGACCTAAACAGACATTTCTCCAAAGAAAACATACAGATGGCTAACAAACACATGAAAAGATGCTCAACATCACTTATTGTTAGAGAAATGCAAATCAAAACTACAATGAGATATCACATTACACCAGTCAGAATGAACCTTATCAAAAAGTCTACAAACAATAAATGCTGGAGAGGGTGTGGAGAAAAGGGAACGCTCTTGCACTGTTGGTGGGGATGTACATTAATACAGCCATGAGGGAAGATGGTATGGAGATTCCTTAAAAAACAAGGAATAAAACCACCATATGACCCAGCAATCCCGCTCCTCGACATATACCCTGAGGAAACCAAAACTGAAAGAGACCCATGTATCCCATTGTTCATTGCAGCACTATTTACAATAGCTAGAACATGGAAGCAACCTAGATGTCCATTGACAGATGAACGGATAAAGAAGTTGTGGTACATATACACAATGGAATATTACTCAGCCACAAAAAGGAACACATTTGAATCAGTTTGAATGAGATGGATGAACCTTGAACCTATTTTTTTTAATACTTATGTTCAGTTCAGTTCAGTCACTCAGTCATGTCTGACTCTTTGCAACCCCATGGACTGCAGCACGCCAGGCCTCCCTGTCCATCACTAACTTCCAGAGTTTACTCAAACTCATGTCCATTGATTCAGAGATGCCATCCAACCATCTTATCCTCTGTCATCCCCTTCTCCTCCTGCCTTCAATCTTTCCCAGAATCAGGGTCTTTTCCAATGAGTTAGTTCTTCACATCGGGTGGCCAAAGTATTGTAGTTTTAGCTTCAGCATCAGTCCTTCCAATGAATATTCAGGACTGATTTCCTTTAGGATGGACTGGTTGGATATCCTTGCAGTCCAAGGGACTCACAAGACTGTATTCTCCAACACCACAGTTCAAAATTATAATAGCCAGGACATGGAAACAACCTAGATGTCCATCAGCAGATGAATGGATAAGAAAGCTATAGTACATATACACAATGGAGTATTACTCAGCCATTAAAAAGAATACATTTGAATCAGTTCTAATGAGGTGGATGAAACTGGAGCCGATTATACAGAGTGAAGTAAGCCAGAAAGAAAAACACCAATACAGTATACTAACGCATATATATGGAATTTAGAAAGATGGTAACAATAACCCTGTATACGAGACAGCAAAAGAGACACTGATGTATAGAACAGTCTATTGGACTCGTGGGAGAGGGAGAGGGTGGGATGATTCTGGAGAATGGCATTGAAACATGTATAATATCATATATGAAATGAGTCACCAGTCCAGGTTCAATGCACGATACTGGATGCTTGGGGCTGGTGCACTGGGACGACCCAGAGGGATGGTATGGGGAGGGAGGAGGGAGGAGGGTTCAGGATGGGGAACACATGTATACCTGTGGTGGACTCATTTTGATATATGGCAAAACCAATACAATATTGTAAAGTTAAAAAATAAAATAAAATAAAATTAAAAAAAAAAAAGCATCAATTCTTCAGTGCTAAGCCTTCTTTATGGTCCAACTCTCACATCCATACACAATTACTGGAAAAACCATACCCTTGACTAGACGGATCTTTGTTGGCAAAGTAATGTCTCTGCTTTTTAACATGCTGTCTAGGTTGGTCATAACTTTTACATTATCATATGTAAAATAGATAGCCAATGGTAATTTGCCATATGGATCAGGAACCTCAAATAGGGGCTCTGTATCAACCTAGAGGGGTGGGATGGGGAGGGAGACAGGAGGGAGTTTCAAAACAGAGGAGATATATGTATACCTATGGCCGATTCATGTTGAAGTTTGACAGAAAACAGCAAGATTCTGTAAAGCAATTATCCTTCATTAAAAAAATTAATTTAAAAAAGAGCTATATACCCAGATAAGTGCACAGATATTTTCAATGTGGTACGTTCAACCAAATTAAATATAATAGCTATTATGTAAATATTGACTAATATGTCCCAGGCACTATTCTAAGTGCTTTACATAAATCTCAAGTAATCATCTCAATAAACTTGTGGGGTTGAAACTATTATTATCCTATTTTACTGATTAAAAAACTGAGGTGAGAGAGGTCAGGTCCCGGCCCAAGGTCATGTGACTCTGATAGAGATCAGCCCAAGACTCCATGAGAGATTCAAGATGGATCAGCTAACCCAAACTGGGGAGGACCAGAGGCATTTCCAGAGAAGGTGGTACCTGCTCTGAGTCTGGCAGGACAGGAAGGAGTTAGGTGAGGCAAAGGCCATTAGGAGATGATTTAAGTGAGTGAAAGAAAAGATGACAGACATGATGTATTCAGGGACCATCAGCAGGGTATATTGCTGAAATACAGAATTTCATGGGGAGCCTAGCAGGTTTCTGATATGAGCATGGGTCAAATCAGTAGGGCTTTGCATGCCATGCTAAAAACTCTGCCCCCTCTTCTTTTTTTTGCTTCACCATGTGGCTTGCAGGATATTGGTTTCCTGACCAGGAATTGAACTGGTCCCATGGCAGTGATGCTGTACTTTGGACAGCACAAGGAAACTGCCTGACAATAAATTCAGATGAGCACACTATTGGGAGAGACAGTGGAATTTTCTGGGCACTCTTAAAATTTAGGTAATAATTCTTATGGCTCCATCTTTCCCATAATTTTTTTTTCTTTTTTTGATCAGACCATTTTTTTAGATCCCAATTGTGTTGAGAACTCAGATCTTCTTTTTACATGAGTTAAGTTCTTAGGTACATGTCATAGAGATTTAAAATTTTATGGGATTACTTAAAGATGCATGGATCTACCTCATTGAAATTTATAATTAGCAAATGGAAAATAGTATTAACCATAATGTATATAGCACCTGCTATACTTTAGGTGGCTCAGTGGTAAAGAACCCGCCTGCCAATGCAGATTGGGTTCAATCCTGTGGAACAAGTGTATGAAGCCCACTCCAGTATTCTTGCCTGGAGAATACCAGTGGACAGGGGAACCTGACAGGCTATCGTCCATAGGGTCACAAAGAGTCAGATAGGACTGAAGTGACTTGCTGGCATGCATACTTTGTACATACCTTACATACTACTGGACTTCCCTGGTGGCTCAGACGGTTAAGCGTCTGTCTACAACGTGGGAGACCTGGGTTCAATCCCTGGGTCGGGAAGTTCCCTGGAGAAGGAAATGGCAATCCACTCCAGTACTATTGCCTGGAAAATCCCATGGACAGAGGAGCCTGGTAGGCTACAGTCCATGGGGTTGCAAAGAGTTGGACACGACTGAGCGATCTTCTTCGTGGCAGTGAAGGCACCAAGTCTTAATGACCAGACCACCAGGGGATTCCCATGAAAACTCTGGACTTTGTTTGTTGAATTTTACCTTAATGGTAGAAGGGAGAAGAACTAGCATTTATTGTTCACTAGGAGTTGGTGATGGACGGGGAGGCCTGGCGTGCTGCGATTCATGGGGTTGCAAAGAGTCGGACAAGACTGAGCGACTGAACTGAACTGAACCGTGTTACAAACCCCTCTCTTAGGTGCTTGATGCAAATTATTTCAATCTTTTTTTCTATAAAATTTCCTCTCTTAAGAAACCAATACAATATTGTAAAGTAATTAGCCTCCAATTAAAATAAATAAATTTATATTAAAAAAAGAAATAAGGATCACAAATTATTTTAACTAAACCGAAGGCTCTGTGGCAAACCATCCCATTTCTTCTTGACACTGTAAGAAAGATTAATTAATGTCACAAAGAAGAATTGTTTTTAATGAGAAAGTAATAAGAATAATAGTCATGCATTCTTTATACTAGATAACAGCTTTGTAAGTACCATATTATTAACCTTAAAGTGACAGAACCCACTAGCCAGAACCCAATTTATTGGAACCACAAATTATCTCCATCTTGTCCTGTGATTCCATTTTAAGGAGAGATAAACAGGAAACAAGAAAACAGTTGGTATGAAAGATATATGAAGAGAAAAACAACTTCTAGGTCAAGTCCTGAGGTCAATAAACTCTTGTTCCAGCTCACTGTCTCTACCTACAGAGTGTACAATGAGGTCTGGTGTCCAAAGCAAAGACCACTACCTCTGCAGGATGGCAATTATCAGTTCAGTTCATAATGCTACAATTAATAAAGCACAGAAATTTAACAGACAATATAGAATGGTGTTTTCCAAGATTCATTCGTTTTATCAAATGCTTATTGTCTGTTTAACTTTGTACTAGGCCTTTCCAGGTGGAGAAGGCAATGGCACCCCACTCCAGTACTCTTGCCTGGAAAATCCCATGGATGCAGGAGCCTGGTAGGCTGCAGTCCATGGGGTTGTGAAGAGTCGGACACAACTGAGCGACTTCACTTTCACTTTTCACTTTCATGCATTGGAGAAGACAATGGCAACCCACTCCAGTGTTCTTGCCTGGAGAATCCCAGGATGGCGGAGCCTGGTGGGCTGCCGTCTATGGGGTCGCACAGAGTCGGACACGACTGAAGTGACTTAGCAGTAGCAGCAGCAGCAGGCCTTTCCAGGAGCTGGAATTTCCTCCAGAAGAAGGGAGTTCCAGAGCTAAGACCTGATGTATGGAGTTTGCCAGGTAGATAAGTAGGACGATGTGTGTTCCAGACTAAGTGAAAGTGAAAGTCACTCAGTTGTGTCTGACTCTTTGCGACCCCATGGATTCTACAGTTCAGTCCATGGAATTCTCTAGGCCAGAATACTGGAGTGGGTAGCCTTTCCCTTCTCCAGGGGATCTTCCCAACCCAGGGATCCAACTCAGGTTCTTTACCAGCTGAGTCACAAGTGAAGCCCAAGAATACTGGAGTGGGTAGCCTATCCCTTCTCCAGCAGATCTTCCTGCCCCAGGAATTGAACTGGGGTCTCCTGCATTGCAGGTGGATTCTTTATCAGCTGAGCTATCAGGGAAACCCGTTCCAGACTAAGGGAAATCCAAACCCTAAGTGGAAAGTCCCTGAGCCCTTTGGTGGGTTGGAGATAGAAAAAGAACTCTGTGCTGTAGTTGCTCAGTCACAAAGTTGTGTCTGACCCTTTGTGACCCCGTGGACTGCAGCACACTAGGCTTCCCTGTCCTTCACCATCTCCCAGAGATGCTCTCCATGGGTGAAGACAGAGTCGTAAGACGCAAGTGCAAGTGTTGAGGCCAGTTTGCGCTCAGGGGCCAGATTACAGGAGACCTTCAATATGACAAAGAAAGTTGAGCAGGATGGATGCTCATGATCAGATTCAGGCAATACAAAGGTTACTCTGGGGACATAGAGGAGCTGCCATGGATGGGGGGACTAGAGGAGACCTGCGCCTAGGGAAGACACAAGGCCCAACTCCAAGCCCAAGGTAAAGGCTGCCCCACCTATGGCTGCTGCAGTGAAGGAAAGGCAGTAGAGCTGCTGGGGAAGGTGGCAATGATGAGTGTGGCAGAAAGCAAGAGGAGAGACTGAAAAAGGAGCCTAGTCTCAGGCCTAGGCCCCTGGGATGGTGGCCCTTGTCTCTAAGATGGAAACAAGAGGACCACATTTGGAGGCTGAGACATAAGTCCAAACTAGGTATGCCAGACCCAATTCCATCCTTTGATAACCACATGTCCAGCCTAACTCCTGGTCTTTGGTGGTGGAAGGGCTCAAGTCAGACTGAGCCTGGACATAAGTCTGTCTTTTGCAAGGCCCCATTTTTCAACTCAAAGAAGCCAAAACAGATCCCCATTCACTTTTTTCCTTGTTAAAAAATTAAGCAACTTATATATGAATATATGCTTAGTGGAAAAGTTCAAGTAATACAAATTTGTCTTTGCTAGATTTATCAGAATAGATTAACAGATATCAAACTTTTGAATTCAAGATCTATTTATACTCTTAAAAATTATTGAAGACCCCAGAAAGCTGTAGTTTATGATGGTTATATCTTCTGATATTTATTAATATTGATAATCAACTGAGCCACAAGAGAAGCTGATATTTATTTATAGCATATCAGAAACTGAGTGAGAAATTGAAAACTGTGTATTCATTTTTAAAGGATAAGGATAAATGTTAACAGAAGGCTTATTAAATATTAATATAAATAGCATGTTTTTAAATAAAAATATATTTTCTGAAAAATTTTAATGAGAACAGTAGCATAGTTTAGTAACATATACCTGGACAAACCTGTTTAATTATAGACAATATTCTCATATCTACTAATATTCTTAGTATCTATTTCTATCTTGAATCTGTTGCAATATCACACATCTTTTTTTTTTTCTTTTCTGTTTTTATTGATGTATAGTTGATTTACAGTGTTGTGCTGGCAAATTTTCTTTTTTTAAACTTAATTTTTTTTTTAAATTTTATTTTATTTTGAAATTTTACATAATTGTATTAGTTTTGCCAAATATCAAAATGAATCTGCCACAGGTATACATGTGTTCCCCATCCTGAACCCTCCTCCGTCCTCCCTCCCCATAAACTTAATTAATTTTAATTGGAGGCTAATTACTTTACAATATTGTAGTGGTTTTTGCCATACATCGACATGAATCAGCTATGGGTGTACATGTGTCCCCCATCCTGAACCCCACTCCCACCACTCTCCCCATCCCATCACTCAGGGTCATCCCAGTGCACCAGCCCTGAGCACCCTGTCTCATGCATCGAACCTGGACTGGCGATCTATTTCACATATGATAATATACATGTTTCAATGCTATTCTCTCAAATCATCCCACCCTCACCTTCTCTCACAGAGTCCAAAAGTCTGTTCTTTACATCTGTGTCTCTTTTGCTGTCTCGCATATAGGGTCATCATTACCATCTTTCTAAATTCCACATTTATGTGTTAATATACTGTATTGGTGTTTTTCTTTCTGACTTGCTTCACTCTGTATAATAGGTTCCAGTTTCATCCACCTCATTAGAACTGATTAAAATGCATTCTTTTTAATAGCTGAGTAATACTCCATTGTGTGTATGTACCACAGCTTTCTTTATCCATTCGTCTGCTGATGGACATCTAGGTTGCTTCCATGTTAGCTATTGGTACCTCTGGAAAAGTTCAACATACATTCATGAGCGTGAGGGTGACAAAAGCAAATAATAATTTTGTACCATTACGGAGACAAGTTTGACCTCATAGCTGCCCTGAAAGGGTCACAGGGACCCCAGAGACCCTGGGCTTCACTTTGAGAATCACTGAGCTAGGCATTGGGGGGGGGTGTGTGGTCATAGTGTAATTGGGTTTAGAGAGGTCCCTGCAGTCTCAAGAGAGACAGCCACAACTACAGAGCAGCTTGGTGGTGTTACATGTCATGCAACTGCCTGCACCTCACTTATATTACCTGTGAAGTGGTGAGCGAGAGTATCTCCAAGGGCTCTTCATGCTCCAAAATTCTATGTATTTATAAGCTAACCTATACTAGGTACTCAGTACATATTTTTTAAGGAATATATGAAAAATGAAAGAGCAAAGAATGTATGATGTTGTTGAAGGATTTTTGCATTGAGTAAAAAATTGGACTAGAATTCAAGGGTCAAAAACACACACAGCTTTAGGCCAGCTGTCTTGAATAGAAATAGATGCAGGCTGGTGAGGGTGGTGGGCTCTGTGATGGACTGGGGAGCTCATATCCCACTCAAAAGACAGAAAGTTTGGATCTTGTATTAGACTTCACTCTAGACAAGCAACACAGTCTGAGTTTGCCCTGCAGACTGTGAATTGGGGCTTTTTTAAAATTGGAGTATAGTTGATTTACAAAGTTGTGTTAGTTTCAGATGTACGGCAAAGGGTATCAGTTATACGTATACATATATCCACTCTTTTTCTAAGGTTCTTTTCCCATGTGGCTGTTACAGAGTACTGAGTAGAGCTCCTTATGCTATACAGCAGGATCTTGTTAATTATCTATTTTTTATATAGTAGTGTATATATATCTATATATATGTCAGTCCCAGTCTCCCAATTTTCCCCTCCCTTGTTATCCCTTGGTAACCACAATTTGTTTTCCATGTTTGTGACTCTGTTTTGTAAATAAGTTCATTTATACTGTATTTTTTTTTGAATTCCACATATAAGTGATATCATATGATGTCTGTCTTTGTCTGACTATGTCTGACTCAGTATGACAATCTCTAGGTTCATACATGTTTCTGCAAATGACATGATTTCATTCTTTTCAATGACTGACTAATATTCCATTGTATATATGTACCACATATTCTTTATCCATTCCTCTGTTGATGGACATTTAAGTTGCTTTCATGTCCTGGCTATTGTAAATAGTGCTGCAATGAACATTGAGGTGTACGTATCTTTTTGAATTACATTTTTCTTTGGGTATATGCCTAGGAATGAGATTGCTGGATCATATGGTAGATTTTTTTTTTTTTTTTTTTAAGGAACATCCATACTGTTCTCCACAGTGGCTGCACCGATTTACATTCCCACCGACAGTGTAACGGGATGCCCTTCTCTTCACACCCTCTCCAGTATTTATTATTTGTATATTCCTTGATGGTGACCCTTCTGACCAGTATGAGGTAGTTTTGATTGGCATTTCTCTGATAACTAGTGATGTTGAACATCTCTTCATGTGATTTTTGGCCATCAGCATGTCTTCTTTGGAGAAATGCCTTGAATTGGGACTGCTGAGCCAGACAGTCACTTACATTCCTTTTGACTTGTAGCAGAGCCTTATTAAACCTCTTCTGGAAGACCAGGTACCTTGTGGTGCTTCTTCCCTTCCTCCTCCCAATCTAAACCTATTTATGGGAAAGGATGTAGTTATCTCATTCATTGAAGGAAACGTCAATCAGTGAGACTATTATCATGAGATATTTCCATTTTTACATGGTTTACCTCAAGTCAAAACCAGGACGCTCTGATTGTGGAATTTGGGCAATAGTCATCAGGCAAGAATGGGGAGCTTTGGCTGTGCTCCAGAATCTAACACATGTGCCTACGTGCCCAAACCTGGGAGTTGAAGCTCTGCCTATAAAGACCTTTTCTACAGATTCACTCTACAGGCTCTTTGATGGTCAGAAGCATTTTTCCTGGGAATCTATGTCTCAAGAAGGTCTCAGCTAAGGCAGGCCCCACCTGGAGCCAGTTCCTCCTTTCTAACAGGAATTTACTTCCTACAGCCACCCAAACTCAGAAATTTGCTATAGTTAACCAGCATCTTTGAGCCATGTAACAGGGCTTCCTAAAGAGCTTCGCTCCTTGGGTAGCATTTTTAAGAAGTGTTGAAAAGAGTAGTTTGTTATTTTCCCAGAAAACAGGTTAGGAAGTTGGCAAACTCCTTCCTGAGTGTGCACCCTGCTCCTCTGTATTCCATAGGCCCAGATCGCTGGGGTTGAACTGAGGACAGTTTCACTTAGCCACTACTGGAAGAAACAGAAGAGTGGGAGAAGGGAGCAGAGCCTTCCATCTCCTGAGAAGTGGGGGATCTAGAGTCTGGACTGGCCTTCCAGCCAAACCTATATGGTACCCTGATTTGCCAAATACTTTCACATAGACATCACTCTAAAACCTGGGGACCCCAGACAGCAGAACTCTCTCTGCCTCTATGACTTCTTCCCTGGCCACTAATGATGAAGGGAAATGAAACTTTCTTCACAAGCTCAACCAATGCAAGATCATTATAAATCAAGCTGCAAGACTCAGGAAGACCCACCTATTTTGAGAGTAAATTCAAGGGTCATAACTGAATCCTGAAAGTTCTATTGCAATGGAATCAACCCAGATTGTTAGACTCTTGCCTTCTTTGTTTCTAAGCTGCAAGCACATGGAGAGTCTCAGGAGCATTTAGTGACTGGGTTTAGGAGAAGTTTTGACTACCCATCACATATAAGTGACACCACAGCTGACTGTGAGGTTTGAGCATGGAGAATGGCAGGACATAGTTAGGCTGTGACAATGGTTGTGAAGGGTGATCCCTGCCCTATGGAGGAGTAAATGAATGTCTGACCCTTTAGTCATGGAAAGGGGCAGTCGATGGGTCTCTGGGGGCTTTCCAGCTCTTTGCTTTGGTTTTTCTCTTTTAATGAGAAAGAGAGTATTACCCTAAAGGGTGTAGAAGAGTCACCAAAGAGATGGTATGGGAAAACGCTTTGTTGAGCCCACAGAGGCCAGATTGTTCCCCTCCCTCCACACACACACACACACACACACACACACACACACACACACACACACACAGTGGAGCTGGAAGAAGAGCTAAACCCAGTACTGTCCTTAGACTTGAGCAGTGGGACCCTCCTCTGAGCCCTGGTCCTGAGGAGGTCCCTCATTCTGGAGTGCATTTCTTAAAGAAGATTCCCTTCTGGTGTCCAGGAATATCTGGATGGGCAGTGCCATAGGGACAGGGTGCCTTGGGCCCAGACAGAAACATACATGGGCCTTGGTCTCTGGTCCTGTTTCTCCTCTTCACAGCACTCTCCAATCCTTCAGTGTGTGCAGGGGTTGACCAGTTGCCTCTAGGGGCTCTAGCCCTTGTGTTCATGTGGTTGTCCCAGGGACCTGTAGTCAGTTCAATTCTAGGAGGGTGGCCTGGTGGGCAAATTGCTGCTGTTGGCAGGCATGCTTGTTTTGTGGGATTGTGTAAGGCTGGCCATCATAAAGGGGCTAACACTACTATTATATTTAGATTGCCCTCCTCCTGATCCTGCCACACACCCCAAGGGGGCAGACCTGCTTGAACCCCTCAAAATCCATACCTCAAAGAGGCATTAGGGATTCGAATCACACCCTCAGCTGTGTTGGCTTGTGTGTAAGGAGGGAAAAACAAAGGACTTTGAGGAGAGAGTGTTTGCTCTTCTTTTTACTACATCTGTGATTGAAGGCCGACTTGCTGGAGTGTCTGGCACCAAGGTTTGCCTCAGGCATGTGGGCTCTGAGGCATCATCAGGCACTTCCCAGCAGAGGGACAAACAGATGCCTGAAAGCGGAAGCTCCCACTGGGTTGGGATGTGGCTCATCATTAACTTTCCTTCCAGAACTCAACCAACATGCCTCTTAGGTTGGACCTTGTACTTTCCCCTCCTCTCTCCCTCCCTCCCTTCCTTTTTTCTTTCCTTCCTACATTTCTTCCTTCCCTCCTCTTTTCCTCCCTCTCTTTTTCTTTCTCTCCCATGGCAGTGTGTGTGTGGGGGGCGGTTTATGGATGGGATTTCCACATGTTTTATTCCACTCTATAAAATGTCAACATGCTTCAGAGCGCACTGCCAGGCCATCTCCCCGAACACCTCAAACACCTGGTGTAGCCCTAACGTTCTCCCCACGCCATTCACGTAGGGTTTAACTTGAACCTCACTGAACTCACCATGATATTTAGTTATACTTTAAAACTTGTTTCGTATTGACAGTCTGTTTCCCTCACTAGAGCATAAACTTCTTGAGAGCAAGAACCATGCATGTCTCATTCTCAGTTAACAAAACAGGTGTTCAGCAAATACTTTCAAATAGTGGCTTGAATGATTTAATCACTGGACTTGCATTTGGTGGAGTGATTGTCCATGTGCATTCTACATTCTGTTTCTTTAAAAACCTTAGGTCATGTTCATGTTTGGAGAAATTTCTTGTATATTGGTAGTGTTTTCTTCCTTGGAATGGTCTCCTGAACTGACTTCCAGTTCCTCTAATATGGATCAAGTGTGCTGGTCTAGAGTATAGGCTTCTGTATCAGATAGACATGGATTTGAATCCTGGATCTGGACTATTTTCTAGCTGTGTCACCATGGGCAAGCTATTAATCTTTCTAACCTTTAGTTTTCCCACCTGCAATACAAGGACAAAAATTTATACCTCAAAGAGTATTATGGTGGCAAGGAGTATGAGATGATGTATGCAAAGCAGTTTGTACCTTGGCTGACATATTATAAACACTATAGTCATTAATCTTGGTTTTTCTTCAGTGCTGTGTGCTTGCTGTTCATAGTCGCTCAGTTGTGTCTGACTCTTTGTGACCCCCATGGACTGTAGCCCATCAAGTTCTTTTGTCCATGGTATTCTTCAGGCAAGAATACTGGAGTGGGTTGCCATGCCCTCCTCCAGGGGATCTTCCCAACCCAAGGATCAAACCTAGGTCTCCCACACTTCAGGAGGATTCTTTGCCATCTGAGCCACCAGGGAAACCCAAGAATACTGGATTGGGTAGCCTGGCTAAGAATTTAACTGGGGTCGCAGGAATTGAACTGGGGTTTCCTTCACTGCATGGGGATTCTTTACCAGGTGAGCTAACTGGGAAGCCCTTTTCTTCAGTGTCTACTGCTAACCACTGGTTCTGTGCTTACCCTGAGGATACAGAGATGAACAGTATGCCTTTCAAATCTCCCAGTCCACATATGAAGGGACCTGAGCACAGACCTGGACATGGGGATGAGGCAGGACTGGCTCTCAGACCTCAGAGATTGGGCCAGAAGCCTGAGTGGAAGATAGGGTGGTGGGAAGAAGGAAGGGAGGGGAGGAAAGAGAAAGTGAAAGTGCTAGTCACTCAGTCATGTTCAACACTTTGCAACCCCATGGACTATAGACTTCCAAGCCCCTTTGTTCATGGAATTCTCCAGGCTAAAACACTGGAGGGGCAGCCATTCCCTTCTGCAGGGGATCTTCCCAAACCAGGGATCAAACCTGGGTCTCTTGCATTGCAGGCAGATTCTTTACCATATGAACTACCAGGGAAGCCCAGGGAGGGGAGAGGGGAGGACAAAATCCCATCCCAGGTGAGTGCATGGTCCAAAAAATGATGGACAGAAGAGAGACTTAGGAGAGTAAGAGTGAGGGATGGGGGCCACACAGGGGTCAAGTGGAGGTTGAAGCTGGCCCTGTGTGGTGGATTCTTTTACTGCTGCTTCAGTTATGTCCGACTCTGTGCGACCCCATAGATGGCAGCCCATCAGGCTCCCCCATCCCTGGGATTCTCCAGGCAAGAACACTGGAGTGGGTTGCTATTTCCTTCTCCAATGCATGAAAGTGAAAAGTGAAAGTGAAGGTGCTCGGTTGTGTCCAACTCTTTGCAACCCCATGCACTGCAGCCTACCAGGCTCCTCTGTCCTTGGGATTTTCCAGGCAAGAGTACTGGAATGGGTTGACATTGCCTTCTCCGATTCTTTTTCTAAGCCTTAGTAAAACTTCAGGCAGAGTGTGAAGGAGGTGTTGAAGGCTGGTGAGACATTGTTCTCAAGGAGTTTAGAGCCTAGCAAGGAAGGTTGACACATAAGCAAATAATAATATAAATAAGGATAAGCATGTGTGCAAAGTCCAGAGGAAGCACAAAGAAAGGACAAACGGGAGGGAAGTTGCGTGGTGGGTGTGATGGGAGGAACCAAGGCAGGCTTCCCAGAGAAAGGGCCTAGGAGGGTTTAGGGGGATGGGAGGGAATTTACTGAGAAGCAGAATGGGTGGAGGGTCAGAGCATTAAAAGGAGGAATGACGTAGAATGGCATGGTTGGGTGTTCCATAATAATTAGGGCTTTCTCTAACTGTCAGAAAAAGAAACACAAAAAAGGCAAAATGGTTGTCTGAGGAGGCCTTAAAAATAGCTGAGAAAAGAAGAGAAGCTAAAGGCAAAGGAGAAAAGGAAAGATACCCATTTGAATGCAGAGCTTCAAAGAATATCAAGGAGAGATAAGAAAGCCTTTATCAGTGGTCAATGCAAAGAAATAGAGGAAAACAATAGAATGGGAAACTATTCAGTAGAAAACAATAGAATGGGAAACTAGAGATCTCTTCAAGAAAATTAGTGATGCCAAGGGAACATTTCATGCAAAGACGGGCACAATAAAGGACAGAAACAGTATAGACCTAACAGAAGCAGAAGATATTAAGAAGAGGTGGCAAGAATACACAGAAGAACTATATTGAAAAGATCTTCATGACCCAGATAACCATGATAGTGTGATCACTCACCAGACATCCTGGAATGAGAAGTCAAGTGGGCCTTAGGAAGCATCACTATGAACAAAACTAGTGGAGATGATGGAATTCCAGTTGAGCTCTTTCAAATCCTAAAAGATGATACTGTGAAAGTGTTGCACTCAACATAACAGGAAATTTGGAAAACTCGGCACTAGCCATAGGACTGGAAAAATGTCAGTTTTCATTCCAGTCCCAAAGAAAGGCAATGCCAAAGAATGCTCAAACTACCACACAATTGCACTTAACTCACACGCTAGTAAAGTCATGCTCAAAATCCTCCAAGCCAGGCTTCAACAGTGTGTGAATCATGAACTTCCAGATGTTCAACCTGGTTTTAGAAAAGGCAGAGGAACCACAGATCAAATTGCCAACATTCACTGGATCATCAAAAAAGCAAAAGAGTTCCAGAAAAACATCTACTTCTGCTTTATTGACTATGCCAAAGCCTTTGACTATGTGGATCACAACAAACTGAAAAATTATTAAAGAGATGGGAATACTAGACCACCTTACCTGTCTCCTGATAAATCTGTATGCAGGTCAAGAAGCAACAGTTAGAATTGAACATGGAACAACAGACTGGTTGCAAATTGGAAAAGGAGTACATCAAGGCTGTATATTGTCACCCTGCTTATTTAACTTATATGCAGAGTACATCATGAGAAATGCTGGGCTGGATGAAGCACAAGCTGGAATTAAGATTGCCAGGAGAAATATAAATAACCTCAGATATGCAGATGACACCACCCTTATGGCAGAAAGCGAAGAAGAACTAAAGAGCCTCTTGATGAAAGTGAAAGAGGAGAGTGAAAAAGTTGGCTTAAAACTCAACATTCAAAAATCTAAGATCATGATCCCATCACTTCATGGCAAATAGATGGAGAAACAATGGAAATAGTGACAGACTATTTTTTTGGGCTCCAAAATTATTGCAGATGGTGATTGCAGCCATGAAATCAAAAGACACCTGCTCCTGGAAGAAAAGCTATAACCAACCTAGACAGCATATTAAAAAACAGAGTCCAAAAGACTGTTCTATACATCAGTGGTGCACTGGGAGGCCCCAGAGGGATGGTACGGGGAGGGAGGAGGGAGAAGGGTTCAGGATTGGGAACATGTGTATACCTGTGGTGGATTCATGTTGATATATGGCAAAACCAATACAACACTGTAAAGTTAAAAATAAAATAAAATAATAAAAAAAATAAAAAGCAGAGACATTACTTTGCCAACAAAGGTCCTTCTAGTCAAAGCTATGATTTTTCCAGTAGTCATGTATGAATGTGAGAGATAGACTATAAAGAGATCTGAGCAACAAAGAATTGATGCTTTTGAACTGTGGTGTTGGAGAAGACTTTTGAGAGTCCCTTGGACTGCAAGGAGATTCAACCAGTCCATCCTAAAGGAAATCAGTCCTGAATATTCACTGGAAGGACTGCTGCTGAAGCTGAAACTCCAATACTTTGGCCACCTGATGTGAAGAACAGACTCATTTGGAAAGCCCCTGATGCTTGGAAAGATTGAAGGCAGGAGGAGAAGGGGACGACAGAGGATAAGATGGTTGGATGGCATCACCGACTCAATGGACATGAGTTTGAGTAAGCTCTGGGAGTTGGTGCTGGACAGGGAAGCCTGGAGTGCTACAGTCCATGGGGTTGCAAAGAGTTGGACATGACTAACCGACTGAACACCCACTCCAGTGTTCTTTCTTGCCTGGAGAATCCCAGGGACGGGGGAGCCTGGTGGGCTGCCAGCTATGGGGTTGCACAGAGTCGAACACGACTGAAGTGACTTAGCAGCAGCAGCAGCAGCAGAGCAACTGAACTGAATTTAACTGGCTGTCAGGGGTGCATGGATTGGGCTGGGAGAAGGCATTTGATGAACCTTCTTCAATGGACATGTCCTTGAACAGTCCTGACATATTTCTTTAAAGTGAGCAAGTCCTCCTATAGAATGAAGCAGGAAACCGTAATGTCTGGTGCTCCCCATTCTCCTTGGTCTAAGTGGACCAGGTAGAAATCTGACACTGGAGTCTCACAGAACTCTTTTGCTTACCACTGTGGGAATTGAGCAAGTTCCAGAACCCCTCTAAACTCTGGTTTCCTCATCTGTAAAGCAGATAAAATGGTGCACACCTGATAAGGATGTTGTTATAATTAAATGAGATAATGCATGTAAAGAGTTTTGCATAGAAACCAATATATAACATGCTCTTGGTACATATTGGTAGCATCTAACATATTTATTTATCCATTCATTCATTTATGCATGTGTTGGTTCACCATTTAATATCAGACATTGGGAACACAGGGATTAATAAAGTTTAGTCCCTGCCCATAAGAAGTCTCTGATGGGTGTTTGTGTGGGAGGGCAGACAAACAGATGATGACTGTGCTGTGTGAGTGTGACAAGTGCTATGGCAAAGGCATCTACGAAGTGATGACGGCGCACAATGAAGGGCGCACTGGTGGCCGTGGTGGCGATGATGATCAAAGCCTGGGCCAAATGTTGAGGAGAGGGCTCTAGTCCCTAGGAGCCAGATTAGGGCCAGGCTTGAAAATCAAGTCAAGGCCATCAGCCCTTATCCTGAAGGCCATAGGAACCTGCCAAAAAGTCTCAAGTGGTGGAGAGACCTGATCCCATCTGTGTACAGGAAGGTCACCCTGGCCCCTGAGAGAGCAGCCAGGAAGCCCTAAGGCTCTGAGTAAGAAATATCAATAAAGAGGTCCCATCAAGAAACTGGGGGTCCCAAGGAGGTTGAAGAGCCAAGATCTACTGTGGCAGGGCAGTTAGAGGCCTGGAGTGGTGAGAGTTTTTGGTCAGAGTTTGGGATATTGAAAATCTCTTAAGGAGTATTTAATATTTCTCTTAAAAAATGCAAAAAGGCTAAAGAACAAGACAGTCAATTTGGTCATTCACAGTTTATTTTTTATTTAAAATGACACCTCAGCTAAGGCTAGCAGGAATACTATTTATCTGAATTGGCTTCTCACACTAAAAGTTTTATTGTCTAAATAGCCCATACTATGTTTCAGAGAAATATGATTTGATCCAAAAATATGTTTCTCTTCTACTATGCCTGACATCAAGATTTACCATATCTTAAACCTGGTGAGCATATTGAAGAAATCATGGAGTGAATATCTGGACTGTCCATCTCACATAGTGGGTGCTTTACAAATCTTGCATTTCTCTGCTTTATGTATGTCTGAATAGTGTCCAATGGAATTGAAAGTATTTGTTCATGTGGTTACTTACAGAATTCCTAATCAAATTCTTGACATTGTCCATGACATCTTGTATTTATTTATTTACTTGTTACTGGAAAACTTATTCATTTACTTGGCTGTGTCAGATCTTCCTTGTGGCACACAGGGTCTTCGCTGTGTCATCCAAGATCCTTGTTACCACTCATGGACTCTCGCTGTGGCGCGTGGACTCCAGAGCACTTGGGCTCAGTAGTTGTGGCCCGTGGGCTTAGTTGCTCCATGGCATGTGGGATCTTGGTTCCCAGACCAGGATTGAATGGTATCCCCTGCACTGTACGGTGGATTCTTATTCACTGGACCATCAGGGAAGTTCCAACACCTTGTATTTAGCAATGGGTTTTCAGAGATGAGTGTCATAGGAACACAGCATCCACTCACACACTTTTGTACTCCTGAGCTCTTATGTAATTCAGGTGCTTGTTGAGTAGCATCTTTATTGTCCTAGAGTAAGGAAGAATGTCAAACTTTTCAGAACTTTATTTCATTGCTTTTAGTAAACTCTTTCCCGGGCCCTTGTGCCCCTCAGTAACCATGTTCTCTGCTTCAAATAGCTTGAGTGCACTAATCTCATCAGCTCCAGCACCTCCCGTGCACTGGGTCCTCTCTGGGGGCTTTGTTTTGAATCAGAAGCTAGGTGGTACCTGCCTCAGGTGGTACCCTGGACAGAAAAGTTAACTTGTGCGTTTTTGATCAGTGTTATTTATGCCTCTGCTTCTCCTGTCTAAAAGAATTGTGTGGCATTTTTTCTAATGATGTTTTTGATAGCATACTAAGACTGTGTGCTTCTTTGTGGTATAAACAAAAGGCTATTTGGTCTGGGATATTTCCAAATGTCCAAGCATGCTCAGTCATGTCCTACTCTTCATGACCCCATGGACAGTAGCCTGCCAGACTTCTCTATTCATGGAATTCTCCAGGAAAGAATACTGGAGTGGGTTGCCATGCCTTCCTCCAGGGGATCTTCACGACTTAGCAAGTGACTTAGCAAGAGTTATTTGTATATTTTTGGATAACAGTTCTTTATCAGACATGTCTTTTGCAAGTATTTTCTCTAAGTCTGTGGCTTTTCTTCTCATTCTTTTGACAGTGTCTTTTACAGAGTAGACATTTATTTTTGAAGTTTAGCTTATCCATTATTTCTTTTATGGGTTGTGTCTTAGGTGTTGTATCTAGAAAGTTATCAATCCCAAGCTCATCTAGATTTGCTCCTAGGTCATCCTTTAAAATTTCTGAATAATCCCTCTGCCCCCATTTTACAAACTTAGAGAGATCGAGTTATTATCCAGAGCCACTCAATCAGTAAATGGTGGGACTGGATTCAAACACAGGTCTGTTTAACCTCAAAGCCCAGCCAGGAGGGCATCTCCTTCCTTCCAGGGCTACTGTCTCAAAAGCAACTCTGCAGGGGAATCAGACTGGCTGTCTTCCAGGGTTGGATGAGGTCTCTTTCAACACGGAGATTCTAGGTCACAGATCCGAGTAAACAGGTGAATGGGCATTCTCCTTCTTCTCCCTTATGATTTTTCTTCATCCTGAGAAAGGCAGCTCCCTGCCCTTGGGGGTGATGGACTGTAAAGTTTTGACTGAACTAGGGGGTTTGGGTGCCTCGTTTTTGTTGACGGGATTTGAGAGAATCCGAGGGAGATGGTGCATGAGCAAATGGAGAATTAGTGAGGTTTTACAATGTTGTTATAAACTTTATGATGTGAGTTGATTGTTTCATGTAGCCTCATAAAACAAGCTGGAGATGGCGGGGGGTGATTACATCACTCCCTTTGCCTGTGGGACAGAGATGAAGCTTTCCCTGGTGCATGGGATTGTTTCCTGGTGCTCCATGCAGACCAGCCCAGTTTTCCAATCTTAATATATTCCTTTAAGTAGGTGTAGAGGAAACAGAGGAAGCAGGAGGAAGGTATCAGCTTAACTTTTTGCACTGACATTCTTCCTGGAGAAGGAGATGGCAACCCACTTCAGTATTCTTGCCTAGAGAAACCCATGGACAGTGGAGCCTGACTGGCTACACACAGTCCTTGCAAATTCCTGGCAAAGATAAAAGACCAATGTCACAGCAGAGCACCGAGACTTACAGAACCAAACCTGTTTGGTTTGTACAGTAAGTAAATAAGCCAGTTATGCATTTCCTGGACAGCTGGCAAAAGTTTGGTCACCATAGCCACTACCTCATTGAGCTTACACAAGTTGTCAGCCTCTGTCCCAACCCCAAACTCCTTGAGGAGGAGGAGCTGGGCCTTGTCCATTCCTTATTTATAACTGGCTGGGAGTGAGGGGGAGGGACAGGCAGGGTTGGTCCCTGTGCAGGCTGCTGGCCCAAGTTACATCCACAAATGCCTTGGAAGTGGCAGGCTGACAGCATCCTTCTTCTCACACTCCTGGGTCTGTCTGGGCTGGTTGGCGCAGTCACCAGAACATACCACATTGGGATTGTGGAAGAATACTGGAACTATGTGCCCCAAGGGAAGAATGTCATTACTGGGAAAAGCTTCGCAGAAGACAAGTGAGTGAACTTGGGGTCCTCAGAGACTCCAGTTTGTATTCCTTGGGTTGCTACAATGGATGGTGGTGGTGGTGTTTACTTACTCAGTGGTGTCCAACTCTTTGGGACTCCATGGACTGTAGCCCACCAGGCTGATCTGTCCATGGGATTTTCTTGGCAAGAATACTGGAGTGTGTTTCCATTTCCTTCTCCAGGGGATCTTCCTCATCCAGGAGTCAAACTCCTGTCTTCTGCACTGGCAGGCAGGTTCTTTATCAATGAGCCACCTGGGAAGCCCGTACAATGCGTATGAGTTGATCTAGATCAACAGGAAGGCTTTGTGTTTGCTTAGAGAGTGCTTGCATGGGCAAGTGTATAATTTGGGAGAGAGATTCTTAGTTCTATCTGTTCACTTTGTCTGTAAAGAGTCATATACACAACCAGGTGTTCTGAATAATGACCTATTTTTTTATATGGGCAATTTTCCCTAGATACCACTAAGAACTTCTAGGGACTCTGGACTCACTTTGCCCAAAAAAGTTAAACTTTGGGATAAAAATTTGAGAATTTTCAAGAATTCTTGACTGTTAAAATACACAGTGTTTTCTTAGTTTTAATTTTTGGAATGAAACATAATCATTAGAGATAAATATGCCATAGGTAGTTACACTTTGGTTTTGGTTTGCAATATTTAAAAGATGGGGGCAGTTGTAGTAGATTTGGCTGGTATTTTAAGAGTTTCCTTGAGCCCACTTAAAAATGGCTTTATTTTGCTGGTGAGAAATTTGTTCTAGCCCCAATCCAGTCAGTCTGAGGGCAGTATTTATCCTCAGAGCCCAGGGCATAGCTGGGTGAGATGGTGCTGCAACATTCTTTGTTCCTGACTTTTTAATTTTTGCACAAAGCAGCCCTTGCTCCCCTTTGTCCTCCCAGGGGGAGGAATAATCTTAATAATAATCTTAATTTATTAAGATCTTAATCTAAGATAGTAATCTTAACTTAATAATAATCTTAATTTGTTCCCTTGAGCTCCCTCTGAAATCAGCTTCTGATTTCAGAAGTCCCATCAGGCATATTTTCAACATTGTAGTTCTTAGAACATCTTTGAAGATATTTTGGAAATAGTTGTATATTCACATACTTGTTCCTTTCCTTTTTTTTTAAAAGACATTTATTTATTTAACTTGTGCTGGGTCTTCACTGAGGTGTTCAGGCTTCTCTATTTGTTGCACATGGGCTCCAGAGAGCAGAGGCTCAGTAGTTGCTACTCAAGTTCTCTGTTGCAGTGTGTGGGATCTTAGTTCCCCGAACAGGGTTCGAACCCTGGCCGCCTGCCTTGGAAGCTGAGAGTCTTAACCACTGGACCACCAGGGAAGTTCTGATCTCTCTTTCCTGATAGGCAGTGCCCAGCGCATTCAACATCCAGGTTTCATCTTCTAGCTGCTAAGATTCATGGGGTCTGTCAAATCCGTAAGAGTCAGGTCCTCCTGCCCTGGGGGAAGACCAAAGATCCAGTTGGCTTGGACCCATGGCTTCCAGGCTTTCTAACAACACAAAAGGGGCATAGTCATGTTTTGCTTATTCAAAAAGGATGGTGCTTATGCCAGGCTACCGAGAAAGACTTTTTCTTAAGCTTTGTACCAGGAAATTTTGTCCAGGGGGCTATTTCCAGAAAAGACTCTTGACTTCTTTGTATTTCACATCTGCAGACTGTTGACAGTGGTAGTTTGTACTGTAACAAATGGAGCTGAGATTTTAAGGTTCCCCTAACTCCCAGCAGCCTTCCCTAAAAGTAGAGCTCGGTTATCCTCAAAAAGGGCTCAATAGAAAAACTGATCATTGTCAGTTGCTATTGGATGGGAAACTATTGAAGACGTATGCTTTGAGGGCACTGAGCATAGGCTTTAAGCTCAATGGGATGGATGTTGGACTGCCTTTCCATAGGCACAGAATTCTTTCTCCTAAAATGCTCAGGTCATTAGCACTGTTCAGTAGCATTGATTCTGACCCAGGGATTCCACAAGCAATTTTCAATTCATTACTGCATACAGTTGTTATTATTCCCACTCTACAAACAAGGAACTGAGGCTCTGAGGTTAAGTATGTGCCAGAGTTTACAGTGTAAAACGCATCACCAAATTCACGTTCCTTTGGCTTCAGAGCTAATATTTTTTCACTGTGAAACTTTTTCTTGGCAAAGGTGATCCTTTCGCATTGAATTAAACTCAACTTTGAGGGAAGTAGGAATTCCAGTAAAAACAACTTTCTAGAGAGACCCAATTCTTTACCAAGGGCAGGTTTAGTCTCACTTGTCACTCTTTTCAGAAAAACGTTGAAAATGATCACTGGTGTCAGTGACCAAACCAGTCACCTGGGTTTATTCAAACACCCAAAGTACTTTATCTATTTTTACAATTTTATTTTATATGGGACTACTCGATGGACATGAGTCTGAGTGAACTCCGGGAGTTGGTGATGGACAGGGAAGCCTGGCGTGCTGAAATTCATGGGGTCACAAAGAGTCAGACACGACTGAGCAACTGAACTGAACTGACAGTTGATTTACAATGTTGTGTTATGTCAGTTTATGGCACTGATTCAGTTTTACATATATCTATTCTTTTTCAAATTCTTTTGTCATTTAGGTTATTATAGAATACTGGATTCCCTGTGTTACACAGTAAGACCTTGTTGGTTATCTATTTCGAATGTAGTACTGTGTATATGTCAATCCCAAGCTCCCAGTTTATCCCCCCACCCACTTCCCTTTTGGTAACCATAACTTTGTTTTCTATGTCTGTGAGTTTATTTAAAGACTCAAAGTACTTTAAATAATCAAATACTAAGATACCATTTTCACAAGGCTGGGTGCAAGAAGAAGTTAGGGGCTTTCTGTTGATCATTTCAGCCAGCAGATGGGGCTTTGAAGAAATTACAATAAAATGTACAAAAATAGTTATGGTGAAAAAGAAAAAAAAAAAGCAGGCATGACTAAAACACAGTTTGGCATCAGATTAGAGTGAGGTTGTTTAACAAATGTTGTGGTTCCCTGGAGGAGGATTCCTGCCCTTTAGGAGCAGCTGGCATGCTAGATATCATACCTGGAAGGCCAAGGTTCCCACGTGTTTCCTTCTGGTGTGTCGAGGGGCAGTGTTTATGCAGGGCAGACTCCTGACTCGAAAGGGGAGCCTGGGTGAGGCTGTGACATGTGCTGGCTTTTAGTAGTAATCATGCCAGGAAGTAATCATGCCACGCATGTGGCTAGTGGTTCAGGGCAAGTTTCTAAGAAGGCACAGTTGTGGTTGGCTGCTGACTCTTGCTTGAAGACCACAGGACACATGTCTCAGGGGCTATGATTCACAAGTGTCATGGTGCCACAGGTGACACCTATGAAATTGTCACAAAATATGGAGTTCACTATGTGCACTCTGCGTTGCAACACCTTTCCCTGGAGCAAGGGGTCATCTTGGGTGATGTAACCATGCCTCTCACTCGGCTTCGGCAGGATGAGTAGACAGCATTTCTTAGGACACTCTGCTCCTTAGATATTCAGTTCAGTTCAGTTCAGTTCAGTCACTCAGTCGTGTCTGACTCTTTGCGACCCCATGAATCACAGCACACCAGGCCTCCCTGTCCATCACCAACTCCCGGAGTTCACCCAGACTCACGTCCATTGAGTCAGTGATGCCATCCAGCCATCTCATCCTCTGTTGCCCCCTTCTCCTCCTGCCCCCAATCCCTCCCAGCATCAGAGTCTTTTCCAATGAGTCAACTCTTTGCATCAGGTAGCCAAAGTACTGGAGTTTCAGCTTTAGCATCATTTCTTCCAAAGAAATCCCAGGGCCGATCTCCTTTAGAATGGACAGGTTGGATCTCCTTGCAGTCCAAGGGACTCTCAAGAGTCTTCTCCAATACCACAGTTCAAAAGCATCAATTCTTTGGCCCTCAGCCTTCTTCACAGTCCAACTCTCACATCCATACATGACCACAGGAAAAACCATAGCCTTGACTAGACGGACCTTTGTTGGCAAAGTAATGTCTCTGCTTTTGAATATGCTATCTAGGTTGGTCATAACTTTCCTTTCAAGGAGTAACCGTCTTTTAATTTCACAACTTAGATATTCACAACCAGAAAATGCCCAGTATTTAGAAATCCATGACAGCCGAATTTCTGTCATTGCTCTTTCCACTGTCGTGGCTCTTTCTAGGAAAAGGCCTAGAACAGGAAACAAGAGGCCTGACTTCTAGTCCTTGCTTTGTCCCCAATTTGCTGTGTAACCTTGAACATGTCGCATAATCTCTGTGAACATCAGTTTCCTTACTTTGTATAATGTGCATGTATGTGCTAAGTCACTTCAGTTGTGTCCGACTCTTTGTGACCCTACCAACTGTAACCCATCAGGCTCCTCTGTCCGTGGGGATTCTCCAGGCAAGAATACTGGGGTGGGTTACCATGCCCTCCTCTAGGGGATCTTTTAGATCTAGGGGTTGAACCTGTGTCTCTTACATCTCCTGCACTGGGAAGCAGGTTCTTTACCATAGCACCACCTGCGAGGTCCAGAAATATAATCCTTAAAGTCACCTGAGAAGTATAATTCCCAGGCATCAGAAATAATTTTCAAAATGGGAGAAGGGCATTGAAACATGTAAATCATCATATGTGAAATGAATCGCCAGTCCAGGTTCGATGCATGATACAGGGTCCTCGGGGTTGGTGCACTGGGTTGACCCAGAGGGATGGGATGGGGAGGGAGGTGGAAGGGGGTTCAGGATGGGGAACACATGTACACCCATGGTGCATTCAAGTCTATGTATGGCAAAACCAATACAATATTGTAAAGTAAAATTAAGAAATAAATAAACAGGAAAAAAAAAAGATCATATCTGAACACACACACACACACAAAAGAAAGAAAATTAGAGATACCAAGGGAACATTTCATGCAAAGATGGGCTCAATAAAAGACAGAAATGGTATGGACCTAACAGAAGCAGAAGAGATTAAGAAGAGGTGGCAAGAATACACAGAAGAACTATACAAAAAAGATCTTCATTACCCAGATAATCACGATGGTGTGATCACTCATCTAGAGCCAGACATCCTGGAATGTGAAGTCAAGTGGGCCTTAGGAAGCATCACTACAAACAAAGCTAGTGGAGGTGATAGCATTCCAGTTAAACTATTTCAAATCCTAAAAGATGATGCTGTGAAAGTGCTGCACTCAATATGCCAGCCAATTTGGAAAACTCAGCAGTGGCCACAGGACTGGAAAAGGTCCGTTTTCATTCCAATCCCAAAGAAAGGCAATGCTAAAGAATGCTCAAACTACTGCACAATTGCACTGATCTCACACCCTGGTGAAGTAATGCTCAAAATCCTCCAAGCCAGGCTTCAGCAATACATGAACCATGAACTTCCAGATGTTCAAGCTGGTTTTAGAAAAGACAGAGGAACCAGAGATCAAATTGCCAACATCCGCTGGATCATCAAAAAAGCAAGAGAGTTCCAGAAAAAACATCTATTTCTGCTTTATTAACTATGCCAAAGCCTTTGACTGTGTGGATCACAAAATTCTGAAAGAGATGGGAATACCAGACCACCTGACCTGCCTCTTGAGAAACCTGTGTGCAGGTCAGGAAGCAACAGTTAGAACTGGCCATGGAACAACAGACTCCTTTTCCAAATAGGAAAAGGAGTAGGTCGAGGCTGTATATTGTCACC
Organism: Bos javanicus; assembly: GCF_032452875.1. NCBI lineage: Eukaryota > Metazoa > Chordata > Mammalia > Artiodactyla > Bovidae > Bos > Bos javanicus. Next base: position 841,763 of record NC_083896.1, on the reverse strand, counting down.
CTGCTTATTTAACTTATATGCAGAGTACATCATGAGAAACGCTGGGCTGGAAGAAGCACAAGGTGGAATCAAGATTGCCGGGAGAAATATCAATAACCTCAGATATGCAGATGACACCACCATTATGGCAGAAAGCGAAGAAGAACTAAAGAGCCTCTTGATGAAAGTGAAAGAGGAGAGTGAAAAAGTTGGCTTAAAGCTCAACATTCAGAAAACTAAGATCATGGCATCTGGTCCCATCACTTCATGGCAAGCAGATGGGGAAATAGTGTCAGACTATTTTTTTGGGCTCCAAAATCACGTCAGATGGTGACTGCAGCCATGAAATTAAAAGACACTTGCTCCTTGGAAGGAAAGTTATGACCAACCTAGACAACATATTAAAAAGCAGAGACATTACTTTGCCAATAAAGATCCTTCTAGTCAAGGCTATGGTTTTTCCAGTAGTCATGTATGGATGTGAGAATTGGACTATAAAGAAAGCTGAGCGCCAAAGAATTGGTGCTTTGAACTGTGGTGTTGGAGAAGACTCTTGAGAGTCCCTTGGACTGCCAGGAGATCCAACCAGTCCATCCTAAAGGTGATCAGTCCTGGGTGTTCATTGGAAGGACTGATGTTGAAGGTGAAACTCCAGTATTTTGGCCACCTGATGCCAAGAGCTGACTCATTTGAAAAGACCTTGATGCTGGGAAAGATTGAAGGCAAGATAAAGGGACGAAAGAGGATGAGATGGTTAGGTGGCATCACTGACTCAATGGACATGAGTTTGGGTAAACTCTGGGAGAGGGTGAAGGACAGGGAGGCCTGGCTTGCTGCGGTTCATGGAATTGCAAAGAATTGGACACAACTAAGCAACTGAACTGAACTGAACTGGCTGACTAACTGGTGGCTCAGTGCATAGAATCCTGCCAATGCAGGAGACATGGGTTTGATCCCTGGGTCAGGAAAATCCACTTGAGAAGGGAATGGTTACCCACTCCAGTATTCTTGCCTGGAGAATTCCATGGTCAGAGAGATGGGGTGTAGTCTTTGGAGCCTCATAAGAGTCGCACATGACTTATCAACTAAACAACAACACCAAACATTAATTGAATGTATGATGATATTAAAGAACTATTTTTCATTTTTTAGGTGTGATAATGATATACTAGTTATATTTTAAGAGCGTATATTTAGAGGTAGTTACTAGGGTATGTGGGCTTCCCAGGTGGCTCTAGTGGTAAAGAACCCACCTGCCAATGCAGGAGATATAAGAGATGTGGGTTTTATCCCTGAGTTCCATCTCTGGGTAAGGAAGATCCCTTGGAGGGGGCTTGGCAACCCTCTCCAGTATTGTCTGGAGAATCCCATGGACAGAAGAAACTAGTGGGCTACAGTCCATAGAGTGGCAAAGAGTCAGACATGAATGAAGTGACTTAACACACATGCATGCATGTGCTAGGGTATTTATATAAAAGTGATATAATTTGTTTCAAAATAATTTCAAAGAAGGAATTAGGTAGGGATACAAAATGAGATAAGATGGGCTACACACTGAAACGTGTATATTACCATATGTAAAATAGATGACCAGTGCAAGTTTGATACATGAAACAGGACACTCAAAGACTGTGCTCTGGGACAACCCAGAGGGATGGGGTGGGGAGGGAGGGGGAGTGGGGTTTAGGATGGGAGCAGGGGACACATGTGCACCCGTGGCTGATTCATGTTGATGTATGGCAAAACCCACCACAATGTTGTAAAATAATTAGCCTCCAATTAAATAAATAATTAAAAAAAACTAAATGAAAAATATGTTATCTGACTTTCCGGTTGGAGAAAATTTTTTGCAATGCAAGGAGAAAGATGCTTTACAAATGTTCACCCTAGAAATCAAGAATTGGAGAAGTTGAGGTTTGACAGAAAACTACAAAATTCTTAAAGCAATTATCCTTCAATTAAAAAATAAATAAATGGAAAAAAAAGAGTTGGAGAAGTCCTAAGAGTGGGGATAAGTGACAGTTTTTAAAGTATTCTATACTTTTATTTATCCATTCATTGTCCCCCGCCTTTTAAGAATGATCTCCAATTGTTCACCCACAAAATATTTTATTCCCCGGAGTCCTGGCTTGTTCTCATAACATTCCTTCCTAACCCCTCATGCAGCCTGGACTTTATCTGGCCTTGAACACGGCATGTACCCCACCCCGCTTTGCTCTTTAGGGGTTTGGTGTACCCCAGTCACCTCCGTACCTGGAGAAGGAGGATGGTGGAAAAGGTCCAGAGTATGTGTAATAAACTCCCCAACCCTACACAGAGCTCTGTCAGTGACAATGAGCCATGGAGAACTAAGCCAGCTCACTCACTTGGGATCCTTACAGTAAGAACTAATCACTGTCAGTTTAGTTGTTCTGGTTGCTTTGTGTTTAAATAAGGGGAATGGGCAAAAATTAAGGGGAAAGGAAGGTGAATGCCAAAGTTTCAGTGATATAAAAAAGCTTGGAAACCAAAATTAGGCAGGGCCAAGAGCCTAATAAATTCTGGTTCACAGGGATGAGATAGGAAATAAACTGAAATTCTTTCATGAAGATATGACAGCAGTCAGATGGTGCAATTTAACTTCCCAAGTTGGTACCTTTGCTTGATCATAGGGGTCAAAAATGTAATTGAGGCTATAAGAACTAATGTCTCCTAGAAGGTATAAGATTTAGGAGTCATAGTCTATTTAAAATTTGGGAGAATGGCTTTGAAACATGTATAATATCATATATGAAACGAGTCACCAGTCCAGGTTCAATGCACGATACTGGATGCTTGGGGCTGGTGCACTGAGATGACCCAGAGGAATGGAATGGGGAGGGAAGAGAGAGGAGGGTTCAGGATGGGGAACACATGTATACCTGTGGCGGATTCATTTTGATATATGGCAAAACCAATACAATACTGTAAAGTTAAAAAATAAAATAAAATAAAATTTTTCCTCCTGATGAATGTATTCCTCCTCTTCCCCACTGGGAGTAATGAGGACACAAGGCTCCTTTAATTGGCCTGGGGATGATGTCAGCATTTGATGCACTCCTGCCGGTGCTGCTCCTAAAATGCTTAATGAAGATGTGACTGTGCTTCCGTGGTGGGGCCTGGTCTTTAATGGTGCCAGAGAGGATCACCTTACTTAAGCTACAATTCTCACCAAGCTCTCCTTAGGCCACCAACACTCAGGCAGGCTTTTTTTCTTCCCAGTGAAATATAGGGGTTTTCGTGGGTGCTGACTCATAAGCAGAATCATTCTTGGACACAAGTGAAACTGATCACTGCTCAAACTCCACTTAGGGTCTGTGAAGGGAGTTTACCCACCTCCATCATCACCGTGGCAGCCCAGCCAATGGCAAAGGGTTTTGAGCATTACCTATGAGCAGGTCCTATGATGGGAGTGAGGATGTTCTTGTATGTTTATCTGAAAGAAGAGCCAATGAAGGGAAGCAGGAGGGGGAAGAGAAAGGCTTTGGTAAATTTTGAAATAAAGAGAAGGATATCACCTCATTAGTACTTCGTTTTATTTTATTTTATTTTTTTGTACTTTTTTGGGCTACATTGGGTGTTAGTTGTGTCATGTGGGATCTTCCACTGTGATACTCAGGCTTCTTCTACTTGTGGTGCGTGGGCTCCAGAGCACATGGGCTCAGTAGTTGTGGTGTGCGGGCTTAGTTGCCCCAGGACATATGGGATCTTAGTTCCTTGACCAGGGATTGAACTGCCTTCACTGCACTGGAAGGCAGATTCCTAACAACTGGACCACCAGGGAAGTCCCCTGATATGTGGACATTTGCAAGACAAACACAGTTGCTTTCAATTCCCCGAAGAACTGGGCTGCTACCTAAATGATATCAAAAGATTGATTTGACCAACTACCTTTTTTACAATTTTGTTTTTTTATATCAGTAGGAGAAGGCAATGGCACCCCACTCCAGTACTCTTGCCTGGAAAATCGCATGGACAGAGGAGTCTGGTAGGCTGCAGTCCATGGGGCCGCTAAGAGTCAGACACGACTGAGTGACTTCACTTTCACTTTTCACTTTCATGCACTGGAAAAGGAAATGGCACCCCACTCCAGTGTTCTTGCCTGGAGAATCCCAGGGATGGGGGAGCCTGGTGGGCTGCCGTCTATGGGGTCATGCAGAGTTGGACACGACTGAGGTGACTTAGCAGCAGCAGCAGCAGGAAAATTCCCAACTAAACTGGAAATCAAAAGATCTATTCTAGATCTATTCTAGAACTTTAGGGATCAGTCTATAGTGTCTTCAAATGTTTGCAGAAGGACCTCTTTCTGAGTGCACAAGTCAAACTCAGACCAGTTTACCCTTGGTCAAAAATGAAACCAACCAACAGATGCTCACTTTCAAATTTTGGCTTCTATCTTGTCAGCAGAAAATAATTATGTGTTCGGCCTGAGGCCTTGTGAATCTCTTGGAGTTGCTGTTATTTTCTATATCAGTTAGTGGTTGCTTTTGGCTGCCAGTAAAGATAAGAATGCTGCTGCTGCTAAGTCACTTCAGTCGTGTCTGACTCTGTGAGAGCCCATAGATGGCAGCCCACCAGGCTCCCCCAGTCCCTGGGATTCTCCAGGCAAGAACACTGGAGCGGGTTGCCATTCGCTTATCTAGAGTGGCTTAAATAAATGAGGATTTGATACTCTTATGAAAGAAATTTAACAAGATGCCAGAGTAGCCTGGCCTGCTGGTGAGTGTGGGGCTCTGGCATTAACTGAGAGGCCTAGGATTCTTGCTCTGTTTACTCAGTAAGTAATTGAGTCTTTTTGAAAAAAGTAATTTTTTGTCACGTTGGGTCTTCATTGCTGTGCGAGCTTTCTCTACTTCCGTTGAGCAGGATCTACTCTTTGTTAAAGTGAGTGCATCTCATTGTGGTGACTTCTCTTGTTGTGGCTTGCGGGCCCTAGCCACTCAGGCTTAAGTAGTCATGACGCACTGGCTTAGCTACTCCACCACACATGGAATCTTCCAGAACCAGGAATCAAACCTGTGTCCCCTGCATTCGAGGTGGACTCTTATTCACTGTACCACCAGGGGAGTCCCAGTTGAGTCTTTTTTTTCCCCCTTAATTTTCTCATCAGTGATATGGGGATAATGACAGTACTTGCATGGGGAAGGGATATATTCATTTCCTGTAGCTATTGTGACAAATTACCACAAACAACAGAAGTCTGTTCTCACCCTGTCCTGGAGGCAGAATGTCTGAAATGAAGCTGTTGGCAGGACTTCCTCCGCAATTCCTCTGGAGGCGCTAAGGAGAATCCACCCATTGCCTCAGTTTCTGGGGGCTGCTAATAATCCTTGGCTTGTGGTTGCATCATTCCACCCTTTGCCTCCATCTTCATATCATCTCCCCTGTGTGTGTCTAATCCCCTTCCTATGAGAACATTTTTGGAGCAACCAAGACGCTTGCTTCTTGGAAATAAAGCTATGACAAACCTAGACAGAACTAAAAAGCAGAGACATCACTTTACCAACAAAGGTCTACCTAGTCAAAGCTATGGTTTCCAGTAGTCATATACGGATGTGAGAGTTGGACCATAAAGAAAGCTGAGCACCAAAGAATTGATGTTTTTGAATTGTGGTGCTGGAGAAGACTCTTGAGAGTCCCTTGGACCACAAGGATTGGATTATCTCAGACCATCTTCTCATCTCATAATCCTTAACTTAATTACACCTGCAAGGACTCTTTCTCCAAAGAAAGGGATTAGGATGTGGACTTATCTTTGAGAGTCATCATCAGCTATCACAGTGGGTATCAGGAGATTTGTCAGTGCTCAGGTGTGGTGCCGGCACTGGGTTAGCACTCAAGAAATGTTTGTCACCATATTGCTCACCTGTCTCGAGGGGCTCTCTGGAGAGCAAGATACCTGTGCCAGTGATACCTCAGATGGTCACATTTTCTTCTTTCCTTTTGAGGTGGACCAGTTTTAAAGTCTCTACTGAATTTGTTACAATACTGCATCTGTTTTATGTTTTGGGTTTTTGGCCACAAGGCATGTGGGATCCTAGCTCCCCAACCAGGGATCAAACCCACACCCCCTGCTTTGGAAGGGGAAGTCTTAACCACTGGACTTTCAGGGAAGTCTCGCATTTTCCTCTTTTCTAATTAGAGCTTTGCCAGAAGCAATCAAAACTCCCCAGACTCCCCCTGATCTAGTGCTCACTCTCCCAGAGGGCATGTGTGGGGCTCCACATCTCATTCACCCCTTGTGTTGGCTCTGCCATGCTCAGTGGTTTACAGCCAAGGAAACTGGGGTCCAGAGAAGTCAAGTAACTTCCCCAAGATCTCACAGTTGTTAAGTGGGGCACTGGGACTCAGGCTCCTTCTCTTTTCCCTTTACTGTTTGGATTTGGTGCCTGGGGGGCTTCTGTGGAATAAGGTGGGAGAAGGGGGAACTCAAGACTTAGGTGATGTTGGAGGAACCAGGGTGAGTTCTCCCTGAATTAATACTTCAAAAACTATTCATCTAATTAGGAAGGGTGTGGCTGCCCCCCAAATGCAGCTTGAAACCACCGTCTCCACCCTTCCTTTTGCCAAGTAGCACTCATCTCAGTCTAGTCTTGGTGAGCGCGTTTTCTCCTTGGTGAACTGCATCCCATCTCAAGCTCAGACAACACAACTTGTCCTTATTGTGACAAGTTGATCTTACATGTTTGTATCTCACGTGTATGATCTTACATGTTTGCCCTGACCACACCCTCTGCTGATGTTACTTTGCCGCTCATCCTCATCCTCAGTTCAGTTCAGTTGCTTAGTCGTGTCCGACTCTTTGTGACCCCATGGACTGCAGCACACCAGGCCTCCCTGTCCATCATCAACTCCCGGAGCCTGCTCAAACTCATGTCTATCCAGTCAGTGATGCCACCCAACCATCTCATCCTTTGTTGTCCCCTTCTCCTCCTGCCCTCAATCTTTCCCAGTATCAGGGTCTTTTCAAATGAGTCAGCTCTTTGCATCAGGTTGCCAAGCATTGGAGCTTCAGCTTCAGCATCAGTCCTTCCAATGAATATTCAGGACTGATTTCCTTTAGGATAGACTGGTTGGATCTTCTTGCTGTCTAAGGGACTCTCAAGAGTCTTCTCCAACACTACAGTTCAAAAGCATCAATTCTTCAGTGCTCAGCTTTCTTTATAGTCCAACTCTCACGTCTGTACATGACTACTGGAAAAACCATAACTTTTACTAGATGGACCTTTGTTGGCAAAGTAATGTCTCTGCTTTTTAATATGCTGTCTAGGTTTGTCATAGCTTTTCTTTCAAGGAGCAAGTGTCTTTTCATTTCATGGCTGCAGTCACCATCTGCAGTGATTTTGGAGCCCAAGAAAATAAAATCTGTCACTGTTTCCACTGTTTCCCCATCTATTTGCCATGAAGTGATGGGACCAGATGCCATGACCTCAATTTTTAAAATGTTGAGTTTTAAGCCAGCTTTTTCACTCTCCTCTTTCACTTTCATCAAGAGGCTCCTTAGCTCCTCTTCGCTTATCCTGTATCCCCCAACACTCACTCGGACATCTGGGCTCTATATGGTTGCATGCATGCTTAGCTGCTCAGTCATGTCCTACTGTCTGCAACCTTTGGACTGTAGCCTTGGACCAGGCTCCTCTGTCCATGCGATTTTTCAGGCAAGAATACTGGCGTGGGTTGCCATTTCCTCCTCCAGGGAATCTTCTCAACCCAGGGATTGAATCTGTGTCTCCTGCATTGCATATGAATTCTTTACCCACTGAGTCATTGGGGAAGCCCACTATATGATTGCTGCTGCTGCTGCTAAGTCGCTTCAGTCATGTCCGACTCTATGCGACCCCATAGATGGCAGCCCACCAGGCTCCCCCGTCCCTAGGATTCTCCAGGCATTCAGATCAGATCAGTCGCTCAGTCGTGTCCGACTCTTTTCGACCCCATGAATTGCAGCACACCAGGCCTCCCTGTCCATCACCAACTCCCAGAGTTCACTCAGACTCACGTCCACCGAGTCAGTGATGCCATCCAGCCATCTCATCCTCTGTCATCCCCTTCTCCTCTTGCCCCCAATCCCTCCCAGCATCAGAGTCTTTTCCAATGAGTCAACTCTTCGCATGAGGTGGCCAAAGTACTGGAGTTTCAGCTTTAGCATCATTCCTGCCAAAGAAATCCCAGGGCTGATCTCCTTCAGAATGGACTGGTTGGATCTCCTTGCAGTCCAAGGCACTCTCAAGAGTCTTCTCCAACACTACAGTTCAAAAGCATCAATTCTTTGGTGCTCAGCCTTCTTCACAGTCCAACTCTCACATCCATGAAACACAAGCTGGAATCAAGATTGCCGGGAGAAATAGCAATAACCTCAGATATGCAGATCACACCACCCTTATGGCAGAAAGTGAAGAGGAACTAAAAAGCCTCTTGATGAAAGTGAAAGTGGAGAGTGAAAAAGTTGGCTTAAAGCTCAACACTCAGAAAACGAAGATCATGGCATCCAGCCCCATCACTTTATGGGAAATAGATGGGGAAACAGTGGAAACAGTGTCAGACTTTATTTTTCTGGGCTCCAAAATCACTGAAGATGGTGACTGCAGCCATGAAATTAAAAGATGCTTACTCCTTGGAAGGAAAGTTATGACCAACCTAGATAGCATATTGAAAAGCAGAGACATTACTTTGCCAACAAAGGTTCGTCTCCAGGCATTAGTTGTCCCTTAATATAGAAAACTTTTTGTTGCTATATAGTTACCAAAGCATCTGTTTTGTCTTCATAGCCAGGTGGGACATATCTTGAATACAGGGACTGATAATTATACATCTTGGCTCCAGTTTTTAATTTAAAGTCTCATATACAGTACAGGTTCAACAATTGCTTGATAGTTGAATGGATAAGGAAAAATTTCCACTAAAAGATCCAGGTTATGGGGCAATGGTGATGCTGGTGAGCTGCACAGCTCTGTGAGCTACAGAGCCCTTGGAATTTAACCTCGCAGCCCATCTCTGCACTGGCTAGATGTTCCCACAGACAGGTTCATTCTGACAGTGGTTGATCTGGCCTGCCTTTGGAAGGTGTCTCCCTTCATGGTATTGTCCTTGGCCTTGGCAATGTGAGCATCTTGTCTTTAAAGCAGTAGAAAGTCTGAAACTTCCCACCCCACTGGATTCCTTCACAGCAGGAGATAAGACACCTCCCCAGCTTGAGTCACAATGTTAGAATGTAGATTGGGGATGAATTTCAAGGTTGGTGATTACTCACTTGCTCACAGTGGGATTATCCTGTGACTGCACTGTAAATATAATATACAACCCTTCCACATGGGCATTCTAACGAGTGTACTCAAGCTAAACTGGAGGCTGCTTCCTATGGATGGCTCTTTGAAGTCGCCCACTTGCTTTGTTACTTGGGCCAGATTTGCATTTTCTAGAGCTCATGGGAGCTGGAGCTTCTGTCACAAATGCAAGATGTATTGTTAGGGGTGGTTTGCTGAATAGACATTGAAAAGACTTTCTCTTATTTCCACCCCTCCTTTACTTTTTCCACTGTAGATAGATCCTATGGATTTAAGTAGCTCCTATGGTTTCAAATAGCTACTGTGGTTTTTATGCCAAGCACTATTGTTGTTGTTGTTCAGTTGCTCAGTTGTATCAGACTCTTTGTGACGCCATGGACTAGCACACCAGGCTTCCTTGTCCTTCACTGTCTCCTGGAATTTGCTCAAACTCATGTCCATTGAGTTGATGATGCCATCCAATCATCCCATCCTCTGTCATCCCCTTCTTTTTCTGCCCTCAGTCTTTCCCAGCATCAGGGTCTTTTCCATTGAGTTGGCTCTTTGCATCAGGTGGCCAAAATATTGGAGCTTCAGCTTCAGCATCAGTCCTTCCAATGAATATTCAGGGTTGATTTCCTTTAGAATCAAGTGGTTCAATCTCCTTGCAGTCCAAGGGACTCTCAAGAGTCTTCTCAAGCACCACAGTTCAAAAGCATCAAATGTTTAACACTTAGCCTTCTTTATGGTCCAGCTCTCACATCCATACATGACTACTGGAACAGACCATGGCTTTGATTATATGGACCTTGGAGTGACCACTGGCTGCTTAGGTTGTCAACTGAAAAAATACAATCTAAAAAAAATGCAATCTAAAAGTTAAGAATTATGTTTATTCAGTGGGAATTGTTAGGACTTTAAACCCAAGATATAGCATCTCAAGTGACCCTGAGAGAACTGTTCCCAAGAAGGTGGGTGGGTGAGGAGTCAGACTACATAGAAGTTTGCAGCAAGGGTCAGGTAATTTGAATATCAAAAGATTATTGTTAATTAAGGAAAACCAGATATCTCAAATTATGGAATTTAGCACTCTTCTATGTATCAGAAGATGTATAAGTGTCTGGGCTCACTGAAATCATTCCTTTCATTTGCGTCTCAGCTGTCTGGGACCAGCAACCTGCTCTGTATCCTTGACTCGCTGCTCACTGCAGGGAGGGGCAGACATGGCCAGGCTGCCACTTTCTCACGTGCCCCACCCACCCCCCACCAGCTGCTCAGCACTTATGGGGGTGGGGGGCGGGATGGCTAATGGCTGCGGACAGATGACACTGTTCTTCCAGGTCTCAGAAATTTACATTTGAAAGGCTGAAATCGCTGATGGTTGTGACATCCTTGTTTATTGATATGGCAGGAAATACTCCATTTCACAAGGTGATAAGACTGATACCCATCCAGGAATGTGCAACACAAGTCAATATATAATTCACTGCTGAAATATGCAGTATATACACTTCCCATCCCTCTGATATCCTCACCTTCTGTCTGGGTGGCTCTGCAGACAACTCACAGTGAGGAACTCTTGCTCAGCAGACATTTGCACATGGGTATATACCCCACTCCAGTACTCTTGCCTGGAAAATCCCATGGACTGAGGAGCCTGGTAGGCTGCAGTCCACGGGGTTGCTACAGTCGGACACGACTGAGTGACTTCACTTTCACTTTTCACTTTCATGCATTGGAGAAGGAAATGGCAACCCACTCTAGTGTTCTTGCCTGGAGAATCCCAGGGATGGGAAGTTTGGTGGGCTGCCGTCTATGGGGTCGCACAGAGTCGGACACGACTGAAGCAACGCAGCAGCAGCATATGTACGTGTGCATGTATGCCCACACTATGAACCCAGAGCAGAGAATTGAGGAGGGGCAGAGGTGTGTCTTTCCCTGCAAAGCCTGCAAGCTCCTACAAATAACTCATTATAACTTTTTACCCATCAAGCTGAGCTTAGAGCGGACACCAGAAATTCTGAATCTAACCCTTGCTCAGATGTTGGCTTACTTGGTGACCAGTATAAAGCCAGGCAACTCCGCCTGCTCCAGGACCAGTTAGTGAGGATGACTCAGTTCTCCTCTACCCTTCCTCCTCCTTCTCCTTCTGAGCAGCCTCCCCAGTTAGGATTTATGCTCAGTTTCTAGTTAACAGAAGCCCCCGAAACACTGGCTTAAGTGTATCTACTCACTTACACAAAAGAGATCCAGAGGTTGGCAATCGTTAGGGTCCCAGGTTCTTTTGGCTTTCCACTTGACTTACCCTCTTCTTCAGTCTCTCAGGAAGGCTGCCAAAGATCCATTGTTCATGTCTTCATTTTAGGCATGGATAATGGGAAATCAAAGGACAGAAAGCATCTCTACCAGCGGAGTTCAGAGATGCACCAAGGAATGATATGTGTTCACATCTTTTTGGCTAGAACTGTGTCACATGACCATCCAAGTTGCAAGTGAAGCTGAGAAACACAAGAGCCTCTATAATAGAGCCCCACTATCAGCATCCAGACTTTTGATCCCATTCCCTTGCACAGGGAAATGTAGGCTTTGGCCCTACGGACCAGCAGAGGTGAACGCTTGCAGCTGGGCAGGCACATGTAGGCTCAGTGGAGGAGGAAGACCAAGTGTGCACAGATCGAAGTGTCCCCAAGACCTGAGTCCTGAGGCTGAGAGAGTGGACTTAGACTTGTCAGTCCAGAGGCTGAGCAGGTGTTGTGCTCCCGGATCAGGATGCTAAGTCTTCCCTGCAGGGAAGGAGAGTTTATCCTCACAGCACACTTCGTGGTGCCAGCTGGGTTTTCAGAGGTAGAAGTCACATAGGAGGAAAGTTTGACCCCTCAGTAGCCAAACAGGCTGTACTCTCTTGTCTAAATAAAATGTAGGCTTGTTTTTATTATGAAAGTAAGTACACTGGTACAAAGTAAAACATTCCCACAGTAGGGAAGAGGGTGAGTAAAAGTAAAGGCTTTAAAATTTTTTGTTGGAGTATAGTAGCTTTACAATACTGTGTTAATTTCTGCTGTACAGCAAAGTAAATCAGCTATATGTATACATATGTCCCCCCCTTTTAGATTTTCTTCCCTTTAGGTCACCATAGAGTATTGAGTAGAGTTCCCTGTTCTATAGAGTAAGTCCTCATTAGTTACCATCCTTATGGCAGAAAGTGAAGAGGAACTAAAAAGCCTCTTGATGAAAGTGAAAGTGGAGAGTGGAAAAGTTGGCTTAAGCTCAACATTCAGAAAACAAAGATCATGGCATCCGGTCCCATCATTTCATGGGAAATAGATGGGGAAACAGTGGAAACAGTGTCAGACTTTATTTTTTGGGCTCCAGATGGTGATTGCAGCCATGAAATTAAAAGACACTTACTCCTTGGAAGGAAAGTTATGACCAACCTAGATAGCATATTGAAAAGCAGAGACATTACTTTGCCAACAAAGGTCCATCTAGTCAAGGCTATGGTTTTTCCTGTGGTCATGTATGGATGTGAGAGTTGGACTGTGAAGAAGGCTGAGGGCCGAAGAATTGATGCTTTTGAACTGTCGTGTTGGAGAAGACTCTTGAGAGTCCCTTGGACTGCAAGGAGATCCAACCAGTCCATTCTAAAGGAGATCAACCCTGGGATTTCTTTGGAGGGAATGATATTGAAGGTGAAACTCCAGTACTTTGGCCACCTCATGTGAAGAGTCAACTCATTGGAAAAGACTCTGATGCTGGGGGTATTGGGGGCAGGAGGAGAAGGGGACGACAGAGGATGAGATGGCTGGATGGCATCACTGACTCAATGGACGTGAGTCTGAGTGAACTCCGGGAGTTGGTGATGAACAGGGAGGCCTGGCGTGCTGCGATTCATGGGGTCACGAAGAGTCAGACACGACTGAGAGACTGAACTGAACTGAACTGAACTGAAGTTAACTATTTTATACATAATAATGTAAATATGTCAATCCCAATTTCCCAATTCATCCCACCATCCCTTTCCCTCCTTGATGTGCATATGTTTGCTCTCTACTTCTGCGTCTGTATTTCTGCTTTGCAAATAGGTTCATCTGTACAATTTTTTTAGATTCCACATATGTGTGGTAATATAAAATATTTGTTTTTCTCTTTCTGATTTGCTTCACTCTGTATGACAGTCTCTAGGTCCATCCACATCTCTGCAAATGGCTCGATTTCATTCATTTTCATAGTTTAGTAATATTCCATTGTATGTATGAGTTACATCTTAATTTTAAAAAGTAGCATGGAGAAATAAATGGAAATACATAGAATTAAATGTAAAAAAGTAAAGTTCTCTTCCCTTCTTGCTCCTGTCTGTGGCCTCAGTCCCAAGTCCCAGAAGCTACACTTTATGGTTTCCCTGGCCACTTTTCAAATGTTTTCTTTGCATATGTGTGTATATACACTGTTTTAAAAATACACAAACAGCATACTTTACACACTTTACATGCTGAAATTTGCTTTTACCATTTAGTATTTGATAATCACACCATCCTTCTACCTGTAAAAACATCTAATTCTTATGTATGGCTAAGTGGTATGTGGGTGGGTATGCTGCTTCTAAGTCACTTCAGTCGTGTCTGACTCTGTGCGACCCCATGGACTGCAGCCCACCAGGCTCCTCCGTCCATGGGATTTTCCAGGCAAGTACTGGAGTGGGGTGCCATTGCAGTTGCTAAATCATATCCAACTGGACTGCAGCCTGCTATGGGATTTCCCAGGCAAGAATACTGGAGTGGGTTGCAGTTTCTTCCTCCAGGGAATCTTCCCAGCTCAGGGATTGAACCTGTGTCTCCTGCATTGCAGGCTGATTCTTTACCACTGAGCCACCTGCCCTGATCGTGTCTGACTCTGTGCGACCCCATAGATGGCAGCCCACCAGGCTCCGCCGTCCCGGGATTCTCCAGGCAAGAACACTGGAGTGGGTTGCCATTTCCTTCTCCAATGCATGAAAGTGAAAGTGAAGTTGTTCAGTCATGTTGGACGCAGCAACCCCATGGACTGCAGCCTACCAGGCTTCTCCATCCATGGGATTTTCAGGCAAGAGTACTGGAGTGGGTTGCCATTGCCTTCTCTGAAGTGGTATGACTGTGCCATAATTTATTTACCCAGTTATTATTATATTTACCCAGTTATTATTATTATTTATTCAGTCAGCAGCTGAAGAAATATTGATATGTCAAGGCTTTTGATACGAAAATCATTGTTATAATTCTCCAGTCCTTTTGTCAGGATTCCTGTCTCATTGGCTCCATTATCTGGATTGGAAGTTGAAGCTGGCATCTGGGTGAGAGAGAGCTTTGCTTCCTCTGGCAGGACTGGCCCTATGATTTCTGGAGTGCTGGCCTTTCTCAGGTCAGGCTCACCTCTGGCTTTTCTTTGGGGGGCCTGAACCCTTGGCTTTCTCCTTTGTCATAGGAACCTCCCCCCATACTGACTCTACACCAAGGGCAGGGAAGGTTGGCACATGTGGGTGCCTGGGAAGGCTAGTAATCTGGTCCTCTGGGCAGATAAACAATATTAGGCTCTTTCAACTGATACTTGCTAAAACATTTATTCAACTCTAATTTGAAGGAAAGGCTGAGTACTGAAGTGTGTACATAGAGTACACAGATCTCTGGTTGCATCATCCTGAAAAGTCTACGGGATGGGCAAAACTACTATTCACACTAGAGATTGCTGGGATCTTTGCCAAAGGGACTGCTTGGGAGCTTGGATTTGAGCCACTTGTATCTGATCATTTGTTGATCTCTTCAAGAAAATGAACATGAAGCCTTGAAAATACCTGTTATTTAACCTTTTGGCCTATAGTTTTTCAGTTCAGTTCAGTGCAATTGCTCAGTCATGTCTGACTCTTTGCAATCCCATGGACTGCAGCACGCCAGGCCTCCCTGTCCATCACCAACTCCTGGGGTTTACTCAAACTCATGTCCATTGAGTCGGTGATGCCACCCAACCATCTCATCCTCTGTCATCCCCTTCTCCTCCTGCCTTCAGTCTTTCCCAGTATCAGGGTCTTTTCAAATGAGTCAGCTCTTCACATCAGGTGGCCGAAGTATTGGAGTTTCAGCTTCAGTATCAGTCCTTCCAATGAATATTCAGGACTGATTTCCTTTAGGATGGACCGATTGGATCTCCTTGCAGTCCAAGGGGCTCTCAAGAGTCTTCTCCAACACCACAGTTCAAAAGCATCAATTCTTCAGAGCTCAGCTTTCTTTATAGTCCAACTCTCACATCCATACATGACTACTGGAAAAGTAGTGTTTAATTAAGTGCTAATCTTAATGAGGTTAACAGAAATCCATTAGCTAATACAGAGACTATCAGACCTGCTATGGATCCATCTACCAAGAAATTCTAGGGAGATTCCCGATAGTTCAGTATTTAGGACTTGGCCCTTTTACTGTTTTGGCCTGGGCTCAATCCCTGTTTGGAGAACTAAGATCCTGGAAGTCTCACAGTGTGCAGCCAAAAAAAAAAGAGAGAGAGAGAGAGTTATCTACTTGAATAGGACCCAGAAAGAGGGAAGAAGAGAGGAGAAGAATTGGGGAAAGATGATGTAGAAGTAAAGAGAGACAGTGAATCTTCTCCAGTTGGCTAAAGAAAGAACCAGATCCGACAAGGCAAGCAGAAGCCATATTCAGGCCACTGGGAGAGGGTGTTTCAGCCAAGCTGTGGCCAGATACCAAGGAATAAAATCCTGCAAATCAAGCATGAAGGTAAATAGTCTCTGTCAGCCAGGCAGGCCTGGTATTCAGAGGTGCAAGCTCAGAAAATTTGCTCAAGTGAGCAGAAGCAGGTGGGTGAAATCAGATGAAGAGAAGTTAGATATGGGAAAATTGTCTTCCTGAAACAAAGATATATGGTCAGATTTCCCTGCTCAAGAATCTTCAATGACTGTTAATTATAGATATAATTATATCCTGGGCTTCCCAGGTGGTGCTAGTGGTAAAGAACCCGCCTTCCGATGTAGGAGACTCAGGTTTGATCCCTGGGTTGGGAAGATCCCCTGGAGGAGGAAATGGCTACCCACTCCAGTGTTCTAGCCTGGAAAATCCTGTGGACAAAGGAGCATGGTGGGGTACAGTCCATGGGGCCATGACGAGTTGGACATGAATAAAAGAGAATGGAAGATACAGTAAATGAGAAAGAGAAAAGTGAAAAGTTATATCATGATGAAAGCAAGTTGGAGTTGATTAGAGAGAAGAAGCAAATAGCAAAATTTAAGAGATGAGAGGAACGTACAAGTCCCCAGCAGATTCTCTCCTTGGGCTGGCCATATGGTTGCCAAAAGCTCTAGACTCACGTTCCCAGTTCTGAGTACACAAAATGCTATCCTTCACAAGTTCCTAGATTTCCTTGGATTTAACCAACCAGCCATGCTATGGCTGTCCCTGAACCAATCACTGTGGTCCAGGGTGGCTTTGTTGGTTGGAGTTGTCCAAGTGTGGACCATGAGCCATCCCTCCACCAGTGACAGAGTGCTCCACCAACGATGTGGTTGGTGTGCTGATCGGTTAGGTTGAGTCACTTTTTCCATTGCGGGAGGTGGATGCAGAGCCCCACCCATGCACATAGAATGAGAATGCGGAAGGCTTGCCCTTAGACCAAAGAATGTGGTGTGGGTGCTAAGTTGGCAAAGTGTCTGCCATATCAGCTCTTTCCATCTTCTTTGCTTGGGTAACTTGTCTCTGCTCTTTGAGACCATATTTAGGCCCAACTTCGTCTAGGAAACCTCACCTGATACATTTTATGCCCCAGATTAGATGCCTGTGTTCTCATAATGTTACTGAAGCAAACATGGATCCACTTACCCAGTACGTAGCAAAGCATGTTTACCGATACCAGGCTGTGGTGAAGGAGAGTACAGCATTTGTTGCAAGGCACTCAACGTGGGGCCAAGCAAAGAAAACAGGCAGCTCATGCTCAAAAGACCCAAATGCCCCAGTGGTTTTCAGGGAGGGTTTTTTAAAGTGAGATCGAGGGTATGTGATCAGTTCATGTGATCCTTCTGACTGACTGGTGGTGAGGTGATGGTGGTGTTTGGGAGTCAACACCATCAATCTGTTTCCTACTCATCTGGGGTTGACATGCTGGTGGTCAGCACATAGTTAACTTTTTCCTCTTGGTGCAGGATTTAGTATCTGCAAAACAACTCAAGGTTATGATGCAGAATATTGTCTGTAGCTCTTGAGGAGGAACTAAAGGCCTTTGACTTTGTTTTACAGCTAAACTATTACTTTGTCTTGTCTTTGTTTCTGCATTTTCTCACTTCTCTGGTTAAACTTGCTCTTTGGATCTTGGGGAATACCTAGGAGACTAAAACTTTTCTACAAACAAGAGGCAGGGGACACCAGGGATCTGTCACTGGGAAGGCCCCACAAGGTCCTGCTTGGTTTCAATAACTCTTCCTTCTAGAATGAGAGCTCCTTCAAGTCTTTGCCCTTTTTCTCGAGTACAGGGCTTGAGATACTCACAGTCTGTTGAGTGACTGAGAGGGAATGCATACACACAGGCAGGAGCGTGTACGACAGTGGGACTTGCCTCTCATCACCTGATTAGACACAGCTACACTGGGATGGCTGTACCCAGGAGTTTTGTTCAAGCAGAAGCTAGTACTTCTGGGATTGGAGTCCCACACTAAGCACATAGACTGAGAGTGAGGAAGGGGGTTCCACCCCCAGGAGAAGATGGTATGGCCACCTCCAAAGTAGTGTCATTAGCACTGCTATTGTCTCAGGCTCCCAGACTCTGGGACTGAGTCTCCCTTTTACTCTGGGGTTCCAGGAGGGTATCTGGACACTTCACGTCCTAGAATCTTATTTTTTTCACATCCATCTCTTTTCTGTTGCACCACACCCTCCTGGTCTCCAAACAGCCTCCCTGCCCCCCATCTTTGGTATTCTCTTTGCCTGACTCCTTTAAAACTTACACACCACTGCAATAATACTTATTGCACCATCCTTAAATACTGATTATCATGTCACCCATTTTATGAGAAACCTCAGTGAGTCTTCAGAGCTTCCAGGATAAATTCTAAATTCTTCAACCTATGATAACCATATGATAAAGTTCATTACCAGTCTTTCCCCAGATTTTTCATGCAGCCATACTGCTCACTCCTCACCATCCACCCCTACTGCTGCTGCTGCTAAGCTGCTTCAGTCGTGTCCGAGTCTGTGCGACCCCATAGACGGCAGCCCACCAGGCTCCCCCATCCCTGCGATTCTCCAGGCAAGAACACTGGAGTGGGTTGTCATTTCCTTCTCCAATGCATGAAAGTGAAAAGTGAAAGTGAAGTCTCTCAGTTGTGTCCGACTCTTCACAACCCCATGGACTACAGCCTGCCAGGCTCCTCTGTCTATGGGATTTTCCAGGCAAGAGTACTGGAGTGGGGTGCCATGGCCTTCTCTGATTCACCCCTGAGCCCCAGCTTATAAACCACTCTCCCCCAGATCACCCATACTTCTTCCTCCTTGTTGCTCAAGCTCCACCCCTGCTTAGTATCTTCAAGTTTTCCATTTTTTTACCCAATCTTACTTCTCCTTAATCTCTGCATTTTTCATGAGGTGTTTCTGACCTCTTTGATCCACAGCAATCTTTTCCTTCTGTGAATAAATATATCCCTAGAAAAATGGAGCCTATATCCATTGCATCAACCAGTCAGTTGGCACTTAACCATAAATTTCTTTGTGCAGTTACTTAATTTTTTCAATATTGGATCATAAACTCTTACTTAGAATGCAGTAAGTGCATCAGATCAGATCAGATCAGATCAGTCGCTCAGTTGTGTCCGACTCTTTGAGATCCCATGAATCGCAGCACGCCGGGCCTCCCTGTCCAATACCAACTCCCGGAGTTCACTCAGACTCACGTCCATCAAGTCAGTGATGCCATCCAGCCATCTCATCCTCTGTCGTCCCCTTCTCCTCTTGTCCCCAATCCCTCCCAGCATCAGAGTCTTTTCCAATGAGTCAACTCTTCGCATGAGGTGGCCAAAGTACTGGAGTTTCAGCTTTAGCATAGTGTTAAATGAAAAAGTGAATGGGATTGTATTGAATGAAAAGGGGCAAATGGACTGCAAATATCTTGGTTCTGTTTTAGTTTGGTTGTGAATACTATTTGTGCCTTTCAGCTTGTCACTTAACTCTTGGCCTCCATTTCCTCTCTAATAAATTGAGGATAATCTTACCAACTCTACAGAGGCTGAAGTGCTATGGTGAACACCAAATGAGAAATCATACTTGTAAGCACTTGATGAACTATTAAGGTAAGCTATTAGGATTTCTCTTTTAGCTTTAATTATAAAATATTTTCCTTCTTACTTTCAGGCTTGCAACCTTATATCTGGAAAGAGGGCCCAACAGAATAGGAAGTCTTTACAAAAAGGCTGTTTACAGACACTACACAGATGAGACCTATTCCAAGGAGATCCCCAAGCCTCCCTGGCTTGGATTCTTGGGTCCCATCTTGAAGGCTGAAGTGGGTGATGTGATTGTCATCCATTTAAAGAACTTTGCGTCCCGCCCTTACTCCTTGCATCCACATGGCGTTTTCTACAACAAGGATTCAGAAGGTAAGTATCAATCATATTATAGGTGTCTTGTCTCTCCTTCCTATGTAACGCAATTGTCAGCTATGGTGAGCAGGATTCTAAAACCACAGTGGTAACATGTGTTCTTTTAACTTCTCCCTGCCTCCTCCTCACCCCACCTGCCTCTGTCCCTACCTTCTCTTCCTCTTCTTCCTTTTTCTTTCCCTTATTTCCTCCCTCCCTCCTTTCTTCCTCTATGTTGCTACAGGGGTAGGTGCTGAGGTCCCTTGGCACGTGCTCCAGCACAGCTCCGAGGCACACTAACCTTCCTTGTCAATTAGTCATGACCGGGCCTCACACTGGATAAAGACCAGCATGCGTGATGGGTTCCCATGTCCTGTCCAGTAACAGCCTCGGCTGTGGAGAGAGTGTCACAGTGCTCGTGGGCCTCAACTTCCCTGCTTAAAGCTACTGTCTGTGGTGCTTCCTTTCTGAAGCTGCCCTGTCTTCTTGTTTGCACTTCAAGAGTTTCAATAGTGCAATTCCCTGAGTTCTCCCTAAGGTTAAAAAAAAGTATAAGGGCACTCTTGGACTTTTGAAATGGGAACCATTTCTCAATCTTCAGAAGTATTTTTCTCATCCCTCACTGCATTCTTGCTCGTGATCCGTTGGAACGGGTTAAATGGTACTAAACGTGCTACACCCTGACTCTGAGGAATATGCCGGGAAGAGTAACCTTACCTTGGATGCAGTTCACTTTATCATAAAGGGAAGCTTCTGGATTGTGGTGAATGTCCTAAGGCAGCCAGACTGGCTTGGCAGTTGCCACGACCAGGTCTGTCTAAGTAGCCAGAGCAGGCACCACTGATGAAGGACACGAGATGCGGAGCCCCCTTTGTTCTTGGCCATTTTCCTCCGCCTGAAGTGCAGCAAAGCTCCTGGTCACTGATCTGGTTAGTTCTGAATAGTTGAAAGTGAGCACAAAAAATTCTTTACCTTCATGGACCTTCCACTGGGTGCCCACCAGATATCAGAGACTGACTCTAGGTATTGGGAAAAAGATAAATAAATCATAGGCTATAGTAGAAAATCAATGACTATAACTATAAAGGTTTATTTCAAGGTTCTCAATACCATTCTACTGATTCTATCTGCTTATCCTTTCACCAATGCTGTGTTATTTTGCTTACTATAAATTTATAGTAAGTTTTGAAATTGGTAAGTATAAGATCTCCAACCTTGCTTTTTTAAAAAAGACTTTAAAGCTTTTCTAGGTTCTTTGCATTTTCATATCAATAAATATCAGATCAGCTTGTTAATTTTTACCAAAAAAGTTAATTGATTTTGATGAGGGTTGCATTGAGTCTATTGATCAGTTGGGGAAAAACTGTTGTCTGCACTGAAAGATGAATTACCATCTGGGAAATATTGACTCTTCCAATCTGAGCATAAAATTTAGATCATAAATGTCTCTAAACAATGTCTTAGATTTTAGCGCACAAGATTTGCATTCTTTTGCTCAGTTTATTCAGAATTAGTATTTTATTCTTTCTGGTACTATTATATATGGAATAGTGTTCTTAATTTCATTTTTGGTTGTTGCTAGTGTAAATAAATACACTTGGTTTTTATATGTTTATCTTGAATCTTATTATCTCATTAAACTTGTTTTTTAATAGATGCTTAAAGGGTTCCTTAGAATTTTCTAAATACTGAATCATGCCACTATGAATAAACAGAGTTTTATTTCTTCCTTACCAATTGGTAAACCTTTAATTTTTTCTTTTGCCTTATTGCACTGGCTAGAACCTTCAGGACAATATTTAATAATAGTGGTGAGAGCAGACATTCTTGCCTTGTTCTCATTAGGAAGAAAGCATGTTGTCTCCCTCCCGTTAAGCAAGAGGCTAGCCATGGATTTTTCTTAGATATACTTTATCAGGTTAAGGAAATTCCCATCTACTCCTAGACTGTTAAAAGTTTTTAACTTGATAAGCACTAGATTTTGTTTGTTTTCTGCCTCTTTTGAGACGAGGGTGTAGTTTTTGTCCTTTATTTTATTAATATATTTTATTACCTTAGTTTATTTTTGAACGTTAAACCAACTTTGCAGTCATAGGATAAATTCCATTTGGACATGGTATGTAATTCTTTTTATATGTTGCTGGGGTTTGCTAGTATTTTGTTAGACTTTTTTGGTGTACACTTATGAGGAATACTGGTCTATAGTTTTCCTTTCTTATGGTATTTTTAATCTGGTTTTGGTGTCAAGGTACTGTTTGCTTCACAGGGTGAATTTGGAACTATTCCTTTCTCTATTCCCTGAAAGATTCTGTAATGGACTGGTATCATTTCTTCTCAGTATTTCATAGAATTTATAAGTGAAACCATCTGAGCCTGGGTTTTGTTTGAGGGGAGAATCTTAATTGTGAAACAGTTCCTTTGTGTATTAGGTCTATTCCAATTCTTTATTTATTCTTAAGTCAGTTTTAGTAATTTGTTTCTCTCCAGAAATTTTTCAGTTTTATCTAAGTTGTCTAATATTTTGGCATAAAATTATTTGTAATAGTCCCTTTATAGTCTTTTTAATTTCTGTAAGTCTCTAAAATGACACCCCATTTTTCATTCCTGGTTTTGGTAACTGGGGCCCTCTCTCTTTCTTGGCAGTCTATATAAAGTTTTCTCAATTTTGTTGATCTTTTTCGAGGAACTAACTAACTTCTGGATTCATCTATTTTACAGTTTTCTATTTCCTCCTTCACTGATTTCTGCTCCAAAATTTATGTGTGTGTGTTAGTTGCTCAGACATGTCCGACCCTTTGGTTGTAGCCTACCAAGCTCCTCTGTCCATGGAATTCTCCAGGGAAGAACTGGAGTGGATAGTCATTCCCATCTGTAGACCACTTTCGATGCTGTGTGATTTTCATCTTGTGCTTCCCACGTGGCGCTAGTGGTAAAGAACTTGCCTGCCAGTGCAGGAGACATTAGAGACTCGGGTTCAATCCCTTGGTTGGGAAGATCCAGGGAGGAGGGCATGGCAACGCACTCCAGTATTCTTGCTGAGAATTTCATGGACACGAGAGCCTGGTGGGCTACAGTCCATAGGGTCTCAAAGAGTCGAACTGAAGTGATTTAGAATGCACGCCCACAGTTTTCCTCTACATCAGGGATTGGCAACGTATGGTCCACGGGACATGTTTTTATATAGCCCATGAGTTAAGAATGCTTTATATATATATGAAGTTGGGGGAAAAACTAAGATTTTGAGACAGAAATCTGCAAAGCCTAAAATATTTATACTCAGACTCTTCACAGGAAATGTTTTCTGAACCCAGCTGTATATAAATATACTATCGTTTACTTTTCTATTACATTCTTGATAGGTATTTGAGT
The DNA here is from genome assembly GCF_032452875.1 of Bos javanicus. Classification (NCBI taxonomy): domain Eukaryota; kingdom Metazoa; phylum Chordata; class Mammalia; order Artiodactyla; family Bovidae; genus Bos; species Bos javanicus. The sequence continues at coordinate 818,537 of NC_083896.1, read as the reverse complement.
GCTCTGCTGTTTTTTGACTCCTGAGAAATACTGCTGTGAACATTCTTACATGCTTTCTGCTCCAGTTGCATATGCTTCTCTAAGAAACATATCTAAGAGTGAAAATATACATACCTATGTTCAAATTTAGGAGATAACTCTGGTTTTCCAAAGTGGTTGTACCAATTATATTCTTAACAGCAGTGTATGAAAATTCCAGTTGCTGTACATTCCCAACAACACTGAATACTACCAACTTTAGTAGAAATTTTTGCCTATTTGTTAGGTCCGTAGTGCTATATCATTGTCATTGTAATCTAGGGTTTCCCTGTAATGAAATTTATTAAATTAAGTATTTTTTTTTTCTAAATACTGATCCCATACCAATACCTTTACTATTTTCCTATGGGATTTTCTGGGTTTTTTTTGTCACTTAGTTGACGGAGTACTTTATTTTGAATATGAATCCTTTCATCAGTTATGTATGTCGTGAATATGTGACTTGCTTTTTCATTCTTTTAAGGTATCTTTTAATGAACAGAACTTCTTAACTTTCTTTTTTGTTTTCTTTTTAAAATTAACTTATTTATTATAATTGGAGGCTAATTACTTTACAATATTGTAGTGGTTTTTGCCATGGCTGATAACATGAATCAGCCATGGGTGTACATGTGTCTCCCATCCTGAACCCCCCTCCCTCTTCCCTCCCCATCCCATCCCTCAGGGTTGTCCCAGTGCACTGGCTTTGAGTGCCCTGCTTTCATGCATCAAACTTGGACTGGTGATCTATTTCACATATGATAATTGAAATCATATTTCAATTGAAATAATCGAATACATGTTTCAATGCTATTCTCTCAAATCATTCCACCCTCACCTTCTCCCACAGAGTCCAAAAGTCTGTTCTTTATATCTGTGTCTCTTTTGCTGTCTCAAATATAGGGTCATCATTACCATCTTTCTAAATTCCATATATACGCGTTAATATACTGTATTGGTGTTTTTCTTTCTGACTTACTTCACTTTGTATAATAAGCTTCAGTTTCATCCACCTCATTAGAACTGACTTAAATGCATTCTTTTTAATAGCTGAGTAATATTCCACTGTGTATATATACCACAGCTTTCTTATCCATCTAGGTTGTGTCCATGTCCTGGCTATTGTAAACAGTGCTGTGATGAATGTTGGGGTACACGTGTCTCTTTCAATTCTGGTTTCTTTGGTGTGTATGCCCAGCAGTGGGATTGCTAGGTCATACAGCAGTTCTATTTCCAGTGTTTTTTTTTTTTTTAATTTAAATTTATTTATTTTAATTGGAGGCTAATTACTTTACAATATTGTATTGGTTCTGCCACACATCGACATGAATCTGCCATGGGCATACACGTGTTCCCCATCCTTAACCTCCCTCCCCATACCATCCTTCCAGGTCATCCCAGTGCACCAGCCCCAAGCAATTTCCAGTTTTTGAAGGAATCTCCACACTGTTCTCCATAGTGGCTGTATTATTTTGCATTCCCACCAACAGTGTAAGAGGATTCCCTTTTCTCCACCCCCTTTCCAGCATTTATTGCTTGTAGATTTTTGGATAGCAGCCATTCTGATCGGCATGAGATGGCACCTCATTGTGGTTTTGATTTGCATGTCTCTGATAATGAGTGATGTTGAGCATCTTCTCATGTGTTTGTTAGCCATCTGTATGTCTTCTTTGGAGAAATGTCTGTTTAGTTCTTTGGCCCATTTTTTTGATTGGGTCATTTATTTTTCTGGAATTGAGCTGCAGGTGTTGCTTGTATATTTTTGAGATTAATTCTTTGTCCGTTGCTTCATTTGCTATTATTTTCTCCCATTCTGAAGGCTGTCTTTTCACCTTGCTTAAGTTTCCTTCATTGTGCAAAAGCTCATAAGTGTAATTGTGGTTAAAATTTATCAGTGCTTTCTTTAACAATCAGTACATTTTATAATTATTTTAAAAAGCTTCCTACTCTAAAACCATGAAGATATTCTCCCATTTTACTTTCTTAAAGCTTTACAGTTTTGCCTTTTACCTTAAGGACTTGAATACGCCTGGAATTGGCTTCTATTTAACCTGTTGTTGTTGCTGTTGTTCAGTCACTAAGTAGTGTCTGAGTCTCGTGACCCCATGAACTGCAGCATGCCAGTATTCCCTGTTCTTCACTATCTCCTGGATCTTGCTCAGACTCATGTCCATTGAGTCGGTCATGCCATCCACCATCTCATCCTCCATCGTCCCCTTCTCCTCTTGCCTTCAGTCTTTCCCAGCATCAGGATCTTTTCCAATGAGTCAGCTCTTCACATCAGGTGGACAAAGTATTGGAGCTTCAGCTTTACCATCAGCCCTTCCAGTGAATATTCAGGGTTGATTTCCATTAGAATGGACTGGTTTGATCTCTTTGCCATCCAAGGGACTCTCAAGAATCTTCTCCAGCACCACAGTTTGAAAGCATCAATTCCTCAATGCTCAGCCTTCTTTATCATCCAACTCTCACTTGTGTACATAATGACTGAAAAAAAACATTGCTTTGACTAGATGGACCTTTGTGGGAAAAATGATGACTCTGCTTTTTAATACGCTGTCCAGGTTTGTCATAGCTTTCCTTCCAATGTGCTGATGTCTTTTAATTTCATGGCTAAAGTCACTGTCTACAGTGATTTTGGAGCCCAAGAAAAGAAAATCTGCCACTATTTCCATTTTTTCCCCTTCTTTTTGCCATAAAGTGATGAGCACAAATGCCATGACGTTAGTTTTTTGAAAATTGAGTTTTAAGCCAAGTTTTTTACTTTTGTCTTTCACTTTCATTAGAGGTTCTTTAGTTCCTCTTTGCTTTCTGCCATTAGGGTGGTGTCATCTGCATATCTGAGGTTGTTGATATTTCTCCTGGCAATCTTGATTCCAGCTTGTGGTTCATCCAGCCCAGCCTTTGACATGATATTCTCTGCACAAATACACAAGGTGACAATATACAGCCTTGATGTACTCCTTTCCCCATTTTGAATCAGCCCATTGATCAGTGTAATGTTCTAACTGTTGCTTCTTGGCCCACACACAGGTTTCTCAGGAGACAGGTAAAGTGGTTTGATATTCGCATCTCTTTAAGAATTTTCTTCAGTTTGTTGTGATCCCCACAGTCAAGTCAAAGGCTTTCATGTAGTCAATGAAGCAGAAGTAGATGTTTTTCTGGAATTCCCTTGCTTTCTCTATGATTTAATTTATGTTGGCAATTTGATCTCTGGTTCCTCTGCCTTTTCTAAGCCCAGCTTCTACATCTAGAAGCTCTCAGTTCACATACTGCTGAAGCCTAGCTTGAAGAATTTTGAGCACAATCTTACTAACATGTGAAATGAGCACAATTGTCTGTTACTGTGAATATTCTTTGATATTGCTCTTCTTCGGGATTAGAATGAAAACCAGTCTTTTCCAGACTTGTAGCCATTGCTGAGTTTTCAAATTTGCTGGCGTATTGAGTGCAGCACTTTAATTAACAGCATCATCTTTTAGGATTTTAAATAGCTCAGTTAGAATTCCATAACCTCCACTAGCTTTGTTTGCAGTAATGTTTCCTGAGGCCCACTTGACTTCATAGACCAAGATGTCTGGCTCTAGGTGACCACACCATTGTGGTTATCTAAGTCATTAAGATCTTTTTGGTATAATTCTTCTGTGTATCCTTGCATACCTTTTCTTAATCTTCTCTTAAAAATTTACTAAGTATCTGACTCTGCAGGACACAATATACAGTGCCTCATATAGTTCTTACATCTCTGTGGGGTGGATTCCAGATTTATTGGTAGAAAAACAAGGCAGTGAGAATTTAAGTAACAAGTCTTAAATCCCATAGCAAATAAATTTTAGCTGATATATGTTTGATTTCAAAGCTCTAGCTCTTTCCACTATAATGTGCGATCTCTGTGTTTTAACTGTTTCATTTTTCTTGAAAGGAGCCCTGTATCCAGATGGAACATCTGGAAGGAACAAGGATGATGACATGGTTCCTCCTGGCAAAAACTATACCTACGTCTGGCCAGTGAGAGAAGAATATGCTCCTGCCCCAGCAGATGCAAACTGCCTGACTTGGGTGTACCATTCACATATTGATGCCCCTAAGGACATCTGTTCTGGGCTAATTGGCCCACTGCTGGTGTGCAAAGAAGGTAAGATGCCTAGAAACCCCTCGGTGCCTAGAAACCTCTTCCCAAGTGTGCTGAAAAGTGAATATAGTCTTCAGGTCTTATCTTGCCCACCCGCCTTGCATCACACAAAGTGTGTCTCTTCTTCCTAACTTTCTGTAAGAGTAAAGAAATTCTCCTAACATAGAAGATCCATAGCAGGGACAATAACTCAGACTTCTGCCTAAAACCATCATCGCATTCTGAAACCTATATGCAAAAACTACACACGGACACCACACACAGGAAAGTGTAAAATGTACTCAAATAACCAGGGATGCTTTGCTTTATTATTTCACCCACATAATCACCTTGCTACTTTGTACCCTATTAACTGATTTAATATATCTATTTTTATCAATAAAGTATATTTCTTTTAAGGATAGCCAGGTTTCCAAGTCTGTGGTTGTGAGAATTTCTGTTTCATGACTTTTACATGGTTCTGTCATTTCCATCAAAGCCCTTCACTGCTTTTATGTTGTGGGTTACTCTTGTAGATATAGGTCTTTAAAAATCTTCACATTTATCTGATACTATTGACAGAAAGAAAAGCTCATCTTGGTTTAGTTCACTTTGAACTTTTCCTACTCCTTTAATGTTCCTGATAGGTATCCTGCACAGCTATTCAGGAACAAGGACTGATGTAGACCGGGAGTTTGTTATAATGTTTACTCTTGTGGATGAGAATCAAAGCTGGTACCTCGATGAAAATATCAGACAATTCTGCACTGATCCTGATTCAGTTGACAAAAAAGATGCTGTTTTCCAGAGAAGTAATAAAATGCATGGTGAGTGTCTCCCATGTTATCAAGTACATACCAACTGTCGTTTGTGTATCTGGCACTACAAGGGATACAAAACACACAGAAATAGCAAACCGAGCTTTCCAAGATTTATAACTTAGTGATGAGAATAATAAGAAAGTGATGAAACATAATACCAGTCAGAATCTAAAGCAAAGAAAGAGAGCAAAGAAGAAGAAAGGAACAGAGAGGAGACGCAAGAACGGAGAGCAATGAACAAAATGGTAATAAGCACACACTTATCAGCAATTAAATGTAAATAGACTACATTCTCAAATCAAAAGACACAGAGGGACTAAATAGATTAAACAGCAACAACAACCAAGCCAAGACCTATCTATTACATTACCTACAGGAGACACACTTTAATTTTAAGGACACATATAGATGGACACTGAATGGATGGAAAAAAGTATTCCATGCAAATAGAAACCAAAAGAAAGGTGGAGTAGCTACACTTATATCAGAGTTTAAATTGACTTTAAAACAAAGGCTATAATAGGATACCAAGAATGGTGTACATAATTATAAAGTGGTAAATTCAACAAGAATAGATAACATTTAAAATATTCATGCACCCAACATAGGACAACTTATATACATATAAGGCAAATATTAACAGACATAAAGGGCAAAACAGACAGCAATACATAATGGCAAAGTACTTTAATACCCTACTTATAGCAGTGTAGGTGTCCAGAAAGAAAATCAATTAAGAAATACCGGTGTTAAACAACATGTTAGATCAGATGGACTTAACAGATATTTATAGAACATTCCATCCAAAACCAACAGGATACTCATCGTTCTCAAGAGCACATGGAACATTTTTTAAGACAGATCATATGTTAGGCCACTGCTACTGCTAAGTCACTTCAGTCGTGTCTGACTCTGTGTGACACCATAGACGGCAGCCCACCAGGCTCCCTCATCCCTGGGATTCTCCAGGCAAGAACACTGGAGTGGGTTGCCATTTCCTTCTCCAATGCATGAAAGTGAAAAGTGAAAGTGAATTTGCTCAGTCTTATCCGACTCTTAGCGACCCCATGGACTGCAGCCTACCAGGCTCCTCTGTCCATGGGATTTTCCAGGCAAGAGTACTGGAGTGGGGTGCCATTGCCTTATCCGTGTTAGGCCACAGATAAGTCTTAATACACTTAAGAGAACTGAAATCACATCAACCATCTTTTCTGACCACAATGGGCTAGAAATTAATTATATGAATAAAACTAGAAAATTTACAAACATGTGGAATTAAACAGCATGTTACTGAACAGTCAATAGGTTGAATAAGAACTCTAAAAAGAAATTTTTAAAAAGCTTGAAACAAATGAAAATGGAAATGTAATATATAAAATTTTATGGGATACAGCAAAAAGAATTCTAAGGGGGAAGTTCATATTAATAAATGCCTATCTCAGAAAACAAGAAAAGTTTCAAGTAAGAAGCTAACTTTACACCTAAAGAACTAGAAAAAGAACAAATTGGGCCCAAAATTACTAGAAGAAAGGAAATAAAGAAAATTAGAGCAGAAAGCAATGGCACTCCACTCCAGTACTCTTGCCTGGAAAATCCCATGGATGGAGGAGCCTGGTAGGCTGCAGTCCATGGGGTCGCTAAGAGTCGGGCACGACTGAGTGACTTCACTTTCACTTTTCACTTTCATGCATTGGAGAAGGAAATGGCAACCCACTCCAGTATTCTTGCCTGGAGAATCCCAGGGACAGAGGAGCCTAGTGGGCTGCCGTCTATGGGGTCGCACAGAGTCGGACACGACTGAAGCGACTTAGCAGCAGCAGCAGAGCAGAAAGGGCAAAACAAAAATGAAATAGACACTAAAATATTTAATTAGACTCACTAAGAAAAAAGAGAAAGAACTCAAATAAACAAAATCAGAAATGAAAGATGAGAAACACAAAGGATCATAAGAAATTACCATGAACAAATATATGCCAACATGTTGGATAACATATAAGAAATGCATACGTTCCTAGAAACATACAGCCCACCAAGACTGAATCATGATGGAATAGACTTTTAACAGACTGATTAATAGAAAGTAGTAATCAGTAATCAAAAACCTTCCAAGTAAGAAAAGTCCAGGAACAGATGGCTTCTTTAGTTAATTCCATCAAGCATTCAAAGAAGAATTAATACCAATTCTTCTCAGAATCTTCCAAAAAACAGAAGAGGGAGAAACTCTTCCAAACATGTTTTATGAAGCCAGCATTGTGTTGATACCAAAACCAGACAAGGATGCCACACAAAAATAGAAAAAATACAGGCTAATATTCCTGATGAACATAGATGTAAAAATTCTCGACAAAATATCAGCAAGCCAGATTCAGCAATACATTAAAAGTTTCATAACCATGATTAAGTGAGATTTATTCCAAGTATGAAAGGATAATTCAGCTTCCACAAATCCATTAAAGTTGTATGCCACAATAATAAAATTAAGCATATAAATATATGATTATCACAATAGACATAGAAAAAGCATCTGACAAAATTCAACACCTATCTAGGATAAAAACCCTTAACACAGTATAAATGGAACACACCTTAACATAATAAAGACCATATATGACAAGCACACAGCTAAGGTTATACTCAATGGCAAAAGCTGAAAGCTAATCCTCTAAGGTCAGGAACAAGGGAAGGATGCACACTGTTGCCACTTTGATTCAACATGGTGTTGGAAGTCCTAGCCAGAGCAGTTAGGCAAGGAAAAGAAATAAAAATCATCCAAATCTGAAACAAAGAAGTAACTGTTTCTATTTGCAGATGACATATTACATATAGAAAAGCTAAAGACTCCAGTAAATTAGAGGGATATAAAATCAATACACAAAAATCTGTTGCATTTCTTTACATTAATAATGAATTATCTGAAAGAGAAGTTAAGAAAGCAGTCTCATTTACAATTTCATCAAAAGGAATAAAATATCTAGGAATAAATTTAACCAAAGAGGTGAAAACCCCATATATTGAAAACTATGATATTAATAAAAAAATTTAAGAAGACACAAATAAATGGAAAGATATTTTGTGTCCATGAATTAGATGAATTAATATTGTTAAAATACTCATTGTTAAAATATTCAAGGCAGTCTACAGACACAGTGCAATCCCTATGTCAATCTCAATGGTATATCATTTTTACAAAAATAGAAAAAACAACCTAAAATTTGTATGGAACCACTAAAGACCCTGAATAGCCAAAACAATCTTGAAAAAGAACAAAGCTAGAGGCATCATGCTCCTTGATTTTATTACAAAACTATACTAATTTAAACATCTATTTCTGCTCTATTGACTATGCCAAAGCCTTTGACTGTGTGGATCACAATAAATTGTGGAAAATTCTGAAAGAGATGGAAATACCAGACCACCTGACCTGCCTCTTGAGAAATCTGTGTGCAGGTCAGGAAGTAACATTTAGAACTGGACATGGAACAACAGACTGGTTCCAAATAGGAAAAGGAGTACGTCAAGGCTGTATATTGTCACCCTGCTTATTTAACTTATATGCAGAGTACATCATGAGAAACGCTGGGCTGGAGGAAGCACAAGCTGGAATCAAGAGTACTGGGAGAAATATCAATAACCTCAGATATGTAGATGACACCACCACCACTTTCACCCAGAAAGTGAAGAAGAACTAAAGAGCCTCTTGATGAAAGTGAAAGAGGAGAGTGAAAAAGTTGGCTTAAAACTTAACATTCAGAAAACAAAGATCATGGCATCTGGTCCCATCACTTCATGGGAAATAGATGGGGAAACAGTGGAAACAGTGGCTGACTTTATTCTTCTAGGCTCCCAAATCACTGCAGATGGTGATTGCAGCCATGAAATTAAAAGACGCTTACTCCTTGGAAGGAAAGTTATGACCAACCTAGACAGCATATTAAAAACAGAGACATTACTTTGTCAAAAAAGGTCCATCTAGTCAAGGCTATCGGAGAAGGCAATGGCACCCCACTCCAGTACTTGCCTGGAAAATCCCATGGACGGAGGAGCCTGGTAGGGGTCTCAGTCGTATCCATGGGATACGACTGAGCGACTTCACTTTCACTTTTCACTTTCATGCATTGGAGAAGGAAATGGCAACCCACTCCAGTGTTCTTGCCTGGAGAATCCCAGGGACGGTGGAGCCTGGTGGGCTGCCGTCCATTGGGTCGCATAGAGTCGGACATGACTGAAGCGACTTAGCAGCAGCAGCAGCAGTCAAGGCTATGGTTTTTCCAGTGGTCATGTATGGATGTGAGATTTGGACTATAAAGAAAGCTGAGGGCTGAAGAATTGATGCTTTTGAACTGTGGTGTTGGAGAAGACTCTTGAGAGTCCCTTAGCCTGCAAGGAGATCCAACCAGTCCATCCTAAAGGAAATCAGTCCTGAATATTCATTGGAAGGACTGATGCTGAAGCTGAATGCGAAGGGCTGATGGAAAGAGCTGATGCGAAGAGCTGACTCATTTGAAAAGACCCTGATGTTGGGAAAGATTGAGGGCAGGAGGAGAAGGGGATGACAGAGGATGAGATGGTTGGATGGCATCACCGACTCGATGGACATGGGTTTGGGTGGACTCTGGGAGTTAGTGATGGACAGGGAGGCCTGGCATGCTGCGGTTCATGGGGTTGCAAAGAGTCGAACGTGACTGAGCGACTGAACCGAACTAAACTGATACGAATTCGATATTGGCATAAAAACAGACACAGAGATCAATGGAACAGAATAGAGAGCCATGAAATAAGCCTGTGCAAGTATATATAGGAGGAAAAGGACACTCTTCAATAAATGGTGTTGGGAAAATTGAACAGCCACAGGCAAAAGAGTGAAACTGGACCACTATCTTACATATATGCAAAAATTAACTCAAGTTGGATTAAAGACTTGAAAGTAAGATCTGAAAGTATAGAACTCCTATAAGAAAACATAGGTGGTAAGCTGCTTGACATAGGTCTTGGTAGTGATTTTTTTGAATCTGACACCAAAGCAAAAGCAATAAAACCAAAAATAAGCAAGTAGAACTATTTCAAACTAAAAACTTCTACACAGCAAAGGAAACCATCACTGAGGAAAAGCAACCAACTGAATGGGAGAAAATATTTGCAAATCATATATCTGATAAGGAAATAATATCCAAAATATATAAAGAACTCATACAATTCAGTAGCAAAAAGCCATACAACCCTATTTAAAAAATGAACAGAATATCTGAATAGATATTTTTCTAAATAAGAAATACAGATGGCCAATAGGTACGTGAAAAGATGCTCAACATCATTACTCATCAGGGAAATGCAAATCAAAACCACAATGAAATATCATCTCATACCTGTTAGAATGGCGATTATCAAGAAATAACTAATGTAAATTGGTGTAACCACTATGAAAATCAGTATAGAGTTGCCTGATAAGACTAAAAATAAAAACCTAACATATGATCCAGCAATTCTTCTCATGGGTATTTATCTGAAGAAAATGAAAACACTGATTCAAAAGGACGTACACTCCCCTCCATGTTCACTGCAGCATTTTTTTTTTTTTACAATGGCCAATATACAGAAACAGCCTGTGTCCACTCATGGATGAATGGATAAAGAAATTGTGGTCTATAATAAAGGAATATTAAGTGGAATATTCAGCCATAAAAAAAGAATGATCTCTCCATTCGCAACAGCATGATGGACTTTTAGGGCATTATGCTAAGTGAAATAAGTCAGACACAGAAGGCAAATGCTGTATTATCTTTTTTATATGTGGAATCTAACAAACAAGCAAACTCCTCAAAACCAAGCTCATAGATTCAGAGATCAAACTGGTGGTTACAACAGGCAGGGGATGGGGATGGGAGAAATGGCAAAAAAAAAAAAAAAAGTAACGTGTGTCATTCCTTTAAGCTGGCTTAAAATCAACATTCAGAAAACTAAGATCAAGGCATCTGGTCCCATCACTTCAGGGCAAATAGATGGGGAAACAGTGGAAACAATGTCAGACTTTGTTTTTTCGGGCTCCAAAATCACTGCAGATGGTGACTGTAGCCATGAAATTAAAAGACGCTTGCTCCTTGGAAGAAAAGTTTTGACCAACATAGACAGCGTATTAAAAAGAAGAGACATTACTTTGCCAACAAAGGTCCATCTAGTCAAAGCTATGGTTTTTCCAGTAGTCATGTATGAATGTGAGAGTTAGACCATAAAGAAAGCTGACCACTGAAGAATTGATGCTTTTGAACTGTGGTGTTGGAGAAGACTCTTGAGAGTCCCTGGACTGCAAGGAGATCCAGTCCATCCTAAAGGAGACCAGTCCTGAATATATTCGTTGGAAGGACTGATGCTGAAGCTGAAACTCCAATACTCTGGCCACCTAATGTGAAGAGCTGATTCATTTGAAAAGACCCTGATGCTGGGAAAGATTGAGGGAAGGAGAAGGGGATGACAGAGGATGAGATGGTTGATGGCATCACCTACTGGATGGACATGAGTTTGAGCAAGCTCCAGTAGTTGGTGATGGACAGGGAAGCCTGGCGTGGTGCAGTCCATGGGTTCGCAAAGAATTGGGCACAACTGAGTGACTGAACTGAACTGAACTGCCTCATTCCTCCCTTCTAATCATTTCTTTTTCTTCTTGCTGAATGCTTTTGTCACTTAAATAGCTACTATATGTCAGCTTTCCCAACGTGAGGTAAGACAGGGTTTCTAGTTATACAGAACAGATCCAGTGGGGATGGTAAATATGCAAATAGAGGTGGAAGTAGGAGGTGGCCAAGCTGTCCTGAATTATAAACAGCACTTTGGTTTACTCCTGATCTCATTGTGTCCACAGAGCAGCTCAGGCTGTGTTCCTATTGCCGATCACTTTTATTGAGTGCTTTTCTCTTAAAAAGACTAATGCTTTTCATTCCTTTGGGGACTGCATTTTATCAAAGAAGCCACGTTTTTTCTGCACAAAAATATTACAACCCAGTGATCTGTGCTAGTTGTTCAGCTGTGCTAGAGTATGTATTACCATTGTTTCTGGTTCTGCTGGGCTCTGCAGGGGAGTGTCTTTCACCAGTGTTTCTGTTTTTCAGCACTCAATGGATACCTCTTTGGAAACTTCCCTGAACCTGATATGTGCGTTGGTGAATCAGTGTCCTGGCACCTATTTGGGATGGGGAATGAGATAGACATCCATTCCATCTATTTTTATGGTAACACCTTCATCAGCAGAGGGCATCGGACTGATGTCGTCAACCTGTTCCCAGCCACCTTCCTGACAATAGAAATGATAGTTGAGAATCCTGGAAAGTGGATGATAACCTGCCAAGTCAGTGATCACCTCCAAGGTAAAAAGGATGAGGCCAGTGTGGAAATGGTTACAATGGCACAATTAAACCACACAGTCAACGGTGTTCATTCAGTGCATGCTATTGGATGGATTCTTGTCTGTGTTATATTTATTACAATTAATATTAAACATAGGAAAATGTATAATGCTTATTTGGCATCTTATTGACAGATATTTATTAATTAATTAACTCCTTATGAACCAGGTAAGAGGTGATTGAAAAAATTGATAAGACCTTCCTGGAACCTGGAATCTAGTAGTTAAACATAGTTATACATTTACAAAATGAATAAAATTTGAGGCAGAATGATAAATGTTCTTGAGCTTTGTCACTTTACTGGAACAGTCAGAAAGGCTACCTAATGAGGGGGTCCCTAATCTGAGCCTAGAAATATGGGTAAGAATTTGATAGATGAGGAAGAAGAAAAAGGCTTTCCAAGTAGGGGAAGCAACAAAAACTGGGAAAAACACATGGGCAATTATAAATAGAATAAAATTTACAATCAGAAGTTAGAATTTACAGATAATCTGGTCCAACCAGAAAGGGATTTCTAGATAATCTGGGCCACCTCCCTATCCAATTCTTGAATTCCCTTTTGGACATCTCTTTAAAATGTTTTTAAAAATTTTATATTGGAGTATAATTGATTTATGTATGATGTGTTAGTTTCAGGTGTACAGAAAAATTAGTTATACGTATTCAAATATCCATTCTTTTTCAGAATCTTTTCCCATGTAAGTTTCCCATATTACAGAGTACTGAGTATAGTTACCTGTGCTCTACAGTAGGTCCTTGCTGATGATCTATTTTATATAGAGTGGTGTGTATAACCCCAGCCTAGTAATTGTAGCAGCCTGTTTCATCTCTGGGCTGCTCCATGAGAGTTCTTTATATTGAGACAGAATCCAATGACAGGTGCAAAATCCTTTGAAAGGTGAAAGATAAGCATTTGTTGACTTAAATACCTGTTGAATGATTCGGTCCAGGTTCCTTGGGACCACATGGAATAAGTCTACTTAGCTGGCCTCAGGTTCAAGGCAGAGGAGTGATGAAGCAGAAGTTTTAGAGAGGCAGTTTGGGCCTCGGGGGAGCAGTTTTGAATGGCAAAGCTAAGGAACATCTGGAAGGTGATGCGTGCGTACATGCTGAGTCCCTTCAGTTGTGTCGACTCTTGGCGACGCTATGGACTACAGTCCATCAGGTTCCTCTGTCTGTGGGATTCTCCAGGCAAGAATACTGGAGTGGGTTGCCATGACCTCCTCCAGGGGGATCTTCCCAACCCAGGGACTGAACTCACTATATTACTTCTCCTGCATTGGCAGGCAGGTTCTTGACCATTAACACTACCTGGGAAGCCCCTGGAAGGTAATAGTGAGCCCTTTTAGATCATTAGACACAAGTGATTTAGGAAGGTTTAGGGAGCTAAATATGTCTTTATGCAGAGAAGACTCAATGGAGAGATTCTGGCTACTGGATGCCAGTTAAGAAACATTGGCAACATTAAAGTTATGATATATTAAAGGTTTGGCCTAAGAAGAGAAAAAGAAAATGTTATCAGTTGGATAAACATGGAGTAAATAATGTATGATTCAGTCTGGATCCTAACTACACACAGTCACCACAAGGACAGCTGTGCAGCACTTCAGGGCTGCTTTCATAACACATTTTTTATTCCCCTCAACCTTAAAGCAAACCTCACATTTGTCCACTGGGTTATTCCAGGTAAATTCAATTAAGCAAATGTTGAGTTGCTCAGTTAATATGTATCAGACACTCTCCTGAAAAGACAAAGATGAACATGACAGTTACTATTCTCCACCCCCACTCCAGACTTCATTGAGGTATAATTGACAAATAGGAATTGTATATAAATTTCTTGATGTTTTGATATAAGGTATAAACTTTTTAAACTACACACAAGCTAATTAATATATCAATTACCTCACATAGTTAAACTTTGTGAAGCTGGTGATGTTGAGAACACTTGAGATCTCAAAGAATACAAAGTTTCAGTTATGCAAGACAAATGGTCCTCGAGATCTAATGGTGACTACTATCAAAAATACTGTGTTGTATACTTGAAATTCCCTAAAAGGGTAGATTGTAAGTGTTCTCCACAGAAGATCCTTAAATTTGAGAAGAAATTAGTTTTAAAATCAAGGCATTAGCAGCCATTTGAAATTAGATTCTTAAATTTGGCCAGTAGTTGTAGACATAAGTTGGAATACATTACTGAAATACATTTACTGAATTGTCCATAGTCTTGGAAAAAATGTTTAAAATTGGAAGATATGTATAATTCAATTTTAAAATTAGCAATCACCTCTAGAGATAATGGTGTCACATTTTAGTGAATATCTTCCCTATTTTCTAGACCTTCATATACAAATGTATATTTTTTCCAAACTTTACCATTTGATAACTGACAACAGTATCACTTGATTACTATTAGGTTTAACTTTTTTTTTGTTTGTTCTTGGGCCAATAGTATTTCTTTTGTGAATAACCTATAAATGTTTTGCTCATTTTCTATTGAAATGTTTACTTTTTTCTTTCTTATTTATCAAAGATATTTACATATTAATCTTTTGTCATATATGTTAAAACACTCCTCTTCCCACTGTTTATTTTTACTTTTAATTTTGTTTACGGTCCTACTTTCTGTACAAAAGTTTTAAATGTTCATGAATTCAAATAAATCAGTCTATTCTTCCTCTCTGATTGCTTTTGGAGCATTTATACATTGGCTCTTGGTTTTCCTCTGTTTTATAGCTGGCATGCTGGGGCAATACAATGTTGGTAACTGCAAAAGTGGTATTTCTCACCCCAAGATGAAGGGTCAACAGAGGCGCTACTTCATAGCAGCTGAAAAAATTCTTTGGGATTATGGTCCTCAAGGTTATGACAAATTCAGTGGTCTTCCCCTAAATGCCTCTGGCAGGTAAGCTCTCTTTGCTGATGTTTCTAAGCCTCTGATAAGAGAGACATCTGTTAGACTTTTTGCTGCGATCTCATTTGTGTTCCAGGCACTGTTCTTATGAGTACATACTGCATAGATGGCATAATGGCATCATTTAAGAAGCTCTGAGTCCCATAATGTATATCCTGCTTAGAATTGTATATACAATTGTATATACTGCAGATAAATGCAGAGTATCTCAGAGCTATGGTTTTTCCAGTAGTCATGTATGGATGTGAGAGTTGGACTATAAAGAAAGCTGAGCTCTGAAGAATTGATGCTTTTGAACTGTGGTGTTGGAGAAGACTCTTGAGAGTCCCTTGGACTGCAAGGAGTTCTAAACAGTCAATCCTAGAAGAAATCAGTCCTGAATATTCATTGGAAGGACTGATGCTGAAGCTGAAACTCCAGTACTTTGGCCACCTCATATGAAGAGCTGACTCACTGGAAAAGACCCTGATGTTGGGAAAGATTGAGGGCAGGAGGAGAAGGAGACAACAGAGGATGAGATGGTTGGATGGCATCACCGACTCAATGGACTTGAGTTTGGGTAAACTCCGGGAGTTGGTGATGGACAGGGAGGCCTGGCGTGCTGCCGTCCATGGGGTCACAAAGAGTTGGATACGACTGAGTGACTGAACTGAACTGAACTATTTATTGCTTTATGATTTGCTGGCCAAATCAAAGCACTAGATTCATCTATTCATCCATCAAACACTTCAGGAGCATCTACTATGTGCAAGCTGCAGCATTAAGTGCCGTGAGAAGTACTAAGCTGACAGAGAACAGACTAAGGTCTTACACATATTAAGCAGACGACTTTGAAAAGGGACTAAGTCAGGACTCTCAGTGGAGATGAAATAGCCAAGGAAGGTTACCCTTTTTGGTTCAAGGACAGCCTGATATAAGTGAAGCCCCTTCTTCTCAGACTTCATATTCTTCCCTGTCCAGTACAATGCCACTTTCCCCCTTCAAAATCTAACTCTGCTGTAACTTCTTAAGTAAAGTCTCCCTGACATCTGAGTAATTTTCTCTGGGCTTCCATAGCATGTAATATTTTTCAAATCGAATCTAACAATTTATTAAGTGGATGAAGACCCCTGTAGCTTTAATTGTAGGATCATATACAAATATGTCTAGGGAAGCATTACAAAATATACAGTATGATATCAACAAGTATTGCTCTTACCCTGTAATCCTTTTCATGTTTGAGGGAATGTTTAAAAAATTGTCTTTGTGATGAATAAGATTCCTTTTGTTTCTTTCATTATAAATTTCATTCATTCTTCCACCAAAGTGACAACCTTTAACCTTGCCTGAAGAATTTGTGTGGACCACCTGTGAAAAACTCTTTGATATCAACATTCCCTATTGACTAGTATTTTCCCATAAACAGAATAGTGAAAATTAACATTGAGAATTATGTCTTAGAAGCCTTCCAAAATTAGAAAGCACCGTATAAAATATGAAATATTAAGCTATATTCAATGGATATTTAATGTAATATGTGAAAACACAATGTACTAAGTGACATGAGAGATGCAGGAAGGTCTAAGATAATGTTCCCGATCTCAGGTACAGAAATAAGCTGAATATACAGGAGAAGAGAAGTGACTTTGCAAGTTACAAATAAGATTAAGATAAGCTGTCCAGACAGTAAGTTGTCTGGGCATTTAGAGAGAGCTAAGATAGCCAGAAATATGTCACAAAGGAAGTGAAACTTAAGTAGGTCTTTTGAATGATAGAATTTATGTAAGTGAATTGCAAAGACAGGGAAATTTTAGATGCAGGGGTTAATGCAAAGCATCTGCCATAAGTAAAGCAGAGTGATTAGATCAGAGTGAATGACATGTGAGGGATTTGCATGGGGCATGACCACTTACACAGAGCAGTGGAGAGAGGCCTGGAGCAAACCAGATATCCTTTGCAGAGGTCCTCCAGTCTGTTTGAACTTTACTTGATTGGCAACTGGAAGCAACTGAAGATTTTGGAGCAGAAAAAATGACAATGAAAATGACTATTTTAAAGGTTTTGGAATATCAGTGCGTATGCTTAGAAAAAAACTCAAGGGAGCCAATGTAAGATAGAGGATGCTGCATGGATAGATAGGAGGTTCATACTATGGTCTAAACACAAGGCGAGGAGCACACACATGTAGAGTGGGTTGTGGGAAGAATGGAAAGGAAAAGACGAAATAAAGGTGAAGAAAAGGAAGGGTGCAAAATAAAAGGTTACAAAGTCAGAATGAACAAGATAAGAGGAAGAGGCAGAAAAAGAAGACACAGCTGGCATGTCTGCAAGAGTGGTGGTACCACTGACAGAAGCAGAGGAGGGATAGTACTAGTTGGAAGTTACATTACTGTATTTCACAAGTTTGAAATTTGGTATTTTGTATATATAGTTTATATGGTAACTCCACTGATTAAACTACTTGATTAACTAGATACTCCATTCCTTAATCATGCCAGATATCAGAGCTTACTATTTGCAGAGACTATTCATATTGACATCAGCAAGAGATAGAGGGATGCTCATTCTGCAAAGAAAACAGTTAGCTCTTTGTTACTTTGTAGGACACCATCTGGGACTCCAGTATTGGTAAGTAAGGAGTTTACCTATGCCTCCTTCGGTTGCTGGACCTCTGGGGAAGAAAGTACAATGGCTAAGAGAGAAATGAGCTTGAGCACCAAACAGCTTCTGAAGAATTTTAAGGCTGGTCAACTATTTCTGGGAACTTGGCTGAAGACTGTGCTATCTTTTCTGGGGAGATGGGTGGATGAATGGCCTAGAGACAATACAATAAAGCTTCATAATTAAGGCACTTAATTATGAATGTGCAGAGGTATATTCCCAGTCAACTCCCTTCTTTTCCCACAGTGACTCCGAGCTCTACTTCACACAAGGCAACAACAGAATAGGAGGGAAATACTGGAAGGCTCGGTACACAGAGTATGTTGATGCAACTTTTACTCGAAGAAAGCGATTCTCTGAGGCAGAAGCCCACCTTGGAATTCTGGGTACAGTGAAATCATCTGTCACGTTTGGAACGAGGGAGATGTTTCAGTGGGGCATGTAATCTAACAGGGAATGACTCTTCTGCTCCCATTCACTTCTCTGTCTCTTTTCATCTCTTCTCCCTTCTTCTCTCAACATTTCTCAGGTCCCGTCATCAAGGCAGAGGTAGGTGACACTCTATTAGTGACATTTGCCAACAAAGCTGACAAGGTCTACAGTATTTTGCCCCATGGTGTGATCTATGACAAAGCTTCTGATGCAGCCCCAAACATAGATGGTAAGTCCTAGTCTGTGACTGGGGAGGATAGTGGGCCCTTTACTTGCCAGTCCTGTGAGCTTGAGCAGCTATTTCAACTTTCTGAACCTTACACTTCTCCTCTATCAAGTGCAGGGAATTATGCTCACCTCACAGGGCTTTGGGAAGGGATACATGGGCTTCCTTGGTGGCTCAGACAGTAAAGAATCTGCCTGCAATGCAGGAGACCTGGGTTCAATCCCTGGGTCAGGAAGATCCCCTGGGGAAGAGAATGGCTATCCACTCCAGTATTCTTTTGTGGAGAATTCCATAGATAGAGGAGCCTGGGGGCTACATACAGTCAATGGGGTCACAAAGAGTCGGACACAACTGAGAGACTATCACTTCACTTCAGACAGAATTCAGGACAGGATCTGGCGCACAGTAGATATTTAGGAAACGTTAATGCCATTCCTTTACTCTCAGTAACATAATAAATCTCAAAGTGGGCTACTTTCACAGCCTCACCCACTTCTCTAAGACGGAGAGTTTTCTGCTGTAGTTGCATGGGATTCTCTGGGTAAGGCTAAGGGGAAAATCTGATTTCCAACGTTTTATTGAAATGAAACTCTTACACATGGGCTTTGCTTTGTCTCTCTGGGCAAATATTTATTTAAAACTTTTGTGGGCTTACCATCATATATGTATCCCCCAATCACAGAGTATGTAACACAGGCTGTCTACATGTAAGAAAAGCAGCTTCTACCCATTGGCTACAGGAACTATCCTTCCATTCATGATACTGTTCTTGGGAAATCCTGGCTGTGTGGGAAGCCTTTCTCATCGCTATAGCAGATACCATGACTCCTGAGATACTTCTTTATTCCCACGTATGAGGCTGGTCCCAGTCCAGAGCAGGCTTTGTGGTGCTGGGGAGGGAACAGAGAAGGAAAGGGTGGAGGCAGTATTCCCCATTCCCTAGTCTCCCCCACCCCGCACCCCCTGCCCACTGCAGCAATGTCTCCTGTGCCCACATTCTCTTCCTTGGTCAAAATGCTCACGATGACTTTTGCAGAAAGAACCCTAAAGACAGCTGAAATGTCTACATTTCTATTGTTTATCTCAGAAAACTTTCTGTGTACCTGTTTGCAAGCCCTGGACAAACAAAATGCAGGAAGTCTCTGGCCTCAGTCTAGTTGAAGAGATGCAATGTGTTCATTTGACAATACAATGTGAGGGTCAAGTAAAAAGTCTTTGGAATCAGCCCTAGGTTTAATCCCAGATCTGCCTTTTACCAGCTTTGTTACCTTGTGCCTTTGCTTACCTCCTCTAACTGTAGTTATTTGGGTTATTTCCTAGTTTAACCTTCTAGATTTAAAACTCTTTAAATGTAGGTCTCTTGTTTAACTTCTTGGGGTATCCTCTAAAGGCCCAAATATAATAAATTCCACATCATAGAAGGTATTAGATGGTATTTTATGGATTTACATTTATATATAAATGGGCAATTATCAGTCTTTAAGATAATTTAAAGACAATTATCATTCTTTTAATATTTGCTAAACTTGAGATTTGAGTAAGAAGTAGAATCTATGAAGATATTAAGTATAAACTGTGAAGAAGATAGTCCTTTGATATAAGCATCTATCTCATAAAACAGCAGATGGTGGCACTGATCTCTCTGATAGGATACAGTGGAAACACCTGTCCTTCCACAAAGCACATCATCAGACAGAGACGCACCCTGAGCTGGAAGACCCAGTCTGACAAGTTTCTCATTCCTGGCTGTTGCTTTGAGTAGCTGTTTTACTTGTCTCCACAGGATTTCTGAAGCCAGGGGCACATGTTAAGCCAGGTGAGATCTTCACATACAGATGGACGGTGCCTGAAAGTGTCAGCCCAACAGCTGATGACCCACCCTGTCTGACTTATCTTTACTTCTCAGCCGTTGAACCAATCAAGGACACGAGCTCTGGCCTTGTAGGGCCTTTGCTAGTCTGTAAAAGGGGCGTTCTCAATGCTGATGCGACACAGGTAGGCCTCAGAGGTCACTGGGCTCACAGGGTTGTATGTGAGAGAGATCAGGAATGTGGCTAGAGAGTAAATAGTAATTCTCCATTACAAAAAGGTGAATTTTTTCCTCAGTGCTCTCGAAATCGAGTTCTACATGAGGATTTTATTTTATTTTTCATAAATTTAAGATGCAAATTTTAATTTAAGGTAATTTTAGTGTAAATTTAAGATCTGAAATGTACTGATGCCTATGCAGAAAGCCAGGAACTCTGCTTGTTTGGCTGGAATTTGGTGACTCACTTTCCCTGGGCATTGCTTTGATTCTAGAATCTCCAGAGACCTATATAGAATATAAATTGGGATATTTTGGGGGGCAGGGGGAAAATTTTCTCAAGGGCTTCCCAGGTGGTGCTAGTGGTAAAGAATCTGCCTGCTAATGCAGGTAGTCTATAAGAGTTGCAGGTTAGATCCCTGAGTCAGGAAGATCCCCTGGAAGAGGGCATGGTAACCCACTCCACTATTCTTGCCTGCAAAATCCCATAGACAGAGAAGCCTGGCAGGCTGCAGTCCATATGGCTGCACAGAGTCGGACAAGACTGATGTAACTTAGCGTGCATGCAATTTTCTCAAATTTGTCTACACATTAGACTTACCTGCCCACCCCCTACCTTCAAAAAAAAAAAAAACAAAAACCTGGGGCCCTTTTAAACATCCTTTATTCAGGTGTTTCAGACCAATTACGTCAGAATCTCTGCTGCTGCTGCTAAGTCGCGTCAGTCGTGTCTGACTCTGTGCAACCCCATAGACAGCAGCCCACCAGGCTTCCCCGTCCCTGGGATTCTCCAGGCAAGAACACTAGAGTGGGTTGCCATTTCCTTCACCGATGCATGAAAGTGAAAAGTGAAAGTGAAGTCTCTCAGTTGTGTCTGACTCTTAGCGACCCCATGGACTGCAGCCCACCAGGCCCCTCCGTCCATGGGATTTTCCAGGCAAGAGTACTGGAGTGGGGTGCCATTGCCTTCTCCGGTCAGAATCTCTAGGTGATTCCAATGTGCAACCAAGTTTGAGAATCACTGTAGCTCATCACTATAATCCAGGAGTTAATCACTATGACCAAAGAAACAAGAAAACAGGTAGATATTTTCTTGCAAGTCCCAACTTAGAGGCTTTTATTAAGCAACACTGATTAGTGTGGCAAAGCATAGCATTTCAAGCTATATCTACATAATATTAAACACACTTATGGAAAGAGGGAAAGTCAGCTACTTAATCATTTTGAATTACTTTACTAATCAGAAATAGCAGGCTATTTGTTTAAATGGTATATTTTATATTCAGCATTAATCCTAGTTCTGTAGAAGAGAAGAACCATTAGGATGTATATATAGATAGAAAATTATGATAAGGAGTAGGCTCACATGACTATGGAGGATGACAAGTTTCAAGATATGCAGGGTATGTCACAGAAAGAGACTCAGGAGACCCAAAAGTCCAACAGTCTTGAAAGGAAGAGCCTGTGTTTGAGTTTGAGTTCAAAGGCAAGCAAAAGCTGATGTTCCAGTTCAAAGGCAAGAAGAATCCCCTTTTACTTGTGAGAGGGTCAGATTTTTTGTTGTTCTGTTAAGGCCTTCAAATGATTGGATGAGGCTCACCCACATTAGGGAGGGTGATCTTCTTCACTTAGTCGCTGAATCAAATCCAAGCACACCCTCATGGAAATAGCTAGAAAAAAGTTTGACCAAATATCTGGGCACCCAAACAAGTTGACTCAAAATTAATTACAACACAGGGTCCTATACCTACCTTCTAACCTCCTCCTGGGCTAATTTTCTCTTTCATAGACCCAGTTACCTTACAAATGACTCTCAGATGATGAGGCTCTCCAACCGAATTCCTCTCAGTGGTCCCTTCTCATCCTGTGTACAAACACAACCACAGTTAATAACAGTTAACACAAGGTACTTAGTATTTGCTAGAGGGTGCACCAAGTGCTTTGCCTATAGTATCAAATTTAACCCTCCAAAAATATGAAGTAGGGACAACTCATATCCTCATTTTGCAAATGAGGGAATTAGGACTTAGAGAAGACAAGTCATTTGTCTCAGTTGTCATAACATGTAAGCAGAATGGCACTAGAACCTGATATCTTTCCAAATATATTTGATCCCTTATTCCCCCTCCAGTTTTAATATTTTATTTTCAAAAATCTTAAGCCTACATTGTTTCTTTCCATAGCCCATGATCTAAAACACCATGTGATAAAAGCAGTAAGTTATATAAGGTATAGTAAGAACGTAAAGCAAAGAATAACCTTACCTTCAATGAGAAGTTAAGAAAGCATCACAGAGCTGGGACAGCTAAGGTCCCCTTAAAGTTGGATTAGGGTGGCAGACCATCAAAGTTGAGGGAGAATGCGTATAAAGGACAGAGGCCTGCTGAACACAGCAAGTTCAGATTGCTACAAGGATCTTGGGCTTGCTTTGGTTCAGGTGTCAGGAGGGAAGAGCCAAGAGATGAGGCTGAAAAGGTAGGCAGGGACCTATCACTGTGAATTACATTGTATTGTCCAGATTGAGAAGGAGAGAGATGTGATCAGATGGCACTGGTGAGGGTCCCTCTGGAGTAGAGGACACGATGAAGGGTAGATTGGGAGAGAGTCCGTTAGAGGTGGGAAGATGGTTGAGAGACAGAAAACACAGTTACCTCTCTGGTTCAGCTTTAAAGAAAAGCAGATTTTGACAATTCAGTATGCTGTGTGGTCAGTAATATTCAAATAGATGGTTTAGGAATATCCACATGGGAATTATTCCATTATCAACTCAAATTAATATAATTTAGCAAAGCCATGAATTACATGTATTCATTATCTCACTCAAAAACATGTATTAAGTGTCTAGTTTTCCAGGCATTTTCGTTGGAGCTGGGAATACAGAGAGACACCCAAAACTTTCCTACTGTATCAAAGCCTACATTACAGTGGGACAACAGTCAAAATTTTAAGTGCATACAGGAAATATTTTAGGTGGAGATAAGCGCTATGAAGAAGAGTAGAGTGCGGAAAAGTGAGTGAGTTTGCAGGCAGGAAGGAAGATGAGGGACTTTTAGCTAGGGTGGGGCGAGGATGCTCCAGGGAGGTGATATTGGTGCAGGGAATGGAACAGAATAAGGGAGGGAGCCAGGCAAGACCTAGGAGAACCTTCTAGACAATGGGAACAGCATGTGAAAAGGTCTTGAGGCAGGAATGAATTAGGTGTGTTCAAAAAAGAACAAAAGACCAGGGTGGCTGGAGTGAGCTAGGGGGTGAATACAAGGAGATGAGGTCAGAGAGGCCGAGGCCAGGACATGGAGTATAGAGTGACAAAAATAACATGGTGATGCCCAGCCTGAGAACAGGAGTACTGCAGATTAGGAAAGCTTCTGAACACGGACTTACTTCCTCTGAGGAGGTCACATGGGGAAGGAAAGGATGTAATGAGGAAGATGAATATATAGGGTGTAGAATGAATTTATCAGAATCTTGATTTACAAAATGATCCAGTAAATCTATGGCTGATGTTGATCCTAATTTACTTTCTGTTACTTTGTGTTAACTTTCAAAGTGAAGTAGAGCTAAGAAGTCTCCCAAGCTATACTTTAATACATTCATTTCTTTCTTCTCTGTAGAAAGGAATAGACAAGGAATTTTACCTACTAGTTACAGTCTTTGATGAGAATCTGAGCAGGTATCTTGATGAAAATATTCAGAAGTTTACCTGGCATCCCTTCAGCGTTGACAAGGAGGACAAAGAGTTTGTGAAGTCCAACCGAATGCATGGTATGAAAAATCTTTTCCTCTTGTAAAGTCAAGTCATAATCACATTTGAAGTGAAAATATTTGGAATGCTGTAGTTATCTTAAGCTTGGTTTCTTGGGTATTGTCCTTGGTCATGACTAAAATATTTTGTGGCTTCAGCCTCACAAGGTATGGTGAAACTTCTCCATCTCAAGAGATATGAAGCTTAATACTTCTAAAGCACTTCATCAGCTGTAGATAAAATAATACAGAATTTGAACTAGCAAAGGTCACAGTACATAATAAATGTAGAAAATTACTGTTTCATATATATATCTATATCTATATATATATATATCTGTGTGTGTATATACAGACATATATATATATATATATTTTTTTTTTCATCCAAGAGCAACAGAATACACATTCTTTTCAAGTGCAAACAGAACATTCTCCAGGATAGATTATATGCTAAGCCACTAAACAAGCCTCTGTAAATTTAAGAAAATTGAAAACACATCAAGCACCTTTTTTGAAAACAATACTATATAAGACTGGAAATTAACTTTGAGGAAAAAAACTACAAAAAAACACAACAGGTGAAGGCTGAACAATATACTACTACACAACCAATACATCACTGAAGAAATCAAAGAGGAACAAAAAAATACCTAGAGATAAATGAAAATGAAAACATGACAATCCAAAACTTATGAGATAGCAAAAACAGTTCTACAACAGAATTTAAAAGCTTACTTCAGGAAAAAAGAAAAATTTCAAATAAAAACCTAACTTTACACCTAAAAGAGCTAGAGAAAGAGCAAATAAAACCTAATGTTAGTGAAGATAAGAAATCATAAGGATAAGAGCAGAAATAAGTGAATAGAGACAAAAATAGAAAGGATCAATGAAATTAAAAGCTGGTTCTTTGAAAAGTTAAATAAAACTGATAAACCAGACTCATCAAGAAAAAAATGGAAGGACCCAGATCAATAAAATCAGAAATGAAAAAGGAGAGGTTACAACGGACACCACAGAAATATAAAGGATCATAAAAGACTAGTAAAAGCATCTATTTGCCAATAAAATGGACAACCTGGAAGAAATGGACAAATCTTTAGAAATGTACAATCTACTAAGACTGAATCAGGAAGAAATAGAAAATACAAATAGACCACTTATCAGTAAAGAAATTGAGTCAGTAATTTAAAAACTCCAAGCAAACCAAAATCCAGTCTTCACCATATGGTAGAATTGGAATTCTACCAAATATTTAGAGAAGAGTTAACACCTACATTTTAAAACTATTCCAAATAATTGCAGAGGAAAGAATGCTTCCAAACTCATTCTATGAGTCCACCATCACCCTGATACCAAAACCAGACAAAAGTATCACACAAAAAAAGGAAAATTATAGGCCAATATCACCAGTGATCATAGATTCAAAAATCCTCAACAAAATATTAGCCAACTGAATCTAATAACACGTTTAAAGGATAATGCACTATGATCAAGTAGAATTCATCTCAGGGATGCAAGGACTTTTTAATACCCATGAAACAATCAATGTGATATACACATTAACAAACTGAAGAGTAAAAACAGTATGGTCCTTTCAATAGATGCAGAAAAAGCTTTTGACAAAATTCACCACCCATTTTTGATAAAAAATTCTCCAGAAAGTGGGCATAGAGGGAACATACCTTAATATAATAAAAGTCATGTGACAAATCCACAGCTAACATTATACTCAATGGTGAAAAGCTGAAAGCATGTCCTCTAAGATTAGGAACAAGACAAGGATACCCACTCTTGCCAATTTTATTCAACATAATAATAGAAGTCTAAGTCACAGTAATCCAAAGAAAAGGAAATAAGTCATCCAAATTGGAAAGAAGAAGTAAAGCTATTACTGTTTTCAGGTGGCATGCAATACATAGAAAATCCTAACGAAGTTACCAGAAAACTACTAGGGCTCATCAATGAATTTAGTAAGGTTTCAGAATACAAAATTAATATACAGAAATCTGTTGCATTTATTCACACTAACAATGCATTATAAGAAAAAGAAATTAAGAAAAAATCTCACTTACCATCTCATCAAAAAGAATAAAATACCTAGGAATAAATTTATCTTGAGAGGCAAAGGACTTGTACTCAGAAAACTATATGACATTGATGAAAGAAACTGAAGATGGAAAAGACAAAAATAGATGGCAAAGATATACTGTGATCTTGGATAGTAAGAATCAATATTTTTTGCTTGTTTGTTTTTAAGTTTTATTTATTTATCTTTTTACTTTACAATATTGTATTGGTTTTGCCATACATTGACTTGAGTCCACCACGGGTGTACATGTGTTTCCCATCCTTCCACCTCCCTCCCCATCCCATCCCTCTGGGTCATCCCAGTGCACCAGTCCTGAGCACCCTGTATCATGCATCGAACCTGGACTGGCGATTCATTTCACATGTGATAATTTACATGTTTCAATGCCATTCTCCCATATCATCCTGCCCTCGCCCTCTCCCACAGAGTCCAAAAGACTGTTCTTTACATCTGTGTCTCTTTTGCTGTCTCACATACAGGTTTATTGTTACCATCTTTCTAAATTCCATATATATGCATTAGTATACTGTATTGGTGTTTTTCTTTCTGGCTTACTTCACTCTGTATAACAGGCTCCAGTTTCATCCACCTCATTAGAACTGATTCAAATGTATTCTTTTTAATGGCTGAGTAATACTCCATTGTGTATATGTACCACAGCTTTCTTATCCATTTGTCTGCTGAGGTTGCTTCCATGTCCTGGCTATTATAAACAGTGCTGTGATGAACATTGGGGTACACGTGTCTCTTTCAATTCTGGTTTCCTTGGTGTGTATGCTGAGCAGTGGGATTGCTGGGTCATATGGCAGTTCTATGTCCAGTTTTTAAGGAATCTCCACACTGTTCTCCATAGTGGCTGTACTAATTTGCATTCCCACCAACAGTGTAAGAGAGTTCCCTTTTCTCCACACCCTCTCCAGCATTTATTGCTTGTAGACTTCTGGATAGCAGTGATGTTGAGCATCTTTTCATGTGTTTGTTAGCCATCTGTATGTCTTCTTTGGAGAAATGTCTATTTAGTACCTGGAATTGAGCTCCAGTTGCTGCTGGCTGTGCTGTTTCCTTTGCAGAAGCTTCCCATTCCCAACCATAGAGGTTTCCCTTTTCTAGTGCCACACTCTCCAGCTTTGCTTGTAGACTTTTGGATGCCATTCTGACTGGCGTGAAATGGTACCTCATTGTGGTTTTGATTTGCATTTCTCGATAATGAGTGATGTTGAGCATCTTTTCATGTGTTTGTTAGCCATCTGTATGTCTTCTTTGGAGAAATGTGGTGCTAGTGGTAAAGAATCTGCCTGCCAATGCAGCAGACATAAGGGACACAGCATTTGATCCCTGGGTTGGGAAGATCCCTGGAGGAGGGTAAAGCAACTCACTCCAGTATTCTTGCCTGGAGAATCCCATGGATAGAGGAGCCTGGAGGGCTACAGTTCATAGGGTTGCAAAGAGTTGGACACGACTGAAGTGGCTTAGCATAGTAATCAAAATAGTTTGGCACAAGCACAAAACCAGACACAGATCAATGGAATAGAATAGAGAGGCTAAAAATAAACCCATGTGCTTCTGTCAATCACTCTATGACAAAGGAGGCAAGAATATAGAATGGAGAAGACAGTCTCTACAATAAGTGTTTCAGGGAAACACTGGACAACTATAGAATGAAATTAGAAGATTCTCTAACACCAATATACAAAAATAAAATGAATTAAAGATCTAAATGTAAGACTGGATACTATGAAACTCCCAGAGAAAAACAGAGGCAGAACACTCTTTGACATAAATCCTAGCAATAGTTTTTTGGATCTGTCTCCTAAAGTAAAGAAAAAAAAAGTAAAAATAAGCAAATGAGATCTAATTAAATTGAAAAGCTTGTGCACAGCAAAGGAAACCATCAACAAAATGAAAAGACAACCTACTGAATGGAAGAAAATGTTTGCAAATGATATGCCTGACAAGAGATTAATAGTCAACAAATAGAAACAACTTGTACAACCCCAAATCAAAGAAACAAACAATATGATTAAAAATGGGGCAGAAGAATTGAATAGACATTTTTCCAAAGAGGAAATGCAGATGGCCAACCAACAGACACCTGAAAAGATGCTCAACAGCATTGCTACATCAGAGAAATGCAAATCGAAACCACAATGAGGTATCGGCTCACGTCAGAATAGCTATCATCAAAAAGAACACAAACAGCAAATGTTAGACAGGATGTGGAGAAAAGGGAACCATTATACACAATTGATGGAAATGTAAATTGGTGCAGCCATTGTGGAAAACAGTATGGAAGTGTCTCAAAAAAATAAAAATAGAACTACCATATGACCCAACAATTTCAGTTCTGGAAACAAAAAACCCCAAAACCACTAATTCAAAATGATGCATGCAGCCCAACACACATATATAAGGAATAAAGCTAAGACATAAAAAAGGAATGAAATTCTGCCATTTGCAACAACATGGATGGAACTAGAGAATATTATGCTTAGTGAAATAAGTCAGACGGAGAAAGACAAATATTGCATGCTTTCACTTATATGTGGAATCTAAAAAATAGAACAAATGAATATATACAACAACAATGAAAAAACAGATTCATAGATATAGAGAACAAACTAATGGTTATCGGTGGGGAGGGGGAAGGGTGAAGGGGTAAGACAGGGCTATGGGATTAAGAAAAAAATACTACTATGAATAAAATAAATAAGCTACAAGGGTATATTATACAACATATGGAAATATTGCCATTATTTTATATTAACTTTAAATGGAGTATAATCTATAAACATATTGAATCACCATGTTGTATACTTAAAACTAATATAATATTATAAATCAAATATGTTTCAATAAAAATTTCTTTCAATACCTAAAGCAAACATGGCAAGATAACAGACCTTGTTTTAGGACCAAGCATAGCATCTATTTATTGCCTTTAAAACATTATGAGAAAATAGTGAAATAGCCTTCCCCTTCTCTCCCAAAGAAGTGCAAAAAAGTCTCTCTTTCTCCCATGGAAGTCCAAAAATGTTCAAGGCTCCAAGTGACCCACAGCACTGGCTCATACTTTTGTGGTCTCAGATGCTCTGTTCCAACTGAACCCCTTCTTGGACCAATGGAAAACAAGGAATAATGCACTTTCAACATCATCTTATAAAAAAAAAATTTGTTATAACTGAAGACAAAATTTGTTCCCAACCTTTATAATAGCCAATAAAAAGGTAAACTAAGCTATAAATTAGGAAACATAGCAATCGCTTAATGGAAAAGCTAGGCTGCAAAAGGGATCTATATACAGAGAAGCCTGTATATAGAAAACAGAAAACAACCTAATGGATCATGTCAAATCCAGTCCCTTCCTGCTTTGGCAATTTGATATATTTGTATATTTTAAACCTGCAGAATATGTAATGTTTAAGGCAAAATTCAAGGAAATTATGTATTTAGTTTAAGCTTCACATTAATTATAAATTAAATTTTGTCTCCAGTCTTGCTTGCATGAGTAGGAGAAAGTTGGCTACAATACCAAAGAGAAAATGCCTTACATGGCATACAATGTTTGCATTGCTCGTGTTATACAGTCTATGTTCCAATCTGCTTGTTGAATATATAAATGAATGAATGAATGTTCCAGAAAAAGAGGTTCCGGAGTGGGTGAGGGCATGCCACACAGCTTTGTGGTATCTTAATTCCCTGACCTGGGCCTCCAGCAGTGAGAATGTGGAATCCTAACTACTGGATCATCAGGGAATTCCTAGGAAAGAGAAGTGTTAAACTGGAGTTCCTAGGCAACAGAGAATTCTCTACCAGCTCTACCAAGGACTAAACTGTTAGCACTACAATTTACAATGGGATGGGGAGGGAGGTGGGAGGGGGATTTGGGATGGGGAACACATGTACACCCATGGCTGATTCATGTCAATGTATGGCAAAACCCACTACAATACTGTAAAGTAATTAGCCTCCAATTAAAATAAATAAAATGAAAAAAATTTAAAATGATATCTCTTTAACATTCAATGGACAAGACAGTTTATTTGCAACATCATGATCAAAGATTTTCTTCAGAAAGTGTGATATTCTTCTTAGCAGCTCCAGGGCTTCTTGGAATTTCTGCTAATAATTCCAGATATTTGAGTAAAATTACCAAACACCACTCATTCACAGATAAAGAAACAAAAGGTAATTTTATTTGACAATGAGATTCTAACAGGAGACCATTTACGTGTGTGGTGGACAGGCTGTAGAAGGAGTGGAGTGGGGGGTGTCTCTCTCCAGGACATCAAGCCTGAGACGCAGTTAGGCACAGTCACGCCTCAGTGTACTCAGTCATAGTGGTCATCCCCCAGAGGGGGCGCGTGTAGCTGCTGTCAGTGGATTGAGGTTGATGTCAAAGAGAAAAGCAATTTGCATTTCTGGAGGTACAAAGACTTTTCA
This sequence comes from Bos javanicus, assembly GCF_032452875.1. Lineage (NCBI taxonomy): Eukaryota > Metazoa > Chordata > Mammalia > Artiodactyla > Bovidae > Bos > Bos javanicus. Next base: position 787,682 of record NC_083896.1, on the reverse strand, counting down.
TATCTAAGTGATCATTATTCAAAGTCTTGTCAGTTATTTTACTGAAGTTGGAAAATCAAAATTATCATAAGGCAAAACTATTTATTCAAGGGCTAACCTCTTAAAACTTAGTGTCCCTTCCCTACTTCTCAAATCCCTCTTCACTGACCAGACATGCAAATATAATGTCAATCAACTGCAAATCTTTCAAGTGATGCAAGATCCATAAAATCAGTGAAGGGATGTCTGATAACTTCTAGAATGAAATGCAAAGCCATTGGCAAATGAGGATCTGACAGAATTAAATGAATAACTGAGGAAAAGACACTTAACAAGGGAGATGACAGGATAAGAACCTTAAAAGAAAATGACTTCCATATAAAGAGTTTTAAAAAAAAGACTTTGGGGAAATTCATGAAATCTGTAAATATTTTTTCAAGATGATGCTTTTTATAATCTGCAAAACTAAAATGTGAAATGAAGGATATTATATAATGCTATCAAATAATTTTGTCAGAAAAAAATTGCTTAAGAAAACAACCTGTTTATTTTTTATTACTTCTTAGAATTCATGTCCTGTGTATACATTGTTAAATAGAACAGTTTCACTGTTTTAGTGTATTTTCATTATTCGTTATTAAGTTCAGTCTCCATTTAAATTTGATACAACACCTGACTTTTTCCCAGTACTCTTTATTCTCTGATAATAGGATCTTCTGTAAATTTTGAACTTGAATACCACTGCCTCCATATGCACTGATAATCTTTCACTAAGGTGATGTGTTTTCAGCACATCTACAAAATAATAGTGCACTCTGCTCTCCTTTTCCTTCCATTTAGCTATTAATGGCTACATGTATGGCAACCAGCCAGGCCTAACCATGTGCAAAAAGGATAGAGTCTCCTGGCATCTGATTGGCATGGGCACTGACACGGACATGCATGGAGTTTATTTTCAAGGGAACACCATCCACCTACGAGGGACTCACCGGGACTCCCTGGCGCTGTTTCCCCACGTCTCCACAACGGCATTCATGCAGCCAGACCGTGCAGGTAAACTTGGCAGGGCCAGCTCAGGTGACCAGATTCCTATCTTCAGGCAAGTACTCTTAGGGTCTTTCCCCAGAAGAAATTGGTTGAATTTGGGCACTTCTGCGTGTGCAGAAGGAAATATAGCCTTGAGTAGAATCAGAGAGTCCTGACTATTGTATTTCAAACACATAATGTGAAGAACAGAGGAAAAGCATCTAATAACATCCATAAAGCAAAAGTAGGAGTCCTCTAACTGACCTGGCCTCACAAATCCTAGGAGAATGCTCTTTATTTATATCCATGAACAATTCAGCCCCAAGAAAGAGTATTTTTGTTTGCTTGTTTATTCTCTTTAAACACAGACTTCATTTTAGTTGCTGCTTGGAAGCATCAACCAGACATGGGCAGACTGGTGGTTGCTTCCAGGTTGTAGATGTGAACTTATCTCCCTTCTCTAGAGATTGATAGTGGTCTCTTGATGAGTCCAGACAGGGACTTGCCTATTGTCATTCTCTCGGGTACCCAGAAAGCAAGCTGTGTTGGATCCGGAGTCCATGGAGAGCCCGTTGAAGTGACAGTACCCATCCCTTCTCTTAGAGATTAATACGTTAATTAGGTCACTGGGGCATTTTAATAAAAGATAAAGGGTAATATTTGGCAACATATACTCTCATGAAAAATAAGAATAGTAAATGCTGTGGATATTCAACATGTTTCTCCAAACCAACTTTTTCATTGGTCTAAAAATGAAACCAATATGCTACTCAAGATAAGTACTTGCCTGCTCTGTTTCCTTTATAAATAGGTATTTACTTCTTTCCTTCACACTGGAACTGCATTTTAGATGCTACTCTCTGTCACTGGTTAAGAATTTGAGATTTGAGGGAAAAAAAAATTCAAAGAGAAAAGAAGATAGAGCTCTTCAAAGCTACTCTTTTCTATTAACAAGTAGTAAATATGACTTACGTCACCTCTTTACAAGTTAAACATTTCTACCTGAGACAAATCTAAAATTTTAAGTCATCAGAGAAATATATAGAAAACATATGGACCCTGGGAGCCACCTAACCCTGCCTCAACATTCACTTCTGGCTGCTGTGAGTTCCCGCCTCAACGTTCACTTCTGGCTGCTGTGAGTGTAAATGCATATTTTCTCCATGATTTTACATTCAGTTATCTGGTTGAGAGAGGAAAAGTTGCCATGACTTACCTACCAAATAAAATACATGGATTTTTATAGAAAAAAAAAAAAAGAAAAAGAGCCTTGAGCTTCAAAACTTTTGCCAAAGTACTGCCTCAGACTAGGGGCTCCATTAATCCTTGCCTTGTAAGCTTCTAGTATTCAACCTTTCTATATTAATTGATTGATCAGTTATGAATCACCCCAAGGGATGCCTTTGGAACAATTACTTTTTTAAAATTCACTCTTCAAGACCAAAGAGGGGACAAGAGGGAAACAGCCAAATAGTTTTACTTCATAGAAACAGCATTCAAAGCTAGAGATGGCTGGAATAATTTTAGGGACATGGTTACTTACTCACAGGCCCTCCAGGCTTCTAAAGAGCTACATGACAGTGCTTTCCAGCTTATGTTTGGCGGTGAGTATAAATCAGTGACTGCTGAAAAGCTGAGTCATTTCACCTGTTGCCGCCCCATCTTCTAAGCTAAAAGGAGTACCCAAACATGGGTAGAGTAGCCTGTCAGCTGAAAGTCAAACATTTCCTCTTTGATCTTTTTTTTTTTTTAAACCACTTTATTGATGTATGACTGAAACACAAAAAGCTGTATATTTTATACATGTAAATTGATGAGTGTGGAAATAGTATGCACCTGTGAAAATATCACCATAATCAAGACTTTAAGCTCCTCTTTGTTCTTAGAAAAGAAAATTCCTCCTCTGTTGAAGGGATGATTAGCACACAAATAGTGGGCTGCCTGGAGACCAGCACAGGCAGAGGAAGCTCTGGCCACCTCTGTTGTCAGAAGGGTCTTCTCTTTGTTTTTACAGAGGGTCACCATTTGTGCCTGGGTGTGCTAGGGTACCCTATGAACCAATGGTTTGGGCTCATCCTGAAGGGATAATTTGGCAATATTTAGACATGATAGATGCTATCTCTGTGCATTGTAGATAGTTAATGAGACCCACACTCTCATTCACCTCTGAGAACAGAGATTTGTTGATCCAATAATTTCCCTGAGTTAACATCTTCCAATAATTTGATTTTGTATGATTTTATTGTGAATTTAATTAAAATATGCATATTGATGCCAAGGCATCTAGAAAATTCAGCTTAAAAAATCATATAGTTCTCAGTCAGATAGGATGGTTGCTATTTCTTTTTCCTTTTCATCTGGCATAATGTAGACCTACCACTGGAAATGAGACCCTCCTCTGCTCAAGGGCTTAATGAAAAAATACATTTAGCTTTAAGAGTAATAGCTTATTTGTATATTGCACCTTATAGCTTATAAAACCTTTTAGGGCAAAAGCCATGACTTCAGAAGACTGACCTAATTTGAACTTTGTCTAGACAGGTAATTAGTTCCTTTTAAACTGGGCTGGGAGAAGATACCTATCAATGATTTTTTTCCAGGAGTGACTATCCTCTAATAGGTGTGTACAATAGGGGAGACCCAGAGAAATAATTTCTTGGCAGCAACTTTACAGGTTTTTTCTTTATTTGTTTTTGGACATGACAGATGAATTTCAGATGGTATTTCCCCCCATACGTAAATATATTTACAAGTAATTTATTTCTCTTAGGGTCTGATTTTTAAATGCTATAGAAAGTTGATATCTTAAAAACCCACCTGACCGGTTATTTTTTAATAATTACGGAGGTTTGCTAGCAAATCAAAAGCAAGCGCTCGAGCATCGCTCTGAACGCCAAGCCATGTCTCTTCCAGGAATCTTCAGGGTCTTTTGCTCCACCCTGCACCACTTGGCAAGAGGCATGCATCAGATATATGAGGTCAGCAGCTGCGGCAACAAGGACCCTCCTGAGCAGCCCTATGGGATGATAAGAACCTTTTACATCGCCGCTGAAGAGGTAGAATGGGATTATGCCCCTAACAAAAACTGGGAGTTCGAAAAGCAGCACTTGGACGCAAGAGGGGAAAGGTACCACAGGCCGAGCCGCCGCCGTGTCTGGGGTGGGTTTGCACACGTGCGTGGACGTTCGGCAAACGCGGAACCTAAAAGGGCCCCGGGTGCTGTCTGCCCAGTCCTGGCACACAGACATGTCACTCAGAAACACGAAAGCCTAGGGAAGTCGCCGTCCCCCTCCGAGGGAGTGGTCTGAAACCAGTCTGGTCCTCGGGAGGCTGGCGGGCCACGCACGTGGGTCTGAGCGAGCGCGGGGCAGGTCAGCGCAGGGGCTCGCCTCCCGGGGACCCAGGGGATGCGGTGCAGAGAGAGGCAGGCCCGCTGCGCAGAGGTGGGGGAGGCGCTGTAGATGGGCTGGGGGAAGGGGTCAGTACAGGGGCTCGCCTCCCGGGAACCCCGAGGGACGTGGTGCGGAGACGCAGGGCCTCTGCGCAGAGCTGGGGTGGGTGTGGCGCTGTAGATGGGCGGGGTGGGGGCCGCCGGCAGTCACTGGCCCCGGGGACACCCGAGGGGCGGGGGAGGTGGAGATTACCGGGCTGGGGCAGGAAGGGCAGGTCCCCTCGTTGGCCGGGTCCCCAGAGCTTCCATGAGGCTTGCCCTCCTGTGGAGGCGCTGCCCTTGCAGAGCACAGAGGAATCCGCGGGCTCGAGGACCTTGCGCACTGCTGAGCACGGGTGCCCTCCGGCCCGGCCTTCAGGGCTGAACTGTCTGGGGGGCAGGCCTGCAGGCCTCCTCCCCAGGGTTAGCGCCTTCTGCCTGGGTGGCACCGCCCCATGTATGCAGGTGAGGACTGGTTCACTCAGTCACTGGCAGAAGTGGAGTTGAACACTGACCTTTTTGAAGGACAAATCCGTGTTCTCATCACCATGCCATGCTGACGTTCATGCCCTGTTCCTCTTTGATATTTATTATCACACTTCCCTTGCCCTCTCTTGCCCAGCCTTCATGCACCTTCTGTGGTTATGATCCCCACCAACTCCTCTACATCAGCTTTTAGGAATCATAGCCTGTTCTATTTTTCTTACTCGACCTGTTTTGAGGGTTCAGGCTCATGGAAAGAATATAATGGTGCCACCTTGTGGATAAATGAAGAAACAAAATCACTCAGTTGTAAAAGATTTGCCTCAAGGGTAGGATGCTTTAAAATTCATTCCAAGATTCACCAGGTTTCCCTGGTAGCTCAGCTGGTAAAGAACCCACCTGCAATGCAGGACACTCTGGTTCAATCCCTGGATTGGGAAGATCCGCTGGAGAAGGGGTAGGCTACCCACTCCAGTATTCTTGGGCTTCCCTGGTGGCTCAGACAGTAAAGAATACGCCTGCAATGTGAGACCTGGGTTTGATCCCTTGGTTGCGAACATCCCTTGGGAAGTGCTGCTGCTGCTAAGTCGCTTCAGTCGTGTCCAGCTCTGTGTGACCCCATAGACGGCAGCCCACCAGGCTCCTCTGTCCCTGGGATTCTCCAGGCAAGAACACTAGAGTGGGTTGCCATTTCCTTCTCCAGTGCACGCATGCATGCATGCTAAGTCGCCTCAGTCGTGTCCGACTCTGTGCGACCCCATGGACAGCAGCCCTCCAGGCTCCTCTGTCCACAGGATTCTCCAGGCAAGAATACTGGAGTGGGTTGCCTGGATGGGTAGCCCTTCCCAGGGAGAAGGAAATGTCAACCCACTCCAGTATTTTGCCTGGAGAATCCTGTGGACAGAGGAGCCTGGCAGGCTACGGTCTATGGGGTCACAAAGAGTTGGACATGACTGAGTGACTTTCACTTCACTTCACTTCAATTATTCACCAACACATTTTGTTAAACCAGACACGCCCCCTGCCAAAGTAGTGCTGCTTATACAAGTTAAAAATGGATAATTCAGTATAAAGTGAAATGAATACTAATTTGGTCTTTTCTAAAATAATTATTTCATTAACAGGCTGCTATCTCTGAAGACATTATTGTATAATAATTGTCATATGTACAGTCCTAGCCCATGAGTATATAAGAAATATATCCTTCATTATTTTCTTGAAACTCAGTGTAATTTCTGTTTTCAGCCCCATCCATCCAGGCTGGCAGAAAGAGCTAGCTTTAATCTTCTGGGATTGTCTTTCAAGCTTCTTAGAGAGATAGAGGGTGGTGGGTGTGTCTGCACCCTGTCCCTGCCATTCTGGTCTTGCCCATAAATAAATGACAACAAAGTGAAATGAGAGCATTTTCACCTATTAAAAATATAATAGAAGAGCCACAACCGCAGTCTTCTAGATCAGCACTAATATAGTAGACTGTATCCATACTTGGCTATAGAACACTTGAAATGTGGTAGTCCAAATTGAGATGAACCCTAAGTATAAAACATACATTGAATTTCATAGAATTGGTATGAACAAAAACATAAACTATATAACTAACAAATATCTTACAATTATCACATGATGAAATGATATAATTTTGGTTGTGTTGGGTTAACTGAAATTGTTAAAATTGATTTCGCCTGTTTAAAAAGCAACAGCTCTGTAGATAAAAATGCAGGACAGAGTTGCAGTGACAGGTTGTCCCAGTGGCAGTCTGTGGCACCCCCATAGATCAGAGCCCAGGAGCAAATGCCCTCCTACCCCAGTTACTATGCATCTGCCATCTGACCCGAGGCCATATCTTAGGACATCTCCAGGTTTCAAACCCCCCCTCAGTATGGGTTTTCCCTGAAACATTTTTTGTCCTGGTCAGCACAGACCCTCTGCCTCACCTTGGAACCTGGAAGTCTTTCCCTGTGGCTTCCTAAGAACATAGTGGGGAGAACTCAGGATCCCAGAAAGGCAACAAATGGGACTGTCAGCACAATGCCAGCATCTATGCAGTGGGAGGGAATTTGAAAACAAAGAGTAGGTTGCTACAGAGAATTCCCTCATAGCTCATCTGGTAAATAATCTGCCTGCAATGCAAGAGACCCCAGTTTGATCTCTGGGTGGGGAAGATCCCCTGGGGAAGGGAAAGGCTACCCACTCCAGTATTCTGGCCTGGAGAATTCCATGGACTGTATAGTCCATGGGGCCGCAAAGAGTTGGACGTGACTGAGCGACTTTCACTTCACTTCCTAGCACTCTTGAACTTGTGGACTGATGCACATGTAATTTAACTAACCTGGAATTTGAGGTAAGACTCAGCATCTATTGAGCACCATCTCTTGTAAGCCAGGCCTTTTGCTGAGCATTTCCCACTCCATCAGCTCTGGCCCAGCACTGTTACATGACCTCCCAGTGAGATGACGATAGAGTAAGCGCTCAGGTGGTTCTTAACAGGTGTCTGAGGCTGACATAGCTTTATATGTCCCAACTCCTATGATCCTCACATCACTCCTGGGAGTTGGGTGAATTATTATCACCTCATTTTGCAGAGAAGGGAAGCTAGAAAACAGCACAGGTAGCTCAAGAGTCTGGGCTTGTCACCACCACACATGCTTCTAGGACTCCTGGAAAATAAAAGTAGAAGAAAATTCTCTTCCTTGGAAAGCACACAGTGCAGGGTAGAAGGTATATACATGCATTTGTAAAATACCTACTGTGTGCTCGGGACTGTGCAGAGTGCTGAGAAGGGCACACAGGGTCCTTTCCACACAGACTTCATGTTCCGGTGGGGGAAGACATTAGAGCAAACACGCTGAGTCGTACAGGCACTGTGGGAGAGGGAGAGGGTGGGTGGTCAGGGAAGGCTTCTGGGAGGAGGTGGTCTTTGAAGGGAGGGCCTGTTGAAGAGGTGAACAGCACAGGAAGGCAGCATGGGAAAGCCCTGCAGGTGTGGAGGGCCTGCAGGGTTCACGAGAGGGAGTGTGTAGAACTGCGTGAGCACAGAGCGTTTGGGTGGCGGTGATGGAAACCAGGTTTGGGAGCTTGGCAGAGACAAGTGGGGAAGTTTTGTTGTTCAGCCGCTAGGTCATGTCCGATTCATTTCCACCCCATGGACTGCAGCCCTCCAGGCTCCTCTGTCCTCCACTGTCTCCCAAAGTTTGCTCAAATTCTTGTCCATTGAGTCGGTGATGCTACCTAACCATCTCATCCTCTGCCGCCTCCTTCCTCTTTTGCTTTGTCTTTCCCAGCATCAGGGTCTTTTCCAATATGTCGGCTCTTCGCATCAGGGAAAGGGGTATGAAAGCTAAATCAAGGAGTCTGCCAGTGGGAAGCCATAAAAATCTTTTCGACAAGGACTGATGTATTCAAATGTGTAGTTTAGGATCTCTCTGCCTGTAGTGTAGAGAGGAGAGGGAAGGGAGGAGAATCGGGAGCAGAGAACATGGTTAGGAACAGTTTCAGTTAATACGGGTGAGTCAACAGATGAAGTCGGTGACTTAGGTTATAGTGTGGGGAGTTTGACCATGGGAAATGGAAGGATGTGAGACACAATATATTTTGGAGATGAAGTTGATAGATTTGTTTCTGTCTCTTGTAGTGATCTATGTTGTTACTAGATAAAATATAGAGTTGATCCTCATTATTTGCAGATTTCATATTTGCAAAATTGCCCACTTGCTGAAATTTATCTGTAACCCTCAAATCAATTCTTGTGGTGCTTTCATGGTCACTTGCAGATATGAATAGAACAGTGAAAAATTTGTGTCACCTGATGTTCACATTCCCAGCAGAGGTCAAACCAACAAGGCATCTCTCTGTTTCCTTGTTTTAGCTCTTCCAACTGTCCTTTTAGTCATCTATTTAGTGTCACTTTTTTCTTCTTTGTGCTTTTTGTTGGTGACTTAGCTGTTTAAAATGTCCCTCCCCACCCAGAGTAAGGCTGAAATGCTGTCTAGGATTCCCGAGCACGGAAGGTAGTGCTGTAATATACCTAACAGAGGAAAAACAGGTTTTAGATAAGCTTCATTCAGGCATGAGTCAGTGTATTATCGGTCATGAGTTCAGTGATTATGGATCAGTAATATATATCACATGATATGTCTTTAAACAGAAACACACATCTATCGAATTTATATATTGATCTGTTGATAAATATATTGTAACCAGAGATTCGAAGGAACTTAACCCTGTATTTCCCTTAGGAACAATGGTTCAGTATTTGGAGTGACTCTCCAAATACTGAATAGAGCACACTATTGTGAATAACAAGAATCAACTGTATTTATATTTGTATATAAGTATATGCAGAATATGGGGCTTCCCTGGTGGCCCAATGGTAAAGAATCCACCTGCAATTCAGGAGCCACAGGAAGCATGGGTTCGATCCCTGGGTTGGAAGATCCCCTGGAGGAGGGCATGGCAACCCACTCCAGTGTTCTTGCCTGGAGAATCCCATGGACAGAGGAGCCTGGTGAGTTACAGTCCATAGGGTCAAAAAGAGTCAGACCTAACTGAAGAGACTTTGCACACATGCATATGCGCAATACACAACCCACAGACTTTCTTGAGATCTTTACAGTGGAAAAACATAGCAGGGTACAGAACAACATATGAAATCTGAAGGAATGCAGGGTGGTGGGGTGTGCGCATGTGCATGGATGAACATTTGCGTGAGGCTGGTTGGTCCCAGGAAGCTAATGTAATCTCAAAGTGCCTTTGGGAGTCTCTGACTAAGTCTGGCACTATGCAGCACCCAGCAGGGTTCATTTGTTTTTTTTGTTTTAATTGAGACTAATTGCTTTACAATGTTGTGTTGGTTTCTGCCACACAACATGAATCAGCTGTAAGTCTGCATATATCGCCTCCCTCTCAAGTCTCCCTCACCACTCACCACTCTTTCCTCATCATTGGTCCCTCCAGGCTATCACAGAACATCAAACTGAACCCCCTGTGTTATAGAGCAGCCAGCTGGCTATCTATGCAGCAGCAGCTCTCTATTTGACACATGGTGGTGTGCATGTGTGTCAGTGACACTCTCTCAATTCGTCCTGCCCTCTCCTTCCCCCACTGCATCCACGAGTCTGTTCTCTGTGTCCCAGCAGGGCTCTAGAGCAGTGGTTCCCAAGAGTGGAAGGTAGGCTGATGCTGGACTGCCACATGTAAAGCCCCAGAGATGCTTTCAAATGCAGATTCCTGGCCCCACTTCCATAAAGTCTGATGTAAACGGCCAGCTCCCCAGGGAGATCCTGATCATAGCCAGGTTTTGGAAGCACTGCTCCAGTGCCCACACCTCCAAATCATGCAGAAGCACTCAAGGTTTTTCTACCCTCTAACGACTTTAATTCCTGTTGCTTCTGATTTGCAGACATGGAGATATATTCATGAACCACACTGAAAACTGGATCGGCTCTCAGTACAAGAAAGTGGTTTACAGGGAATACACCAATGGAGAATTTGTAGAGATCAAAGCTCGACCGCCACGAGAGGAGCATTTGGCACTCCTGGGTATGGCACAGATCACAGCTGTGCACTGCCAGCACACACACACACACACACACACACAGACACCCGGTTAGACATCTGCCCAAGAAGGAGTAGAAGCAACAGAGTAGCCTGACTGCATTCATCCAAGGGAGACAGCTTTCTGCTCTCTCATCATCAGGGAGCATGCTGCGTGCTCAGCTCGCACAAACAGTAGCATAAGAAGACCGGCAGATGACACACAAACAGGAATCCCTGTCATCCAGGCAGTCTAACCAGCACCTGCTGCCATGAAGGTCCTTGGCCACCCCTCTGCTGAGCCAGGAAACTTTCATATGAAACACCGATGCCTCAGAACAGCAGGCATAGTGTTCACATAGCTTCTCCAAGGTCATCCATGGCCAGTGCCTTCACAACATACCATGAAAATCATTCTGACAAAAGAGAAACCTTTTACTCAAGAAGCAGTGCTTGGGTGAACAGCATGGATTCAGTTCCGGGGGCCCTGACTTCCTGGCCTTCTCAGAACTGACTCCATCTGTCTGACGCCCTGGGCTGCCCAAGAGATAGGATAAGCTCTTCTTGCTAACCTTCCCTACTTGTCGTCACCTGAGTGTCACCCCATCGTGAAGAAGAGATCTTAAAGCAGAGGGCTAATCTAGATGACTTTTCCGTTTTTAAATGTACAAGGCAACTTATATAAATACTAAGGCTTTAATATGTTTCTTATTATCAAAATAATGCACCACACGATTATTAGATTCATAAATTATTAACTGGCCCATCCATCTTCACCATCTGCTAACATCAGCTCCCAAGCTTGTTTTTCATACCAATGAGTCATCTCCCATGGGAACATTCCTTCTTTTGAGTCTCTAAGTCAGAGAACAGATCTCTGAAGAATGGGTGCTGATTCTGCAGAGGGGGCTGGGCTCAATTTGGTCTGCTCAGGAAAAGGAAAAAGACCAGTGACTACATCAGAGGCAAGCTCTGCACCACGTTAGTCAGGGGAGCAGAAGGGCCATCTGTTCGTTTGCTGCAGATCAGGGAGAGGCCTTAACCCCAGAAACTGCCAAGACCCCAGGATAGCACACTGGCCATCAATGCTTCACCCCTTCTCACCAAAACAGCAAAGCATGTGCAATTTAAGTGGTAATGAAAATATGTTGATTTTATTACATGTATGCACATGGCCCATCTGTAACTCTACCCCAAAACTACTTTTAAAAACATGCCTAAATTTTTCTTTTCTAGCTTTATCATTTAAAAAATACAGTGTGCTTTACAGACACTGTCTGATTCATACTAAATATTTGTTTTAAAGATAATAATAGTCCAACAAATTTCAGATTTATTTAGGCCTTTATCAGTACAGTCCAAGACTGGTTCCAGGAGATTGGTTCCGGGAACTTCACGGGCACCAAAATGCGCAAGTCTCTTGCAGTAAATGGCTTAGTACTGTTGTCCCTCTATGTCTGCATCCATGAATACCGACAGCCAACTGCATTTCTCAGGAAAGCATTAAAACCACGGTTGAACCAGTGAACAGTGGATGTGCGTGGTCAGACTCAACTGTGAGTGTATTTCCCTGTGAACATAGTGTGCAGATACATTCCAAGAACCTCACGGATCAGATCTGAGGTGCTTCCACTGGAAGTCTGTTTCCACCTCTCTCAAGTGATCCCTGTGTGAGTGATGCTCTGTCAGTGTGGCTGAGCAAACTGCATTTGTGCCTTGTTTTGGGGACCAACAGGCACCTGTGCTGGATGAGGGCATCCCACGGCAATGAGGGTAGACCTCTCCAGGGATGTGTGTGCCGATTTCCATTGGCACTCATGCTGGTTGCTTCTAACAGAAATGTGTACACACAACTTTCTGAAGAGTGCACGTCTCATGCAGGTATCCAAATACCGAGAAATAGCATTGGATATTTGGACATACATTAGTGAAATCACCATATTGATCATAAATCAATATGTTTATGTTTTAATTTTGTTGTCTTAGAAATTCCTTTTATAGTCATTATTTCATTGCATCCTCACTATTATTTTATCTACTTACCAGATAATGAGCAATTTTAAGCTAACCAAAGGTTACACACAGGGGGATTACAATGGAAAGTCACCACGTGTTGTGGATATAGTTTTTCCTGAAGAGTACGTCTTAGCAGTAGTAAAAATTTAAGCATTTATTGAGTACTATGTCTCAATTTACTGAAATTAGCACTTTACATATGTTACTTTATCTAATCCTTACTGTAACCCTTTAAGAAAGGTAAGACCATGTTACAGATGAGGAATTTGACTCAGGTAGGTTACTTGACTTACTCAAAGCCTCTCTAATAAGTAAGAGAAGGAGGCAGGATTTGAAACCTGATTGATCCAACTGCAAAACATGACATGATATTTAATGCTAACCAATGTCACCTGCTAGAGGAAATACACTAATAACAAGGTAACCTTTGTTTATTTTGTCAAATACTACCCACATGTGAATTACACCAATGTTGAAAAGAGCAACGATAATGCACACAGACCTGTGTTTTGCCTTTAGGCCCGATGATTCACGCCGAGGTTGGGGACTCCATCCTGATCATATTTATGAACAAGGCCAGTCGGCCCTACTCCATCTCAGCCCAGGGTGTGGAGGACGTGGATAGTGGGAAGCGGCTCCAAGTGCCTGTCACAAAGCCAGGTAACTTACCCCAGAGGTCTGCTCCATGCTGATGAGTACTCCAGGCTCAACTTCTTTCTTGTCTGATCTCTGACAGGTCTTGGAAAGCTCATTGTAACATTATTACTCCATTACGTTCCATCCATTACCCTGATACGAAATTACTATTCAGCCAATGACTGTTTATGGAGTTTCTAGGGCTCAATTAGAGTCCTTAAAGGGTATTAAGACATAATAACAGCTAGTACATATTGAATGTTAACCTTGTGCCAGCTTTTAAATTTAGAAAAAAATTTAAAAACTTACTTATAATAACTCAGGGAGGTAGACACTAACATATTTCATTGAGCCTGATACCACTGATTATAATGGCCATCATTACTTTGTTATTAAAGAAAAAAAAAGTGCTGTCAGGACCTCCCTGGTGGTTGAGTGGTTAAGAATCTGCCTCCCAATGTGGGGGACCCGGTTCAATCCCTGACCACGGAGCTAAGACCCCACGTGTAACTAAGCCTGCAACTGCCACTACTGAGCCCTTGAGCTCTGGAGCCCACACACTGCAAGATCCTGTGTGTTGCAACTAAGACCCAAAGTGGCCAAGTAAATAAATATATATTTTAAATGCTGCCAATTAAACTTTAACATGCCACTGATGGAAAGATACATCTTGGCATCAGATATGCTAAATTGTGAAAATGCACATCCTGTTATTGATGAAATCTGGTGGTGTTACGTTCATTTAACAGGTGACTGAGGCAAAGAGGAGTAAAGAGGTCAACCAGGACAGACATTAGTAATGGTGGAGCCTGTTTGACCTCAGGACCTGAGCTCTTAACCATGCATTTCTCTCAAGATGCTTAAAATGAGTTTGGAAGAAAAAAAAAGACAAGATGAATCATTTCAGCAATAATACAGATTATACATGTTGAAATTCTAAGTGGTGAAGATTTTCAAGAATATATCTGAGAAGGTTGATAAAATTTCAGAGAAAGAAAATCCATGAAGACTCATTTAATTAGGAACAGTTAAGAAAAGCTTTATAAAAGAGATAGAACTCTAATTGTTTTTTTAATTGAAGTATATAGTTGATTTACAATGTTGTGCCAAACTCCAAAGTATAACATACTGACTCAGTTATACACATGATATCATTCACATGTGGAATCCAAAATATTGCGCAAGGGAATCTATCTACAAAACAGAAACAGACTCATAGCATAGAGAACAGACTTGTGGTTGCCAAGGCACAGGGCGGGAGAGGGATGGACTGGGAGTCTGGGGTTAGTTCAGTTCAGCTGCTCAGTCATGTCTGACTCTTTGCGACCCCATGAACCATAGCACGCCAGGCCTCCCTGTCCATCACCAATTCCCGGAGTTTACCCAAACTCATGTCCATTGAGTCAGTGATGCCATCTAACCATCTCATCCTCTGTCGTCCCCTTCTCCTCCTGCCCTCAATCTTTCCCAACATCAGGGTCTTTTCAAATGAGTCAGCTCTTCGCATCAAGTGGCCAAAGTATTGGAGTTTCAGCTTCAGCATCAGTCCTTCCAATGAATATTCAGGACTGATTTCCTCTAGGATTGACTAGTTAGAACTCCTTGCAGTCCAGGGACTCTCAAGAATCTTCTCCAACACCACAGTTCAAAAGCGTCAATTCTCCAGTGTGCAGCTTTCTTTATGGTCTAACTCTCACATCCATATATGACTACTGGAAAAATCAGAGCTTTGACTAGATGGACCTTTGTAGGCAAAGTAATGTCAGCTTTTTAATATGCTGTCTAGGTTTCTCATGGCTTTTCTTACAAGGAGCAAGTGTCTTTTAATTTCATGGCTGAAATCACCATCTGCAGTGATTTTGGAGGCCAAAAAAATAAAATCAGCCACTGTTTCCACTGTTTCTCCATCTATTTTCCATGAAGTGATGGGACCAGATGCCATGATCTTAGTTTTTTGAATGTTGAGCTTTAAGCCAACTTTTTCACTTTCCTCTTTCACTTTCATCAAGAGGCTCTTTTGTTCTTCTTCGCTTTCTGCCATAAGGGTGGTGTCTTCTGCATATCTGAGGTTATTGATATTTCTCCTGGCAATCTTGATTCCAGCTGTGCTTCATCCAGCCCAGCGTTTCTCATGATGTACTCTGCATATAAGTTAAATAAGCAGAGTGATTATATACAGCTTTGATGTGTTTAAAAGATGCATTGAAAGGTGAGAAGATTTCATAATATAATGAGCTTCCATAAATTTTACACAGTTGAAATGTGGTTGTAATAAGTGTTAAGAGCCCCTGTTACAAAACTGATAGCAACCCCATAGGTATAATTATGGGGGAGTTATATTCCCTTTTACCTCTTATGACTACATAATAACACTATAATAATACTATCAGTTCAGTTGCTCAGTCATGTCCGATTCTTTGCGACCCCATAGACTGCAGCACGCCAGGCTTCCCTGTCCATCACCAACTCCCGGAGCTTGCTCAAACTCATGTCCATCGAGTTGGTGATGCCATCTAACCATCTCATCCTCTGTCGTCCCCTTCTCCTCTTGCCCTCAATCTTTCCCTGCATCAGGGTCTTTTCCAATAAGTCAGTTCTTTGCATCAGGTGGCCAAAGTGTTGGAGTTTCAGCTTCAGCATCAGTCCTTCCAATGAATATTCAGGACTGATTTCCTTTAGGATGGACTGGTTGGATCTCCTTGCAGTCCAGGGACTCTCAAGAGTCTTCTCCAACACCACAATTCAAAAGCATCAGTTCTTCAGTGCTAAGCTTTCTTTATAGTCCAACTCTGACATCCATACATGACTACTGGAAAAACCATAGCTTTGGCTAGATGGACCTTTGTCGGCATAGTAATGTCTCTGCCTTTTAAACGCTGTCTAGTTTGGTCACTTTTTCTTCCAAGGAGCAAGTGTCTTTTAATTTCATGGCTGCATTCACCATCTGCAGTGATTTTGGAGCCCAAACAAATAAAGTCTTTAACTATTTCCATTGTTCCCCATCTATTTGCCATGAAGTGATGGGACCAGATGCCATGATCTTTGTTTTCTGAATGTTGAGTTTTAAGCCAACTTTTTCACTCTGCTCTTTCACTTTCATTAAGAGGCTCTTTAGTCCCTCTTCACTTTCTGTCATAGGGTGGTGTCATCTGCATATCTGATGTTACTGATATTTCTCCTGGCAATCTTGATTCTAGCTTGTGCTTCACCCAGCCTGGAATTTTGCATGATATACTCTGCATATAAGTTAAATAAGCAGGGTGACAGTACACAGCCTTGATGTACTCCTTTCCTGATTTGGAACCAGTCTTGTTTCATGTCCTGTTCCAACTGTTGCTTCCTGACCTGCATACAGATTTCTCAGGAGGCAGGTAAGGTGGTCTGGTATTCCCATCTCTTTAAGAATTTTCCACAGTTTGGTGTGATCCACACAGTCAAAGGCTTTGGCAGAGTCAATAAAGCAGAAGTAGATGTTTTTCTGGAACTCTCTTGCTTTTTTGATGATCCAACGGATGTTGGCGATTTGATCTCTGGTTCCTCTGCCTTTTCTAAATCCAGCTTGAACTTCTGGAAGTTCTCAGTTCATGTACTGTTGAAGCCTGGCTTCGAGAATTTTGAGCATTACTTTGCTAGTGTGTGAGATGAGTACAATTGTGTTGTAGTTTGAGCATTCTTTGGCATTGCCTTTCCTTGGGATTGGAATGAAAACTGATCTTTTCCAGAAATGGTGTGGACCTAACAGAAACAGAAGATATTAAGAAGAGGTGGCAAGAATACACAGAAGAACAGAACAACTATAACAATGCTATAGCAATTTCAATAAAGATCATTAAATCAAAAATTTAAAGATGTAAAAAATAAGAAAAGAAAACAATATAATGAATCAAAAAGTTAGCAAGGTACCTGTTCAAGGATGGGGTTGTGGGAAGGAAAATCTTTACTGGTTACTATTCCAATTTCTGCCACTTCCTATTCCCAGTATCAAAAGCTGCTTCAACCTGCTTCAAGAAACTTTTCATGAACATCTAAATGTCTATATACAGAGAAACAAGTAAATTTGGGAATCTTTTTATAGTGGACCATTGTGTGGCCATAAAATGACATTTAAGAAAGATTTAACGAACAAGTTTTAATGAAAAAAAAGTTTTAAATTACATGGTAAAGACTTGTTAAGCAACATACAAATATATAAGACAGACTAGAAGGGAAATAAGCCAAAATGTTAATAATGGTTTTATCTTCATGGTGGTATTTTAAACAGCAACGTGATCATCTTTTCTACTTCACATGTTTTGTACTTTCTTCTTCCCTTCTTGCTTCGATGAAGAGGGAAATGGTTTAAAATGGATAAAAAAAACTATTAAATATATTTATTTTTGATGGTTGAAGCAGCTTCAGAGGGAGGAAGAAAGATGCCTATCAGGCCTGAGGGTTGAGGGGGCTCTGGTAGGGCTTTGGGAAAGCTGGCGTGACCCCTCCTGGTGGATGTACCCTCTTGGTGAAGACTGACAAGGGACACAGCTCCAATTCTCTAGGCTGACTGGACTCCTAAGAGTCCTAGGTAGGAAGGCTGTCAGAGTAGGAAGAAGAATTATTATAGATTGTGGCAATGGAGCATTTTTTCTTTTTTAAATTAGAGCCAGAGGTATTCAGTCCCCACAGGAGTTTCAAATAAGTCTGAAAGTTTTGGGAGAACCCAAAGATTGGGGGTAGGAGCAAGAGACTAACTTAGTTCAGGCAAGTTGGATAAGAAAGTTTAATCAGGGCATGCATGTGATGAAGAGTGCAAGTTAGCATTTTAAGAAAAGTAAGCTCCCTCAGGACTCTGTCATCTTGGATTGGATTGCCCTTATCTCCTGCAAGAACTCCAAAATTGCAACTCACTTCTGAACAACCATTGACAGGAGAATGTTGGATCCAACCAAAAAAGGATACCCATTTTTTTAGGTATCCTTTTTTAAAGGATACCTTTTTTTAAAGGTATTCAATAAAAGACAGAAATGGTATGGACCTAACAGAAGCAGAAGATATTAAGAAGAGGTGGCAAGAATACACAAAAGAACTATACAAAAAAGATCTTTATGACCCAGATGACCATGATGGTGTGATCACTCACCTAGAGCCAGACATCATGGAATGCAAAGTCAAGTGGGCCTTAGGAAGTGTCACTACAAACAAAGCTAGTGGAGGTGATGGAATTCAAGTGCTGCACTCAGTATGCCAGCAAATTTGGAAAACTCAGCAGTGGCCACAAGACTGGAAAAGGTCAGTTTTCATTCCAATCCCAAAGAATGTTCAAACTGCCACGCAATTGCACTCATCTCACACACTAGGAAAGTAATGCTCAAAATTCTCCAAGCCAGGCTTCAGCAATATGTGAACCATGAACTTCCAGATGTTCAAGCTGGATTTAGAAAAGGCAGAGGAACTGGAGATCAAATCGCCAACATCTGTTGGGTTATAGAAGAAGCAAGAGAATTCAAAAAACCATCTGCTTCTGTTCTATTGACTATGCTAAAGCCTTTGACTGTGCGGCTCACACCAAACTATGGAAAATTCTTAAAGAGATGGGAATACTAGACCACCTTACCTGCCTCCTGAGAAATCTATATTCAGGTTAAGAAACAACAGTTAGAACTGAACATGGAACACCTGACTGGCTCCAAATTGATAAAGGTATATGCCAAGGCTGTGTATTGTCACCCTGATTATTTAACTTATATGCAGAGTGTATCATGTAAAATGCTGGGCTGGATGAAGCACAAGCTGGAATCAAGATTGCCAGGAGAAATATCAACAACTTCAGATATGCAGATGACACCACCCTTATGGCAGAAAGTGAAGAGGAACTAAAGAGCCTCTGGATGAAAGTGAAAGAAGAGAGTGAAAAAGTTGGCTTAAAACTCAACATTCAGAAAACGAAGATCATGGCACCTGGTCCCGTCATTTCATGGCAAATAGATGGGGAACAATGGAAATAGTGAAAAACTTTATTTGTTTGTGCTCTAGAATCACTGTAGATGGTGACTGCAGCCATGAAATTAAAAGATACTTGCTCTTTGGAAGAAAAACCATGACCAGCTTAGACAGCACATTAAAAAGCAGAGACATTACTCTGCCGACAAAGGTCCATCTAGTCAAAGCTATGGTTTTTCCAGTAGTCATGTATGGATGTGAGCGTTGGATCATTAAGAAACCTGAGTGCTGAACAATTGATGCTTTTGAACTGTGGTGTCGGAGAAGACTCTTGAGAGTCCCCTGGACTGCAAGGAGATCCAACCAGTCCATCCTAAAGGAAATCAGTCCTGAATATTCATTGGAAGGACTGATGCTGAAGCTGAAACTCCAATACTTTGGCCACTTGATGCGAAGAGCTGACTCATTTGAAAAGACCCTGATGCTGGGAAAGATTGAAGGCGGGAGGAGAAGGAGATGACGGAGGATGAGATGGTTGGATGGCATCACCGACTAGATGGACATGAGTTTGAGTAAACTCATGGAGTTGGTGATAGACAGGGAGGCCTGGCTTGCTGCAGTCCATGGTTCACAAAGAGTTGGACACAATTGAACTGAAGCCCCCTCAGATTTCCCCTCTCCTTCTTCTCCCCTTCCTCCATTTTCTTCATCTTCTTTTCATTATATCACTCAACAAACATTTACTGAGCATCCTCTTTTTGTTGAGAACTTGGCTTCCAGGTGGGTGGACAATGGATTGTTTCAACTTTAGTAACCCCGCACCAATAGTCACTTGCATTTAGCTGTTTATCTTGTGATTACCAAGGCATGGGGTAAATCATGGAAACTAGACCTAAGTTGATATTGCTAAACCAACTGCTTCATGAACAAATACAGACCAAAGTTTCATGCAAGTCTTTTGTTTTGCTTTGTGACTCAGATTCAGCTGTAAATTGTTTGTCCTTATAGGGTGAGGATGGGACTCAGATAGTTCAAAAGGAGATAATTTAAATGAGCCTTTTACAGTGTGATTATCTTGATAACTCATGAGTAATATATGGTTCCTCTGCAAGGCTCTGGGCCAGTCACAGGGGATTCACAGATATGGGGCCTGACCAGAGGGAGTGCACGCATTTGTTGCTAGTATACATACAAACTAACTCTTGCACGGTGGCTCAGATGGTAAAGAATCTGCCTGAAACATGGGAGACTTAGGTTCAATCCCTGGGTTGGAAAGATCCCCTGGAGAAGGGCATGACAATCTACTTTGGTGTTCTTGCCTGGAGAAGTCCATGGACAAAGGAGCCTGGTGGACTACAGTCCATGGGTTGCAAAGAGTCAGACATGACTGAGCAACTAACATTTAGGGCTTTCCCAGGTGGCACTAGCAGTAAAGAACCTGCCTGCCAACGTGGGAGACATAAGAGACATGGATTTGATCCCAGGGTCAGGAAGATCCCTTGGAGGAGGGCATGGCAACCCACTCCAGTATTCTTGCCTGGAGAATTCCCATGGACAGAGGAACCTAGTGGGCTATAGTCCATTGGGTTGCACAGAGTTGGACACAACTGAAGCGACTTAGCATGCACACATATATACAAATTAACAATTATTGACTGACCTCAATGTGAGGCACTTTCCTAGATATTTTATTTCATTTAATCCTCACAACAGTTTGAAAACTGGGTTGACTAATCCACTTTACAAATAAGGAAACTAAAGTTCTGTGAAGGTTAAGTAGCTTGTCAAAAGCTAAGTGAAATCCAGGCATTGGTCTGGAGTGGGTAGCCATTCCTTTTTCCAGGGCATCTTTCCTATCCAGGGACCAAACCCAGGTCTCCTGATTTGCAGGCAGATTCATTACCATCTGAGCTACCAGGGAAGCTGTCACTTTTCAAAGGTCAGTCAGGTAAGGTAGCTTATCAAAGGTTGAGTGGAAACAGTCATTAGGGTTGAGATTTGAAACTAGGCCTCTCTGAGTCTCTCTGGTTCCAGCTAGATCTCACTTGCCTGCAGATTAGAATTGCCTGAGAAGCTTAAGGAATATATTTGTACACCAATAATATATTGCAGATATTCTAATTTCATTGGTTTGGGATGAGGTCTGAGCAGTGAGGGTTTACAAAGCTCCCTGGTGCCTCCACAAGAAGCCAAGGCTGAGGCCCACGGCAACTCTAGTGTGCTCAAGCATAACTCTTGGGAAGGAGATACAAAATTTGAGGAGAAAAACCATCAAACTAGGATGGAAGGCTATAATATAGGCTGAAATGAAAATCTGTCATGGTGAACCTGCAAAAAGTCAAGGTATGAGTTTAACAGGAATATTTCTATTGAATGGGTAATTCTCCCCAGCAGTAACTTTAATCAAAATATACAAAGAATCTGTTTGTATTTCTTCAGGTAAATTGTCTGGAACAGAGATCACATAATTAATTTTTTTTTCTATTTCTTCTTATTTGTTTCAGGAGAAATAAAAACTTACAGATGGAATGTCCCTAAAAGGTCCGGTCCAGGGCCATCTGACCCAAATTGTATTCCATGGCTTTACTATTCAACAGTAAACTTTGTGAAGGTAAGGTGGAAAGAGCCGCCAAAATGCTCAAAGTGATACGGTTTTCAGTTGACTGTTCAAGTTATCACAATTACAGTGGGTATATATGAAGAGGTATATTGGTTTTAAGCAGGGGTCTCAAACTATGGCCATGCCCATTTGTTTGCATTATTGATAATGAAGTTGAGTATCTGTGATGGAAATGGTATGATTCACAAAGTAAAAAATTCTTGCTTTGTGAAGGTGAAGTGAAGTGAAAGTTGCTCAGTCGTGTCTGACTCTTTGCGACCCCATGGACTATGCAGTCTATGGAATTCTCCAGGCCAGAAACTGGAGTCGTTAGCCTTTCCCTTCTCCAGGGGATCGTCTCAACCCAGATCTCCCTCATTGCAGGTGGTTTCTTTACCATCTGAGTCACAAAGGGAGCCACTTGCTATATGGCACTTTACAAAAACAAAGTTTGCTGCCCCTTGATCTAAAGTGTAGGGGAAAAAAATGAGATCTCAAATTACTAAATTTAGAACTTATAAGGAAGTTTGAAGCAAGAGAAGATATGTAAATTAGATAAACAAAAAATAAATATATATTTTAATTTTTAACATGGTTTATGACGTTACCCAGTTTTAAAATCCTTACCAGTACCATCAGGGCTCAGGAAAGAAAACACACTCCATAAAAACTTAGTAACTGAAATCACAAACTATTTGAATGATAAATAGGCTAACTTTACTTAGAAATTAAAGGCAAGGATTCAATATTGAACTTGAGTCAGATATGTATGTATAAAAATCTAGTCTTGAATTATGTATCATAATTGAAGTCCAAACTAAGGTCATATCTGATATAATTAGTGTCTTTTTACTGGAAAGCACAAGAGTTCAGGGGAAACATACCAGACACTTGAAAAAAACAACAAAAACCAAAGTAGAATCATGGGAAGTCCACTTTTTTTGCTGATTGCTTTGTTCATCCCAACAAATATTTATTGAGTCGTTGTGCAAATGACCTCACCAAGTACTATGAGGGTTGAAAATATTCTTGTCTTGAAGGAATTTATCATCTTTGGGGGAAATAATACATGTGTACATCCATAATTATATCACAATTCTGAATCTGGTGACTTTTATAGGACATGTTCGATCCCTGGTCTGAGAGATAATATCCCACAGGCTGCAGGGTGGGGCCAAAAAACAAAACGATCTTACACTAGAAGGATGGTGGGTAGAATGAAGAGAAAGTCACAGAACAGACTCTGTGAAGGGGAAAAAAATGTAAGATTTGATAGCAAATGAGATGGGACGACCCCTGGCCGAGGACATGGCGAGCCACTCCAGCATTCTTGCCTGGAAAATTCCATGGACAGAGGAGCCTGGTGGCTACAGTCCACAGGGCTGCAAAGAGTCCAGCATCATTTAGCAACTGAGTACACACACACGCACAACGTGGGACAAAGTGAGGAAAATGAGGAATTAAACACTGATAATCAAGTTTTCTGACTTAAGTGACAGGGAATATCATAGTGCTACTAACAGAAATAGAGAATTCAGGAGAAGGAAATGGTTTGAGGGAAATACTAAAATTCACCTTAGAAAGGCTTATGAGCAGATTGAATTATTGCAGGAGGCATCCAGCTGGAATATTTAAATAGGCAGATGGAAATGTGGGAGTTCAAAAGAAAGCTCAGGGCTGAATAACTCAATATGAAAATCATTCATGGGCTCATATCAATTTTTTGCTGATTGCTTTGTGCATCCCAACAAATATTTATTGAGCCGTTGTGATGTGCAAATGACCTCACCAAGTACTATGAGGGCTGAAAATATTCTTGTCTTGAAGGAATTTATCATCTTTGGGGGATAGAAAATGGAATATAAGCATTTGTATATAGTTATAAATACAATCCCACTTGAGTATCACCTCACACTGGACAGAATGGCCATCATTAAAAAGTCTACAAATAATAAATGCTGGAGAGGGTGTGGAGAAAAGGAAACCCTCCTACATTGTTGGTGGGAATGTGAATTGGTACAGCCACTTTGGAGAATAGGATGGAGGTTTCTCAGAAAACTAAAAACAGAGTTAGCATATGATCCAGCAATCTTATTTCTGGGCATATAACCCAGAGAAAACCATAATTCAAAAAGATATGTGCAATGTTCATAGCAGCACTATTTACAATAAACAAAACAGGGAAGCAACCTAAACGTCCAGTGCCAGATGAATGGGTAAAGAACATGTTGTGTGTATATATATACACACACATACACACTCAATGTCTGAATATTACTCAGCCATTAAAAAATGAAATAAAACCATTTGGAGCAAAATAGATGGAACTAGAGATGATTACACTAAGTCAGTCAGACAAAGACAAATATTGTATGAAATCACTTATGTGTGGAATCTAAAAAAATGATACAAATGAACTTACTTACCAAACAGAAATATGCTTACAGACATAGAAAAAAATTTATGGTTACCAAAGAAGAAAACAAGGGGTGGGGGATAAATTAGGAGTTTGGGATTAATAGATACACACAGCATACAAAATTGGAGAAGGAATTGGCAACCCACTCCAGTATTCTTGTCTGGAAAATCCCATGGATACAGGAGGCTGGTGGACTACAGTCCGTGGGGTCACAGAGTCAGACACGACTGAGCACACACCACCACCACATACAAAATAGATAAACAACAAGGACTTACTGTATACAGGGAACTATATTCAATATCTTGTAGTAACTGATAATGGGAAAGAATCTGTAAAGTAATACATATACATATATATATACGCATAACTGAATCACTTTGTTGTACATCTGAAACTAATACAACATTGTAAATCCACTATACTTCAATAAAAAAATATAGTCTCACTTGAAAAACACACAGGAAAATAGAAATAAGCATTCATTTATTCAACAAATATTTATTGCACACCTTCTATGTAGTAGACAGCCCAGCTCTGGAGACTCAACAGTGAGTAAAGAACACAGCCTCAGCCCTCATAAAGCTCACTCTCAGCAAATTTTTAGAAATAATCTTAAATTTTAGCGAAGATCGCCCTGATTCTTCAGGGTTTCTTGGTACTTATTTCATGGTCAATTGTCTTTTAGTCTTTTTGTATTGACTCTTACAAGCAACTAATCTGTGTTATTAAATTATTTAAAGCTTTTCTAATTCAGTTTATTTTTCTTTCAGGATACATACAGTGGTTTGGTGGGTCCTCTGATTACATGCAGAGAAGGAGTGTTGAATGAAAAGGGAAGAAGAAGCGACGTTGATTATGAATTTGCTCTCTTGTTTTTGGTATTTAATGAGAATGAATCCTGGTATCTGGATGACAATATTAAGAAGTATCTTAATAAAGATCCACGAGATTTTAAGCCCTCTGATGATTTTGAGGAGAGCAACAAAATGCATGGTATATCAGAGGTTTAAAAAGGAGACCCTTGTTGAGATAAGTCCATAGAAATCTGTGGAAGGTCCCAGCCTCCTTCTCTGAGCCCTTCTCCATTCCCATGGGCACCTTGATAGAACAAAGTCCTCCAAAGCTTTCCTTCAGAGGGAACCAGCCAAACCACTGACTGGCTGCCAGCAAGGTCCAGTGAGGTTCCGGACCATCTGTTTAGGCAGCTGTGTCTCTGAATGCTGGGATCCCTAAACTATAAGACTGTAAAGTAATTCCTAGGAAATGAATGATCACTTATTGGTATATTTGTATAAGAATACAGGATAACCTGTACTTGATCAAATTTAAGGGCCTGGTTTAACTGTCTCTGGAACATGAAACACTATCACCAAATTTCTGTTTTAATGTGTCTGTTATGTAATTCTTTGAAATTTAAGGTACTTCTTGTTTTTTAAGTGGAAGTAATGTGTTTTAATTGACATATCTACACTCTATCACCAAGATCTACTTTTGACCAACAGTGTGCAAAAAGATAGGTCCTGCCCAAGATAAGAAAGCTAGTTAATTGCTAACATTGATTAGAATATAGCAACCTGATTTCTGATTCAGCTACTCTCTCCCCTACAATTTTGCCTCCCTCTATGCAAAGTTTCTTAGGCTCTCTCCTTTTAGTGAATGTAACTCATTTGGTTGTGTCATGACACACAGAATAAAAAGTTTGTAGAAAACAGAGGAATGAAATCCCTATCTACCATGTCAGCCTAGCTTGAGCTTGCTTTAGTCATTGTTAGATCATGGGCTCAGGCCTGTGGGAACCTTTCCTTCTCTTGGAACCTTTCCTTCTCTTGGAGATTGAGCCAAGTTTAGCAACTTGCCCCAAGCTAGTTCTCAGAAAATGAAATATTAATTGAACCTTTTAATTGGTTCAATTTTGATTTATATAAACTTGATTCTCCATGCTTGTGTTCACTCAGCTGTAGAATGGTGTAAATCTGGTGACCCCACACATGAGTCTGTAATCCACTCTATAAAAAGAATATTTCAAATAAACAACCAACCAACCAACATGTACTGCTACCCAAGAGAGAGCTTTTAAAAACAAACCTCTATTTCTCTTTTCTGGCTCTCTTTTATAAAGATTTCTTACTACTCTGAATTTTGGGTCTAAAATGGTGGGGACATTGGTAAGTGTGAGTGGGATGGTTACATGTTTATCAGGCAAATGAAAATGTTGGTGACATAAAGATCTTCTTGAATTGTTTCTAAAACCAGATTAAGTAATCATCACTAACAAGACGCTGTTTTTTTTTTTACCTTCTTAGCTATTAATGGGAAGATTTATGGGAACCTTCATGGACTCGTCATGAATGAAGACACAATGACCAACTGGTACCTGTTAGGAGTAGGAGATGAAGTGGACATACACACCGTTCATTATCATGCTGAGAGCTTTCTTTTCAAGGTTCGTGTAAGAGAAATGCTTTGGGGAAGACATTGAATTAACAGATTCAATATATTTCCATTGTGAAATTAGAGTTATTTGACAATAAGGCTTTCACAAGCCACAAGGGGTGGTAGTGAATGCTAGAGAATGGAACAGAGAAATATGATTATGTCCTTCCCCTGACAAATATTTCTTAATATGTATTTTTTTGTGCTTTAAAAAGAAAAAAAACTCTCTGAGCTTCAAATGAGAGTTTTGTTATCAGTTGCTGCTGCTGCTGCTGCTGCTGCTAAGTCGCTTCATTCGTGTCTGACTCTGTGCGACCCCATAGATGGCAGCCCACATGGGGATAATTCCAACCACTCTGGAGTATGCTATTAATATTGCAAATGAAGGCATCCATAGTATTTTGTCCCTTTTCCTTTTTTTCTTTTCTTTTTCCTCTCCTGTTTCTTTTCTATGTGCTTCACCAACAGAATAGCTCTCTCTAGTAAATGAGATATTTCAAGCTTTGTCTTGGGTCCGAAATGTTACCTTGACTTTTGCCCTAGTGGACTGGGCTCTACCACGTATGGCTTCCTGCCTTTCAAGCATCAAGCTGTGCTATCTGACTGGTGAATCACCTGTGGAGCAGTTTAAGAAACAGATTGCCAGGCTCCACTCCAGACCTGATGAATCAGAATCCCTGGGATAAGGTCCAAATGTCTGTCATCTCAGGTGCTGTGCAGTCTACAAGGAAGTAGATAGAAATGAATAATCATGTCTAATCTGCAAGGAAAACTTGCACTGCTCCTTTTCCAGTCACACAGAAATAAATAGTAACTAATGAAACATTTAATATCCTCTCCCCTCAGTATATTTATTCAACACAGTTTAAGATAGAAAGTACTAACCTAACAGTGATTATATTAAGTTTCATATATTAAATTGTCTATGATACTTTTCAGAATTTGGCTGTTTTAATCCACATTTAAAAATTATATTAAAATATATAAAATTTATAAAAACAAAATTATTTTATATACATATAAAATTATTATATACCTAAATATTTCCAACTAAGGTATAATTTACACTGAGTATAATGCACCCTGGGGCTTCCCTGGTGCCTCAGCAGTAAAGAACCCAGCTGCCAACGCAGGAGACATGGGTTTGACCCCTGGGTGGGGAAGATACCCTGGAGAAAGAAATGGTAACCCTCAACAATATTCTTGCCTGGGAAATCCCATGGATAGAGGAGCCTAGCTGGCTACAGTCAATGGGGTTGCAAAGAGCTGAACGTAACTTAGTGACTAAATGACAACAACAAAATTCACTCTGTTTAGCATACACTTCTGTTGTGATAAGCACATACAGTGGTGTAACTAACCCTAATCAAAATATAGAACACCTCCATCAACCCCTAAAATGTCCCCTTTGCACCTTCTAGAGTCAGCTCCTTTCCCATGTTTAACCCCTGGCAACCACTGATTTGTTTTTGTCTCTATAATTTTGCCTTTTCTGAAGTGTCTTATAAATTAAATCATACAGCCTATAGCATTATTAATCTGGCTTGTTTAATTTTGTATTGGCGTTTAAAGTGCATCCACCACATTGTATAAGCAGTGTGTTCCATCCCGTTGTTGAACAGTATTCCATTGTATGAATGTATTGCAGTTTGTTTATTTGTTCCCCTATTGAGAGACATTTGGGTTGTTTCCAGTTTGGGGTTATTAAAAATAAAGTCATTATAAACATTTGTGAACGTGGTTTCATGTGAACATAAGTTTTTCCTTTCCCTTGAGAAAATACCTAGGGGGTAGATTGCTAGTTGTTGTTGTTAAGTTGCTAAGTTGTATTTCAGTCTTTGCAACCCTGTGGACTGTATCCTGCAAGACTCCTCTGTCCATGGAATTATCTGGGCAAGAATACTTGAGTGGGTTGCCATTTCTTTCTCCAGGGGATCTTCCTGACCCAGGGATCTAACTCATGTCTCCTGGGTTGGCCGGTGGATTCTTTACCACTGAGCCACCAGGCCAGGTGGTACATATATGATTAACTTCAATAAAACTTCCAAACTATGTTCCAGAGAGACAGTACACTTTTCTCTCCTATCAGACATGAATGAGGGTACCACTTTTCCACATCCACATGAACACTGGCTATCTTTCATTCTTATTGTTTCTTAGCCATCCATTTAAGCATTGGGTTGACCACAAAGTTCGTTCACATTTTTCAATACGATCTTATGAAACCTGAATGAACTTTTTGGCTAACCCAATATATATATTGGTATCTCATTGTTTTTCATTTGCATTTTCCTAATGGCTAATGATATTGAGTATCTTTTCATATGCTTTTCTATCATCTGCCATCTGTAAATCTCCAAAGTTGTAGAATTCATGGATAGTTGTTCATAACATTCATTTACTATCCTTTTTAATGTCTATAAAGTCTTAGTGATAGACCTCCTTTCATTTCTGATATTTGTAATCTGTGGGGTTTTTTTTTTTTCCTCTGTCAGTTTGTCTAGAGTTTTGCTGCATAACAAATTCACCCTAAGATGTAGTGCCCTAAAGCAACACACTCTTATTATCTCACAATCTCTCTAGGTTAGGCTGAAAAGATTTTAGCTCATTGATTCTGATTCAGCATCTCTTGTGAGGGTACAATCAAGATGACAACTGGAGTTACAGTCATTAGGTTTGACAGCAGCTGGAGGATCCATTTCCAAGCTCACTCACAGGACTATGGGCCAGAGGCTTCAGTTCTTTACCATGACATGGGAGCTGGCTTCCCTAGAGTGAGTGATCCAGTGGGAGAGAAAGGGAAGCAGAATGCCATTTGCTTCTGCCATATGCTGGTGGCTTCAAGGACCAACCGTCAGATAGTAGTGTGAGAGGGGACTACCAAGGTACTGAGTACCAGGAGACAGGGATCACTGGGGACCAGCACAGGTTGGTTTCCATACAGTTCATCAATGTTACTGATTTGTTCAAAGAACCAGCTTTTGGTTTCTTTATCTTTATTATGTTTCTATTCTTCATTTAATTGATTTCTGCTCTTATCTTTATTATTTCCTTCTACCTGCAGATAGGTAAATCTTACCGAGAAGATGTACATGACCTCTTTCCCGGGACATTCCAAACCATTGAACTGTTTGCAGATCACCCAGGGACGTGGTTGTTACATTGTCATGTGTCTGACCATATTCATGCTGGCATGGAGACAACCTACACAGTCCTTCGAAACATAGGTACTGTTTTCTGTCTGTAATGCCAGCTGATAGTACCAGGCTTCCTGCAGACTTTGAAAACAGGAAGCATGAGGGCCTCCAAGGAGCTCAGAGTCAAGTAAGAGAGACAGACCTGTAACTGTAGTAGACTATGGTATATGCCAAGATAAAGTGCAGGGTACAGGGTTCAGTGACAGCAGCAGGGGGCAATGATTAACAGGCTGGGGGACATGAACCCAGGTTCCACGGGTGGATATCTTAATAGGTGAGCAGAAGTTTGCAGGGTGGATGGGGTATGCTGGCACGAAATAGGCACAGTGACTATCCAATAAAGGCTTACAGATACTGATAGGATCAAGTCTTTGTTGGTGAAATGACTTAACTCTGGAAATAACTCAGGTAGTGAAAAGAATCCGCTTCTATTGTTTATAAACCATCACATTGTCTTCTTTGTCCAGACAACAGGATTCCATACTCCACCAAGTCTCCTTCTGGAGGTGCATCCGGATCCGCGCCCTCTAACGGTAACGATGCCCGCCCCGACCCTATAGTCAATGGTCGGGATTCACTCCGCAGGGAAAGTGCCCTGACAGCTCGCGTTTCTTTTGCACAGAATCTGGCGAGGAGCAGCTCTACTTCTTTGGCCAGAGTCTGGATCCCAGAGGAGCACGAGCAGCCTTGGTCATTCTCTTCGTCCTCGGCCTCCTCCTTCTGGTCCTCTCGGTGGTCCTCTCGCTCAAGCTGTGCTCCGCGAGGCCGCGGGCGGCGTACCAGGAGGTCCAGTCCTGCGCGCTCCCCACCGACGCCCTGTGACCCCCGCGTCCTCGGCAGGGAGACGGAACAGGGCACCGCTCCCCGAGGACCCTGCCGCCGCTTCTCGGGTTAGGCTCCGATCCTCTGGAACACAGTCAAAGCAATGTGCTTTTCTTTCTTTATTTTTAAAGGGGCTGTGAATAATCCTCAGGTATAAAATAGAAATAGAAGAGTGGGCGTGACTGAGAAAGCAGACCCAGTCTGTTCTCTGAATGAGCTCGTCGAAGTGCGAAGACCCTCTGAAAGATACCTTTGTTTTCCATCTTTCATAATTCTTAAACAGTGCTTCCTTACCATCAAAGTCTCTATATATGGACAGTTTCGGGAAAGAGTTACACTGCCTCAGACATCTAACTGGAATGGCACTGATTTTTCATTTCTGTTATGCAAGATGCTTCCTTTAGAGGTTCCAGGAAAAATAACTTTCTGGGGTGTCCCTGAAAATGTCTAAATCAGTATCTGCTGATAAAATTTGATCAAATGACTTTTTTGGAGGCTTTAGCCAGCTCCCCTGGCCCTTTCCCTTTTAATATAAATAGCCTGTGCACTGTTTGCTACAAGAAGCAAAGTTATATGCATTTTTAAAAAATACTGTTTTTATGCAAACCTGTAGAGATATTTGAATGTTTACATTGAGTTGAATGTTTACAACTCACTTCATTTATACATTTTTTACAATATGTTTCTGTGGCAATGTTTGTATTTTCAAAGATCAATCAAAGAATTTGTATTTCAGAATGTGGAGGGCTGGAATCTGAAATAGCAGGCTAGATTCTCCCACTGTGAGTCAAGACACTCCCTGAGAGTTTAGTGGAAGCTTCCAAGGGGAGGGAAACTTGGCGGGAGGGAAACTTTGCAGGAAGCAAGCCTGGCCTTGATTCTTGAGTCTGATTTTTCACTGTTAGGAGGATCTTTCCCAGGCTCCATCTTTTATGAAATAAAGACAGTGTCATCATGTGAAAAACACCAGAAGGAATTCATCAATGCAGCTGACTGGCTGGGAGGAGAAAGACATAGTCTTTGATGGGAAGAGGAAAGAAAAGGCTAATAAAAGAGAGTCCCGGTAGCAAATTTTTAAACCAATAAATCAACTTTGAGATATATTTTTATAATTTTCAAGTCTCAAATGCCAAATAAAATATTGAACAACTAAGCTCAACCCATTAAGAGGCAATCCATACTTTGTATATATATGCCTCAGCTCTAGGTGTAAGATTGATAAAAGTAACATTGTTTATTACTAGACTGAGAAATTGCCCTTAGCCCATGCTGCTGTGATATGGGGGCTGTTAGTACATCTGCCTTAGCAGTGGGTTACAGGGCTGTCCAAGTGAACAAGTAGGACCTAATAAATATTGGTGGAGGGACCTTTCATACTGTCTTATCTTCATCTTGGTGAAGGGAAATGAGTAATTTGATAGAAGCTATAGTCTTACATAAACAGGATGTATTAGCAAATGCTAATAGTTCTGTTCATAGTTTGCTTGAATGTCATATCAAACATGATACCCAAGGATCTGAATTCCAGACTGCTAACCACTGATAATGTGATTTTTAGTATGTGCTTACAGTTTTCAGACATGTGTAGGCTATATAATTTCATAATATTAATCATGATAAATGCCTTATTTATAACTGACCTAGAAAACAAATTATTTAGTTGTAAGTCTTTTCCTTTTCTCTTAGCTTATTTTTTTTAATGAAAATGAAACCACAAAGTAGTTTGATTATACCATTTCTCTTTTTAATAAAGTTTCATGTATCATAAAGATAGCTATTTACAGTTTTTTTTTCAACGCTCTACCTGAGGTCTGCTGCTACTGCTAAGTCGCTTCAGTTGTGTCCGACTCTGTGCGACCCCACAGATGGCAGCCCACCAGGCTCCGCCGTCCCTGGGATTCTCCAGGCAAGGACACTGGAGTGGGTTGCCATTTCCTTCTCCAATGCATGAAAGTGAAAAGTGAAAGTGAAGTCGCTCAGTCGTGTCTGACTTTTCTCGACCCTAAGGACTGCAGCCTACCAGGCTCCTCCGTCCATGGGATTTTCCAG
The DNA here is from genome assembly GCF_032452875.1 of Bos javanicus. Classification (NCBI taxonomy): domain Eukaryota; kingdom Metazoa; phylum Chordata; class Mammalia; order Artiodactyla; family Bovidae; genus Bos; species Bos javanicus. The sequence continues at coordinate 755,142 of NC_083896.1, read as the reverse complement.
GCAAGAGTACTGGAGTGGGTTGCCATTGCCTATCAAATATTTGCTGCTGCTATTGCTAAGTCGCTTCAGTCGTGTCTGACTCTGTGCGACCCCATAGATGGCAGCCCACCAGGCTTCCCTGTCCCCAGGATTCTCCAGGCAAGAACACTGGAGTGGGTTGCCATTTCCTTCTCCAATGCATGAAAGTGGAAAGTGAAAGTGAAGTCGCTCAGTCGTGTCCAACTCCTAGCGACCCCATGGACTGCAGCCTACCAGGCTCCTTGGTCCATAGGATTTTCCAGGCAAGAGTACTGGAGTGGGGTACCATTGCCTTCTCCAACCTGAGGTCTAGTAATAGGTACATTTTTTACCTGGAGCAGGCGATTAGTTAAAAGAGAATTATTTTTTAGATATTTAGCAACTATCCTAGTTATACTCATTAGAGGAAATGAAAAGTGACAATATATATATACAGATAATGTTGTTGTTGTTTAGTTGTTAGGTTGTGTCTGACTCTTTTACAACTGCATGGAATGTAGCCCGCCAGCCTCCTCTGTCCATGGAATTTCAAGCAAAAATACTGGAGTGGGTTGCCATTTCCTACTGCAAGGGATCTTCCCAACCCAGGGATTAAACCCATTTCTCCTGCATTGACAGGCAGAATCTGTACCATTGAGCCACCTGGGAAGCCCACAGATAACACGACTCTCACCAAGTATTGTTTTCTCAGAGGTACCACACTTCTTCATGCTCAGCCTCACTCTGCTGAGAAAATGAATCACATTTATACATGTCTTTTCCTCTTGTTACAACAGAAGATGTGTGCCTGCTCCTGGCAGGGCCAGTCTCTCTGGACTCTGGAGATTGCATCCCTTCTTGCTTTCTCAAGAACTTAATTCCTTTAGTCATCTGTTTTCCCTCCTGCACGAAGTTATCAGCAATACCTTCCATTAAAAACAGACAGCAAACAAACAATCACTATCTTTAACTCCATAACCTGCTTCAACACAGGTCCTCTGTTCCCTTGATAGCAGAACTGAAAGTGCTGTCCACACTTGTCTCTGTCTTCTCACCAGATGCATGCCTCCACCTGTTCCAAAGGTTTCCCTTCCAGAGGGCCCTGCCCAACTCTGCACCCCAGTCTGCTGTTATCAAAACCATCACGACTATAATGATAATGGAAATGATTCCACATTCTGTGGCCTCTTCCCAGTCTTTATCTTACTTAACCTCTCAGTAACACTTGGCAGCTCCTTCCTTCTGGATACCCTCTAGTTCCCTGGCTCCATAACATGACCTGCCAACCTTCCTTCTTCCGCAGCAGCTATTTCCTTTCAGTCTCTTGCGAGTTCCTTCTCCTCCCTCTGACTTACATCTTAGCATGCCTCCCAACTTGAACTGGGCCCTTTTCTTCGTTCAGCTCTCCGGGGCGGGCTGAATAGTATAGCCAAAGATTCCAGGTCCCACTCCCTGAACCTGTGAATGTTATCGTGTATAGCAAAAAGACTGCAGCTATGATTGTTACAAATCTTGAGATAGGAAGTTTATATCGGATTACCCAGATTGGCCCTAAATGTAACCACAGTGTTCTTATGGGGCTTCCCAGGTGGCACAGTGGTAAATAATCTGCCTGCTGATGCAAGAGACATGGGTTTGATCCTTGGGATCAGGAAGATCCCCTGAAAGAGAAAATGTGGCAACTCGCTCCAGTATTCTTGGCTGGGAAATTCCATGGACAGAGGAGCCTGATGGGCTACAGTCCATGGTGGGAAGAGTTGGACACAAAAGAGTGACTGAGTATGCATGCAAGCATGGTGTTTGTATAAAAAAAGATGAGGGAGCTATGGGACACATGAAGGAAGGTGCTATGCTGCTGGCTTTGGAGATGCAGGAATGCTTTCTCAAGTTTGGAAAAGGCAAAGGACCGGATTCTCCCCTCGAGCCTCTGGAGGCCTGCTGGCACCTTGACTTTATTGCAGTGAAACTGATTTTGAACTTCAGATTTCCAGAACTGTTGAAAAATAAATAACCCTGGTGGTCCGGTGGTTAAGAATCTGCCTTCCAATGCAGGGGACTCAGGTTTGATCCCTGACTGGGGAACTACAATCCTACATGCTGAGGGGTAACTAAGCCTGAAACATGCAACTAGAGAAGCCTGCTGCGCTGCTGTGAGGACCCAGAGCAGACAAAGAGATGAAAGATAAACGTGTGCCACCAGGTCAGCGGTAGTTTGTTATACCCCCTCCATAGGTTATTTCACTCATCTTCCCGGATCTGAAAATCATCTTTATGCTAATAAATTCAAAATGTATTTCTTCCTAGGCTGCAGACTCCAAACCCTGCTTGAGCAGATCATGGAGGCAGTCCCTGTCGCTTCTGTCCCTCTAACCACAGTCCACACAGCTGCAACAGTGCTCCTCCAAATCCGATCAGATCACTTAACCTGGTAAATTTCCTTTACTGTCTTTTGGTTTCACTTTTAACAATATCCAAACTCCTTACCTTCATCTATAAAACTCAGACTGATTTGGCTGCCCCTGATGGCCACATCTCCAGCTTTACCTCTGACTCCTCTCTGTTTCAGCTTTCCTGTGCCCTGCTAGTTCCTTCTTGCCTCAGGACCTTTGCACACACTGCTTTCTGTGCCTGGAGTGCTCTTTCTTTCCAGCACCCTCATCCTCTTTCCTAGTTCAGATGTAAGCTTCCCAGACTGCCCTCTCTAAAGTGGACCCCTCCCAAGTTATTTCTAATTTCCATTATTTTCTTTAGTTGCCCTAATCCTGGGACATATCCATCTTACCTGTTAGTTTGACTTTTGTCTGTCTCCTTGAAATCTAGGCTCCATGGAAACAAGGACCTCAGACCTGTTTGCTCACTGCTGCACCCCAGCACGGACCACAGTGCAGATACACAATAGTTGCTCAGCAAATATTACTTACAGAAATAAATGAATATATAAACAGAACAGACCATGTAGTGGGCTTAACTCTCTTGACTTTGACTATTTTGGTCACAGAAGATTTCATATCCAAATGTCAAGGGTCTCTAACAAACAAAACAATGGTTTTGGGACCATAGCTATGAGGCCCACAGCTGCTTTGGCTTCCTTCTAACAAATGACACTGGAGTAAGGAGAGGGGGAAGGGAGACTTTAGAGGAGGTGAAGTCGCTCAGTCATGTCTGACTCTTTGCAACCCCAAGGACTATAGCCTACCAGGCTCTTCCATCCATAGGATTTTCCAGGTAAGAGTACTGGAGTGGGTTGCTATTTCCTTCTCCAGAGGAGGATGTGTTATTTAATCCCTAAATGCACCTTATAGCAATAAAGGGGGAGACAAACACTAAATCAATGGACAGTTAAACACATACTTGTTGAACTGTAATTGAAACAGAAGATATTAAGAAGAGGTAGCAAGAATACACAGAAGAGCTGTACAAAAAGATCTTCACGACCCAGATAATCATGATGGTGTGATCATTCACCTAGAGCCAGACATCCTGGAATGTGAAGTTAAGTGGGCCTTAGAAAGCATCACTACGAACAAAGCTAGTGGAGGTGATGGAATTCCAGTTGAGCTATTTCAAATCCTGAAAGATGATGCTGTGAAAGTGTTGCACTCAATATGCCAGCGAATTTGGAAAACTCAGCAGTGACCACAGGACTGGAAATGGTCAGTTTTCATCCCAATCCCAAACAAAGGCAGTGCCAAAGAATGCTCAAACTACTGCACAACTGCACTCATCTCACATGCTAGTAAAGTAATGCTCAAAATTCTCCAAGGCAGGCTTCAGCAAAATGTGAACCGTGAACTTCCAGATGTTCAAGCTGGTTTTAGAAAAGGCAGAGGAACCAGAGATCAAATTGCCAGCATCTGCTGGATCATCGACAAAGCAAGAGAGTTCCAGAAAAACATCTATTTCTGCTTTATTGACTATGCCAAAGCCTTTGACTGTGTGGATCACAATAAACTGTGGAAAATTCTGAAAGAGATGGGAATACAAGACCACTTGACCTGCCTCTTGAGAAACCTCTATGCAGGTCAGGAAGCAACAGTTAGAACTGGACATGGAACAACAGACTGGTTCCAAATAGGAAAAGGAGTACATCAAGGCTGTATATTGTCACCCTGCTTATTTAACTTATACGCAGAGTACATCATGAGAAACATTGGCCTGGATGAAGCACAAGCTGGAATCAAGATTGCTGGGAAAAATATCAATAACCTCAGATATGCAGATGACACCACCCTTATGGCAGAAAGTGAAGAGGAACTGAAAAGCCTGATGAAAGTGAAAGAGGAGAGTGAAAAAGTTGGCTTAAAGCTCAGAATTCAGAAAACTAAGATCATGGCATTTGGTCCCATCACTTCATGGGAAATAGAAGGGGAAACAGTGGAAACAGTGTCAGACTTTATTTTTTGGGCTCCAAAATCACTGCAGATGGTGATTGCAGCCATGAAATTAAAAGACACTTACTCCTTGGAAGGAAAGTTATGACCAACCTAGATAGTATATTGAAAAGCAGAGACATTAGTTTCCCAACAAGAGTCCGTCTAGTTCCAGTGGTCATGTATGGATGTGAGAGTTGGAGTGTGAAGAAAACTGAGCACCAAAGAATTGATGGTTTTGAACTGTGGTGTTGGAGAAGACTCTTGAGAGTCCCTTGGACTGCAAGGAGATCCAACCAGTCCATCCTAAAGGAGATCAGTCCTGGGTGTTCATTGGAAGGACTGATGCTGAAGCTCCAATACTTTGGCCACCTCATGCGAAGAGTTGATTCACTGGAAAAGACTCTGATGCTGGGAGGGATTGGGGGCAGGAGGAGAAGGGGACGATAGAGGATGAGATGGCCGGATGGCATCACCGACTTGATGGACATGAGTCTGAGTAAACTCTGGGAGTTGGTGATGGATAGGGAGGCCTGGCGTGCTGCAATTCACGGGGTCGCAAAGAGTCAGACATGACTGAGCGACTGAACTGAACTGAACTGAGCTGTGATTTTCATAAAGAAGGAAAAATTGAGGGGAACAGTAATAGATAACATGTACACAGCACTCGTCAGTCGCCAGGCAATGTCCTAGGCACCTTATGTATATTAACTCTTTCGATGTTTACCTCAATCCTAAGCAGTATAATCACCTTACAGATGAAAACACTGAGGTGCAGAGGGGGCATGTAACTTTGCCAAGGCCTGCAGCTGGTATCACAAGAATATTTAACAAAAGTTAACAAAAATTAATCCTGTTTAGTGTTCTCAAGGAAGACTCTCCAGGGTAAGTGACATCCAGCAGAACAGTCCAGGCAAAGAGGCTACTGTGGATGTGTTTTGGGGCAGGTGAAGGTCTGGAGGAGGCTAAGTTGAAGAACTGAAGGGAAAGTAGTGAAACTGGTAAGGCAGGCAGTGGCCATACTAAACAATTTGAATTTTATCCTAAAAACAAGGTACACTTTAAGAAGGGTAGTGATAGGATAAGACTGGAGCTTTTACAAGCTCCCTTTGGCAGCTGCTTGGGAGAAGGGCTTGGGGGCCTGCAGGGCCTACCTGTACGTGGTTAGGAGAGAGGATGGCAGCACAGGTGGAGGAAAATGATTAGATGTTCAATGTTCAGGAGCGAGAAGCCAGAGAATCTGGAAATTGCCTAAGGGATCTGGGAGAGATGGCACTGTTACACAGGGCAGTCCAGGTGTCTGGTTTGGGCGCATGGTCGGATGGCACCGCTTTGAGCAAGATGGGGAAGACTGGAGTTCAGGCCAAGAGGAGATGCGGGTTGTGTTCCTGGCCATTGTGTGGTCCTGGTCCCATGAGTCCCCTAAGCGGAGGGTCGTACAGGCCATGGGACGAGGACTCCGAGGGCAGGGCGGGGTGGAGATGTACACAGGGCAGGTGAGCGCACACAGAAGAGGCTTGCCTGCACGGACCTGCCCGTGTACAAAGAGCAGAGACGGCAGCCCCGGCCCAGGGAGCCCTCCTCTTCAAAGGTCCTGCCAGCTCCAAGTGTTGCTGATCACAGCATCTTTTGACTGTCTCTCAGCATCCCAGACCGAGGCTCTCGCGGGCAAAGCGAGAGACGAAGCACAGACCCCTGAGACCGAGTCAGGCGCAGGCTCACCACTCCGAGCCCGCACATCCCTGGCCCACAGTGTACCTGCAAGAGTTAAGCGCCCCCTCTCCCACGTTTGCTCGGTCTAACCCGCTCGATCGCCTTTTATGGCGCCCGTTGCTCTCTGAGGCCTTTGCACCACCTTCCGACCCGATCCCGCCATGTAGAAATGCTGGGGGTGAGGCGTAAGGGTCCGTTCGGTCTGCAAGGCGGCAGGTCACTTTCAGAAGGGACTTCAAACTTCCCGGCGCCCGGAAGAGGAGGGGATGAGGGTGGGAGGGGCGCGAGGACTAGCCGAGGTGCCTCTCGCCCGGACGCCCCCTTCAGGGGTGGATCCCAGGGTTGCGGGCGCTGCCGCGCTCACCGCGCCCTCCGGCTCCCGGAAACGCCGCGCTCCTTCGGCGCTCGCGCTCCTCCGAGGTTCCGGGAGAGCGCGCGGGGCGGCGGCAGCCGCAGCCGGGGCCTCGCGGCGGGGCTCGTGCTTTGTTTGGCCGCGGACTCGCCCTCGGGCGCGCGGCGGCGGCGCGGAGCCCGGGGACCTGCCGGGGTGGCTGCGCCCGGGCCTGCGGTGGAGGAGCGGGCGCAACCCGGGCTCCCGTGCCCGCGGAGCAGCCCAGGGACACGCCAGGCCAGGCGCCGGGAGAAAATGGCTGCGGCGCATCACGGTACAAAGACCGGCGGAATGTGGGAGCCACCGGGGAGCCGGCAAAGGGAAAGCGAAACCCGCGGGCTGGGCTGGTGACGGTCGAAGGCGCCGCACCGCCCTCCCGACGCCGGCAGTCCGCAGGCCTGCCTCGCAAACCGGCCCGGCCCAGCCCGGCGCGCCGCAGCTATGGCCATTGCGCACCTAGCCACCGAGTATGTCTTCTCGGACTTCCTGCTGAAGGAGCCCTCGGAGGCCAAGTTTAAGGGGCTGCGGCTGGAGCTGGCCGTGGACAAGATGGTCACGTGCATCGCTGTGGGGCTGCCTCTCCTGCTCGTCTCGCTGGCTTTCGCGCAAGAAATCTCCATTGGTGAGGTCCGGGGCTGGCGGGATCGGGGCGGGCTGGGCCGGCGTTATCAGAGGTGCCCTAGTCTCTGGCTGGAAGTGATTTACCGCGCGCTCCGGGCGGTGCTCGGCCGTTGTCATGGGCATATGCACGTTGGGAAGGAAGGTAGCCAGATTTGATGGTCTGAAGCAGTCCTTGTCCACGTGCTTCCCGCCCCCACCCCCAAACGTGGACTCTGCTCGTATCCCACTCCCCAGTTCGCCAGTTGCCTGCTGCCCACTGATGGCTTACTGGCAATGTGCCCAGTCAGTGCCTACTGCTGACTGTGGCTTAGTGTTCAAGCCTCACTCCTAAGACCGGCGCCGTTGTCACTAGATTTGCCTGGAACAACTGTCTCCTCTCCCCTCCACCCCCACATTTCTGCAGTCACCTAGAATTTGTATCAGAGAAGCTCCTTAGTGTCTAAATGGAGCATATGAGTAAAAGTACCCCAATCAAAGTGCTTTCTCCCTTGTCTTACATTAAATTAACGTGTACTGAGACTTAGCAGCTGCAGGGTTGTGAATGATGGGAAATAACTGCTCTTGGCCAGTATTAGAAGGATATCCAGATCCTCTACCTGGATGGTCTTTTTTTGAATGTGAGATAAATGAATCGCCTCCGTGTAAATTCTCATGTGTTATAGCAACAGTTCTGTGAGATTCTGAAAGTCTGGTGGCCTGGGTAGGATCACGTGGCCACCAAGCGGCTGGTCTTCCTTACCAGCTGTTCAGATTTTGGCGGGGGCGGGGTGGGGGGGTTGGGTTGCCGGGGGAGAGTGTTTGAGTCAACAGGAAGGCAGTGTGTGAGGCTATACACAGCTCTGTGGAGCGGAGGTGGCCAGTGGGCTGAAGGATGGGGAAAGCCTGTGTGAGAAGCTGGGCTGGCCTGGGTGAGAAGCCCCTGCCCGTGGGTGGGATGTGGATAAGCAGAATTGACACTTATGCCAAGATTTTGAGATGGAGGAGAAGGCCCAGTTCCTGGAAGGACAGACACTGCGAGCGAGTATCCTCACTGAGGCAGAAGGATTGGTCAGGGTTTCTGGCATATGAGAGTGAATATGGGCCTGAGTCAGTGAGAACAGAACAGAAGACTTGGTTTAAAAAGTGAAAAGTTATGATTTGAGTAGAGGCTGGACTAGCTGAAAACAGCACTTAATAAGTAATAGGCTGAGGGTACTGTGCAAGGTCTGGAGAAGGCAATGGCACCCCACTCCAGTACTCTTGCCTGGAAAATCCCAAGGACGGAGGAGCCTGGTGGGCTGCTGTCCATGGGGTCGCTAAGAGTCTGACAGGACTGAACAACTTCACTTTCACTTTTCACTTTCATGCATTGGAGAAGGAAATGGCAACCCACTCCAGTGTTCTTGCCTGGAGAATCCCAAGGATGGAGGAGCCTGGTGGGCTGCCGTCTATGGGGTTTCACAGAATCGGACATGACTGAAGCGACTTAGCAGCCCCAGCAGCAGCAGCAGCAGTGTGTAAGGTCTGTGAAGGGGAGGAGGTTAGAGTTAGGAAGGATGCCATAAAGATTCAGAATCAGTTGAGGTCTTGTGTGAGTGTGGGCCCCACGACTAGAAGGGAAAGGATGGGAGGTTTCCAGGAGCAGGGAGACATGCTTTTGGGCATATAGCTTTCCAGAGGCCCCTAAGGGCCGAACTGATCAGAGATACCGGAAAGGCTGCAGGCCTAGTGATTGGGGAGTGATATTGACAAAAGTAGTGAAGTTGAGGGAATAGTTGGTTAGAAAAAGGTTACGGTGAGCTTGATTTTGTGATCTGCACCACAGAATTGTTCAACTTGGCAGGAAGTCATCAAATTCATTTTGAAAAGTAGTCTTCAGTTTTCCTTGTCATTGGACAGGCATTGATAATCAAAGCTTTCCCTCTGCCTTCCTGTGAGTTGAGGCTTCCAGGAGAAAGGAAAACCACAAAGTAGCATGGATCCTGGAGATGATCTGCCCCTTCATTGAATGTTTCCTGAGGACCCAGTGCTGGGCGCTGAGGACCCAGGAGTTGGGGAGACGTGGGCTCTGCCATGGGGGAGCAGCCATCTAATGCCAGGAGCTGGATACCCTCTGTGATCAAACCTTACCTCTAGCCCACGTATTCCAGGGACTCTTAAGAGTGCTGTCAGCCCTTTCTAACTGATGGGCTGTCTGAAAGACATTTACTTTGGGTAGGTTTACCCAGTGGGAGGCTGAGCTTTTGCTGTTTTTTTGTTGGAGGGTGTTGAAGGAGTTTGAGATGTGGTCCTCTCCCCTCCCTGTAGGAGTTTACCATCCAGCTGGGCACAGGAACAGACTTGCTGGAGGTAACGTGGTTCAGCAGTGTGTGATTCAATGACAAGGCAGTGTTAAGCTCTGAGCACCAGGTGGCAGGAGCTTGGGTGAAGCTGTCAGCAGACTCCTGTATACTGAGAGCTTCAGGACATTTGACAGGAGGAAGGCAGGACCAGGGATGACGTTAGACAAAGCCAGAAGACAGACTTCAGAGAGGAGAGAAGAGGTACAGGAAAGAGTGCGTGAAACTGGTCTGGTGGGGTCCTGCGTGCTCTGGGAGGTGGGAGCAGAAGGGGCTCTGCCTAGCCGTCCGTCCAGCCTTTGTGGGTCATCACAGAGGTGATGTGGTGTGGAAGGGCAGAGCAGGGCGGTGCCCATGGGCACGGTGGAGGGCACACTGGCGGCCTTTGCAGCAACCTGGAGCTGTCACTGCTTATTGGTCCTGACTGCCCTGTGACGGCCGGAATTACAAGCACAGCCATTCTGGAGGGAGTTGCTAGGAGAATCATTTAATTTCTGAGTTGTGGCTGGAGAGTTTTAAAGACTTCTGCAAAGTGAGCTGCTGATGTTGGATTGATATAAGAATTAAAATAGGCCCCTGGTCTGGTTAAGCCTGATACTTTGCTCAGCTCTTCTAAAGCATTGCATGCCTGGCTCCCCAAGAGGGTAAGCTGGGTAGGGGGACAAAAAAACCCTGATTCCACACTATCTGATGCACAGCAGAGGACAGTTTAAATTTGACTGTGACTCTTGGCTGGTAAGACTGTGCGATGGGAGCCAGAGAACAGGCACTCAGCACTGACCACGTTTTTTCAGCTCTCACTTTTTCTCTCTGCTTGCCTTGCATCATGTCTTGTATACAACAAGTGCTCAATTAAGATGCGGTGAAAGAAATGCAGGAGCCTGTGAGAGAGCTCTCCTGGGTCTGCCCTTGGAGAATGGCTGGGCTGAGGCGGGGAGGGGCATCCAGGGAGGGAGGCCAGGCCTCCGTGTCCAGGTCAGAAGCCCGTGTCAGGATTGAGGTTGCAGCAGCCAGGTCCCAACCTGGAATTCACCAGCTCGAGGTGAGGGGTCCCTGGTACGGGGAGACTTCCTTGTTGCTGGGTCCCTGTGTCATTTAATAACACAAGGGCTGCTCTGGTGAGGTCAGTCCTGGTTCCCTCCCTGAGGTCCCGCTCTGATGACAGTACTGCAGGATACGGTCAGAGTGGAGGCACCAGTTGCCCCACCTGATTTACAAGCATAGGGTGTGTTGCAAACGCCTCAAATTGCCTTTTACAGCACTTTTGGGGCAAGGGAGAATCTGTTTGAAATGTCGAAGGCTCTGTGGAAGGCGGTTGAGTGTTGTTCTGTATGGCTCAGGCTGTTGAGTGTCATTCTGTGTGGCTTGGAGAACACACGACTGTCACCATATGGCAGGTGCAGGGGGTCAGAGTTCTGTGCCACAAAAGGACCTTCATTTCTAACACACCTTTGCAGATGCCTCTAGAGGTACAGCATCTGTCACCCTGATTATCTCCCTATCTCTATATATTTCTGTATCTAGAGAGAGTTTAGGAAATAGCAGAGTGACAGCTCTGTGTAGAATACAAGCATAATTGGGCCACATGGCCTTCACGCTCTGAAATCCTAGTATTTATCTCAAGCATTGAAGAAACTGATTCCCTAAGCATGTTATTTTTCAACAGACCAAACCCTGAATGAGACTTGTGGTCTTGGGGTCTTTTTCTGGATCTGCAGTGCCATTGGCCTAGGGCTGTACGTGACCCGAGGCCGAGGTATCCTCCCTTGGGGTCTGCTTTGACTCTGGAGCCCCCGTCTGGCGCCTTGGGAGATGCTGGGAGGGTGGAGTCCCTGTGTCCCTCCAGTATGCTGGCTGCCTGGTCCCAGTCTGGCCGGACCAGATGAGCAGCAGGGCAACCACTAGACCCCAGGGAAGGGCATCTGGTCCGCCCAGGGAGCCTGCTCCTCTGCTGCCCTACCGGTGGGCTGCTGTGGTTCTGGATGGAGGGACGTGGTCTCTCAGGGTTAGCCTTCTCTGCTGCTGTCATTCCTGGGCCGGTGCTGGGCCAGCCCCAGGGGGACGGGGGACAGGGAGCTGCAGCCTCTTGCAGAGCTGTTAGTGCCCTGCTCCCCTCGTGTTTCCTCCAGCTGAGTCCGCAGCTCTGTCATCTGCTCTTCTGTGGCTGTGCGTAGGCACACCTTTGGGAATGTGTTCAGGCTGCCTTCAGCGTACAGTGGGTGGCACAGCTGATTGTTCTTTTCAGGCGTGTCTCTAAGAATGGGCTAATATAGGGTCTCAGGGCAAAGGTCCCAAAACAGCACATCCTCAACTCACAGTTTAAGCCAAAACACCAGGGGTGCATCCTGGTCCCCTTCCAGAAGGATGCCTGCTGTCCAGAGAGTGTACATACCTACTGATACATGTTTTTCTTTGTTAAATTTTTTTTTTTTTTTGGTATTTTTATTGTTCAGATAGTACCTACATACCTTCTCAGGGTGAAGGATTTATAAGCCTTCCTCGTGTGTTAGGATTTATAAGCCTTCCACTGTGTGTGTCCACAGTGACCACCGTGGACACTGTTCAGCTGAAAAGTCCCCTTTCTTTGCATTAATACAAAGTTTAGACACTTTTTTAAACCAAACTGAGTCACGTCATGGTGGTTTGCACTTTCCCACTGAGTATGATATGGAGAGCCTTCTGTGTTAGTACTGAAGTGTCACCTCACTGTTTTTTAACAGACAGGCAGACAGAGATGGGAGAAGGCAATGGCACCCCATTCCAGTACTTTTGCCTGGAAAATCCCATGGACGGAGGAGCCTGGTGGGCTGCAGTCCATGGGGTCTCGAAGAGTCAGACACGACTGAACAACTTCACTTTCACTTTTCACTTTCATGCATTAGAGAAGGAAATGGCAGCCCACTCCAGTGTTCTTGCCTGGAGAATCCCAGGGATGGTGGAGCCTGGTGGGCTGCTGTCTATGCGGTTGCACAGAGTCGGACACGACTGAAGCGACTTAGCAGACAGAGATACTCCATAGGGTGAAGTGTTCTTGCCATAGTTCACCCAGTCATTTTCCTAGGGATGTGCGTGTAGGTTCTTCCTAATTTTCCATGATTACACACCAGGCTTATTGGTACATAATCTCTGTAACAGCTGCCCTCCTCCCATCATTGAAAGAAAAACAAAAGTTCCCAGAAAGATGGAGCCATTCTCTAGGATAGTTCTGCATTCCTGAGTTACTATTTCAAGTAAAAGTCAATGCGCCTGTGTACCCTCCGGCTCCAGCTCCCTCTAAATGTGACTCAGAAGAGGGGAAGAGGAATTTTGATGTGTTCCTTGTTTTAAGAAAGAAATTGCCTCTTTCAGGAGTAAGGTTGCAAGTTTCCATGGACTTTTCTGATGTGTTCTCAAAGCACAGTGTTTCCTTCTAAGCACTTACCCGAAGTTCCAATTTGTTAATTATTTCCATAATTTGTGTTTAATGCTGTCTCCCCACCAGACTATAAGTTTACTGGGGTCAGGGACCATTTATCCTCTGTGGGGTTGACTGCTTTATCACTAGCGTCCAGCGCAAAACTTGGTACGTAGTAGGCATTCAGTGGAGTTTGTAAAGGAATGGAATCATTAAAGATGTCAGTAGGATTTTAGCATTTTGGGATCCTGAGTGTTATTCTATTGTCTGTAAGACAGGATTTTATGTATCTTGAAAGAGTTTGTCTTAAAAAAAAATCACCATCAAAAATATTTGAAAACTCTGTATAATGTCATTGGAGAGAACTGGAGTAACAGTAATAGACCAAAGAATGTGAACTGATGGATAATAAGCAAACATTTAGTCATGATGAGATTGATTTTAAAAATTAACAGAATTTACCCCAATAGCATTTGTTCTGTTTCAATGCCCATTGTTCCCTGACTTTAAAGAACTCAATGACTTAGATCTATATTTAATTATTTTCAAATCCCTTTCTCTTTTCCAAAGAGAAATGAAAATTCGAAAAGAAGATGAAGTTGTGTGTGTGGGGGAAACTCTATTATTTCGAAACAGATGAAAGTCCTGTCCTTAGCAAAAGCTGAACATATGTCTTGAAATCTTTGCAGAGTCTAGACTTAGATTAGCAACATCCTTTTAGAAACCATTCGAACACCCACCCTTCCTCTGCAGGTTGCTTCCTTGGAGTGCTTTCTTCTCAAACCCCTACCTGGGGCAGTGAGTTTGGTCCAGAGCGGGGGTGCAGTTTGGGAGCACCGTGCCCCAGCTGAGTGAGCTGGACGCAGCCGTGTCCCTTGGGGCTGCCTGGGGGCAGCTGGGACATTGGTTTCCAGGAGAGAAAGCACTGAGGTGAGCCTGGCTCCATGTGGGGCACAGGGTATGTGTTAGCACAGGGGGGGATTCTTCCCACTTATTCATCCTCTCTAAAGCTTGCACTCCTTTTTTCTCAAAGGCTGTTTACATATGTGTATATTTATCTGATTATAAAGATATAACTTCCTGTAGAAAACATGGGCAATGTAGAACAGAGCAGTAATTCCAGCACTGTTACAACACTGAGGTAACCACTGTCAAATCTTTGTGTGTTTCCCCGAACTCTTTATTGTATATACATAGCTGACAACTTGTATTCTGCTTTTGAAAAACCAAACTTCATTTCGGGTGATTTTACCTCATTCTTAAATCTGACAAACTTGCCTTTTGTTGGCTACCAAAGGAAACATCGAAAAGGTGTATGGAAATTGAACCCTGTTGCAATTTTTTGCTAATACAAATAGCAATGTGAGGAACACTCCTGAACATAAACCTCTAAACTAAAGGTCTCAGTATTTCAACAAATTGTGTATAAATCTAATTACAAAGTGTGGGAACATTTTCAGGATTCTAGACTTAAATGGCTGGTTGCTCTCTGGAAAGATCATTTGTTGTTGAATCTTCCAGCAGTTTAGGAGGGTCCCCTTGCTCTTGGTTTCCAGAGTGTATGATTTTATGTATCTCATTTACCCAGGTATCTTCTTACATCTAGAAATAAACTGGGAAGTTGACAAGCAACAGACAAAGTGACTGACTTGCCTGCACAGCTTGTTACATCTTTAGTAGATAAATTCCTCAAAATATACTGCTACAGAATTATAGGAAGGGGATCATTACTGGGAATTTGTCAAGTTATCTGACAAACTTCTACATTTCGGGGCTCATTAAATTTACTTTCACTTCATTGTTTTTTGCCTTTTGACTAATTTATTTATTTGGCTGCATCAAATCTTAGTTGCAGCATATCTTGCAATGGGGGACTTAGTTGCCCCGTGGCATGCGGGATCTTAGTTTCCCAAACAGGGATTGAACCTGGGTCCCTTGCATTGCAAGGCAGATTCTTAACCACTGGACCACCAGGGAAGTCCCTCATTTCATATTTTGATGATTGCTATTACTACTATCTTTGTGATTGAGAGAAGCTGGGCGGTTAAGGATGGGATAAACAAAGTGGAAATGCTTTGAGAAAATTACAGCTTCCAAATAGGCTCAGAACATGGTGAATATTCAGTATGAAGGATGAAGAGGTTCTCCATGGACTCATGCTGATAAGATAGACTGGGAGCAGTGCGTCTGCCCTGAGATGCTCTTGAGTAGATACCCCACCATTCTGCTGCTGTGCTGGTGGAGGGGACTTTCCAGATAGTTTTAATTTGCTATGTGTCTGTATGTTTGTGTTAAAGTTCAGAGCAAGAGGAAATTAATACCCTGCCCCCCCCCTTTTTTTTTTTTAAAAAAAAAAGCATACCCCAATCTTGGTCTCTTTACTAGAGGTAACTACTATTACTGTTTAACGTGTATCCTTTTACACTGCTCAATGTTCCTATGGAAAAATCTGATATTATTTAGCATTTTATCAGAGTTAAATTTGTAACAAAATATTATGTCATGTATTAACATTTGCTCGTTTGTCTATAATGTGTCCCAGAGATATTTTGGTGTCTATGTGTAGGTCTGCCTCATTCTTTTTAGTTGCCTATAATTTTCCATTGTATGACTATACCTTAGTTCACTTAACCTTTCTGTTAAGGGACTTACAGGTTCATTCCACTTTTTTCTACTGCAAATAGTGGTTCAATGAGCATCCTTGGATGTGCTTCCTCATGCAAAATGTGTTTCTCTAGGGCAGTGGTTCTCAAACTTTTTGGTCTCAGGAGAGTTTTATACTCTTACTAAATTTTATTGAGGATTTCCAAAGAGCTTTTGTTTGTAGGTTATATCCATCAGTATCACATTAGCAATTAAAACTGAGAGATTTTTAAAATATTCGTTAATTTAAAATACAAGCCCATTACATGTTAACATGTATCTTGCAAAAAAATAAGTTTAAAAACAAAAGCTTAGCAAGAAGAGTGGCATTGGTTCCAAGTTTTGCAAGTCTCCTTAATGTCTGGCTCATTTGAAGACCACAGACCACTGCCTGCTCCTCATTCATTGCACAGTGATACACCAAGTCAGTAGCTTCTGGAAGCACTATCGAACATACGAGAGAATGAGATTAAGAAGGTAGGTAACAACTTAGTAATATTATGAGAAGAGGGTTCACATCACGAACTAGCTTCAAGAGTCTGAGGTTCTGGACCCCACTTTGAGAAACATTCTCTGGGGTCAAAGAGTTGTGTTTGCGGCTAGCTCCACATGAGGTGTGCACGTTACGTGTTCACAAGGCATTTCCAGTTGCCCTTCAGGGCTCGGTCTACACCTGTCAGGATGTAGGGAGCAGCCCCTTCTCCACTTCCTTCCTGCTAAGCTTTCAGTTTCTCATTCTCTTGATGGAAATCGAATCTCACACATCAACTCTGCTGCTGCTGCTGTCGCTTCAGTTGTGTCTGACTCTGTGTGACCCCATAGATGGCAGCCCACCAGGCTCCGCCATCCCTGGGATTCTCCAGGCAAGAACACTGGAGTGGGTTGCCACTTCCTTTTCCAATGCATGAAAGTGAAAAATGAAAGTGAAGTTGCTCAGTCGTGTCTGACTCTGTGCAACCCCATGGCCTGCAGCCCACCAGGCTTCTCCGTCCAAGGAATTTTCCAGGCAAGAGTACTGGAGTGGGTTGCCATTGCCTTCTCCGACACATCAACTCTACTTCAATTAAAAAAAAAAAACAACACAGGATTTTCCTGGTGATCCAGTGGTTGGGAATCCTCCTGCCAGTGCAGGGGAATGCCAGCTCCATTCCTGGTTCGGTCAGAGCTCACACCCTTCGGGGCAGCCCGAGCGCTTCAGCTGAGAGTCTGGGGCTGAGAGCCTGGGCACCGCAGCAGGAGGGGCCTCGGCGACCGCGGGAGAAGCAGCCTGGTCACTGATGTAGAAAAAGCCCACACAAAGCAAGACCCAGGTCAGCCAAGAATAAATAAGTTTTTTAAAATTAAAAAAAAAATTGCTAAAAAAGTACACACAAAGTCTGCTTTGTTAGAATTAAAAATAAAAAGAAACAAAAACAGACAAAACGGCACCTCACTGTTCCAGTCTCTGGTTCCCGGCGTGTCCTGGGATTTCATAACGCGCAGCTCGGGGCTGTCCTCTGACTCTTGGCAGTGTCCAGAGGCTGCTCTGTCTCCAGGCGATTCTCCATTGCCCTCTGGTCTGGAGTGCTTGGTCCTAGAGACTATCAGGTCTCAGTTTGTTATTATTAGCTTATGAAATATTTCCTTCTACAGTCTCTTTTTATCTTTTTTTTTTTTCCAAAGCTAAAAAGTTAAAAAATAAGCTGTTTCCCTTCTGAGCCCTGTTTCCTGCTTAACTAAGTAGCAAAATGAGCAAGTATAATTTTTTAGGAAATATAAAGATGTCTTTAAGAAATCTTCTTTTAATTTTGAATTAGAGGATAATTTCTTTACAATATTGTGGTGGTTTCTGCCATACATCAGCATGAATCAGCCATAGGCATATATAGATGCCCTCCCTCCCTCTTCCCTCCCCATCCCACTTCTCTGGGTTGTCACAAAGCAGGAGCTTTGGGTTCCCAGCGTCATACAGCAAATTCCCACTGGCTATCTCTTTTACATATGGTAATTATGTGTTTCAATGCTGCTCTCTCAAATCATCCCACCCCCTCCTTTGTGTCCAAAAGTCTGTTATGTCTACTGCCCTGCAAGTGGGATCATCAGTACTTTACATATGCCTTAATATACGATATTTGTCTTTCTCTTTCTGACTTACTTCACTGTGTATAATAGGCTCTAGGTTCATCCACCCCCAATCAGTTCAGTTCAGTTCAGTCGCTCAGTCATGTCTAACTCTTTGCGACCCCATGGACTGTAGCACACCAGCCCTCCCTGTCCGTTAGAACTGACTCAAATGCATTCCTTTTTACAGCTGAGTAATATTCCATTATGTATACATACCATAACTTGTTTGTCCTTTCATCTATCAGTGGGCATCTAGGTTGCTTCCATTTCCTAGCTATTGTACATAGTGCTGCAATGAACATTGGGGTACGTGTGTATGGTTTCCCCAGGCTGTTGCCCAGTAGTGGGATTGCTGGGTTATATGGTAGTTTTAATGGGCTTCCCAGGTGGCTCATTGTAAAGAATCTGCCTGCAATACAGGAGACCTGGATTTGATCCCTAGATTGGGAAGATCCCTTGGAGGAGGTCATGGCAACCCACTCCAGTATTCTTGCCTGCAGAATTCCATGGACAGAAGAGCCTGACGGGCTGCAGTCCATAGGGTCTCAAAGAGTCAGACATGACTGAAGCAACTGAGCAGCAGCAGCAGCAGCAGCAGCATGGTAGTTTTATTCCTAGTTTTTTTAAAGGAATCTCCACACTGTTCTCCATAGTGGCTGTATCAGTTTGCGTTCCCACTAGCAGTGTAAGAGTGTTCCCTTTTCTTCACACCCACTCCAGCATTTATTGTTTGTAGACTTTTTGATGATGGCCATTCTGATGGGTATGAGATGTTACCTCATCATAGTTTTGATTTTCATTTCTCTGTTAATGAGCAGTGTTGAGAATCTTCTCATGTGTTTATTAGCCATCTGTGTGTCCTCTTTGGAGAAATGTCTGATTAGGTCTTCTGCCCACTTTTTAATTGGGATGTTTGATTTTTGGTATTGAGTTGCATGAGCTGCTTGTATATTTTGAAAATTAATCCTTTGTCGGTTGTTTCATTTGCTGTTTTCTCCCATTCTGAGGGTTGTCTTTGCACCTTGCTTATAGTTCCCTGTAAGTAGATGGTGACTGTAGCTGTGAAATTAGAAGATACTTGCTTCTTGGAAGGAAAGCTGTGACAAACCTAAACAGTGTATTAAAAAGCAAAGACATCACTTTGTCAACAAAGGTCCATATAGTCAAAGCTATGGTTTTTCCTGTTGTCATATACACATGTGAGAGTTGGACCGTAAAAAAAGGCTGAGCACCTAAGAATTGATGCTTTTGAATTGTGGTGCTTTAGAACACTCTTGAGAGTCCCTTTGACTGCAAGGAGATCAAACCAGTCAATTCTAAAGGAAATCAACCCTGAATATTCATTGAAAGGACTGATGCTAAAGCTGAAATTCCAGTACTTTGGCCACCTGATGTGAAGAGCTGACTCATTGGAAAAGATCCTGATGCTGGGAAAGACTGAAGGCAAAAGGAGAAGAGGGTGGCAGAGGATGAGATGGTGAGATAGCATCACTGACTCAGTGGTGAACTTGAGTAAACTCAGGGTGATAGTGAAGGACAGGGAAGCCTGGCATGCTGCAGTCCACGAAGTCACAAAGAGTTGGACGTGACTTAGCAGCTGAACAACAACATGGTTTCCTTCACTGTGCAAAGATTTTTAAGTTTAATTAGGTCCCATTTGTTTATTTTTGTTTTTATTTCCATTACTCTAGGAGGTGGGTCATAGAGGATCTTGCTGTGATTTATGTCAAAGAGTGTTCTGCCTATATTCTCTAAGAGTTTTATAGTTTCTGGTCTTAAATTTAGGTCTGTAATATATTTTGAGTTTATTTTTGTGTATGGTATTAGGAAGTGTCGTAATTTCATTCTTTTACGTGTTTTCCTAACACTATTTACTGAAGAGACTGTCTTTTCTCTATTGTATATTTTTGCCTCCTTTGTCAAAAATAAAGTGCCCATAGGTGCATGGATTTATCTCTAGGCTTTCTTTCTTGCTCTATTGGTCTGTATTTTTGTTTTTGTGCCAGTACCATACTGTTCTGATGACTGTAGCTTTGTAGTATAGTCTGAAGTTAGGAAGGTTGCTTCCTCCAGCTTCATTCTTCTTTCTCAAGACTGCTTTGGCTATTCAGGGTCTTTTTTTGTCTACATACAAAAATCTTTTTTTATTGTTTAACATCTACTCCATCATTGATGATCAAATATGGATGCTCAAAGTTTTTATAACTGCAGTATGGAAGGGTAACTTTTCAGAGCAGGGTATGCTTATTTGCTGTACCCTTTCTTGGCAAGTTTCACCTCTCTTCTCTGACCAGGTTTATTTTGCAAAACAGATAGCCAGGCTATCAAATGAGGTAATTTATGGAGAGAGCCTGGCACATACACCTGTATTGGTTTGTATTCAGTACATGTTGGTTGACTCTAAAACCAGTGACATAAGCTTCTACAATCTGAAGGTACTTTCCAGTGCTGTGAACAGCCAGCAAAGCAGAGACAGAGGCTTCATGCTTCTCTTCAGCAATCACACAGATTTGGGCGCTATTCAGACAGGTGCTGGAGGCTCAGCTCACATGAGTTTGGGTGATGGTACCTGTGACTTTCCTGCCTTCCGTTCCCGAGTTCCTTGGTGAGAGGAGAATCCAGGAGCTGATGGTCTTGATATTCTTCTTAATAAGGCTTTGTTCCTTTTGAGTGTCTGTAAACACTAAGCCTTTATGTTCTCCTTTTTTTTTTTTTTTGCACATATTGAAGTGAATTCACTGCAGATGGTGACTGCAGCCATGAAATTAAAAGATGCTTACTCCTTGGAAGGAAAGTTATGACCAACCTAGACAGCATATTAAAAAGCAGAGACATTACTTTGTCAACAAAGGTCCATCTAGTCAAGGCTATGGTTTTTCCTGTAGTCATGTATGGATGTGAGAGTTGGACTATAAAGAAAGCTGAGTGCCAAAGAATTGATGGTTTTGAACTGTGGTGTTGGAGAAGATTCTTGAGAGTCCCTTGGACTGCAAGGAGGTCCAACCAGTCCATCCTAAAGGAAATCAGTCCTGGGTGTTCATTGGAAGGACTGATGTTGAAGCTGAAACTCCAGTACTTTGGCCACCTGATGTGAAGAGCTGACTCATTTGAAAAGACCTGGATGCTGGGAAAGATTGAGGGCAGGAGGAGAAGGGGACGACAGAGGATGAGATGGTTGGATGGCATCACCAACTCAGTGGACATGGGTTTAGGTAGACTCCGGCAGTTGGTGATGGACAAGGAGGCCTGGTGTGCTGTGGTTCACGGGGTCGCAAAGAGTCAGACACGGCTGACCAACTGAACTGAACTGAAGTGAGTTCCAGAATAGAAAAATGATACACTTTGAACAGCTGAGGGGCTTCCCAGTTGGCACTGCTACTGCTAAGTCGCTTCAGTCGTGTCCGACTCTGTGCGACCCCATAGACGGCAGCCCATTAGGCTCCCCTGTCCCTGGGGTTCTCCAGGCAAGAACACTGGAGTGGGTTGCCATTTCCTTCTCCAATGCATGAAAGTGAAAAGTGAAAGAAGTCACTCAGTTGTGTCCGACCCTTTGCGACCCCATGGACTGCAGCCTACCAGGCTCCTCTGTCCGTGGGATTTTCCAGGCAAGAGTACTGGAGTGGGTGGCCACTGCACTAGTGGTAAAGAATTGAGACACAAGAGACATGGGTTCGATCCTAGGTTTGGAAGATCCCCTGGAGTAGGAAGTGGCATCTCACTCCAGGATTCTTGTCTGGAAAATTCCATGGACAGAGGAGCCTGGGCTACAGTCCAGGGGGCTGCAAAGAGTGGAGCACGACTGAGCACAGAAGAACTGAGGGAACCCCCTTCCAGCCCTCCTTGCTTACCAGAAAGGAGCAGCTGTGGATGTGTGAGTGACCAGAAGCCCTGCCGCCTTGACTCAGTTTCACCCCTTGTGACGTGAAGACGCTGGACTAAAATTAGCTGTTACACGCCCTCCGGTTCCCTTCTGGTTCTGGCACTAGAGTTCACGCCTCGTCTTACCATCTTACTCTTTCTCACCTTCTCACCTTGGTGTCCGTTCACTCACATCCTCCTTCACATGCCTCACTTACTCGCTGAGTGCTGCTCTGCATTTGGGACCTGTCAGTGAAGGAAGCAGACGTGTCCCGGCACTTGCAGCTTGGCAGAGAAGATGCTTTCCTAATAATTGCAGGCTTCTGGCTGTGATATGTGCTTTGGAACAAGTGCTGTTGGAGATGCGTCGCCCACCCACGGACATTGGAGAGGGCCTTCTAAGGAAGTGACATGTGGCCGAGACACGTGGCCGAGTTGTCGGTGAGTGCACGTGTGAAGCTTTGAGGGGAGAAAGGACATGGTTTCTTGGAGAATGGGAGAGGCTCAGTGTCCCTGGGGCCTGCTGAGTGGGAGGAAAGGGCGAGTGGTTGGTTAGAGAGGCAAGCAGGGCTCCTCGAGGACGGCCTCTTGGGATTTGGATTTTGGAGTTTATCCAGAGTGATTGGAGGGCTTTTTGTTATAAATGACATAGTCAGATATGCATTTGAAAATCTCACCCCAGATACTTTGTGGAGACTGGAATGGAGACATGGAGAGACTAGTCAGGGGCTGTAACGGTTAAGTTCAGGATCACTGACTGTGCCCTTGGAGGACGGGGATTGTCACATGTGTCTTGGACTCACTGTGAGGCTTCATGTAGGGGCACATGGGTCACCAACGTTTCTCAGGAGCCGTTGCTGGGAGCTCTGTGGGCACGCTGGACGCCTCTGGTTGTGCTGAGATGCTGAAGCTGGTTGGGGAAGGCCCCGAGTTGGCCACATTCAGAGGCTCTGCTCTGGGCTCCATGGTGTCTTTGAAGCCTGGCCCCAGGTGGGCCCCAGGAGCCTCTCCGACAGGAAGCTCTGTCTGCCGGGGCCTGGGAGATGCTGCAGCTCTGGGAGGCTCTGGCCTAGGTCCTGCAGGCGAACAGCTAGCAGGGCTGGGGTGCGGAGGGAAACGCTGCTTCTCGGCTCTGCACCAAGGCAGCTGCTCCCAATCTCTTCCCTCCCCTGCTGTCCTGAAGACCGGTATTAATAGCTGCTGTGCGTATACACACACACACACATATTAGTATTTTTATTTTTAATTTAGTTTTTAAATTTGGCTATGCCACCCGGCATGTGAGATCTTACTTCCCCAACCCAGGATTGAACTTGTGGCCCCTGCGTTGAAAGCGTGGAGTCTTTACTGGACCACGGGAAGTCTTAAGTGAAAGTGAAGTCGCTTAGTCATCTCCGACTCTTTGCAACCCCTTGGACTGTAGCCCACCAGGCTCCTCTGTCCATGGAATTTTCCAGGCAAGAGTACTGCAATGGGTTGCCATTTCCTTCTCCAGGGGATCTTCCCAACCCAGGAATTGAACCCTGGTCTCCCGCATTGCTGGCAGATGCCTTACCACCATTTGAGACACCAGGGAAGCTTTAAGACTTTACTTTTTCAGAACAGTGTTAGTTTTGCAGCGAAACTGAGGGGAATGTACAAAGATTTGCCATATACTCTCTGCCCCTACACGTGCACAACCTTCTCTGCTACCAACATTTCCCTCATAACACATTCTGTGGATTTGGAAAAATGTATAATATTGTATATCCATCATTATGGTATTACACGGAGTATTTTTTCACTGCCCTCAAATTCCTCTGTACTCTGCCTATTCAGCCTCTACCATATAACCCTTGGCAACTACTGACGTTTTTTTTTTAGAGTCCATAGTCTGGTCTTTTCCTCAGTGTCATAGACTTGGAATCACACAGTCTATGTAGCATGTTCAGACTGGCTTCTCTCACTCAGTGATATGCAGTCAGGGTTTCTCCATGTCTTCTCATGGCTTGATAACCATTTCTTTTTAACACTGAATAATATTCCATCATTTGGACATAGCACTGTTTATGCCATTACCTGCTGAAGGACATCTTAGTAGATTCTGAGTCTTGGCAGTTACGAACAAAGCTATAATGAACATCCACATGTGAATTTTTGTGTGGACATGAGTTTTCAGGTCCTTTGGGTAAATACCAAGGACCATGATTGCTATACAGTATGTTCAGCTTTGTGCAAAGCGGCCAAACTGCTTTCCAAAGTGATTGTCCTCTTCTGCATTCTGACCGGCACCGAACGAGAGTCCCTGTGGCGCCAGCCCTCACCAGTGTTCAGTGCTGTCTGTGCTCCAGACTGTGGCCATTCTAATGGTGTGCACTGGCATCTTGTCGTTTTAGTGTTTATTTCTCTGCTGACATATGATACGGAACATCGTATCATATGCTTATTTTCTATCTGCATATCTTCTTGGGGGAGGTGTCTGTTTAGGTCTTTAGCCCATTTTTTGAGTTGTTTCTTATTGTTGAGTTTTAAGAATTCTTTGTGTGTATATAAATATTTTAACTGAAGTACTATTTGGTTTATAGTGTGGTGTTTCTGGTGCATGGTAAAGTGATTCAGCCATATGTATATACATTTTTCAAATTCTTTTCCATTTTAGGTTATTATAAGATCTTGAATATACAGGAGGACCTTGTTGTTTACCTATTTTATATATAGTAGTTTATATGTAAAAGTGAAAGTCGCTCAGTTGTGTCCGACTCTTTGTAACCCCATGGACTATATAGTCCATGGAATTCTCCAGGCCAGGATACTGGAGTGGGTAGCCATTCCCTTCTTCCCTCATAGCTCAGTTGGTAAAGACTCCACCTGCAAGGGAGGAGACCCCGGTTAGATTCTGGGTTGGGAAGATCCGCTGGAGAAGGGATAGGCTACCCACTCCAGTATTCTTGGGCTTCCCTTGTGGCTCAGCTGGTAAAGAATCCGCCTGCAATGTGGGAGACCTGGGTTCGATCCCTGGGTTGGGAAGATGCCCTGGAGAAGGGAATGGCTACCCATTATAGTCTTCTGGCCTGGAGAATTCCATGGACTGTATAGTGCATAGTATTGTGAAGAGTCAGACATGACTGAGCAACTTTCACTGTCTCTCCAGGGGATCTTCCCAACCCTAATCTGCTCATCCCAAACTTCTGAATTTATCCTCCTCACCCCATCTTGACTTTTTCTTTGGTAACCATTAATTTGTTTTCTACATCTGTGAGTCTGTTTCTGTTTTGTAATTAAGTCACTTGTATCACTTTTTTATATTTCACACGGAAGTGTTATTATATGATATTAGTCTTTGTCTGACTGACTTCATTTTGTGTGATAATCTCTAGGTCCATCCATGTTGCTGCACATGACATTGTTTCATTCTTTTTATGGCTGAGCAGTGGTTCCTTGCATGTATATACACCACATCTTCCACATCTAAGGAATTCTTTGCGTGTGTTCAGTAGCAGTCCTTTATTACATGAAGCCATTGGGTATTGGCACCGCCTGTGTGCTAGGTCCATAAAGCGTGATATTTTTCTCAGCAGAAATTCTTCCAAAAAGTTCGTATTTTCATTTTGGGGAGACTTTGGAATATTGGTTAAGTTATGAGTTTGGAGATAGACTTCGTCGGTTCCAGTCCTGGCATATCACAGACACATTCACTGTGAGATGTTGGGCAAGTTACGTGATTTCTCTGTGTCCTGGTTTCCTCCTCAATAAATGGGGTAATACTAGCGAACCTGTCTCACAGGATGGTGAGAATTAAATGTTCACACATGGGCCCTAGAACCATGTCTGGGACATAATAACCATTCAGTCGCGGTTGGCTGCCCAGCGCCCTCCAGCACTGTATGACTGACAGATGAGGGCCTGCCGTCAGTAGGGGCCAGATTAACACACTCAGGGGTGCGCAGGGCAGGGCTGTAGCGCAGCTTTGATTCTGCAGCCTGAGTTTTCGGACATTGCTGTGTACTTTGCCGGAGCAGCACACTGAAAGCAGAGTGAGCTTGTACCCAGCACAGACGCTGCTAGTTTGTTCTGGATCTCGACCCTGTTCCCCACTCTTGGGACCATCTTCCCACTCCTGAGACCATCTTCCTCACCTCTTGCTGGGGAGGGTGCCTGTTCTGTTGAGTCACAATCAGCCCCATCCTCAATTTAGCCCTGCAGCTTCAGTGGGGCATCAAGACCATGGGTGTGTGAATGACAGCCCCAAGGATCTTGTTAATAAAACACAGCACACCTCCCACCACCCATCCTGCCAGACCTCCTGGTGATTATCATAGCATCAAGTCTAGACTTCCCAGCATGTCACCCCATGGTGTCCTTTATCTGATCCCCACCTGAACTCTGTTCCAGGCACAGTGGTCTGCTTCCCTTTGTAACATGTGCTGAACTTCAGAGACCAAGCCTGGGACTTCCCTGGTGGTCCGGTAGCTAAGACTTGGCTCCCAGCTTGGGGAGCCCGGGTTTGATCCCTGATCGGGGAGCTAGATCCCACATGCTGCAGCTGAGTTTGCATGCCACAACTGAAGATCCCGCGTGATGCAGCTAAGACCCCGTGCTGCCAAGTAAATAGATAAATAGATACTTTAAAATAAATAATCAAAGACTCTGATCCTTTCTCATGCTTTTTCGCAGCCTGGGTTTTCTCCTTTCCTCCCTTTGAGTATGATTATCTGCCATGGCTCAGCCTTCATGCAGTCTTTTTGTCTGTTAATCATTAGTGGTTCATATTCTTGGCCTCCTTCGCTGGACTATAGTCTCTTCAAGGACAGGGTCCATGCTTTCTTTGTCTCTGACTCCTCTGTGGTCCCATGCCCGATAAATGCTTTTGGGGTTGAGCTCAATACCATCGAGGTCTGAGTACCTTATGGAGCGCAGCTGTGCTCTGTTGTGCCAAAGAGAAACAGAAAGAACTGCCCTTGGGGAGAACAGGGTCCTTGGCACAAGGCTGCTGGCACGAAGACTCTGTGGCCTTAAATACCCAGCTCAGAGAAACTAAGATGTCTCTCTTCTTTTCGTTTTTTGGCTGCACCATGAGGCATGTGGGATCTCAGTTCCCCGACTAGGGATGGAGTCCGTGCCCCTGATTGGCAGCGTGGTTTCTTAACCATGGTACTGCCAGGGAAGTCCCTGTCTTTTCTGAGGTTCCTTGAGAAGAACATTTGCTGCTTCAGCATCTGCATCTGTCCATGAAATCCTCCATGGTCTGTTCAGAATGTCCTTGTGTCTGCAAAGAACTGGCCACCTCTTGACCCATTGTCTAAATTATGGTAGTAGTCTCTGTTCTTCTCATTTTCCTGGAGTCACTAATCGTTGATTTGTACCAAATTTAGACACTCAAGGCCTTCTCTGATACAGTAGGCTTGCTTTGTTGCAGAAACTATAAAATCTCGCTTTTAAAAGGCGTCTTTGAGGGAGGGCAGATACAAAAGGACTTAACAGAGTTGAGTCTAGTTTCAAGCCATGACCCCATTAGATCTCAGATCCCAGCTGTCCGAGGCATGCTTTCACAATGCATGTGCTCTAAGATTTATAGAAGATAAGCAAGTATACCAGTAAGGGCCGTGAAATTCAAGTAATTATAAAGGTACTGAAGAAAAGAATAAAGGATATGACATATAAATGACCCATACATCTTTGTATTTCCAGTGCTTACCGTGGTGCCTAGTACATAGAGATAAAAACAGCTACCATTTATTGAGTTCTTACTGTCTGCTTGCACTGTGGCATACATTTCATTTAATCCTTATAGGAATTCTGTGAGGTTTTGCAGATGAGAAAAATTAGGTTCAGAGAGGTCAAGTAATTTGCTAGCAAGTAAAGGAGAAAACCTAATGACTATTGGCTATAATGGGACCTTAAAGCCATATTCAGGAAATACTTTAGAACCTAATTTTTTCCCTTTAGACTGAAACCCCTTCTCCACACCTAAGTGGACTTCCGTGTTCACACAGTTTTGGCCTCTGTGTCAGTGAGGACCGGTTGTACAATAATTTTCTTCTAACCCTTTTTATACTTAAAAGGATCTATTAACTTGCCCCCTGGCCTTAAATGAGCTGTTCCTTAAATGTGTTTTCTTAAGGCCCCTTCCCCTGCTTTGGGGGCAGTATCCATTTATCTGGTTCATTTTGGCACGGTGTCTGGTATCCCCACTGCCCTCTTACAAGGCAAAAACCGAGCCCACGTTTCCTGTGGAGGAGGTGGGACCCAGCTGGGGCTGATGCAGCGATCCATGCCTGGCTCTTACATGTCCTTCCTGCTGTGATGTTCCTGGTGATGCAGTTTGTCTGATCTGGCCCTTCCCTCCCGCCGTGGGCCCAGCCTCCATCGCTAGCAGGGAACATCCTTTTCAGTTGGTCCCCTTCACCCTGCCAACAATCTTTCTGCCACAAATCGGACTCCACATGAAGTAGCATTAGGTACTTTGTGTTAGGTTTTCACACACCAGCCATTACTGTTCTTCGCCCTGTGGCTTTTTAAAAAAAATACTTATTTTTGGTCGCACTGACTGGGTCTTTGTTGCTGCCTGTGGGCTTTCTAGGTGCAGCAAGTGGGGCAACTCTTCGCTGCAGTGTGGGCTTTTCATTGTCATGTCCCTTCTTGTTGCAGAACACGGGCTCAGTAGTTGTGACACACAGCCTCAGTTGCTCCGCAGCTTGTGGAGTCTTCCCAGACCTTGGATCAAACCCGTGTCCCCTGCATTGCAGGCGGATTCCTGTCTACTGTGCCACCAGGAAGTCCGGTGCTGAACTTTTTGATGACACTTCCCTTTGTGAATGTGGGCCTGGAGCTCAGGACCAGGCTGATGGGGAGACTGAGGTGGGCCCTTTTTCTGCTCTTCCTGTGTTATTGGCTGGCCTTGCATCCCACAGCACCACTCCTTCTTCATTCCACCCGCATCTGCTGTCTCTTCCGTGATCACTGCTTCTCGGGGTGTCATCTCGTTGGGGAAAGAGGAGGGCCGTTCCCTGGAACCGACACAAGTGTTCTCTCTCTACGTCTGGAAGTTGTCTGACCTCTCTGAACTTTTTCCTCATCTGACAAATGAAACTAAATGATAACCAGATTCTTTTTTTCAATTGAGTGAGAGCGTCTAATTCCTATCTAATCATCCTATTTAGTAAATGACATTTGTTCCTCTCAGTGATTCTGTGATGGGAAGTAGCTTATATGGGATCAGACATAGGGAATACCAGCAAAGTATGTGAGTCGCATTGGTTCATATGCCATTTCTCCAGCACATGAATGATTTGTGCCACCAAGGAAGAAGACCGGGATGCAGTAAGCTTCAGAGGAGTATGGCACACACGATGCCTGTTCACCTCTCGCTCCCCTTGGCTCCATTTGGTCACATGTCCTGTTTTAGAAGTGTTCTCTGGTGGTTCTCTCTGGTCTTTTGATTTTGTACTTGGGTGCATAACTCAGCAGCCTTCCTTACACACCCCTTTATCACACTAGTGAATGTGTTTTTATCAGGATTGTTGCTGTTTGGTTACTGCTCTAGGTACAAAATCTGCGAAGAATTTGAGTGATGTGCCTCAATCCTGTATGTTTTATAATCTCTGTTATTTCAGTGATTTTGCAGAACACATTTTTTTAAATATACAAGTTGTTTTATGTTTGCATTGATTTCCCTTTTTACCTTCATCTACATTTTGTATTGATCATTTCATGGAAGCAAAACCTTTGGCCTGGACCAAGCTAGGACCTAGAGGTGATGGGAGGGACTTCAGGCAGGTGTCTGTTCACACTCTCTCACCTGGACTATTGCATTAGATCCCTGTCTGGTCTCTACTTCAGTTCTTGACCCCAAACGGCCAATTTTGACATATAATCCAAAGTGAAAATCAGATGTTGTTGCTTTAAAATTTCTTAAGTTATTTTCTGTGAATTATCAGTATGTTGATGTATTGGGGGGTAAGGGTCTAAATGAAAGAAAGCAGATACAAACATGGAATAGAGGAAAGCAAGGAAGGGCCTAGTGATGTTGGATCAGAATTAAAAATCTCAGCATAAACTCTTTCTCTCTCTTACACACATACTCACAAATCAGATTCTTAGCTAGGTCTCTTGTAAGGGCTTGGAAGCTATGATGTCCCAGGAGCAATGAGCATAGCAAGCGTCCAAATCTTGGTTTAAAATTTTATCACCTACTGAAAGGAATGGAGGGCTCCTTGGAGAAATGGCCAATTGCAGGGCTGGGGCAGGCAAAGCACAAGGTAAGCCCAGAACAGCTTGTGCCAGGGAGTGCAGAAGTGCTCAAAACCCCAGGGAACATGTTAGGTACAGGATCTAGTTTGGAACAATTTAAGCCTCAAAAGAAATAAAAGGGTCTTTTGGGCTCTATGGGAGAGGGTGAGGGTGGGATGATTTGGGAGAATGGCATTGAAACATGTTTAATATCATATGTGAAACGAATCACCAGTCCAGGTTCGATGCATGATACAGGATGCTCGGGGCTAGTGCATTGGGATGACCCAGAGGGATGGTATGGGGAGGGAGGTGGAAAGATCATTCAGGATGGGGAACACGTGTACACCCGTGGTGGATTCATGTTGATGTATGGCAAAACCAATACAATATTGTAAAGTAAGCCTCCAATTAAAATAAATAAATTTATATTAAAAAAGAAGAAATAAAAGTAATGGATTATAAAATATTGAAAAACAAGACTACATGAGTCTATGTTGATTATGTTGGTGCTTAAAAAATGAGGGAGGGGGAAAGGGGAAGCTCCTTTTTATAGTAAAATGCCACTAATAAATTAGAAGGAAGGATCAAGTTGAAAAACCTTCATGTTGCAGCCACAGTGGAAGTATTGGATTCACCACTGAGTAGAAGTTAGTTGGGGAATAGAATACTTACACAGTCTAGGAGCGTCCCCCATACATCACTTATTTCTCAGGGAAAAAGGCACTTTTACAGCAGAGCCCTGGAGGATGGCACCTTGACCAAGTGATTATCATAGGTGACATCACCTGTCATGGGGAAGCTGTGACAGGTATCTCCAGGAGTGTCCTGTGGAGGGCCCACAACCCTTTCATGGGATCCCTGCCAACAAACACAGATGAAGGCGTGTCGCACAGAACAGGGGGCCTGAGCTCTTGACACATGTTAGGGTCTTCATCAACAGAGGAGGGCTGTGGAACCAGGATAAAGTGGCTAGGGAGATGTGACATCTAAACGCACAGTGTATGGTGCAGGGTTGGACCCTGAGTGGAGGGAAAATTGCCATGAAGGATAGTTGTATTTGGCTTTCCTGCTGTTGTGTTTTCATTTAGTGATCGCACTGGGTAATGTTTTCATTTAGTGATCGCACTGGGTAATGTTTTCATTTAGTGATCGCACTGGGTAGTGTTCCAGGTGGCGCTAGTGGTAGAGAACCTGCCTGCAAGTGCAGGAGATGTAAGAGACGCTGGTTCCATCCCTGGGTTGGGAAGATCCCCTGGAGAAGGGCATGGCAGCCCACTCCAGTATTCTTTTCTTAGAGAAGCTCATGGACAGAGGAGCCTCGTGGGCTACACAGTCCATAGGGATGTAAAGAGTCAAACCTGACTGAAGCACCTTAGCACACACGGATGCACACAATGTAAGAGAATATCTTGTCTTTGAAGATATGCACTCTTCAGAGGAAAGGGTCATAATCTCAGCAACTTACTCTCAAGAGGTTCAGGGAAGAAAATGTACGTATTATACATATAAAGGGAGGGTGTGGCAGAATGTTGACAGTGTGATATATCAGTAATATTTTTTATGGTGATACTGTATTTTATAGGACTTCCCTGGTGGCTCAGACAGTAAAGTGTCTGCCTACAATGTGAGAGACCTGGGTTTGTTGCCTGGGTTGTACGCTGCTAAGTCGTTTCAGTTGTGTCCGACTCTTTGTGAGCCCTGAGACGGCAGCCACCAGGCTCCCCCGTCCCTGGGATTCTCCAGGCAAGAACACTGGAGTGGGTCGCCATTTCCTTCTCCTGGGTTGTATATGTGTTTGCAAATTTTACTTTTTCCCCCCAGTTTTATTGAGCTGTAATTGACATATAACATCGTATAGGTTTCAGGTATGCAGCACAATGAATTGATATATGCATGTATTGCAAAATGATCACGACAGTAAATTTTGCTAATATCATCATCTTACATAGTTATTTATTTCTCATGATGAGAATTTTGAAGATCTACTTGCTTAGCTTTCAAATATACAGTACGGTGTGGTTACCTGTAGTCACTGTATCATGCGTTACTTCCCAGAACGTGTATCTGGGTGTTTTTGCCTTTTGACCACCTTGGCGCATTTTCCTCATTCCCCTTGCCTGGCCTCCGTCAACTGCCACTCTGTTTTCTGTCTCAGGTGAGTTTCGTTTTATTAGATCAGACATGTTTGTCTTTCTCTAATTTATTTCACTTAACATAATGCCCTCAGGGCCCCTCCATGATGACACAAATGGCAGGATCTCCTTGTTTTTTTATAGCTGAATGTCATTGTAATATTCGTGTAACTTCTGCGTATCTGAAAAAATTCAAAATAAAATGTTTAATTTCTAAAAAAGATATGAAGTAGGTACTTCCCTGGTGGTCCACTGGTTAAGACTTTTCCCCTTCCAATGCAGGAGGGGAGGGTTCGATCTCTGGTCGGGGAACAAAAATCCCACATGCCTCACAGGCAAAAAGCAAAAAGCAGCATTGTAAGTTCAATAAAGACTTTAAAAATGATCCACAACACAATTTTTTTTTATTTTTTAACTTTACAATATTGTATTGGTTTTGCCATATATCAAAATGAATCCATCACAGGTATACACGCGCTCCCCATCCTGAGCCCTCCTCCCTCCTCCCTCCCCTTACCATCCTTCTGGGTCGTCCCAGTGCACCAGCCCCAAGCATCCAGTATTGTGCATCGAACCTGGACTGGCGACTGATTTCATATATGATACTATACATGTTTCAATGCCATTCTCCCAAATCATCCCACCCTCTCCCTCTCCCACAGAGTCCAAAAAACTGTTCTATACATCAGTGTCTCTTTTGCTGTCTCGTACACAGGGTTATTGTTACCATCTTTCTAAATTCCATGTATATGCATTAGTATACTGTATTGGTGTTTTTCTTTCTGGCTTACTTCACTCTGTATAATAGGTTCCAGTTTCATCCACTTCATTAGAATTGATTCAAATGTATTCTTTTTAATGGCTGAGTAATACTCCATTGTGTATATGTACCACAGCTTTCTTATCCATTCATCTGCTGATGGACATCTGTCCTGGCTGGACATGTCCTGGCTGTTATAAACAGTGCTGCGATGAACATTGGGGTACACGTGTCTCTTTCCCTTCTGGTTTCCTCGGTGTGTATGCCCAGCAGTGGGATTGCTGGATCATAAGGCAGGTGTATTTCCAGTTTTTTAAGGAATCTCCACACTGTTCTCCATAGTGGCTGTACTAGTTTGCATTCCCACCAACAGTGTAAGAGGGTTCCCTTTTCTCCACACCCTCTCCAGCATTTATTACTTGTAGACTTCTGGATAGCAGCCATTCCGACTGGCGTGAAATGGTACCTCATAGTGGTTTTGATTTGCATTTCTCTGATAATGAGTGATGTTGAGCATCTTTTCATGTGTTTGTTAGCCATCTGTGTGTCTTCTTTGGAGAAATGTCTATTTAGTTCTTTGGCCCATTTTTTGATTGGGTCATTTATTTTTCTGGAATTGAGCTGTAGGAGTTGCTTGTATATTTTTGAGATTAGTTGTTTGTCAGTTGCTTCATTTGCTATTATTTTCTCCCGTTCTGAAGGCTGCCTTTTCACCTTGCTTGTAGTTTCCTTTGTTGTGCAGAAGCTTTTAATTTTAATTAGGTCCCATTTGTTTATTTTTGCTTTTATTTCCAGTATTCTGGGAGGTGGGTCATAGAGGATCCTGCTGTGATATATGTCGGAAAGTGTTTTGCCTATGTTCTCCTCTAAGAGTTTTATAGTTTCTGGTCTTAGGTTTAGATCTTTAATCCATTTTGAGTTTATTTTTGTGTATGGCACAACACAAAGAATCTTAAAAAAAAAAAAAAAAGAAATGAGGTAAACGAAGCGAAATATCAGTATTGCTTTAAACCTCTAGGTATCTCTTATATTATTTTTTGTATATTTGAGCTAGTTAATCTCTATGATAAAAATTAAAAAAATAATATTTAAATACATTAAGTACTTTTTTTTCATCTTTACTAGAACATTTACTTGTCTACTCAAGGCTGTGGTTTTTCCAGTAGTCATGGATGGATGTGAGAGTTGGACTATAAAAAATGCTGAGTGCCGAAGAATTGATGCTTTTGAGCTGTGGTGTTGGAGAAGACTCTTGAGAGTCCCTTGGACTGCAAAGAGATCCAACCAGTCCATCTTAAAGATCAATCCTGGTGTTCATTGGAAGGATTGATGTTGAAGCTGAAACTCCAATACTTTGGCAACCTGATGTGAAGAGCTGACTCATTGAAAAAGACCCTGATGTTGGGAAAGACTGAGGGCAGGAGGAGAAGGGGACAATAGAGGATGAGATGGTTGGATGGCATCACCGACTCAATGGACATGGGTTTGGGTAAACTCCGAGGGTTGGTGATGGACAGGGAGGTCTGGCGTGCTGCGGTTCATGGGGTCGCAAAGAGTTGGAAATGACTGAGCGACTGAGCTGAACTAGAACATTAGTTCTTGTATCTTTTTTCACTGGTGCACACGTCATTGAAATTGTATTCACTGGACAGTCGTCAGGTTTTACATTGGATTGATGCAAGTTCTTCTGTGTGGTCTAGACGTTCTGGGTGTGCTCAGGGACTTGGTTCTCCACCACAGGAAAGCAGGCCCTCAAACCACTGCTTATTTGTCTAGTCTGTTCTTGCTGGTATAAATGCTGGCCTCATGGGTCCTTCAAGTTTCAGTCTTTGTCTGACTTCGGTCTCGCTTCTGCTCCTGCACTTAGCAGACTGTATAATATTATATTGTTCACAACATTTTTCTTGATTGGGTTAAAGGAGCCCTGCCGTTTTCACTGGAGGCTCGCCAACTTAATTGTATGGTTCCTTGGCTGTCCACTCTGTAGTCACAAATCCTGGACCATGTGGTCTGGGCTGTTATTCCCCTCTGTTAGGAGAGCATTGTACACTGATGGGCCTTTGTCTAATTTGGTAGACCCAGAAGCAGAAAACTATCAATGCAGAAATGCCATGCAGTTTATTCCTTGGATGGATAGTGAAATATCTAAACTCATTTAGAAAATAACATTTGATTATGTTAAGGGGCTTCCTAGGTGGCTCAGTGGAAAAGAATCCACCTTCAATGCAGGAGATGTAGGTTCAAACCCTGGGTTGGGAAGATTCCTTGGAGAAGGGAATGGCTACCCACACCAGTAGTCTTGCCTGGAGAATTCTATGGACAGAGGAGCCTGGTACGCTACAGTCCATGGGGTCATGAAAGAGTCAGACACATCTCAGTGATAAACAACAACAGCAACAGTCTTATCAAGGAGCAGGTGTTAGCCCTGGTTGGGTTCTCTGTAAAAGCCAGGCTTAGTTGTAGTTGTGGAAAGAAAAGAGAACTGGTGAATCAGTTTGGTTTAAAGGAAAATGAAACTGTCATTCCAATTCAGTATTTCTTTTCTTCCAGTTTGGATTACAAGAGAGTACTTACATTTTTGCACTATTTTAAAATTCCTGTGCCAGTGTCAGTTCCTGCAAAGCAAAAGGCAGAAATGAATCATGTGGGACTTGTAGAATTCATTTATTTGCTTCTGTTTGAGGCTAGAGTTGGGTTTGGGGTGAAGTTGGCTGGAGAGGTTAAAGGGGAGGCTGCTGCTGCTGCTAAGTCGCTTCAGTCGTGTCCGACTCTGTGCAACCCCATAGACGGAAGCCCACCAGGCTCCCCTGTCCCTGGGATTCTCCAGGCAAGAACACTGGAGTGGGTTGCCATTTCCTTCTCCAGTGCATGGAAGTGAAAAGTGAAAGTGAAGTTGCTCAGTCATGTCCGACTCTTCACGACCCCATGGACTGCAGCCTACCAGGCTCCTCCGCCCATGGGATTTTCCAGGCAAGAGTACTGGAGTGGGTTACCATTGCCTTCTCCGTAAAGGGGAGGAATTTGGTTCTTTTTTAGAGAGACGAATAATCCTGAGATTCTTGGAATTTTACTTTCTTTTATCATGGTTGGATCTCTTAGTTTTTGGCAAGAAAGGATCCTTTGGGGCAGACTTCCTTTGGTTTTATGTTGGTGTCAAGGGTACTGAAACCAATTTAGACCTGTTTCATTCTTAGGAGTGCTTGTTACTATTTCCTGTTTATTTTTCAGTGCTGACCACTGCCCATCTCTTTCTCTACCACACAACCAGGGTCCATTTCTACATGGTTATTCTCATTGAACCTGAGAGTTTATAATAGAATTGTTTCCTTTTTTTGGCAACCTTAAAATATAGCAAGAACTTTCAAGTCCAGTCAGTGCCTCACAGGTTGTATTATGACGTACCTGGACTCCGTGTGTGTGTGTGTGTGTGTGTGTGTATGTGAGAGAGAGAGAGATTGATGTGTGTATGTATATAATTTACATTAAAGTCAGTTAGAACTGGTTTTTTTTGTTTTGCAAAATTAAAACACTTTGCAAACTTTTAAAGAACTATATCAAAGTAATGTGTGTAGTTGATATCATTAAAGTCTGTTTTCCTTTTCTGCTTCCCAGGACAGCAAACCCAGCACTTACTCTTTTCTTCAAAGAAAGTCTCCTGTCTCCCTGCCTCTGTTTTGACCTTCTCTGACTCATGTTTCTTCAATAACCTGTGCTTTTTGCCTTTTCTTTCTCATGTTTGGAAGATAAAGATGGAAACCCCATTGATATGCGAGCTCTACAGCCCACTAGTTGTGAGATCTCAGGGCTCAATTTTCCTGATCCTTAAAATAGGGTCAAAGTCCTCAGCACGGGAAGCGTTCCCTTCCTTGCTTTTTGCTGCCGCTGAGTCTCCTCACTGTGCTGGTGACCAGCTTAGAGTCTCTTCTGTTTGCAAGTTCCTCTAAAGTCCTCCCAGGCAGTTAGCTAGCTCTTTCCCTTGGTGCTTTGTTAACCTGTGGTTTTGGTGAGTTTCATCGACTTTTCAGGAAGCTCAGTTCTTGTGTCACTGTCAGTTGCATGTAGCCTTTAAATGGGGAAGCAACGTAGAAGAATTCCCACACAGCACCTGGGGAGGGAGGGTGGATGTGTCTTTGTCAGAAGATGCTGAGGGCTTTCCCAGGACTCCCAGCCCTTCAGATGCTAGCAATGAGAAGAATGGAAACAAAGCTTATCAAGAAAAAGAGGGACAGTGAAGTCCCACCTCTGAGGGGGGTGGACCTGTTACAGAGCAAGCTGCACTGGTCTGTTGCTCACTGGCGATGGTCCTACAGAGAAGCTGTGCGGGCTGGCCCGCCTCCCTGCTCCCGTCCTGGCTCCCCTCGGGCTGGGAAGCCCTCTGGTTGTGCAGCGGCTGAGTCTGCAGCTCAGAAACAAACCTTGGCTGGGCTGCCTCAGGGAGAAGGCATGAGCTGCGCCTTGGGCTCCAGTCAGGGGTCTGGGATGTGGGCCGGGGATGGCGTGATGCGGGTCTCTTGTTAGCAGATGCTGAACCTGCCGCCACGGGGCCCGGGAGGGAATATTTCCTGCCTGTGACCTTTCATCCTCTCTGGCCAGACTCAGATGGAAAGCCCACAGCTGTGTGCACTCTCAGCCGGATGGACATGGTGGTGTTGTTCCTGGTGTAAACTGGACACGCATTTCTTGATTTCCGTACAGTTGTGAAAGACAGTGCAGATCTCACGAAGCTACCCCCTAGAATCAGAGTGTCTTCATTCAGCCAGTGTGTGGCAAAGTGAGGCAGGCAGAGCACAGGACCCAGGCTGGAGGGCCACTGCCGGTCAGGGACTCTGTTTCCTCAGCTGTGAGAGTTTCTTACCATTAATTGAGATACTATTTATCATAGTACTTGGGAACATCTTGGGCCTTCCCAGGAGGCTCAGTGGTAAAGTCTCCACCTGCGAGTGCAGGAGATGTGGGTTCAATTCCTGGGCCAGGGAGATCCCCTGGATACGGAAATGGCACCCCACTTCAGTATTCTTGCCTGGGAAACCCCATGGACAGAGGACCCTGACGTGCTGCGAGTTCATGGGGTAGCAAAAGAGTCAGACATGATTTAGCGACTAAACAACAATGACAGAAGCACCCAGATAGGTATTGTTTATTCCTACGGGGTGCTGTATGAAGCTGAGAGAGAGGGAGAGAGGAAAGAGAGAGTGTGTGTCTGTGTGGGTGTTCTGTGTGTGTGACTGTGTTCACCCTGCCAGCCAAGAGCTGAGATATTACTAGAGGGGATAATGCATGAGTATTTATACAGCCTGGTTGAAGGTGATTATCTGCATATTTCTGATGGCTTTAAAGGGCTCCAGGAGCTCAGTGGGGACAAAGCTTTATGGAGAGGGTGAGCTGGTCTTTAAAAGATGGACGTGGAGGGGCACTGACTTTAACAGGAACTAGAGAGAGGGCCCCTGGGTGGAGGGAATGGTGTGATGAAAGGCAAAGATTTAGGAGCAAATGGGGCCTGTACATGTCATGGCAGCAATGGGTTGGGTTGAAGCATCAGTTTGGATTTGTCCTCTGGGTGGTTGGGAACCAGTGAAAAACACTGAGCTGAAGGAGTGTCAAGATGACAACTGAGCTCGAGGGCAAATGATCTGGCAGCAGTTTGCAAAGGTGGGGTAGAGAGAGACCAGAAGCTGTCTTAACTGAAGACTGCTAGGAAAATACATAAAAGACTTGTTCACCTCCCAACAGTATTATTTTTTCCAGTTTTATTGAGTTATAATTAACTGTATAAGTTAAAGGTGTACGGTGTAATGATTTGACTTACATACATCATGAAATGATTATCACAGTAAGTTTAATGAACATCTATGGTCTCATAAAGATGCAAAATAAAATAAAATTTTCCTTGTGATAAGAACTCTCGAGATTTGCTCTCTCAACTGCTTTCATGTATGACATGCAGCAGTGTTAAGTGTGTGTGTAGTTATGGTTATGGCCCTAACCCTCATAGTTGGAAGTTTGTGCATTTGACTGCCTCCATCCAATCCCCTGTCCCCCACCCCTGACTCCTGGAACTGCACATCTGACCCCTTTTTCTATATGAGTTTGTTGCTTTGTGTGCTTGTTTTTGAAGTATAATTGATCTGCAACACTGTTAGTTCCTGTTGCACAACATAGTGATTTGATATTTCTTCCCTTACAAAATGATCATCCCCCAATATTAGTTTGAAGAGTAAATAAGACAGAAGACGTGGAGTTCCATTTGAAGATGAATCAGGATGGGCCAGGACCAAACATCCTAGCCCCATGGCAACAGTTGAGCATCCCAACACGGTGATTTAGGCCAGGCAGACGGCCCTGGGTGAAGGTGTAGGACTGCACAGCCCTGCTTGGATAGGATCCCGCACCCTCTGGCTTTGCCCCTCTCTTTCTCCTGCCTTTCACCCCCAGTTTGGCTCTTTTCCTTGTCTGGCTCTTGATTTCCTTTGTTTCCTGTTTCTGACTTGGGAATATCCAGTACCTGGGTCTCGATTTGTTCCTTTCCCTGGGTTTGACCCTGACCATTCCTAGGAAAAAGCTCTGCCCTCTCTGGTCAGTTGGAGTGTCCGCGTGTTCAAACCTGCCCCCTCCCTGTTTCCCCTGCTGTGCCAGAGGCCTGGCTCCCAGGACTGCCTCTAGCTTGGCCTCCTTGGAGGGACTGGTCTCCGCCCTGCCCCATCACTCAGTCATGTCTGACTCTTTGTGACTCTATGGACCATAGCCTGCCGGGCTCCTCTATCCATGGGAATTCTCCAGGCAAGAATACTGGAGTGGTTTGCCATGCCCTCTTCCAGGGGATCTTCCCAACCCAGGGATTGAACCAGGGTCTCCCGCATTGCAGGTGGATTCTTTACCAGCTGAGCTACCAGGGAAGTCCAAGGAATGGTCTAGATAGGAGCATTTTAAAAGCCTAAGAGTTGAGTACAGATT
The DNA here is from genome assembly GCF_032452875.1 of Bos javanicus. Lineage (NCBI taxonomy): Eukaryota > Metazoa > Chordata > Mammalia > Artiodactyla > Bovidae > Bos > Bos javanicus. The sequence continues at coordinate 715,680 of NC_083896.1, read as the reverse complement.
CAAGTTCTGGCACCCCCATTGACTTCACAGATTTCATTGGGTGGGGGATTGCTGAACTACTTTGAGCTTCAGTTTATTCCAGAGTAAAATGAAGATAAGGTCTCTCTATCCCTTTTCCACATTTCGTTGTGAGGTTTATATGAGGTGATGATTTAAAGATGGCATGGTGTCCTGTGAGTATCAGTAGTCTTTTTCTTCTGATCTTCCATTTCAGGGGAAGAACATTTGAACATACTTGTACTTATGAGCGGGAAGGATTGAAGGCAAAAAGAGAAAGGGGCAGCAGAGGATGAAATGGTTAGATGGCTTCACTGACTCAATGGACATGAATTTGAGCAAACTCTGGGAGATAGTGGAGGACAGAGGATCCTGGCGTGCTGTAGTCCATGGGGTCACAAAGAGTCGGACAGGAGTTAGAGACTGAACAGCAATACTTATGATGCTTCCCTGGTGGCTCAGTGGTAAAGAATCCACCTGTCAATACAGGAGACATGGGTTTAATCCTTGGGTTGGGAAGATCTGCTGGAGAAGGAAATGGCGACCCACTCTAGTATTCTTGCCTTGTAAATCCCATTGTTGACTGAAAAATATTAGTCACAGTCTGTAAATAGAGAGTTATTTTATTCCAGGAGGCAGCATCTCAGTAGCTCTGAGAAAATTGCTCTGAGGAGGCAGGAGAGGAGGTCAGGCTATATATAGGTTTGCAACTAGGGGAGCAGGCAATCTATACATCAAAGATTATTGTTAAGTGGAGAGGAAAACTAGATATTAAGGGATTTAGCGTTCTTCTGTGTCTGAGAAGATGCAAGCTTCTGGGCTCGCTGAATTCATTCCTTTTATATGCCCCTTAGCTATCTGGGGCCAATCCTATTCTTTTTTTAATTTTTATTTTCTTATTTTTTTATGTTTTTATGTTTTTATTTTTTAACTTTACAATATTGTATTGGTTTTGCCATATATCAAAATGAATCCACCACAGGTATACATGTGTTCCCCATCCTGAACCCTCCTCCCTCCTCCCTCCCCGTACCATCCCTCTGGGTCGTCCCAGTGCACCAGCCCCAAGCATCCAGTATTGTGCATCGAACCTGGACTGGCGACTCGTTTCATATATGATATTATACATGTTTCAATGCCATTCTCCCAAATCATCCCACCCTCTCCCTCTCCCACAGAGTCCAAAAGACTGTTCTATACATCAGTGTCTCTTTTGCTGTCTCATATACAGGGTTATTATTACCATCTTTCTAAATTCCATGTATATGCATTAGTATACTGTATTGGTGTTTTTCTTTCTGGCTTACTTCACTCTGTATAATAGGCTCCAGTTTCATCCACCTCATTAGAACTGATTCAAATGTATTCTTTTTAATGGCTGAGTAATACTCCATTGTGTATATGTACCACAGCTTTCTTATCCATTCATCTGCTGATGGACATCTAGGTTGCTTCCATGTCCTGGCTATTATAAACAGTGCTGCGATGAACATTGGGGTACACGTGTCTCTTTCCCTTCTGGTTTCCTCGGTGTGTATGCCCAGCAGTGGGATTGCTGGATCATAAGGCAGGTGTATTTCCAGTTTTTTAAGGAATCTCCACACTGTTCTCCATAGTGGCTGTACTAGTTTGCATTCCCAGCAACAGTGTAAGAGGGTTCCCTTTTCTCCACACCCTCTCCAGCATTTATTGCTTGTAGACTTTTGGATCGCAGCCATTCTGACTGGCATGAAATGGTACCTCATAGTGGTTTTGATTTGCATTTCTCTGATAATGAGTGATGTTGAGCATCTTTTCATGTGTTTGTTAGCCATCTGTATGTCTTCTTTGGAGAAATGTCTATTTAGTTCTTTGGCCCATTTTTTGATTGGGTCATTTATTTTTCTGGAATTGAGCTGTAGGAGTTGCTTGTATATTTTTGAGATTAGTTGTTTGTCAGTTGCTTCATTTGCTATTATTTTCTCCCAATCTGAAGGCTGTCTTTTCACCTTGCTTATAGTTTCTTTTGTTGTGCAGATCCTATTCTTTTTTTTTAATTTCTCATCCCTTTCCCCTTGCGCTCCTCCCCCCCAGCTCTAGTGGGTGGCAGCGTCTGCTGGAGCACAGGCGCTGTGTTACCTTTTGGGAGCTCTAGTTCACGTTTGGAGGCTTGAAGTCACTGATGGCTGTCACGTCCTTGTTTGGCCGGAGACACTCCATTTCCCACCGTGGAGTGGGGAGCCCGGTGGGCTACAGTCCTTGGGGTCGCAGAAGAGGCAGACATGACTGAGCAACTAAACAACAGCAGCAACATGCTTACGACTGTAAGAACATAACTGTGAGCTCAGCACGTCCCCAGCTCCATCTGTAGACTCGGTTTCCTTTCTTCCTCTTTTCTGCCAAAGCTTGCAAAAGGTTTGGTGTGAAAAGTTTAGTTATTTATGCTCCAGTGCTTTCCACCTCTGCCCTGGGGGAGGCCCCTGAGGTTCCAGGACAACCCACAGCATTTTCCTTTGGAAAGATTACTACATGTTGGCTCCATGCACCATGAGGACTGGTATCTACAGGAACTTCTGGGCCAGACAGGTTTCCATGAAATCCTAGCAGCATGGTCCATTTTCACGAGAATGTGTTTGAACAGATTCTGCCAAGCAAGCAAAGTGCCTGAAACCATTTATAACCCAGGGCCTGTCTGTCTCATTGTAGTCTCATTGTATCTGCAGATTTATGTAAGCCTTGGTGTCTGGGATCTTGTTGGAAGCATTTGACAAAGGAATACTGATGCAGGAGCAAAGCGAGGTTAGCCTGGGGGCCTGTTCTGTTCTGAGCCCTCTCTTGTTGATAGAATGTAAGAACTCAGGTTTAACGGGGTCAGAGTTGGAAGGGACCTTGACATGTCTTTCCCACCCCCAGCTTATGTGTAAGCCATTCCTGGTTGGCAAGAACTTATGCTATTAGAGGACATTTTCAGATGGTGTGTGACTTTTCACAGTGATCTCCAAGGGCTCTTGCTGAGAAGTCCTTCTTTGACCTCTTTGAGCAAATGAAGAAGGGGGTTGCAGCCCCTTTGCCCCAGGAATCTGCTCTGCAGCCAGCATGGCCACCCTCACTGCCTTCTCCTGCCACGTGTGTGAAGGCCAGCTCCTCCCCAGAGGCTTCCCTGCTGGCTCCTGCAATGCAGGAGACCCAGGTTCAGTCCCTGCGTCGGGAAGATCCCCTGGATGAGGGCCTCCCCGTGGGTCGGGCATGCAGCCCATTCCCAGTATCCCGGGACATCTCCTGGACAGAGGAGCCTTGCGGGCTGCACTCCGTGGGGTCACAGAGTCAGACACAACAGCGAGTAACTCTTTACTCCCGAGGACGGTGACCGTTTGCGGGTGTTTGTGTCCCTCATAAAGGGACCGGGGATGTCCAGCCTGTGTCTTCCTGTGGTCCTGTGCTTTCTGCAAGGTGGGGAGGGAGAAGATGGGCACCCCTCTCCCGTCTTTAAAGCTGTAATGCAACCTGCTGGCCACTTTGTACAGGAAGAGGTAGCGCACAGTGTTCGACTATCGGGGACCAGGTCCTCTTCTCAGAATGCAGACTCTAATGTCGGTCTCATTCGGACGTCCCAGGAGTTGTAAGTCAGTGGCGAGGTCCCTGGCTGTGTGACGGCAGGTTTACCTGCAGCGTTGTCAGAGCCGTGTGGCGGGGAGGGGGAGCCTCTGCCCCCAGGGCTGGTGCCTGTGGCGCTGCTGGGCGCGCCGCGGAGGCTCAGCGCCAGCCCTCTGCCTGCTGCCGAGGAGGGGAGAGCGGTGTCAGCCCTGCACCCAAAGCTTCATTGGCCTGTTTTCCACGGTGGCCCCTGTGAGTCAGGAGGAGTCTGCTGCTGCTCCTGCTGATGCTGCTAAATTGCTTCAGTCGTGTTCGACTCTGTGTGACCCCATAGACGGCAACCCACCAGTCTCCCCTGTCCCTGGGATTCTCCAGGCAAGAACATTGGAGTGGGTTACCATTTCCTTCTCCAGTGCATGAAAGTGAAAAGTGAAAGTGAAGTTGCTCAGTCGTGTCCGACTCTTAGCGACCCCATGGACTGCAGCCCACCAGGCTTCTCTGTCCATGGGATTTTCCAGGCAAGAGTGGGGTGGAGTGGGGTGCCATTGCCTTCCCCGAGGAGGACTCTACCAGGCAGTAAGTGACGACAGCATTTATGTGGAGACGCGGGCCTCTGCTTGCAGAGGAGAGAACGAGGTCCGGAGCCCCTCACAGAAGAGCAGCAAGTTATGAGAGTCCGCACCCTGAGCCCCACTCCCTGCCTGCGGGTTGGCACTTGAGAGCATCTGCCTTCTGAACATACACCACTTGGGCTGTAATTCTGGCCTCAACCTTCTTTTTGCTTAGAGGAGATGGAAAACTCGATTTTCCGTCCAGGGATGTATTACCAAATGTTGCACCAACTTTCTCTTCCTCAGGCTGAACGTTCACTGTTTCTTTGTTGTAAAAAGGACTCCTTTTCCTGTTCAATTTTCTGTACTGAGTTCTCCTCCTTCCCCATTCCCCACCCTTCACGGACTAAGTTGCTTCAGTCGTATCCGACTCTGCAACCCCATGGACTGTAGCCCGCCAGGCTCCTCTGTCCATGGGGTGCTCCAGGCAGGAATACTGGAGTGGGTTTCGTGCCCTTCTCTAGGGGATCTTTCCACCCCAGGGACTGAATCCCCGTCTCTACATCTCCTGCATTCGGCAGGCGGGTTCTTCACCACTAGTACCACCTGGGACCGTCCCCACCCCCACCAGTCCTTACCCGAAACTAAACCAACTCTGCCTGTGTCCTTAATGCATGTTTGGCTCTGCTTCCTTTCCTGCTCACTTTTCCTTCTTGAAAAATTCTCTCTGATGGCCGGGTGGGCTCTCTAGTTGCAGTGTGTGGGCCTCCCACTGTGGTGGCTCCACTTCTGTGGAGCACAGGCTCTAGGCTCCATGCGCTTCAGTAGTGGCAGCGCCTGGGCTTAGCTGCTCCATGGCCTGTGCAGCAGGGATCGAACCTGTGTCTCCTTCATTGGCAGGAGGCTTCTCAGCCACTGGACCACCAGGGAAGTCCTCACTTTTCCTTTTTATGATGGTGTCTTTTCTTTCAAGAGTTCTTCCTCAACTGAGCCCAAGCTGCTGTCACGTCCAGCCCTGGCCAGAAAGCTCACAAAAGTCAGCTTTACCACGGACTCGGGTGTTTGGTTTCGGTGCTGGCCTCGCTCCTATCGCGGTGTTTGGTGACTTAGTAAACACTTGCAACCCTGAGGCTGGCGGGGAGGGGTGGTGCGGCAGGAAGGGTCCACACACCTGCACTCACACTGACTTGAAACACTCTGTTCTTGCTTCTTAGGTACCCAGATAAGCTGCTTCTCCCCCAGTTCTTTCTCGTGGCGTCAGGCTTCCTTTGTGGACTCTTATTGCTGGGCGGCCGTCCAGCAGAAGGACTCCTTGCAGGGCGATTCTGGAAACCTTCCGTTGTGTCTGCATAAGGTAATGGGGGATATTGCAGATCTCACGTCTTTGCTTTGCCTGCATGGGAACTGAGGTCCAGAGTGGCAGCGCCAGTCCACAGCTGCCTGTGGCCAACCAGGGCTGTAACTCACATCTTAAAGCCATAGCATGTTCAAATCGGAAGGAACCTCTAAGATGACTGGATCCAGCGCCTTCCTTTAGCAGATGGGAAACTGAGGCCCTCTGATTTTAGCTCTGTAGTGGTTGGCACCTCATGTGTCTCAGTCACCTTTCTATCCTTGATGCCCAGGGATTTCTGAACCATAGGAGGCTCTCAGGCCATTTTTCATGCCTCAAGGAGCTTTGTTAAGAGAACAGCAGAGCTGGGACTCAGAGCTTCCACCAGCTCCTATCCCACCACATGCAGGACCTCTTGGAAAAAGTAAGGACAAGCCTAGAGGTCAGTAGCTTCCAGTTTGTGTGTTACTCCACCATCAAGAAGCCCAGGAATGAATTCATTTGGGGGTGTTGGTTGCAGCACAGCTTTTGGCATACACGCCTTTGCTTTCTGATGGGTCCACGTGCTGCAGGGAAGGGGAGATTGCTGCCTGGGAGATAGCAGTGTCCTGTAGAGAAGAGGAGCAGGCCAGGAGCCTGCCGGGGGAGCGCAGGGGCAGGGCACACAGTGGCTTTGCAGTGTGGGGCTTGGGCCAGAGCCCCCAGGTTTGTGCAGGAGAATGTTCTCTGCATAATGAAATGGCTCCACTGGGTCTTCTCTGTGCTTGTGAAAGTGGGACTTTGTTTCAACTTGTCATTATGTCAACCACTGGTCTTTTTGTCCATCATGAAAATAAGTAGAATGGGTATCTTGGGACTTCTCATCCACCAAGGAAATCATGGTATGTTAGCTGCTAAAAAGCCAGAGGCCAACATTTGAGGCTCTCCTGCCTTGAGCACATAGCATCCTTCTTTTTTAAAAAAGAACAATGTAAATCATTTGCTGTGACTCAGACTTGTCCCCTTATGTCTGTGTATCAGGTGCCATTTGGCACAATGATGCTCTCCACTGACTCCCTTCTTCTTTGGGGTTGGGCTTTCTCTTTGACTTTCTGCCTTGGCGTTGATTGGGTCCTCATCAACTTTGCATGCCTTAGTAGCCAGGACAGCAGATAATAAGGATCTTCTGCATGGATGGGCACAGTTCTAGAAACTGAATGTCTTTGTTTGCACATCTAAATGCATGCTCTTGTAGTTTGGTGGTGGTTTAGTTGCCATGTCATGTCTGACTCTCATGACCCCGTGAACTCTAGCCCACCAGCCTCTTCTATCCATGGGATTTCCCAGGCAAGAATACTAGAGTGGTTGCCATTTCTTTCTTCAGGATTATCTTCCTGACCCAGGGATCGAACCCACATCTCCTGCATTGGCAGACAGATTCTTTAATATTGAGCCATCAGGGAAGCTCTCCTGTGGTAGTTTAAGTCCATTTATTTTAATGGTCTTCTGAGAATGGGAAGTTGTGATCAGTGGCTGGGCTGGGCGCTGATAGATCCACAGAAGAAGAATGTATATTCTAGGATTGTCCAGTGTAGGAGGTGGCAGGGATATTAGAGACTGTGAAACTTCTAGAGCAGGAAGACGTTCAAAGATTCTGATCCAGATGCATTTTACATGTGAGGCTAAGGGCATCTTGGGAGGTCACGCCCAGGAGTCACAGAACTAGTTGCTGGCTGTAAGGTGAAAATCAGGTCTCTAGGCTCCTTTTGCCTCTGCAGGGTTGGGGAAGTCTTTTGGAATGGTGTGGGTAGCCAAGCTGTAAGTTTTTGATGTTAGTGAAAGATGGAGCTCTTTTTCTGGTGATGGTAGTCTGGCTTGTTTTGGTAGAAGTTTGGCTGAAACTCTGAGCAGAGGTCTTTCCAGATTCACAGTACTGGAGACAGAAAATTGAACAGGCCAAGTTGGAAGGACCCTGGTCAATGCCCTAGGCTTGAAAGGCCATTGCTGAGGAGTGAGGGGTAATGCAGAGTTCATCAAGCCCTCATAGGGTCTGGAACCTTGGTTCGAAGCATTTTAGCACCAATTAAATGAAGGGAATTTGGGATTGTCAGTGTTGCTAGTCTACTGCCAGTTAGAAGCAAAATTAAGGCAGTCCTCACTGGAGGAAGTCGCTTTATCCAGAACCTCAGACCCTTGCTCCGGTTTTTGCATGTGGTGTTCAGCACTCAATCAGAAATAACCAGAGTACAGGAGAAATCCCAGAACTAGAAAGAGACCCTCAGACCATGAGAGCGCCCTCAGCCCCTAGCCCAGCGTCCCCCTGCAGCACCAACCCCCTCCTTTTGGTGAATGGAGGAGCCCCTTCTCCTGACCAAAGCCAGACCCGCATGTGACCCACCTGTGTTCTGGATCCCCCTCCCAGGTTATATGGACACTTCTCCCCATCTTTCTTGTCTACATCCTCAGCCCTTCCCTTCCCAAGGGCTGTCTTCCCAGTGATGTTTTAGTGAGTCCACCTCTGTAATGCGTGGTCTTGTCGAGGTCCCCTCCGCCCTCGTTGCTGAGTTACTTCTCTTGGGGGCACGTGCTGCTTGGCTTCTCTGGCATCCAGCCCTGTGGGCCACGCCCTCCTGTGGGTGCTGTCTTATCTCTTGGGGCAGTGTCGCCCTTTGCCCGTCCCTGAGAAGCTGGGGTTCTCTCCCAGGGCACCCCCTCGGCACCCCTCCTGGAACCATCCCAGGCCCCGGTTCCTCTTACCTCCCGTGGGTCGTTGACTCTCACATCTATACCCCAGCCTGGCCTTCTCTCCTGAGCTCCAGATCCGCACGACCCGCTGAACCCCGAGCTTGGACCTTTGAAGGTCTGGCTCGTGCCTCCAGCACAGCTTCAGAGCTGACTTTCCATCCCCTGCCTGTCCGCACTGTGACCTCTAGCTTGGTTCATGACACCAGCCACCCTGTTAGATCAGCCACAGATCTGAGGGCCACTGTGACTCTCTCTCTCTCCCCACATCCTGTCTGTCATTGAGCCCTATCAGGTCTGTTTCCTTAAGTAGCTCTGAGCCCTTCGCCCCTTGGTCTGGCCCCTGGGACTGCCTGTCATCTTGGTCGAGTTCCACATGATCACAGGGGCTCTTTTCAGCCTGACTGTTATTTTCCTGGCTTCCCTGATAGCTCAGTTGGTAACGAATCCGATGCAGGAGACCCCAGTTCAATTTCTAGGTTGGGAAGATCTGCTGGAGAAGGGATAAGCTACTCACTTTAGTATTCTTGGGCTTCCCATGTGGCTCAGCTGGTGAAGAATCCGCCTGCAACATGGGAGACCTGGGTTGGGAAGATGCCCTGGAGAAGGGAAAGGCTACCCACTCATTTCCCTAAACAAACACCTCCAGTGTCCTTATGAAATGTCTCTATTTCTTTTTTTTTTTTCGTTTCTTACATGATATTTTACGTGTTTCAATGTCATTCTCCCAAATCTCCCCACCCTCTCCCTCTCCCACAGAGTCCATAAGACTGTTCTATACATCAGTGTCTCTTTTGCTGTCTCGTACACCGGGTTATTGTTACCATCTAAATTCCATATATATGCATTAGTATACTGTATTGATGTTTTTCCTTCTGGCTTACTTCACTCTGTATAATAGGCTCCAGTTTCATCCACCTCATTAGAACTGATTCAAATGTATTCTTTTTAATGGCTGAGTAATACTCCATTGCGTATATGTACCACAGCTTTCTTATCCATTCATCTGCTGATGGACATCTAGATTGTTTCCATGTCCTGGCTGTTATAAACAGTGCTGTGATGAACATTGGGGTCCACGTGTCTCTTTCCCTTCTGGTTTCCTCGGTGTGTATGCCCAGCAGTGGGATTGCTGGATCATAAGGCAGTTCTATTTCCAGTTTTTTAAGGAATCTCCACACTGTTCTCCATAGTGGTTGTACTAGTTTGCATTCCCACCAACAGTGTAAGAGGGTTCCCTTTTCTCTACACCCTCTCCAGCATTTATTATTTGTAGACTTTTGGATCGCAGCCATTCTGACTGGTGTGAAATGGTACCTCATAGTGGTTTTGATTTGCATTTCTCTGATAATGAGTGATGTTGAGCATCTTTTCATGTGTTTGTTAGCCATCTGTATGTCTTCTTTGGAGAAATGTCTATTTAGTTCTTTGGCCCATTTTTTGATTGGGTCATTTATTTTTCTGGAATTGAGCTGTAGGAGTTGCTTGTATATTTTTGAGATTAGTTGTTTGTCCGTTGCTTCATTTGCTATTATTTTCTCCCATTCTGAAGGCTGTCTTTTCACCTTGCTAATAGTTTCCTTTGATGTGCAGAAGCTTTTAAGGTTAATTAGGTCCCATTTGTTTATTTTTGCTTTTATTTCTAGTATTCTGGGAGGTGGGTCATAGAGGATCCTGCTGTGATGTATGTCAGAGAGTGTTTTGCCTATGTTCTCCTCTAGGAGTTTTATAGTTTCTGGTCTTACGTTTAGATCTTTAATCCATTTTGAGTTTATTTTTGTGTATGGTGTTAGAAAGTGTTCTAGTTTCATTCTTTTACAAGTGGTTGACCGGATTTCCCAGCACCACTTGTTAAAGAGATTGTCTTTAATCCATTGTATATTCTTGCCTCCTTTGTCAAAGATAAGGTGTCCATATGTACGTGGATTTATCTCTGGGCTTTCTATTTTGTTCCATTGATCTGTATTTCTGTCTTTGTGCCAGTACCATCTATTTCTTAAAAAAAAAAAAAATATATATATATATATTTTGGCTAACAAGTTCACTCTCCTTTCTGGCCCTGTGATCCCAGCCTTGCCTCCACATGCAGCCTCACCCCCGCTGCACCCAGGGGCCCTGACTTCCTGCAGGTCTCCTGTTCTTGGTTGTTTCATTCACATTCTACTTTGAAGTGCCTTCCCAGCCCCGAATCCGGGGAACTCCTAATTTGGTTTTCTAGTCTCAGCTTAAATGTTATTTCCACTTACAAGCTTCCCCTGAACCCTAGACTGAGGGTTGTTGCCAGTTAAAACTGCTTCAAGGGCCAGGTGTGTGAATGTGAAGCAGGAATAAGACTGTGGGCTGGCTGAGTAGACAGTAGACCACACGCCCTGCCTCAGACATTCAGATGCTAGAAATGGGGCAGCAGCCGAGCAGACTATCATCTGTACCCCACCCTGGTCTGCATTGCTTGGTTGTGTATTCCCAGAGCAGCCTGCCCTTTCCATACGGTCACTACTTGCCTTGTGTGCTAAGTTGCTTTAGTCATATCCAACTCTTTGTGACCCCATGGACTGTATCCCACCAGGCTCCTCTGTCCATGGGATTCTCCAGGCAAGAATACTGGAGTGAGTTGTCATGCCCTTCTCCAGGGGATCTTCCTGACCCAGGGAATGAACCCTTATGTCTCCTGCATGGGCAGGTGGGTTCTTTACTACTAGCGCCACCTGGCGCTTGCCTTAATTCTTCTCAATTAATTCTTTATTTCCAAGACTCTTAAGTTTCATGAAGGCAGACCTGACGTGTCTTGTTCATCCCCGTGCCCGGACTCTGCACCGTCCATAGTGGGTGCTCGGAACACACGTGTGGACGGGAGGTGAGGAACGAGGTGGCTGCAAGTCCTGATCAGAACCAGACTTGGTTCTCCAGGAACCTTCTGACTTGTGCTCACAATGAGAGGGTTAGAGGCACGGGGTTTATGTGAACACTTCTCAACTCAGTTCTGATGTCAGAGCTACAGTGAGAAGACCCAGGGACTTCCTGGTGGCCCAGTGTTTGAGAATCTGCCTTGGAGTGCAGAGGACGCAGGTTTAATCTCTGGATAGGGAACTAAAATTCTACATGCCATGGGGCAACTAAGCCCATGCACCACTGTAAAAGATCCCACACGATGCAACTAAGACCTGCCTCAGCCAAAAAAAAAAAAAAAAAGACCCAGAATCCCCCTGAAGAAGTGGAACACTGACGTGTGCGTGGGCGTGACTTGGCAGTGCTGTGACTCATGCTGGCACTCCGCACCTGCTTTTTTCATGTCTCCGGCCCTTTTCCTCCTCCCTTTCTCTCCCACCCCTTATTTCTGGTGACTCTAGAGCCTGAGTTGTCTCTGGTGGGAATGTGGGTGCACTCACAGGACCAGCAGCTGGCACTCCAGGACTGTTTGATAACTGGTCTTTTTGGAATGTTCTGTTCTCTTTGTTCAAGTTCATAAAGTAGGCAACTGTTAGGCACGATTTCTTTCTGAAACAGAAAAGCCAGTTTTTGACTGAAAAACAAACAGACAAAAACAAGAAGAAACTTAAAAATAACAGAGTTGTCAGATCTTGCAGTGTTTCCTTTAAGTGGATTCAAAGAAGCTTAGTTGGAGGGATTCTCTGAGGCTACCAGACCAGAGGTTTTCAAACCTTAGCATTATCCATGTGAAAATACAGGACCCAGGGCCCCAGCCAGACTGCTGAGTTGACACCTGTGGGCTTGAAACCTGTGGGATTAAGGCCCAGAATATCATTTTTATCCACTTTTCAGGAGTCTGCTTTTGCTAGGCCAGATTAGGTTCCATTGTACACCGGTCATCTAAACCAGTGTTTCCCAGACTTTATGTGCACGCAGATTACCTGGAGATCTTGTTGAAATTTAGATTCAGATTTTTGTATTTCTTTGCACATCTCATTTTGTAGTGGTGGTTGTTTTTCTTGTTGAAAACTGGACATTGTTGAGAATATATTGTAGCCCAGCCAGATAGGTTACTAAACAAAAAAGCAAATAACAAAGCAATCTTGGATGAGGGAGGGATCAGAATCTATAATCCAGAGTTGCTGCACTATAGACTCAGATTCAGTAGGCCTGATGGGGGCTGCATTCTGCATTTCTAACAAGCTCCCAGGTGATACTGAGGGTGCTTGTCTGTGGATCACTTGTTGCAAAGCAAAGATCCTGGGCAGGGGCTGGCAGACGGACGTACGTACCCCAGCCAGATCCAGCCCATCACCCATTTCTGCAGATAGTTTCATTGGAACACAGCCATGCCCTTTCCTATACACTTTACCTGTGTCTGCTTTTATACTATGACAGAATCACCTAGTTGTGACAGAGGCCATATGGCTCACAAACATTTCCTGTCTGGCCTTTTGCAGGAAAAAGTTTCCCACCCCGGATCCAGAGCTCCTAAGCCCTCCCAGATGATCCAGTGAAACAGAACTCACCACCTCACAGAACACTCTGTGCTGTGTTCATGCTGATCTTTGGGAAAGTTTTTCCTTGCTTCCTTGTGACTTGGTTCTAATTCTATTAACAGGAGTCTTGTCTTCTTTCACATACAAATGCTGTGTTTGCCATCTTCTCTTTTCCAAGTCTCTCTTCCTGTTAGGTCCTTCCCAGGATGTCACTCAGCACGAAGCCTGCTGCCTTGGGTGTCTTCCTTTGAGTGCAGAATAGGATGACATACCACCTTTCTCCTCTCTCCTCTGTAAACCGCTGATGTAATGCATTAGTCTTTTTGGGGAGCCCTTTACTCATTGGGCTTTGTGTAATTGAAGTTATCTTTAAGTATGTTACTGTTCAAGCAACAGGCATCCAGGGACAAACATAATTTGTGAATCTTATTTGTCTCCTCCCCTATAGAATTTGTTCTTGATTAACATGACTCCTGCTGACTGATCCTGAAGTGTTAGGGTGTCACATCCTCCGTGCTTCGCGTATCTTTTCCTGCAGGTTCTGCTTGGATCCTAACCATGGCTTCTTTGACCATCTCTATGCTGCAGAATCTGAAATTGGAAAGAAATGGTCAGATTTTCTTTTATTTTTGGTTATCTGCTACACGTCTCCACCAGGCTACTCTTGACTGTAGTGTCTCGTGTTCAGACTTTCTCATCTCAGCTCTGTCTCCCACGTCACTCCTCTCTGCTCTGAGTCTGTTCCTCCTTGTTTCTTTATTTCAACTGCTGGCGCTACCACTCATGCCCTCACCTAAGCTGGAAACCCGGGATTATTAGCCCTAGTTCCTCCCCTTTTCCATCCATCACTTACAGTTGGGCACCAGAAGATGTTTTTCCCTCTGTGTATTGAGTTGGCCAAAAACTTCATTCAGATTTTGCCCTAAGATGTTACTGGAAAAACCCGAACTAACTTCCTGGCTGACCCAGTAGCTCTCCAATCCGTTTCCTCCGCTGCTGCTGCCTTGCTAGTGCTAATCACCGCCCCTCTCTGCGGCAGTAACCTCCTGCCTGCTGTCTCCTCGTCTTTTCTTCACAGCTGTAATAATCTTTCTAAAATAAATTCCCATCATGCCCTCCACTAGTGGCTTCCCCATACTGTGGGAACTTCATAATTCAGTTCATGCTTCCCCTTGGTGTGGATTTCCTGGGGCTGCTCTGACAAGTGACCACACACACAGTAACTTGAAACAACCAATATTTCCTCTCTCCTATATTTGGAAATCAGGGTGTCAGCAGAGTCGATTCCTGCTTTGGGGCTCAGAGGGTCTGTTGGTGCCTCGCTGCTGGTTTCTGGTCATGGCTGGCGGTCTTGGTGGTCCTCGTCTTATAGGTGCATCACTCTAGTTTCTGTCTCCGTCTTCACATAGCTTCTCCCCTGTGTGTCTCTGTGTCTTCTTGTGGCCTGCTTAGAGGAATACCAGTCGCTGGATTAGAGCCCACCTTAAGTTAACTAAGGAACTGTCACAGAACCAAGGTTTCTAGGGCGACATGACAGCAAAATGCAATGGATACCCTAAATCTTGAAACAAAAAGAAGGCAATAATGGGAACACTGGAGAAATCCAAATCAAAGCCTGAAATGTAATTAATGGTACTATATCAACAACGGTTTCTTCCTCTTAACAAGGGTACCATGGAGATGTCCAGTGTCAGCAGTGGGGCATACTGAATGAGGGTCATTTGAGAATACTCTGGACCATCTTTGCAACTTTTCTATTAATAATCTATAGTGGCTTCCCAGGCTTCCCCAGTGGTGCTAGTGGTAAAAAACCCACCTGCTGAGGTAGGAGATGTAAGAGATGCATGTTCGATCCCTGGGTGGGGAAGATCCCCTGGATGAGGGCATGCCAACCCACTCCAGTATTCTTGTCTAGAAAATTCCATGGATAGAGGTGCCTGGCAGGCTGCAGTTCATAGGACCAGAAAGAGCTGCATGCAACTGAGCGACTGAGCACACACACACAGTCTGTAGTGAGTCACACTCTCACTTGGTCTGCTGCCGGCTTCCAGAGATGTTGGGGTGGGGCTTTTGTGCCAACTCAAGGCCTTCGTAGCCTCTTTCTGTTACAACTCTGAGGAGCTATGTAGAGAGACCAGTCCAAAGGGAGGGAGAAGTTTTCCAAGAAGTAAAATGATTTGCAGTGTATTATGGTGGAAGAGGTATAGTTCTGGGATCAGAAAGGTCCAGCTTTGTATTCTGTCTCTGTCACCAGTTTTGTGCTTCATGGCCAGAAATTGCTCTGGGCATCCTCTTCCTCTTTGCAAAATGAGGCCATCAGTAGTGGCTTTGCCAAGGTCATTGTGAGGGTTGACATTAACGTGGCCACTCAGTAGCCCTTCCGTTGGTTTTGATTGGTGTGTTTTAGTGCCTGTGACAGGCCAGGCACCATGCAAAGGATTTTTCATAAGGTATCTAATTTAATCTTTATAACACATGTACTGTATGACCATTTCATAGATAGGGAAACTGAGGTCAGAGGCTCAGCAACCTTGCTGTTAAGGCCACTACCTGAACTTGACTTCACATCTGTGCTGGCTGGCAGCTTCCTCTGTCTTTGAGGCTAAGCCTTTACTCCCTTCCCCAGGGGTCTTGGTTATAGGATGCTCTTTGCTATCTCTGACTGCTGAATCCTCTCTCGTTGGTTTTGCATACCATCCAGATTGGGATGCTCCGCCATGACTCCCCCATAATTGTTCATTATGGTTGGCTTCTCCAGACTTGAGATTACCTGGCTATAAAATGAGAATGTTGTGTGGTCCTCACGGTCTATCCCTCTACAGAAGATCCATTCTGCACTTTGTGGATTTTACCTGCTTATTTCTGCTGTTTCATGGGGTGTTTACTGGGTCACTGAAACCAACATTTTTCTAATTTGTTTTGAGCAAAGTTGTGCATTTCTGTGTCATTCTCCTAGATTCCAGAGAGGGAGAAAAACAGAGTTCCAAAAGTCTTAGTGACCTCCTAAAACCATAGCGATTAAAAAAAGAAAACAAGAACCTGGAGGCCACTGTGACATTAATATCTTCCTTAATTGTGATTTTGCTGAGGGGTTATTTTAAAGGACCAGGGAATAATTTTATTTTTTGTTTCTTTTCTTTGATTAGAGTGGAGACATCATGTGTCATGACGTACTTGCCAATTATTTCAAATTGAGTCTGGCAAAGTTGGGGAGTTACTAGTGTCAAGTATTACCTGGACAGGTGAATTTAGCCATAAGATGTAGCTACTGGGTAAGGAGCCTGATTTTCACAAGCGATGTGGGATGCCTTTAGTGTGAAAATGAGAAAACCACTAACAGTGCCTGGCACGGTTGCTTCAGTGGGGGCTGGGGCTGGTCTGGTGATTGCGTGATCTGCTCCCTGTTTTTCAGTTTTTCCCCTACATCCTGCTGCTGGTGGCCATCCTGCTGTACCTGCCCTCCCTGTTCTGGCGTTTCGCAGCTGCTCCTCACGTGTGCTCGGATTTGAAGTTTATCATGGAAGAACTCGACAAAGTTTACAACCGCGCAATTAAAGCCGCAAAGAGCATGCATGACCTTGACTTGAGAGACGGTGCCTGCCCAGCGCCAGAAGTTAATGAGAACATGAGGCAAAGGTAACTCAGCCCCCAGCCCATCGGGATTTGGGAGTACGAGTTTGCTGCCCTTCTCCTATCCATCTGGGCTTCGGGTTCTCACTACCAGTACATGGGGGACTGCCATCCGCCTTGTGACACCCGGGGGAGCCAGGAAGGCCCGCCCTCCCCAGATCTCATCCTGGTTGTCTGCCCCAGCAGCAGTCCTCACCTCAAGTCCTTCCCTTGTGGAGTGAAGCGTCACTCTCTCATGTTCTCAAGTGCAGGGCGAATTGCTTTGACCTTCCCCTTCATGGAGAAACACAGGATTATGAGGCTCCTGAGCACCGAGAATGGACATGCGGGAACTAGGGAACAAGTAGACAGCACCTTGCTTTCTGGACATTCTTCTTTTGGTTTTTGTTATTGACACTAGCAATAACAGCATTAGTAGGTCTCATTTGGGGCTTCCCAGGTGGCACTAGTTAGTGATAAAAAATCTGCCTGTCAATACAGGAGATCCAAGAGGCGTAGGTTCAATCCCTGGGTTGGAAAGATCCCCTGGAGTAGGAAATGGCACTCTACATCAGTATTCTAGCCTGGAGAATTCCATGGGCAGAGGAGTCTGGCAGATCATGGTCCATGGGACTACAAAGAGTTGAACACAACTGAGCACACAGCTCTCATTTTTAAAAGTTCTTAATATAACTCAGACACTGTTGAGTTTTCCAAAGTGCTTTATCTCATTTAATATTCAAAACATCATTACAGATAACTACATTTATCTATCCCCCTCACTGCCGTTGTCCACCACTCCCTGCCCCGCGTGCCCCCCCCGCCCCCTACCACCACAGTTGAAAACTCTGTCCTGTAGCTTTAAGTGGGAGACCTGGAACCAGGACCAGGTTTAGTTCACAGGCTAAACCCACACCCTCTCAGCTGTCTGCCTCCCACTGCTGGCCTATAGGAGGCAGATGTGTTCTAGTTAGGCTGGAAAAACTGTCTTTATTCTACACACTTGAATGGAAAATTATAGTTTACAAAAACAGCAGTAGACTAAGAACAATCAAGTTCATGTAACAAACATTTACCTTTCAATAGGATGACTGAAGCGATTTAGCAGCAGCAACCAGGAGTTGTTCTAACAATTTACAAGTAGCACATTTAACGAATTAGACCTTCCTTAAAATATCAAGTTGGGGGAGAAGGGTTTTATTGTTACTTTTCCTTCTTTTTTAAAAAAAAACAAAAAAACTAATTTAATTCCCTGGGTACTCCAGTGAAGTTACAGGTAGAGAAGTACGGAAGGGAAGGTGATGGAAATTTTCCACGTGGTACCATTGAGTGTGTTTCTATTTGATGGTCTTGGTGAGGGTTTAAATTATTTTTGTTTCTTTTTAGTTCACAGGAAAGCCACTTCAGGTACCCAATTGTGGAACAGTACTTAAGGACAAAGAAAGCCTCCAGACATTTAATCGTCAAGTACATGAGCTGCCGGGTGTTGTCACTCAGCACGATACTGTTAGCCAGCCTCTACCTGGGCTATTACCTGAGCCTTTCCTCCCTCTCGGATGAGTTCGTCTGCAGCATCAAATCTGGCATCCTGAAAAATGACAGCACCGTCCCTGATAAGTTCCAGTGCAAGCTCATTGCTGTTGGTATCTTCCGGCTGCTCAGTTTCATCAACCTTGTGGTGTATGTTATGCTGGTTCCGGTGGTGGTCTACTCCCTGTTTGTTCCCTTCCAGCAGAAGATGGATGTTCTCAAAGTGTATGAAATCCTGCCCATGTTCGACATTCTGCATTTGAAGTTGGAAGGGTACAATGACTTGAGCCTCTACGTTCTTTTCTTGGAGGAGAATATCAGTGAACTCAAGTCATACAAATGCCTTAAGGTCCTGGAGAATATTAAAAGCAGTTGTCAGGACGTTGACCCCATGCTGCTCCTGACCAACTTCGGCATGATCAAGATGGACATGGTTGACGGCAAAAATCCCGAGCCTGTGGAAATGATGGTGGAGGAGCTGGGAGACCAGACAACAGAGCTGCAAGGTAGGCCTGGCTCTCGGGGAGCTGGGGAGCCCATGGAACCCTCTGTGCGCCTCCGATGACTGACTGGCAGTGTCTGCCCCGCCCACTGGTGTTAGCCCATTTCTCTGGTGTGATTAGCAGAAACCCCACAGTGCTGGGAGAGAGGGGGGCATCGGTGCTGCCTGAGGTTTCCAGGGGACACACCTGTTGCTCTTCTCATTCTCTTCTGTCTCATACTCCACTTCTTGCTTGAGCATTCTTCTCTGACGTCACTCTTGCTCATTTTTGTTTTGTTTTACTGGCTTATCTCCCTGTCCCTCTGATCGTCTTGTTGGTTGTTCTCTGTCTCTTACAGAAGGAACTGGGAGTTTACTGAGTTACTTGTCACCCTGACCCACCTTCAGCCATTCTGCAGCGAAGCTAAGATTAAGTGGATAAGGCAGAAACCAACAGCTAGATTGATTGTTAGTTAGTGCCAATGGAACCTGCTGTGGGATTTCCATCATAAATGCTTGTTTTCTGTTCTGACAGATTTGAATGTACACAGTGAAACAAAAATAAGTAATAGAGAGAAGAATGCCCGACAGAGACTTCTGGACACTTCTTGCTGATGATTTTTGTCCTGTGAACTTCAGATCGGTGACTTCAACCTGGGATTCGTTTTGGCTGCAGCACCTCTAGCAGGCACCCAGCTGACTGGCAGTAAATGGTTCTCAGCAGAGGTACTGAGCATGTCTTACTGAGGCTCTGGTGGAAACGATGGTCAACAAACATTGTGGAGGGTGGTTCATGAACTTCCTACGAGACAACGCGGAAACAAGTAAGCCTCTGCAAATGTCGATGCGAGCATCCTCATCAGATGGAAAGTGGTAAGGCTAATCTCAGGAAGAGGAGTAGCGCTTTAGTGCCACAAACAAAACGCCTTTCTGTGCGGATGGTGCAAAGAGCCTCCGAACTACAGAGAACAAGGACTGGGGGAGCTTTTTGTTTTGTTTTATGGGGTGATAATATCAGGGTATAATTAAATATGAATCTTGTCTATGTCCCAATGACTGTTGGAGGAGAAAACATTCACTGGCTGACTCTGGACCCACGGGGGCCTCTTCCTGGCGGTGCCCCAGGCTGGGAGAACCGCTGGCGCTTCTCTCCTAATAACCAGGCTCTGGGCCCTGCCACCTGTCACCCTTGGTCAGCCTAGACCCTCTAAGCACCATGTGATGCTCTGCGCTGCAAAGGTCAGTGGACCCCAGTGCTGCTCTGGCTGAGAACTTCGTTAATAAGGTAGAGTTGAAAGGATGTTTAATTGTTGACTTCATACAGGAAGGAACGCTTCTAAATGAACCCAGTGGGGGAAAACGAACATACAAAACAAGTTAAAGTGACTACTTCAGAAGAGGTTGTCTGCAGGGCGTTCCTCTGTTATCAAAAGCATTTGAGACAGGATGCTACTGAGGCAAATTCACAGAACACAGAAGGCTTAAAGTGAGGGACATTTCTTGCCTATTAGGATCAGAATGTGTAAATGACATTTGTCATGTGCACACTGACATATGCTCAGACCCAGAACAATTTCGCAGTGTATTTATATTTAAAACCATCTTTGAAAATTTTCTTTAATTTTAGAATTGTATGATATCAGAATTGAGGCCATTTGGGAAGAACATTCTAGCATTAATGCAGAATTATAGAATAAATGTTACAAATTGTATATTGTGTATCAACCAAGCATTATTTTGTAAACATTCAAGGCTGACTGGGAATATCAAAAACCTTTTCCCAATTCCAGTCATGTAAATAGATCCCAACTATGTTTACATTTTATACAAAATTCTTAAAAAGGACATCTGTGGACATTCCTGTTTTTATTCTTGGAAGTTAAAATTAGTACATTGCTACTGAATAATCCTCAGGAGCCTTCAAGTTTATGTGTGGCTCTTAGGGACAGTTGTTTATCTGATCTAATTACATAAGCTGCTCTCTGCCTTTCAGAATATTCGCAGAAGTGGATTTTATTTGTGTTTCTGCGATGGTTTCTGAGATGGAAAGCTAATAATAAATATCCAGGATGCAATCAGTGTTTTAAATTATTCTTACTGCATAATATTTATTACCCTTGAATAATAGTGTGACTTAGAAATGTCAGTAATCTAACTCATCAGTTTTGCTACTTTTTATATCACTGTATCAGGTGTTTTATTGTAGTTCTTTCCACCTGTTTCTTTGTGTAATTTGAAAATTTTCTGAAATACAGTTTTCTATGACTTGATTTTTTCCCCCAAAGCCTCAGATTCTTTATAGACTGCCCCTAATTTATAGTTTGAAGTGGATACGTTATTATAGGAGATCAGGAACTCTCTCGGCCTCTTATCCCCCCATCCCTACTCTCTGAGTTCCAGTAGCATCTGTGACGTCCCAGAGGTCAGCTAGTGACTGGCTGCGTGGATGTGAATAAGGCTGGTGCCCACCTTTGAGGAATTCAGAGACTAGTAAAAGGCAGTGAGGACAGAGGCAGGTACCAAGAGGAAGAGTAATAACCACAATGAAGGTCCTTCCAGAGAACTCCCAGCAAATGCTGTGTTCTTGGGGAACACAATACTATTTTTCTCTTTCCCATCATTTCTAGCTGATAGTTTTGAGAGTATAGTTATTGCTTTTCCCGGAAGTTCTTTAGCCACGTATCCCCCAAGCTGAAGCTTGAACAAAACAGTAACATAGACAGTGATTTTGAACAGAAAGAACTCCAGTCACACTTTGTATCTTACCTTGCAGGACATGGGGAACACAAACCTGGAGGTACGTGATGCTGTCCGTGAACAAGCACGGTGATAAGAGGCTAATGGGCACATCTGGCCATACATTTTGACTTGAGGAAAAGCGTTACTAGGAAAGTTAACTTCTCCATCTACTGCTGGCTTAGGTGAGGACCACCTTTGAGCAGATTCCCAAGAATGAGGAATCGATCATTGCTTTACAAAAGGGGGCAAACAGATCCTAAATGACCACTGCCGGTGGCAGCTAGCTTTGTTCCGGCTGGTGTCTTCCTAATAAACCACCACACGTCCTCTAACCCAGGCTTGCAGCGCCAGTGTGTCTGTGGTCTGACCGACCGTTCTCACAGCAGTGTCTGGCTCCTCCTTTAATTTCACCAAATGACAGGCAGACACATTCTTAAGACAGAGGCTCTTAAACTTTTAGGAAATTACAAACCCTCTTGTAAATATATTTTCTAAAGCTAGGGACCCTCTCCTCAGACACACACACAACACTAAATACCCGTCAGGGGTCTTCGTGGTCCATACACCCCAGGTTAAGAAGCTGGGCTCTAATGGTTGGGGACCAAGCCACGTGGCAGGGAGATTCCCGTAGCCCTTGTGGAAAGTTGCCGCTCCCAACAGTAAGTCTCAGCTGCTGTTTACTGATTAGAGTTTACACACTTAGAATGAGCTGTCCCCTTGAGTAACTGACATCGTTTCCTCAAGTCAGACTGAAAGAGTCCGTTAAGGGAGCAGGGGGTGGGCAGTGGCACAGCCTGATCAGGGGTCCGCGCGGACTGCGTCCTCTCAGCCTCCAGATCGCGGCATTGTCCCCTGGGGCCAGCCTTGCTGGGCTGGGGGAGGGTGGGCACACCTCTGACCCGCACGATGCTTTGTCCTACTTCGTAAGTGTCCTGGGAGAAATGGAGAAATGTGCCACATTGTGTGGCAGGTCCTGTTTGGTGTGTGTGTTTCTTTTGTGGAAGCTTGCTGTTCTGAGCACCCTCTCCTTTGCAAGGATGAGCTAAGCTGGGACAGTGGCAGGGTACTGCAGGCACTGACCCTGTGAGAACTGTTCAACTCTTAGAGCTGGATTGTTGCACAGCTTTTAAAATGCACGCATGTTGGTTTCTTTTGCTTCTTTCATTTTAAACCCATTGCCGTATCACAAATTCCAGGAGAACAGTGACTGGCTTGGACTAGGCATTCTGTAAATACTTGAACAGAAGAACACACCGTTATAATAAATCCTAGTTTGTGGACAACTGTAATTTGATTTTCAAAGGCAAATGGTCCTCTGCAGGTCAGGGGAGGGGAGGCTTATTTAGCCCTTTGCTGGAGAAAGGACCTGTTCTGCAAATGGATAGATTTCTGCATGTAAGTAGTGCCAGTTCTTAGCCTTTTATTTTGGAGTGAATTGCGATCCTTTCCATGTTCAATACAAGTTTTCAGTGTTGCCTCCCAGAGATCAGGGCAATTTTAGTTATAAAGGTATCTGTAATTTCCCAGAACAATTTGAAAAGGGATGTTGACTGAAATGTGCAATTCTGAGTAATTTCATCTGAGGGTACTAGGATGAAATGGCTCCTCCTGGGCAGTCATTGGCATTTTTGTCGTGTTTTTCACAAGTAAAGTAAAGCCTTTGAAAAAGTTTGGCAAAGATGACATTGTGTTGTTTATGGAATGTCATACACGCTCATCCGTGATTGGTTTGTCCTGCCTGCTTTAGATGAAATGTATTGTCTTTGGGGGTTCTCTTTTTTGCTGTAATAATACTTGTCTCTTAAAGCACGTCATTGTTCCTGAAAGTTGTAAAAGTTTCTCATGCCTTGAATACTTTCTCTGTGCCTCATCAGAAGAGGAAAAAAGAATTCTGCAGTGTGCCAAGGGTTTTCTACAAAAACTGAAGCCATCAGCTCCTCTTTAACAAGTTGACTTTTTTAAAAGCACAGTAATGACAGTTTAATGGTATTCCATAAAGTGGTGCTCTAGGCAAAAATTACATTCTTTTTAATGACTACATTTCTTCAAACCTTTTAAAGAAAAATAGTATTTGTTTTTTTTCTTTCTGTGTCATTTGGTAAGAATGATTTGGTTTCTATTCCACAGAGATTGAAGGATGGGAACAAATTAGTCTTAGAAAATGTTAAAAACCAAGAGCCTCAAAATTTCTGTATTTGGGTGATTATCACCATTCTATTTCATATTTCTACATAAGTCACCTGTCCACGCCCTGCTTTCTGACCATGCTGATATTTAAGGAGAGTTGAAAGGCTGAACACCAAGGCTGCTGTGTCTGTATGTAAAAGTGAAATGGTGTTTCTGTTCTGCACTGTTGTGTCTACCTTAAATAAAACTTTGTTTCTAATGAAAAATGTGCCTTAATGTTTCTTGTCTTCTCTTCAGGAAGATGTGGCAGAAGATGAGTCCCCAAGTGTCTTGAAGCCTGTTCCTTTGCTGAATACCGGAGATTCAGTAGGCTTCATGGCACACATGAAAATCCAGCTAGCTGGCAGTAGCTAAAGGAAAAAAAGTCCTTGACTAAGAAATTCCCACAGAGTCTGGAATTTCTGAAGCAGAGATCACATGCTGTCTGATTGGGAGCTGCGTGCCCGCCCGGGCGTGGAGAGGGAGGGACCGGGGCTTCGTGCTGCTAAACACGGATCTGCCTGCCTCCCTCTCCCAAGAAGGGGACTCTCTTGTACAATGGTCAGTTAGCACCATTGACTGTTGTGGGTAATAAATCAGCTGCCTGAAATCTTAATACAGTGCCTGGCCCATGGTGAGGTCTGTAAGGCCTGTAAGTCCTAGCTGTAACTGTCATCAGCTCCTCCCGCAGCCCCACTGTTCCCTAGGGGGGCACCCCCAGGGAGCTTGGAGGTTGTGTTAGTCTGTTGTTGCATAACATTTTACTACAACCATTGCAGCTTAAAGCAACACATACTATTATCTGGCTATTATAATAATAACGTATTATTATTATATTATTAAACCCAGTTTTCTGGGTTAGGCGTCTGAACATGGTTGAGCTGAGTCCCCTGCCCAGGGTCTGACAAAGCTGCAATCAAGGTGTGGATTGCACCTGGGCTCTAATCCAGAGGCTGTACTGCGGAAGGGACCGCTTCCAAGCCCCCCTGCCCCGAGTTGTTGACAGATTTCATTTTCTTGGGATTGTACGACTGCCTTTTCATTGGCTGGAGGCTGCTCACAGGTCCTGGCATGTGGGTTTCTCTAGCATGACTGCTTACATCGTCAAACCCATAGTGTTAGCAGCCCACGCTCGCTCTGCTCGCCACAGGATAGGTCAGTGAATCTGAGAGATGAGGGGTTGAGGCAAGGAATATGACTTTATTTGGACAACCAGCTGACCGAGAAGATGGCAGACTAGCATCTCAAAATAATCATCTAGTCGGGGTCTGGATGCCAGTTTCTTTTATGGGTCAGAGATGAGGGGGAGGTGAGGAAACAAAGGAAACAAGGCCATTAATCTTGCAAACATCTCCTAGAATGGCAAGCGTCAGGCACGGGGATATTGTTAGTTTCCTGCCATCTGCAGGTGGGCAGGGTTCTGAACAAAGGCACTTTAACAGTCAGGCAGAGGGGCAGGGTCCTCTGAAGCAGGCCATTATGTATGATTATAATAACAAAAGCAATGGGAAGCAAGTCAAAGAAACAGTTTCAACATGGAGTCAGAATCAGCTTCTCCCTGCACCAATAGGACTCTCTCAACTGGAAAGGGCCCAGTTCCTCTTTTAAGGGTTTTGAAATCAGGCCACTCAGGATACTCTCCCTCTTGATGGACTCAAAATGAACTGCTTTTATCTGCAAAATCTCTTTGCTTTTGCTTTTTTTAGAAGTGAAGCACAGCACTGCCTCACTCGGGGAGATTACACAGGGCATGAACATCCAGGGACTCATGGGGCTGCCTTAGGGTCTGCCCATGGGCAGTTATCCTGAATTGTCTCTGTCTCTGACTCTGTGGTGCAGCCTCCTCCAGGGGAAGTTATCCTGAATTGCAGCCTCTCTGACTCCGACCCTGTGGTGTTGCCTCCTCCATACCCAAGTGCCCCCTCCAGCCTGAGCGCTGTTCTTCAGGCTCTTGTCTGCTTTCCAGAAGTGTTCTCATGGACTTGCCATGTTTAACGTGCCTTCCACATTCCTGTCAGTGGATTTCTTGGAAGGCAGACCTCTTATGCCAACCCTCCCCACACACCCCCATCACCACTTTTAAATCCCTCCGTCCCTCCTTGGATTTCAGTGTAAGGAGCAAACTTCTGCCCACTGCCTCAGGCTCATCCTGCCATCCCTCCTCTTTTTGATGTGGCCACATGTATCGTTCCTTCAAGGCCTCTCTGCTTTCTCAGGTGCTCCTCTGTCTCCATTCCCTCTTAACGCTTATTCAAAGTCAGCTCCAGGTTGGTGGGAATGCAAAATGGTACAGCCACTAAGGAAAACAGTATGGCAGGTCTAAAAAACTATATATATTAAGCATATCATTCCCATGTGATCCAGCAATTCTACTTCTGGATATGTAATATTCCATGCTGCCATAACAACCCAGAAACTAGCCCCATTACCACAAAACTTGAGACTGCCAGCCCCGTGGCAGAGCAGTCCTCCTGGGCCCCCTCACCCTGCTGCCCTCCGCCCCCACGCCCCTTCCCAGTAAAATCTCTTGACTGTGTCAGCATGTGTGTCTTTCAGACAATTCATTTCTGCATGTTGGACAAGAGCCCACTCTCGGGCCCTGGAAGGGGGCCACCTTCCTGCAACAGGGAGAGCTTACACGTCTGAAGCAGGGCCCTGGAATGACACCCAACCTTGTGTGCCAGGTGACCAGCAGGACATGGCAGCAGGCTGCTACTGAGGGAAGAGGGAAGTTACCAGTTACAGAGGGAACTGATGTCAGGTTACCTGAGAAACACTCCTAACTGCCCCTTTGATCAAATTATAGTAGAGATAATCCTGCTCTGAAGATTAGAACAAGCACTGGTTAAGCTCTCTGATTAAGAGCAAAGGTCAGTCAGGTGAGTAGGCTGTGGGTGAGGCAGAGACTGGTCAAGTTGGGTATATTCAGACAGCAAGAGAACAGCCATCTTGAGTGGCCTGACCATACATAGAGGTCTAACCTACATCATTTAAACACTGTTATTAGACGCTGTTAGAGTAAGACTGTAACACCTTCTATTTATGAGTAGTTCCCAGCCAGGAAAGAGGCTGAGTCTATGCTGCTTCCGTACACCACCACCGCTGCTCCCCGCCCCCACCCCCGCCCCAGGTGAGAGCGGGGCGTGAGGGAATCCCCGCCCCCACCCCCGCCCCAGGTGAGAGCGGGGCGTGAGGGAATCCCTGCCCCCACCCCCGCCCCAGGTGAGAGCGGGGCATGAGGGAAGAGGCCGGCTGCAGCTGACTTGGGCTTTTTTTGTTCTGTGTTTCACCTGATAAAACCAAATTGCAGTAACTAATCTTACTTCTTTCCCTTTCAAATAACATCAGTGTTCTGGTTCCCTTCTTGAAAGTGAGATGAGGGACTTCCCTGTCGGTCCAGTGCTTACGAATCCACTTTGCAATGCAGGGGACTAAGGTTTGATCCCTGGTTGGAGTAGGGCAACTTCTGAATCCCAGGGGCTCTGGAGCCTGTGGTACTGAAGGAGGAAACAGAGAACAGGCTCCATCTTGAAAGCTGAACTCCATCTTGGGCCAGATTGTGGACTTTGAGCTATGTGCCCAAGTGTCTATGGAAACGACATACCAACTGGATAACCAGACCTCCGGATGGAAGAGCCCTAGGGCTCATACCTAGATGCTCCTTTGCCTAAAAGAATACCCTAATTATCTGTGTAACTGAATAGAATAATACATTCCATTATGCTTATTGGGATATGACCACAGGTCTATTGATAATTGTCCACTGTTAACTACCTAGGCTTAAGGCATATGAATCATGGGTTAACTTTGACTGTATCTTTCTTTTCCTTTGTTCAGACTAGTTTCAGGAAATTTGGGGAGGTGGTTTTGGGCACATACACTTAGGGGATATAAAGTTTTCAAAAAAACTGGTTAGGGTCCTTGGCTAAGACGAGACTCTGCCTTGAGCCTGCCAGTGTAATAAACTGCACTCCACTATCTACATTGTCCTGAGTGAGTGTGTTTCCCGCAATACATGACTACAACAGAACCACAGTTGGAGAGTCCATGTGCTGCAACAAAAAATCCTGAGTGCTGCGACTAAGACCCAGTGGAGCCAAACAAATAAGTATGTTTTTTAAATGAGATGAGAAAAGAAAACGAGCAAATAAGTGCTCCTTTGTGGTTCTCCAGAGACTGTAGACTCCTCAGGGAAAGCAGAAACAAGTCAAATCCTGTAAACGAAGGAAAATTAAGATCCATTTCCCAAGAGGCCTGTTCCAATGCTTCAGTGTGTCTTTTCTCAGACAGGAGGAAAAGAAAAACCAGAGAAACCACAATGCTATCAAAAATCACTTCCAAATCCCCAGAAACAAAATTCACACTACCTCAGGCAATGAAGAGTCAAATAGAGCCTAAGCCTCTATGGAAAATTCAGAGCCAGGAAAGGAAATGTTCTGATGGTGATTTCAGAGGTAAAGAGACTCAAGAGATTTTAACATTCATGCATTGGTTCATTTTGAATATCAAAACTGTTGCAAAGGAAGTATTGTTAAGCACAAAGGCCTTGAGGCTCTTTCCTATCTTTCAAAGTACTCAATGAATTATCACCCCTTGTGATAAGGAATGGTACATTTTTTAAGGAAAGAGAAAAGAAATTACCCCAAACTATGGCTACTGCAAATGGGAACCGAAAAAAGAGTAAGCATTAGACAGAATAAGGGTGTTCTAGAGGGCTGCCCAACAGAATATGATGAGAGCCACATAAACTGACAACTTTCTAGTAGCTGCATAAAAATAGTAAAATGAAACAGGAGAAATCAATGTTAAAAATTACTTTAGCTAACCCAATGTATTCAAATTCTCATTATTTATGTAATCAGTAAGAGAAATTCTGAGATATTGCATATTTTTTTGACTAAGTCTCTGAAATCCAGCCCATTTCATTTCAGACTGGCATCATTCAAGGTACTCAGAAATCTCATCAGTGATTACCACATTGGTCAGAGCAGGTCAAAACAACATGTCTCCCCCATATCTGTTGCAGGAGGGGGGACCATTTCCAGGGCCTGAGAGTGGGCTCTTGTCTAAAATTCAGAAATGAATTGTCCAAGAAGACACACATGGTGACAAAGTAGGAGACTTTCTTGGAAAGGGGCACCTGGGGAACCAGGAGGACTGCTCTGCCATGTGGCTCACAGTCTCTGGTTTTATGGTGACGGGATTAGTTTCAGGGTTGTCTTTGGCCAACCATTCTGATTCAGGGTCCTTCCTGGTGGTGCAGGCTTTGCTAAGCTAAGATGGATGCCAGCGAGAAGGATACTAGGAGGGGGCGTCTCCTTTTGACCTTCCCTGAACTCTTCTGGTTAGTGGAGGCTTATTAGTTCCAATTCTTTACCAGGACCTCCTGCCATAAAATAACTCACACAAATGGTTACTATGGTACCTGGCCAGGGGAGGTGGCTTCAGTCAGTTTCCCCTAACATGTCCACTCCCACTTTTTGACATGAACCTTAATATCTTGTGTCATTGCCAATGTCTCCCTTTTGGCATCAGGAATTAAAGTCCAGCTCTTTTCTGAAATACTGTCTGTCCCTTTCATCAGAAAGAACTGGGTGTACATTTTCTGTTCTCTGAAACACAACAGGTCTATGAGTACATATCACTTGCTCACCAGGAGATGTACGTTAAATACCTCCTACTTTTGCAGTAGCTTTTTTTTAATGTTATACTGCTTTTTATTTTATCTTTTTATTCAGTTAATTTTTATTCGGGTGTAGTTCATGTACAATGTTCTATTAGTTTCTACTATACAGCAAAGTGAATCAGTTATACATATACGTATATACTCTATGGAAATAGAATCTTAAAAAAGTGGATATATAGAGCTTTAATCTGGAGTAAGAGTGGCCCACTGGTTAAGAATTTTCCCCTTCCAATGCAGGAGGTGAGGGTTCGATCTCTGGTCGGGGAACCAAAATCCCACATGCCCCATGGGCAAAAAACACAAAAGCAGTATTGTAAGTTCAATGAAGACTTAAAAATGGTCCATAACAAAAAGAATCTTAAAAAAAAAAATGAGGTAAACAAAGCAAAATGTCAGTATTGCTTTAAACCTCTAGGTATCTCTTATGTTATTTTCTGTCATTTTCTGTATATTTGAGCTAGTTAATCTCAGATGATAAAATTAAAAAATATTTAAATACATTAAGTACTTTTTTTGCATCTTTACTAAAACATTAGTTCTTGTATCTTTTTTTACCTGTGCACACGTCATTGAAATTTTATTCGCTGGACAGTCGTCAGGTTTTACATTGGATTGATACAAGTTCTTCTGTGTGGTCTAGATGTTCTGGGTGTGCTCAGGGACTTGGTTCTGCACCACAGGAAAGCAGTCCCTCAAACCACTGCTTATTTGTCTAGTCTGTTCTTGCAGGTATAATGCTGGCCTCATGGGTCCTTCAGGTTGCAGTCTCTGTCTGACTTCGGTCTCGCTTCTGCTCCTGCACTTAGCAGACTGTATAATATTATATTGTTCACAACATTATTCTTGACTGAGTTAAAGGAGCCCTGCCGTTTTCACTGGAGGCTCGCCAACTTAATTGTATGGTTCCTTGGCTGTCCACTCTGTAGTCACAAATCCTGGACCATGTGGTCCGGGCTGTTATTCCCCTCTGTTAGGAGAGCATTGTACACTGATGGGCCTTTGTCTAATTTGGTAGACCCAGAAGCAGAAAACTATCAATGCAGAAATGCCATGTAGTTTATTCCTTGGATGGATAGTGAAATACCTAGACTCATTTAGAAAATAACATTTGATTATGTTAAGGGGCTTCCCAGGTGGCTCAGTGGTAAAGTAGGAGATGTGGGTTCGATCCCTGGGTTGGGAAGATTCCCTGGAGAAGGGAATGGCTACCCACACCAATAGTCTTGCCCGGAGAATTCCATGGACAGAGGAGCCTGGCAGGCTACAGTGCACGGGGTCATGAAAGAGTCAGACACATCTCAGTGATAAACAGCAACAGCAACAGTCTTATCGAGGAGCAGGTGTTAGCCCTGGTTGGGTTCTTTGTAAAAGCCAGGCTTAGTTGTAGTTGTGGAAAGAAAAGAGAACTGGTGAATCAGTTTGGTTTAAAGGAAAATGAAACTGTCATTCCAATTCAGTATTGCTTTCTTCCAGTTTGGATTATGAGAGTGTACTTACATTTTCACACTATTTTAGAATTCATGTGCTGTAGGGTCAGTTTCTGCAAAGCAAAGTGAAGGCAGAAATGGACCATGTGGGACTTACAGAATTCATTTATTTGCTTGTGTTTGAAGCTAGAGGTGAGTTTGGGGTGAAGTCGGCTGGAGAGGTTAAAGGGGGAGAATTTGGTTCTTTTTTAGAGAGAGGAATAATCCTGAGATTCTTGGAATTTTACGTTCTTTTATCATGGTTGGATCTCCGAGTATTTGGCAAGAAAGGATCCTTTGGGGCAGACTTCCTTTGGTCTTATGTTTGTGTCAAATGTACTGAAACAGATTCAGACCTGTTTCATTCTTAGGAGTGCTTGTTACTATTTCGTGTTTATTTTTCAGTGCTGACCACTGCCCATCTCTTTCTCTACCACACAACCTGGGCCCCTTTCTACATGGTTATTCTCAGTGAACCTGAGAATTTATAATAGAATTGTTTCCTTTTTTTGGCAACCTTAAAATATATCAAGAACTTCTGAGTCCAGTCAGTGCTTCATAGTGAGAGAGTCAATTCCTATGCAGGTTGATAAGAAGTCCGGGGGGTCCGCAAGGAGAGAGGAGTCTGGAATTCTCAAGGAGGAAGAAAGGACAAACTTTTTTTCCCTCTACAGTCCTTAGTCTTAGTCACATAAAAGTTTTTATCTTTAAGCCTTGAACTGATGATTACATAACAAACAACTCGTTTAAACTCTGTAATAAGGATATATGGAGAAGGAAATGGCAACCCACTCCAGTATTCTTGTTTGGAAAATCCCATGAACAGAGGAGCCTGGTAGGCTACAGTCCATGGGGTCTCAAAGAGTCAGACAGGATTGAGCAACTTCATCATCAAGGATTATATAACAACAATGTATCCTGCTTGAGGACAGTTTCTCCTTCCTGAAAACCTCTGGCTAATCCTGTTATCTTAAAATGTAAGTTATGGGAGTGGGCCTAGTAAGATCTTTACAACCTCCAGACATTCTTTTGATTCACTGTAATAAGTAATTAAAAAGTATATAACTCCCTTGCTAACACTAGTGAGGGGGCACTCTTTCTGCCCCCCTTTTGATGTCTGTGTCAGAAGCTTTCTCTATCTACTTTATACTTTAATAAAACTATTACACAAAAGCTCTGAGCAATCACACCTCCTCTCTGGCCCCAGATTGAATTCTTCTCCTCTGGAGGCCACGAATCCTGGCGTCTTTCATGGTTCAACAACAACCTTTCAGTAGGTTGTATTATGACCTATCTGGACCCCGTGTATGTGTGTGATTGATGTTTATATATATATAATTTACATTAAATTCAATTAGAACTGGTTTGTTTGTTTTGAAAAATTAAAACCCTTTGCAAACTTTTAAAGCACTATATTAATAGTAACGAGTGTAACTGATATCATTAGAGTCGGTTTTCCTTTTCTGCTTCCC
Organism: Bos javanicus; assembly: GCF_032452875.1. Classification (NCBI taxonomy): domain Eukaryota; kingdom Metazoa; phylum Chordata; class Mammalia; order Artiodactyla; family Bovidae; genus Bos; species Bos javanicus. The sequence goes on along the minus strand of NC_083896.1, from coordinate 683,929 downwards.
AGAACAGCAAACCCAGAACTTTCCTGTTTTCATCAAAGAAAGTCTCCTGTCTCCCTCCCTCTCTTTTGACTTTCTCTGACTCAAGTTTCTTCAGTAACCTGTGCTTTTTGCCTCTTCTATCTTGTGCTTGGAAGGTAAAAATGGAAACCCCGTTGATATGCCAGCTCTACAACCCACTAGTCATGAGATCTCACGGCCTCACTTTCCTCATCTTTAAAATAGGGTCAAAGTCCTCAGCATGGGAAAGGTTCCCTTCCTTGCTTTTTGCTGCCCCTCAGTCTCTTCATTGTGCTAGTGACCTGCTTAGACTCTCTTCCATTTGCAAGCTCCTCTAAAGTCCTCCCAGGCAGTTAGCTAGCTCTTTCCCTTGGTGCTTTGTTAACCCTGTGGTTTTGGTAAGTTTCATCAACTTTTCCAGTATTCTTGCCTGGAAAATCCCATGGATGGAGGGGCCTGGTGGGCTGCAGTCCATGGGGTCGCTAGGAGTCGGACACAACTGAGTGACTTCCCTTTCATTTTTCACTTTCCTGCATTGGAGAAGGAAATGGCAACCCACTCGTGTTCTTGCCTGGAGAATCCCAGGGACGGGGAAGCCTGGTGGGCTGCCGTCTATGGGGTAGCACAGAGTCGGACACGACTGAAGCGACTTAGCAGCAGCAGCAGTTCTTGTGTCACCCTCATAGTTCTGTCAACTAAAAAAAGATGAACAACTTGAGAGTTGTGAGTTAAGTTTTATTTGGGGCAAAATGAGGACTGCAGCCCGGGAGGCGGCAGCTCAGATAGCTCTGAGAGACTGCTCCAAAGCGGCAGTGGGGAAAAGTCAGTGTATAAGGTTTTGGTGAAGGGGGACTTCAATACCATGAAGCACTCAATTTGCAAAAGGTTTTTTGTTAGTCATGAAAATCTAATGCCACCATGAGGGGATTTAGTGCTTCTCTAGATATGAGGAGATGCAAGGATTGAGATCATAAAATCTGTTCCTGAAAACATCCAACTATCTAAAGACCTGTCCCACCAGATCACTTCACCCTGAACTCCCTCCGGGTGTGCTGAAGGTCAATAGCTACGGCAGCATGGGGTTCAGTCTCTGTAGAGGCAGATGGCAAACGCGTTTGTTGTTCCGTTGTTAGCAATGTTCTTGGTAAGTGCCAATTTGTAGTTGACAGTTGCATGTAGCATTTAAATGGGGAAGCAATGCAGAAGAATTCCCAGGTAGGATGGATATGTCTTTGTCAGAAGATGCTGACGGCTTGCCCAGGACTCCCAGCCCTTCAGATGCTAGCAAAGAGAAGAATGAAAAGAATATCAAGAAAAAGAGGGACAGTGAAGTCCCACCTCTGAGGGGGTGGACCAGGCACAGAGCGAGCTTCACTGGCCTGGTGCTCGCTGGCGATGGTCCTACAGAGAAGCTGTGCGGGCTGGCCCACCTCCCTGCTCCCGTCCTGGCTCCCGTCGGGCTGGGAAGCCCTCTGGTTGTGCAGCGGCTGGGTCTGCAGCTCAAAAACAGACCTTGGCTGGGCTGCCTTAGGGAGAAGGTATGAGCTGCGCCCTGGGCTCCAGTCAGGGGTCTGGGACGTGGGCCAGTGATGGCGTGATGCGGGTCTCTTGTTAGCAGATGCTGAACCTGCCACCACGGGGCCCGGGAGTGCATATTTCCTGCCTGTGACCTTTCATCCTCTCTGGCCAGACTCAGATGGAAAGCCCACGGCTGTGTGCACTCTCAGCCGAATGGACATGGTGGTGTTGTTCCTGGTGTAAACTGGACACGCATTTCTTGATTTCCGTACAGTTGTGAAAGACAGTGCAGATCTCACGAAGCTACCCCCTAGAATCAGAGTGTCTTCATTCAGCCAGTGAGTGGCAAAGAGAGGCAGGCAGAGCACAGGACCCAGGCTGGAAGGTCACTGCCGGTCAGGGACTCTGTTTCCTCAGCTGTGAGAGTTTCTTACCATTAATTGAGATACTATTTATCATAGTACTTGGGAACATCTTGGGCCTTCCCAGGAGGCTCAGTGGTAAAGTCTCCACCTGCGAGTGCAGGAGATGTGAGTTCAATCCCTGGGCCAGGGAGATCCCCTGGATAAGGAAATGGCAACCCACTCTGGTATTCTTGCCTGGGAAATCCCATGGACAGAGGAGCCTGGCGTGCTGCAAGTTCATGGGGTAGCAAAAGAGTCAGACATGATTTAGCGACTAAACAACAATGACAGAAGCACCCAGATAGGTATTGTTTATTCCTACGGGGTGCTGTATGAAGCTGAGAGAGAGGAAGAGAGGAAAGAGAGAGTGTGTGTCTGTGTGGGTGTTCTGTGTGTGTGACTGTGTTCACCCTGCCAGCCAAGAGCTGAGATATTACTAGAGGGGATAATGCATGAGTATTTATACAGCCTGGTTGAAGGTGATTATCTGCATATTTCTGATGGCTTTAAAGGGCTCCAGGAGCTCAGTGGGGACAAAGCTTTATGGAGAGGATGAGCTGGTCTTTAAAAGATGGACGTGGAGGGGCACTGACTTTAACAGGAACTAGAGAGAGGGCCCCTGGGTGGAGGGAATGGTGTGATGAAAGGCAAAGATTTAGGAGCAAATGGGGCCTGTACATGCTATGGCAGCAATGGGTTGGGTTGAAGCATCAGTTTGGATTTGTCTTCTGGGTGGTTGGGAACCAGTGAAAAACACTGAGCTGAAGGAGTGTCAAGATGACAACTGAGCTCGAGGGCAAATGATCTGGCAGCAGTTTGCAAAGGTGGGGTAGAGAGAGACCAGAAGCTGTCTTAACTGGAAGACTGCTAGGAAAATACATAAAAGACTTGTTCACCTCCCAACAGTATTATTTTTTCCAGTTTTATTGAGTTATAATTGACTGTATAAGTTAAAGGTGTACGGTGTAATGATTTGACTTATATACATCATGAAATGATTATCACAGTAAGTTTAATGATCATCTATGGTCTCATAAAGATGCAAAATAAAATAAAATTTTCCTTGTGATAAGAACTCTCGAGATTTGCTCTCTCAAGTGCTTTCATGTATGACATGCAGCAGTGTTAAGTGTGTGTGTAGGTTGCTGGTTATGGCCCTAACCCTCATAGTCGGAAGTTTGTACATTCGACTGCCTCCATCCAATCCCCTGTCCCCTACACCCGACTCCTGGAACCACATATCTGATCCCTTTTTCTATATGAGTTTGTTGCTTTGTGTGTTTGTTTTTGAAGTATAATTGATCTGCAACACTGTTAGTTCCTGGTGTACAACATAGTGATTTGCTATTTCTTCCCTTACAAAATGATCATCCCCCAATGTTAATTTGAAGAGTAAGTAAGACAGAAGACATGGAGTTCCATTTGAAGATGAATAAGATGGTCCCCGTCTGAGCATCCTAGCCCCATGGCAACAGTTGAGCACCCTGACGGAGGAGCCTGGTTGGCTACACTCAAAGGGATCACAAAGAGTCATATACGATGGAGCATATTCACTTCTCCTGAATCAGGCTGCTTGATACCTCCCTCTGCTAGGTCATCTGACAGTATGTTTCACCTAATCAGAGTGAAAACAGGCTTGGCCATCCACAATCACAGAGCACTCTCCCATGATGTCTTGGCTTCTCAAATGGGACAGTGTCTGTGAACTATGAGTTCACAGTTCTTTATGCAACTCTAAATGTGTAAGGAAACATGTTACCTTGAAGTGGAATTCCAGGCAATATGGCAAAATCAGTATATTCTTCCTGTGAAAGCAGACTTGCAGCCTCAAACCAGCCAGGAAAACACACTGGGTCATTTTTCTGTGTATTATGACAACAGCTTTGGTGCATTTTTTGTTTTCTAAAAGGAACCTGCTGCTGGCCACTTCTCACTGGGAAGGCAACACCAAGTCCAGCTTCACAGAATTAAGCTAATAATAGGTATGGCAGCCAAACTCAGAGAACACTCCCTGCTGGAACCTCAGAGCACTCCCCCTTAACTCTTTACTCATGGAATGGTGCTATCTGTCCTTGGGCTCTCTCAGACAGCTTTCTGACTACACAGACATTTGTTTTTGTTAGCATGGGATTTGGAGCCTAAAGGCAGAAGCGGCATTTCTTCATGTGACTGCTGGGTGGTTGCAGTCTGATGCCTGGAAGAAACACACATGGGTTCATTTCTGTCTTCCTTACACCCGCAGCTTTTCATAAGTATCTATGTTTTCTGAAAGCACGTGCCCTTGCTTATTAATGCTACAAAGTCATCTGACAGTGTAATTTTACCCACTCAGGGTAGCAACAGGTAGAGCAGAAGCCCTCATGGAACATTTTTTTCTTTTCCTATCTCCTTTTGCTTAATTTTTCTTTAGAACAGGTATCATTTTTCATTTCCGTCACTAGAATGTAAGCTTCAAGCAAGAAGGAACTTCATAAGTTTTTGTCTTTTTAAAAAAAATTTTAAAATTTAATTTAATTTTTTAATTTTTATTTTATTTTTTAACTTTACAATATTGTATTGGTTTTGCCATATATCAAAATGAATCCACCACAGGTATACATGTGTTCCCCATCCTGAACCCCCTCCCATCTCCCTCCCCGTACCATCCCTCTGGGTGGTCCCAGTGCACCAGCCCCAAGCATCCAGTATCGTGCATCGAACCTGGACTGGCGACTCGTTTCATATATATTACACATGTTTCTATGCCATTCACCCAAATCATCCCACCCTCTCCCTCTCCCACAGAGTCCAAAAGACTGTTCTATACATCAGTGTCTCTTTTGCTGTCTCATATACAGGGTTATTGTTACCATCTCTTTAAATTCCATATATATGCATTAGTATACTGTATTTATGTTTTTCCTTCTGGCTTACTTCACTCTGTATAATAGGCTCCGGTTTCATCCACCTCATTAGAACTGATTCAAATGTATTCTTTTTAATGGCTGAGTAATACTCCATTGTGTATATGTACCACAGCTTTCTTATCCATTCATCTGCTGATGGACATCTAGGTTGCTTCCATGTCCTGGCTATTATAAACAGTGCTGCGATGAACATTGGGGTACACGTGTCTCTTTCCCTTCTGGTTTCCTCAGTGTGTATGCCCAGCAGTGGGGTTGCTGGATCATAAGGCAGGTGTATTTCCAGTTTTTTAAGGAATCTCCATACTGTTCTCCATAGTGGCTGTACTAGTTTGCATTCCCAGCAACAGTGTAAGAGGGTTCCCTTTTCTCCACACCCTCTCCAGCATTTATTGCTTGTAGACTTTTGGATCTCAGCCATTCTGACTGGCGTGAAATGGTACCTCATAGTGGTTTTGATTTGCATTTCTCTGATAATGAGTGATGTTGAGCATCTTTTCATGTGTTTGTTAGCCATCTGTACGTCTTCTTTGGAGAACTGAACATTCTTCCCTGAATCCTTTTCGAAGGGAATGCTGCAGTGTGATCTAGGTGTGCCTTTGCATAGCTCCGAACCCGTGGGGCAATGTTTTTCTGCACCTAGAACTCAGTGCCTGAAGAGAAAGCAGCATTTTTGCCTAACAAATCCAGAATACTTGCAGTTTCTGACCTGATGGGAAAACACACTGGTGCATTTTCCCCTTCTTTATGACAGCAAGTTTCATCAAATATTTGTGTTTTCTGAGAGAAACATGCTGCTTACCTTTTCTAGCTGGAAGTCCTCTGACAGTACAGTTTTAGCTGATCACTGGAAGCCCAGATATGGAAGTCAGTATACACAGATCATACCTTGAGTCCTAGGAGTAAATTTACACAGCTTTGAAACTGCAGGGAGACGTGTTTTTGTGAACTTGGAATTGGGGTATGATGTTCAAAAGCAGTCATTTGCCTGTGAAACCTGTATAGTTGCAGCATGTAACCTGCCAGAAACACACACAGGCTCATTCTACTCTTCAACCCTAGAACTGCTTCTTTAAGTAGTTGACTTCAAAATATTAGGTGGGCATCCCTGGTGGCTCAGAGGGGAAAGCATCTGCCTGCCATGTGGGAGACCTGGGTAAGATATCCAGGTCAGGAAGTTCCCCTGGAGAAGGAAAGGACAGCCCACTCCACTACTCTTGCTTGCAAAATGCCATGGACAAAGGAGCCTGGTTGGCTACAGTCAAAGGAATCACAATGAGTTGTACACGACTGAGCAACTTCACTTCTCCTGAATCAGGCTGCTTGGCACTTCTCTGGGAGGTTATCTGATGTTGAGAAACATCAAAATGTCTGTTCCATCAAGTTTTCTCTGTAAGAAGGATCCAGTGATCCTAGGTCAGATCCTAGGGATTCCAGAATCCCTGGAAAATTCTTGGGGACACATACTGAGTGTGAACCTGGATATTGGACCTTGTTGGCAAAATTAGCATTTTCTCTCTGTTGGCCCTAAAAGGGTGCATGCTAGCAGCTGCCTGATAATCCATCCAATTAATGTTTTGCTACTGATGACATCAATAGGTTTGGTCAAACCTTTCCGATTTGTGACAAGCAGGTGGCTTGCAACCCCTTGTGGCAGGATCATTTCCATTAAAATGTCAACTAATCTAGGCAACAACAGTATGGCACTCAGCACTCTTAGACAGTCTCCTGAAGCCTGTTTCCTCGTGGGCAGACCCAATATGACCTAGGAATGTGTTCACAAGGCTTGGAAAGTACAGGGAAACATACTGGCTATGAGTATGGAAATTAGGGCCTCTGTGCAAACCTGGAGTTCTTACATCTTAGAATCTAGACAGTTCCTGATAGATAGAAGCCTGAAAAACACTCTCTTTTTATGACTTTCATTCATCAAAGAAATATATGTTTTCCAGCATTCTGGGTGCTGAGAGTAACCCACTACTTGAAAATCCTTGCTTGGACTTCATTTTTAAGTAACAATTTCCCCTCACAGGTGTCATAGTAGGGAACGATTGCATAATTACAGGGAAAAACAAATAAAAAACCCCAAGTTTATTCAGTTTTTCTCTGTAGGAAGGATCCAGTGAGCCTAGGTCTGTCTGGAAAATTCTTGGATGGTGCTTGGACACATTCTGAGCATGAAGCTGGATACTGGATCTTGTTGGCAATATTATCATTTTCTCTCTGTTGGCCATAGTAGGCTGTGGCTTAGCAGCTGCTTGAAAATCAGTCCAATTGCTGTTTTCCTGCTTATGACAGCAATAGCTTTGGTCAAAACACTGGGATTTCTGAAGCAAGCAGGCAGCTTTCAACTCCTTGTGGCAAGATCATTTCCACTGGAGTGCCAACTAAACTAGGTAAAAACAGTATGGCACTCAGCTCTGTCAGACCCACTCCTGCAGCCTGTTTCCTCATGGGTATGATGTAGGATGTATGTAGTAATGTACATTATGATGTAGTAATATGTTCACAAGGCTCAGAAAGTGCAGGGAAACATACTGCTGTGACTCTGGAAATGAGGGCCTCTGTCAAACGTGGTGTTCTAGCATCTTGGAATCTCGCATCTTGCTGAAAGATAGATGCCTGAAAAACACTCTATTGATTGCCATTCATTCAGCGAAGGAATATAGGTTTCTCAGCATTCTGTTTGCTGAGAGTAACCTGCTACTTGGAAATTTTCATCCAAAGTGAGAATGAGAGTCAGGCACTAGTGAGGATGAGAGTCAGGCCAAAGTGAGGACAAGAGTCAAGCCCTAGTGAGGATCTCAGTCAACATGTAGTGAGGACCAGAATCAGGGCCCAGTGAGGATGAGACTCAGGGCACACTGAGGTCCAGAGTCAGCCTGTAGTGAGGACGAGTGTCAGGATGCAGAGTGCTTTGCCTCACTGCATAGGACTCTGCTCCTCACAGGGCCCTGTGCTGGTTCCTCACTGGGACCTGCCACACTCTGACCCTCAATACGGCCTGAATCTGGTCCTCACTGCATGTTGACACTGTTCATTACTGGGCCCTGATATGGTCTTAACTATGATCTGACTCTGGTCCACACTATGGATGCTTCTCTTCCTCAATAGGGCCTGACCTTTGTGCTCACTTAGGCCCTAGTGAGGATGCGACTGAGACCCTAGAGAGGACCAGAATCAGGATGTAGTGAGGACCATATTTAGGCTAGGTGATGTCCAGCGTCAGGTCCCAGTGAAGCAGAGTCAGGCTGTAGTGAGCCAAAGAGTCAGGGCACAGGGAAGATCAGAGTCAAGCCCAGTGAAATGAAACATCAGGCGGAGGTGAGGCAAAGTGTCAGGCCACAGAGAGGACCAGAGTCAGGGCCTACAGAGGACCAGGTTCAGGATGTAGAAAGGACCAGAGTCAAGCCGTAGAGCGACCAGGAGCAGAGCCCAATGAGAAGAGAATCAGTGCCTAGTGAGAACCAGACTCACGGCCTAGTGAGGTGAGACTCATGTCCTAGTGAGCACGAGAGTCAGGCCCTACGGAGAACAAGAGTCATGCCATAGTGAGGACAGGAGTCAGACTGTAATGAGGACCAAAATCAGAGCCCAGTGAGGAGCAGCGTCAGTCTCCAGGGAGGACTAGATTCATGACCCAGTGAGGCAAAGAGTCAGGAGGTAGTGACGCAAAGTGACAGGCCATAGAGTACAGATTCAGGCCTTGGTGAGGATGAGTCAGGTGAAAGTGAGGATGAGAGTCTAGCGCTACTGAAGACGAGAGTCAGGCCAATGTGAGGACGAGAGTCAGGCCCTTTTAGACATGAGGTTCAAGCCCTAGTGATGATGAGGGTCATACTGTAGTGAGGGCAGAATCAGTCAGTGTGAGGAACAGAATCAGGTCCTAATGAGAAGCAGAGTCAAAGTGAGGCAATGTGCCAGGCCCTAGAGATGACCAAGTCAGGTCATAGAGAAGACCACAGTAAGGGGCCACTTAGGGCCAGGGTCAGTGAGGATCAGAGTCAAGATGTAGCAAGGATCAGAATCAGGGCACAGTGAGGATGAGACTGACGGCACATTGAGGTCCAGGGTCAGATATAGTTAGGACGAGTGGCAGGACGTAGGCAAGACAACAGTCAGGCCCTAGTACAATGAGACTCAGACTGTAATGAGGACCTCAATCAGGACATAGTGAGGGCCATATTAAGGCTGCAGTGATGTCCAGCATCAGGGCCCACTGAGGACCAGTGTCAATTCCCAGTGAGGCAGAGTCAGGGTGGTGTGAAGACCAAAGTCAGACCGAGTGAAACAAAATGCCAGGCAATGGTGAGGCAAAGAGTTGGGCTGTCAGAAGACCAGAGTCAGACTGTATAGAGGACCAGATTCAGGATGTAGAAAGGAGCAGATTCAAGCCACAGAGTGGACCAGGATCAGATCCAGTGAGGAACAGAATCAGAGCCTAGAGAGGAAGAGAGTTAGGGTGTAGAGGACGAGAATCAGGTCCTTGTGAGCATGACAATCAGGCCCTATTGAAACAAGAGTCTTGACGTGGTCAGGACCAGAGTTAGGCTATAGTGAGGACCAAAATCAGAGCCCAGTGAGGAACAGTGTCAGTCTCCAGGGAGGATGAATTTCATAGCCCAGTGAAGCAATGAGTCAGGAAGTAGTGATACAAAGTATCAGGCTATAGAGGACAGTCAGGCCCTGTTAAGAATGAGAGTCAGGACAAAGTGAGGAAGAGTGTCAGGCCCTAGTGAGGACCATAACCAGGGCTCAGTTAGGACCAGACTCAGGGCACAGTGAAAACCTGAGTCAGTGACTAATGAGGACAAGATTCAGGAGGTGGAGAGAACAAGAGTCAGAAAAAAATGAAGATGAGAGTCAGGCCCTAGTGAGGACTAATGTCAGGCAATAGTGAGGGCCAAAGCCAGGCTGTAGTGAAGACTAGCATCAGAGGCCAGTGAGGACCAGAACCAGGGCCCAGTGAGGACAAGCATCAGGGCCCAGCGAGGCAAACTGTCAGGCTATCGACGGGACTAGATTGAGACTGTAATGAGGATGAGAATCAGGCCACAGTGAGGACCAAAGTCAGGTAGTAGTGAAGAACAGAGTGAGGCCAGAGTGAGGACTAGCGTGAGGCCATAGTGAGGACATGTGTGAGGCCAGAGTGAGGAGAAAATCAGTCCCTTGTGAGGAAATCAGTCCCTAGTCAGGCCCTAGTAGACACAACCTTTGGCCCTAGTGATGATGAGAATGGTGCTGTATATGAGGCAGGGTCGGTCTGTAGTGAGGACCAGAATCAGGGCCTTATGAGGACCAGAGTGAGGCCCAGTGAGGCAATGGGTCAGGTCACAGACAGGTACAGGTTCAGGCCATAGACAGCACGAGTCAGGGCCCAGTGAGGACCAGAGTCAGGGCCCAGGGAAGAACCGTGTCAATCTCCAGTGACAACAAGATTCATGAACCAGTGAGTCAGAGTCAGGTTATAATGATGCAAAGGGTCAGGCCATAAGGACAGAGTCAGGCCATGGTGAGGACAAGAGTTGGCCCTACTGAAGATGAGAGTCAGGCCCAAGTGAGGATGAGAGTCAGGCCCTAGTGATCAGGCCCTAGTGGATCAGAGGACTTAGTGAGGACCAGAGTGAGGACATGTCTGAGGCCATGGTGAAGACAAAAGTCAGGCCCTTGTAGACATGAATTTCAGGCCCTAGTGATAATGAGGATCATGTTTAGTGAGGACAGAGTCAGTGTATAGTGAGGATGAGATCAGGGCCTAGAGAGGACCAGAGTCAGGCTGTAGAGAGGGCCAGAGTCAGGTCAAAGTGAGGAGCAAAGTCAGGTCATAGTGAGGACCTGAGTCAGGGCCCATTCAGGACCATACTCGTGGCCTAGGAGGACCAGTGTCAGGCTGTAGGGAGGAGCAGAGTCAGGTCCCAATGAGGACCATACTCACGGCCTATTGATGACCAGAGTTAGGCACCATTAAGACAAGAATCAGCATGTAGTGAACAAAAGTGTCAGCCACATCAGAGAGGACAGAGTTAAGCCATAAAGAGGATCAGAGTCAGTCTGTAGTGAGGATACAACAGCTGTAGAGAGGACTTTAGCCCAGTGAAGACCAGACTTAGGGTCCAGTGAGAACCTGATTCACGGCCTAGTGAGGACCAGAGTCAGGCCCAGTGAGGCAGTGTCAGGTCATAGCGAGGACCAGAGTCAGACCACAGAGAAGACCAGAGGCAGGCCACATTAGTGATGAGAGTCATGCCACAGTTAGGACCAGAGTGAGGTTGCAGTGAGGACCAGAGTCAGGGTGTAGTGAGTATGAGAATTAGGCCATAGTGAGCATGAGAGTCAGGACCTAGTCAACAAGAGAGTACTACCGGAGTCAGGACGAGAGACAGGTCATGGTGAGGACCAGAGTCGGCCCAGTGAGGACAAGAGTCAGGCTGCAGCAAGGCAAAATGTCAGCCACAGTGAGGCAAAGAGTCAGGCCATATAGGAAAGAGTCAGGTCATATAGGAAAGAGTCAGGTCATTGTGAAGATGCGAGTTAGGGCCTGGTGAGTACAAGAGTCAAGCTAGGAACAGAGTCAGGACCAGTGAGGACAGAGTCACCGTCTAATGAGGACAAGTGTCAGAATAGAGTGAGGATGAGAGTGAGGACCTAGTGAGGATGATATTCAGTCCTTAATGAGGACCTGGTCATGTCATAATAGGACCAGAGGCAGAGCCTAGTGAGGATGATAATCAGGCTCAAGTGAGGATCAGAGTCAAACCATAGTCAGGAAAAAAATCAGAGTGCCGTGAGGACCATAGATGGTGTAGAGTGAGGACGAGTGTCAGGACACAGAGAGGATGAGAGTCAAGCCCTAGTGAGAAACAGAGTCAGGCCCTAGAGAGGACCAGGGGCAGTGCCCAGGGGACCTGGCTCAGGGCCCAGTGAGAGTTGGGGTCAGTGAGGCAAAGATTCAAGCTGTTGTGAGGCAAGGAGTCAGGCAGTCAAGAGGACCAGATTCAGGGTGTAGTGAGAATGAGGGTCAGCCCCTAGTGAGGACAAGGGTCAGAGCATCGTGAGAAACAGTGTCAGGCCATAGAGAGAATCAGATTCAGGTACTTGTGAGGAAAAGAGTGAGCATGTAGTGAGAACCAGAATCATGCCGTCATGAAGAACAGGTTCAGGCCATAGTGAGGAACTTATTCAGGTCATGGATAAGAAAGAGTAAAGCTGTAGAGAGGAAGGACCAGAGTCAGGCTATATTGAGGACGAGAGGCAGGCTCTACAAAGGAAAAGTCTAACAGCCCATTGAGGACCCAAGTCAGGGCCCATTGAAGAAAGCATCAGTAAGTACTGTGTCAAAGATTTAGGCCGTAGCGAGTAACAGAGTTCGGCCGTAAGGAAGACCGATTCAGGCTATAGACAGGACCAGATTCAGTTGTAGACAGACCCAGAGTCAGGCCATAGAGTGGACCAGATATAAGCCATAGAGTGGACCAGTATCAGAGCCCAGTGAGGAACAAACTCTGGGCCAAGTGAGGACCAGATTCAGGACATACTAAGGATGAGAGTCAGGCTCTAGTAAGCACGAGAGTCAGACCCTAGTCAGGACCAGATACATGCCGTACTAGGACCAGAGTCAGGCTGTAGTGAGGACCAGAATCAGGGCCCAGTGAGGAACTGTGTCAGTCTCCAGAGAGTAAAAGAGTCAGGCTCCAGTGAGGCAAAGTGTCAGGCTGTCATGAGGCAAAAGGTCAAGACACATTGGACATAGTCAGGCCATAGGGAGGATGAGAGTCAGGCTGAAGTGAGGATGAGAAACAGGCCAAAGAGAGGATGAGAGTTAGGTCCTGGTGAGTACCAGAGTCAAGCCCTCAGGAGTACCAGACTCAGGGCCCAGTGAGAACTAGATTCAGCAGGCAATGTGGACCATAGTTGGCCTCTAGCGAGGTCTAGAATCAATGCTTAGTGAGGAATCTTTATAGGCTTAGTGATGAAAGGGTCAGGCCCCACTGAGCCAAAGTGTCAGGCCCCAGTGAAGAAAAATCTCAGGCCATAGTAGGCAAAGAGATAGTCAATTTGGAGGCAAAGAGACAGGCCATAGAGAGGACAAGAATCAGGCTCTAGTGAGATGAGTATAGGCTTTTGTGAGGACCAGAGTAGGGCTATAGTGAGGACCAGACTCAGGTCCCAGGGAGGACCCAAGTCAGGGCCCAGTGAGGAAAGTGTCAGGCTGTATGAGTGAATGAAACAGGCCATAGAGAGGAACAGAATCAGGCCATTGTGAGGATCAGTTAGCTCATTGTGAGGCAGAGTCAAACCATAGAGAGGACCAGAGGCGGGGCTCACTGAAGAATAGAATCAGGCCCAGTGTGGCAATGTGTTAGGTCTTAGTGAAGCAAAGAGTCAAGCAGTTGAAAGGACCAGACTCAGGCCATAGAGAGGACCAGATCAGGCCATTGTGAGGACCAGATTCAAGCCTTAAAGAGACCAGTTTCAGGGCCCAGTGAGGAACAGACTCAGGGCACAGTAAGGACCACAATGAGGGTTTACAGAGGATGAAAGGCAGGGCCTAGTGAGCACAGTGCAGGCTCTATTGAGGACTAGAGTCATGACAAAATGAGGACTAGAGGCAGTCCATAGGGAGGGCTATAATCTAGGACAAGTGAGGAGCATTGTCAGCTCCAGTGAGGACAGGTCCCAGTGAATCAATGAGTCAGGCCATAGTGAGGCAAAGTGTCAGGCCATAAAGGCCAGTGTCAGCCAAAGTGAGGATGGCCCCTGTGAAGATCAGAGTCAAGATGTACTGAGAACCAGAATCAGGGCCCAGTGAGGACCAGACCTGGAAAACATTGAGGTCCAGAGTCAGAAGCTAGTAAGGACTAGTGTCAGGGGGTAGAGAAGACGAGAGTCATGCCCTAGTGAGAACAAGACTCAGATCCTAGTGAGGACCAGAATCAGGACATAGTGAGGACCATATTCAGGCCACAGAATGGTCAGAGTCAGGGCCAACTGAGGATCAGTGTCAGGGCCCAGTGAGCAAAGAGGCAGGCCATAAAGAGCCAAAGATTAGGGCTCAGTGAGGACAAGAGTCAGGCCCAGTGAAGTGAAATATCAGGCCGTAGACAGGACAAGAATAGGCCATAGAGAGGATGAGATTCAGGATGTAGAAAGGACCAGAGTGAAGCCATAGGGAGGACCAGGATCAGAGCCCATTGAGGGAGAGATTCAGTGCCTCATGAGGACCAGAGTCTGGGCATACTGAGGATGAGATTCAGGACCTAGCGAGCATGAAAATCAGGCCCTCTTAATATAGAGGACAAGAGTTATGCTGTAGTGAAGACCAGAGTGAGGCCATAGAGAGGACCAGAGTGAGGACCTAGAGAGGACCACAGTGATGCCATCATGAGCACCCCAGTGATGCCAGATTGAGGACTCAAGTGAGGATGTAGTGAGGACATGTGTGAGACCATAGTGAGGAAGAAAGTCAGGCCCTAGTGAGGACCAGACTCAGACCCTAGTAGATCCGAGCTTCAGGCCCTAGTGATGAAGAGAATCTTGCTGTTAGAGGATAGAGTTAGTATGAGTGAGGAGCAAAATCACAGCCTAATGAGGACCAGATGTATGCCCAGTGAGACAATGTGTCAGGTCATACAGAGGACCATGGTCAGGCCTGAGAGAGGACTAGAGTGAGTCCCCAGTGAGGCCCAGAGTCAAGCCATAGTGAGGACCACCATCAGGACCTGGTGAGCAACAGACTAGGGCACAGTGAGGACCAGAGTCAGGGGCCAGTGAAGAAGAGTTTCAGGCTCCAGTGAGCACAAGATTCATGCCCCATCGAGGCAAAGAGTCAGGTCATAATGAGACAAAGTGTCCAGACATAAAGGACAGAGTCAGTGGTAGTGATGATGAAAACCAGGCCCTAGTGAGGACAAGAATCAGGGCCCAGGGAGGAACAGAATCAGGGCCCATTGAGGATCAGAGTCAGGATGAAGTAGGGACAAGAGTCAGGTGAGAGTAAGCGTGAGAGTCAGGCCCTAGTAATGATGAGATTACTAGATTACAACCAGATTCAGGCTGTATTGAGGATCAGAGTCAGGCAATAGTGTGGACCAGACTTAGGGCCCAGTGAGGAACTGACTCAGGGCTCAGTAGGGAGCAGAATCAGGCCCAGTGAGGCAAAGCATTGGATGATAGTGAGACAAGGTTTCAGGGTGTAAAGAACACCAGAGTCAGGCTGTAGAGAAGACCAGAGTCAGGCCGTAGAGAGGACCAGAGTCAGGGCCCACCGAGGGCCAGAGTTAGGCCCTGTGTGGCAAAGAGTCAAGCAGTTGAGAGGATCAGACTCAGGCTGTAGTGAGGTTCAGATTCAGGCTTTTTTGAGGACCAGAGTAAAGCCTTAAAGAGACCAGATTCAGGGCCTAGTGAAGACCAAACTCAGTGCATAGTGAGGACAAGAGTCAGTGTGTAGTGAAGACCACAGTCAGGTCACAGCAAGAAGTGGTGTCAGCACATCCTGAGAACCAGTGTCAGGTAATTGAGAGAAAAGAATAACAGTGTACTGAGCACAAAAATGAGGCTGTAGTAAGGATCACAGTGAGGGCATAATGAGGAGCAGAGTGAGGCCATAGTGGGGACAAGATCAAGGACATAATGAGGATGCTAGTGAGTCTGAAGTGAGGACAAGACTCAGGCCTAAGTAAGCATGAAGGTCAGGCCCTATAGAGGATGAGAGTCATGCCATAGCATGGACCAGATTCAGGTTGTAGTCAGGACCATAATCAGGGCCCAGTGATGAACAGTGTTAGCATGCAGTGAGGACCAGAGTCAGCCTGTATTGAGGATCAGAGTCGGGCCATAGCGTGGACCAGACTTAAGGCTCAGTGATGACCAGAGTCAGGTCCCAGGTAGGCAAAGAGTCAAACCATTGTGAGGCAAGAGTCACAGTATAGAGAGGACCAGATTCAGGCTGTAGTGAGAACCAGGGTCAGCATGTAATGAGGACAAGGTCAGTGTATCATGAGAAACAGTGCCAGGGCATAGTGAAAACCAGACTCAGGATCTTGTGAGGAACATGTTAGGATGCAGTGAGGAGCAGGGTCATGTCGTATTGAAGAACAGGATGATGCCATAGTGAGGCAATTAGTGAGGCCATTGAGAGGAAAGAGGGAAGCTGTACAGAGGACCAGTGTCAGCCCAGATTAGATGACCAGAGGCAGGCTCCGTAAAGGACCAGACCTCGGGCTCAGAGATGACCAGACATTGGGCCCACTGAGGACCCAAGTCAGGGTCCATTGAGACAATGTCTCATGCTGTAGTGAGGCAAAGATTCAGGCCATAGAGAGGAACAGAATGAGGCCATAGAGAGGACTAGAGTCAGACCAAAATGAGGACCAGAGTCTGGCCATATTGAGGGCCAAATACAAGCTGTAAACAGGACCAGATTCAGGCATAGAGAGGACCAAAGTCAAGCCATAGAGAGGACCACACTCGGAGCACAGTGAGAACCAAGGTCATGGTCAGTGCGTTTTGAGGAGAAGAGTCAGGGAAGAATGAGAAGCATATCAGTTAAGAGAGAGGAAAAGAGTGAGGAAAAAGTGAGAGCAGAGTTGGTTCACAATGAAGATCAAGATGAGGACATATTGAGGACAGAGTGAGGCTGCGGTGAGAACCACAGTGGGGACCAGGTGAGAATGCTGTGAAGACAGAGTGAGGCTGTTCAGAGAAGAGAGTCAGGCTCAGTGAGGACACAGGCAGGCCCAGTGAGGACAGAGTGAGGCTGTGCAGAGACGAGAGTCAGGTCCAGTGAGGACAGAATCAGGTCCAGTGAGGACAGAGTCAGGCCTGAGTGAGGACAGAGACAGGCCCAGTGGGGACAGAATCATGCCCAGTAAGGATGAGAGTCAGGCCCTAGTGTGGATGAGAGTCAGGCCCTGTGAGGACAGAATCAGGCCCCAGTGAGGACAGAGTCAGGCCACAGTGAGGACAGAGTTAGACCTAGGAGGACACAGTCAGTCCCCAGTAAGCACAGAGTCAGGTCCTAGTGAGGACAGTCAGGCCCCATTGAGGACAGAGTTGGGCCCCAATGAATACAGAGTCAGGCCCCAGTGAGGACAGAGTCAGGCTCCACTGAGCACAGAGTCAGGCCCCAGTGAGGACAGAGTCAGGCCCAGTAAGGATGAGAGTCAGGCCCTAGTGAGGATGAGAGTCAGGCCCTAGTGAGGATAAGAGTCAGGCCCAGTGAGGACAGAGAGTCAGGCCCCATTGAGGACAGAGTCAGGCTCCACTGAGCACAGAGTCAGACCCCATTGAGGACAGAGTCAGGCCACAGTGAGGACAGAGTCAGGCCCTAGTGAGGACAAGAGTCAGGACCTAGTGAGGACAAGAGTTAGGCCCTAGTGCGGATGAGAGTCAGGCCCTAGTGAGGACAGAATCAGGCTCTAGTGAGGTTGAGAGTCAGGCCCTAGTAAGGATGAGAGTCAGGCCCCATTGAGGACAGAGTCAGGCTCCACTGAGCACAGAGTCAGGCCCAATGAGTACAGAGTCAGGCCCAGTGAGGACAGAGTCAGGCTCCACTGAGCACAGAGTCAGGCCCAATGAGGACAGAGTCAGGCCCAGTGAGGACAGAGTCAGGCCCTGTGAGGACACAGTCAGGCCCACTGAAGACACAGTCAGGCCCAAGTGACGACAGAATCAGGCCCAGTGAGCATGAGAGTCAGGCCCTAGTGAGTACGAGAGTCAGGCCCAGTGAGGATGAAAGCCAGGCCCTAGTGAGGTTGAGAGTCAGGCCCCAGTGAGGACAGAATCAGGCCCCATTGAGGACAGAGTCACGCCCAGTGAGGACAGAGTCAGGCCCCAGTGAGGACAGAGTCAGGCCCAGTGAGGATGGAGTCAGGCCCAGTGAGGACAAAATCAGGCCCAATGAGGATGAGAGTCAGGCCCTAGTGACGATGAGAGTGAGGCCCTAGTGAGGACACAGTCAGGCCCTGGTGAAGACATAGTCAGCCCCAGTGAGGATGAGAGTCAGGTCTTAGTGAGGACACTGTCAGGCCCACTGAGGACAGAGACAGGTCCCAGTGAGGACAGAATCAGTCCCAGTGAGGACAAGAGTCTGGCTGTGGTGAGGAACAGAATCAGACCCCAGTTGAGGACTAGAATCAGTATCAGTGAGGCAAAGTATCAGGCCATGTTAGGCAAAGACCAGGTCATAGAGAGGACCAGGGTAATGAAGTAGAGAGGACAAGAATCATGACACAGTGAGGGAGAGAATCAGGGCTATGTGAAGACCAGATCAGTGAGTCAAAGTGTGAGGCAAGTCAAGCAAGGGGAGCGAAGTCGGAGTGGGGTTCAGAATGGGGAGCACATGTACACCCATGGCTGATTCATGTCAGTGTATGGCAAAACCACTACAATATTGTAAAGTAATTAGCCTCCAATTAAAATGAATAAATTAAAAAAAAAAGAAAAAAAAAAGAAAAGAAAAAAAAAAGAGGAAAGGAGTCAGTCCATAGTGAGAACAGAGTGAAGCTGTGTAGAGGACCAGAGTCAGGGCCCAGTAAGGAATTGATTCAGGGCTGAGTAGCAACCACTCAGGACATAGTAAGGACAAGAATCAGGTCCTAGTGAGGAATGTTCTCTGTCTCCAGTGAGGACAAGAGTCAGGTCCTAGTGAGGCAAAGAGTGAGGTCATAGTGAGGCAAAATTTCAGGCCATAGAGGACAGAGTCAGACCTTTGTGAGGACGGGAATCTGGTGGTGGTGAGGATGAGAGTCAGGCTAAAGACAGATGATAGTCAGGCCCAGATGAGGAACAGAGTCAAGCAGTAGTCAGGACAAGAATCAGGATGTAGTGAGGACCACAGACAGTGCATGGTGAGGACGAGTGTCAGGACGTAGAGAGGAGGAGGAGAGTTTCAGGCACTAGTGAGGACGAGGGTCAGGCCAGAGAGGACAATAGTCAGGCCCTGGTGAGAAGGAGAGTTAAGTGGTAGTCAGGACCAGAATCAGGGTGCAGTGAGGACCACAGACAGTATATAGTGAGGACGAGTGTCAGGACGTAGAGAGGACCAGAGTCAGGTCACAGTAAGGCAAAGAATAGCCGTTTTGAGGCTAAGAGTCAGACTGTAGAGAGGACCACATTCAGGCTATAGTGAGAACCGGAGTCAGTCCATAATGAGGACAAGAGTCAGCATATTGTGAAAAACAGTGTCAGGGCATAGAGAGAATCAGATTGAGGTACTTGGGAGGAAAAGAATGAGAATGAGTGAGGACCAGAGACATGCTGTAGTGAATACCAGGGTCATGCCATAGTGCGAAACTTAGTCTGGCCCTGAGAGGAATGAGTAAAGTTGTAGAGAGGACCAGAGTCAGGCCATACTGAGGACCAGAGCCAGGTTCTAGAAAGGACCAGAGTAAGGGCCCAGTGAGGACCCAAGTCAGGGCCCACTGAGGCAAAGCATCAGACCGTAGTGACTGAAAGATTCAGGCTGTAGGTAGGAACAGAGTTAGGCCGTACTGAGGACCAGAGTTTGGCTATAGTGAGGACTGATTCAGGCTGTAGACAGACCAGATTCAGTCCATAGAGAGGTTCAGAGTCAAGCCATAGAGAGGACCACACTCAGAGCAGAGTGAGAACCAGGGTCAGTGCGTTTGAGGAGAAGAGTCAGTGCAGAATGAGAAGTGTGTCAGGTAATAGAGAGGAAAGAGTGAGGAAGAAGAGGGACCTAAGCTAGTTCATAGTGATGACCAGAATGGGGACATATTGAGGACCAGAGTGAGAACCAGAGTGAGGACCAATGTGAAGATATTGTGAGAACCAGAGTGAGGCCATACAGAGAAGAGAGTAAGGCCCTAGTGAGCACGTGACTCAGGCCATAGTTAGGATGAGTCAGGCTGTGGTGAGGACCAGAGTCAGGGTCAGTGAAGAAAAGCATCAGGCCATAGTGAGGCAAAGAGCCAGGTCGTAGAGAGGACTGGAGTCAGACCACAGAGAGGACCACATTCAGGGTCCAGTGAGGATCAGGGTCAATGAGTAGTGAGGACAGGTGTCAGGGCCCAGTGATGATACGAGCAAGGCTGTAGTGAGGCAAAGAATCAGGAGGCTCTTAGGCAAAATTCAGGCCATAGAAAGGACCAGAATAGGCTATAGTGAGGATGAGGGTCAGGCCCTAGTGAAGACCAGAGTCAGGCCAGGGTGACGTCCAGTGTCAGTGCCCATTCAGGAGCAGATTCAGGGACCAGTAGGACCAGATTTAGGCTGTAGAGAAGACCAGAGTCTGGGAACAGTGAGAACCACAGTCAGGGCCTTTCGGGGCCTTCCAAGTCAGGCCCCAGCAAGTCACAGAATCAGGCTGGAGAGAGGACCAGAGTCAGGTTGTAGTGAGGACCAGATTCATGTCCCAGTGAGTAACAGTGTCAGGCGTACCTGGTGTCACATGTCCAGTTGCCAGAGGGACGCCCCGTCCCAGATCCTGTACCTGTGGTCAAATGTCGTCAGTCTCCAGGATGACCACCTCCTACAACCTGTACCTGGGTCACACGCCCACAGTCTCCAGGGTGAACCCACCCTCCAGACCCTATACTTGTGTTCACACATCCACAGTATCCACAGTGATGCCCCTCCCCAGAACCATTACCTGGGCTCACAATCCATAGTCTCCAGAGTGATCCCAACACCAGACACTGTACCTTGGAGCGTATATCCAGAGTTTTCAAGGTGATCCCCCCTCCCCAGACCCTGTACCTGGGTCCACACATCCACAATCTCCAGGGTGAAACCACCTTCACAACCCTGTACCTGGGGTTGCAGGTCCACAATCTCCAGGGTGACCCCAACTCCAGACCCTGAATATGGGGTCACATTTCCATAGTTGTCAGCATGAACCCACCTCACAAACCCTATACCTGCGGTCACATGTCCATAGTCTCTAGGGTATACCCCTTCCAGACACTGTTCTTGGGGTCTCATGTTCACAGTCTCCTGGGTGACCCCACTTCCCAGACCCTGTACCTGGTGTCACATGTCCACAGTTTCCATGGTGATCACCTTCTCAAAGACCCTGTTCCTAGGTTCAAATGTCTGCAGTTTCCAGACCCTGTTCCTGGGTCACACATCCAGTCTCCAGGGTAAACCCATCCTCCAGAACCTGTACTTGGTGTCACACATACATAGTCTCCAGGGTGACACCCCTCACAGACCCTGAAACTAGGGTCACATATCCACAGTCTTCAGGGTGATCCCACCTCCCAGACCCTTCACCTGGGGTCACATCCACTATCTCAAGAGTGACAGCACCCAAGACCCTGTATCTGGGGTCACACATCCACTGTCTCCAAGGTGACACCCTCCCAAGATGTACCTGAGGTCACATGTTTCCCAGGTGCTGTACCTGCTGTCACAAAGTCCACCATCTCCAGGGTGACTCCACTCCCAGACCCTAAAGCTGAGGTTTCACCTTCAAAGTCTCCAGGGTGACAAATGTCCCAGAGGCTGCCATGGAGTCACACATTCACAGTGTCTAGTATAGCCCCATCTCACTAGAACTTGTACCTGGGCACACATGTCCACAGGATCTAGTGTAACCCCATCTGTTAGATCTTTTACCTGTGGTCAAACATCCACAGTCTCCAGGGTGACCACAGCTGCCAGGCCCTGTCCCTATGGTAACACGTCCACAATATCCACGGTGAAGCCCTCCCCTTGGGCAGCACCTGAGAACACATGTCCACAGCCTTCATAGTGACCCCCCTCCCAGACCCTGTACCTGGGGAAAAAGTCTGCAGTCTCCAGGGTGACCCCTCCCAGGCACTGTTCCTGGCATCACATGTCCAGTCTCTAGGGTGATCCCCTTCCCAAATTCTGCATCTATGGTCACATGTCCACTGTCTCCAGGGTGACCCCACCTCCCAGACCCTGCACCTGGGATCACACGTCTACAGTCTCTAGGGTGACCATCTCCCTGACCCTTCTTGGGGTCAAATATCTACATTCTCCAGAGTGATACCCTCCTAGAACCTGTACCTGGGGTCAAACATCCACAGACTCCAAGGTGACCCCTCCTCCCAGACACTGAATTTGGTGTCACACACCCACAGTCTCTAGGGTGACACCACCTCCTAGAACCTGAACCGGGGGACACACATACACAGTCTCCAGGGTGACCCTACCCAGTCGCTGCCCCTGTGGTCATATGTCCAGAGTCTCCATGGTGAAGCCCTCCCGAACCTGCACCTGGGGTCACATGTTCAGTCTCCAGGGTGATCCTGCCTCCCAGACCCTACACCTGGTCTCTCAGGTCCACAGTGTCCAGGGTGACCGCACTTCACAAGAACTTGTACCTGGAGTCACATATCTACAGTCTCTAGTTTACCCCATTTCACCAGACCTTTTGACTGTGGTCGCACGTCCAAGTCTCCAGGGTGCCCACCACTTCTAAGCACTGAACCTGGGGTCACAGGTCCACAGTTTTCAGGGTGATACAACCCAGACCCTGTAAATGGGGTCACATGTCCACTATCTTCACAGTGACCCCACACACCAGACCCTGCAACTGGAGTCACAAGTCCACAGTCTGCATGGTGACATGCTCCCAGACCCTGTACCTGGAGTCACATGTTTAGAGTTCCCAGGGTGACCCCTCCCAGGCACTGTACCTGGGGTCACACATACAAAGTATACAGGGTGATGCCCAATTCCCAGACCCTGTACCTAGGGTCACAGGTCTACAGTCTCCAGGGTACTCCCCTCCCAGACCCTGTACCTGGGGTCACATGTCCACAAGCTCCAGGGTGACCCCTTCGAAGTACCTGCACCTGGGGTCACATGTCAGGATTCTCCTTGGTGACACCATCCCAGACCATGAACCTGGGTTCAGATGTTGACAGTCTCCAGGGTGAACCCAACTCATCAAAACTTGTACCTGGGTTCACATTTCCAGTTTCCTATGTGACCCCTAACCAAACCCAGCACCTGGGTTCACAGTCCACATTCTACAGGGAGACACCCTCCAAGACCCTGTACCTGGGGTAACAGGTCCACCTGTAGGGTAACACCTCCACAATTTCAAGGGTGACCACATCTCCCAGAACCTGTACATGGGACACACTTCAACAGTATCCAAAGAGACACCACTTCCCAGACCCTGCACCTGGGTTGGCAGGTTTATAAGCTCCAAGGTATCCTCTTCCCTCACCTTGGACCTGTGGTCACATGTCCACAGTCCTCAGGCTAAACCCACCTCCCAGACCCTGCACTTGGGGTCACACGTCCTGAGTCTCCAGGTTGATCCCTCCCAACCCTGGACCTGGGGTCACATTTCCACAGTCTCTAGGGTGACACCTCCCCAGACCCTTTACCTGGGGTCACACGTCCACAGTATCCAGGCTTATTCCACACCCTCTCCTCCCAGACCCTGCACTTGTGGCCACAGGTCCACAGTATCCAGGATGACAATACCCCCCAGATTGTGTACATGGGGTCACATGTCCACATTCTCCAGGGTGACACAACCTCTCTGACTCTGTACGGGGTATCACACCCACAGTCTTCAGGATGACCATCCTCCCAGACCCTGCACCTGGATTCTCACGTCCACATTCTCCAGAGTAAACCCTTCCCAGACCCTTCACCTGGGGTCACACGTCCACGGGCTCCAGGTTGAACCTTCAGAAGTACCTGCACCTGGGGTCACATGTCCACAGTCTCCACGATGAAACCCTCCCAACCCTGCACCTGGATCATACATCCACAAACTGCAGGGTGACATTCTCCGAGACCCTGGACTGGGGTCACGTGTCTACAGTCTGAAGGGTGACCCCACCTTCCAGACCCTGCACCTGGCTCATACTTTAGCAGTCTCCAGGGTGACCACTCCTGATCCTGCACCTGGGTTCACATTTCTACAGTCCCCTTGGATGACACCTCTCCCAGGTCCTGTACCTGGGGTCACATGTGCATAGTCTCCATGGTGATCCCCCATTTCAGACCCTGTCCCTAGGGTCAAATATCTGCAGTATCCAGTGTAACTCCCCCCAGACCATAAACATGTGGTCATACCTCCGCAGTTTTCAGGATGAGCCCACCTCCAGACCCTCTACCAGGAGTCACATGTTCACAGTCTGCATGGTAATCCCAACTCCTAGGCCCTATACCTGGAGTCACAAGTCCACAGTCTCCATGGTGACCCCCTCCCAGATTATGCACCTTGGATCACACATCAGAGTCTCCAGGGAGAGCCCCCTCATCAAATTTTGCACTTTTAGTCACATGTCCACATTGACTCCACCTCACAGACTCTGCTCCTGGGGTCACATGTCCCCAGATACTACTGCATGACCCCACCTCCAACACCCAATACCTGGGGTCACACGTCTACTCTTAAGTCCCTGCACATGTCCACACTCCACGGAGTGACTCTACCTCCCAGACCCTACACCTGGGGTCACATGTCCACAGTCTCCATGGTGAACCCCTCCAAGAACCTACCCTGGGGTACATCCACAGTCTCCTGGGTAACTCCCCATCCCAGACCCTGTTCAGTTCAGTTCAGTTGCTCAGTCGTGTCCGACTCTTTGCAACCCCATGAATCGCAGCACTCAAGGCCTCTCTGTCCATCACCAACTCCCGGAGTTCACCGAGACTCACGTCCATCGAGTCACTGATGACATCCAGCCATCTCATCCTCTGTCGTCCCCTTCTCCTCCTGCCCCCAATCCCTCCCAGCATCAGAGTCTTTTCCAATGAGTCAACTCTTCGCATGAGGTGGCCAAAGTACTGGAGTTTCACCTGTAGCATCATTCCTTCCAAAGAAATCCCAGGGCTGATCTCCTTCAGAATGGACTGGTTGGATCTCCTTGCAGTCCAAGAGACTCTCAAGAGTCTTCTCCAACACCACAATTCAAAAGCATAAATTCTTTGGTGCTCAGCTTTCTTCACAGTCCAACTCTCACATCCGTACATGACCACAGGAAAAACCATAGCCTTGACTAGATGGACCTTTGTTGGCAAAGTAATGTCTCTGCTTTTCAATGCGCTGTCTAGGTTGGTCATAACTTTCCTTCCAAGGAGTAAGCGTCTTTTAATTTCATGGCTGCAGTCACCATCTGCAGTGATTTTAGAGCCCCCCAAAATAAAGTCTGACACTGTCTCCACTGTTTCCCCATCTATTTCCCATGAAGTGATGGGACCGGATGCCATGATCTTCGTTTTCTGAATGTTGAGCTTTAAGTCAACTTTTTCACTCTCCTCTTTCACTTTCATCAAGAGGCTTTTAAGTTCCTCTTCACTTTCTGCCATAAGGGTGGTGTCATCTGCATATCTGAGGTTATTGATATTTCTTCTGGCAATCTTGATTCCAGCTTATGCTTCTTCCAGCTCAGCGTTTCTCATGATGTACTCTGCATAGAAGTTAAATAAGCAGGGTGACAATATACTTGACGTACTCCTTTTTCCTATTTGGAACCAGTATGTTGTTCCATGTCCCGTTCTAACTGTTGCTGCCTGACCTGCATACAAATTTCTCAAGAGGCAGATCAGGTGGTCTGGTATTCCCATCTCTTGAAGAATTGTCCACAGTTTATTGTGATCTACACAGTCAAAGGCTTTGGCATAGTCAATAAAGCAGAAATAGATGTTTTTCTGGAACTCTCTTGCTTTTTCCATGATCCAGCAGATGTTGGCAATTTGATCTCTGCTTCCTCTGCCTTTTCTAAAACCAGCTTGAACATCAGGAAGTTCACGGTTCATGTATTGCTGAAGCCTGGCTTGGAGAATTTTGAGCATTACTTTACTAGTGTGTGAGATGAGTGCAATTGTGCGGTAGTTTGAGCTTTCTTTGGCACTGCCTTTCTTTGAGATTGGAATGAAAACTGACCTTTTCCAGGCCTGTGGCCACTGCTGAGTTTTCCAAATTTGCTGGCATATTGAGTACAGCACTTTCACAGCATCATCTTTCAGGATTTGAAATAGCTCAACTGGAATTCCATCACCTCCACTAGCTTTGTTTCTAGTGATGCTTTCTAAGGCCCACTTGACTTCACATTCCAGGATGTCTGGCTCTAGGTGAGTGATCACACCATCGTGATTATCTGGGTCGTGAAGATCTTTTTTGTACAGTTCTTCTGTGTATTCTTGCCACCTCTTCTTAATCTCTTCTGCTTCTGTTAGGTCCATACCATTTCTGTCCTTTATCGAGCCCATCTTTGCCTGAAATGTTCCCTTGATACCTCTAATTTTCTTGAAGAGATCTCTAGTCTTTCTCATTCTGTTGTTTTCCTCTATTTCTTTGCATTGATCGCTGAGGAAGGCTTTCTTATCTCTTCTTGCTATTCTTTGGAATTCTGCATTCAGATGCTTATACCTTTCCTTTTCTCCTTCACTTTTTGCTTCTCTTCTTTTCACAGCTATTTGTAAGGCCTCCTCAGACAGCCATTTTGCTTTTTGCATTTCTTTTCCATGGGGATGGTCTTGATCCCTGTCTCCTGTACAGTGTCACGAACCTCCCTGTACCTGGGATCAAACTTCCAGTCTCCAAGCTGACCCCCTCTACACATCCTGTATTTTGGTCATATGTCCAATATCTCCAGGGTGACCCACCTCCCAGACCCTGCACCTACAGTCACATGTCCACAGTCTCCATGGTGAAACCCTCCCGACCCTGCACCTGGGTTGCATGTCCACAAGCTCCAGGGTGACACCCTCCCAGACCCTGGACAGGGGTCACATGTCTAGAGTCTGAAGGGTGACCCCACCTCCCAACCCCGTACCTGCAGTCTCCTTAAACAGTCTTAAACAGTCTCCAGGGTGACTGCTCCTGATCCTGCAGTTGAGGTCACATTTCTACAGTCCCCTGGGTGATACCTCTCCCAGGTCCTGTACCTGGGGTCACATGTGCATAGTCTCCATGGTGAACCCTTTGAAGATCCTGTCGTTGGGGTCAAATATCTGCAATATTCAGGGCAACCCCCCCAGACCATAAACATGGGGTCACACCTCCAGTTTCCAGGATGAGCCCACCTCCAGACCCTGTATCAGGGTCACATGTCCACAATCCAGAATAACCCCACCTCCCAGGCCATATACCTGGAGTCATCCACAGTCTCCATGGTGACCTCCTCCCAGCCCATGCACCTGGGATCACATGTCCATAGTCTTAAGGTGACCCCACCTCTGAGTCCCTACACCTGGAGTCACATGTCCACAATCCCCAGGGTTTACCCCTCCCAGATCCTGTACCTGGAGTTACATGTCCACAGTCTCCATGGTGACTGCCTCACAGACCCTGCACATTGGTAACATGTCCAGAATCTACAAGGTGACAAACCACCCTAGACACTTTACCTGGGGTCACACATCAACAGTCACCTGGATAAGTCTACCTCCAGACCTGTATCTGGAGTCACATGACCACAGTTTGCAGGGTGACACACCTCCCTGACCTGGCACCTAGGATCGCACATCCATGGTCTACAAGGTGACTTTCCCACACCATGCACCTGGGGTAACCTGTCAGCAATCCCAAGAGTGATCCCACTTCCCAAACCCTGCACCTGGGCTCACAAGTCCACAGTCTCCAGGGTGAACCCCTCCTAAACCCTATACCTGGGGTTACATGTCTAGAGTCTCCATGGTGACACTCCCTCCCAGACTTGGAACCTGGGGTCACACATCCACAGTCTTCAGGGAGAGGACTCCCAAACACAGCACCTGGGTTCCCATATCCAAAATCTCCTATGTGACCCACCATCAAATTCTGCATTTGGGTTCACATGTCCACAGTTTCCCAGGACACACTCCCAGACCCTGTACGTGAAGTCACATGTCTTCAGTCCTCAGGGTGACCTCTCCCAGGCATTGTATTTGGGGTCACATGTCCACAGTCTCTACATTGACCATACTTCCAGACCCTGTACTTGGGGTCACATGTCCACAGTTCCCAAATGACCCTTATCCACTGTCTCCAGGGAGACAACACCTCACAGACCATGCACCTGGGGTCACACGTTCACAGTTTCCAGGGTGACCCCTTCCTCAACCTGCACCTGGGGTAACATGTCCAGAGTCTTCAGGCTGACACACTACCCTAGCCCCTGTACCTGGGGTCACATGGCCACAGTCACCATGGTGAACCCCCTCGCAGACCCTGTACCCGAGGTCACATCTCCACCATCTCCATGGTGACCCCCTTTCCAGACCATGTACATGGGGTCTCATATCCAGTCTCCAGCCTGATTCCACCTCCCAGACTCTATCAGTTCAGTTCAGTTCAGTCACTCAGTCTTTGCGACCCCATGAATCGCAGCACGCCAGGCCTCCCTGCCCATCACCAACTCCTGGAGTTCACTCAGACTCAGGTCCATCGAGTCAGTGATGACATCCAGCCATCTCATCCTCTGTCGTCCCCTTCTCCTCCTGCCCCCAATCCCTCCCAGCATCAGAGTCTTTTCCAATGAGTCAACTCTTCGCATGAGGTGGCCAAAGTACTGGAGTTTCAGCTTTAGCATCATTCCTTCCAAAGAGATCCCAGACTCTATACCAGGGTTCAAAACTCCACAGTCTCCAGTATGACCCCACCTCCCAGACACTGTACCTGGGGTCACACATCTGCAGTTTCCAGGATAACTCTCCTCTCTGGCCCTGCAACTGGGGTCACATGTCCACAGTCAGCAGGGTGCCCCCACATCAGCAAATCCTGCACCTGGGGTCACATGTCATTCTCCAGGGAGAACCCTCTCACCAGACCCTGCACCTGGGGTCACATATCCACAGTCTCCAGGGTGACCCCACCTCTCAGACCCTTCATCTAGGGTCACAGGTCCACAGGTTCCAGGGTGAACCCTTCGAAATACCTGCACCTGGGTCACATGTCCAGAGTCTCCCGGGTGACACCTCACTATGGCCTGGGGTCACATTTCTAGTTTCCAGAGTAACCTCCCCTCCCAGACCCTGCACCTGAGGTCACACCTCCAGGATCTCTGGGGTGACAAACCTCTGCTCCCAGACCCTGCACCTGGGGTCCCATCACCACAGCCTCCAGGGTGAGTGCACCTCAGCAGTACTTGTACTTTGGGTCACATGTCCACAGTCTCTAGGGTGACCCCACCTCATCAGAACTTTTACCTGTGGTCACATCTCCACAGTCTCCAAAGTGACCACCACTCCCAGATGGTGAATGTCTGGTCACATGTCCATAGTCTCCAGGGTGAGACCATCCAGGACACTGAACCTGTGGTCACACATCCACAGACTTCAGGGTGACCCCACAACTACAGTCCGAGCACCTGGGATCACACATCCACAGTCTCCAGGGTAACCTTCCCTCAAAGACACTACACCTGGGGTTACATTTCCAGTCTCTACTGTTACCATCCTCCCAGACCCTGTACCAGGGGTCACATGTCCACAGTCTCCAGGGTGACACCACCCAGGACACTGAACCTGTGGTCACATGTCCACAGACTTCAATGTGATCCCACAACTACTGTTTGAGCACCTGGGATCACATATCCACAGCCTCCAGGATAACCTTCCCTCACAGACACCACACCTGGGGTCAAATTTCTAGTCTCTACTGTGACCATGCTCCCAGACCCTGTACATGGGGTTACATGTCCACAATCTCCAGGGTGACAATCCTCCCCACATCCTGTCTGTGGAGTGACACATCCACATTCTCCAAGCTGACCCAACCTCCCTGACCCTGTACTGGGGTATTACAACCACTCTCTCTAGGGTGACCAAAACTCCCAGACCCTGTACCTGTATTCTAACATCCACAGTCACCAGGGTAAATCCCTCCCAGACCCTTCATCTGAGGTAACATGTCCACATTCTCCAGGGTGACCCTGTCTCCGAGACCCTTTACCTGGGGTCACATGTCCACTGTCTCCAGGGAGACCAAACCTTGCAGACCATGCACCTGAGTTCACATGTTCATAGTCTTCAGTATGACCCCCTCCCGAACCTGCACCTTGGGTAATATTTCCACTGTCTTTAGGGTGACACACATCCCCAGACACTGTTCCTGGAATCACATGTCCAGAATCTCCAGGTTGACTTCCTTCCAGATCCTGCACCTTGGGTAACATGTCCAGAGTCTCCAGGCTGACACCCCAGCCCAGACCCTGTACCTGGGGTCACATGGCCACAGTCTCCAGGGTGAACCCCCTCACAGACTGTGTACCTGAGGTCACATGTCCACCATATCCAGGGTGACCCCCTTCCAAAACCATGAACATAGGGTCACATGTCCCATCTCCAGCATGGACCCACCTCCCAAAACCTGTACAAGGTTTCAAAACTCCAGTCTCCACGGTGATCCCACACACCAAACCCTGCAACTGGGGTCACGTGTCAACAGTCTCCAGGGTGATCCCTCTTCCCCGACCCTATAGCTTGTGTCACACGTCCACAGTCTCCAGGGAGAGCCCTTTCCCAAGACCCTGCACCTGGGGTCATATGTTCACAGTCTCCAGTGTCCCCACCTCCCAGACCCTTCATCTGGCATCACACGTCCACAGGCTCTAGTGTGACCCCTTTGAAATGCCTGCACCTAGGTAGCATGTCTAGAGTATCCTTGGTGACTCCCCTCCAAGACTCTGTATCTGGGGTCACATTTTCAGTTTCAAGGGTAATCTCACTCCCAGACCCTGCACATGGGGTCACACCTCCAGAGTCTCCAGTGTGACCGCACCTCACCAGAACTTGTACCTTGGGTCACATGTCCACAGTCTACGGTGACCCCACCTCATCAGAACTTTTACCTGTGGTCACACCTCCACAGTCTCCAGGGTGACCACCATTCCCAGACTCTTAACATCTGGTCACATGTCCGCAGTCTCCAGGGTTACACCATCAAAGAGGCTGAACCTGTGGTTACATGTCCACAGCTTTCAGGGTGAGCCCACAACACTGGTCCGAGCTCCTGGGATCACATGTCCAAAGCTTCCAGGGTAACCTCCTGCTCAGTCACTACACATGGGGTCATATGTGCACTGTTTCTGGGATGACACCCTCCCAGACCCTGTACCTGAGGTCACATGTCTTCAGTTCCCAGGGTGACTCCTCCTAGGCACTGTATTTGGGGTCACATGTCCACAGTCTCTACTGTGACCATCCTCCCAGACATTGTACGTCGGGTCACATATCCACAGTTTCCATCATGATGCCCTTTCCCAGACCCTGTACCTGGGTCACACGTCCACATTCTCCAGGGTGACTCCCTTCCTAGACCCTATGCTGCTGCTGCTAAGTCACTTCAGTCATGTCCGACTCTGTGCGACCCCATAGATGGCAGCCTACCAGGCTCCTCCATCCATGGGATTTTCCAGGCAAGAGTACTGGAGTGGGTTGCCATTGCCTTCTCCATCCAGACCCTATACCTGGGGTCAAATTTCTGCAGTCTCCAAAGTGACACCCACCCAGACACTGTACCTGGGTTCTCACATCCATGGCCCAGGGTAAACCCCTCCCAGACCCTGAACCTGACATAACATGTCCACAGTCTCCAGGGTGACCCCACCCACCAGACCTTGAACCTGAGATCACATGTCCATCATCTCAAGGGTAACCCCAACTCCTAGACCCAATACCTGGAGTTGCAAGACCACAATCTCCTTGATGATCCCCCCTCAGATCATTCATCTTGGACCACACATGCACGGTCTCCAGGGAGAGCCCCCTCCCCAAATGCTGCACTTTGAGTTACACGTCCTCAGTCCCCAGGGTGACCCCACCTCTCAGACCCTGCACTTGTGGTCACATACATAGTTTCCAGGGTTACCCTGCCTCCAAGACCCAGTACTGGGTTCACACATCCTCAGTCTCCAGGGTGATCCCCTCTCAGACCCTGCATCTAGTGTCACATGTCCACAGTCTTCAGGGTGACACCCTTCCAAATGCTGCATCTGGGGTCACACATCCACAGTCCCCAGAATGACAACCCTCCCCAGACCCTGCACTTGGGTCATATGGCCACAGTCTCCATTGTGACCCCCCTCCCAGATCCTATACCTGATGTCAAATGTCTGCAATATCCATGATGACCCCCTCCCAGACCATATACATGGGTCATACATCCACAGTGTCCAGAGTCAGCCTCTTCCCCAGACACTGCACTTTGGGTCACATGTCCACAGTCCCCAGGGTGACCCCACCACTGAGACCCTGTACCTGAGGTCCCAAATCCAGTGTCCAGGGTTACCCCAGCTCTCAGACCCAGCACCTGGGTTTTCACATCCACAGTCTCAAGGTGACTCCTCATCCAGATCCTACACCTGTGGTCACATGTACATAGTCTCCAGGGTTACCCCCTCCCAGGCCATATACATATTGTCACAAATCCACAGTCTCCAGGGTCAGCCTCTTCCTCAGACACTGAACTTTAGGTCACATATTCACAGTCCTGGAAATGAACCCATCTCCCAGAACCTGTACTGGGGGACACGTGTACACAGTCTCCTGGGAGACCCCACTTCACAAACCCTGTATCTGGAGTCACATGTCCAAAGTCTCTAGGGTGCCCCACCTCCTAGACCCTGGGGTCACATGTCCACAGTATCCAGGGTGACCCCCTCTTGACCCTGGACCTTGGGTCACATTTCTACAGTGTCTATTGGTGACACCCCTCTGCAGACACTGTACCTCTGGTCACACGTCCACAGTGTCCAGACTGATCCCACCCCCCACAGACTGAACAACTAGGATCACATATCCACAGTCGAGGGTAACCCCACCTCCCAGATCCTATACCTGAAGTTGCACGTCCATAGTCTTCATGGTGACTCCCTCCTAGACCATGTACCTGGGTTCACATGACCACCATTTCCAGTGTGATCCCCTCCCGACCCTGGGGTCGTATTTCCACAGTATTTAGGGTGACACTTCTCCCCAGACCCTGTACCTGGGGTCACACTGGCACAGTCTCTGCGTGACTCCACACCCCAGACCCTGCATCTGGGGTCACATGTTCCATTTGAGTCACTGCAGAGGAATCAGGCCTTATCTCAAGTTGAGGGGGAACTCAGTGTTTTGATTTGTGGTGGGAAATTTGGGGTTTCTCTTGAGTTGCGATGGGGATCTCAGGATTCCTCTTGAGTGGCAACAAGGGAGTCAGGACTCCTCTCGAGTTAAGGTGGGGAACTTGTGTTTCCTCTCGAGTTGCAGCAGGGGAGTCGGGCCTCCTCGAGTTGCAGCAGAAACTAGGGGTTCCTCTCTAGTTGTTGCTGGAAACTAGGGGTTTCCTCTAGCATTGCCAGAGGGGACTCAGAGTTCATCTTGAAGTGCAGCAGGAAATCAGTATTCCTCTGGATTTGCAGCATGGGATGCAGGATTCCCCTGGAGTTGTGTCAGGGAACTAAAGGTTCTTCTTGTGTTTGGTTGGTACTCAGAGCTCCTCTTGACTTGTGGTGGGGCCTCCTGTCGAGTTCCTTTGGGGTGACTCATCTCTAGTAGGGATGTGCAGGGTGGCTCCTGTCTTGTTGCGATGACTGGCAGCTGCTCACTAGTTTTGGCAAGGAGCTACTCTCTCCTTGTGGTCGGGGTCCACTCTGTAGTTGCGGGGGTTTCGAGTCTCTCTAGTGGTGATGTGCAAGCTCCTCTCTCCTTGTGGTGTGAGGTTTGGCTGTATTAGCAGAAGAGGTGCTCCTCTCTGCATGTGATGTCCAGCGGGCTCCTCTCAAGTTGTGGTGGAAGGCTCCTCTCGAGGGGTGGGGCTGTGTCCTCTCTGGTTGGGGTGTGTGTGTCTCCACAGGGGAGGTCCTCTCTGCTTTTGGTGCAAGGGGTCCCTCACTTCTATTCATAGGATTGCTGCTCTCTAGTTGTGAGGGCCTCCACTAGACTTCCTTCAGGGAGCCTGTCTCCATTGGAGGCAGAAGGTCTTCTCTCTAGGTGTGATATCCTGGGGGACAGCACTCTAGTTGTGCCTGGGGCATCTGCTTCAGTTTTGGCCAGGGAGCCTGTCTGTCATTTGGTGCAGTGACCCCTTTTCTTGTTACAGCCTAGGGATCCTGTGAAATTGCAGCGGGGAACTCATGGTGACTTTTGAGATGCAGCATGTGACTCAGGGTTCCTTTAAAGTTGTGTTGGAGACTCCTCTGGAGCTGCAGTGGGGCAGATCCTCTCTAGTAGCGATGTGCAAGCTGGTCCCCGTCTTAGTGCAATGTGCAGGAGGCTACTCTCTAGATGAGGCATGGGCTCCACTCTCATTGCAGTGGGTGTCTGCTCTTTAGTTGCTGTGGGTTGGCTTATCTCTAGTTGTCATTTGCAGCCACCTCTCTAGTTGTGGCAGGGGGGCTTCTTTTAGTTGTGGTAGTGTGATGGTGCGGCTCCTCTCTAGTAGCAATGTTCAGGGTGGCTTTTATTTAGTTGCAATGTGCAATGTTCAGGGTGGCTTTTGTTTAGTTGCAATGTGTGGGTGGCTAAACAACCCGTGGCAAGGTGCTCCTCTCAAGTTGGTGTGGGGGGTAAACTCTTACTTGTGTTGTATGAGCTCCTCTATAGTTGTGCAGTATCCCCTCAAGTTTTTTAGGGGACTCTTCTCTAGTTACGGTGTGTGACTGGCACCTCTAGAGTTGCAGTGGAGTGTTCCCCTCGGATTGTGGAGGGGATTTCCTCTCTGGTAGCAGTGTGCACAGGCACTCTTTCCAGATGCAATATGTGCAAGCCTGCTCTCTAATTTTGGCATGGCCCCTCCTCTTTAGTTGTGGCACGGGGCTTCCTCTCTAGCTGTGGAAGGAGGCTTCTGTGTAATGGCATTGTGTGGGAATGCTCCTCTCAAGTGGCGATGTTCAAGGGGCTGCTCTCTAGTTGTGCCGAGGTTACTCTTCTCTGATGGTGGTAGGGGGATCTATTCGACTAGTACAGGGGGTGCGTCTCTATTTGGGGTTGGAGGGGACCCTCTCGAGGTGCAATGTCCAGGGTCTCCTCCCAAGTTGTGGTGGGGGGGACACTCTCCAGTATTGTCGGGTGGGCTCCTCTCTCGTTGTGGCCATGGGCTTCTCTCGAGTTGTGGCATACACCTCCTCTCAAGTTCAGGAGGGGACTTGTGGCTCCATTCTAGTTGCCATGGTGCCTCCTCTGGGGGTTCTCTGTGGGGAGGGTGTTCTCTCTACTTGTGGCATTTGGGTCTCCTCACTAGTTTTCATGGCTCAACTTTAGTTGTGAGAATCTCATCTCATGTTACTTCAGGGGTCTCGTCTCTATTTGTGGCAGAGAGTCGTCTCTCTAGGCGCAATGTGCCAGAGGGCACCTCTAGTTTTGGCAGGGGAATCCTCTCCAGTTCTGTTGGGTGGCTCCTCTGCTTTTCGCCGGGGGCTCTTTCTTTGTAACAGCATAGGGCATTTGTCGAGTTGTGGTTGGGGACTCAGGGTTCCTCTCGAGTTGGGACGGGTGATTTAGTGTTCCTTTAAAGTTTTGATCGGGCCTCCTCTTGAGCTGCGTGGGGCTGCTCCTTTCTAGTAGAGATTAGCAGGGTGGCTCCTGTCTGGTTGTCATGTGTGGCAGGCTACTGTATAGTTACGGCTGGGACTCCACTCTTGTTGCAGTTGGGTCAACTAACGTTTCTGTTTCAGCTCCTCTCTAATTTTGGATTGCGGACTCCTCTCTAGTTGTGTGTGGGGGCCCTCCTCTTTAGTTGTGGTATGGGCCTTCCTCTCTTGTTGCAGTTGAGTGCTCCTCTTGTTTGTGGTGGGGTAGGCTCCTCTTGGGAATCCTCTGGAGTTGCATCAGGGGGCTTTGGTTCATCTCGAGTTGTGATGGGGAACTCGGGATTCCACTGAAGTTGCTGCAGAGAATCGGGCCTCCTCTTCAGTTGAGGCAGGGAACTCGGGGTTCCTAATGAGTTGCAGTGTGGAACTTGGGGTTCCTCTCGAGTTGCAACAGGGGAGTCAGGGCTCCTTTGGAGTTGCAAGGGGGAACTTAGGGTTCCGCTTGGTTTATGGTGGGAAACTCAGGGGTCCTCTCGAGTTGCAACAGTGGACTAAGAGCTCCTCTCGAGTTTTTGCAGCAGGAACTCAGTGTTCCTCTTGCGTGTAACGTTGCGTGTTCCACTTGAGCCATGGCAGGGAACTCAGGATTCCTCTCATGTTTGGGTGGTACTCAGGGTTCTTCTCAACTTGTGGTGGGGCCTTCTCTTGAGTTGTATTGGGGTGACTCGTCTCTAGCAGGGGTGTTCAGGGTGGTTCCCATGTTGTTGCAATGTGTGGGTGGCTACTCACTAGTTTTGGCAAGGGACTACTCTCTCTTTGTGGTCAGGGTCAACTCTGTAGTTGTGGTGGGTTCGATTCTTTCTAGTTGTGGTGTGCAAGCTCCTCTCTAGCTGTGGTGTGAGGTTCATCTCTATTAGCAGCAGAAGGGCCCATCTCATGTGTGATGTTCAGCTGGCTCCTCTCGAGTTGTGGTGGAGGGCTCCTCTCAAATTGCGTGGCTGTGTCCTCTCTGACTGGGGTGTGGGTGGCTCCTTGGGAGATGTCCTCTCTACTTTTGGCACTAGGGGTTCCTCACTAATATTAGTGGGGTTGTTTCTGTCGAGTTGTGAGGGACTCCACTCGACTTACTTTAGGGAGCTTGTCTCTATTTGCGGCAGAAGGGCATCTCTCTAGGTGTGATATCCTGGGGACTCCTATCTAGTTGTGCTGGGGGAATCCACTTCAGTTTCGGCCGGGGAGCCCCTCCGTTATTTTGGCCTGTTGCCCCTTTTCTTATTGCAGCTTAGGGCTCCTGTCAAATTGTAGCAGGGAACCCAGAGTGCCTCTTGAGTTGCAGCAGGTGACTTGGAGTTCCTTTAGAGTTGTGGTGGAGCCTCCTCTTGAGTGGCAGTGGGGCAGATAATCTCTAGTAGTGATGTTCTTGGAGAAGGCAATGGCACCGCACTCCTGCACTCTTGCCTGGAAAATCCCATGGATGGAAGAGCCTGGTAGGCTGCAGTCCATGGGGTCGCAAAGAGTCAGACATGACTGAGCGACTTCACTTTCACTTTTCACTTTCATGCATTGAAGAAGGAAATGGCAACCCACTCCAGTGTTCTTGCCTGGAGAATCCCAGGGATGGCAGAGCCTGGTGGGCTGCCGTCTATGGGGTCGCACAGAGTCCGACACTACTGAAGTGACTTAGCAGCAGCAGCAGTGATGTGCTGGCTGGCCCCTAAGTGCAATGTGCTGGAGGGTACTCTCTAGTTGTGGCATGGGGCTCCACTCTAGTTGCAGTGAGAGTCCACTCTTTATTTGTGGTGGGTCGGCTCCTCTCTAGCTGTCGTTTGCAGACTCCTT
The DNA here is from genome assembly GCF_032452875.1 of Bos javanicus. Classification (NCBI taxonomy): domain Eukaryota; kingdom Metazoa; phylum Chordata; class Mammalia; order Artiodactyla; family Bovidae; genus Bos; species Bos javanicus. The sequence continues at coordinate 646,873 of NC_083896.1, read as the reverse complement.
TCTAGTTTTGGCAGGGAGGCTCCTTCTTGTGGTAGCTTTGCTCTTCTCTAGCTGCAGTAGAATGTTCTTCTCAAATTGTGATTGTGATGACTCCTCTCTGGTTTTGTTGAGAAGGGACACTTTTTCTAGTTGTGATGTGCAGGAGGCTACCCTCTTGTGGCAGTGGGAGTTCTTTTTAGTTGTAGCATGGTGGGCTCCTCTCTACAGTGGCAGGTGGCTTCTGTCTAATTGTGTGGGTGTTCTCCTCTCTAATGGGTATGTTCAGGGGGCGGGGAGCTTAACTCTAATTGCAGCAGGGGTCTCCTCTCTAGTTGTGGTGTTGGCCTCCTCTTTCATTATGATCGGTGTGGGAGTTCCACTCTAGTTTGATGTGGATGGTCACTTTTCTCTGATTGTGATGTGGGCTCCTATCTACCTGTAGCAGGTGTGCCCACTCTAGTTGTGGCAGGGGTTCTCCACTCTAGATGTGATGTACAGGAGGGGTTGGGCACCTCTCTAGTTACAGCCTTGTGCTCCTCACTACTTGTGCCCGAGAGCCAACTATCTAGTTGTGGCATGTATTCAACTCTCTAGTTTTGGTGTTTGGGCTTCTCTCAAGTTGTGTTGTGCCGGAGTGCTCCTCCCTAGTTGTGCTGTGCCTGGGGAAGTCCTCTCTAGTTGTGGAGTGGGAACTCCTGTCTTGTTGCATCATGTTTTGTGGCTCTTCTCTAGGTGCAGTTTTCTGGCTCATCTCTACTTATGGTTTGAGGGGCTACTCTCTAGGAGTGGTGTGAAGCCTCCTCTCTCGATGTGGTGTACAAGATTGCTCCACTCTAGGGGCAGGGTGCAGGGCCTCCTTTCTTAATGCAGTCTGGTTGGGCTCCTTTCTTGTTGAAGTGTGGGGGTTCCTCTCTAGTTGTGGTGAGGGACTCCTCTTGAGTTACACCGGGGGACTTGGTGCTCCTCTCGAGTTGAGGTGGGGCCTCCACTCGAGTTTTGGTGGGATGTATCCTCTCTAGTAGCAATGTGTAGGGTGGCTTCTGTTTAGTTGTGATGTGTGGGTGGCTAAACTCCCTGCAGCATGGGGTACTCTAGTTGATGTTGGGGGTCAACTCTTAGTTGTGTTGGGTGGGCTCTTCTCTAGTTGTGGTGTTCAGGCTCCTCTTAAGTTTTGTTAGGGGTGCTTTTCTCTAGTTAAGGTATGTGTGGGGCACCTCTAGTGTTGCAATGCACTGTTCTCTGAATTGTTGAGGGGGTTTCATCTCTGGTAGCGATGTGCACAGGCAATCTTTCCAGGTGCGATATGTGCGAGCCTACTCTTGAATTTTGGCATGGACCTTGCTCTTTAGTTGTGGCATGGGAGCCTCCTCTCTAGTTGTGCAAGGAGGATTCTGTGTAATTTTAATGTGCAGGAATGCTACTCTCAAGTGGCGATGTTCAAGGGGCTGCTCTCTAGGTGTGGCGAGGTTACTCCTCTCTGACAGTGGTGGGGGGATCTACTCGACTTGCAGCATGGCACTCATCTCTATTTGCTTTGGAGGGGACCCTCTGTAGGTGCGATGTCTGGGTTCTCCGCTCCAATTGGAGTAGTGGGACTCTCTGGTTCTTGCCGGTGGGCTCCTCTCTTGTGGCCGTGGGCTTCTCTTGAGTTTTGGCATAGGCCTCCTCTCAAGTTCCTGAGGGGACTCAGGAACTTCCCTAGTAATGGTGTCACCTCCTCTGGGAGTTCTCTGTGGGGAGGCTATTCTCTCTACTTGTGGCACTGGGGGCTCCTCACTAGTTTTCATGGGGTTGCTCCACTCCAGTTGTTAGAGGCTTGTTTTGAATTACTTCAGTGGCCTTGTCTCTATTTGCAGCAGAGGGCCTCCTCTCTCAGCACAATGTGCTGTAGGGCTCCTCTCTAGTTTGGGCAGGGGAATCCTCTCCAGTTATGGTGTGGCACTCCTCTGTTTGTTGCTGGGGCTCCTTCCTTGTGATGGCACAGGGCTCCTGTTGAGTTGTGGTGGGGGACTTGGGGTTCCTCTTGGATTGGGACAGGTGACTTGGGTTCCTTTAGAGTTTTGGTGGGGCCTCTTCTCGAGCTGTGTGGGTCAGCTCCTCTCTAGCAGAGATTAGCAGGCTGGCTCCTGTCTAGTTGTGATGTGTGGAAGGCTACTGTATTTTTATTGCAAGGGACCCCCTAAATCTGTTCGAGCATCTACCCCAAAACCGGAATCTGTCTGTCTTACTATTTATTGCCTTTCACCAACTCTTCATTAACAGGGGGCTATCCCTGACCACCTTTCTCTTGAAAAAGTCAACTTTGGGCTTTAGTTAACAAGTCTCCTGGGCATAAAAGGAATATTTCTATTTTAACCCCTCTGTTGGCATTCTAGCTTGCCTGACAGGTTTATACATAGTCTTGCAATTAACACACATGATTGTTCACAACTCCCCAACCTTGAAAGGCATGGGAAGCCAAAACATTCTAAAAGTCCTAATGAGCATAGAGTCCTTTAAGGGATGAAAAATTATTAGACTAGATAGTACTGGTAGAGGGCTTCATTATTGGGCCAATGCTTGCTGCCAAGTTCCCATATCCCTTATCCATTGTGCACCTGGGAGTGCATTCATTAACATAGTTGGAATGTAAGAAAAACAAATAGCAGCCTTGGAATTAACCACATCAGACCTTTGAGCTAATTGGTTTTTTCTTTGTTATGACCCATTGCACCTTTGCTCCGTGAGAATGTAACTCTGTTTAGCACCTTCTGAGGCTGACATAGATTAGAAATATAAAGAAAAAACACTTCAAGGGAAAATAAGTTTTCTGGTTGAGCAGCCTTTATCAAAAAAGGGTCATAGAATGTCCACAGGCCTCCAAGGCCAGAAGATATTGTACACAACACTGTTTGTGCGAAAGGTATGCAGAAAAAATCCTGGTTTTGATAAAGACAAAACAGATGTAATGTTTGGGCTGACTCTGTATGACTTTACATCTTTCATTTCTCTCTAGGTACAAGTCAAGGTATAAAAGTTCCTTTTGAAAATAAAGTTATGGGCCTCGCTCACCAAAGCTTGATCCCCCCGTGTCATTCTTTTTTTCCTTTTCCCTCTTTTCTCTCTCTGTTTTTCTTTCAGGATGACTGCTTGGAACACAAGAGCTTTATTGGCTTTCTGTGTTAATCAAGGAAGATCAAGCCTCTTTCTCTTCTCTTTATTTTTTCTCCTTTAATCTCTTATCGTTCGGCCCTGCACTATCAGGTTTCAATCCATTATAAGACCCGTGTCATCTCTCTCTCGCCGATGCCGTCTTTCCTGAGGGTACCCTAGGATCCTGCTGAAGCTGGACCCTGGCACACACCCTTGCACATCTTTGATCACCCTTGCTCAGAATCATATGATCTCACATGCTCTTGCACGCTGTCACACATCCTTGCACACCCTTGCACGATCCCACACAAACTTGCATGCCTTTGCAGGTCCTTGCATGCCCTTGCATCCTCTCGAATGGCCTCTCATGTCCTCGCACACACTTGCATGCCCTCTAATGCTCTCATATGGCCTCACATGTCCTCACACACCCTTGCGCACCATCACAAGTCCTTGCACACCTTTGCAAGTCCTTGCATGTTCTCCCACATCCTCGCACACCCTCCCATGCCCTTGCACATCTTCACACGCCCTCACATGTCCTTGAAAACTCCCGCATGTTCTTGCATGACCCTGCACACACTCACACATCCTTGCATGGCATCGCACCCCATCGTACGTCCTCACATGAACTCGAACATCTTTGCACGTCCTGGCACACCCCCACACATTCTTGCAAGTCTTTGCATGCCCTCACAAACTCTAGCATGCCCTCACATGCCCTCGGACACTATCAGATGAATTCGTATGCCCTCACACACTCTCACATGTTCTCAGACGAACTGGCACACCGTTGCACGTCCTCGTACAACCTCACATGACCTTACACTTCCTCACACAAACTCACTCGCCCTTGCACGTCCTTGAACGCTCTTGCATGCTCTCATACAGCCTCGCACATCCTTACATACCCTCACATGCCCTCAAACACCCTCGCACACCCTTCAGTGCTCTCATATGGCCTCACATCATCACACATCCTTACAAGCCCTTGCACACCCTTGCACGACCTTGTACGTCTTCACAGGCCCTTGCATGTTCTCTCACACTCTCACACACCCTTGCATGCCCTCGCATATCCTCACACACTGTTGCATTTCCTTGTTCAGGCTCACACATCCTCACATGTCCTCGCATGCCCTCCCACCCTCTCGCACGTCCTCTCCCATCCTCACACACCCTCACACCGTCTCATATGCCCTCATGTGCTCTTGCACACTCTTGCAAGTCTTTGCACTCCCTTGCAAGCTCTCACATACTCTCACATGACCTCAAATGCCCTTGTATGCTTGTGCAAGCCCTCGCACACCATCACATGTGCTTGCCCCTCGTTGCATGCTCTCATGCCCTTGCTTGCTTTCCCACCTCCTTGCATGCCCTGACAAGGTATTGCACAGCATCACACTACCTGACATGCTCTTGCACACTCTTGTACATCCTCACATTTCTCACATGCACTTGTACACACTTGCAAGCCTTCTCATGCCCTTGCACGCCCTCACTCACCCTTGCACACCCTAGCACAACCTCGCCCATGCTGGCACATTCTTCCACACCCTTGCATGTCCATGCATGCTCTCACATGTCCTTGCACACCATCGCATGACCTCACATGCTCTTGCACATCTTCACATGCCCTGGCATGACCTCACATGCTCTTGCATGCTCTCTCATGTCCTCACATGCTCTTGCATTCCCTCACATGCTCTTGCATTCACTAGCATGCCCTCTCACACAGTTGTATGTTATTGCACATCCTCACATGTCCTCACATGATCTCACATGTCCTTGCATGCTCTCACATGTTCTGGTACATCCTCACATGCAATTGCACACCCTCACACACCCACACACGCTCTTCCATGCCCTTGAACACCCTCACACATCCTTGCATGCTTTTACACATTCTCACATGACCTCACACACCCTCACACGCCCTTGCCCCTTCTCACATACCATCGCATTATACCATACCATACCATCTAACATACCATACCATGCCTCTCATGCCTTTGCACAAACTTTCACATCCTCGCATGCTCTCACATGTCCTTCCAGGCTTTCACACCCTCACACACCTTCCCACCTCCTTGCATGCCCTGACATGGTATTGCACACCCCCGCATGACCTGACATATTCTCTCATATTCTCACATATCCTTGCATGCAATTGCACACCCTAGCACATCCTCACAAGCTCTCACACACTCTCGCACACCCTTGATTGCCCTCCCACACCCTCCCATGTCCTCACACGCCCTTACACACTCTTGCACACCCTTACAAGTCCTCGTATATCCTCACATGCTCTTGCACATTGTTGCCTGCTTTCTCATGCCTGTGAACACTCTTGCACATTTTTACACATCCTCACATATCCTCACACACTCTTGCATGTTCTTGCATGTCCTCAAACACCCTCGCCCACCTTTGCCTGCACTCGCATGTCCTTGCACGCTCTTACACTCCCTCGTATGGGCTCCCATGTTCTCACACGCCCTTGCATGTCCTCACATGCTCTCACACATCCTTACACGCCCTCACATGCCCTCACATGCTCTCACACATCCTCGAATATGCTCACATGCTCTCACACACTCTCACACATCCTAGAACGCTCTCAAACACCCTCGCACGCACTCGTCTGCTCTTGCATGCTATTGCATGGCCTTGCACAGCCTTGCATGTCTTCACACACCCACACAAATCCTCGCATGCCTTCTCACGCCCTCACAGGGCCTCACACACTCTCACACTCCCTCGTATAGCCTAACACGTCCTCACATGCCCTTGCAGGTCCTTGCATGCTCTCTCTTTTCCTCCTACACTCTTGCACACCCTCGCCTGCTATTGCATGACCCCGCATGCCCTTGAACATGCTCGCATACCCTTGCACACTCTTGCACATCCTCGCACACCCTGGCACACCATCACACACCATTGCACTCTCTTGAATGTCCTCCCATGCCCTTGAACACTCTTGCATGGACTTGCATGCTCTTTATGCTCTCACACATGCTCACCTGCTCTCTCATATTCTCACACACACTCAGACACCCTTGCAGGGGGTTGCACATCCTCACACTCCCTTGCACACCCTCATAAGCCCTCACACACCCTCGCACACTCTTGAACACCCTTTCACAGCCTCGCACATCCTCTCATGCCCTCATATGCCCTCAAATGGTCTCGTGCTCACACGCATATCCCTCACAGCCACACACCTCCTCGCATGCACTTGCATACCCTAGCACATCCTCCCACGACCTAACATGTCCCCAAATGCCCTCTCACACCCCTTCATGCCCTTGTGCTTTCTCACACATTGTCAAATGCTCTCGCATGTCCTCACACACCCTCACATGCCCTTGCATACCCTCGCACCACTCCCACTCCCTTGCACATCCTCATACACCCTTGAATGCTTTCACATGCACATGCGCACTCTTGCACAGCCACACACCTCCTTTCATACCCTTGCCCGCACTTGCATGCCCTAGTACCTTTCCCCATACCCTAGCACATCCTCAAATGCCCCCACACACCCCTGCATGCCCTTGAACTCTCTTGTACATTGTTGAACACTCTCACACATCCTCACAAACCCTCGTACGACCTCGCATGCTATTGCATGGCATTGCATACCCTTGCATGTCCTTATTCACTCTTTTACATTCTCCCATGAACTCACACACCCTTGCATGCTGTCACATGGCCTTGAACTCCCTCACACATCCTTGCACCCTCTCGCAAGTCCTCGCATGTTCTCACATGCTCTCGCAAGCTCTCCCACGCCCTCGTCCACTCTCACACATCCTCACCCTCACAGGCTCTTGCATATACTCACACACATTTGCATGCCCTTGCATGCCCTTGGATGACCTCACACGCCCTCATATGCCCGTGTATGCCCTAGCATGCCCTCGCCCACACTCACAGATCTTCACACACTCTCACACATCCTCATACGCCCTCACATGCCCACACACACCCTAGAATGCCCTTGCCCACGCTCTCATATTCTTGTACATCCTCGCATGCTCTTGCATGTCTTTGTATGCCCTCACATGCCCATGCACGCCCTAGCATGTCCTCATATACTCTCACATGGCCTTGCATGCACTTGAACATCCTTGCACACTCTCACAAATCCTGCATGCCACCTCACACCGTCACACGGCCTTGCACACCCTTGCATATCCTCATACATTCTCGCACATCATGGCACGTTTTTGCACGTCCTCGCATGCCCTTGCAGATTCTCGCGAGTCCTCACATGCCCTTGCACACTCTCCCATGGCCTCACACACACTCGCACATCCTTGTACACTCTCGCACACCACTGCAAGCTATCACACACTCTTGCACGCTCTTGCACACCCTTGCACGTGCTTGCCCACTCTCACATGGTCTTGCACATCCTTGCACACATTCACATGCCCTCTCACGCCCTCAAATGGCGTCACAAATCTTTGCATGTCCACCCATGCTCTCACAAGCCCTCTCACACCCTCCAACATCCTCGCACACTTTTGCATGCCCTCGCATGCCCTTGCATGACCTTGCATGTCCTCACACACCCTCATTCACCCTTGAATGCTCTTGCATACACTCTCACACTCTTGCCCAGCCACAAATGTACTCCCAAGCCCTCACACGACCATGCAAACCCTTACACACCCTTTCAGACCCTACCACACTCTCGCCCATGCTTACACGTTCTTGCATATCTTGGCATGCACTCGTATGATCTCAAATGACCTCACGTGCCCTTGCAAACTCCCACATACCCTTGCACATCCTCGCCCACCATCTCAAGCCCTCACAGGCCCTCACACACTCTTGAACATCCTTGCACACTCACATGCCCTCACATGACCTCACACATCCTTGCATACCCTCCACGACCTCGCATGCTCTCATGCATCATCGTACACCCTGCCACGCCCTCACAGGCACTTGAACACCCTAGCATGCCCTCACGTCCCCTTGCATGTCCTCGCACCCTCTTGCATGCACTCACATACCCTCGAGTGCTCTCACATCCCCTCACACATCCTTGCACACCCTCACACAACATCACATGCTCATGCGTGTCACTGCACACCCTGCCACGCCCTCACATGCACGCACATGCCCTAGCATGCCTTCACACATCCTTGCACACCTGCACACGTCCTCACACATCCTTGCATGCCCTCGCACGCCTTGCTTCCCCTTGCATGTCCTTGCACCCTCTCACATGAGCTCGCATGCCCTCACGCACTCTCACATCGCCTTGCACTACCTCGAATGTCCTCGCACACTCTTGAAATTCCTGCATGCCCTCACACACTCCTGCATGCCATAGGATCCCCTTGCACAAAATCACATACTCTCACACGTGCTTGCACTGTCTTTCATGCCCTCACATGCCCTCCCACACTCTTGCAGGCCCTCACACGCACTTGCACACCCTCACACACCCTTGCACATCTTCACACACTTCCACATGACCTTGCACGTATTTGCACTCCCCAGCATGCTCTCGCATGCCATCACCTGCTCTTGCACACCATTGCACGATCTTACACACCTTCTCACACTCTTGCTCGACCTCACACATACTCACATGGTCTCAATGCCCTCACAAACTCTTGTATGCCTTCACATGCCCTTGCAGGGTCTCACAGAGCCTCGTATGCTCTTGCACTCCCTCTATGTCCTCACACATCCTCACATGCCCTTGCACGTCTTCGCACATATTCGCATGTCCTCATACATTCTTTCATGCCTTTGACTGCTTTCACACACTATTGCATGACCTCGTATGCCCCCGCATACTCTCTCATGTCCTTGCATGCCCTCTTACGCTATTGCATGCCCTTGCATGCACTCACACATCCTCGCATACTCCCACACACCCGTGCATGCTCTCCCATGCCTTTGCACGCCCTTGGACGCCCTTGCATGCACTCGCGTGGCTACACATACCCTTCCATGTCCCTGTATAATCTCACAGCCCTCACATACTTTTGCCCTACCTCGCACACACTTGCACATCCTTGTATGCTCTCGCACGTCCTCACACATCCTCGAATGACCTTGCCTGCCCTAGCACACCATCACACACTCTCACACATCTTGCATGCTCTCTCACACCCTTGTACACTCTTACAGTCCCTCGCACACCCTTGCACACTATTACACTCCCTTCCACTACCTTGCACACTGTTATATATCTTGTACACCTTTGCAGTCTCACACTTCCTCATTCACCCTTACACTCCCTCACACTCCATCACATGCTCTTACACTCCCTTGCACACCCTTGCACATTCTTACACTCTCTTGCACACCCGTGCACACTCTTACACGCCCTTGCATGCCCTCACACACTCATACTCCATTGCACATCCTCACATACTACACTCCCTTGCTCGTTCTTACACTCCTTGCACACCCTCACACATTCTTATACTTTCTCCCATGTTCTTACAATCCCTGAAATGACCACTAGTTCCAGGGTGATTCCCAACCTACCCTGCACCTGGGATCTCTCTTAAACTCCCTGGAACACCCTCTCACACTCTTACATTCCATCTCACACTCTAGCACACTCTTACACTCCCTCACAACACCCTCACACACTCTTATAATCCTTTGCACAGCCTCGCAACTCTTACACTTCCTGGTACAGCCTCTCACACTCTTACACTCCATCTCACACCCTAGCACACTCTTACACTCCCTGCACTCTCTTACACTCTGTTGCACACTCTTACACTCCCTCATACACCATCACACACACTTTTGCACTCCCTTGCACACCCTCACACCCTTACACATTCTTACACTTCTGGGCATGCCCTCCCACACTTACACCCAATCTCACACCCTAGTACACCCTTACACTCCCTGCAGTCTCTTACACTCCCTCATACACCATCACACATACTTTTGCACTCCCTGGCACACCCTCACAGACTCTTACAGTCCTTCACATGCTCTTACACACATTCCACACCATTGCACACTCTTACACTCCCTATCATGCTCTTGCACTCCCTATCATGCTCTTACACTCCCTCACACAACCTTAAATGCTCTTACACTTCCTTGCAGGCTCTTACACTCCCTTTCACACCGTTGCTCACCCTTACACTTCATTGGACACTCTCAGACACTCTTACACTCCCTTGAATGCTCTTACACTCCGTGGCACAACCTGACAAACATATACTCCTTCACACACTCTTGCACACTCTTACACTCCTCTGCATGCTCTTGCACTCTCCTGCACACCTTTGCACACTCTTACATTCCATCATATACCTCACACACTTTTACACTCCCTTGTACACTCTTACACTCCCTCGCACATCCTTGCACACTCTTACACTCCCTCACATGCCCTCATGCACTGTTACTCTCCCTCACACCCTCGCATACTCACACTCCCTTGCACACCCTTGCACACTCTTACATTCCCTCTCATACCCTCTTACACTCCCTCACAAACCTATGCCTGTGGTCACATGTACATAGTCTCAGGGTTAACCACTCTCATACCATATACATGTTGTCACAAGTTCACACTCTCCATGGTTACCCCACCTACCAGACCTTGTACCTGGAGTCACATTTCCAGTTTCCAGGGTAATCCCCACACCTAGACCCTACACATTTTGTCACTTGTCCACAGTCTCCAAGTGAACCCCTGCCAGACCCTACACCTGGTGTCACATGTCCACAGTCTTCACAGTGACCTCATGTCACCTACTCTGTACCTGGGGTCATGGTGACCCTCCTTCCAGACCCTGTACCTGGGGTCACATGTCCACAGTCACCAGGGTGATCCCCTTTCCAGACACTATACCTGAGGTCACATGTACAGTCTCCCTGGTGACCTCCTCTCCCAGACCCTCTTTATTTTCTATTTACTAACTTCTCACTCCTTAACAGTCCTTAGTGGTGGTGGTTTAGTCACTAAGTCGTGTCTGACTTTTGTGACCCCATGGACTGTAGCTGGTGAAGTTCCTCTATCCATGGGATTCTCCAGGAAAGAATACTGGAGTGGGTTGCCATTTCCTTCTCCAGGAAATCTTCTCAACCCAGGAATAGAACCTGGGTCTCCTGCATTGCAAGTATATTCTTTACTAACTGAGATATGGGGGAAGCTTTTGAGCTATGAGGGAATGACCAGACCCTGTGCCTGGAGAATATCCAGGATGTCCCTCCTACCCATAACCTGCACCTGATGACATATATCCAGTCACCAGGGTGACCCTTCTCCCAAATCCTGCACTTGGGGTCACATGTCCACAGTCTAGGGTGATACCTTCCCAGAAACTGTATAAAGGGTCACATGTCCGCAGTCTCCAGGGTGATCCAGCTCCCAAACCATGTACCTGGGGTCTGATGTCATAGTCTCCAGGGTGAGCCCCCTTGCAGACCCTGCACCTGGGATCCTATGTCTACAATCTCCAGAGTGACTCGGGACTGGGGTCACATGTCTACAGTCTAAAGTGTGACCCCACTTCTTATACCCTATATGTGGAGTCACACATCCACAATCTCCAAGGTGACACTCGCTCAGACCATGCACATCCAGTCTTTAGAGTTAGCCCTCTCCCCAGACCCTACACTTTGGGTCAAACGTCCACATTACCCATGCTGACCCCACTTCCGAGATGCTGTACCTGGGATCACACGTCCACAGTCCCCAGGGTGATCCTGCCCCCAAGACCCAGTACCTGGGGTCACACATCCACAGTGTCCATGGTGACCTCCTCCCAGACCCTGCACTTAGGGTGAGACTTCCACAGTCTCTGCAGAGGCCCCCTTCCAGACCTTGCACATGGGATCACATGTCCACAGTCCATAGGGTGACCCCATCACTCAGGCCCTGTACCTGCTGTCACATGTCCACAGTCCCCAGGGTGACCGCACCCCCCAGACCCTGTACCTGAAGTCAGACTTGCACCATCTCCAGGTGACAAACATCCAAGACACTGAAACTGGGTCACACATGCACAGTCTCCAGGGTGACCTCAGCCCACATCCAAGCACCTGGTGTATATGTCCATAGTCTCCATGCTGACACCCCTCTTCAGACACTATACCAGGTGTCACATGGCCAGTCTCCCTGGTGAACACCTTTGCAGACCCTGTACATGGGATCACATGTCCACATTCTGCACGGTGAATGTCCTCCAAGACCCTGAATCTGGGGTCACGTATCCACAGTTGCCAAGGTGAACCTGCCTCAAGACCCTGAACCTGGGGTCACAATCCAGAGTCTCAAGGGTGACCCCACCTCCCAGACCCTTGTCCTGGGTTCACACATCCACAGGCTCAGTGTTGACTGCTTCGAAGTACTTGCACCTAGGGTCACGTGTCAGAATTCTCCTTGTTGACACTGCTCATACTCCACACCTGGGTTCACATGTCCACAGTCTCCAGGGTGACTACACCTTACCAAAACTTGTACCTGTTTTCACATATCCTCAGTCTCTTTTATGACCCCTTCCAGACCCAGCACCTGGCTTCACAAGTCCACATTCATCAGGGTGTCACCCTCCCAGAGCCTGCATGTGTGGTCACCTGTCCAGAGTCTCCTTGGTGGCACCCCTCACCAGACCTAGGACCTTGGGTCACATGTCCATTGTCCCCAGGGTGACCCCACTTCCCAGATCCTGTACCTGGGGTCACATATCTAGAGTCTAAAGGGTGACCCACCTCCCAGACCCTACACCTGGGGTCACCTGTAAACAGTCTTGAGGATAAGACCACCTCCAGACTATGTACCTGGGGTCACATGACCACAGTGCCCAGTGTGACCTCTCCTCCCAGTCCCTGAACCTAGGGTCACCCATCCAGTCTCCAGGGTGAACCCCTCCCAGACCATACACCTGGATGTCCACAATCCCAAGTGACACCACTTCCCAGACCCTGCACCTAATGTCCCATGTCCATAAGATCCAGGGTGACCCCCTCCCACATCCTGAACCAGGGTCACATGTCTACAGTCTGAAGTGTGACCCCACCTCCCAGAAACTGCATGTGTGGTCACACGTAAACAGTCTTCAGGGTAACCGCCTCTTGACCCTGTACCTGGGGTCAAATTTCTGTAGTATCCAGGGTGACTCCCTCCCAGACCATATACATGGAGTAACATGTCCAGTCTCTAGTATAAGCTCACATCCAGACTATGTACCTGAGGTCTAATGACCAGTGTCCTGGGTGATACCACCTCCCAGTCCCTGCACTTAGGGTAACAAGTCCAGCGTCTCCAGGGTAACACCCTCCCAGACCATTCGCCTGATGTAACATGTCCACAATCCACAGAGTGACCCCACATCCCAGATGCTGCATCTGGGATCACACGTCCACAGTATGCAGGGAGAGCCCCCTCCCCAGACCCTGTACTTTGGGTCACATGTCCATAGTCCTCAGGGTGACCCCACCACCCAGAACCAGCAACCAGAAACACCTGCACACAGTCTGCACAGTAACCCCACATCCCAGACCCTATAGCTGGAATTTCATGTCCACACTCTCCATGATGAACTCCTCCTAGACTATGCACCTGGGATCACACACCTGCAGTTTCCATGGTGACCCCCTTCCCCCCGGAACCGGGGGTTATATGACCACAGTCTCCACATTCACACCCCACATCAGATCTTTACCTGGTGTCACATGGCCACAGTTTCCCTGGTGAACCCCTTCACAGACCCTATTCATAGGGTCATGTACCCATAGTCTGCAGGGTGAACACTCTCCCAGACCCTGCACTTGGGTTCACATGTCCACAGTCTACACGGTGACCCCACCTCCCAGACACTTCACCTGGCTTCACACATCCACAGGCTCCAGGGTCTGCAGACACTGCATTTTGGGTCACATGTCCACTTTCTCCAGGGAGAAAACACCTCACAGAACCTGCACCTGGGGTCATACGTCCACAGTCTCCATGGAGAGCCCTCTTCCTAGACCCTGCACCTGGTGTTAGATGACCACAGTTCAGGGTGATCCCTACTCTCAGACTGTTCACTTGGGGTCACACATCCACAGGCTAAAGGGTAACCCCTTTGAAATACAAGCACCTGGGGTCAAATGTCCACAGTCTCCTTGGTGACACCTCGCCCAGACCCTGTACGTGGGGTCATATTTCCAGTTTCCAGGGTAACCACCTCTCCCAGAGCCCATACCTAGGGTCACACGTTCACATTCTCCATGGTGACCCCGCTTCCCCAGAACTTTTGCCTCTGGTCACATGTACACAGTCTCCAGGGTGACCACCACTCCCAGACTTTGAACCTCTTGTCACATTTCCAGTCTCCAGGGTGACAACCCCCAGGCCCTGTACCTGTGGACACAGTCCACAGACTTCAGGGTGACACTACCACATCAGTCTGAGCACTTGGGATGACACGGCCACAGTTTCCATTGTGAGCTCCCCTCCCAGACCATACCTTGATGTTACATGTCCACAGTTTCCAGGGTGAAACCCTCCCAGATCCTGTATCTGAGATCATATGTCTTCAGTCCCCAGGGTGACCTCTCCCAGGCACTGTATTTGGGGTCACATATCCAGTCTCTACTATGTGCATTCTCCCAGACCCAGTACCTGGTGACACATGCCCATAGTCTCTGGGGTGATGTCATTTACCAGACCTTGTATCTGGGTCACATGTCCACAGTCTCAAGTGTGAACCCCCTCCCAGACCCTGTACCTGGAGTCAAATATCTGCCATCTTCAGAGGACACTCTCCAAACCCTGTACCTGAGGTCACACTTACAAAATATCCAGGATGACATCCCCACTAAGATCCTGCACCTGGTGTTACCTGTGCACAGTCTCCAGTGTGACCACCCTCCCAGACTCTCTTTAGTTCAGTTCAGTTCAGCCACTCAGTCATGTCTGACTCTTTGCCACGCCATGAATCACAGCACACCAGGCTTCCCTGTCCATCACCAACTCCCGGAGTTCTCTCAAACTCACATCCATCGAGTTGGTGATGCCATCCAGCCATCTCATCCTCTTTCATCCCCTTCTCCTCCTGCCCCCAGTCCCTCCCAGCATCAGAGTCTTTTCCAATGAGTCAACTCTTCGCATGAGGTGGCCAAAGTACTGGAGTTTCAGCTTTAGCATCATTCCTTCCAAAGAACACCCAGGGCTGATCTCCTTTAGAATGGACTGGTTGGATCTCCTTGCAGTCCAAGGGACTCTCAAGAGTCTTCTCCAACACCACAGTTCAAAAGCATAAATTCTTCTGTGCTCAGCTTTCTTCACAGTCCAGCTCTCACATCCATACATGACCACTGGAAAAACCATAGCCTTGACTAGACGGACCTTTGTTGCCAAAGTAATGTCTCTGCTTTTGAATGCGCTATCTAGGTTGGTCATAACTTTCTTTCCAAGAAGTAAGCGTCTTTTAATTTCATGGCTGCAATCACCATCTGACGTGATTTTGGAGCCCCCAAAAATAAAGTCTGATACTATTTCTACTGTTTCCCCATCTATTTCCCATGAAGTGATGGGACCAGATGCCATGATCTTTGTTTTCTGAATGTTGAGCTTTAAGCCAACTTTTTCACTCTCCACTTTCACTTTCATCAAGAGGCTTTTTAGTTCCTCTTCACTTTCTGCCATTAAGGGTGGTGTCATCTGCATATCTGAGGTTATTGATATTTATTTTGGCAATCGGCAATCTTGATTCCAGCTTGTGCTTCTTCCAGCCCAACGTTTCTCATGATGTACTCTGCATAGAAGTTAAATAAGCAGGGTGACAATATACATCCTTGACGTCCTCCTTTTCCTATTTGGAACCAGTCTGTTGTTCCATGTCCAGTTCTAACTGTTGCTTCCTGACCTGCATAGAGGTTTCTCAAGAGGCAGGTCAGGTGGTCTGGTATTCCCATCTCTTTCAGATTTGTCCACAGTTTATTGTGATCCACACAGTCAAAGGCTTTGGCATAGTCAATAAAGCAGAAATAGATGTTTTTCTGGAACTCTCTTGCTTTTTTCATGATCCAGCAGATGTTGGCATTTTGATCTCTGGTTCCTCTGCCTTTTCTAAAACCAGCTTGAACATCTGGAAGTTCACGGTTCACATATTGCTGAAGCCTAGCTTGGAGAATTTTGAGCATTACTTTACTAGCGTGTGAGATGAGTGCAATTGTGCAGTAGTTTGAGCATTCTTTGGCACTGCCTTTCTTTGAGATTGGAATGAAAACTGACCTTTTCCAGTCCTGTGGCCACTGCTGAGTTTTCCAAATTTGCTGGCATATTGAGTGCAGCACTTTCACAGCATCATCTTTCAGGATTTGAAATAGCTCAGTACAGGGGATCAAATATCTTCAGTTTCCAGTCTGATACTCTCCCTGACTCTGTACCTGGGAACACACATCCACGTCTCCCAGGGTGAGCCCCTTCCATGACCCAGCACCTGGGGTCACAGGTCCAGAGCCCCCAGGGTGACCCCTCCTCCAAGACCCTATCCCTGGTGTCACATGTCCACACTCACCAGTGTGATTTCCCTCCCAGATTATGTACCTGAGGTTACACTTGTAGAATGTCTAGGATGAACCACTTCCCAGATTTTGCACCTGGTGTCACGTGTCCACAGTCTTCAGGGTGACACCATGCCCATATCCTGCACCTGGGGTCACATGTCTAGTCTCCAAGGTGACCCCTCTCTCATATCCTGCACCTGGAGTCATACGTGAATAGTCTCCAGGGTGACACCCTTCCCAGACCCTGTGCCTGGAGTCACATATCCAAAGTCTTCTATGTGACCCTATGGAGACCCTGCACCTAGGTTCACATATCCAGTCTCCTATGTGACCCCCATCCAAACCCTGCACCTCAGTTCACAGGTCCACTATTCAGGGTAACACCCCTCTCAGACCCTGCACCTCGGATCACAGGTCCACAGTATCCAGGGTGACACCACTCCCAGCCCCTGCACTTGGGGTCATATGTCCACGGTCTCCATTGTGACACCCCCCCGCCAGACCCTGCACCTGGTGTCACATGTCCACAGTCTCCAGTGTGACAATCTTCTCCAGATTGTATACTTGGGCACACATCCATATTCTCCAGGGTGACCCAACCTCACTGACCCTGGTCTGGGGTATCAGGACCACAGTCTTGAGGTGACCTAACCTTACAGACCCTGCCCCTGGGTTCTCATGATCATGGTCTCTAGGGTAAACCCCTCCCAGAACCTGAACCTGAGGTAACATATTCAGTCTCCAAGGTGACCCCATCTCACTGACCATGTATCTGGGGTCATATGTCCACAATTTCCTGGGTGAGATCCTCCCCATAACCTGAATCTAGGGTCACATGTCCACAGTATCCAGGTTTACTCCACCTCTCAGACCCTGCACCTGGGGTGGCATGTCTACAAGGTCCAACATGTCCCCCTCCCAGACCTTGGACCTGGGGTCACATGTCTAGTCTCCAAGGTGACCCCACCTCCTCAACCCTGTACCTGGGGTCAAATGTCTGTAGTTTCCAGGGTGATCCCAGCTCTCAGACTCTGCACCTGGGTTCTCATGCCCACAGTCTCAAGGTGACACCCCTCCCAAACCTACACCTGTGGTCACAAGTACATAATGTTCAGGGTTACCCCCTCCCAGACTATATACATATTGTCATGAGTTCACAGTCTCCAGGGTCAGCCTCTTCCCTAGACACTGCAATTTGAGTTACACATCCACAGCCTCCTAGTGAACCCACCTCCCAGAACCTGTACTGGGGGACACGTGTACACAGTCTCTAAGGAGACCCCACCTCAGAGATCCTGCATCTGGGGTCACATGTCCAAAGTCTCCAGTGTGACCCCACCTCCTAGACCCTGCACCTGGGGTCACATGTCCTCAAAATCCAGGGTGAACCCTCTCAAACCTGGACTTGGGGTCACATTTCCAGTGTCTAGGATGACACCCCTCCACAGACACTGTACCTGGGGTCACACATCCAGAGTCTCCAGGGTGACTCAATCCCCCAGACCAAACAACTAGGAGTACATATCCACAGTCCAGGGTAACCCCAAAGCCTAAACATGTAGTCACACATCCATAGTTTCCATGGTAACTCCCTCCTAGACCATGCATCCAGGATCACCAGACGACTATCTCCAGGGTGACCCCCACCCAACCCTGCACTTGGGGTCACATTCCACAGTCTCTAGGGTCATACAGGCACAGTCTCTGGGATGACCCCATCCCCCAGACCCTGCCCCTGTGGAAACATGTCCAAATTGGCAGGGTAACATCACTTCCTAGACTCTATACCTGGAGTTGAACATCCATAGTTTCTATGGTGACCCCCTCCTAAAGTATGCACCTTGGGTCACATGTCCACAGTCTCCAGGGAGAGCACCCTCCCCTAAATCTGCTCTTTGAATCACACATCCACAGTCCTCAGGGTCACCCCACCTCCCAGATGAATGAAAGGCATAAAAACAGTGCTTTTCAGACATCTATCTATCAGCAACTGTCTAGATTCTAAGATATGAGAGAGAACTCCAGGTTTGCACAGAGGCCCTAATTTCCAGAGTCATAGCCAGTATATTTCCCTGCATTTTCCGAGCCTTGTGAACCCATTCCTAGCTCATATTCGGTCTGCCCTTGAGGAAACAGGCTTGGAAAATTGTCTAAGAGTGCTGAGCGCCATACTGTTGTTACCTTGATTAGTTGACATTCTAATGGAAATGATCCTGCAGCAAGGAGTTGCAAGCTGTCTGCTTGCACCAGAAATTGAAAAAGTTTGACCAAACATATCGATGTCACAAGTAGGAAAACATCATTTGAGTGGATTATCAGGCAGCTGCCAACCCACACCCTTTTGGCACCAACAGAGAGAAAATGCTAATTTTGCCAAGCCTCAATAGCCAGGTTCACACTCAGTATGTGTCCCTGCAGTATCCAAGAATTTTCCAAACAGACCTAGGATCACTGGATCTCTCCTACAGAGAAAACCTGATGGAACTTTTACTCTGAAGCAGGGTGAGTCTTGTTGAGGTGAGTCCTTCCCCAAGGCCACAACTGGGAGGCCTCACACCAAGACCACAGAAGTGGGGCCCAGAACAAAGGTCACCTGTGAATCTGACAGTCCCTTTGCAACTGTTGCCAAAAGCCCCTGATCATCTCAAACAAGCTTCCTGACTCCCTACCAGGCAAAGATGCCCACTCCGGTAAACACCCTATGGTGGCCCAACCAATCACCTAACATCAACCTTCCAGCAGGAATTTTCTGTCTTGAAGCTATAAATATTGGCTCTTAACCCATGAAAGCTGTCAACATTCCCTAGTCTGTCAGCAGGTTGGCCCGCTGTGCTCACAGTGCCCACTTTATCTCTGCTCTTTGTTCTTAATAAAAACTCACTCCCTTCTGAAACACTCTATGTCTGGAAATTCTTTTCCAACTCATGCTCAGACTGCCTCAACAAGTCTCCCCATCACTAGGGCCACTTTCCTGGATCACACTCACCATTCGTTGTCCAATCCCATCTCAGAGCAGAAAGGCCCCCTTGGCCTGGTCTTTCCCTCTCACGTCCCATGCCTGGTCACCAGGAACTCCCACTGTCCCTGGGCAGGCTGTCTTCTGTGTCCTGGAGAGGCCTCCGTGGTGTCAGGTGGAAGAAACAAGAGGTACCCATGAGGTCTCACACATCAGCACAGCAATCAGTACCCCGCTACTGACCTCTTCACTCTGGATGGGGCTGGGGGTGTTTCAGGGGATGTCCACCAGCATGTCCTTGTTCTCATCTCATCCCAGCACTGCCCATGTGAGAGTTGCTAAGCTACTCTATGATGACTGCACAGAGAGAATACTTGTTCACTCATACCTCCCAGGTGGAGAAGGCAATGGTACCCCACTCCAGTACTCTTGCCTGGAAAATCCCATGGATGTAGGAGCCCGGTAGGCTGCAGTCCATGGGGTTGCTAAGAGTCGGACACAACTGAGCGACTTCACTTTCACTTTTCACTTTCATGCATTGGAGAAGGAAATGGCAACCCACTCCAGTGTTCTTGCCTGGAGAATCCCAGGGATGGGGGAGCCTGGTGGGCTGCCGTCTATGGGGTCGCACAGAGTCAGACATGACTGAAGTGACTTAGCAGTAGCAGTATCATACCTCCCGGGAGCATGGGGTTCTTATTGGCAGGTGCCTCCCAGGATATGGGGCTCACCTGGGCAGGTATCCCACAGGGCTCAGCACCCAGGAACTGTCCACAAAGCCCTCATTGCAGAGCACCCCCACCCCCTCTGTTGGACAGATCTGACCTTGAGCCCCTCAGAGCAGGACCTGAAGTAACAAACAGCAGCTTCTGGACAGGTCTGTGACCCTGGGCTTCACTGTGTGTGGCCTCCTTCCAGCAGGTTTTCCAGAGGCTTCCATTGCACCTGACACTGAGCCTGTCTCCACCCATCACTCCTCTCCCTGACCCCTGGGTCCCTCTCATTAGAAGAAAGCCTTCCTGAAATTCTCTCCCAGTTGTGGGCCAGATAAAATGATTAGAAAACAAATCAGAACTGCAGCCTCATATCCATCCTGACCCCCAGGACTCACACCTGTTCCTGGAACCTTGGCTAGGAAAACGAGGTCCATTTTCTGAAACCACAAGCCCAGATGGGCAATAATTGGCTGACCTGACTGACCCGCCCTTTGGACGTGTACCTGAGTTGAGGTCTATATAAACCCCCTCAAGTGCCTGCAGCTGTACCTGCTCCCTTCTTTTCTGCTTAGACGTTGCAGGGCTGGTTTGGTGAAAAAGAGTGAGGGGCCATGGCATTTCAGGGGATCTGGTCTGTGTGGAGCTCTGCTGGACCTTCTGCAGGAGGTGCTAGGCTGTCACTTCCTAAGGATGGGCTGTGTCGCCTGTTCCTGGTGTTGGAAATCTTTTCAGGCAGAGGTGAGGAAGCAAGAAAACAGGCAGTGGGAGCAGGACAGGAGGGGTAACTCAGGTAGGCAAGTGGAAAGCTTCCAGAAGATCACCCAGGTCAGGACCATCCTGCCTGACCTACAGGAGCCAACTTGGCAAGTGCGCTGTCGCTGGAGTGGCTCCAAACACTTTTCTCCAGCCTATGAAGTCATTGCCTGTATTCAAGTGTTTTACTTGGGAAAGGTGGATGAAGTTTGGCAGTGGGTAGCCTGGGGGTCAGCCACCGTTTACTTAGAGATGCCTCTGTGGAGTCTCCCAGCTTCCCACTGAGGACCCTCGTTGGGAGGGGAGGGGGTGGGGAGTGTGAAAGGGCTTCTGGCTGCACATGAGTAAGTCCCCACCCCTGACTATCTTCAGAATTGCTCATCCTTGGGACAAGCGTCCTAAATGGGTTTTCACCTGTGTAACAGGTGGCTTCTTAATTAGCAATGTGAACAGTGATATTAAATGTCCTCAGTCAGGACTGAGATGTTACACCACATGTACCAGTGTAAGAACCTGGGGAGGCATGTGCAGCCAGTACCCCTAGGGACAGGCTTCAGACTTGACCCCTCGACATTCTTGAGTCCAGTCACTCCTTTAGCATTTCTGAGGGCCCAGTGCTGACTCTTGAGACCCACACTTATAGGATCTTACAGAACAGGGTTTGTGTGGATGCTCTGTGGCTTCTCTAACAAATGATCACAAGCTGGGTGGTTTAAAACAACAGGAGTTCATCCTCCCCCAGTCTTGGAGATCAGACACCTGAGATCAAGGTGGCGAAGGGCTGAGGTTACTCCAGAGGCTCCAGGATAGGATCTTTCCTGCCTTTTACAGCTCCAGGGGCTCCAGGGGCTTCTCTTCTGTGTCCTCTTTCATCACTTTGAAGGACTCTTTCAGTTGGATTGAAGGTCACCCTAACCCTAGGTGACCTTACCTTGATATCCTTAACTACATCTACAAAGACCCTTTTCCCAGATATGGCCTTGTTCTGGGGGGACACATCTTTGGTGGCCACCATTCACCCCATTCTCTATGTATCAAATAAACCTCATTTTAGGAGATCACCACAGGCCCATCCAGATGGGCACAGATAGCGGCCACACACATGGAGTCTGGAGTGAATGAGACCCTTGGAGTCCCAGTACTGTCCACAGTTTATTGTGATCCACATAGTCAAAGGCTTTGGAATAGTCAATAAAGCAGAAATAGATGTTTTTCTGGAACTCTCTTGCTTTTTTCATGATCCAGCAGATGTTGACAATTTGATCTCTGGTTCCTCTGCCTTTTTGAAAACCAGCTTGAACATCTGGAAGTTCACGGTTCACGTATTGCTGAAGCCTGGCTTGGAGAATTTTGAGCATTACTTTACTAGTGAAATGTCTTTCTTCATTCTAAAGCAGTTTTCTTTATTTCTGGAAACATCACCAGGGCTTTCCTATGTGTGTACCTGTGGCGGATTCATGTTGATATATGGCAAAACCAATAGTATATTGTAAAGTTAAAAAAAAAAAAACCTTCATGGATTTAAAGTGACAAGATGGCTATGATCTGGGTGGTTTTTTTGTGTGGTTTCTTTCACTGAAGATGTTTTCAATGCTTTTTAAGTGTTGTATCATGTGTCATTTTTTTCACTGTGCTTACAAACATATAACAACATTTATTATTCGAGTCATTTTAAGTATGCACTTCTATAGCATTAACTGCACTCACATTGTTTTAAAAATTTCCCCATCATTCATCTCCAGAATCTTTTCCTTTTCCTGAAGTGACATTGTAACCATTAAACACTCACCACCCGCAATCCCTGGCCATCTTATTCTACTTGGAATTTGTCTTATATGGATATCTCATACTAGAATCATAGAACATTTTTCCTTTCGTGTCAGGCTTGTTTCACTTTGCATGATGACTTGAAGTTTCATCCACATTGTAGCATGTGTGAGAGTTATCTTGATTTTAAAGGTTGAAACATGTTCCATTGTGTATATACTACTTGTGCTTATCCAGTCATCTGTTGAACACTTGTGTTGCTTCCACCATTTGGCTACTGTGAATAATGCTGCTATGAATATGGGGTTTGAATATCTGTTCTAGCTCCTGGTTTTAAATATTTAGGGTGTATAACCTGGACCTGAATTGATGGATTCTATGTTAACTCTGTGATTAAGTTTTTGAGAAGCCCCCTACTGTTTTTCTGCAGCTGTGGCATTATTTTACTATTATATTCCTTTATATGGCAGAGTAATGCATCTTATGGATGGATCTACCCTATTTGTTCTTCCATTCATCTGTTGGTGGACATTTTCATCTTTTTTAACTTGGGCTCTCAAGAACACTGCTGCTGTGAATATTGGTGTACAAGTTTGTATTTGAACACCTCTTTTAAATTCTTTGGATGTATATCTAGGAGTGGAATTGCCAAAACATATGATAATTCAGTTCAGTCACTCAGTCATGTCCAGCTCTTTGTGACCCCATGGACTGCAACACACCAGGCTTCCCTATCCATCACCAACTCCCAGAGCTTGCTCAAACTCATGTCTATTGAGTTGGTGATGCCATCCAACCATCTCATCCTCTATTATTCCCTTCTGCTCCTGCCCTCAATATTTCCCAGCATCAGGGTCTTTTCCATTGAGTCAGTTCTTCACATCAGGTGGTCAAAGTATTGCAGTTTCAGCTTCAGCATCAGTCCTTACAATGAATATTCAGGGCTGATTTCCCTTAGGATTGACTGGTTGGATCTCCTTGTAGTCCAAAGGATTCTCAAGAGTCTTCTCCAATACCACAGTTCAAAAGCATCACTTCTTCGGCACTCAGTTTTCTTTAGCTGGATGTTAGTGACCACTGGAAAAACCATAGCTTTGAGTACATGGACCTTTTTTGGTAGTGCCTCTGTTTTTTAATATGCTGTCTAGGTTGGCCGTAACTTTTCTTCCAAGGAGCAGGCATCTTTTAATTTCATGGCTGTAGTCACCATCTTCAGTGACTTTGGAGGCCCCCCAAATAAAGTCTGTCACCATTTCCATTGTTTCACCATATATTTGCTATGAAGTGATGGGACCAGATGGATGATCTTAGTTTGCTGAATACTGCATTTTAAGCCAACTTTTTCACTCTCCTGTTTAACTTTCATCAAGAAGCTCTTTAGTTCTTCATTGCTTTCTGCGTAAGAGTGGTGTCATCTGCATATCTGAGGTTATTGATATTTCTCCTGGCAATCTTGAATCCAGCCTGTGCTTCTTCCAGCCCAGCATTTCACATGATGTACTCTGCATATAAGTTAAATAAGCAGGGTGACAGTATACAGCCTTGACGTACTCCTTTCCTGATTTGGAACCAGTCCGTTGTTCTATGTCCAGTTCTAACTGTTGCTTCTTGACCTGCATACAGATTTCTAAGGAGGCAGGTAAGGTGGTCTGGCGTTCCTGTCTCTTTCAGAATTTTCTACAATTTGTGGTGATCTGCATAGTCAAAGGCCTTGGCATTATTAATAAAGCAGAAGTAGATGTTTTTCTCTCTTGCTTTTTCAATTATCCAATGGATGTTGGCAATTTGATCTCTGGTTCCTCTGCTTTTTCTAAATCCAGCTTGAACATCTGCAAGTTCATGGTTCATGTACTGTTGAAGCCTGGCTTGGAGAATTTTGATCACTACTTTGTTAACATGTGAGATGAGTGCAACTGTGTGGTAGTTGGAACATTCTTTGGCATTGCCTTTCCTTGGGATTGAAATGAAAACTGACCTTTTCCAGTCCTGTGACCACTGCTGAGTGATATGATATTACATCTTTATGTTTTTGAGAAAATTCTGGTTTTGCACACATTGATCGCACCATTTTACATCTCCACAAGTAAAGTTTGAGTTCCAATTTTGTACATTTTTGCCAACATTTGTCATTTTTCTTTATTGTTGATTTTCCCCACGTCCATCCTTAGTGCCTTATTAAGGAGGAAGTCATAAT
This sequence comes from Bos javanicus, assembly GCF_032452875.1. Classification (NCBI taxonomy): domain Eukaryota; kingdom Metazoa; phylum Chordata; class Mammalia; order Artiodactyla; family Bovidae; genus Bos; species Bos javanicus. The sequence continues at coordinate 621,873 of NC_083896.1, read as the reverse complement.
GCAGGACCCACATTTGAGGAGAGGGGAGTTAGCTTCACATACTTGATGGACAGCTGAGTCGGTATCAATTATTTAGAATGTTTCTGTGTAGAGATTATTATTCAACACTATTCATAAAATCTATTTTTTTTTAAACAATTTGGACACCTGAAAATTATTTTAAACTTTTGGGAGCTTCCCTGGTGGCTCAGCCTGTAAAAGCACCTGTTTGCAATGCAGGAGACCAGGGTTCGATCCCTGGGTGAGGAAGATCCCCTGGAGAAGGAAATGGCAACCCACTCCAGTACTCTTGCCTGGAAAATTTCATGGATGGAGGAGCCGCGTAGGCTACAGTCCATGGGGTCACAAAGAGTCAGACACGACTGAGCAACTTCACTTTCGCTTTCTTTTGGCTATAATCCAGCCAATTAGACTGCTTAGTTAATTCTAGCTTTGGCTATTGAGAGCTTTTTCCATGCTCTTTTGCCTTTATTTTACATAATTCAGCTTTCATGGGGTTTTTTGGTTCTTCTTTCTCATAATGGAGAAATCACAACAGACAACACAGAAATACAAAGGATCATAAGAGACTACTATCAGCCAATAAAACGGACAAGTTGGAAGAAATGGATGAATTCTTAGAAAAGTATAACTTTCCAAAACTGAACCAGGAAGAAATAGAAAATCTTAACAGACCCATCACAAGCACGGAAATTGAAAATGCAATCAGAAATCTTCCAGCAAACAAAAGCCAACGACCAGAAGGCTTCACAGCTGAATTCTACCAAAAACTTAGAGAAGAGCTAACATCTATCCTACTCAAGCTCTTCCAGAAAATTGCAGAGGAAGATAAACTTCCAAACTTATTCTATGAGGCCACCATCATCCTAATACCAAAACCAGACAAAGATGCCACACACACACAAAAAGAAAACTACAGGTCAATATCACTGATGAACATAGATACAAAAATCCTTAACAAAATTCTAGCAAACAAAGTCCAACAACATATTAAAAAGATCATACATCATGACCTAGTGGGCTTTATCCCAAGGATGTAAGAATTCTTTAATATCCAGAAATCAATCAAAGTAATACACCACATTAACAAATTGAAAGATAAAAACCATATGATTATCTCAATCGATACAGAGAAAGCCTTTGACAAAATTCAACATCCATTTATGATAAAAACCCTCTAGAAAGCAGGAATAGAAGGAACATACCTCAACATAATAAAAGCTATATATGACAAATCCACAACAAACATTATCCTCAATGGTGAAAAATTGAAAGCATTTCCCCTAAAGTCAGGAACAAGACAAGGGTACCCACTCTCACCATTACTATTCAACATAGTTTTGGAAGTTTTGGCCACAGCAATCAGAGAAGAAAAAGAAATAAAAGGAATCCAGAAAGAAAAGAATAAGTAAAACTCTCACTGTTTGCAGATGACATGATCCTCTACATAGAAAGCCCTAAAGACTCCAACAGAAAATTTCTAGAGCTAATCAATGAATATAGTAGTGTTGCAGGATATAAAATTTACACACAGAAATCCCTTGCATTCCTATACATTAACAATGAGAAAACAGAAAGAGAAATTAAGGAAACAATTCCATTCATTATTGTAGCAAAAAGAATAAAATACTTAGGAATATATCTACCTAAAGAAACTGAAGACCTATATATAGAAAACTATAAAACACTGGTGAAAGAAATCAAAGAGGACACAAATAGATGGAGAAATATACCATGTTCATGGATTGGAAGAATCAATATAGTGAAAATCAATATACTACCCAAAGCAATCTATAGATTCAATGCAATCCCTCTCAGGCTACCAACAGTATTTTTCACAGAACTAGAACAAATAATTTCACAATTTGTATGTAAATACAAAAAACCTCGAATAGCCAAAGAAATCATGAGAAAGAAGAATGGAACTGGAGGAATCAACCTGCCTGACTTCAGGCTCTACTACAAAGCCACAGTCATCAAGACAGTATGGTACTGGCACAAAGACAGAAATATAGATCAATGGAACAAAATAGAAAGCCCAGAGATAAATTTACACACCTATCAGAGATAAGTCCATGCACCTATGGACACCTTCGGAGAAGGCGATGGCACCCCACTCCAGTACTCTTGCCTGGAAAATCCCATGGATGGAGGAGCCTGGTAGGCTGCAGTCCATGGGGTCACTAAGAGTGAGACACGACTGAGCGGCTTCATTTTGACTTTTCATTTTCATGCACTGGAGAAGGAAATGGCAACCCACTCCAGTGTTCTTGCTTGGAGAATCCCAGGGATGGGGGAGCCTGGTGGGCTGCTGTCTATGGAGTTGCACAGAGTCGGACATGACTGAAGCGACTTAGCAGTAGCAGCAGCATGGACATCTTATCTTTGACAAAAGAGACAAGGCTATACAATTGAGAAAAGACAATCTCCTTAACAAGTGGTGCTGGGAAAACTGGTCAACCCCTTGTAAAAGAATAGAACTGGAACACTTTCTAACACCATACACAAAAATAAACTGAAAGTGGATTAAAGATCTAAATGTAAGACCAAAACTAAAACACTCTTAGAGGAAAACATAGGCAAAACACTCTCCGACATAAATCACAGCAGGATCCTCTATGACCCACCTCCCAGAGTAATGGAAATAAAAGCAAAAATAAACAAATGGGACCTAATTAAACTTAAAAGCTTCTGCACAACAAAAGAAACTATAAGCAAGGTGAAAAGATAGCCTTCAGAATGGGAGAAAACAATAGCAAATGAAGAAACTGACAAAGAATTAATCTCAAAATTATACAAGCAACTCCTGCAGCTCAATTACAGAAAAATAAATGAACCAATCAAAAAATGGGCCAAAGAATTAAACAGACATTTCTCCAAAGAAGACATACAGATGCCTAACAATCACATGAAAAGATGCTCAACACCACTCATTATCAGAGAAATGAAAATCAAAACCACGATGAAGTACCATCTCATGCTGGTCAGAATGGCTGCTATCCAAAAGTCTACAAACAATAAATGCTGGAGGGGGTGTGTAGAAAAGGGATCCCTCTTACACTGTTGGTGGGAATGCAAACTAGTACAGCCACTATGGAGAACAGTGTGGAGATTCCTTAAAAAAACTGGAAATAGAACTGCCATATGACCCAGCAATCCCACTGCTGGGCATACACATTGAGGAAACCAAAATTGAAAGAGACACGTGTACCCCAATGTTCATCACAGCACTATTTATAATAGCCAAGACATGGAAGCAACCTAGGTGTCCATCAGCAGATGAATGGATAAGAAAGCTGTGGTACGTATACACTATGGAATATTACTCAGCCATTAAAAAGAATATATTTGAATCAGTTCTAATAAGGTGGATGAAACTGGAGCCTATTATACAGAGTGAAGTAAGCCAGAAAGAAAAAACATCAATACAGTATACTAATGTATATATATGGGATTTAGAAAGATGGTAATGATAACTCTATATGAGAGACAGCAAAAGAGACACAGATGTATAGAACAGTCTTTTGGACTCTGTTGGAGAAGGCAAGGGTGGGATGATTTGAGAGAATAGCAATGAAACATGTATATTATCATATGTGGAACAGATTTCCAGTCCAGGCTTGATGCATGAGACAGGATGCTCAGGGCTGGTGCACTGTGATAACCCAGAGGGATGGGATGGGGATGGGGGTGGGAGGGCGGCTCAGGATGGGGAACACATGTATACCCATGGCTGATTCATGTCAATGTATGGCAAAACCCACTACAATATTATAAAGTAATTAGCTTCCAATTAAAATAAATAAATTAAAAAAATTATGCTACTTTACGTATTTACTGTCTCAGTCCTAGTATCAGCCACATATTTAAAGAGTCCTTGTTCCTTTTTATTAGAGAATGTTAATAAAAAACTTGTATGTGGGAACTTAATAACCTCAGCAGACAATGCTTAGAAATACATATGCATGTATCCCAGACTATGCATACACACAGTTATGAAGATTTTCACATGGAGCTATATGTTTCTGTATTAGGCTAAAGATAGTTTATAATGATGTCTCCAACCTGATCTTTTATGACACAGGTATTATAACCTTCTTCCCTTGTCTGCCTGTAACTTCCCACTCCAGTGGTAAGAAACCTGGCTTCCACTACTTGTCATTTATCAAATTCAGTGCTTGCTCCATTCAATGACTGATATGGTAGTTTCAGTCCTGTTAGCTACAACACCTGTGGAAAGAACTTACAGAGCCCATTGTTTATGTTTGGTACATTTTGCCTTTGGCCTGCATATTCCATTCATTTCCACAGTGAACTTAGGTCAGATAATTTTGTCCTAACACTAAGAGTGGAGTTTAAAAAATTTTTTTTCTTCTTTTTTAATCTCTTGACCATGCTGTGGCATGTGGGATTTTAGGTCCCTGACTAGGAATTGAACCCACCTTTCCTGCATTGGCAATGTGGAGTCTTAACCACTGGCCTGCCAGGAAGTCTGAAGCTTTTCATATATTTCTCAATCTGTTACATTCTTTGCTAAATTCTCCATTCCAGTCTTTGACACTCCCATACCATAAATAAATGTGAATAGGTAATAATTTACTTGTTGGGTTATGAAAACAAAAATCTATGTGCTTAGACAAAGGCACAGTGACAGGTATTCATCACTAAAATACCATGTGAACTATTTCAGCCACATATTCCATAAACTGTTTATCATGTCTGTTTTACCTTTTCTAGAATGTCTTACAGTGTGTAGCACTTGAGGCTGGATTCCTTCACTTAGTAATGTAAGCGTTAGATTCATGCTTTTTTTAAAATATATAAATTGGTCAGTGGTTCATTCTTTTATATCTCTGAATACTATTGTATTGCATTAGATGAGACGAAAGATAATTTTCCCTCTACCCTCAATGTTCTTCATTGAGATGCTCATAATGAAAGGGAGATGGACTGGAGAAAAACAATCAGAAGTTTAATATATGCCATGCATACCTCCTGTATAGTTGAAAGATACCTGGGAAAACTGAGTCACTTCCTGAAATGGTCCAAGACTTTACCTTAAATGCTATCATCAGCTAAGAATGAAAGAGGTTATAGAATGGAAGAAGTCATTTAAGGGAGATTATTAGGTGAAGCACAGTAAACAAAGGTATGGTGGTTATTCAGATTAACATCCAGGTCCATTCCATAGACCTTCTTGATATTTAGTCAAGTCATTTTGTCGAGCCAAGTCATTCTCGACATTTAGTCCATTCTTGATATTTAGTCATCTTCCATTTCTTGGTCCAGAGAGGGACACATTCTTACAGATGGAGATATCCTTAATAAATGTAAATCTACTTCATAAAATGGCATTTCTACTTGGTTTTCAAAGATTCTCCTGGGGCTGCTGTTTTTAAAAATTAATCAGTCCAAAATAATCTTTTTGTGGAATGGGCATATTTTGGGTGTGCTGTTTTGTGCTCCACTTAAAATGTCTGTGCCCCACTTTATTTATTAATGCACATCTATGGAAGGATATCCTGATATTTTTAAGTTTTTAATTATTATGAATTATGAATAGAGCTCTCATGCATTACTTGATGCTAGTTTTTATTTCAGTTTTCCAAAGCAGTTGTCTAAATACAAGAGGTGCACTTCTTGGATCCTAAGGTGAAACTCTTTAGATTTGGAGAAAAGTGCCAAATTGTCTTCCAAAGTTGACTACATGCATTCCACCAGCATCTTGAGTATACTCTTGTATGCTTATTTAGAATCTTTTTATCTTCTTTGGTCAGGTGTGTGTTTCAGTCTTCACCAAATTTGGATACTGTGGATACAGTCTTGAATAACTGAACTTTTCTAAGAATCTGTCCATTTCTTCCATTTATTAATTTTATTGACATGTAGTTGTTCATAATAGTCTATTATAATCCTTTGTATTTCTTCATTTTCTGTTGTAACCGCTACCCGGGTGCAGGTTCTAGGAGGTGGGGTCACCCTTGAGACTCTGGACATGTGACCCCAGGTACAGTACTGGGAGGTGGGGTCACCATGGAGACTGTGGACGTGTGAGCCTAGGTGTGGAGTCTGGGAGGTGGGGTCACCCGGGAGTGTGGACTTGTGAAGCCAGGTACAGGGCTTGGGGAAGGGTTTCACCATTTAGACTGGATGTGTGACCCCAGGAAAAGGGTCTGGAGTGTGGGGTCACCCTTGAGACTGTGGATATGTGTCTGCAGGTACAGGGTCTGGGAGGGGATAACCCTGGAGACTGTGGAAATTTGACCTCACGTGGAGGCACTATGAGGGGTTGTCACCCTAGATAAGGAGAATGTGTGACTCCAGGTTGAGAGTCTGGGAGGGGTGTCACCCTGGAGACAGTGGACATGAGACTCTGGGTGCAGGATCTGGATGGTGGGGTCACCCTGGAGACTGTGGATGTGTGAACCCACAAACAAGGTCTTGAGTGTGGGGTCACCCTGGAGACTGTGGACATGTGATCCTAGTTGCAGGGTGTAGGGAGTGGGTTCACCATGAAGACGGTGGATGTATGACCCCAGGTTCTGGTCTTGAGGGTGCAGTCACCCTGGAAACTGTGGATATATGACTCTAGGTACAGGGTCTGGGAGGGATGCTAACCTGGAGACTGTGAAAGTTTGACCCTGGTGTAGGCACAGGGAGAGGTCATCACCCAGGAGACTGTGGACATGTGACCCCACTTTCAGGGTCTGGAAGGGTGTCACCCTGAAAAGTGTGGACATGTGACCCCAGGTTCAGGATCTGGGGAGGAGTGTAACCCTGGAGACTGTGGATATGTGACCCCATGGACAGGGACTGCGGTGGTCACCCTGGAGAATGTGGAAATGTGACCCCAGGGGAATGGTCAGGAGGAGGTCACCCTGGAGACTGTGGAATTGTGAGCCCAGTTTCAGGGCTTGGGAAGGGGTCACCCTGAAAACTGTGGATGTGTGACTCCAGGTACAGTGTCTGGGAGGGATCACCCAGGGGACCGTAGATATGTGACCCTACATATAGGGTTTGGGAGAGTGTCACCCTGCAGACGACTGTGAACATGTGACCCCAGGTGCATGGTCTGGTGTGGTGGGGTTGCCCTGGAGATTGTGGAAGTGTGACCACAAGTACAGGGTCTGGGAAGTGGGGGTCATCCTGGAGATGTGAACATGTGACTCCAGATACAGGATATTTCAGGTGGAGTCATCTTGGAAACTGTGGACAAATGACCCCCAAGTTCAGAGTCTGGGGTGAGGTTACTTTGGAGACTGTGGATGAGTGATAAATGTGCAGGGTTAGGGGATGGTGTCACCTTGGAGACTGTGGGCATATGACCCCAGGTGCACTGTCTGGGAGGGACATCATCCTGGAGACTGGACATGTGACCGTAGGTACAGGGTCTGAATGGGGTCACCCTAATCACTTGGATATCTGACTCCAGGTACAGGGTCTGGGACGGGAATGACCCAGGAGACTCTGGACATGTGACTCCAGGTACAGTGTATGGGGAGGGGGTCACTCTGGAGACAGTAGACTTTGGTGAACTCCGGGAGTTGGTGATGGACACGGAGGTCTGGCGTGCTGCGATTCATGGGGTTCCAAAGAGTTGGACACGACTGAGCGACTGAACTGAACTGAACTGAAAGAGTCTTCAAGGGGTGTCACCCTGGAGAATGTGGACATGTGAGCCCAGGTGCAGTATGTGAAATGGAGTTCACGCTGAAGACTGTGGACATGTGAATCCAGCTGCAGGGTAGGGGAGGGCAGTCATCCTGGAGATTGTGGAAGTGTGGAAACAAGTACAGGGTTTGGCAGGGGGATCACCCTGGAAACTGTGGAAAACTCACTCCAGGTATAAATTATGAGAGGTGGGGTCATACTGGAAACTGAAGATATGTGATCCCAATTACAGAGTCTGGGAAGGGGGTTACACTGGAGCCTGTGGACCTGTAACCACAGGTTCAGTGTCTGGGAAGTGACATCACACAGGAGACTGTGGACATGTGACCCCAGGTGCAGGGTCTGAGAGGGAGTCACCCTGGAGACTGGATGTGTGATCCCAGGTACAGGCTCTTGAGGGTGGGGAAACCCTGGAGACTGTAAACATGTAACCTCAGGTACAGGATTTTGGATGAGTCACTCTGGAGACTGTGTATGTGTGACCCCAGGTACAGGGTCTGGAAGTTGGGGTCACCCTGGTGACTGTGTCCATGTGACACTAGGTATAGCATCTGGGGAGAGTTGTCATCCTGGCCACCATGAACATGTGACCCCAGGTACAGGGTCTGAGATACAGGGTCACCCTGGAGAGTGAGGCCAAGTAAACTGAGGTACAAAGTTTGGTGATGGATACTGGAGACTGTGGACATGTAACTCCAGCTGCAGGGTCCTGAAGGGGTATCACCCTGGAATCTATGGACGTGTGACCCAAGGTAGAAGAGGGGAGTCACATTGGAGATTGTGGCCACATGACCCCAGGCACAGAGCCTGAGACATGGGGTCACACTGGAGACTGTGGATGTGTGATGCCAGGTACAAGAAATGGGAAGGGTGTTAACCTGGAGACTGTTGATGTGTGAGACCAGGTGCATGAACTGGGAGGGGTTACACCCTGGTGAATGTGGACGTGTGACCCCATTTCAGGGTCTGTGAAGGGTGTCACTGGAGAATGTGGAAATCTGATCCTAGGGTTCCTCTCGAGTTGCAGCAGGAAACTCGGGATTCCTCTTGAGTTGCATCAGGGGACTCAAAGCTCCCCTCTAGTTGCAGCAGGAACTCAGTGTTTCTCTCCAATTGCAGTGTGGGACTCAGAGTTCCACTCGAGGTGTTGCGGGGAACTTGGGTTCCTCTCAAGTTAGGGGGTTACTCAGGGTTCTTCTCAACTTGTGGTGGGGCCTCCTCTCGAGTTTCCTTGGGACAATTCATCTCTAGCAGGGATGTGCAGGGTGGAGCATTTCTTGTTGCAATGTGCAGGTGGCTACTCACTAGTTTTGGCATGGGATTTCTCTAGTTGTGGTCAGGGTCAACTCTGTAGTTGTGGTGGGTTTGATTCTCTCTAGTTGTGGTGTGCAAGCTCCTCTTTAGTTGTGGTGTGAGGTTCATCTCTATTAGCAGAAGGGCTCATCTCAATATGTGATGTCCATCTGATTCCTCTTAAGTAGTGGTGGAGGGCTTCTCTCAAGTTGCAGGGCTATGTACTCTCTGGTTGGGGTGTGGGTGGCTCCATGGGGGAGGGCCTCTATTTTTGGTGATAGGGGTTCCTCATTAACATTAGTGGGATTGCTTTTCTCTAGTTGTGAAGGATGCACTCAACTTACTTCAGGGAGCTATTTTTGACAGAGGGGCTTCTTTCTAGGTGTGATGTCCTGGGTGAATCCACTGTAGTTTTTCTGGGGGAATCCACTTCAGTTTTATCTGGGGAGCCCCAGTATCATTATGGCCAGAGGTCCCTTTTCTTGTTGTTGCCTAGGGATCCTGTCAAATTGCGGCAGGGAACTTGGTGTGCCTCTTGAGTTACAGTAGGTGACTCAGGGTTCCTTTAGAGTTGTGGTGAAGCCTCCTCTCAAGCTGCAGTGGGGTGGATCCTCTCTAGTAGGGCTGTGCAGGCGGTCCCTGTCTACCTCCATTGTGTGTGAGGCTACTCTCTAGTTGCGGCATGGGGCTCCACTCTAGTTGCAGTGGGGGTCCACTCTTTATTTGTGGTGGATCGGCTCCTCTCTACTTGTCATTTGTGGACTCCTCTCTAGTTGTGTCAGGGGGGCTCCACTTTAGTTGTGGTAGTTGGGCTCCCCTCTAGTTGCGGTAGAGTGCTCTTCTCAAACTGTGATGGGAGTGGCTACTGTCTGATGATGTCTTGTGATGTGAAGTGATGCTTTTTCTAGTTTCAATGTGCAGGAGGCTACTCTCTAGTTGTCTCCTCTTTCATTATGATCCATGTGGGAGTTCCACTCTAGTTGTGATGTGCATGGGCACTTTTTTCTAATTGTGCTGTGTGGGGCATGCTCATATCTACCTGTGGGAGGGGTGTCCACTCTAGTTGTGGCAGTGGTTCTCCACTCTAAATGAGATGTAAGGGAGGGCGGGGCACCTCTCTGGTTTTGGCAATGTGTTCCTCTAGTTGCACCTGAGTGTCAACTATCTAGTTGTGGCATGTATTCAACTCTCTAGTTTTGGGGGTTGAACTTCTCTCTAGTTGTGATGTGCCAGGGTGCTCCTCCGTAGGCGTGCTATGCCTGGGGAAGTCCTCTTTAGCTGTGGAGTGGGAACTCTTGTTGCTCTGTGCTGTGCACCTCTTCTCCAGGTGCAGTTTTCTGACTCATCTCTATTTGTGGTTTGATGGGCTACTCTCTAGCAGTGGTGCAGAGCCTCCTCTCTAGATGTGGTGTATGAGATTGCTTCACTCTAGGGGCGGGGTTCAGGGCCTCCTTTCTTCATGGTGTCTGGGTGGGCTTCTCTTTAGTTGGGGTGGGGGACTTCTCTTGAGTTTTGTCGAGGGATTGGTGTTCGTCTTGAGGTGAGGTGGGGCCTCCATTCAAGTTTTGGTGGGGTGGTTCCTCTCTAGTAGCATGGTGCAGGGTAGCTTCTGTTTAGTTGTGATGTGTAGGTGGCTAAACTCCCTGTGGCATGGGGCTCCTCTCTAGCTGGTGTGGGGGGTAAAGTCTTAGTTGTGTTGGTTCGGTTTCTCTCTAGTTGTGTTCAGTCTCCTCTCAAGTTGTGTTAGGGATCTCTTCTCTATTTATGGTGTGTGGGGGGCACATCGAGAGCTGCAGTACAATGTTCCTCTCAAATTGGGAAGGGGGTTTCCTTTCTGGTGGCGATGTGCACAGTCACTCTTTCCAGGTGTGATATTTGTGAGCCTACTCTCTAATTTTGGCACGGCCCCTCCTCTTTAATGGTGGCATAGGAGCCTCCTCTCTAGTTGTGGAAGGAGTCTTCTGTGTAATTGCGATGTGCTGGAATGCTCCTCTCAAGTGGCGATGTTCAGGGGGCTGCTCTCTAGTTGTGGCAAGGCTACTCCTCTCTGACGGTGGGAGGGGGATTACTTGACTTGCAGCAGGGGCTTGTCTCTATTTGCAGTGGAGGGGACTCTCTCTATGTGCAATGTCCAGGGTTTCCTCTCCTGTTGTGGTGGTGGGACACTCTCCAGTTTTGGCAGGTGGGCTTCTCTCTCATTGTGGCCATGAGCTTCTTTTGAGCTGTGGCATAGGCCTCCTCTCAAGTTCGGGGGGGTACTCGGGACTCTTCTCTAGATGGAGAGGTGATTCCTCTGAGGGTTCTATGTGGGGAGTTTGTTCTCTCTACATGTGGCATTGGGGGTTCCTCACTTGTTTTCACAGGGTTCCTCCACTCTAGTTGTGACAGGCTCATCTCAAGTTACTTCAGGGGCCTTGTCTCTATTTGCAGCAGAGGGACTTCTCCCTAGGTGCAATGTGCTGGAGGGCTCCTATCTAATTTTGGCAGGGGAATCCTCTGCAGTTTTGGCAGGGGGGCTCCTAGCTTTGTTGTTGGGGTCTCCTTCCTTGTGATGGCATAGGGCTCCTCTTGAGATGCGGTGGGGGACTCGGGGTTCCTCTCCAGTTAGGACAGGTGACTTGGGGTTCCTTTAGAGTTATGGTGGGGCCTCCTCTTGAGCTGCATGGGGCAGCTCCTCTCTAGAAACGATTAGCAGGCTGCCTCCTGTCTACTTGTGATGTGCAGTAGGCTACTGTATAGTTACAGCAAGGGGCTCCACTTTAGTTGCAGTGTGGTCAACTGCCATTTTTGTTTCCACTCCTCTCTAGTTGTGGTTTGCAGCACCCTCTCTAGTTGTGGCAGGGGAGGCCTCCTCTTTAGTTGTGGTATGGAGCTACCTCTCTTGTTGCGGTAGAGTTCTCCTCTCAAATTGTGGTGGGGGTGGCTCCTCTTGGGAATCCTTTTAAGTTGCATCAGTGCTTGGGGCTTATCTCGATTTGTGATGGGGAACTCAGTGTTCCTCTTGAGTCGTAGCAGGGGAATCAGGCATCTTCTTGAGTTGAGGTGGGTAACTTGGGGTTCCTCTCGAGTTTCAGTGGGAAACTCAGGATTCCTCTTGAGTTGTGATGGGGAACTTGGGGTTCATCTCGAGTTGTAACAGGGGAGTGGGTCTCCTCTCAAGTTGAGGTGAGGAACTTGGGTTTCCTTTCGAGTTGCAGCAGGGGAGTAGGGGCCTCCTCTCAAGTTGTGAGGGTAACTCAGGGTTCCTCTCTAGTTGCAACAGGTGACTTGGGTTTCCACTCGAGTTGTGGCTGGTAACACTGGGTAGCTCTCAAGTTGCAGCATGAATCTTGGGGTTCCTTTCGAGTTACAGCAGGGTACTCAGAGCTCCTCTTGATTTGTGACAAGAACTCAGGGTTCCTCTTGAGTTGCAGTGTGGGACTCAGGGTTCCACTCAAGCTGTGGTGGGGAACTCAGTTTTCTTGTCAAATTGGGGGGCTACCCATGGTTCCTCTCATGTTGTGATGGGGCCTCCTCTTGTGATGTCTTGGGGTGACTGGTATCTAGCAGGGATGTGCAGGTTGGCTTCTCTCTTGTTACAATGTGCGGGTGACTCAATAGTTTTTTTCATGGGACTTCCCTCTAGTTAGGGTCAGGGACAACTCTGTAGTTGTGGTGGATTCAATTCTCTCTAGTTGTGGTCTGCAAGCTCCTGTCTAGCTGTGTTGTGAGGGTCATCTCTATTCGCAGCAGAGGAGCTCCTCTCTATGTGTGATGTCCAGCAGGCTCCTCTCAAGTTATAGTGGAGGGCTCCTCTCGAGTTGTGGGGCTGTGTCCTCTCTGGTTAGGGTGTGGGTGGCTCCATGGGAAAGGTCCCCTCTATTTTTGGCGCTAGAGGTTCCTAACCAATATTTGTCAGCTTGCTTCTCTCTAGTTGTGAGGGATTCCACTCGATTTAATTCAGGGAGCTCATTTCTATTTGCTGCAGAGGGACTTCTCTCTAGGTGTGATGTCCTGGGGGACTCAACTCTATTTCTATATCTGTTACAGTCTTGCCAGGGGAGCTCCTCTGTCATTTGGCCAGCTTATCCTTTCTTGTTATAGCATAGTGTTCCTGTCAGATTGCATTGGGGAACTTGGCATTTCTCTTGAGTTTCAGTAGGGGACTCGGGGTTCCTTTAAGTTGTGGTGGAGCCTCTTCTTGAGCTGCACTGGGGAAGATCCTCTAGAAGTGATGTGCAGGGTGGCTCCTGTCTAATGGCAGTATGCAGGAAGCTACTTTTAGTTGTGGCATGGGGCTCCACTCCAGTTTCAGTGGGGATCCACTCTTTATTTGTGATGGGTCAGCTCCTCTCTAGTTGTCATTTGGAGACTCCTCTCTAGTTGTGGCAGGGGTGTTCCTTCTTAGTTGTGTTGTTGGGCTCCTCTCTCATTGTGGTAAAAAGCTCTTCTCAAATTGTGATGGGGGTGGCTTCTCTCTGGTTGTGATGTGAAGGGCCCTTTTTCTAGTTGCAATGTGCAGGAGGCTACTCTCTAGTTGTGGCAGTGGGTGATTTCTTTAGTTGTGGCATGGTGGACTCCTTTCTACTCGTGGCAAGGGGCTTCTGTCTAATTGTGATGTGTGGGTATGCTCCTCTCTAATGGTGATGTTCAGGGGGGCTTATCTATAGTTGTGGCAGGGGTCTCCTCTTTAGTTGCAATGTTGGCCTCCTCTTTCATTTTGATCTGTGTGGGAGTTCCACTCTAGTTTTGATGTGCATGGGCACTTTTCTCTAATTGTGATGTGTTGGGCATGCTCCTATCTGTGCAAGGGTTATTCACTTTAGTTATGGCAGTGGTGCTCCACTCTAGTTGCAGTTTAAGGCGGGGTGGCACCTCTGTAGTTGCAGTGATATGTTCCTTACTAGTTACGCCTGAACGTCAACTATCTATTGTGGTGTGCATTCTTTTTATTTATTTATTTATTTTTTAAAATTATTTTATTTTATTTTTTAACTTTACAATATTGTATTGGTTTTGCCAAATATCAGCATGAATCCGCCACAGGTATACACGTGTTTCCCATCCTGTGATGTGTAGTCAACTCTCTAGTTTTGGCAGTTGGGCTTCACTCTAGTGGTGAAGTTCTGTGGTGCTCTTCCCTAGTTGTACTCTTCCTGGGGTTGTCCTTTCTAGTTGTGAAGTGGGAACTCCTGTCTTGTTGCATTATGCTGTGCTGCTCCTCTCTAGGTGCAGTTTGCTGGCTCATCTCTCTTTGTGGTTTGAGTGGCTACTCTCTAGTGTTGGAATGGATCCTCCTCTCTAGATGTGGTGTGGAAGACTGCTTCTCTCTAGGGGTGGAGTGTGGGGCCTCCTTTCTACATGCAGTGTCTGGTTTTGCTCCTCTCTTGTTGCAGTGTTGGGCTCCTCCCTAGTTGTTGTGGGGGACTCCAATTGAGTTGCGTTGGGGAACTTGTTGTTCCTCTCGAGTTGAGGCAGGGCCTCCTCTCGAGTTTTGGGGCAGAGGGTAGCTCCTCTCTAGTAGCAGTGTGCAAGGTTGCTTCTGCTTAGTTTCGATGTGTGGGTGGCTAAACTACCTGTGGCATGGGGCTCTTATCTAGTTGGTATGGATGGTCAACTCTTAGTTGTGTCAGGTGGGCTCCTCTTTAGTTGTGGTGTGCAGGCTCCTCTTGAGTTGTGTTAAGGGAGGTCTTCTCTAGTTGTAGTGTTTGGGGGGCACCTCTAGAGTTGTGGTGGAGTGTTCCTCTCGAATTGTGGTGGGGGTTTGCTCCCTGGGAGTGATGTGCACAGGCACTCTTTCCAGATGCAATATCCGTGAACCTACTCTCTAATCTTGGCATGGCCCCGCCTCTTTAGTTTTGGCTTCTGAGCCTCCTCTCTTGTTTTGGCAGGAGACTTCTGTCTAATTGCATTGTGCTGGAATGCTCCTCTCAAATATCGGTGTTCAGGGAGCTGCTCTCTATTTGTGGCGGGTGGTCTACTTGTTAGTTTTGGCTAGTTTGTTCCTCTCTGACATTTGTAGGGGCATCTACTCAACTTGTAGGAATGGGTTTGTCTCTTTTTGCTGTGGAGGTGACCTTCTCTAGGTGCAAAGTCAGAGGTCTCCTCTCTAGCTGTGGTAGGGGTGATATTCTCCAGTTTTGGTGGGTGGGCTCCTCTCTCGTTGTGACCATGGGCTTCTCTTGAGCTGTGGCATAGGCCTCCTCTCAAATTCAGCAGGGGTTTTGGGGCTCCTCTCTCGTTGTAGGGTGCCTCATCTGGAGGTTTTCTGTGCGGTGGGTGTTCACTCTGCTTGGTTTTTGGGGGCTTCTAACTATTTTTCATGGGATTGCTTTGCTCCTGTTGTGATGGGCTTCTCTTGAGTTACTTCAGTGGCTTCATCACTGCTTGTGGCGGAGGGGCTCCTATCTAGGCACAATGTGCCAGAGGGCTCCTCTCTAGTTTTGCAGGGAAATCTTCTCTAGTTTTGGTGGGGGTGGGGTGGCTCCTAGCTTTGTCACTGGGGACTCCTTCCTTGTGATGGCAAAGGACTCCAGTCAAGTTGTTGAGGACTTGATGTTCCTCTCGAGTTGTGACAGGTGACTTGGGGTTCCTTTAGAGTTGTGGAAGGGCGTCTTCTCGAGCTGCATGGGGCAGCTCCTCTCTAGTAGCAATTAGCAGGCTGGCTCCTGTCTAGTTGTGATGTGTGGTAGGCTTCTGTATAGTTATGGCATAGGGTTCCACTTTAGTTGCAGTGGGGATCAACTGACGTTTTTGTTTCTGTTCCCCTCTAGTTGTGGTTTGCAGACTTGTCTACAGTTGTGGCGGGGTGGCGGAGGGGGGGCTTCTCTTTAGTTGTGGTATGGGGATTCCTCTCTAGATGTGGTAACATATTCCTCTCGGACTGTTGCGAGGGTGCCTCTTCTTGGCTTGTGATGTGAAAGGGCACTTTTTCCAATTGTGAATTGAAGGAATATAAGTGGTCCACTGGAGAAGGGAATGGCAAACCACTTCAGTATTCTTGCTTTGAGAACCCCATGAACAGTATGAAAAGGCAAAATGATAGGATACTGAAAGAGAAACTCCCCAGGTCAGTAGGTGTCCAATATGCTACTGGAGATCAGTGGAGAAATAACTCCAGAAAGAATGAAAGGATGGAGCCAAAGCAAAAACAATACCCAGCTGTGGATGCGACTGGTGATAGAAGCAAGGTCTGATGCTGTAAAGAGCAATATTGCATAGGAACCTGGAATGTCAGGTCCATGAATCAAGACAAATTGGAAGTGGTCAAACAAGAGATGGCAAGAGCGAATATCAACATTCTAGGAATCAGTGAACTGAAATGGACTGGAATGGTTGAATTTAACTCAGATGACCATTATGTCTACTACTGCGGGCAGGAATCCCTCAGAAGAAATGGAGTGGCCATCATGGTCAACAAAAGAGTCCGAAATGCAGTACTTGGATGCAATTTCAAAAACGACAGAATGATCTATGTTCGTTTCCAAGGCAAACCATTCAATATCACAGTAATCCAAGTCTATGCCCCAACCAGTAACGCTGAAGAAGCTGAAGTTGAACGGTTCTATGAAGACCTACAAGACCTTTTAGAACTAACACCCCAAAAAGATGTCTTTTTCATTATAGGGGACTGGAATGCAAAAGTAGGAAGTCAAGAAACACCTGGAGTAACAGGCAAATTTGGCCTTGGAATACGGAATGAAGCAGGGCAAAGACTGATAGAGTTTTGCAAAGAGAATGCACTGGTCATAACAAACACCCTCTTCCAACAACACAAGAGAAGACTCTACACATGGACATCACCAGATGGTCAACACGGAAATCAGACAGATTATATTCTTTGCAGCCAAAGATGAAGAATCCCTATACAGCCAGCAAAAACAAGACTGGGAGCTGACTGTGGCTCAGACCATGAACTCCTTATTGCCAAATTCAGACTTAAATTGAAGAAAGTAGGGAAAACCACTAGACCATTCAGGTATGACCTAAATCAAATCCCTTATGATTATACAGTGGAAGTGAGAAATAGATTTAAGGGCTTAGATCTGATGAACCATGGAATGAGGTTCGTGACATTGTACAGGAGACAGGGATCAAGACCATTCCCATAGAAAAGAAATGCAAAAAAGCAAAATGGCTGTCTGGGGAAGCCTTACAAATAGCTGTGAAAAGAAGAGAAGCGAAAAGCAAAGGAGAAAAGGAAAGATACAAACATCTGAATGCAGAGTTCCAAAGCATAGCAAGAAGAGATAAGAAAGCCTTCCTCAGTGATCAATGCAAAGAAATAGAGGAAAACAATAGAACGGGAAAGACTAGGGATCTCTTCAAGAAAATCAGAGATACCAAAGGAACATTTCATGCAAAGATGAGCTCGATAAAGGACAGAAATGGTATGGACGTGACAGAGGCAGAAGATATTAAAAAGAGATGGCAAGAATACACAGAAGAACTGTACAAAAAAATCTTCACGACCCAGATAATCACGATGGTGTGATCACTCATCTAGAGCCAGACATCCTGGAATGTGAAGTCAAGTGGGCCTTAGAAAGCATCACTATGAACAAAGTTAGTGGAGGTGATGGAATTCCAGTTGAACTATTCCAAATCCTGAAAGATGATGCTGTGAAAATGCTACACTCAATACGCCAGCCAATTTGGAAAACTCAGCAGTGGCCACAGGACTGGAAAAGGTCAGTTTGCATTCCAATCCCAAAGAAAGGCAATGCCAAAGAATGCTCAAACTACCACACAATTGCACTCACCTCACATGCTAGTAAAGTAATGCTCAAAATTCTCCAAGCTAGGCTTCAGCAATATGTGAACCGTGAACTTCCTGATGTTCAAGCTGGTTTTAGAAAAGGCAGAGGAAGCAGAGATCAAATTGCCAACATCTGCTGGATCATGGAAAAAGCAAGACAGTTCCAGAAAAACATCTATTTCTGCTTCATTGACTATGCCAAAGCCTTTGACTGTGTGGATCACAATAAACTGTGGAAAATTCAAGAGATGGGAATACCAGACCACCTGATCTGTCTCTTGAGAAATCTGTATGCAGTTCAGGAAGCAACAGTTAGAACTGGTCATGGAACAACAGACTGGTTCCAAATAGGAAAAGGAGTTCGTCAAGGCTGTATATTGTCACCCTGTTTGTTTAACTTATATGCAGAGTACATCATGAGAAACGCTGGACTGGAAGAAACACAAGCTGGAATCAAGATTGCCCGGAGAAATATCAATAACCTCAAATATGCATATGACACCACCCTTATGGCAGAAAGTGAAGAGGAACTCAAAAGCCTCTTGATGAAAGTGAAAGTGGAGAGTGAAAAAGTTTGCTTAAAGCTCAACATTCAGAAAACGAAGATCATGGCATCCGGTCCCACCACTTCATGGGAAATAGATGGGGAAACAGTGGAAACAGTGTCAGACTTTGTTTTTCTGGGCTCCAAAATCACTACAGATGGTGACTGCAGCCATGAAATTAAAAGACGCTTACTCCTTGGAAGGAAAGTTATGACCAACCTAGATAGCATATTCAAAAGCAGAGACATTATTTTGCCAACAAAGGTCCGGCTAGTCAAGGCTATGGTTTTTCCTGTGGTCATGTATGGATGTGAGAGTTGGACTGTGAAGAAGGCTGAGTGCCGAAGAATTGATGCTTTTGAACTGTGATATTGGAGAAGACTCTTGAGAGTCCCTTGGACTGCAAGGAGATCCAACCAGTCCATTCTGAAGGAGATCAGCCCTGGGATTTCTTTGGAAGGAATGATGCTACAGGTGAAACTCCAGTACTTTGGCCACCTCATGCGAAGAGTTGACTCATTGGAAAAGACTCTGATGCTGGGAGGGATTGGGGGCAGAAGGAGAAGGGGACGACAGAGGATGAGATGGCTGGATGGCATCACTGACTCGATGGACATGAGTGTGAGTGAACTCCGGGAGTTGGTGATGGATAGGAAGGCCTGGCATGCTGTGATTCATGGGGTCGCAAAGAGTGGGACACGACTGAGCGACTGATCTGATCTGATCTGATCTGACTCTCTAATTTTAGCAAGGGATGTCCTCTTATGTTGTGGTGTGTTGGTCTCTTCTCTACTCATAACAGGGGGCTTATGTTTAGCTGTGATGTGTTGGTGTGCTTCTCTCTAGTGGCAATGATCAGCGGGGCTAATGTCTAGTTCCCGTGGGGTTCTCCCCTCTAGTTATAGTGTGGGGCTCCTCTCTTATTACAGTCTGAATGAAAGGTCCTCTCTAGTTGTGGGGGCCTTTTCTCTAGTTGTGTTGTGCAGGCTCCTCTCTACTTGTGGAGGTGTGCTCCTTTCTAGTTGTGACAGGGGGCTCTGAGCTAGCTGCAGGGTGCATGAGGCTCTCAACTTGTGACTGGGGGTCCTCTCCAGTTGTAGCATGAGTAACCTCTTGAGTTGCTGCAGGGGACACCTCTCGAGTTTTGGTGAGGGGCTCATCTGAAATTGGAGATGGAAATGGCAACCAACTCCAGTACTCATGCCTGAAAATCCCATGGATGGAGGAGCCTGGTAGGCTATAGTACATGGATTGAAAGGAGTCAGACATGACGGAGCAAATTCACTTTCACTTTCACTTTTCATCATAGGCCCCTGGTGGCTAAGATGGTAAAGAATCTGCCTGGGATGCAGGAGACCTGGGTTTGATCCCTGGGTCGGGAAGATCCCCTGGAGAAGTGCATGACAACCCACTTTTATATTCTTGCCTGTAGAATCCCATGGACAGAAGAGCCTGGCTATCTACCCAGTCCATGGGGTCACAAAGAGTCGGAGATGACTGAGCAGCTAACACACTGCTGCAGCTGCTGCTATGTCACTTCAGTCGTGTCCAACTCTGTGCAACCCCATAGATGGCAGCCCACCAGGCTCCCCGTCCCTGGGATTCTCCAGGCAAGAACACTGGAGTGGGTTACCATTTCCTCCTCCAATGCATGAAAGTGAAAAGTGAAAGTGAAGTCGTTCAGTCGTGTCCAGCTCCTAGTGACCCCATGGACTGCCGCCCACCAGGCTCCTCCATCCATGGGATTTTCCAGGCAAGAGTACTGGAGTGGGTTGCCATTGCCTTCTCCAGTTAACACACAGTCATCTGTAATTGTGGTGGGAGACTCCTTTCTAGCTGTGGCATGGTGCCTCCTTTCTAGCTGTGTTGTGCTGGTGAGCTCCGCTTAAGTTTCAGTGGGCAGCTCCTCTCTAGGTGTGATGGTGGACTCATCTATAGCTGTAATATGGGAGTCTCTTTCTAGCTGCAGCACATAGGGTCCTCTCTAGTTGTAGTGAGGTGCTCTTCTTTAGTTGTGATGTCTGTGGGGATTCCTCTCTCATTGCGATGTGCAGGGGGTCTCCTCTCTAGTTGTGATATGAGGCTTGTCTCTCTTTGCAGCGAATGGGTTCCTTCCTAGATGTGATGTCCGGAGGGCTCCTCTCCCATTGTGGGCTTCTCTCGAGTTGGGTCGCAAGTCTCCTCTAGAGTTTTCACAGGGTAATTGGAACTCCTCTTGAGATGTGGTTGTGCTCCACATGAGGAATGCAGGCTCCTCTGGAATTTCAGCGGGAGGCTTGTCTATTGTTGTTAAGGCGGGCTCCACTCTAAGTCTAATTCCAAGTGCTCCTGTTTAGTTGTGGAGGGCTTCTCTCTAGTTGTGTTGGCTCCTCTCTAGTGGTGGCAGGGTGCAACTTTCTTACTGTGGCAAAGGACTCCAAGCTAGTTGCATTGTTCATGGGGCTCTCTAGTTGTGGTGGGGACATCTCTGTATTTGCAGTTGTGGATTCCTCTTTATTTGTCTCAGGAGACACATATCATTTTGCTATGGGGGCTCGGGGCTCCTCTAAAAGGAGGCAGAGGATCTTTTCAAGATGAAGCAGGGGGGCTCCTCTGGAGTTCCTTTGGGGGCTTCTCTCTAGTTGTGGTTGGGGACTCCTCTATACCTGTGGCATGGGAGTTTCTTTCTAGTTGTGATGTGCTGGTGAGCTCCTCTCGAGTATCAGTGGAGGCTCTTCTCTAGTTGTGGTGGGTGATTATCTCTAGCTGTGGTGTGGCTGCTCCCTTCTATCTGTGGTGTGCTGGTGGGCTACTCTCTAGATGTGATGTGCAGGCTCCTTTCTAGTTATGATGAGGGTCTCTTTTGTTGGAATATCTGAGGGGAGTCCTCTCTCATTGCAATGTGCAAAGGCCTCCTTGTGGTGGGGTAGCTCATTGATATTTGCCACAGTGTGACTCCAACTCTAGGTATGATGTGTGGGGACATAGTCTAGCATTGTGTCCATTGGCTTTTCTTGAGTGGCAGTGGAGTTCTTTTCTTGAGTTGTGGCAGTGTACTCAGAGCTCCTCCCGAGTGGCAGTATTCCCTCCTCTTAGGTTGTGATGGGGGGCTCTGCAGGTGACTCTGATCTTCTTTTGACACTAGGTGTTCCTCAAAAATTTTAGCATGGTTACTGCTCTCTACTTGTGAAGGCCTCCTCTCGATTTACTTCAGGGGGCTCCCCTCTATTTGCAGCAGAGGAGCTCTTCTCTGTGTGTGATGTCTTGGTGAACTCATCTCTACTTGTGGTGGGGGAAACCTCTCCAGTTTTGGTGGAGGTCTCCTCTGTCATTGTGACCAGTGGCTCCTCTCGTGCTGCAGCAAAGAACTCTGTGGTACCTCTCTAGTTGCCTTGGCAGTGGTATTCCTCAATCATTGCGGTATTCAGGGGACTCTATACATATGTGGTGTGCAGACCCCTCTCTCATTTTGGCATGTGGCCAACAAGCTAGCTGTGGGCAGGGGCTCTCTCTAGTTGCATTGTACTAGGGGTTTCTCTCTAGTTGTGATGTGGCGGCTCTTTCGAGTTTTTGCAGTCATTACTCTAGTTGCTGTGGGCAAGGTGGTACTCTCTAGTTGAGGTGGGCTATCCAAGCTAGTTTTATCCAGAAGGCTCCTATCTAGTTGCAGTGGAGGTCAACACTCTATTTATGGTGGGTGGTCTAGTCTTTAGTTGCGGTGGAGTTCCCCTCTCTAGTTGCATTGGGCAGGGATTTTCCTCAGCAGTTGCTATGTGTGGTGGGGCTTTTCTCCAAATGTGATGTGTGGGCGCCTCTCTAGTTGTGGTGAGCTGCACTTCTCTAATTGTGCTGTGGGTGCTCCTTTCTTGTAGTGATGTGTGCCTGGGTTCCTCTCTTGTGGTGGTGTGATGCTCCTCTCTAGTTGTGCTGAGGTCTTGTCTTGATTTGTGGTGAGAGCTCCTCTTGAGTTGAGGCAGTGGATTCAGAGCTCCTCTCGAGTTCTGGTGGTGCCTCCTCTTGGGATGCACCAGGGAGTTTGGGATCCTTTTGAGTTGCTTTGGGGAACTTGGGGTTCCTCTCGAGTTGCAGCAGTGGACCTGGGGCTCCTGTCAAGTTGTGGCGGGTAGTTGGTGTTCCTCTGGATTACAGTGCACAACTCAGATTTCCTCTCGAGTTGCCATGAAAGGCTCCTCTTGATTTGAGGCAGGGGACTCACAGCTTCTCTCATGTTGTGGTGATGCTTCCACTTGAGTTGTGGTGTGTTTTCTCCATGGAGTGGGGAGTCCTCTCTACTTTTGGCAGTGGGGTCTCCTCACTAGTTTTTTGTGGGATTGCTGGTCTCTAATTTTGAGTGGCTCCTCTTGAGTTACTTTGTGGGCTCATCTTTATTTGCGACAGAGTGACCCCTATAAGGTGTCATGTCCTGGGGGCTGCTCTCTAGTTGTGGTGAGGGCATCCTCTCCAGCTCTGGCATGTGAGTGCCTCTGACTTAGTTGCTGGGGGCTCCCCTCGTGATGCAGAATAGGGCTTCTCTTGAATTGAGGTGGATTCTCTCACTTCCTCTTGAGTTGCAGTCGGGGTCTTGGGAATTCTTTCGAGTTGCATTAGGGGGCTAGGATCTAGTGTCAAATTTCGATGGAAACTCAAGGTTCCTCTCGAGTTGCAGGAAGGGAGTCAGTCCTCCTCTTGAGTGGAGGTGGAGAACTCAGGGTTCCTCTCGTGTTGCAACAGGGGACTATGGTCCACTAGAATTGTGCCTGAAAACTCGGGATTCCTCTCCAGTTGCAGCAGAAAACTCGGGCTTCCTATCAAGTTGCAATAGGGGACTTGGGGCTCTACTCAAGTTGTGGCTGGTAAGTTGGGGGTACCTCTTGAGTTGTAGCAGGGGACTCAGAACTCCTCTCGAGTTGTGGTGGGATCTCAGGATTCCTCTCGTGTTGCAGTGCGAGAATCCATGTTCCACTCGAGCTGTGGCAGGGAATTCAGTGTTCCTCTCCATTTGGGGTGTACTCAGAGTTCCTCTCAAGTTGCAATGGGGCCTCCTCTCGAGTTGTATTGGTGTGACTCGTCTCTAGCAGGGATGTTCAGGGGGGCTCCTGTCTTGTGGCAATGTGCAGATGGCAACTCACTAGTTTTGGCATGGGTCTTTTCTCTAGTTTGGGTCAGATTCAATTCTGTAGCTGTGGTGGTTTTGATTCTTTCTAGTTGTGGTTGGGGACTCTTCTCTACCTGTGACATGGGTGTTTCTTTCTAGCTGTGGTGTGCTGGTGGGCTCCGCTGTAGTTGTAGTGGGTGATTATCTTTAGCAGTTGTGTGGCTTCTCCTTTCTAGTTGTGGTGTGTTCATGGGCTAATCTCTAGTTGTGTTATGTGGTCTCCTTTCTGGTTATGGTGAGGGGGTCATTAGCTGCAATACCTGTAGGGATTCCTGTCTCATTGTAATGTGAAGGGGCCTCCTTTCTGGTTGTGGTAGCGGGGGGGTGGGGGGGGCTCATCTATATTTGCTGAAGAGTGACTCCTCTCTACTTATGATGTCTATGGTCATCCTTTTGCATTGTGGTCAGTGGCTTCTCTCAAGTAGCTTGGAATTCTTTTCTTGAGTTGTGGCAGTGTACTCAGGGCTCCTCCAGAGTTGCAGTAGTCCCTCCTCTTAGGTTGTGATGGTGGGGCTCTGCAGGTGACTCTGCTCTTCTTTTGACACTAGGTTTTCCTCACAAGTTTTAGCATGGTTACTCCTCTCTACTTGTGAGGACCTCCTCTCGAATTACTTCAGGGCTCATCTCTATCTGTGATGCTTTGGTGGACTCCTCTCTAGTTGTGGTAGGGGAAACCTCTCCAGTTTTGGTGGAGGGCTCCTCTGTCATTGTGGCAAGTGTCACATCTCATGTTTCAGGGAAGGACTTGGTGGTACCTCTCTAGTTGCATTGGGCAGTGGTGTTTCTCATTCATTGCAGTATGCAGGGGACTCTTTACGTAAGTGGTGTATAGGCTCCTCTCGTTGTTTGTGGTAAACACACTAGTTGTGGCCATAGGCTCTCACTAGTTGCACTTTACTAGGGGTTTCTCTCTAGATGTGGTGTGCTGCTCCTTTGAGTTGTTGCAGTCATTACTCTAGTTTCTGTGGGCAAGGTGCTACTCTCCAGTTGAGGTGGGATATCTAATTTAGTTTTATCTAGAAGGATCCTCTCTAGTTTCAGTGGGGTTCAATTCTCTAGTTGTGGTTCTTGGTTAAGTCTCTAGTTGTGGTGGGCATCTCCACTCTAGTTGCAATGGGCAGGGCTTTTCTTCAATAGTTGCAATGTGAGGTGGGTCTCTTCTCCAGATGTGATGTGTGAGAGCCTCTCTAGTTATGGTGAGCTGTACTTATTTAATTGTGTCATGGGTGCTCCTCTCTTGTAATGATGTGTGCCTGGGCTCCTCTCTTGTGGTGGTGTGATGCTCCTCTCTAGTTGTATTGAGGTCTTAGCTCAATTTGCAGTGAGAACTCCTCTTGAGTTGAGGCAGGGGACTCAGAGCTCCTCTCGAGTTCTGGTGGTGCCTCCTCTCGGGTTGCAGCAAGGGGCTCTGGGTCCTTTTGAGTTGTGGTGGTAAGCTTGGGGTTCTTCTCAAGTTGCCCCAGTGGAATCAGGGCTCCTCATGAGTTGGAGCAGATATTCTGTGTTCCTCATGGTTACAGTGCACAACTCAGATTTCCTCTCCAGTTGCCATGGAAGGCTCCTCTTGAGTTGAGGCTCAGAGGAGTGGACTCTGAGTGGACTCAGAACTCCTCTTAAGTTGTGGTAAGAACATGATGTTCCTCTACAGTTGCAGCATGGAACTCAGGGCAGGAGGAGCCATGGGAGGAACTCGGGATTCCTCTCAAGTTGAGGGGAGTATGCAGGGTTCCTCTCTAGTTGTGGTGTGGCTTCCTCTTGAGTTATGGTGGGGCCTTCTCTCTAATTACCCTGGGGAGGTTCATCTCTAGCAGGGATGTGCAGGGTGGCTCCTGTCTTGTTGCAATGTGTGGGTGGCTAGTCATTAGTTTTGACATTTGTCTTTTCACTACTTGTTTTCTGAGTAAACTCTGTAGTTGTGGTGGGTTCAGTTCTCTCTAGTTGTGGTGTGCAAGCTCCTGTCTAGTTGTGTTGTGAGGTTCATCTCTATTACAGCAGAGGGGATAATCTCTATGTGTGAAGTCTAGCAGGTTCTTCTTGAGTTGTGGTGGAGGCTCCTCTCAAGTTGTGGGGCTGTGTCCTCTCTGGTTAGGGTGCGGGAATTTCCATGGGGTAAGTCCTGTGTAATTTTGGTGCTAGGGTTTCCTCACTAATATTAGTGAGGCTGCTTCTCTCTAGTTGTGAGGGACTCCACTCAACTTACTTCAGGGAGCTTGTCTGTATGTGTGGCAGAAAGGCTTCTCTCTAGCTGTGATATTCCAGGGTGTCTACTCTGCTAGTGCCAGGGGAATCCACTTCACTAATGGCCTGGGGGGTTCCTATGTCATTTGCCAGGGTCTTCTGCCTTGTTACAGCACAGGGCTCCAGTAGAATTGCAGTGGGGAACTCAGGGTTCCATTTGAGTTGCAGCAGGTGACTCAGGGCTCCTTTAGAGTTGCACTGGAGCCTCCTCTCTAGCTGCAGTGGGAGAGATCCTCTCTAGTAGTGATGTTCAGGCTGGCTCCTGTCTAGTGGGAATATGTGGGATGCTACTCTCTAGTTGCGGCATGGGGCTCCACTCTAGTGTCAGTGGGTTTCTACTCTTCATTTGTGGTGGGTCAGCTCCTCCCTAGTTTTCTTTTGTGGACTCTTCTCTAGTTGTGGCAGGGGGGCTCCTCTGTAGTTGTGGTAGTTGGGTTCCTCTCTAGTTGTGGTAGTGTGCTCTTCTCAAATTGTGATGGGGGTGGCTCCTCTCCAGTGTGATGGGAAGGGGTGCTTTTTCTAGTTGTGATGTGCAGGAGGCTACTCTCAAGTTGTGGCAGTGGGAGTCCTCTTTCATTGTAGCATGGTGGGCTCCTCTCTACTCGTGTCAGGGGTCTTCTGTCTAACTGGGATGTGTGGGTATGTTCCTTCCCAATGGCGAAGTTCAGGGGGGCTTATATCTAACTGCAGCAGCGGTAGCCTCTGTAGTTGCAGTGTTGGCCTCCTCTTTCGTTATGATCTGTGTGGGAGTTCCACTCTAGTTGTAATGTGCATAGGCACTTTTCTATAATTGTGATGTGTGTGGCAGGCTCCTATCTACCTGTGGCAAGGGTGTCCACTCCAGTTGTGTCAGTAGCTCTAGATTCTATATGCCATGTACTGGGGGACACCTCTCTAGTGCCAGCAATGTGCTCCTCAATAGTTGCACCTGAGGATCAACTATCTAGTTGTGGCGTGTATTCAACTCTCTATTTTGGCGGTTGGGCTTCTCTCTAGTTGTGATGTGCTGGGGTGCTCCTCCCTAGATGTGCTGTGCCTGAGGGAGTCCTCTCTATTTGTGGAGTTGTAACTCCTGTCTTGTTGCTTTATGCTGTGTGTCTCTTCTCTAGGTGCAATTTGCTGGCTCATCTCTATTTGTGGTTTGATGAATTACTGTCTAGTAGAGGGGTGGAGCCTCTTCTCTAGATGTGGTGTGCAAAATTGCTCCTCTATAGTTGCAGGGTTCAGGTCCTCCTTTCCACATGTAGTGTCCGGGTGGGCTCCTCTCTTGTTGCAGTGTGTGGCTCCTCTCTAGTTGTGGTGGGGGACTCCTCTGGAGTTGCATCAGGGGCCTAGGTGTTCCTCTTGAGTTGAGGTGGGGCCTCCACTCCAGTGCTGGTGGGGTGGCCCTCTGTAGTAGCGATGTGCAGGGTGGTTTCTGTTTAGTTGCGATGTGTAGGTGGCTACACTACTTGTGGCATGGGGATCCTCTCTAGTTGGTGTGGGGTGTCGACTCTTAATTATGTCTAGTGGACTCCTCTCTAGTTGTGGTGTGCAGATTCCTCTCTAGTTGTGGAGGATTGATTCTTTATAGTTGTGACAGTGGGCTCTAGTTCATTGCAGGGTGCAAGGGGTTCTCAACTTGTGGCTGCGACTCCTCTCTAGCTGTAGTGAGAGGCATCTCTTGAGCTGCTGTAGGGGGCACCTCTCAAGATTGTGTGGGGCTCATCTGTAATTATGGTGGGGGACTCCTCTCTACCTGTGGTGTGAGGCCACCATTCTAGTAGTGTGCTGGTGATCTCCTCTTAAGTTTCAGTGGGCAGCTCTCTGATGCTGAGGCTTTCCCTCAATAGTTGTGGTTTGTATGTGGCTCTTCTCCACATGAGGAATGCAGGCTCTCCTGGAGTTGTGGGAGAAGACTTATGTATTGTTGTGACAGCAGGCTCCTCTCTAAGTGAAATTACAGGGGCTCCTGTATAGTTGTGGGGGGCTTCTCTCTAGTTGTGATATTTGGGATCCTCTCTAGTGGTGGCAGAGTGCAGCTTTCTTATTGTGGCAATGGATTCCAAGCTAGTTGTGGTATTCACAGGGCTTTCGAATTGTGGTAGGGGACTCTGTACTTGCGGTGGTGGACTCCTCTCTATTTGTCTCAGGAGGCACATATCAATTTGCTGTGGGGGCTCGGGCTCCTCTAAAAGGAGGCAGTGAATCCTGTTGAGATGAAGCAGGGGGCTCCTCTAAAGTTTCAGTGGTGGGCTCCTCTCTAGTTGTGGTTGGGGACTCCTCTCTACCTGTGGCATGGAGGTTTCTTTCTAGTTGCGGTATTCTGGTGAGCTCCACAAAAGTATCAGTGGGGGCTCCACTCTAGTTGTGTGGGGGATTTTCTCCAGCTGGGATGTGGCTGCTCCTTTGTAGTTGTGGTGTACTGGTGGGCTACTCTCTAGTTCTGGTGTGCGGGTTCCTTTCTAGTTATGGTCTGGGTCTCTTTAGTTGCAATATGTGAGGGGAGTCCTCTCTCATTGCAATGTGCAGGGGCCTTTTTTCTTGTTGTGGTTGGGGGGCTCATCTATAGTTTCCACAGAGTGACTCATGTCTAGGTACTATATCTGGGCACATCCTTTTGTATTGTGGTCTGTGACTTCTCTCAAGCATCACTGGCATCCTCTTCTTGAGTTGTGACAGTGGACTTGTGGCTCCTCTTGAGTTTCAGTTGTCACTTCTCTTATATTCTGATGGGTGGCTGTGTAGGGTGGTCCTCTCTTCTTTTGGCACTAGGTTTTCCTCACAAATTTGTGTGTGGTTGCTCCTCTCTATTTGTGAGGGCCTCCTCTCAAGTTACTTCGGGGGGTTCATATCTGTCTTTGGCAGAGGCATTTCTATCTGTGTGTGATACCTTGGTGGACTTATCTCTACTTGTGGCAAGGGAAACTTCACCAGTTTTGGTGGGGAGATCCTCTATCAATCGGGCCAGTGGCTCCTATCATGTTTCAGCAAAGGACTTGGTGGTTTCTCTCTAGTTGCCTTGGGCAGTGGTGTTTCTCAATCACTATGCTATGCAGGGGACTCTTCTCCAGATGTGGTGTGCAGGCTCCTCTCTACATGTGGTGAGCTGTACTCATCTACTTGTTCCATGGGAGCTCCTCTCTGGATGTGATGTCCAGAGGGCTCCTCTCTCATTGAGGACAGTGGCTTTCCTCGAGTTGCATTGTAGGGCTCCTCTAGAGTTTCTGCAGGGTACTCGGGTAGCCTTTTGAGTTGCAGGTGTGCCTCCTCTCATGTTTGTCTCTGGGGGACTCCACAGTGAGGGGGTCTTCTCTACTTTTAGCACTAGGGATTCCTCACTAAATTTAGTTCATCACTAACCTTAGTTCATCACTAACCCCACTAAAGTTGTGATGGGTGGCCAAATCTCTAGTTGGGTTGTGGGAGGACCTGGCTAGTTGCATTGGGTGGGGCTTTTCCACAACAGTTGTGGTAGTTCTTCTCTACTTGAGGAATGCAGTCTCCTCTGGAGTTGTGGCAGGAGGCTTGTTTATTGTTGTGCCAGCGGGCTCTTCTTGAAGTCGAATTCCAGTGGCTCCTATCTAGTTGTGCAGGTCTTCTCTCTAGTTTTGATGTGCAGGCTCCTCTGTAGTTGTGGCAGGGTTCAAGTTTCTTGTTGTGGCAGGGCACTCCAAACTGGTTGCAGTGTTCAAGGGGCTCTCATGTTGTGGTGGTTGCATCTCTGTACTTTCAGTGGTTGGCTCCTCTCTAATAGTTTCAGCAGGCACATAACAATTTGTTGTGGGGCCTCGGGGCTCCTTTAAAATTAGGCAGAGGATCCTGTTGAGATGAAGCAGGTGGCTCCTCTCGAGTTTTGGTGGCGGGATCTTCACTAGTTGTGGTTGGCATCTCCTCTCTACCTGTTTCTTGGGGGTTTCTTTATAGTTGCAGTGTGCTGGTGAGCTCCTCTTGAGTATCAGTGAAGTCTCCTCTTTAGTTGTGGTGGGGGAATATCTCTAGCTGCAGAGAAAGGCTTCTCCTTTCTAGTTCTGGTGTGCTGGTGGGCTGCTCTATAGTTGTGATGTGCTGGTTTCTTTCTAGTTATAGTGAGGGGCTCTTTAGTGGCAATATCTTCAGTGAGTCCTCTCTCATTGCAATGTTCAGGGGCCTCCTTTCATTTTTTGTGGGGAGGTCTCATCTATATTTGCTGCAGAGTGACTCCTTCTAGGTATGCTGTCTGGGGTATCCTCTTCCATTGTGGCCAGTGGCTTCTCTTGAGTAGTGGTGGAGTCCTCCTCTTGAGCTGTGGCAGTGGATTTGGAGCTCCTCGATTTGCATTGGGGCCTCATCTTAGGTTGTGATGGGGGACTATGCAGGGGGGTTCTCTCTTCTTTGGGAACTACATGTTC
The DNA here is from genome assembly GCF_032452875.1 of Bos javanicus. Taxonomy (NCBI): domain Eukaryota; kingdom Metazoa; phylum Chordata; class Mammalia; order Artiodactyla; family Bovidae; genus Bos; species Bos javanicus. The sequence continues at coordinate 591,885 of NC_083896.1, read as the reverse complement.
CTCAAAGTTGTAGCATGATTGCTCCTCTCTACTTGTGAGGGCCTGTTCTTGAGTTACTTCAGTGGGCTCGTCTTTATTTGCAGCAGAGGTGCTCCTCTCTATGTGTGATGTTGTGGTAGATTCCTCTCTACTTGTGGCTGAGGAAACCTCTCCAGTTTTGGTGGGTAGCTCCTCTGTCATTGTGGCCAGTGGCTCCACTCATGTTGCAGCACAGGACTTGGTGGTTCCTCTATAGTTGCGTTGGGCAGTGTTTCCCCTCAATCATTGTGGGATGCGGGGCCTCTTGTCCACATGTGGTATGCAGGCTCCTCTCTAGTTGTGGCACCTGGTCAACACACTAACGGTGGCCAGGTGCTCTCTCTAGTTGCACTGTACTAGAGGTTTCTAACTATTTGTGGTGTGGTGGCTCCTTTGAGTTGTTACACTTGTTACACTATTTGCTATTGGCAAGGGATTCCTCTCTAGTTGTGGGGTTTCCAATATAGTTTTATACAGAAGGCTCCTCTCGTGTTACAGTTGGGTAACTCTCTATTTGAAGTGGGTGGTCAAGTCTCTATTTGTGGTGGAGGTCTCCTCTCTAATTGCATTGGACAGAGGTTTTCTGCAATAGTTGCAATGTGTGGTGGGGCTCTTCTCCAGATGTGGTGTGTGGGCTCCTCTCTAATTGTCGCGAGCTGCATGTCTTTAATTGAGGGTGATCCTCTCTTGTAGTGATGTGTGCCTGGGTTCCTCTCTTGTGGTGGCATGGTGCTCCTCTCTAGTTGTGCTGAGATCTTATCTGGATTTGCCATGATAGCTCCTCCTGAGTTGAGGCAGGGGACTCAGAGCTCCTCTCAAGTTCTTTTGGTGCCACCTCTATTTGCAGCAATGGACTAAGGGCTTCTCTCAATTTGCAGTGGTTACTTGGTGTTCCTCTCAATTACAGCTTGGAATTCAGAGTTCCTCTTGAGTTGCCATGGAAGGCTCCACTTGAGTTGAGGCAGGGGACCCAGAGCTACTGTCGAGTTTCATTGTGTCTCCTCTCAAGTTGTGGTGGATTGTCTCCATGGATAGGGAGTCCTCTGTAGTTTTGGCACTGGGTTCTCGTCACTAGTTTTTGGCGGGATTCTTCCTCCATAATTGTGAGAGTTCCTCTTGAGTTATTTCAGTGTGCTCATCTCTATTTGTGGCACAGTGGCTTCTTTTTAGGTGTTATGTCCTGAGGCCTCCTCTCTAGTTGTGGTGAGGGGATCCTCTCCAGCTGTCAGGGGAGTGTCACTTATTTGTTGCCGAGGGCTCCCCTCATGATGCAGAACATGGCTTCTCTTGAATTAGGGTGGATTCTCACAGTTCTCTTGAGTTTCATTGGGGACATTGGGAATCAGTTCAAGTTGCATCAGGGGGCTTGGGATTCATCTCCAGTTGTGATCTGGAACTCGGAGTTCCTCTTGAGTTGCAGCAGGGGAGTCAGGCCTCCTCTCAAATTGTGGCTGGGAACTCGGGTTTCCTCTCTAGTTGCAGCGGGAAACTCAGGGTTCCTCTTGAGTTGAAATAGTGGTTTGGGGCTCCACTTGAGTTGTGGGTGGGAATGTAGGGTTCCTCTCGAGTAGTGGTGGGATACTTGGGGTTCCTGTCAAGTTGTAGCAGGTGATGCAGAGCTTCTCTAGGGTTTTGGTGGGATCTCAGGGTTCCTCTCAAGTTGTAGCATGGGACACAGGGTTCCACTCGAGCCATGGTAGGGAACTCGGGATTTCTCTCGAGTTGGGGGGAGTGTTCAGGGTTCATCTTGAGTTGCCATGGGGCCTCCTGTCAACTTCTCTTGGGGCATCTCATCTCTTGCAGGGATGTGCAGGGCGGGTTCTGTCTTGTTACAATGTGTGGGTGCATACTCACTAGTTTTGGCATGGGTCTTTACTCTAGAAATGGTTGGGGTCAACTCTGTAGTTGTGGTGTGTTTGATTCTCTCTAGTTGTGGTGTGCAAGTTCCTCTCTTGTCGTCTGAGGTTCATCTCTATTAGGAGCAGAGGGGCTCCTCTCTATGTGTGATGTTCAGCGTGCTCCTCTCAAGTTGTGATGAAGGGCTCCTCTGGATTTATGGGGCTGTGTCCTCTCTGGTTGGGGAGTGGGTGGCTGCACTGTGGAGGTTCTCTCTACCTTTGGCGCTAGGAGTTCCTCAGAAATTTTGGTGGAGTTTACCTTCTCTAGTTGGGATGGGTGTTCTATCTCTAGTTGTGGTGAGTGAGGTCCTCTCTAGTCATGTAGGGAGGAGGTTTTCCTCAATAGTTGTGGTGTATGGGGACACCACCCTTATGGCAGAAAGTGAAGAGGAACTAAAAAGCCTCTTGATGAAAGTGAAAGTGGAGACTGAAAAAGTTGGCTTAAAGCTCAACATTCAGAAAACTAAGATCATGGCATCTGATCCCATCACTTCATGGGAAATAGATGGGGAAAAAGTGGAAACAGTGTCAGACTTTATTTTTTGGGCTCGAAAATCACTGCAGATGGTGACTGCAGCCATGAAATTAAAAGACGCTTACTCCTTGGAAGGAAAGTTATGACCAACCTAGATAGCATATTCAAAAGCAGAGACATTATTTTGCCAACAAAAGTCCGTCTAGTCAAGGCTATGATTTTTCCTGTGGTCATGTATGGATGTGAGAGTTGGACTGTGAAGAAGGCTGAGCACTGAAGAATTGATGCTTTTGAACTGTGGTGTTGGAGAAGACTCTTGAGAGTCCCTTGGACTGCAAGGAGATCCAGCCAGTCCATTCTGAAGGAGATCAGCCCTAGGATTTCTTTGGAGGGAATGATGCTGAAGCTGAAACTCCAATACTTTGGCCACCTCATGCGAAGAGTTGACTCATTGGAAAAGACTCTGATGCTGGGAGGGATTGGGGGCAGGAGGAGAAGGGGATGACAGAGGATGAAATGGCTGGATGGCATCACTGACTCGATGGACATAAGCCTGAGTGAACTCCAGGAGTTGGTGATGGGCAGGGAGGCCTGGCATGCTGCGATTCATGGGGTCGCAAAGAGTCGGACACGACTGAGCAACTGAACTGAACTGATGGGGCTGTTCTCCACATGAGGAATATAGGCTCCTCTGGAACTATGGCCGGAGGCTTGCCTATTGTTGTGATGGTGGGCTCATCTCAGAGTCGATTTCCCAGAGCTCCTGTCTAGTTGTTAGGGGCTTCTCTCTAGTTTTGATGTGCAGGCTCCACTCTTGTTGTGGCGGGGTGCTGGTTTCTTATTGTGGCAGGGTACTCCAAGCTACTTGGGATGTTCAAGGGCTCTCGAGTTGCGGTAGGCACAACTATGTAATTGCAGTGGTGTGCTCCTCTATGTTTTTCTCAGGCAGAACATATCAATTTGGTGTGGGGGCTCAGGGCTTCTCCAGAAGGAGGCAGTGGATCCTGTCGGGATGAAGCAGGGGGCTCCTCTCGAGTTTCGGTGGGGGTGGTGGGTTCCTCTCTAGTTGTGATCAGGGACTCCTCTCCACCTGTGACATGGGTGTTTCTTTCTAGTTGCGGTGTGCTAGTAAGCTCATCTCAAGCATCAGCGGTGGTTCCTCTCTAGTTGTGGTGGGGGATTATCTATAGCTGTGGTGTGGCTGCTCCTTTCTAGTTGTATGCTGGTGTGCTAATCTCTAGTTGTGATATTCAGGCTCCTTTCTAGTTATGGTGAGGGACACTTTAGTTGCAGTATCTGAGGGGGGGGGGTCCTCTCTCCACAGGCCCTTGCCATCTGTAAGGGCCTCCTTTCTTATTGTGGTGAGGGGCTCTTCTATATTTATCACAGATTGACTCCTCTCTAGGTGTGATATCTGGGGGGCAATACTCTCTCATTGCAGCCGCTGGCTTCTCTTGAGTAGTGATGGAGTCCTCCTCTTGAGTTGTGGCAGTTTACTCAGGGCTCCTCTCGAGTTTCAGTGGTCCCTCTTAGGTTGTGATGGGGCCCTCTGCAGGGTCCTCTGCTCTTCTTTGGCAGTAGGTGTTCCTCACAAATTTTAGCATGGTTGCCCCTCTCTACTTGTAAGGGCCTCCTCTTGAATTACTTCAGGGAGGTCTTCTTTGTTTGCGGCCGAGGGTTTCCTCTCTATGTTTGGTGTTTTGGTGGTCTCCTGTCTATTGGTGGCGGGGGAAGCTTCTCCAGTTTGGGTGGGGTCTCCTCTGTCATTGTGGCCAGTGGCTCCTGTTGTGTTGCAGCAAAGGACTTGGTGGTTCCTTTCTAGTTGTGTTGGGCATTGGTGTTCCTCAGTCATTGCTGTATGCAGGGGACTCTTCTCCAGATGCTGTGTGCAGGCTCGTCTCCCACTGTGGCTCATTGTCAACACATTATTTAAGGCCAGGGGCTCTCTCTACTTGCACTGTACTTGGGTTTCTCTCTAGTTGTGATGTGGTAGCTCTTTCGAGTTGTAGTCGTTACCGTAGTTTCAGTGTGCAACTTTTGTTGTGGTGGGCTTCCTAATCGAGTTTAATCGAGAAGGCCCCTCTCTAGTTGCAGTGTGGGTCAATTCTCTAGTTGTGGTGGGGGTCTTTTCTCTAGTTGCATTGGTCAGGGGTTTTCCTCCATAGTTACAATGTGCAGCGGTGGGGGTGGGGGTGGGAGGGGTCTTCTCCAGATGTGGTGTGTGGCACCTCCTCTCTAGTTGTGGCAAGCTGTACTTCTCTAATTGTGCCGTGGGTGTCTCCTCTCTTGTAGAGATGTGTGCCTGGGCTCCTCTCTTGTGGTGGCGTGGTGCTCCCATCTAATTGTGTTGAGATCTTATCTTGATTTGCTGTAATAGCTCCTCTTGAGATGAGGCGATCCTCAGGGGATCCTCAGGGGACTCGGGGATCCTCTTGAGTTCTGGTGTTGCCTCCTTTTGAGTTGCAGCTGGGGGCTCAGGGTCTTTTGAGTTGCTCCAGGGCATTCGGGGCTCCTCTTGAGTTACTTCAGTGGACTCACTTCTATTTGTGGTAGAGTGACTCCTTTTTAGGTGCAGTGTCCTGGAGGCTCCTCTCTAGATGTGATGATGGGATTCTCTCCAGCTGTGCCAGGGGAGTGCCTCTTTCTTTGTTGCTGGGTGCTCTTCTCATGATGCGGAATAGGGTTCCTCTTCAATTGAGGCAGATTCTCATGATTCCTCTTTAGTTGTGTTGGCAGTCTTGGGAATCCTCTCGAGTTACATCATGGGGCTTTGGGCTCATCTTGAGTTGCAACAGGGAACTCAGGGTTTCTGTCAAGTTGCAGCAGTGAATTCAGGTCTCCTCTTGAATTGCAGTGAGAATTCAGTGTTCATCTCGAGTACAGCATGGAACTTGGAGTTCCTCTGGAGTTGCCATGGAATTCTCTTCTTGAGTTGAGCTACGGGACTCAGAGACGCTTTCAAGTTGTGGTGGGAACTCAGGTTTCCTCTCAAGTTTCAGTCCTGGACCCAGGGTTACACTAGAGCCGTGGTGGGGAATGCAGTGTGCCTATCGAATTACAGTGTGGCTTCCTCTAGAGTTGTCTAGGGGTGACTTGTCTCTAGCAAGGGTGTGCAGGATGGCTCCTGTCTTGTGTCAATGTGTGGGCAGCTACTCACTAGTTCTGGCATGGATTTTTTTTTCTCTAGTTGTTGTCAGGGTCAACTCTGTACTTATGGGGGGATGGATTTTCTCTAGTTGTGGCATACAAGATTCTCTATAGTTGTGGTGTTAGGTTCATCTCTATTAGCAGTAGAGGGGCTCCTCTCTATGTGTGATGTCCAGCAGGCTCCTCTCGAGTTGTGGTGGAGGACTCCTCTCGAGTTGTGGGGCTGTGTCCTCTCTGCTTGCAGTGTGGGTGGCTCCACAGGCAAGGTCATCTCTACTTTTGGCATTAGGGGTTCCTCACTAATATAAATGGGGTTGCTTCTCTCTAGTTTTGAGGGATTCCAATCGACTTACTTCAGGGAGTTCATCTCTATTTGCAGCAGAGGGTATTCTCTCTAGGTGTTATGTCCTGGGTGACTCCACTATTTGTGCCAGGGGAATCTGCTACAGTTTTGGCAGAAGGGCTCCTCTGTCATTGTGGCCAGGGACTCCTTTCCTGTTACAGCATAGGGCTTTTGTCAAATTACAGTGGGGAAGTCGGGGTTCCCCTTGAATTGCAGCAGATTGTTTGGGGTTTCTTTAGAGTTGTGCTGGAGCCTGCTCTCGAACTGCAGTGGAGCAGATGCTCTCTAGTAGCGAAATGCAGGCTGGCTCCCGTCTAGCTGCAGCATAGGGCTTCACTCTATTTGCAGTGGGGGTCCATTCTTTATTTGTGGTGGGGTGGCTCCTCTCTAGATCTCCTGTGCAGAGTCCTCTCTATTTGTGGCACAGGGGCTTCTCTTTAGTTGTGGTAGTTGGGCTCCTCTCTAATTGTGGTAGAATGCTCTTCTCAAAATGTTCTGGGGATGGCTCCCCTCTGATTGTGATGTGAATGGGGTCTTTTCCTAGTAGCAATATGCAGGAGGCTACTGTCTAGTTGTGGCAGTGGGAGTCCTCTTTAGTTGCGGCATGGTGGGCTCCACTCTACTCATTGCAGGGGACTTCTGTCTAATTGTGATGTGTTGGTATGTTCCTCTCTAGTGGCGACGTTCAGGGGGAGCTTATCTCTATTTGGGGAAGAGGTCTCCTCTCTAGTTCCAGTGTTGCCCTCCTCTATCATTATGATTCATGTGGGAGTTCCACTCTAGTTGTGATGTGCATGGGCACTTTTCTCTAATTGTGATGTGTGGGGAGGGCTTATATCTACCTGTGGCAGGAGTGTCCACTCTAGTTGTGGTGGTGGTACTACACTCTAGTTTTCATGTACCGTGGGGAGGGGATAGCACCTTTCCGTTTCGGCGGTGTGCTCCTCACTAGTTGTGCCTCAGGGTCAACTATCTAGTTGTAGCGTGTATTCAACTCTCTATTTCTGTCTGTTGGGCTTCTCTCTAGTTGTTATGTGCCGGGGTAGTCCACCCTAGTGCTGTGCCTGGGGGAGTCCCATCTAGTTGTGGAGAGGGAACCCCTGTCTTGTTGCATTGTGCTATGCAGCTCTTCTCCAGGTTCAGTTTGCTGGCTCATTACTATTTGTAGTTTGAGGGGCTACTCTCTAGTAGTGGTGTAGAGCCTCCTCTCTAGATGTGGTGTGTGAGATTGCTCCTCTCTAGTTACAGGTTGCCTGGCCTCCTTCCTACATGTGGTGGGCTCCACTCTTGTTTCCATGTGTGGGCTCCTCTCTAATTGTGGTGGGACACTCCTCTCTATGTGTGTCAGGGGACTTCGTGTTCCTCTTGAGTTGTGGTGGAGCATCTACTCTCTACCTGTGACAAGGATTTGCCTCTCTGATGGTGGTAGGGGAATCTACTCAACTTGAAGGAGGGGTTTGTCTCTATTTGCAGTGGAGGGGACCCTTTCTAGGCATGATGTCTGAGACAATCATTTTAGTTGTGGTGGGGGGACACTCTCAAGTTTTGCCAGGTGGGCTTCTCTGTCGTTGTGGCCATGGGCTTCTCTTGAGTTGTAGCATAGGCCTCCTCTTAATTTCAGGAGGGGACTTGGGACATCTCTCTAGTTGTGGTAGTGCCACCTCTGGGGCTTCTCTGTGGGGAGGGTATTCTCTCTACTTGTGGGGGATTCTCATTAGTTTTCATGGGTTTGTTCCACTGTAGTTGTGAGGAGCTCCTCTCGAATTACCTCAGGGGTCTCGTCTCTATTTGTGGCAGAGGAGCTCCTCTTTAGGCACAATGTGCTGGAGGGCTCCACTCAAGTTTTGGCAGGGAAATCCTCTCCAATTTTGGTGGGTCCCTTCTCTGTCATTATCGCCTGGGGCTCCTTCCTTGTGACGGCATAGGGTTCCTGTCGAATTGCGGTGGGGGACTCAGGGTTCCTCTTGAGTTGCGACAGGTAACTTGGGGTTCCTTTAAAGTTGTGGAGGAAACTCCTCAAGCTGCGTGGGGCAGCCATTCTCTAATAGCGATTATCAGGCTTGCTCCTGTCTACTTGTGATATGAGGTAGGCTACTGTATAGGCTTCCCTGGGTGGCTCAGACAGTACAGTGTCTGCCTACAATGCAGGAGACCCAGGTTCAATCCCTGGGTTGGGAAGATCTCCTGGAGAAAGAAATGGCAACCCACTGCAGTGTTCTTGCCTGGAAAATCTCATGGACGGAGGAGCATGCTAGGCTACAGTCCATGGGGCCGCAAAGAGTCAGACACGACTGAGCGACTTCACTTTCACTGTGTAGTTATGGCATGTGGCTCCACTTAGTTGCTGTCGGGGGTCAATGGCATATTTGTTTCAGTTTGTCAGTAGTTTAGGTTTGCAGACTCTTCTCTAGTTGTGGTGGTGGTGGGGTGCTCCTCTTTAGTTGTGGTATGAGGCTTCCTGTCTAGTAGTGTTAGACAAATTGAGGTGGGGATAGCTCCTTTCTGCTTGTGATGTGAAGGGGCACTTTTTCCAGTTGTGATATGAAGAAGCATACTTTCTAGTTAAGACAAGGACACCCTCTTTAGTTGTGGCATTTGAGTTCCTCTATACTCAAGGCAGAGGACTTACTTTTAATTGTGATGTGTACGTGTACCCCTCTCTAGTGGCAAAGTTCAGTGGGGCTAATGTCTCCTTATGGTGGGCTTTGGCCTTCTAGCTGTGGTGTGGGACTCTTCTCTTATTACGATGTGAGCAGGAGCTCCTCTCTAGTTGTGGGGACCTTATCTCTAGTTGTGCTGTGCAGGCTCCTCTCTAGTTTTGGAGGGGTGCTCCTTTCTAGTTGTGACAGGGGGCTCTAAGCTAGTTTCAGGGTACAGCTGGCTCTCAATTTGTGGCTGGGACTCCTCTCTAGTTCTAGTGGGAGGCATCTCTCGATTTGTTGTAGGTGGCTCCTCTAGAGATTTTGTGGGGGACTCATCTGTAATTGTGGTGGGGAACTCCTCTCTAGCTGTGGTATAGTGCCTCCTTTCTACTAGTGGTGTGCTGGTGAGCTCCTCTTAAGTCAGTGGGCAGATCCTCTCTAAGTTCGGGGGTGGACTTCTCTATAGATGTAAAATGGTGGCCTGTTTCTAGTTGCAGTGCACATGCTCCACTCTAGTTGAGGTGAGGTGCTCTTCTTTAGTTGAGATGTCTGAGGGGACTCCTCTTATTGTGATGTTCAGGGGATCTCCTCTTAGGTTGTGGTGTGGGCCTTGTCTGTATTTGCAGTGGATTGGCTCCTCTCTAAATGTGATGTCGAGAGGGCTCCTCTGTCGTTGTATACAGTGGCTTCTCTTGACTTGTGTTGTAGGGCTCTTCTAGAGTTTCTGGAGGGTACTCGGGTATCCTCTTGAGTTGTGGTTGGGCCTTCTCTCGTGTATGTCATGTGGGGAGCTCTAGGGTGAGGGGCCTTCTCTACTTTTAGCCCTAGGATTTCCTCACTAATTTTGGTGCACTCTCTAGTTGTGATGGGCGGTCAAATCTCTAGTTGTGAAGAAGATCCTCTCTAGTTGCATTGGATGGGCCTTTTTCTCAATAATTGCAGTGTGTATATGGCTCTTCTCCATATGACAAATGCAGGCTTCTCTGGAGTTGTGGTGGGAGGCTTGTGTATTGTTGTGCCAGCAGGCTCCTCTCTAAGTTGATTTCTAGGGGCTCCTGTCTAGTGCTGGCCTTTCTCTAGTTGGGATGTTAGGGTTCCTTTCTAGTTGTGGCAAAGTGCAACTTTCTTATTGTGGCAGGGAACAGCAAGCTAGTTGTGGTGTTCAAGGGGCTCCCAAGTTGTGGTGGGGGCATCTCTGTACTGGCGGTGGTGGGCTCCTCTATGTTTGTCTCAGGGAGGCACATGTCAATTTGCTATGGGGGCACGGGGCTCCTCTAAAACAAGGGAGAGGATTGTATGGAGAGGAAACGTGGGCCTCCTCTTGAGTTTCAGTGGTGGGGGACTTCTCTCTAGTTGTGTTTCGTGACTCCTCTCTTTTTGTGGCATTGAGATTTCTTTCTAGGTTGTAGTGTGCTGGCAAGTTCATCTGAAGTATCAATGGGGGCTCCTCTCTAGTTGTGGTGGGGGATTATCTCTAGCTGTGGTGTGGTTGGTCATTTCTAGTTGTGGTGTGCTGGTGGGCTACTCTCTAGTTACAGTGTGTGGGCTCCTTTCTAGTTATGGTAAGGGGCTCTTTTGTTGCAATATGTAATAGAAGTTCACTCTCATTGCAGTATGCAGGGGCCTCCTTTCTTGTTGTGGTGGGAGAGATCAGGTATATTTGCCACAGAGTGACCCTTCTCTAGGTACGATGTTTGGGGCATCCTCTCGCATTGTGGCCGGTGGCTTCTCTTGAGTAGGGGTGGAGTCCTCCCTTGAGTTATAACTTTGACTTGGAGCTTCTCCTGCGTTGCAGTGGTCCCTCCTCTTAGGTTGTGATGAGGGTCTCTGAAATGGTGGTCCTCATTTCTTTTGGCCCTAGGTGTTCCTCACAAATTTTAACGTAGTTGCTCCTCTCTACTTGTGAGGGCCTCGTCTAGAGTTACTTCAGGTGGCTCATCTCTATCTGCTTCAAAGGGACTCCTCTATGTGTGATGTCTTGGTGGACTCCTCTCTACTGGTGGTGGGGGAAATCTCTCCAGTTCTGGTGGGGGGTTCCTCTGTCATTGTGGCCACTGGCTCCTCTCCTGTTGCAGCAAAGGATTTGATGGTTCCTATCTAGTTGCCTTGGGCAGTGGTGTTCCTAAATCTTTGTGGTATGTTTCAGATTCATCTCCAGATGTGATGTGCAGCCTCCCCTCTGGTTGTGGCCTGGGTTCAACACACTATTTGTGGCCAGGGGCTCTCTTTAGTTGCACTTTACTAGGGGTTTCTCTCTAGTTGTGGTGTGGTGGCTCCTTTGAGTTGTTGCAATCATTACACTAGTTGCTGTTGGCAAGGTGCTCCTTTCTAGTTGTGGTGGGTTTTCCAATCTAGTTTTATCCAGAATGCTCCTCTCTAGTTGCACTGGGGGTCAACTCTCTAGTTGTGGTGGGTGTTCAAGTTTCTAGTTGTGGTGTGGGTCTCCTCTCTAGTTGCATTGGGCAGGGATTTTCCTCAACAGTAGCTATGCGGGGTGGGGCACTTTCCCAGGTGTGGTATGTGGGCTCCTCTCTAGTTGTCTCGAGCTGCACTTTTATATTTGTGCCTCTCCTATAGTGATGTGTGCCTCAGCTCCTCTCTTGTGGTGGCGTGGTGCTCCTTTCTAGTTGTGCTGAGGTCTTATCTTGATTTACCATGAGACCTCCTCTTGAATTGAGGTAGGGGACTCAGAGTTCCTCTTGAGTTCTGGTGGTGCCTCCTCTCGAGTGGCAGTAGGGGGCTCTGGGTCCTTTCAAGTTGTGACAGTGAACTTGGGGTCCCTCTTGAGTTGCAGCAGTGGACTTGGGGATCCTCTTGAGTTGTGGCGCTTACTGATATTTCTCTCCAGTACAGCACACAACTCGGAGTTCCTCTCGACTTGTCATGCAAGGCCCACCTTGAGTTGAGGCAGAGGACTCGAAGCTCCTCTCGAGTTGTGGTGATGCCTCCTCTTGAGTTGTGGTGGGTGTCTTCATAGAGTAGATAGTTCTCTCTTCTTTTGGTACAGGGGTCTCCTCGGTAGTTTTTGGTGGAATTGCTAGTCTCTAATTCTGAGGGGTTCTTCTTGAGTTACTTCAGTTTACTCAGCTCTATTTGCGGCAGTGGGACTCCTTTTTAGATTCAGTGTCCTGGGTTCACCTCTCTAGTTGCAGTGATTGGAACCTCTCCAGCTCTGGTAGGGGAGTGCCTCTGTTTTTGTTGCTGGGTTCCCCCCTCTTGACTTGGAATAGGGCTCCTCTTGAATTGAGGCAGATTCTCACTCTTGATTTGGAGTAGGAGTCTTGGGACCCTCACAAATTGCATCAGGGGGATTGGGGCTTGTCTTGAATTGTGACAGGGAACTCAGGGTTCCTCGTGAGTGGCAGCAGCAGAGTCGGACCTCCTCTCAAGTTGAGGTGGGGAACTTGGTGTTCCTCTTGAGATGTGGTGGGAAACTCGGAATTGCAACCAGGGACTTAGATCTCCTCTGGAGTTTTGGCAGGAACTCAGGATTCATCTCGTATTGCAGCATGGGACCCAGGGTTACACTAGAGCTGTGGTGGGGGATGCAGTGTGACTCTCCAGTTGTGGTGGGGCTTTCTCTAGAGCTCTCTAGGGGCAACTCGTCTCTAGCAGGGATGTGCAGGATGGCTCCTGTCTTGCAGCAATGTGTGGGTGGCTACTCACTATTTCTGGCATGGATTTTTTCTCTAGTTGTGGTTGGGGTCAACTCTGTATTTGTGGTGGATTCAATTTTCTCTAGTTGTGCTGTACAAGATTCTCTATAGTTGTGGTGTGAGGTTTGTCTCTCTTAAGAGTGTCTCTCTATGTGTGATGTCCAGCGGGCTCCTCTCGAGTTGTGGTGGAGGGCTCCTCTCGAGTTGTGGGGCTGTGTACACTCTGCTTGGGGGTGTGGGTGGCTCCACAGGGGAGGTCCTGTGTACTTTTGGTGCTAGTGGTTTCTCACTAATATTTAGTGGGGTCGCTTCTCTCTAGTTGTGAGGGATTTGACTCAACTTACTGAAGGGAGCTTGTCTCTATTTGTGACAGGGGCTTTTCTTTAGGCGTTATGTCCGTGGGTGACTCCACTATTTGTGCCAGGGGAATCCACTTCAGTTTTGGCAGAGGGGCTTCTCTGTCATTGTGGCCAGGGACTCCTTTCCTATTACAGCATAGGGCTTTTGTCGAATTGCAGTGGGGAACTCGGGGTTCCTCTTGAGTTGCAGCAGGTTATTCAGGGTTTCTTTAGAGTTGCTGTGGTGCCTCCTCTCATACTGCAGTGGGGCAGATCCTCTCTAGAAGGGAAATGCAGGCTGGGTCCTGTCTAGTTGCTACGTGGGACTTCACTCTAGTTGCAGTAGAGGTCCATTCTTTATTTGTGATGGGGCGGCTCCTCTCTAAATCTTGATTGCAGATTCCTCTCTAGTTGTGGCAGGGGGGAATCCTCTTTAGTTGTGGTAGTTGGGCTCCTCTCTCATTGCGGTAGAGTGCTCTTCTCAAAATTGTACTGGGGGTGGCTCCTCTCGGGTTGTGAATTGAAGGGATGCTTTTTCTAGTTATGATAGCAGGAGATTATTGTCCAGTTGTGGCAGTGGGAGTCCTCTTTAATTGTGGCAAGGTTGTCTCCAGTCTACTCATCACAGGGGGCGTCTGTCTAATTGTGATGTGTTGGTGTGCTACTCTCTAATGATGATGTTCAGGGGAGCTTATCTCTAGTTGTGGAAGAGGTCTCCTTTCTAGTTCAAGTGTTGCCCTTCTCTATTGTAATGATCCATGTGGGAGTTGCACTCTAGTTGTGATATGCATGGGCACTTTTCTCTAATTGTGATGTGTGGAGGGGGCTTGTATCTACCTGTGGCAGGGGTGTCCATTTAGTTGTGACCGTGGTGCTCCACTCTAGGTGCCATATATGGGAGGAGATGGAACCTCTCTAGTTTTTTGCAGTGTGCTCCTCACTAGTTGTGCCTGAGGGTCAACTACCTAGTTGTGGTGTGTATTCAACTCTCTAGTTTTGGCGGTTGGGCTTCTCTCTAGTCATGATGTACTGGGGTGGTCATCCCTAGGTGTGCTGTGCCTGGGGAAGTCCTCTTTAGTTGTGGAGTGGGAACTCCTGTCTTGTTGTATTGTGCTGTGAAGCTCTTCTCTAGGTTCAGTTTGCTGGCTCATTTCTATTTGTAGTTTGAGGGGCTACTCTCTAGTAGTGGTGTAGAGCCTCCTCTCTAGATGTGGTGTGTGAGATTGCTCATCTCTAGTTACAGGGCGTGGGGCCTCCTTTCTACATACAGTGTCTGGGTGGGCTCCTCTCTAGTTTTGGTGGGAGACTTCTCTCAATGTGCATCGGGGGAATTCGTGTTCCTCTGGAATTGTGGTGGAGCCTTCATTCGAGCTGTGGTGGGGTGGCTCCTCTCTAGTAGCATTGTGCAGGGTTGCTTCTGTTTAGTTTCAGTGTGTGGGTGGCTACACAAACTGTGGCATGGGGGTCCTCTCTAGATGGTGTGGGGGGTCAGCTGTTAGTTGTGTTGGGTGGGCTCCTCTCCAGTTATGGGGTGCAGGCTCCTCTTGAGTTGTGTTAGGGGGGCTCTTCTCTAGTTGTGGTGTGTGGTGGGCAGCTCTAGAGTTGCAATGGATTTTTCCTTTCTGATTGTGGTGGGGGTTTCCTTTCTGGTAGCGATGTGCACAGACACTCTTTTGTGATATGTGCAAGCCTACTCTCTAATTTTGGCACGGCCCCTCTTCTTTAGTTGTGGCATAGGGGCCTCCTCTCTAGTTGTGGAAGGAGGCTTCTAATTGCGATGTGTGGGAATGCTCCTCTCAAGTGTCAATGTTCAGGGGGCTGCTCTCTAGTTGCAGCATGGGGTCTACTCTCTAGCTGTGACAAGGATGTGCCTCTCTGATGATGGTAGGGGAATCTATTCAACTTGCAGGAGGGTTTCGTCTCTATTTGCGGTGGAGGGGACCCTTTCTAGGTGTAATGTCCAGGATCACCTCTCTAGTTGTGGTTTGGGGATACTCTCCAGTTCTGCTGGATGAGCTCCTCTGTCATTGTGGCAATGGGCTTCTCTTGAGTTGTGGCATAGGCCTCCTCTCAAGTTCAAGGAGGGACATCTCTCTAGTTGCGGTGGTGCCGCTGTCGGGAGCTGCATTACTGACAAAATGGAGGAACGGCCCCAACTTCCTCTCCTTGTCCCACAGGCACGGACCCAGGATGAAGGAGTTAGGCCTTATGATTCTGACTTGTTCTTTCCTCTCAGCGGAGTTGACTGAAAAGAATATTAAGGTGTTTATTGTTCTGATACGAGCATGAGAAGGCACAAAGCCTTCTGCAACTGTGCTCAGAAAATAATTCATAAAGTTAGTTACTGACATTTGTTCAAGGGATTTTACAAAAGAGTGTTCCAGGGTGAGCATGTAGGTCACAGCTTGAGGCCATGGGAGGGATTGCTATCTGAAGCCTATTTGTGAGAAAGTGTTTATGGCAAAGGAGTTTGCTGAATTTAGGGCTTAGGAACAATTAAAATAGTTAGAAGCTAAAGATTTAAGGAACGTTATAATGTTAGCATATTTTAGATTAGGAATTTTAGAGATACTATAGCTAGAAGCCTTTTTAAGAGATAGTGAGCTCAGGATGTTAGGGGAAAACAGGATTTAGAAAGATAAGACATAAACTGAGGAATGTAGCATGAGTTACAATGTAATCACAAGTTAACTATAGGACACATAAGAGGAAGTAGATAATAGATGGTAAAGCTGATTCCAAGAGAATCACTGAAGCAGGAACTCTGTTTGAAGAGCAACAATGATTTATGGAGATAATAAATCTGGGTGAGGGGGAGCTGTAAATGTCAAACCTCTGACCTAATGTTTTCATAAAAGTATAAAAGAGAATCTTAAACTTGAAATAAATAGGCAGCCCAAGAAAACTGAGAGGCTGTCTCATTTCTGGCCGACACTGCTCACCCCTTCAGGTTGAATCCCTGGCTGCTGGAGCTGGACTCTGGTGTTCTCTTTACTTGTGGCATTGGGGGCTCCTCACTAGTGTTCAAGTTATTGTTCCACTGTAGTTGTGAGGTGCTCGTCTTGAATTACTTCTGGGGCCTCATCTCTATTTGCAGCAGAGGAGCTCCTCTCTAGGCACAATGTGCCAGAGGGCTCCTCTTTAGTTCTGACCAGGGAATCCTCTCCAGTTTTGATGGGAACTCCTCTGTCTTTGTCGTGGATGGCTCCTTCCTTGTGACAGCATTGGGCTCCTATCAAGATGCATTAGATGACCTGGGGATCAACTCGAGTTTTCACAGGTGACTTGGTGTTCCTTTATAGTTGTGGTGGGGCCTCCTCTTGAGCTGCATGGTGCAGCTGCTCTCTAGGAGTGATTAGCAGGCTGGCACCTGTGTAGTTGTGATGTGCAGTGGGCTACTGTATTGTTAAGGCATGATCCACTCTAATTGCAGTGGAGTTAGATTAATGGCTTTCCCCATCCCACTCCTCTGTTGTGGTTTTCAGACCCCTCTAATTGTGGTGGGGCACTCTTCTTTAGTTGTGGTATGGGGATTCCTCTCTAGTTGCAGGAGAATGCTCCTCTAGAACTGCGGTTGGGGTGGTTTCTCTCTGCTTGTCATGTGAAGGGGCTCATTTTCCAGTTGTGAAGTGAGTGAGAACACTCTCTAGCTGTGGCAGGGGGCATCCTTGTTAGTTGTGGTGTGTTGGGCTCCTCTCTGCTCATCGCAGGGAGTTTATATTTAATTGTGATATGTGGGTGTGCTCAGCTCTAGTGGTGATGTTCAGCGAGGTTAATGTCTATTTGTGGTGGAGTTCTCCCCTCAAGTTGTGGGGTTTGGCTCTGCTCTTATTCCAATCTAATTGGGAGCTCCTCTCTATTTCTGGGGGCCTTTTCCCTAGTTGTGGTTTGCAGGTTCATCTTTAGTTGTGAATGGGTGCTCCTTTCCAGTTGTGTCAGGGGGCTCTAAGCTTGTTACAGGGCGCATGGTGCTATTAATTTATGGCTGGGGCTCCTCTCTAGTTGTAGTAGGAGGCACCTCTTAAGTTGCTGCATAGGGCATCTCTAGAGTTTCATTGCAGGGCTCCTCTAGAGTTGCTGCAGGTACTCGGGCCTCCTCTTGAGTTGCTGTTGTGTCTGCTATTGCGTTTGTCATGTGGGGGCTCCATGGTGATGGGTCTTCTCTACTTGTAGCACTAGGGTTTCCTCACTGATTTTGGGGTTGAACTTCTCTCTTTGTGATGGGTGCTCATCTCTCTAGTTGTGGTGAGGAAGTTCCTCTCTGGTTGCACTGGTGGGGCTTTTCCTCAATAGTTTCAGTTTCTATGGGGCTCTCCACCACCTGAGGAATGCAGGCTCCTCTGGAGTTGTGGTGGGAGGCTTGTGTATTGTTGTGCCAGCAGGCTCCTCTTTAAGTTGAATTCCAGGGGCTCCTGTTTAGTTGTGGGGGACTTCTCTCTAGTTGTGATGTGCAGGCTCCTCTCTAGTTGTGGCAGGGTGCAAGTTTCTTGTTGTGGAAGAGACTCCATGCTAGTTTCGGTCTTCATGGGAATCTCCAGCTGTGTTGTGGGTGTATCTGTACTTGAGGTGGTGGACTCCTCTCTATTTATCTCAGGAGGCACATATCAATTTGCTTTGGGGGTCCAGGATCCTCTAAAAAGAGGCAACAGATCCTGTTGAGATGAAACAGGGGGCTTCTCTTGAATTTCAGTGGGGGTCTCTAGTTGTGGTTGAGGACTCCTCTCTACATGTGGCATGGGTGTTTCTTTCTAGTTGCGGTGTGCTGGTGAGTGCCTCTCCAGTATCAGTGGGGGCTCCTCTCTTGCTGTCATGGGCAATTATCTCTGGCTGTGGTGTGCCTACTTCTTTCCAGTTGTGGTTTGCTGGTGGGTTACTCTTTAGTTGTGGTGTATGGTCTCTTTTCTAGTTATGGTGAGCGGCTCTTTAGTTGCAATATCTGTGGGGAGTTCTCTCTCATTGCAATGTGCAGGGGCCTCCATTCTTGTTGTGGTTGTGGGGCTTATCTTTATTTGCCACAGAGTGACATCTCTCTACATATAACATCTGGGGGGGGGGTGCTCCTCTCACATTGTGGCTGGTGGCTTCTCTCGAGAAGTGGTGGTGTCCTCCTCTTGACTTGTGGCACTGGCCTCGGGGCTCCTCTCGAATTGCAGTGAACCCTCTTCTAAGGTTGTGATGAGGGGATCTGAAGGGGGTCCTCTCTTATTTCGGCACTAGATGTTCCTACAGATTTTAGCATGGTTGTTCCTCTCTACTTCTGAGGCCTCCTCTCGATTTACTTCAGGGAACATGTCTCCATGTGCGGCAGAGGTGCTCCTTTCTATGTGTGATATCTTGTGGAGTCCTCTCTGCTTGTGATGGGGGAAACCTCTCCAGTTTTGGCAGGAGGATCCTCAATCATTCTGGCCATTGGCTCCCCTTGTGTTGCAGCAGAGGACTTGGTGGTTCCTCTCTAGTTGCATTGGGCAATGGTGTTCCTCAGTCATTGTGGTTTGTGGGGAACTCTTTCCCAGATCCAGCTTGCAAGCTCCTCTCATGTTGTGGCATGTAGTCAACACACCAGTTGTGGTCAGGGGCTCTCACTAGTTGCACTGTGCTAGGAGTTTCTTTCTAGTTGTGCTGTGGTAGTTCCTTCAAGTTGTTGCAGTCGTTACCCTATTTGCTGAGGGAAAGGGCCTACTCTGTGGTTGTGGTGGGTTTGCCATTTTGTTTTATCCAGAAGGCTCCTCTCCATTTGCAGTTGGGGTCAACAGTCTTGTTGTGGTTGGTAGTCAAGTCTCTAGTGATGGTGGTGGTCTCCTCTCTAGTTCCATTGTGCAGGGGATTTCCTCAATAGTTGCAATGTGCAGTGGGGCTCTTCTCCAGGTGTGTTGTGTGGGCTCCTCTCTAGTTGTGGCAAGATGAACTTCTCTAATTGTGCTGTGGATGCTCCTCTGTTGTAATGATGTGTGCCTGGGCTCCTCTCTTGTTGTGGCATGGTGCTACTGTTTAGTTGTGATGAGGTCTTATTCTCTATTTACTTTGAGAGAGCCTCTTGAGTTGAGGAAGGGCACTCAGAGCTCCACTAGAGTTCTGGTGATGCCACCTCTCAAGTTGCAACAGGGTGCATGGGTATCTTTTGAGTTGAGGCAGGGAACTCAGGCTTTTTGTCGAGTTTCAGCAGTGGACTCGGGGCTCCTTTCGATTTGTGGTGGGTACACAGTGTTCCTTTCATGTACAGTGCGGAACTAGGAGTTCCTCTTGAATTGCCATTGAAGGCTCCTCTTCAGGTGAGACAGGAGACACAAAGGTCCTCTCGAGTTGCAGTGATACCACCTCTTGTGTTTTGGTGGGTGGTCTCTGTGGGGTGGGGCATCATCTCTAATTTTGGCACTGGGCAATCCTCACTCGTTTTTCTCGGGATTGCTCCTCTATAATTTTGAAGGTATCCTCTCAAGCTACTTCAGTGGGCTTATCTCTATTTGTGGCAGAGTGACTCCTTTTAAGGTGCGATGTCCTGGGGGCACCTCTCTAGTTGTGGTGAGGGCATCCTCTCCAGCTGTGGCAGGGACGTGCCTCCATCTTTGTTGCTGGGGGTTCTCAATGTGATGTGAAATAGGGCTCCTCTTGAATTTAGGCGGATTCTCATGATTCCTGTCGAGTTGCAACAGGGAGTTGGGGCTCCTCTAGAGTTGCAGCAGGGAACTCGGGTTCCTTTTGAGTTGCAGCAGGAGACTCAGATCTCCTCTTGAGTCACCGTGAACTCAGTGTTCTTCTTGTTTTGTACTGAAAGACTCAGAGTTCCACACAAGCTGTGATGGGGAGCTTGGTGTTCCTTTCAAGTTGGGGGCATACTAGGGGTTTCTCCTGACTTGTGGTGGGGCCTCCTCTCGAGGTGTCTTGAGCCAACTCATCTCTAGTAGGGATGTGCAGGGTGGCTCATGACTTGTTGCAATGTCAGTTGGCTTCTCACTAGTTTTGGCCTGGGACTTGTCTGTCGTTGTGGTCGGGGTCAACTCTGTAGTTGTGGTGGTTTTGATTTCCTCTAGTTGTGGTATGCAAGCTCCTCTCTCTCTGTGGTTTGAGGTTCATCTCTATTAGCAGCAGAGGGGCTTGTCTCTCTCTGTGATGTCCAGTGGACTCCTATTGAGTTGCGGGGCTGTGTCCTCTCTGGTTGGGGTGTGAGTGCCTCCACGGGGGAGGTCCTCTCTACTTTTGTTGCTAGGGGTTCCTCACTAAAATTAGTGGGATTGCTGCTCTCTAGTTGTGAGGGACTCCACTCAACTTACTTCATGGAGCTCGTCTCTATTTGGGGCAGAAGGGTCTTCTCTAAGTCCTGCAGGACTCCACTCTAGTTTTGCTGGAGGAATCCACTTCAGTTTTGGCTGGGGAGCCCCTCTATCATTTTGGCCAGTGGCTCCTTTTCTTGTTACAGCTGAGCGCTTCTGTCAAATTGCAGCAGGGAACTCCTGGTACCTCTTGAGTTACCACAGGTGACTTGGGCTTCCTTGAGAGTTGTCGTGGATCCTCCCATCGAGCTTCAGTCGACCAGATCCTCTCTGGTAGCGATGTGCAGGCTGACACCTACCTAGTAAGGCTACTGTCTAGTCGTGGCATGGGTCTTTAGTTGCAGTAGGGGTGCACTCTTTGTGGTGGGTCGGCTCCTTTCTAGTTGTCATTTGCAGACTCCTCTCTAGTTGTGGCAGGGGAGGCTCCTCTTTAGTTGTGATAGCTGGGCTCCACTCTAGTTTCAGTAGAGTGTTCTTCTCAAGTTGTGATGAGGGTGGCTCCTCTCTGATTGTGATATGAAGAGGCCCTTTTTCTTGTTGTGACTTACAGGAGGCTACTCTATAGTTGTGGCAGAAAGAGTCCTTTTTAGTTGCAGCATGGTGGGCTCCTCTCTGGTCATGGCTGGGGGCTTCTGTCTAATTGTGATGTATGAGTATGATCCTCTCTAATGGCAATGTTCATGGGGGCTTATCTCTAATTATGGCATGGGTTTCCTCTCTAATTGCAGTGCTGGCCTCCTCTTTCATTATGATCCGTGTGGGAGTTCCACTCTAGATTTGATGTGCCTGGCACTTTTTTCTAATTGTGGTGTGTGGGATCAGCTCCTATTTACCTGTGGCAGGGGTGTCCACTCTAGTTGTGGCAGTGGTTCTACACTCTAGATGTGATATATGGGATGGGGGTTCTTCTTTAGTTGCAACGGTGTGCTCTTCACTAGTTGTGCCGGGGGATCAACTGTCTAGCTGGGGCATGTATTCACCTCTCTGGTTTTGGTGGTTGTGTTCAAAGTTGTGATGTGTCAGGGTGCATCTCCCTAGTTGTGCTGTGCCTGGGAAAGTCTGCTCTAGTTGTGGAGTGGGAACTCCTGTCTTATTGCATAATGCTGTGAAGCTCTTCTCTTGAAGTTTGCTTGCTCATTTCTATTTGTGGCTTGAGGGGCAACTTTTTAGTAGTGGTGTGAAGCCTCCTCTCTAGACGTGGTGTATGAGATTGCTCCTCTCTAGCGGTGGGGTGTGGGGCTTCCTTTCTTCATGTGGCATCCGGGTGGGCTCCTCTCTAGTTGCAATGTGTGAGTCTTTACTCTAGTTGTGGTGGGGGACTCCTTTTGAGTTGCATCATGGGACTTGGTGTTCCCCTCAAGTTGAGGTGGTGCCTCCACTTGAGTTGTGGTGGGGTGGCTCCTCTCTAGTAGCAATGTGCAGGGTGGCTTCTGTTTAGCTGCAATGTGTTGGTGGCTAAATTACCTGTGGCATGGGGTTCCTCTCTAGTTGGTGTGGGGGGTCAACTCTTAGTTGTGTCAGTAGGCACCTCTCTAGTTGTGTTGTGCAGTCTCCTCTCCAGTTGTGTTAGTGGGGCTCTTCTCTAGTTATGGTGTGCAGAGGTCACCTCTAGAGTTGGGGTTGAATTTTCCTTTCAAAATATGGAGAGGATTTACTCTCTGTTAGTGATGTGCACTGGAGAAGGCAATGGCACCCCACTCCAGTACTCTTGCCTGGAAAATCCCATGGAGGAAGGAGCCTTGTAGGCTGCAGTCCATGGGGTCGCTAAGTCAGACACGACTGAGCGACTTCACTTTCACTTTTCACTTTCATGCATTGGAGAAGGAAATGGCGACCCACTCCAGTGTTCTTGCCTGGAGAATCCCAGGGACAGAGGAGCCTGGTGGGCTTCCGTCTATGGGGTCGCACAGAGTTGGACACGACTGACGCGACTTAACAGCAGCAGCAGCAGCAGCAGCGATGTGCACAGGCACTCTTTCCAGGTGCGATATCCGTGAGCCTACCCTCTAATTATCACGTGGCCCCTTCTCTTTAGTTAGGGCATGGGAGCCTCCTCTCTAGTTTTGAAAGGAGGCTTCTAATTGTGATGTGCAGGAATGCTCTTCTCAATTGTCGATGTTCAGGGGGCTCCTCTCTAGTTGCGTGTGACTTCTACTCTCTAGTTGTGTCGAGGTTATTCCTCTCTGTCGGTGGTAGGGGATTCTATTCGACTTGCAGCAGAGGCTCGTCTCTGTTTGCGGTGGAGGGGGACCTCTCTAGGTGCGATGTCCTGGGTCTTCTCATCAGTTGTGGTGGTGGGACAATCTCCAGTTTTGGCGGGTGTGTTCCTCTCTCATTGTGGCCGTAGGTTTCTCTTGAGTTTTGGCATAGGTCTTCCCTCAAGTTCAGGTGAGGACTTGGGGCTCCTCTCTAATTGCAGTGGTGAAGCCTCTGGGGGTTCTCTGTGGGGAGAGTGTTCTACTTTTGGCATTGGGGGCTTATTCTAGTTTTCATGGGGTTGCTCCACTCTAATGGTGAGAGGTTTATCTCAAGTTATGTCAGGGTCCATGTCTCTATTTGTGGCAGAAGGACACCTCTCTAGGTGCAATGTGCCAAAGGGCTCCTCTCTAATTTTGGCAGGGGAATCATTTCCAATTTTGGTGGAGGGGATCCTCTGTTTGTCTCCAGGGGCTCCTTCTTTGTGATGATATAGTGCTCCTGTAGAGTTATGGTGGAGGACTCAGGGATCCTCTCGAGTTGGGACAGGTGACTTGGGGTTTCTGTACAGTTGTGATTGTGCCTCCTTTTGAGCTGCATGGGGCAACTCTTCTCTAGTAGCGATTAGCAGCTGGTTCCTGTCTCATTGTTATGTGTGGTATGCTACTGTATAGTTATGCATTGGGCTCCACTTTAGTTGCAGTGAGGTCAACTGACGTTTTTGTTTCAGCTCCTCTCTAGTTGTGGTTTGCAGACTCCTCTCTAGTGGTGGCAGGGGCAGGGGTCTACTCTTTAGAAGTGGTAGGGGCTTCCTGTCCTGTTGTGGTAGAGTGCTCCTCTCAAATTGTGGTGGGTTTGGCTCCTCTTGGAAAGCCTCTTGAATTGCATCAGGGGGCTTGGGGCTCTTCTTGAGTTTCTCTGGGAAACTCGGGATTTCTCTTGATTTGCAGCAGAGGAGAAGGGCCTCCTCTCAAGTTGTAGCGGGGATCTCGGGGTTTATCTTGAGTCGCAGAGGGAAACTTGGGGTTCTTCTCGAGTTGCATCAAGGGACTCAGAGCTCCTCTCAAGATGCAATGGGAACTCAGTGTTCCTCTTGAGTTGCAGCTTGGGTCTCAGGGTTCCACTCAAGCTGTGGTGGGTAACCTGGGGTTTCTCTCGAGTTTGGAGGGGTATTCAGGATCCCTCTCGACTTGTGGTGGGGCCTCCTCTCAAGTTGTCTTGGGGCAACTCGTCTCTAGCAGGGATGTGCAGGGTGGCTCCTGTCTTGTTGCAATGTCAGGTGGCTACTCACTAGATTTGGCATGGAACTGCTCTATCATTGTGGTCGGGGTCAACTCTGTAGTTGTGGTGGGTTCGATTCTCTTTAGTGTGCAAGCTTCTCTCTACTTGTGGTGTTAGGTTCATCTTTATTAGCAGCAGAGTGACTCCTGTCTATGTGTGATGTCCAGTGGGCTCCTCTTGAGTTGTGGTGGAGAACTCCTGTTGAGTTGCAGGGATGTGTCCTCTCTGGGTGGGGTGTGGGTTGCTCCGCAGGGAAGGTCTTCTCCACCTTTGGTGCTAGGGGTTCCTCGTAATTTTGTTGGGGTTGACCCTCTCTTGTTGTGATGGGTAGTCAACTCTGTATTTGTGTTGAGGGTTCTTCTCTCTTGGTGCCTTGGAAGGGGCTTTTCCTCTATAGGCAGAATGTCTATGTGGCTCTTCTCTACATGAGGAATGTAGGCTCATCTGGAGTTGTGGCAGGGTGCTTGTCTATTGTTGTGCTGACGGGCTCCTCTCTAAGTCAATTTCCAGGGGATCCTGGCTAGTTGTGGGTAACGTCTCTCTAGTTATGGTATGCACATTCCTCTATAATTGTGGCAGGGTGCAACTTATTGTTGTGGCAGGGGATTCCAAGCTAATTGTGGTATTCATGGGGCTCTCAAGTTGTGGTGAGGGCATCTCTGTACTTGAGGTTGTGGGATCCTCTTTATTTGTCTCAGGAAACACATATCAATATGCTAGGGAGCTCAGGACTCCTCTAAAAGGGGACAGCAGATCCTGTCGAGATGAATCAGAGGGCTCCTCTCGAGTTTCGGTGAGGGTTTCCTTTCTAATTGTGGTGGGTTTTCCAATCTAGTTTTATCCAGAAGACTCCTCTGTATTTGCAGTGGGGTTCAACTCTCTAGTTGTGGTGGGTGGTCAAGTCTGTAGTTGTGGTGGGTGTCTCCTCTCTATTGGCAACAGGCAGGGGTTTTCTCAATATTTGCAATGTGCAGTGGGGTTCTTCTCCAGATGTGGTGTGTGGGGTCCTCACTAGATGTGGCGATCTGTACTTCTCTAATTGTGCTCCTCTCTTGTAGTGATATGACCTGGGCCCCTCTTTCGCAATGGCATGGTGCTCCTCTCTAGTTGTGCTGAGGTCTTATCTCGATTTGCTGTGAGACCTCCTCTTGAGTTGAGGAAGGAGACTCAGAGACTCCAGAACTCGAGTTCTGGTGCTGCCTCCTCTCGAGTTGCAGCAGCCGGCTTGGGGTCCTTTTGAATTGTGGCAGGGAACTCAGGGTTCTTCAAGAGTTGCAGCAGTGGACTCGGGGCTCCACTTGAGTTGTGGTGATGTGTTGTGCAGTGTTCTGCTCAAGTACAGAGGAACTAGGAGTTCTTCTCTGGTTGCCACGGAAAGCCCCTCTTTAGTTGAATCATGGGACTCAGAGCTCCTCTTGAGTTGCGGTGATGCTTCCTCCCGAGTTGTGGTGGTTGTCTCCATAGGGTGGAGTGGCCTCTCTACTTCTGGCACTGAGTCTCCTCACTAGTTTTTCATGGGATTGCTCCTCTCTAACTTTGCAGAGCTCCTCTCGAGATACTTCAGTGGGCTCATCTCTATTTGTGGCTGAGTGACTCCTTTTTAGGTGGAATGTCCTGGGGACCCCACTCATTGTGGTGAGGGGATCCTCTCCTTCTGGTGGGGGAGTTCCTTTGTCTTTGTTTCCAGGGGCTGTCCTCGTGATGAGGAACAGGGCTCCTCTTCAGTTAAGCTGGATTCTCATGGTTGCTCTTGAGTTGCAGTGGTGGTCTTGGGAATCTTCTCAAGGTGCCTCAGGGGGCTTGGTGCTCATCTTGAGTTCCAACGAGGAACACAGGTTCCACTCAAGTAGCATCAGTGGAGTTGGGCCTCCTCTCAAGTTGAAGAGGGGAACTCGGGGTTCCTCTTGAGTTGCACTGAAGAACTTTGGGTTCCTCTCGAGGTGCAGCACGGGACTCAGGGTGCCCTTTGCACTGTGGCAAGGAACTTGTGTTTCCTCTTGAGTTGGAGGTTACTCATCTTTATTTACCGCATAGTGACTCCTCTCTATGTATGATGTCTGTGCACATACTCTCACATTGTCGCCGGTGGCTTCTCTTAAGTGGCAGAGTCCTCCTCCTGAGTTGTGGTTGTGAACTTGGGGCTCCTCTCAGTTTTCAGTGGTACCTCCTCTTAGGTTGTGATGGGGGGCTCTGCTGAGGGTTCCTCTCTTCTTTTGGCACTAGGTATTCCTCACAATTTTTATCGTGGTTGCTCCTCTCAACTTATGAGGGCCCCCTCTCGAGTTAACTCAGGGTCCTCCTCTCTATTTGCTACAGAGAGGATTATGTCTCTGTGCGATGTCTTGGTGGACACCTCTCTACTTGTGGTGGGGGAAACCTCACTAGTTTTGGTGGGCATTTCCTCTGTCATTGTGGCCAGTGATCCCTCTCGTCTTGCAACAAATGACTCAGTTGTTTTTCTCTAGTTGCACTGGGGAGTGGTGTTCTTCAATCTTTGTGGTTTGTGGGGGACTCTTGTCCAGATTTGGGGTACTGGCTCCTCTTTCATTGTGGAGCATGTTCAACACACTAGTTGTGGCCTGGGGCTCTCTATAGTTGCATTGTACTAGGGGTTTCTCTCTGTTTGTGGTATGGTGGCTCCTTTGGGTTGTTGCAGTTGTTATTCTATTTGCTGTGGGCAAGGGGATATTCTCTAGTTGTAGCGGGGTTTCCAATCTAGTTTTATCCAGAAGGCTCTTCTCTAACTGAAGTGGGGGCCCACTGTCTGGTTGTGGTGGTGAGTCTCCTCTCTAGTTGCAATGGGCAGGGGTTTTCCTCAATAGTTCCGATGTGAGGTGGGGGCTGTTCTCCAAGCGTGTTATGTGGGCTTCTCTCAAATCGTGGCAAGCTGCACTTCTCTAATTGTGCCATGGGTGCGCCTCTCTTGTAGTAATGTGTGCCTGAGTCCCTCTCTTGTAGTGACATGGCGCTCCTCTAGTTTTGCTGATGTCTTGTCTCAGTTTGCCACGAGAGCTTCTCTTGAGTTGAGGCAAGGGACTCAGAGCTCTTCTTGTGTTGTGATGGTGCTTCCTGTTGAAATGCAGCAGGGTGCTTAGGGTTCTTTTGAGTTATGGCGGGCTAACTTGGGGTTCCTCTCCAGTTGCACCTGGGGAGTTGGGCCTCCTCTTGACTTGAGGCAGGCAACTTGGGGTTCCTCTCAAGTTGCAGTGGGGAAACTGGGGCTTCCTTTCAAGTGGCAACAGGGTGCCTGGGGCTCCAGTTGAGTTGCAGCTGGGAACACGGGTTTCTTCTTGAGTTGCAGAGAGAAACTTGGGGTCCTTCTCTAGTTGCAGCAGAGTACTCACAACTCCTCTTGAGTTGCAGTGGAAACTCACGGTTCCTCTCAAGTTGCAGTACAGGTTTCAGGGTTCCACTCGAGCCATGGAGGGGAACTTGAGGATCCTCTCTAGTTGGAGGTTACTCAGGGTTCCTCTTGAGTTCCAGGGGAGCCTCCTCATGAGTTGTCTTGGGTCAACTCTTCTCTAGCAGGGATGTGCAGTATGGCTCCTCTCTTGTTTCAACGTCCTAGTGGCTACTCATTTGTTTTGGCGTGGATCTTTAGTTGTGGTTGGGGTCAACTCTGTAGTTGTGGTGGGTATGATTCTCTCTAATTGTGATGTGCAAGCTCCTCTCTAGTTGTGGTTAGGGGTTATCTCTAGCTGTGGTGTAGCTGCTCTTTTCTAGTTGTGGTATGCTAGTGGCCTACTCTCTAGTTGTGTGCAGGCTCCTTTCTAGTTATGGTAAGGGGCTCTTTAGCTGCAATATCTGAGGGTAGTCCACTCTCATTGCAATGTGCAGGGCCTCCTTATTGTGATTGGGGGACTCATCTATATTTCACATAGAGTGACTCCTCTGTAGGTATGGTGTCTGGGGGCACAGTCTCACCTTGTGGCCGGTGTCTTCTCTCGAATAGCAGTGGGGTCCTTCTCTTCAGTTGCGGTTGTGGACTCGGGACTCCTCTAGAGTTGCAGTGGTCCCTCCTCTTAGGTGGTGATGGGTGGCTGTGAAGGGGGTTCCTCTCTTTTGGCACTCAGTGTTCCTCACACATTTTTTGCATGGATGCTCCTGTCTGCTTGTGAGGGCCTCCTCTCAAGTTACTTCATGGGGCTCATCTCTATGTGCAGCAGAGGGGCTCCACTCTATGTGTGATGCCTTGCTGGTCACCTCTATACATGTGGCAAGGGAAATCTCTCCAGTTTTGGTGGGGGTTCCTCTGTCACTGGGGCCAGTGGCTCCTCTCATGTTGCAGCAAAGGACTTAGTGGTTCCTTTCTAGTTGCATTGTAGTTTGCATGCTCCTATCTCATTGTGATGCATGGTCAACACACAAGTTGTGGCCAGGGGTCTCTGTAGTTGCACTGTACTGGGGGTTTATCTTTAGTTGTGATGTGGTGGCTCCTTCAAGTTTTGCAGTCATTACTCTAGTTGCTGTGTGCAAGGGGCAATTCTCTAGTTGTGGTGAGGTTTCCAATTCAGTTTTATCGAAAAGGCTCTTCTCTTTTTGCAGTGGGGTTCAACTCTCGAGTTGTGGTAGGTGGTCAAATTTCTAATTGCAGTGGGGTCTCCTCTCTAGGTACATTGGGCAGGGCTTTTCCTCAATAGCTGAAATGTGTGGTGGGGTGCAATTCAGCTATTGCTAACCCTAACCCCTAACCCTAACCCCTAACCCTACCCCTACCCCTAACCCTAACCTTAATTTGTTAACACTAATTGTGCCGTGGGTGCTCCTCTCTCAGTGATGTGTGCCTGGGCTTCTCTCTTGTTGTGGTGTGGTGCTCCTCTCTAGTTTTTCTGAGGTCTTATCTTGATTTGCCAAGCAAGCTCCTCTTGAGTTGAAGCAGGGAACTCAGAGCTCCTCTTGAGTTCTGGTGGTGCCTCCTCTCAAGTTGTAGCAGGTTTCTTGGGATCCTTTTGAGTTGTGGCAGGGAACTTAGGGTCCCTCTGGAGTTGCAACAGAGGACTCGGGGCATTTCTCAATTTGCAGCAGGTACTCGGTGTTCCTCTCGAGTACAGTGCACAACTCTGAGTTCCTCTCAAGTCGCTGTGGAAGGCTTTTCTTAAGTTGAGGCAGTGGTCTCTGAGCTCCTATTGAATTGCGGTGATGCCTCCTTTTCAATACTGGTGGGTAGTCTCAGTGAGGTGGGGCATCCTCTTTACTTTTGGCACTGGGATCTCCTCACTAGTTTTTCATAGGATTGCTCTGCTCTAATTTTGAGGCCTTCCACTCGAGTTCACGTCATCTTGAGTTGATGTGGGAAACTCGGGGTTCCTTTCAAGTTGTGACGGGGATCTCAGGGAATGCTTGGGTTGCCTCAGGGGAGTCAGGCCTCCTTTTGAGTTGCGAGGGGCACCTCGGGATTCCTCTCGAGTCGCTGCACAGGAATAGGGGATCATCTCGAGTCGAGGTGGGAAACTTGGGGTTCCTGTCCAGTTGCAACATGGATCTCAGGGTTCCTCTTGAGTTGCAAGAGGGGAGTCAGGCCTTGTCTCATGTTGAGGCATGGACTTCCGCTTTCCCCTTGAGTGGTAAAAGGGGGTGTCAGTCCTGTCGGGTTGAGGCAGGGAATTCGGGATTTTCTAGAGTTTTAACAGGGGAGTCAGACCTCCCGTCGTGTTGTGAGAGGAAACTTGGGGTTCCATTCGAGTCACTGAAGGAGAATCAGGCCTTATCTCGGGTCAAGGGGGAACTCACTGTCCTTTCCACTTGCAGCGGGTAACTCGGGGTTCATCTTGAGTTGTGATGGGATCTGGGGATACATCTAGAGTGGCAACAAGGAGTCAGGACTCCTTTCGAGTTGAGGTGGGGAAGTCGTGTTTCCTTTCGAGTTGCAGCAGGGGAGTCAGGCCTTCTCTGGAGTTGCAGCAGAAACTCGGGGTTCTTCTCTAGTTGTTGCTGGAAGCTCAGGGTTTCCTCAAGAGTTGCCATAGGGGACTGAGAGCTCTTCTTAATGTGCAGCAAGAAATCAGAGTTCCTCTGGATTTGCAGCACAGGATACAGGATTCCACTGGATTCGTGGCACAGAAGTCAGGGTTCTCCTCAAACTTGGTTGGTATTCAGGGTTCCTGGCGACTTTGGTGGGGTGTCCTGTCAAGTTTTCTTGCGGCGACTCATCTCTAGCAGGGATGTGCAGGTTGGCTCCTTTCTTGTTGCAATGACAGGTGGCTGCTCACTAGTTTTGGCAACGGACTACTCTATTGTTGTGGTCGGGGTCAACTCTGTAGTTTCAGGGGCTATGATTCTCTCTAGTGGTGGTGTGCCAGTTCCTCTCTCCTTGTGGTGTGAGCTTCATCTGTCTTAGCAGAAGAAGGGCTCCTCTCTGCGTGTAATGGCCAACAGGCTCCTCTCAAGTTGTGGTTGAGGGCTCCTCTTGAGGGTCGAGGCTGGGTCCTCTCCAGTTGGGGTGTGCATGTCTCCACAAGGGAGGTCCTCTCTGCTTTTGGTGCTATGGGTTCCTAATTTCTATTCGTGGGATTCCTGCTCTCTAGTTGTGAGGGTCTGCACTAGACTTCCTTCAGGGAGCTCGTCTCCATTGGAGGCACAAGGTCTTCTCTCTAGGTCTGATATCCTGGGGGGACACGTCACTAGTTGTGCCTGGGAAATCCACTTCAGTTTTGGCCGGGGATCCACTCCGTCATTTGGTCCAGTAACCCCTTTTCTTGTTTCAGCCTAGGGATCCTGCAAAATTGCAGCAAGGAACTCGGGGTGCCTCTTGAGTTGCAGCATATGACTCGGGGTTCCTTTAGAGTTGGGGTGGAGACTCCTCTTGAACTAGATTCATGTATCTGGGGCAGATCCTCTGTAGCAGTGATGTGCAACCTGGACCCTGTTTAAGTGCAATGTGCAGGAGGCTACTCTCTAAATGTAGCATGGGCTCCACTTTAATTGCAGTTGGGGGTGTGCTCTTTATTTGTTGTGGGTCTGCTAGTCTGTAGTTTCATTTGCAGCCACCACTCTTGTTGTGGCAGGGGAACTTCTCTTAATTGTGGTAGTTTGGCTCCCTTCTAGATGCAGTAGAGTGCTCTTCTCAAATGGGGAAGTGGGTGACTCCTCTACGGCTGTAATGAGAAGGGGCATTTTTTCTTGTTGTGAAGTTCAGCAAGCTACTGGCTATTTGTGGCAGGATGGGTCTCCGGGTTAGTTGTGGTATGAGGCTTCCTATCTGGTTGCCATAAAGGGCTCTTATCCAATTGTGGTGAGTTAATCTACTCTTGGGAATCCTCTGCAGTTGCATCAGGGTCTTGGGGCTAGTGTCAAGTGGGACGGGGAACTCGGGGTTCCTCTTAAGTCACTGCAGAGGAATTGGACCACATCTCGATTTGATGCAGGGACCCGGGTTTCATTTTGAGATGTGGCTTTTGTCGAGAAACTCAGGGCTTCTCTCGAGTTGTGATGGGGAACTCAGGGATCCCCTTGAGTTGCCATAGGTGATACAAGCCTCTTCTTGAGGATCCAGGGGTAAGTTGGGATACCTCTTGAGTTGGAGCAGGAGAATAGGCCCTCAGCAAGAAATGAGATGGGGAATACGGGGTTCTTCTCGAGTTGTGGGAGGAAGCTCAGGGTTTGTCTCAGTTTTCGATGCAGAACTCGGAGATCCTCTTGAGTTGCAATAGGTGAGATAGGCCTCCTCTTGAGGTGCGAGGGTGAAGTCGGGATTCCTCGAGACTCAAAGCAGGGGAATAGGCCCTAATTTCCAGATGAGGTTGGGAACATGGGTGTCCTCTCCAGTTGTGACCGGTATCTTGGGGAACATTTCGAGTTGCAAAAAGGGAGTCAAGCCTCCTTTCAAGTTGCTAAAGGGAACTCAGGATTGCTCTCGAGCCGATGCAGGAGAATCCTGCCTTATCTCACGTTGAGGGATGAATATGGTGGTTTTTCTCGAGTTGGGAGGGGAATTTTGGGGTTTGTCTCGAGTTGGGTTGGGGACTTCAAGAATTATAAATTGAATTATTAATCAAATAATTAACTGGATAATTGATAATTAAATCAATCAAATAGTCAAATGATTAACCCAATAATTAAATTATCAATTAAATTATTAATCAAATAACTAACTGCATAACTAAATGATTATACAAATTTTTAGTCAAATTATTAACCAAATAATAACTGGATAATTAAAGAATTAACTAAAATTTTAATTAAATCAGTAATCAAATTATTGATCAAATAATTAACTGGATAATTAAATCACTAATCAAATTATTATTTGAATTATTAATTGAACATTGATAAAATTATTAATCAAATAATTAACTTGAATTTAAATTATTAAATAATCATTAATCAAATCATCAACTGGATAATTAAAATATTAATGAAATTATTAATTAAATTGTCAATCAAATTATTAATCAAACGATTACTGTATAATTAAATATTTAATCAAATTATAGGATGGGGAACACATGTATACCTGTGGTAGATTCATTTTGATATTTGGCAAAACTAATACAATTATGTAAAGTTTAAAAATAAAATAAAATTAATTTAAAAAATAAAAATAAAAATTAAGTTCCATAAAAATAAAAAATAAAAAAAAACAACAACAAAATGCATGAAAATTAATCATATAATTAAATTATTAATCGAATTGTTAAATAATTAGTCAAATAATTAACTGGATGATTAAGTAATTAATCAAATTATTAAACAAATAATTAACTAAACTATCAAATAAATAAATAATTAATAATTAAGGATAATAAAATTATTATTTATATTATAAATAATTATAGCTATTTTAATAAGTAATAACTAATAAGTAATAATTGATGATATTATTTTTACGTTGAACAATGAATGATAGTAATCAGTTCATTTCAGTTCAGTCGCTCAGTCGTGTCTCTTTGTGCCTCCCTGTCTATCACCAACTTCCGGAGTTAGTAATACTTAATAATAATTAACAGTTGATTAGTAACTAGGTAAGTATTAAATTAATTAAATAGCTAATGCATTAATTTATAATTAATATTTCATAAATGATTGAATTAGGAATGATTAATAAATAATTAATACATTGATGAATTAATAAGTTATAAATAATTAATAATTAGTAACATTAGTGATTTATAATTAATAATCAATTTAAAATTTAAATTAGTTATTTAATTAAGTGTATTATTAATTATTAACTGCATATTTAAATTTTATTAAAATTTTAATATTTTATGAATGAATTATTTTATTTTCCTAATAATTAAATATTTAAATTTAACTATTTAATTACTATTTTCTGTGATTATGGGAAACAATAATTAAATAGTTAAATTTAATTCTTTATTAGTAAAATAATTAATAAAATATTTAATTAATAAAATACAAAATGATAGGATACTGAAAGAGGAACTCCCCAGGTCAGTAGGTGCCCAATATGCTACTGGAGATCAGTGGAGAAATAACTGCAGAAAGAATGAAGGGATGGAGCCAAAGCAAAAACAATATCCAGTTGTGGATGTGACTGGTGATAAAAGCAAGGTCTGATGCTGTAAAGAGCAATATTGCATAGGAACCTGGAATGTTAGTCCATGAATCAAGGCAAATTGGAAGTGGTCAAACAGGAGATGGCAAGAGTGAACGTCGACATTCTAGGAAGGAGCGAACAAAAATGGACTGGAATGGGTGAATTTAACTCATATAACATTATATTTACTACTGTGGGCAGGATCCCCTTAGAAGAAATGGAGTAGCCATCATGGTCAACAAAAGAGTCCATAATGCAGTACTTGGATGCAATCTCAAAAATGACAGAATGATCTCTGTTCATTTTCCAAGGCAAACCATTCAATATAACAGTAATCCAAGTCTATGCCCCAATCAGTAATGCTGAAGAAGCTGACGTTGAATGGTTCTATGAAGACCTACAAGACTTTTTAGAACTAAAACCCCAAAAAGATGTCCTTTTCATGATAGGGGACTGGAATGCAAAAGTAGGAAGTCAAGAAACACTGGGGGTAACAGGCAAATTTGGCCTTGGAATACGGAATGAAGCAGGGCAAAGGCTAATAGAGTTTTGCCAAGAGAACACACTGGTCATAGCAAGCACCCTCTTCCAACAACACAAGAGAAGACTCTACACATGGACATCACCAGATGGTCAACACTGAAATCAGATTGATTATATTCTTTGCAGCAAAAGATGGAGAAGCTCTATACAGTCAGCAAAAACAAGACCAGGAGCTGACTGTGGCTCAGATCATGAACTCCTTATTGCCAAATTCAGACTTAAATTGAAGAAAGTAGGGAAAACCACTAGACCATTCAGGTATGACCTAAATCAAATCCCTTATGATTATACAGTAGAAGTGAGAAATAGATTTAAGGGCCTAGATCTGATAGACAGAGTACCTGATGAACTATGGACGGAGGTTTGTGACATATCAAAAAGCAGAGACATTACTTTGCCAACAAAGGTCCATGTAGTCAAGGCTATGGTTTTTCCAGTGGTCATGTATGGATGTGAGAGTTGGACTGTGAAGAAAGCTGAGCACTGAAGGATTGATGCTTTTGAACTGTGGTGTTGGAGAAGACTCTTGACAGTCCCTTGGGGTGCAAGGAGATCCAACCAATCCATCCTTAAGGAGATCAGTCCTGGGTGTTTATTGGAAGGACTGATGCTGAGGCTGAAACTCCAATACTTTGGCCACCTCATGCGAAGAGTTGACTCACTGGAAAAGAGGGAGGGATTAGGGGCAGGAGAAGGGGACAACAGAGGATGAGATAGCTGAATTGTATCACTGACTCAATGGACATGAGTTTGAGTAAATTCCGGGAGTTGTTCATGGACATGGAGGCCTGGCATGCTGCGATTCATGGGGTCACAAAGAGTTGGACACGACTGAGTGACTGAACTGAACTGAACTGATTTAATTATTGAGTTATGTATAAATTAAATTATTTAATAGTTAAAAATTTGAATAATAGTTAAATATTATCAATCATAATTAATATTAATATTGTTAATTATATTAACTAATATAATAATTAATGTTATTAATATTGATTTTAATAATAAAATTTGAAGATTTATTATTTCTTTAAATATTGAAAATAATTATTTTAAATTATTTTAAAATTAATAAATAATGATTAAATAACAAAATAATTAATTAAAATAACAATTAGTAATTAGTTTTATAATTAACTATTAATAAGATTATCATTATTACACTATAATATAATAGTATTGTTAATAGTATAATATATTAATAGTATATTAAATACTGTCATAATATATATTATAAGATTATTATATCATATGAAATTGTATTATAGTTATATTAGTATTATGTATATTTAATATAATTAATAATATATTGTATATAATATATTATATATGTTATATATAATTACATATATTATATATAATCTATATATCAGATCAGATCAGTCGCCCAGTTGTGTCCGACTCTGCAACCCCATGAATTGCAGCACGCCAGGCCTCCCTGTCCATCACCAACTCCCGGAGTTCACTCAGACTCACGTCCTTCGAGTCAGTGATGCCATCCAGCCATCTCATCCTCTGTCGTCCCCTTCTCCTCCTGCCCCCAATCCCTCCCAGCATCAGAGTCTTTTCCAATGAGTCAACTCTTCGCATGAGGTGGCCAAAGTATTGGAGTTTCAGCTTTAGCATCATTCCTTCCAAAGAAATCCCAGGGCTAATCTCCTTCAGAATGGACTGGTTGGATCTCCTTGCAGTCCAAGGGACTCTCAAGAGTCTTCTCCAACACCACAGTTCAAAAGCATCAATTCTTCAGTGCTCAGCCTTCTTCACAGTCCAACTCTCACATCCATACATGACCACAGGAAAAACCATAGCCTTGACTAGATGAACCTTTGTTGGCAAAGTCATGTCTCTGTTTTTGAATACATTATCTAGGTTGGTTATAACTTTCCTTCCAGGGAGTACGCATCTTTTAATTTCATGGCTGCAGTCACCATCTGTAATGATTTTGGAGCCCAGAAAAATAAAGTCTCACACTGTTTCCACTGTTTCCCCATCTATATATAATATAGTTATATATCATAATATAATATTAATATATTTATATAATCTATATTATAAAAATATAGAATATTTTAATTTAATTTATTTATATTTTATTATTTTACATATATTATATATATTTTACATATATAATAATATACCTTTTCTTGGGCTCCAGGAAAATAAAGTGCAGACAGTGACTGCAGCCATGAAATTAAAAGACACTTGCTCCTGGAAGAAAATCTGTGACATACTTAGACAGTGTGTTAAAAAGCAGAAACATCACTTTTCTCACAAAGATGTGTAGTCAAAGCTATGATTTCTCCAGTAGTCATGTACAGATGTAGAGAAGGAAATGACAACCCACTCCAGTATTCTTGCCTGGAGAATCTCAGGACGTAGGAGCCTGGTGGGCTGTCATCTATGGGGTCGCACAGAGTCGGACACGACTGAAGCAACTTAGCAGCAGCATGTACAGATGTGAGCTGTTTTTGTTCAGCCACTCAATTGTATCCAAGTCTTTATTACCCCATGAACAGCAGCATACCAGGTTTCTCTATCCTTCACTATCTCCCAGATTTGCCCAACCTCATGTCCATTGAGTCAGTGATGTCATCCAACCATCTCATTCTCTGTCACCCCCTTCTCCTCCTGCCCTCAATCCTTCTGAGCATCAGGGTCTTTTCTAATGAGTCAGTTCTTTGCATCAGGTGGCCAAAGTATTGGAGCTTCAGCTTCAGCACCAGTCCTCCCAATGAATATTCAGGGTTGATTTGTTTTAGGATTTACTGGTTTGATCTCCTTTCTGTCCAAAGGACTCTCAAGAGTCTTCTCCAGCATCAAGTTTGGAAACATTACAGCCCAACTCTCACATCTGTACATGATTACTGGAAAATCCATAGTTTTGAATATAGGGAACAGGAGAAAGGAGCAGTGATCCCACAAGAAACTGAGCCAGACTTGCCTGTGAGTGGGAGTCTCTGCCAGAGGCATGGGTCAACAGTGGCCTGCTGTGGGATCAGGGGCACTAGGAGGAGCAGTCGTGGGAGTCATGACCTGCTGGCCTAAGTCCTTTCGGAGGAGGTTGCCATTAACATTATGACAGAGCCTATAGCCTTCTGCAAACTCTAGGACTGGGCTGCCTCAGGCCAAACCACAGGGAGGGAGCATAGCCTCACCTACCAGTAGAAAACTGCATTAAAGATCTACTGAGTATAGTCCTGCCCTCCAGAACAAGACTTAGTTTTCCCCACAGAGAATTCCTCCCATTAAGAAGCTTGCATAAGCCTCTTATCCTCATTAATCAGAGGGCTGCTGCTGTTGCTGCTGTTAAGTCACTTCAGTTGTGTCTGACTCTGTACGACCCCATAGACAGCAGCCCACAGGCTCCCCCATCCTTGGGATTCTACAGGCAAGAACAATGGAGTGGGTTGCCATTTCCTTCTCTAATGCACGAAAGTGAAAAGTGAAAGTGAAGTCTCTCTGTCATGTCCGACTCTTAGCGACCCCATGGACTTCAGCCTACTGAGTTCCTCTGTCCATGAGATTTTCCAGGCGAGAGTACTGGAGTGGGTTGCCATTGCCCTCTCCACCATCAGAGGGCAGACAGAATGAAAACCACAGTCATGGATATGAGAGTTGGACCACAAAGAAGGCTGAACACTGAAGAATTGATTCTTTTTATTTTTTAATTTTTTTTATTTTTAAACTTTACATAATTGTATTAGTTTTGCCAAATATCAAAATGAATCTGCCACAGGTATACATGTGTTCCCCATCCTGAACCCTCCTCCCTCCTCCCTTCCCATACCATCCCTCTGGGTCGTCCCAGTGCACTAGCCCCAAGCATCCAGTATCGTGCATCGAACCTGGACTGGCATCTCGTTTCATACATGATATTTTACATGTTTCAATGTCATTCTCCCAAATCTTCCCACCCTCTCCCTCTCCCATAGAGTCCATAAGACTGTTCTATACATAAGTGTCTCTTTTGCTGTCTTGTACACAGGGTTATTGTTACTATTACTCAGCCATTAAAAAGAAAACATTTGAGTCAGTTCTAATGAGGTGGATGAAACTGGAGCCTATTATACAGAGTGAAGTAAGCCAGAAGGAAAAACACCAATACAGTATAATAACGCATATATATGAAGAATTGATTCTTTTGAATTGTGGAGTTGGAGAAGTCTCTTGAGGTTCCCTTGGACTGCATGGAGATAAAACCAATCAATCCTAAAGGAGATCAACACTGAAGATTCTTTGGAAGAACTGATGCTAAAGTTGAAGCTCCAATACTTTGGCCATCTGATGCAAACAGTCAACTCATTGGAAAAAAGCCCTGATTCTGGGAAAGACTGAGGGCAGGGGGAGAAGGGGGTGACAGAGAATGAGATGGCTAGATGGCATCATTGACTAAACGGACATGAGTCTGATCAAACTCAGGAGATAGCAAAGGATAGGGAAGCCTAGTGTGCTACAGTCCATGGGGTCGCAAAGTATCAGACACGACTGAATAGCTGAACAACAATACTGAATGAAAAAGCCAATCTTGACAGATTACATCTTATGTAAGTCCATTATATGACATTCTCAAAAAGACAAAATATAGTGATTGAGAGCAGGTCAGTGGTTGCCAAGTTACAGATGGAGTCAATGTGACTATAAAGAGATCTGAAGGAATTTTGAGAAGATTATAGTGTTTTGTATCCTGATTGTGGAGGGGGTTATAGAAATCCATATATGTGTTCAAATACATGGAATGTACATTTAAAAAGGCAAATATATATATATATATATATATATATATATATGTATATGTATGTATGCTTAATTTAAAATAAGGTTTTGTAGCTCATTTAGTCCATTTTCTATTCCAGACTTAAAATCAGTTATTTCTCTAAAATGGCATGTTTTATTTTAGTAGGAAATGGCATTTCAATCTGGCTGATGGGGACAATCACTGACACCAGATATTTTTCCTAGGTCTTTAAGGTGGACAGAGCTAGAAAAAATATTTGTTAAGTATAAAGTATTTTCCTTTATGATAAAACACATCATGTGTTCAAACTGCTATTGTCAAATGAAAGTGTAGACTTCATCAGTTCAGTTCAGTCACTCAGTCGTGTCTGAGTCTTTGCAACCCCATGAATTGCAGCACGTCAGTCCTCCCTGTCCATCACCAACTCCCGGAGTTCACTCAAACTCATGTGCATTGAGTCGGTGATGCCATCCAGCCATTTCATCCTCTGTTGTCCCCTTCTCCTCCTGCCCCCAATCCCTCCCAGCATCAGAGTATTTTCCAATGAGTCAACTCTTCGCATGAGGTGGCCAAAGTATTGGAGTTTCAGCTTTAGCATCATTCCTTCCAAAGAACATCCATGACTGATCTCCTTTAGAATGGACTGGTTGGATCTCCTTGCAGTCTAAGGAACTCTCAAGAGTCTTCTTCAGCACCACAGTTTAAAAGCATCAATTCTTCGGCACTCAGCTTTCTTCACAGTCCAACTCTCACATCCATACATGACCACTGGAAAAACCATAGCCTTGACTAGATGGACCTTTTTTGGCAAAGTAATGTCTGTGCTGTTTACTATGCTGTCTAGGTTGGTTATAACTTTCCTTCCAAGGAGTAAGCGTCTTTTAATTTCATGGCTACAGTTACCATCTGCAGTGATTTTGGAGCCCCCCAAAATAAAGTCTGACACTGTTTCCACTGTTTCCCCACTATTTCCCATGAAGTGGTGGGACCAGATGCCATGATCTTAGTTTTCTGAATGTTGAGTTTTAAGCCAACTTTTTCACTCTCCTCTTTCACTTTCATCAAGAGGCTTTTTAGTTCCTTTTCACTTTCTGCCATAAGGGTGGTGTCATCTGCATATCTGAGGTTATTGATATTTTCCTGGCAATCTTGATTCCAGCTTGTGCTTCTTCCAGCCCAGCGTTTCTCGTGATGTACTCTGCATATAAGTTAAATAAGCATGGTGAAATCCAAATGAACTCTTTGGCAAATCCAATACTTTCAAGAGATATCCATGTTCCAAATGGTAGACTCTCAGGTTTTTTTTTTTTTTTAATGACTGAGTAGTATCCCACTGTGTATATATACCTCATCTTATTTATTTATTCATCCATCAGTGTACAGGCAGTTTACTTCCATATCTTGGCAATTGTAAACAATGCAGCAATGAATACAAGGGTGCATATATATTTTCAAATTGTTGTTTTCATATTCTTCAGATAAATACCTAGAATGGAATAACTAGGTCATATGATAGTTCTTAATTTTTTGAGCAATCTCCATACTGTTTTCCATATTGACATCACCAGCTTTTAGTAGAAACTGGATAAGGGTGTCCTTTTCGCCACATTTTATCCAACATTTGTTGTTTATTGTCTTTTTAATAATAACCATTCTGAGCTACTGAACTGATTCTATCACATGTGCAATGATATTTCATGGTGCTTTTGATTTGCATTTCCCTAGTAGTTAAGGATGTTGAACATCCTTTCATGTGCCTCTTGGCTACCCATATGTCCTTTCTTGGAAAAATAACTCTTTAGGACCTCAGCCCATTTTAAAGTGGGTTGTGTCTTTTTTCTTTAGTCATATGAGTTCTTTTTATATTTTACATATTAACCATTTATTGAATATATGATCTGTAAATATCTTCTCACATTATGTAAAATACCTTTTGTTTTGAGATGTTTTCCTCCACTATTCAGAATTTTTTAGCTTGATATAGTCCCATTTGTTTATTATTTGGAGTCAGATCCACATAAGCATCACTAAAGATGAATATCAGTGAAATCAAAACTTATGTTTTCTTTTAGCAATTTAATGGTTTCAGGTCTTACATGCAAGTCTTTTGTTGTTGTTGTTTGTTTTTAATTTTTTGGAAGCACCACATGCCATGTGGGATTTTAATTCGCTGACCAGGAATCAAACATAAGTCCCCTTAAGTGGAAACATGGAGTCCTAACCACTGGACTGTCAGGGAAAATCCCCACATTCAAGTCTTAGCTCCTTTTGAGTTAATTTTGGTATATGGCATAAGAGAGTTGTCTAGGTTCATTATTTTGCATGTGACTGTCCAATTTTCCTAACATCATTTACTGAAAATACTCTTGTTTTCCCACTGTATGAGCTTCGCTTATTTGTCGTAAATTCAGTTCAGTTTCTCAGTTGTGTCCGACTCTTTGAGACCCCATGGACTGCAGTACACCAGGCTTCCCTGTCCTTCACTAACTCCCTAAGCTTTCAAACTCATGTCCATCGAATCACTGATGCCATCCAACCATCTCATCCTCTGTCATCCTCTTCTCCTCCTGCCTTCAACCTTTCCCTGCTTCGGGGCCTTTTCCAATAAGTTGACTCTTCCCATTAGGTGGCCAAAATATTGGAGTTTCAGCTTCAACATCAATCCTTCCAGTGAACATTCAGGACTGATTTCCTTTAGGATTGACTGGTTTGTCATAAATTAATCGACCAAATACATGTGGACTTATTTCTGAACTCTCTATTTTGTCCCATTCATCTGTATATCTGTGTATATGTCAATTTTTGATTGCTATAGATTTGTAGTATAGTTGAAAATCAGGAAGCTTAATGCCCCCAGGTTTGTACTTCTTTTTCAAGAATGTTTTAACTACTCGTGGTCTTTTGTGACTCCATAAACAATTTAGAATCACCTGCTCAATTTTTGTGAAATATATCATTGAAATATTTATAGTGACTGCATTGAATCTTCAAATTGTTTTGGAAAGTATGGACATTTTAACAATAATGAATTATTTCAATTCATGGACACAGAATATCTTTTAATTTATTTATGTCTTCTTCAATTTCTTTCACTAGTGTTTTAAAATTTTTGGTATCAGATCTTTCACTACCTTGATTACATTTGATACAATTGTAAATGGATTATTTTCTTAATTTCTCTTTATGATAGTTTGTTAGAGGTACAGAGAAAAACAAAACAGATTTCTATATATTTAATTTTGTGAGTTTTAATTAATCTTTTCCTATTTTAATGTTTTTAATTCCCTTTTCTTCTCCAATTGATGTGGATAGGACTTCCAATCCTATTAGAAAACTGAGTCCAACAATTGCATATGGAATGAAACACATTTCATTGCATTGCATATGGAATGAAAATGATCACAGTGGACATCCTTGTCTTGTTCCTGATTTTAGAGAAAAATCTTTTAGCTTTTAACTGTTGAGGATGGTGGTAGCTAAGAATTGTCATATACGGCCTTTATTTTATTGAAGCATGTTCCTTTGATAGCTGGTTTTTGAAGTTTTTATCATAAATGGTTGTTTGATCTTGTCAAATGTTTTTCCCACACCTATTGAGATGACCATATGATTTTTATCTTTTCTTTTGTTAATTTGTTGTTTCACTTCAATTGATTTTCAGATGTTGAACCATCTTTGCATCCCAAAATAAATTGCACTTTAAAATGGTGCATGATTCATTTATGTATTGTGGGATTAAGTTTGCTAATACTTTATTGGATATTTTGGCAAACGTTTATCAGGTTTCTTTTCTTGAGATGTCCTTGTCTGATTTTGAGCTCCGCACAATTCTTTCTTCATAATTGAGTTTGGAAGATTTTCTTCCTCTTCAGTTTTTTGGAAAAGCTCAAGAAAATACATATAAAATCTTTTTTTTTTTTTTTTTGTATATTTTATAGAATTTGCCAGTGAGGTCTTCTGGTCCTGAAGTTTTTCTTGTTGGAAAATTTTAGATTACTCTTTCAATCTATTTTTGAGTAACTGTCCTATTTATATTTTCCTTTTCTTCATGAATTAGTTTTGAAAGAGTGTATATTTGTGGGAATTTAGAATTCCACTCAGAGAAGGCAATGACACCCGACTCTGGTGTGGAGAGTCTTGCCTGGAAAATCCCATGGATGGAGGAGCCTGGTAGGCTGCAGTCCATGGGCTCGCACAGAGTCAGACACGACTGAAGTGACTTAGCTTAGCTTAGCTTAGAATTCCACTTCTTCTCGGTTGTA
Source organism: Bos javanicus (assembly GCF_032452875.1). NCBI lineage: Eukaryota > Metazoa > Chordata > Mammalia > Artiodactyla > Bovidae > Bos > Bos javanicus. Next base: position 549,581 of record NC_083896.1, on the reverse strand, counting down.
CAATTTCCATAATGCATAATTATTTTAGTAATTTCTCATGATCCTTTGCATTTCTGTGGTATCAGTTGTAACTTCTTTTTTATTTATGATTTTATTTATTTGAATTTTGTTTTTTCTTTGGTTAGTCTGGCTAAAGGTTTGTTGAATTTTGCTTATATTTTTAAAGAAGCAAATCTCAGTAACATCAAACCTTTCTATTTTCTTTTTTCAGTCTTTATTTCCACTCTCATTTTTACTTTCATTTTATTCCTCTTTCCTATTTTTTTTTTTTTTGGTAACATTAGCTTTTCTTTCTTTTGTTTTATTTTTTTTTAAATTTTATTTTTAAAATTTACAATATTGTATTGGTTTTGCCATGTATCAACATGAATTTGCCACAGGTATACATGTGTTTCCCATCCTGAACACTCCTCCCTCCACCCTCCCTGTACCATCCCTCTTTTTTTTTTTTTTTAAACTAATTCTGAACTTTGTCTGTTCTCTTTCTAGTTTCTTTAGGTGCAAAATTATTTTATTTACTTGGAATCTTTTTATTTCTTTCTTGAGGCATGCCTGCATTACTAACAACTTCCCTCTTAGAACTACTTTTGCTGTGATATGTAGAATTTGGTATGCTATATTTCTGTTTTAATTTATCTCTATGAATGTTTTGATTTTTCCTTTGATTCCTTTGATGACTCCTTTGTTGTTCAGTCACGTCTTGTTTAATCTCCACATATTTGTGAATTTTCCTATATTTTTTCCTTTCATTGATTTCTAGTTTCATACTATTTTGGTCAGAGAAGACACTTAATATTATTTTAAAATTCTTGAATTTTTTGAGATGTTTTGTGAACTAATATGTATTCTTCTCAGAGAAGGCAATGGCACCCCACTCCAGTACTCTTGCCTAGAAAATCCCATGGACGGAGGAGCCTGGTAGGCTGCAGTCCATGGGGTCGCTAGAGTCGGACACGACTGAGCGACTTCACTTTCACTTTTCACTTTCATGCATTGGAGGAGGAAATGGCAACCCACTCCAGTATTCTTGCCTGGAGAATACCAGGGACGGGAAGCCTGGTGGGCTGCCGTCTATGGGGTCGCACAGAGTCGGACACAACTAAAGCCACGTAGCAGCAGCAGCAGCAGCATGTGTTCTTCTTGGAGAATTTTATATATGCCCTTGAAAAGAATGTGTATTCTGCTACTTTTAAATAAAATGTTCTGTAGTTGCCTGGTGGCTCAGATGGTAAAGAATCTGCCCACAATGTGGGAGGAACAGGTTTGATCCCTGGGTCAGATCCCCCTGGAGAAGGGAACAGTAACCCATTCCAGTATTCTTACCTGGAGAATTCCATGGACAGAGCAGCCTGGTAGGCTACAGTTCACTGGGTTGCAAAAAGTTGGACATGGCTGAGCGACTAACACTTTGCTACATCTATTAGTCAGTGTGATTTGGCATATTATTTAACCTGCTGCTGCTGCTGCTAAGTCGCTTCAGTTGTGTCCGACTGTGTGACCCCATAGATGGCAGCCCACCAGGCTCCTCCGTCCTTGGGATTCTCCAGGCAAGAACACTGGAGTGGGTTGCCATTTCCTTCTCCAATGCATGAAAGTGAAAAGTGAAAATGAAGTCGTTCAGTCATGTCCGACTCTCAGCGACCCCCTGAACTGCAGCCCACCAGGCTCCTCCATCCATGGGATTTTCCAGGCAAGAGTACTGGAGTGGGGTGCCATTGCCTTCTCCAATTATTTAACCTAATGTCTGCTTATTCATTATCTGTCTGGATGTACATCCAGTTATGTAGGTGCAATATTAATGCTCTTTACTATTATTGTATTGTTTTCAATTACTTGCATTAAATCCATTCATATGTGTTTTATATATCTTGGCATTCATCTGTTGGATGCACATTTGTTTATAAATGTTATATCTTCTTGCTAGATTGAGCCCTTTATAATATTTTTAATACCTTTTTTTAATTGTTCAATTCCTTTTTTTATTTTTAATTTATTAAAAAAATTTTTTTCTTCTAATTTTATTTTATTTTTAAACTTTACATAATTGTATTAGTTTTGCCAAATATCAAAACGAATCCGCCACAGGTATACATGTGTTCCCCATCCTGAACCCTCCTCCCTCCTCCCTCCCCATACCATCCCTCTGGGCCGTCCCAGTGCACCAGCCCCAAGCATCCAGCATCGTGCATCGAACCTGGACTGGCAACTCGTTTCCTACATGATATTTTACATGTTTCATTGCCATTCTCCCAAATCTTCCCACCCTCCCCCACTCCCACAGAGCCCATAACACTGTTCTATACATCAGTGTCTCTTTTGCTGTCTCGTACACCGGGTTATTGTTACCATCTTTCTAAATTCCATATATATGCGTTAGTATACTGTATTTATGTTTTTCCTTCTGGCTTACTTCACTCTGTATAATAGGCTCCAGTTTCATCCACCTCATTAGAACTGATTCAAATGTATTCTTTTTAATGGCTGAGTAATACTCCATTGTGTATATGTACCACAGCTTTCTTATCCATTCATCTGCTGATGGACATCTAGGTTGCTTCCATGTCTTGGCTATTATAAACAGTGCTGCGATGAACATTGGGGTACATGTGTCTCTTTCCCTTCTGGTTTCCTCAGTGTGTATGCCCAGCAGTGGGGTTGCTGGATCATAAGGCAGTTCTATTTCCAGTTTTTAAAGGAAACTCCACACTGTTCTCCATAGTGGCTGTACTAGTTTGCATTCCCACCAACAGTGTAAGAGGGTTCCCTTTTCTCCACACCCTCTCCAGCATTTATTATTTGTAGACTTTTGGATCGCAGCCATTCTGACTGGTGTGAAATGGTACCTCATAGTGGTTTTGATTTGCATTTCTCTGATAATGAGTGATGTTGAGCATCTTTTCATGTGTTTGTTAGCCATCTGTATGTCTTCTTTGGAGAAATGTCTATTTAGTTCTTTGGCCCATTTTTTGATTGGGTCGTTTATTTTTCTGGAGTTGAGCTGTAGGAGTTGCTTGTATATTTTTGAGATTAGTTGTTTGTTGGTTGCTTCATTTGCTATTATTTTCTCCCATTCTGAAGGCTGTCTTTTCACCTTGCTAATAGTTTCCTTTGATGTGCAGAAGCTTTTAAGGTTAATTAGGCCCCATTTGTTTATTTTTGCTTTTATTTCCAATATTCTGGGAGGTGGGTCATAGAGGATCCTGCTGTGATGTATGTCGGAGAGTGTTTTGCCTATGTTCTCCTCTAGGAGTTTTATAGTTTCTGGTCTTACGTTTAGATCTTTAATCCATTTTGAGTTTATTTTTGTGTATGGTGTTAGAAAGTGGTCCAGTTTCATTCTTTTACAAGTGGTTGACCAGATTTCCCAGCACCACTTGTTAAAGAGATTGTCTTTAATCCATTGTATATTCTTGCCTCCTTTGTCAAAGATAAGGTGTCCATATGTGCGTGGATTTATCTCTGGGCTTTCTATTTTATTCCATTGATCAATATTTCTGTCTTTGTGCCAGTACCATACTGTCTTGATAACTGTGGCTTTGTAGTAGAGCCTGAAGTCAGGTAGGTTGATTCCTCCAGTTCCATTCTTCTTTCTCAAGATCGCTTTGGCTATTCGAGGTTTTTTGTATTTCCATACAAATTGTGAATTTATTTAACTTTACAATATTGTATTGGTTTTGCCATATATCAAAATGAATCCGCCACAGGTATACATGTGTTCCCCATCCTGAACCCTCCTCCCTCCTCCCTCCCCATACCATCCCTCTGGGTTGTCCCAGTGCACCAGCCCCAAGCATCCAGTATCGTGCATCGAACCTGGACTGGCGACTCATTTCATATATGATATTATACATATTTCAATGCCATTCTCCCAAATCATCCCACCCTCTCCCTCTCCCACAGAGTCCAAAGGACTGTTCTATACATCAGTGTCTCTTTTGCTGTCTCGTATACAGGGTTATTGTTACCATCTTTCTAAATTCCATATATATGCTTTAGTATACTGTATTGGTGTTTTTCTTTCTGGCTTACTTCATTCTGTATAATAGGCTCCAGTTTCATCCACCTCATTAGAACTGATTCAAATGTCTTCTTTTTAATGGCTTAGTATTACTCCATTGTGTGTATGTACCACAGCTTTCTTATCCATTCATCTGCTGATGGACATCTAGGTTGCTTCCATGTCCTGGCTATTATAAACAATGCTGCGATGAACATTGGGGTACATGTGTCTCTTTCAATTCTGGTTTCCTCAGTGTGTATGCCCAGCAGTGGGATTGCTGGGTCATAAGGCAGTTCTATTTCCATTTTTTAAAGGAATCCCCACACTGTTCTCCATAGTGGCTGTATTAATTTGCATTCCCATCAACAGTGTAAGAGGGTTCCCTTTTCTCCACACACTCTCCAGCATTTATTGCTTGTAGACTTTTGGATCGCAGCCATTCTGACTAGTGTGAAATGGTACCTCATAGTGGTTTTGATTTGCATTTCTTTGATAATGAGTGATGTTGAGCATCTTTTAATGTGTTTGTTAGCCATCTGTATGTCTTCTTTGGAGAAATGTCTATTTAGTTCTTTGGCCCATTTTTTGATTGGGTCATTTATTTTTCTGGATTTGAGCTGACCAAGTGGGCTTTATCCCAGGAATGCAAGGATTCTTCAATATCCACAAATCAATCAATGTAATACACCACATTAACAAATTGAAAAATAAAAACCATATGATTATCTCAATAGATGCAGAGAAAGCCTTTGGCAAAATTCAACATCCATTTATGATAAAAACTCTCCAGAAAGCAGGAATAGAAGGAACATACCTCAACATAATAAAAGCTATATATGACAAACCCACAGCAAACATTATCCTCAATGGTGAAAAATTGAAAGCATTTCCTCTAAAGTCAGGAACAAGACAAGGGTGCCCACTTTCACCATTACTATTCAACATAGTTTTGGAAGTTTTGGCCACAGCAATCAGAGCAGAAAAAGAAATAAAAGAAATCCAAATTGGAGAGGAAGAAGTAAAACTCTCACTGTTTGCAGATGACATGATCCTCTACATAGAAAACCCTAAAGACTCCACCAGAAAATTACTAGAACTGATCAATGAATATAGTAAAGTTGCAGGATATAAAGTCAACACACAGAAATCCCTTGCATTCCTATACACTAATAATGAGAAAACAGAAAGAGAAATTAAGGAAACAATTCCATTCACCATTGCAACCAAAGAATAAAATACTTAGGAATATATCTACCTAAAGAAACTAAAGACCTATATATGGAAAACTATAAAACACTGGTGTAAGAAATCCAAGAGGACACTAATAGATGGAAAAATATACCATGTTCATGGATCGGAAGAATCAATATAGTGAAAATGAGTATACTACCCAAAGCAATTTATAGATTCAATGCAATCCCTATCAAGCTACCAACAGTATTCTTCACAGGGCTAGAACAAATAATTTCACAATTCGTATGGAAATACAAAAAACCTCGAGTAGCCAAAGCTATCTTGAGAAAGAAGAATGGAACTGGAGGCATCAACCTGCCTGACTTCAGGCTCTACTACAAAGCCACAGTTATCAAGACAGTATGGTACTGGCACAAAGACAGAAATACAGATCAATGGAACAAAATAGAAAGCCCAGAGATAAATCCACGCACATATGGAACCTTATCTTTGACAAAGGAGGCAAGAATATACAATGGATTAAAGACAAACTCTTTAACAAGTGGTGCTGGGAAAATTGGTCAACCACTCGTAAAAGAATGAAACTAGAGCACTTTCTAACACCATACACAAAAATAAACTCAAAATGGATTAAAGATCTAAATGTAAGACCAGAAACTATAAAACTCCTAGAGGAGAACATAGGCAAAACACTCTCCGACATACATCACAGCAGGATCCTCTATGACTCACCTCCCAGAATATTGGAAATAAAAGTAAAAATAAACAAATGGGGCCTAATTAAACTTAAAAGCTTCTGCACAACAAAGTAAACTATAAGCAAGATGAAAAGACAGCCTTCAGAATGGGAGAAAATAATAGCAAATGAAGCAACAGACAAACAACTAATCTCAAAAATATACAAGCAACTCCTACAGTATAATATTTTTAATATCTTTTTTCCTTTTGTTATAGCTTTTGTTTTAGTCTATTTTGTCTGACTACTCCAGCTTTCTTTTCATTTCCATTTACTTAATTTTTTCCCATTATTTCACCTTCAGTTTGTGTGTATCATTTCTTCTGAAGTGAGTTCTTGTGGGCAATATATTGACAGAATTGTTTATCCATTCAACCACTTTATTCCTTTTGGTTGGCAAATTTTGTACATCTATATTTATAGTAATTATTACCAGGTATACATATAAATGTACAGAATTTGCCAACACCTATCACTACTTTTAAATTGTTTTCTGTCTATTTTTGTTATTTGTCTCTGTTCCTTTCCTCTCTTTCTCTCTTCTCTTGTGTTTTTTCTAATGCCAAGTTTAGATTCCTTTCACTTTTTTCATGGAAAAAGCAAAAGAGTTCCAGAAAAACATCTATTTCTGCTTTATTGACTATGCCAAAGCCTTTGGCTGTGTGGATCACAATAAACTGTGGAAAATTCTTCAAGAGATGGGAATACCAGACCATCTGATCTGCCTCTTGAGAAATTTGTATGCAGATAAGGAAGCAACAGTTAGAACTGGACATGGAACAACAGACTGGTTCCAAATAGGAAAAGGAGTTCGTCAAGGCTGTATATTGCCACCCTGTTTATTTAACTTATATGCAGAGTACATCATGAGAAACGCTGGACTGGAAGAAGCACAAGCTGGAATCAAGATTGCCCGGAGAAATATCAATAACCTCAGATATGCGGATGACATCACCCTTATGGCAGACAGTGAAGAGGAACTCAAAAGCCTCTTGATGAAAGTGAAAGTGGAGAGTGAAAAACTTGGCTTAAAGCTCAACATTCAGAAAACGAAGATCATGGCATCCGGTCCCACCACTTCATGGGAAATAGATGGGGAAACAGTGGAAACAGTGTCAGACTTTATTTTTGGGGGCTCCAAAATCACTGCAGATGGTGACTGCAGCCATGAAATTAAAAGACGCTTACTCCTTGGAAGGAAAGTTATGACCAACCTAGATAGCATATTCAAAAGCAGAGACATTACTTTGCCAACAAAGGTTCATCTAGTCAAGGCTATGGTTTTCCCTGTGGTCATGTATGGATGTGAGAGTTGGACTGTGAAGAAGGCTGAGCGCTGAAGAATTGATGCTTTTGAACTGTGGTGTTGGAGAAGACTCTTGAGCATCCCTTGGACTGCAAGGAGATCCAACCAGTCCATTCTGAAGGAGATCAGCCCTGGGATTTCTTTGGAAGGAATGATGCTAAAGCTGAAACTCCAGTACTTTGGCTACCTCATGCGAAGAGTTGACTCATTGGAAAAGACTCTGATGCTGGGAGAGATTGGGTGCAGGAGGAGAAGGGGACGACAGAGGATGAGATGGCTGGATGGCATCACTGACTCGATGGACATGAGTGTGAGTGAACTCTGGGAGTTGGTGATGGACAGGCAGGCCTGGCTTGCTGCAATTCATCGGGTGGCAAAGAGTGGGACACGACTGAGCGACTGATCTGATCTGATCTCTGATAAAAATTTTTTATTGTGTTTTCTGTGAGGTTCACATTTAATATTCTATATTAGTAGTAGTTTAAGTTGGTAGCACATTCCAAAGCTATCTTTTTTAAATTCATCCTCCATCACGTTTTATGCTTGCAATGGCATACTTTACATCTTTTTATTTTACACATCCTTGTAATTTAACTTTATTACTGTTTTCTTATAATCTTCATGCTTACTTTGTAAGTGATCTAATCCACTACCTTTATTACATATTTGCCTTTTCCAGTGAGATTTTTACTTTTCTATATTTTTTATTAGCAATTAGTTTGGCTTAAAGAACTCCCTTTAAAATATCTTGTAGGATCAGTTTAGTGATTACACACTTCTTTAAGTTTTGTACATCTGGGAACCTCTTTACAGCTCCTTCAATTCTGAATGATAACTTTGTTAGGTAAATATTTCTTGGTTGATTCTTTTTTATTTCAGCTTTTAAAATAAATCAAGTTGCTCCCTCTGGCCTGTAAATTTTCTGCTGAAAAGTCTTCTGAAAACTTTATGGGGTTTTCCTTAAACATAACAAGTTATTCTTCACTTACTGCTGTTCAGAGTCCCTCTTAATTACTACTTTAATTATAATATGTCTTGGAGTATATCTGTTTGGCTTCATCTAGCTTGGAACTCTCTGGGTTTCCTTGACCTGGATTCCTATGACCTTCCTAAGATTAGGAAAGGTTTCCTTGATGAATTCTCACAATAATTTTTTTAGTTCTTTATTTCTCTACATTGACATGAATCAGCCACAAGTGTACATGTGTCTGCCCATCCTGAACACCCCTCCACCTCCCTTCCCATCCCATCCCTCTGGGTTGTCCCGGTGCACTAGATTTGAATGCTCTGTTTCGTGCATCAAACAAGGATTGGCCATCTATTTAAAATGTGGTATATATATGTTTCAATTTTATTCTTCCAAATCATCCCACCCTTGCCTTCTCCCACAGAGTCCAAAACTCTGTTCTTTACCTCTGTGTCTCTTTTGCTGTCTTGCATATAGGGTCTTTGTTATCATATTTCTAAACTCCATATATATACATTAATATACTGTATTGGTGTTTTTATTTTTGATTAACTTCACCCTATATAATAGGCTCCAGTTTCATCCACCTCATTAGCACTGACTCAAATGTGTTCTTTTTTTTATAGCTGAGTAATATTACATTGTGTATATGTACCACAGCTTTCCTATACATTCATCTGCCAATGGGCATCTAGGTTGCTTCCATGTCCTAGCTATTGTAAACCGTGCTATAATGAACAGCGGGGTACACACATCTCTTTCAAATTCTGGTTTCCTGGGTGTGTATGCCAAGCAGTGAGACTGCTGGGTGGTATGGTGGTTCTATTTCCAGTTTTTTAAGGAAGCTTCACGCTGTTCTCCATAGTGGCTGTACTAGTTTGCATTCCCACCAACAGTGTAAGAGGATTTCGTTTTCTCCACACCCTTCTCCAGCATTTATTGTTTGTAGACTTTTTGATGGCAGCCATTCTGACCAGCATGAGATGGTACCTCATTGTGGTTTCCATTTGTATTTCTCTGATAATGAGTGAGGTTGAGAATCTTTTCTTGTGTTTGTTAGCCATCTGTATGTCTTCTTTGGAGAAATGTTTGTTTAGTTCTTTGGCCCATTTTTTGATTGGTTTGTTTATTTTTCTGGTATTGAGTTGCATGAGCTGCTTGTAACTGGAGATTAATTCTTTGTAAGTTGTTTAATTTGCTATTATTTTCTCCCATTATGAAGGCTTCCTTCTCACCTTGCTTACAGTTTCCTTAGTTGTGCAAAAGGTTTTAAGTTTATTTAGGTCCCGTTTGTTTATTTTTGCGTTTATTTACATTATTCTGGGAGGTGAGTCATAGAGAATCTTGCTGTGATTTATAGCAAAGAGTGTTTTGCCAATGTTTTACTCTAGAGGTTTTATAGTTTCTGGTCTTATATTTAGCTCTTTAATCCATTTTGAGTTCATTTTTGTGTGTGGTGTTAGAAAGTGTTCTAGTTTCATTCTTTTACAGGTGGTTGACCAGTTTTCCCAGCACCACTTGTTAAATAGATTGTGTTTTTTCTCCATTGTATATTTTTTGTCTCTTTTGTCAAAGATAAGGTGTCCATTGATGGGTGGATTTATCTCTGGGCTTTCTATTTTGTTCCATTGATCTATATTTCTGTCTTTGTTCCAGTACTATACTGTCTTGATGACTGTAGCTTTGTAGTACAGCCTGAAGTCAGGCAGTTGATTCCTCCAATTACATTGCTCTTTCTCAAGATTGCTTTGGTTATTCGAGGTTTTTTGTGTTTCCATACAAATTGTGAAATCATTTCTTCTAATTCTGTGAAAAATACCGTTGGTAGCTTGATAGGTATTGCATTGAAGCTATAGATTGCTTTGTGTAGTATACTCATTTTCAATATATTGATTCTTCGAATCCATAAATATAACATATTTCTACATCTATTTGTGTCATCATTGATTTGTTTCATTGGTGTTTTATAGTTTTCTATATATATGTCTTTTGCTTCTTTACGTAAATTTATTCCTAAGTATTTTATTCTTTTCATTGCAATGGTGAATAGAATTGTTCCTTAATTTCTCTTTCTGTTTTCTCATTGCTAGTGTATATAAATTCAGAGCATTTCTGTGTATTAATTTTATATCATGCAACTTTATTCATTGATTAGCTCTAGTAACTTTCTGGTGGTGTGTTTAAAGTTTTCTATATAGAGGATCATGTCATCTGCCAACAGTGAGAGTTTTACTTCTTTTCCAATCTGGATTCCTTTTATTTCTTCTCCTTTGTTGTGGCTAAAAATTCCAAAACTATGTTGAATAGTAGTGGTGAGAGTGGTTACCCTTGTCTTGTTCCTGACTTTAGAGGAGATGTTTTCAAATTTTCGCCATTGAGGATAATGTTTGCTGTGGGTTTATCATATATGACTTTTATTATGTTGAGGTATGTTCCCTCTTTGCCTGCTTTCTGGAATGTTTTTTATCATAAATGGATGATGAATTTTTTCAAAGGTTTTCTCTACATCCATTGAGATAATCTTATGGTTTTTACCTTTCAATTTGTTAATGTGGTGTATCACATTGATTGATTTATGAAAATTGAAGAATTCTTGCATCCTGGCACAAAGCCCACTTGGTCACGATTTATGATCTTTTCAATATGTTATTGGATTCTGTTTGCTAGAATTTTGTTGGGGATTTCTTCATCTATGTTCATTAGTGATATTGGCCTGTAGTTTTCTTTTACTGTGGCATCTTTGTCTAGTTTTGGTATTAGGGTGATGGTAGCCTCATAGAATAGGTTTGGGAGTTTACCTTCCTCTGCAATTTTATGGCAGAGTTTGAGTAGGATAGGTCTCAGCTGTTCTCTAAATTTTAGGTAGATTTCACCCATGAAGCCATCTGATTATTGACTTTTGTTAGTTGGAAGATTGTTTATTACAATTTCTATTTCCATATTTGTGATGAGTCTGTTAAGATTTTCTACTTTTTCCTGGTTCAGTTTTGGAAAGTTATACTTTTCTAAGAATTTATCCATTTCTTCCAAGTTGCCCATTTTATTAGCATGTAGTTGCTGATATTACTCTCATGATCCTTTGTGTTTCTGTGCTGTGTGTTGTGATTTCTCCATTTTCATTTCTAATTTTGTTGGTTGGATTCTTCTCCCTCTTTTTCTTGATGAGTCTGGCTAATGGTTTGTCACTTTTACTTATCTTCTCAAATAACCAGCTTTTAATTTTGCTGATATTTGCTATAGATCCTTTGTTTCTTTTTCACTTATTTCACTCTGATTTTCATGATGTCTTTCCATCTACTAACTTTGGGTTTCTTCATTTCTCCTTTTTTCTAGTTGACTTAGTTGTAAAGTTAGGCTATTTATTTGATGTCTCTCTTGCTTCTGGAGATAAGGTTGTATTGCTATGAACCATCCTCTTAGCACTGCTTTTACTGAATCCCATACATTTGTCATGTTTATATTTTCATTTGATTCTATACATATTTTGATTTCCTTTTAAAATTCTTCCATGATCTGTTGGTTATTCAGAAACATGCTGTTTAGGTTCCTTCAGTTCAGATCAGTCATTCAGTTGTGTCCGATTCTTTATGATTCCATGTACTGCAGCACGAAAGGCTTCCCTGTCCAGCACCATCCCCCAGAGCTTACTCCAACTCATGTCCATAGACTCAGTGATGCCAAATAACCGTCTCATCCTCTGTCATCCCCGTCTCCTTCTGCCTTCAATCCTTACCAGCATAAGGGTTTTTTCAATGGGTCAGCTCTTCGGATCAGGTGACCAAAGTATTGGAATCTCAGATTCACCATCATCAGTCCTTCCAATAAATATTCAGGACTGATATCCTTTAGAATAGCCTGGATGGATCTTCTTGCAGTCCAAAGGACTCTCAAGAGTCTTCTCCAACAACACAGTTCAAAAGCATCAATTCTTCTGTGCACAGTTTTCATTATAGTCCAACTCTCATATCCATACATGACTACTGGAAAAACCATAGCTTTGACTAGACGGACCTTTGTTGGCAAAGAAATGTCTCTGCTTTTTAATATGATGTCTAGGTTAGTCAAAACTTTTCTTCCAAGGAGCAAGCGTGTTCTAATTTCATGACTACAGTCAATATCTGCAATGATTTTGGAGCCCCTCCAAATAAAGTCTGTCATTATTTCCATTGTTTCCTGCATCTATTTGCCATGAAGTGAGGGGATCAGATGCCATGATCTTAATTTTCTGAACATTGAGTTTTAAGCAAATTTTTTCAATCTCCACTTTTACTTTCATAAAGACACTCTATAGTTCTTCGCTTTCTGCCATAAGGTAGGTGTCATTTTCATATGTGAGGTTATTGATATTTCTCCCAGCAATCTTGATTCCAGCTTGTGCTTCAACCAGCCCAGTATTTTGAATGATGTACTCTGCATGTAAGTTAAATAAGCAAGGTGACAATATCCAGCCTTGCCATACTCCTTTCCTGATTTGGAAAAAGTCTGTTGTTCCATGTCCAGTTCTAACTGTTGTTTCTTGACCTGCACACAGATTTCTTAGGAGGCAGGTCAGGTGGTCTCGTATTCCCAACTCTTTAAAAATTTTCCACAGTTTGCTGTGATCCACCCAGTCAAAGGCTTTGGCCTAGCCACTAAAACAGAAGTAGATGTTTTTCTGAAACTCTCTTGCTTTTTTGATGATCCAATGGATATTGTCAATTTGATCTCTGGTTTCTCTCCATTTTCTAAACCAGCTTGAACATTTGGAAGCTCACAGTTCATGTACTATAAAGCCTGGCTTGGAGAATTTTGAGCATTACTTTGCTAGCATGAGAGCTGAGTGCAATTGTGGTAGTTTGAGCATTCTCTGGCATTGCCTTTCTTTGAGATTGTAAGGAAAACTGACCTTTTCCAGTCCTGTGGCCACTGCTGAGTTTTCCATATTTAGTGGCATCCTGAGTGCAACACTTAACAGCATCTTCATTTAGGATTTGAAATAGCTCAGCTGTAACTCCATCACCTCCACTACTTTTGTTTGTAGTGATGCTTTCTAGGGCCCACTTGACTTCAGATTCCAGAATGTCTGGCTCTATGTAAGTGATCACAGCATCGTGGTTATCTGGATCATTAAGCTTTTTTTTTTTTTTTTTTGTATAGTTCTGTGTATTCTTGCCCCCTCTTCTTACTATCTTCTCATTCTGTTATGTCCATACAATTTCTGTCCTTTATTGTGCCCATCTTTTCATGAAATGTTCCCTTGGTATCTCAAGTTTTCTTGAAGAGATCTCTAATCTTTCCAATAATATTGTTTTCCTCTATTTATTTGTATTGACTACTGATGATGGCTTTCTTATCTCTTTCTGGTATTCTTTGAAACTCTGCATTCAGATGGATATATTTTTCTTTTTCTCCCTTGCCTCTCACTTCTCTTCTTTTCTCAGCTATTTGTAAGGTCTTCTCAGACAACCATTTTGCCTTTTTGCATTTCTTTTTCTTGGGCTTGTCTTGATCACTGCCTCCTCCTGTACAATGAAATTGAGTTCTGTCCATAGTTCTTCAGGCACTCTGTCTATCAGATCTAATCCCTTGAATCTATTTGTCATTCCACTGTATAATCATAAGGGATTTGATTTAGGTCATACCTGAAGAGTTTAGTGGTTTCCCGACTTCTTCAATTTAAGTCTGAATTTTGCAATGAGGAGTTCATAATATGAGTCACAGTCAGCTCCTAGTCTTGATTTTGCTGACCATATAGTGCTCCATCTTGGGCTGCAAAAATTATAATCAATTGATTTCAGTATTGACCATCTGGTGATGTCCATGTGTAGAGTCATCTCTTGTGTTGCTGGAAGAGGGTGTTTGTTATGACTGGTGCATTTTCATGCCAGAATTCTGTTAGCCTTTGCCATGCTTTATTTTGTACTCCAAGGCCAACCATGCCTGTTACTCTGGATATCTCTTGACTTCCTACTTTTGCATTCCAGTCCCCTGTCATGCAAAGGACATCTTTTGGTGTCAGTTCTAGGAGGTCTTGTAGGTCATCATAGAACTATTCAACTTCAGTTCTTCAGGTTTACTGTTTGGGGCATGGACTTGAATTACTGTGATATTGAATGATTTGCCTTGGAAATGAACAGAAATCATTTGCTCATTTGTGAGATTGCACCCAAGTATTGCATTTCATACTTTTGTTGACTGTGTAGGTTACTCCATTTCTTTTAAGGGATTCTTGCCCACAGTACTAGATATAATGGTCATCTGAATTCTATGCAGAGTACATCATGAGAAATGCTGGACTGGATGAAGCACAAGCTGGAACCAAGATTGCCAGAAAAATTAATAACCTCAGATATGTAGACAACACAACACTCATGGCAGAAAGAGGACTAAAGAGCCTCTTGATGAAAGTGAAAGGGGAGAATGGAAAAGCTGGCTTAAAACTCAACATTCAGAAAACTATGGTTATGGCATCTGGTCCCATCACTTCATGGCAAATAGATGGGGAAACAGTGGAAACAGTGACAGAATTTATTTTGAGAGGCTCCAAAATCACTGCAGATGGTGACTGCAGCCATGAAATTAAAAGACGCTTGCTGTTTGGAAGAAAAGTTATGACCAACCTAGATAGCATATTAAAAAGCAGAGACATTACTTTGTCAACAGAAGTCCGTCTAGTGAAGGCTATGGTTTTTCCAGTGGTCATGTATGGATGTGAGAGTTGGACTATAAAGAAAGCTGAGCGTCGAAGAATTGATGCTTTTGAACTATGGTGTTGAAGAAGACTCTTGAGAGTCCCTTGGACTGCAAAGAGCTCCAACCAGTCCATCCTAAAGGAGATCATTCCTGGGTGTTCATTGGAAGGACTGATGTTGAAGCTGAAACTCCAATACTTTGGCCACCTCATATGAAGAGCTGACTCATTTGAAAAGACCCTGATGAAGGGAAAGATTGAGGGAAGGAGAAGGGGATGACAGAGGATGAGATGGTTGGATGGCATCACCAACACAATGGACATGAGTTTGAGTAGACTCCTGGAGTTGGTGATGAACAGAGAGGTCTGGCATGCTGCAGTTCATGTATCACAGAGTTGGACACGCCTGAGCAACTGAACTGAACTGAATTCCAGTCCATTTTAGTTCACTGATTCCTAAAATGTTGATGTTCGCTCTTGCCATCTCCTGTTTAACCACTTTCAATTTACCTTGATTCATGGACTAGGTTCCTATGCAATTCATTCCAGGTTCCTATGCAATTTGTTATTTTCAGCATCAGGCTTTACTTCCATCACCAGTCACATACACAGCTGGGTGTTGTTTTCACTTTGGCCTTGTCTCTTCATTGTTTCTGGAATTATTTCTCCTCTCTTCTCCAGTAGCATATTGGGCACCTACTGACCTGGGGAGTTCATCTTTCAGCAACATATCTTTTTACCTTTTTATGCTGTTCATGGGGTTCTCAAGGGAAGAATACGGAAATGACTTGCTATTCCTTTCTCGAGTGAACCACATTTTGTCAGAACTCTCCACTATGACCTGTCCATCTTTAGTTGTCCTACATGGCATGGCTCATGAGTTAGACAAGGCTGTGATCCATATGATCAGATTGGTTAGTTTTCTGTGATTGTGGTTTTCATTCTGTCTGCCCTCTGATGAATAAGGATAAGAGGCTTCTGGAAACTTCCTGATGGGAGAGACTGACTGTGGGGAAAACTGGGTCTTATTCTGATGGGGGGAGCCATGTTCCATAAATCTTTAATCCAATTTTTTGTTGATGGGTGGGGCTGTTTTTCCTCCCTCTTGTTTGGCCTGAGGCTGAACTGTTCACCCATGCCTCCACAGGAGACTCGTGGACACTCACAGGCAAGTCTGACTCAGTCTCTTGTAGGGACACTGCTCCTTTCTCCTGGCTCCTGGTACATGCAAGGTTTTGTTTGTGCTCACCAAGAGTCTGTTTCCCCAGTCCTGTGAAAGTTCTGCAGTCAAATCCCACTGGCGCCCTAAGTCAAATTTTCTGGGGGTTCTCAGTCCCTTTACCGGATCCCCAGGTTGGGAAATATGTTGTGGGTCCTAGAGCTTTGTTAACAGTGTGAGATTTCTTTAGTATAATTGTTCTTCAGTTTGTGGGTTGTCTGCTTTATGGCTTTATGTTGGGTAACGTTGCGTGACCCAGGTCTGCTGCAGCCAGAGCCCCTGTCCCTGTGGCAGGCCACTGCTAATCCATGCCTCTGCAGGAGACAAACTCTAAAAGGCAGTTCTGGGTCAGGTGTTTTGGGGTCTGGTCCTTCCCATACAGGATTAGGGGTTGGGATTCCTAATGTGGAGCCCGAATCCTTTGCTGGTTAGGAGAAAAATCTAACCCTTTGTGATCCCACTCAGTTGTGATTCACTGCTTGGACTGTTGCATTTTTCTTGGCAAGACTGTCTCTCTGCCTCTTCTACCCATCTTAATGCTATACCTTCCCCCTTTTGTTGTGGACTCTTTGTTCATTCAGTTTTCAGGTCCCTTTCTGCGTGAATTATTCCATATGTCATTGTAGATTTGTTGCATCCATGAGAGGAGTGAGTTCAGCTTCAACTGCCATTTTGAACTCTCAAGACTGGGATATTTTTAATTTGGATTGTGCTTTGCTTTCAGAAGTATCTGTACTATCAGATGCTCTCAAAACTTTAATATAATTTTGTCATTTAATTTTTTAAGCATTAGAATTTCTTTCATAAGTCAACTAATCGTATTGTCACTATTTTTTAATTTAATAGTTAATGAAAACAGGAAACAGTTTTACTTGGAGAGAGTGATGAAATGCTACAGAAGGGCATTTGAAGATAAACATTGCTTCTGAAAATAAAGCTAGAGATCACTTTTATGCTACTTTTGACTGCCAACCTAAATTTCAAATAGCTTCACAATGTGGAATAATTAGATTACTTAAGGAGAGCAAACACACTAACTTAAGAATTAATAAGAAGACATCAGTATATATCTCCATTCTACTGTTGCAGAAAAATGTTTTTTAAAATTTTACATTAGATATTTGTGAGGCTCTGTGCTATTTTCAGTAAAATGAGGAACCTTCCAGGATTAATAACCTTATCAGATTGTTATATTGCTTTCTTAAAATTCTTTAAATTCCCCAAAGCATTTACATCAC
Source organism: Bos javanicus (assembly GCF_032452875.1). Classification (NCBI taxonomy): domain Eukaryota; kingdom Metazoa; phylum Chordata; class Mammalia; order Artiodactyla; family Bovidae; genus Bos; species Bos javanicus. The sequence goes on along the minus strand of NC_083896.1, from coordinate 532,251 downwards.
AAACCAGGAACTAATATTTTTTTTTTTTGGAATTATTTGTCTTCCTAGAAGTTTAATTGAGCATCAGCTTGAGACCAGATGGGTTACTCAGAAACCTGTAGTTGTCAAGCAGTTAATATATGCCACGACTTTGTCAAACCTCATGTAAGAAGATAATAAATGATATCGTAATTCCCGAGGTGGCTGAAGGATGCACTTGGAATTAAATATGATAGTTTTAACACCATGAAATATATCAAAGGCTTTTTCATGTGATATATATAATATAGCATGTGAAACAGAGCTTTAGGAAATTTAAAATATGTATTTTTTAAAACACCCTTAGGGTTTATACCATAATTTCTGTAAGATTGCACATCATAAGATCTATGCATGATTTGTGTGGGACCTTTAATTTCACAAGGTCTCTTTTCCACACACAAATTTTTGCCACTGCATTCCAAAGCCGTCATCTACCTCGTGCTTAAAAAAAAAAAAAAGCAACAATAAGTAGTGATGCTTTCATCATATGGGCAAGTTCGTCTAGATGTTGTTTCTCTTCCTTTCTTTGGTATCACTTTCCAAAATTATACATATACTTTTTTTCTTTTTTTGTAAAAATTACCTTATTAAAATATTTACCCTTAAGTAGACAGAAAATTTCAGGAAGTCCAGGCCATGTTAAGATCAGCTCAAACCACACTTTTGTTGTCTTAGCACACTGTCTGGTACATAGTATAAATTCGGTAAGCAATCTATGAATTGAAATCTGTTTGTTTTGTGAATTCACCAATTAGTCCTACTTTTACTTTTTAAAAATTTCAAAACAAGTCTCTCTATTGTGGCAGCAATTTGAATGAAGGTATTGTGAAAGAAACATGCGATTTTTCCTCTATATCATGTAGGACTAGGTTTGCCGTTGTTAGAAAAAAATAACAATAGCATACAAGAGACAGAATGTAATTTCTGTCTCAGAAAGCACCCTGGAAGAGTTCAATTATGGACTGACAACTGATATCTCATTGTTGCATCCTGTGACTCATAATAACCATCGTGTGAGGTTCTCTTCCTAAATTCTCTTTATGGACAAAATTATTGATACACTTGAGCTAGCTTATTTATGTTGTAGACATAAAATAGAAGAAAATTGTTCTTTCCTGTTTAGCAGTGTTATACTCTCCAAACTTTAAGCAGATATATGGATGACAAGAGTACAGTAATATCCCCAGGTACCTTGGAACTGAGTGTGTCCACATGACTAGGTTTTGGCCTCTGAGATATCCATGAAGATGACATGTGAAGATTATGGGGATTTTCCTAAAAAGTAAATTTATTCTAATTTTCTTTCCTTCTTCTTGCTAGCTAGAATGACAACATGAAGGTTGGAGGTGAAGCAGCTTTTGGGGTATCTATGGTCACTTAACAAAAGAGGCCTGAATGTCTGATTAGTAAGAAAGAAGATGCTTGGTTCCATAGAGCACACCAGCCCTAGGACCAACATCTCCAGGATCTGCCATGAGAAGCAAAAATAATTTGTGTTTGATTTATAGAATTATTCTCTTGCAGCCAAAATCTAATCCAAACCCATAAATTACCTTGTTTCTTCATATCTTATCCCAGGATGGTTATCAGATCAGATCAGTTGCTCAGTTATGTCCAACTTTTTGTGACCCCATGAATCTCAGCACGCCAGGCTTCCCTGTCCATCACCAACTCCTGGAGTTCACTCAGACTCACGTCCATCGAGTCAGTGATGCCATCCAGCCATCTCATCCTCTGTCGTCCCCTTCTCCTCCTGCCCCCAATCCCTCCAAGCATCAGAGTCTTTTCCAATGAGTCAACTTTTCACATGAGGTGGCCAAAGTACTGGAGTTTCAGCTTTAGCATCATTCCTTCCAAGGAAATCCCAGGGCTAATCTCCTTCAGAATGGACTGGTTGGATCTCCTTGCAGTCCAAGGGATGCTCAAGAGTCTTCTCCAACACCACAGTTCAAAAGCATCAATTCTTCAGCGCTCAGCCTTCTTCACAGTCCAACTCTCACATCCATACATGACCACAGGGAAAACCATAGCCTTGACTAGATGAACCTTTGTTGGCAAAGTAATGTCTCTGCTTTTGAATATGCTATCTAGGTTGGTCATAACTTTTCTTCTAAGGAGTAAGTGTCTTTTAATTTCATGGCTGCAGTTACCATCTGTAGTGATTTTGGAGCCCAGAAAAGTAAAGTCTGACACTGTTTCCACTGTTTCCCCATCTATTTCCCATGAAGTGGTGGGACCGGATGCCATGATCTTCGTTTTCTGAATGTTGAGCTTTAAGCAAACTTTTTCACTCTCCACTTTCACTTTCATCAAGAGGCTTTTGAGTTCCTCTTCACTTTCTGCCATAAGGGTGGTGTCATCTGCATATCTGAGGTTATTGATATTTCTCTGGGAAATCTTGATTCCAGTTTGTGTTTCTTCCAGTCCAGCGTTTCTCATGATGTACTCTGCATATAAGTTAAATGAACAGGGTGACAATATACAGCCTTGACGAACTCCTTTTCCTATTTGGAACCAGTCTGTTGTTCCATGTCCAGTTCTAACTGTTGCTTCCTGACCTGCATACAGATTTATCAAGAGGCAAATCAGGTGGTCTGGTATTCCCATCTCTTGAATTTTCCACAGTTTATTGTGATCCACACAGTCAAAGGCTTTGGCATAGTCAATATAGCAGAAATAGATGTTTTTCTGGAACTCTCTTGCTTTTTCCATGATCCAGAGGATGTTGGCAATTTGATCTCTGCTTCCTCTGCCTTTTCTAAAACCAGCTTGAATATCAGGAAGTTCACGGTTCACATATTGCTGAAGCCTGGCTTGGGGAATCTTGAGCATTACTTTACTAGTGTGTGAGATGAGTGCAATTGTGCGGTAGTTTGAGCATTGTTTGGCATTGCCTTTCTTTGGGATTGGAATGAAAACTGCCCTTTTCCAGTCCTGTGGCCACTGCTGAGTTTTCCAAATTTGCTGGCATATTGAGTGTAGCATTTTCACAGCATCATCTTTCAGGATTTGAAATAGCTTAACTGGAATTCCATCACCTCCACTAGCTTTGTTTGTAGTGATGCTTTATATGGCCCACTTGACTTCACATTCCAGGATGTCTGGCTCTAGGTCAGTGATCCCACCATCGTGATTATCTGGGTCATGAAGATCTTTTTTGTACAGTTCTTCTGTGTATTCTTGCCATCTCTTTTTAATATCTTCTGCTTCTGTTAGGTCCATACCATTTCTGTCCTTTATCGAGCTCATCTTTGCATGAAATGTTCCTTTGGTATCTCTGATTTTCTTGAAGAGATCCCTAGTCTTTCCCATTCTGTTGTTTTCCTCTATTTCTTTGCATTGATTGCTGAAGAAGGCTTTCTTATCTCTTCTTGCTATTCTTTGGAACTCTGCATTCAGATGTTTATATCTTTTCTTTTCACTTCTCTTCTTTTCACAGCTATTTGTAAGGCTTCCCCAGACAGCTATTTTGCTTTTTTGCATTTCTTTTCTATGGGAATGGTCTTGATCCCTGTCTCCTGTACAATGTCACGAACCTCATTCCATAGTTCATCAGGCACTCTATCTATCAGATCTAGGCCCTTAAATCTATTTCTCACTTCCACTGTATAATCATAAGGGATTTGATTTAGGTGATACCTGAATGGTCTAGTGGTTTTCCCTACTTTCTTCAATTTAAGTCTGAATTTGACAATAAGGAGTTCATGGTCTGAGCTACAGTCAGCTCCTGGTCTTGTTTTTGCTGACTATATAGAGCTTCTCCATCTTTGGCTGCAAAAAATATAATCAATCTGATTTTGGTGTTGACCATCTGCTGATGTCCATGTATAGTCTTTTCTAGTGTTGTTTAGCCTTTCCTATTTCTGTAAGTGTCTCATTTCCTTTGAAAATGTATGTTCATACCAAAACCTGAAGACAGATGTTAATTCTAGCATTCTTTGTAGCCATTAAAATGTACTCATAACTTTGGAAAATGGTGCATTGATTGGAAACTGACAGGCTAAAGACTAAAGGAACTGTACATAAACACTGTACTCAAACCAAGGAATTTGTCTCTCATGGTAGTACAGGTTAACAATTCAATAACTGCTTTACATGTAAATGGGAATTGAACAGGTAAGTAAGTTGATATGGATGGTGGGAGTCAGAGAGAAAATTATAAATGAGAAAGTTTCTCTAAGATTAGAGTAAACCCTGTTTTTCTATTTACAAGGTACATGATTCATCCCTAATGTGGTTTATATAATGATGTGTTTGAATCTGATATTGTTCTCTTTGAGATTTTAACCCCTTCACCATATTTTTTACAGCAAGCTGTGGGTATTTACCAGAAGCACTAGTTAAAACATCTTGCAGTTTCTAATTCCTTTTCTGCCTTAAAAACAAAATTTCTCCAAAGAAAAACTCTCACTAAGAAATCTCTAATCACATCCCTTCTCTGTTCAAATGGTCTTTTGTTGTTGGTTAGTCAATAAGTTGTGTCTGACTCTTTTGAGACACCGTGGACTGTAGCCTGCCAGGCTCCTCTGTCTATGGGGTTTCCCAGGCAAGAATACTGGAGTGGGTTGCTATTTCCTTCTCTAGGGAATCTTCCCAGTTATCAAACTTGTGCCTCTTGCTTTAGCAGGCTGATTCTTTACCATCGAACCACTAGGGAAGCCCTCAAATAGTCTTATGGGATGCAAAATCCTTACATTTCAGAACTGTCCCTGTTTCAAATCAAACTTGTATTTACGGTTTATTTGTCATATTTCTGCATGACCCCTACACCTTTCAAAATTCCCAAATACATCTTTAACTTTCCCTCTTTTCCCACCATCATAATCTCTTTTTTAGCTACATTTTCCACAGACTAGTCAACTATTGTTTTGTCATCACTCCTATTTAAGGCTAAAATTAAATGCCACACATTCCATGAAGATGCATATATTCTGTTTTTTCCAGCAAGAACTGATCATCCTATTCTCTGAATTCATAAGGCCATTTAGTTGTTTCTTAAGAAATGTATTTCATTCTACTTGGCAGCATAAATGTGTGTATACAAAAGTGTCTGGACATGTATTTGCTGTATTCAGTTGCTATTCATCCTGATAACTCATTTTAAGTTTCATCACTTTTGTAACATAAGCAAGAACTGTGCTTCCCCTACTAACTAATAAGAGGTACTTGTGAAAAGAAGAAAGATAATGCTTTCATGATGATATAATTTTACTAGAAACACCAGTTGTATATATTACCCTAAGAAAAACTTCCTGAAGCTTGATGAAATTCAGGCTGAAATGATAAGAAATTTTAACCACATTATCAGAAACATTTTTCCAACTGTTTAAACAAATGTGTGCCTATATTAGAATTTGTCACCCTATAAACTTATGTGTCTATTTTCCTTTTGTCCCCAATTCAAGGCTTTCCAGGTAGCACTGGTGATAAAGAGTCTTACTGCCAAAGCAGGAGACACAAGAAATGCAAGTTCAGTCCCTGGGTTGGGAAGATCCAGTACAGTAGGAAATGGCAACCTACTCCAGTACTTTTGCCTGGAAAATTCCATGGGCAGAGGAGCCTTGACAGTTTACAGTCCACAGGGCTACAAAGAGTTAGGCATGACTGAATGACTGAGCACACACATACCCAAGTTCATATTATATGTGTTGATCCAGATACAGGTATTTTACCTGTGAATAGCACAGCTGTGGTCCTTGGCCTTCTAGAGTTTGTTGTCTTTGAGAGTGAAAAGAGTGTACTAAATAAGCAATTACAATATCCTAAATTTTTGGTTAAGGAAGTCCTGAATGTTGGTTCTATGAGAGTAGTTATGGAAGGCAAATAACCCAAGCTCCAGAGGTCAAGAAAAGCTTCCTGGAGAATGTGTTTAAGATATTATCTCAAAACTTTCCCATACTCTGATGCAAGTGAGAATTATCTATCAAGGGGATAGAAAGAAGTTCAAAGTAATAATTTAATTTATAATAAGGAGAAATATAAATGAAAGTATTGGGAAATGAACCCAGGGGTCAATGAACAATTTTAAGAACACTAACACAAAGTTCCAAAAAATTAAAACCCTATCATGTGATTTTTGTTGTTTGTTTTTATAAAAACATTGTGTTTGTTAATATATTTTTCTAGAAATTTGCTTAGGTTAACTGTTTACATAATTACTAAACCTTTAAGAGAATAACATTTTCCTCCTGTAAAAATGTTACAGATACTTTAAGGGAGTCATTGTTTTCCCAGTATTATGATTATTCATAACATCTCAAGTATAGATTGATTCATAATAATAATTATGAAAGTAATTCATCATAATTTATTGTTGTTTTTGTTCAGTCATTAAGTCATGTCCAACTCTTTGCAACCCCATGTACTGCAGCATGCCAGGCCTTCCTGTCCCTCACCATCTCCCAAAGTTTGCCCAAGTTCATGTCCATTTCATCGATGATGTCATCCAGCCTTTTTTATCCTCTGATGCCCTCTTCTCCTTCTGCCCTCAATCTTTCCAGCATCAGGGACTTTTCCAATAAGTTGGTTGTTCATATCATAGGACCAAAATACTGTCACTTCAGCTTTAGCATCGGTCCTCCCAGCTAGTATTCAGGTTTGATTTCCTTTAAGATTGACTGGTTTGATCTCCTTGGTGTCCAAGAGACCCTCAGGAGTCTTCTCCAGCACCACAGTTCAAAGGCATAAGTTCTTTGGCATTCTGCCTTCTTTATGGTCCAGTTCTTACAACTGTACATGACCACTGGGAAGACCATTGCCATGAAGTAATGGGGCTGGATACCATGTTCTTAGTTTGTTTAATATTTAGTCTCAAGCCGACTCTTTCACTCTCCTCCTTAACCTCACCAAGAGGCTCTTTAGTTCCTCTTTAGTTCCAGCAAGTATTCAGGTTTGATTTCCGTTAATATTGACTGGTTTGATCTCCTTGCTGTCCAAGGGACCCTCAGGAGTCTTCTCCAGCACCACAGATCAAAGGCATCAGTTCTTTGACGTTCTGCCTTCTTTATGGCCCAGCTCTCGCAACTGCACATGACCACTAGGAAGACCATAGCCTTGACTACATAGACCCTTGCCAGCAGAGCAGTGTCTCTGAAAAGCAAAGCTTTTCAACACACTATCTAGGTTTGTCAGAGTTTTCCTGCCAAGAAGCAATCATCTTCTGATTTCATGGCTACAGTCACCATCCACTGTGATTTTAGAGCCCAAGAAGAGGAAATCTGTCACTACTTTCACTTTTTTCTTTTCTATTTGCCATGAAGTAATGGGACCAGATACCATGTTCTTACTTCATTTAATATTTAGTCTTAAGCCAACTCTTTCACTCTCCTCTTTCACCTCACCAAGAGGTTCTTTAGTTCGTCTTCATTTTCTGCTATTAGAGTGGGATCATCCACATAGCTGAGGTTATTGATGTTTCTAGGCCTATCTTGATTCTGGCTTGTAACTCATCCAGCTCGGCATTTCTCATGATATACTCAGTATATAGGTTAAACAAACAGGGTGACAACAGACAGCCCTGTCGTACTCCTTTCTCAATCTTGAACCAAGATTGTTTGTTGTTCCACACAGGATTCTAACTATTGCTTCTTAACCTGCATACAGATTTCTCAGGAGCCAGGTAAGATAGTCCGGTATTACCAACTCTTTAAGAAATTTCCACAGTTTATTATGAGCCACACCATCAAAGGCTTTAGAATAGCTGATGAAACAGAAATAGATGTTTTTCTGGAATTCACTAACTTTCTCTATGATCCAGTGGACGTTGGCAATTTGATCTCTGGTTCCTCGTCCTTTTCTAAACCCAACTTGGACATCTGGAAATTCTAGGTTTGCCTAATGCTGAAGCATAGCATGTAAGATTTTAAGCATGACCTTACTAGCATGGGAGATGAGTGCAATCGTCCGATGGTTGGCCCATTCTTTAGTACAACCTTTCCTGGGAATTGGGATAAAGATTGACCTTTTCCAGTACTGTGGCCACTACTGGGTCTCTCAGACTTGCTGACATATGGAATGCCACACCATGATGGCATCATCCTTTAGAGCTTTGAATAGTTCTACTGGAATTCCATCACGTCCACTAGCTTTATTAACAACAGTGCTTCCTAAGGCCCACTTGCCCTCACACTCCAGAACGTCTGTGTCTGGGTGACTGACAACACCATTGTAGTAATCTAGTTCATTAAGATCTTTTTTGCACAGTTCTGTGTATGCTTTCCCTCTCTTGTTGATCTCTTCAGCATTTCCTAGGTCTCCACAGTTTGTCCTTTATTGTGCCCATCTTTTGGCAAAATATTCCCTTGATATGTCCAATTTTCCTGAAGAGATCTCTAGTTTTACCCCTTCAGTTGTTTTCTTCTAGTTTTATGCACTGTTCATTGAGAAATCCTGCTTGTCTCTCCATGCTTTTGTTTGAAAATCTCCATTTAGCTGAACATATCTTTTCCTGTCTCCCTTGCTTTTCACTTCCTTCTTTAGTTATTTGTAAAGCCTCCTCAGCTAGCCCCTTTGCCTTCTTGCTTTAGGTTTACTTTGGGATGGTTTTTCTTGCTGCCTCAGGTACAATAATACAGACCTCTGTCCATAGTTCAGGCACTCTGATTACTAGATTTAATCCCTTGAATCTATGCATTACTTCCATTACATATTCATAGGGGATTTGATTTAAGTCATATATAGCTGGCCCAGTGGTTTCCCCTGATTTCTTTAGTTTAAGACGGCATTTTGCTACAAAAAGCTGATGATCTGAGCCACAATCAGCTCCAGGTCTTGTTTTTGCTGATTGTATAAAGCTTCTCCATCTTCAACTACAAAGAATATAATTAATTTAATTTCAGTGTTGACCATTTAGTGATGTTTATGTGTAAAGTTGTCTCTTGTGTTGTTGAAAAAGGGTATTTTCTATGACCAGTGCATTCTCTTCAAAGAATTCAGTTAGCCTTTGCCCTGCTTCATTTTGTTCTCCAAGGCCAAACTTGCCTGTTACTCCAGGTATCTCTTGACTTCCTACTTTTGCATTCCAATCTCCAGTGATGAATAGAACATCTTTTTTGGTGTTAGTTCTAGGAGGTCTTTGAGGTCTTCTAGGTCTTCACAGAACTAATCAACTACAGCTTCTTTGGCATTGGTGATAGGGACATAGGCTATGTGAACCTCTTGGAGCAATAGGTGAGACAGACCTCCTCTTGAGGAGTGAGGGGGAAGTCGGGATTCCTCTCAAGTTGAAGCAGGGGACTTGGCCCTCATCTCGAGATGAGGTGGGGAACATGGTGTTCTTCTGCAGTTGCAGCGTGAAACTCGGGGTTCCTCTCAAGTTGCGACGGGTGTCTCAAGGAACATCTCCAGTTGGAAAAAGGGAATCAAGCCTCCTTTCAAGTTGAAATGGGGAAGTTGGGATTCCTATCAAGTCGCTGCACAGGAATTGGACGTCATCTTGAGTTGAGGCTGGAAACTTGGGGTTCCTCTCAAGTTGTGATGAGTGTCTCGAGGTTCCCCTCGAGTTGCCACGGGGATCTCAGGGAACTTCTCTGGTTGCCTCAGGGGAGTCAGGCCTCCTTTCTAGTTGTGAGGGGCACCTCAGTTGTCAGGGGCAGGGGAATTGGACCTCATCTCGAGTTGAGGTGGGATACTCAGGTTTCCTCTCCAGTTGCAACTAGTATCTTGGGTAACCTCTCGAGTTGCAAAAAGGGAGTCAAGCCTCCTTTTGAGTTGCCAGGGGGAAGTTGGGATTGCTCTCAAGTCACCACAGGGGAATCAGGCCTCATCTCACGTTGAGGGATAAATCTGGCTGTTTTTCTCGAGTTGTGGAGGGAAGTTTGGGGTTCCACTTGAGTTGCAACATTGACCTCAGGGAACCTGTCCTGTTGCCCCAGGGGAGTCAGGCATCCTTCTGAGTTGCAAGGGGGCACTCCAAATTCCTCTCGAGTCACTGCAGGGGAATTGGACCACACCTCATTGCGAGTTGAGGTGGGAAACTTGGGGTTCCACTTGAGTTGCGACAGCGACCTCAGGGAACCTCCCATGTTGCCTCAGGGGTGTCAGGCCTCCTTTCCAGTTGTGAGGGGAACCTAGGGATTACTCTCGAGTTGCTGTAGGGGAATAGGGCCTCATCTCGAGTTGAGGCGGGAAACTCAGGGTTCTTCTCCAGTTGCACGTGGATCTCGGGGTTCCTATTGAGTTTGAACAGGGTAGTCAGGGCTCGTCTTGTGTTCAGGCACAGAACTCCAGTTTCCTCTCGAGTTGTGAAAAGGGTGTCAGGCCTCCTTGATTTGAGGCGGTGAACTTGGGATTTTTCTCAAGTAGCAACAGGGGATTCAGACTTCCCTTCATGTTTTGAGGGGAAACTCAGGGTTCCATTTGAGTCACTGCAGGGGAATCAGGCCTTATTTTGAGTTGAGGGGGAACTCAGTGTCCTTTCACCTTTCAACGTGAAACACGGGGTTCCTTTCTAGTTGCAATGGGGATCAGGGGATACCTCTCGAATAGCAACAGGGGAGTCAAGACTCCTCTCGAGTTGAGGGGAGAAGTCATGTTTCCTCTCGAGTTGCTGCAGGGGAGTCGGACCTCCTCTCGAGTTGCAGCAGAAACTCAAGGTTCTTCTTTAGTGGTTGCTGGAAACTTGGGGTTGGCTGGAGAGTTGCCACAGCGCCTGAGAGCTCCTTTTGAAGTGCAGCAAGAAATCAGTGTTCCTATGGATTTGAAGCATGGGATGCAGGATTCCACTGGAGTCCTGTCACGGAAGTCGGGGTTCTCCTCGAGCTTGGTTGGTACTCAGTGTTCCTGGTGACTTGTGGTGGGGCGTCCTGTTGAATTCTCTTGGGATGACTCATTGTAGCAGGGATATGCAGAGTGGCCCCTATCTTGTTGCAATGACAGGTAGCTACTCACTAGTTTTGAAAAGGGACTACTCTATCATTGTGGTCTCAGTCAACTCTATTTGCACGGGCTCTCTAGTGGTGGTGTGGCAGCTCCTCTCTCCTTGTGGTGTGAGGTTCATCTATATTAGCAGAAGAGGGGCTCCTCTCTGAGTGTGATGTCCAGCAGGCACCTCTCAAGTTGTGGCAGAGAGCTCCTCTCGAGAGGCGAGGCTGCATCTTCTCGGATTGGGGTATTAGTGTCTCCACTTGGGAGGTCCTCTCTGCTTTTGGTGCTATGGGTTCCTCACTTCTATTCATGGGATTCCTGCTCTCTAGTTGTCAGGGCCTCCACTTGACTTCCTTCAGGAAGCTCATCTTCATTGGAGGCAGAAGGTCTTCTCTCTAGGTGTGTTATCCTTGGGGGACAACTCTCTAGTTGTGCCTGGGGAATCCGCTTCAGTTTTGGCCAGAGAGTGCCTCTGTCATTTGGTCCTGGGCTCCTTGTGCTAGCCTAGGGATCCTGTGAAATTGCAGCAGGGATCTCGGGGTGCCTCTTGAGTTGCAGTATATGACTCGAGGTTCCTTAATAGTTGTGGTGGAAACTCCTTTTGAATTAGATTCATGAATCTGAGGCAGATCCTCTGTATCAGCCATGTGCAAGCTGGTCCCCGTCTAAGTGCAATGTGTGGGAGGCTGCTCCGTAGATGTGGCATGGGCTCCACTCTAATTGCAGTGGGGGTAGGCTTTTTATTTGCTGTGGGTTGGCTCGTCTCTAGTTTCGTTTGCAGCCACCTCTCTAGTTGTGGCAGGGGAACTTCTCTTTAATTGTGGTAGTTGGGCTCCTCTCTAGATATGGTAGAGTGCTCTTCTCAAATTGGGAGGTGGGTGACTCCTCTATCGTTGTACTAAGAAGGGACACTTTTTCTAGTTGTGAAGTGCAGCAAGCTACTGGCTATTTGCACTCTATTTGCACGGGCTATTGTGGCAGGGCAGGCCTCCTGCTTAGGTGTGGTATAGGCTTCCTCTCTGTTTCTGGTAAAAGGTTCTTCTCCTATTGTGGTGGGGTAATCTCTGGGGCATCCTCTGCAGTTGCATGAGGGTCTTGGGGCTCATGTCGAGTTGAGACGGGGAACTCGGGATTCCCCTCCAGTCACTGCAAGGGAATCGGGCCACATTTCCATTTGAGGCGGGGAACCTGGGGTTCCTCTTGAGTTGTGGTGGGAAACTCGGGGTTTCTCTAGAGTCGTGACGTGGAATTTGGGGGTCTTGTGGAGTTGCAATGGGTGAGACAGGCCTCCTCTTGAGGTGCACGGGGAAGTCGGGATTCCTCTTGACTCGAAGCAGGGGCATCAGCCCTCATCTCAAGATGAGGTGGGCAACGCAGTGTTCATCTCGAGTTGTGGCGGGAAACTCGGGATTCCTCTCGAGTTGTGACAGGTATCTCGGGGAACCTCTCAAGTTGCAAAAAGGGAGTCAAACTTCCGTTCCAGTTGCAGGAAGGAACTTGGGATTGCTCTCGAGTCGCTGCAGGGTAAATACGCCTTATCTCGCATTGAGGGATGAATTTGGTGGTTTTTCTTGCATTGCAGCAGAAAATGAGGAATCCTCTCGTGTTGAGACAGGGACCTCAAGGAACCTCTCATGTGTTCTCAGGGGAGTCAGGCATCTTTTCAGGTTGCGAGGGAAAACTCGGGATTCCTTTCAAGTCAGTGCAGAGGAATCCAGCCTCATCTCATCTCGAGTTGAAGCGGGAAACTCGGGGTTCCCCTCGAGTTGTGACAGGTACCTCAGGGAACCTCTTATGTTGCCTTAAGGGAGTCAGGCCTCCTTTTGAGATGGGAGGGGGAACTTGGGATTGCTCTTGAGTCACTCAGAGGAATTGAGAATCATCTCCCTTTGAAGGGGGAATCTCGTGGTTTTTCTTGAGTTGCTGCGGGAAGCTTGGTGTTCCTCTCGAGTTGCTACGGGGACCTCAGGGAACCTCTCGTGTTGCCTCAGGGAAGTCAGGCCTCCTCTCGAGTTGTGAGGGGAACCTAGAGATTCTCCTCGAGTCGTTGCAGGGGAATAGGGCCTCATCACAAGTTGAGGCAGGAAACTCGGGGTTCCTCTCCAGTTGTGACGTGGATCTCAGGGTTCCTATCGGATTTCAACAGGGTAGTCAGGCCTCGTCTCGTGTTGAGGCATGGAACTCTGCTTTCCTCTCAAGTTGTGAATGCAGTGTTAGGCCTCCTGTCAACTTGAGGTGAGGAACTTGGGATTTTTCTTGAGTTGCAACAGGGGATTCAGACCTCCCTTCATGTTTTGAGGGGAAATTCAGGATTCCATTTGAGTCGCTGCAGGGGAATCAGTCCTTATCTCAGTTGAGAGGGAACTCGCTGTCCTTTCAATTGCGGCTGGAAATACAGTGTTACTTTCGAATTTAGATGGGGATCTGGGGATACCTCTTGAGTGGCAACAGGGAAGTCAGGACTCCTCTGGAATTGTGGCAGGGGAATCGTGTTTCCCCTCGAGTTGCATCAGGGGAGTCGGGCCTCCTCTCAGGTTGCAGCAGAAAATCGGGCTTCTTCTCTAGTGGTTGCTGGAAATTCAGGGTTTTTGGAGAGTTGCCACAGTGCCTAAGACATCCTCTCGAAGTGCAGTGAGAAATCTGTTTCTCTGGATTTGCAGCACGGGATGCAGTATTGCACAGGAGTCGTGGCAGGGAAGCTGGGGTTCTCCCCGAGCTTGGTTGGTACTCTGGGTTCCTGGCGACTTGTGGTGGGGTGTCCTGTCTAGTTCTCTTGGGACGACTCATCTCTGGCAAGGATATGCAGAGTGGCTCCTGTCTTGTTGCAGTGACATATGGTGGCTCACTAGTTGTGCAAGGGATTATCATTGTGGTTGGGGTCCACTCTATAGTTGCAAGGATTTAAAGTCTCTCTAGTGGTGATGTGCAAGCTCCTCTCTCCTTGTGGTGTGAGGTTTGTCTGTATTAGCAAAAGAGGGGCTCATCTCTGTATGTGATATCCAGCGGGTTCCTCTCAAGTTGTGGTGGAGGGCTCCTCTCAAAGGGCGAGGCTGTGTCCTCTCTGGTTGGGTTGTGCTTGTCTCCATGGGGGAGGTCCTCTCTGCTTTTGGTGCTATGGGTTCCTCACTTCTATTCACGGGATTGCTGCTCTCTAGTTGTGAGGGCCTGCACTCGACTTCCTTCAGGGAGCTTGTCTCCATTGGAGGCGGAAAGTCTTCTCTCTAAGTGTGATATCCTGGGAAATACTTGCACCTGTTGCAAGTTGCACCTGGGAAATACTCTCCAGTTTTGGCCAGAGAGACCCTCTGTCATCTGGTACAGTGGCCCCTTTTCTTGTGCCAGCCTAGGGGTTCTGTGAAAGTAAAGCGGGGAACTTGGGGGTGCCTCTTGAGTTGCAGTATATGATTCGGGGCTCCTTTAAAGTTGTGGTGCAGACTCCTATTGAACTAGAGTGGGGCAGATTCTCTCTAGTAGTGGTGTGCAGGCTGGTCCCTGTCTAAGTGCACTGTGTGGGAGGCTGCTCTCTGGGTGAGGCATGGGCTCCACTCTGATTGCAGTGGGGGTGCACTCTTTATTTGCTGTGGATTTGCTTGTCTCTAGCTGTCGTTTGCAGCCACCTCTCTCGCTGTCACAGGGGAACTCCTCTTTAGCTGTGCTAGTTGGGATCCTCTCTAGATGCGGTAAGTGCTCTTCTCAAATTGAGAGGTGGGTGACTTCTCTATGATTGTAATGAAAAAGGGCTCTTTTTCTAGTTGCAAAGTGCACAAAACTACTGGCTATTTGTGGTAGGGCAGGCATTCTTCTTAGTTGCGGTATGAGATTTCCTGTCTGGTTGTGGTAGAGGGCTCTTCTCCAGTTGGGGTTGGGTGGGCTCCTCTTGTGAATCCTCTGCAGTTGCATCAGTTTCTTGGCGCTTGTATCATGTTGGCACAGGGAACTCAGTGTTCCTCACAAGTCACTGCAGAGTAATCAGGACTCATCTCATGTTGAGAGGGGACTCTCATGGTTTTTCTCGAGTTGGGGTGGGAAGCTCAGGATTCCTCTCCAGTTGTGACGGGGACCTCAGAGAACCTCTCATGTTGCCTCATGGGAGTCAGGACTCCTTTCAAGTTGCCAGGGGGAACTCGGGATTGCTCTCGAGTCCCTGCAGGGGAATCGGGCCTCACCTCTAGTTTAGGTTGGAAACTCGGAGTTCCTCTAGAATTGTGATGGGGATGTCAGGGATTCTATCGAGTCGCATCAGGGGAGTCAGGCCTCCTTTTTGATGCGATGGGAACCTTGGGATTCTCTCAAGTCACAGCAGGGAAATAGGGCCTCATCTCAAGTTGAGGCAGAAAACTCAGGGTTCCTGTCGAGTTGTGACAGGTATCTCAGGCATCCTCTAGAGTTGCGATGGGGATCTCACGGGACCGCTCAGGTTTCCTTAGGGGAGTAAGGCCTCCTTTCGAGCTGTGAGGGTAACCTCAGGATTTCTCTTGAGTCGCTGCAGGGGAATAGGGCCTCATCTAACGTTAAGGCGGGAAACTCGGGGTTCCTCTTCAGTTGCGACAGGGATCTCGGCATTCCTCTCAAGTTGCATCAGGGGAGTCAGGACTTGTCTTGTTTGAGGTATGGAACTCCAATTTCCTCTTGAGTTGTGAAAGGGGTGTCATGCCTCCTTACGAGTTCAGATTGGGAACTTGGGATTTTTCTCAAGTTGCAACAGGGGAGTCAGACCTCCCTTCATCTTGTGAGGGGAAACTCGGGATTCCATTCGAGTCACTGCAGGGGAATCAGTCCTTGAGTTGAGGGGGAACTCGGTGTCCTTTTGACTTGCAGTAGAAATCACAGGGTTCCTCTCGAGTTTCGATGCATATCTGGGGATACCACTTGAGTGACAACAGTGGAGTCAGGACTCCTCTCGAGTTGAGGTGGGGTATTTGTGTTTCCTCTCGAGTTGCAGCATGGGAGTAGGGCCTCCTCTAGAGTTTCAGAACAAACTCGGGGTTCTTCTCTCTTGCTGGAACCTCAGAGTTTCCTCAAGAGTTACAACAGGGGACTGAGAGCTCCTCTCAAAGTGCAGCGATAATTCAGTGTTCCTCTGGATGTGCAGCACAGGATGCAGGATTGCACTGGAGTTGTGGCGGGGAAGTCAGGGTTCTCCTCGAGCTTGGGTGGTACTCAGGTTTCCTAGTGACTTGCAGTGGGGCCTCTCCTGTCGAGTTCTCTTGGGGCAACTCGTTTCTAGCAGGGATGTGCATGGTGGCTCCTGTCTTGCTGCAATTACGGGTGAGTGCTCACTAGATTTGGCAAGGGGCTACTCTATCATTGTGGTCGGGGCCCACTTTGTAATTGCAGGGGTTTCGAGTCTCTCTAGTGGTGGTGTGCAAGATCCACTTCCTTTGTGAGGTTCTTCTGTATTACCAGAAGAGGGCCTCCTCTCTGCGTGTGATGTCAGCAGGCTCCTCTGAAGTTTGGTTGAGGGCTTCTCTAGATGGGCGAGGCTGTGTCCTCTCTGGGTGGTGTTTGTATGTCTCCACGGGGGATGTGCTCTGTGCTTTTGGTGCTATTGGTTCCTCATTTCCATTCACGGGATTACTGCTCTCTAGTTGTGAGGCTCTCTACTTGACTTCCTTCAGGGAACTCATCTCCATTGGAGGCAGAAGGTCTTTCCTCTAGGTGTGATGTCCTGGGGGACACATCTCGAGTTGTGTCTAGGGAATCCACTTCAGTATTTGCCCGGAGCCCCTCCGTCATTTGGTGCAGTGGCCCCTTTTCTTGGGCCAGCCTAGGGATCCTGTGAAATTGCAGTGGGGAACTCGGGGTGCCTCTTGAATTGCAGCATATCACTCGGGGTTCCTTTAAAGTTGTGGTGGAGACTCCTTGTGAGCTACATTGGGGGAGATCCTCTTTAGTAGCTATGTGCAAGCTGGTCCCTGTGTGGGAGGCTACTCTCTAGATACAGCTTGTGGTCCACTCTCATTTCAATGGGTGTCCACTCTTTATTTGCTGTGTGTCGTCTCATCTCTAATTGATGTTTGCAGCCACCTCTCTCGTTGTGGCAAGGGAACTCATTAATTTTTGTAGTTGGGATCCTCTCAAGATGCGGTAGAGTGCTCTTCTCTAATTGGGAGGTGGGTGTCTCCTTTAAGGTCGTAATGAGAAGGGGCACCTTTTCTACTTGCAAAGTGCAGGAAGCTACTGGCTCTTTGTGGCAGGGCTGGCCTCCTGCTTAGTTGTGGTATGAAGCTTCCTCTCTGGTTCCGGTAGAGGACTCTTCTCTAATTGTGGTGGGGTAAACTCCTCTTGAGAATCCTCTGCCCTTGTATCAGGGTCTTGGGGCTCATGCCGAGTTGGGATGGGGAACTCAGGATTCCTCTCGAGTCACTGCAGGGGAATTGGTACATATCTCGAATTGAAGCAGGAAAGTTGCGGTACTTCTCGAGCTCTGGCAGGAAATGGGGTTTCTTGTGAGTTGCAATGGGGAACTTGGGAACCCTCTCGAGTTGCAACAGGTGAGACAGGCCTCCTCTTGAGGTGCTAGGGGAAGTCGGAATTCCTCTCGAGTTGAAGCAGGGGTATCAGCCCTTATCTCAAGATGAGGTGGGGAACATGGGGTTCTTCTTGAGTTGAGGTGGGAAACTCGGGATTCCTCTCAAGTTGCGACTTGAATCTCAGGGAACCTATTCAGTTACCAAAAGGGAGTCAACCATCCCTTCGAGTTGTGAGGGGTAACTCGAGATTGCTCTCCAGTCGCTGCAGGGGAATCTGGCCTCATCTCACATTGAGGGGGGAATCTCGTGGCTTTTCTTGTCTTGCAGTGGGAAATTCGGGGTTCCTCTTCAGTTGCGACAGGGATCTCGGCATTCCTCTTGAGTTGCAACAGGGGAGTCAGGACTTCTCTCGTTTGAGGTATGGAACTCCAATTTCCTCTCGAGTTGTGAAAGGGGTGTCATGACTCCTGTTGAGTTCAGGTGGGGAACTCGGAATTTTTCTCGAGTTGCAACATTGGAGTCAGACCTCCCTTCATATTGTGAGAGGAAAATCGGGTTTCCATTTGAGTTGCTGCAAGGGAATCAGGCGTTATCTCGAGTTGACGGGGAACTGATTGTCCTTTCCACTTGCGGCGAGAAACATGGTGTTCTGAACTTGTGATGGGGATCTGGGGATACCTTTCAAGTGGCAACATGGGAGTCAGGACTCCACTCGAGTTGAGGTGGGGAAGTCATGTTTCATCTCGCATTGCAGAGGGGTGTTGGGCCTCCTTTCAAGTTTCAGAACAAACTCGAAGTTCTTCTCTATTCATTGCTGGACATTCAGGGTTTCCCCAAGAGTTTCCATGGGGGACTGAGAGCTCCACTTGAACTGCAGCGCAAAATCAGTGTTCCTCTGGATTTGCAGCATGGGATAAAGGAATGCCCTGGAGTTCTGGTGAGGAAGTCGGGATTCTTCTCCAGCTTGGTTGGTACTCAGGGTTCCTGGTGAATTGCATTGGGGCTTCCTGTTGAGTTCTCTTGGGGTGACTCGTCTCTAGTAGGGATGTGCAGGGTGGCTCCTGTCTTGTTGCAATGATGGGTGGCTGCTCCCTAGTTATGGCAAGTGACTACTCTTGCCATGATTGTGGTTGGGGTCCACTCTGTAGTGGCAGGGGTTTAGTCTCTCTAGAGGTGGTGTGCAATCTCCTCTTCTCTTGTGGTGTGAGGTTCATCTGTATTAGCAGAAGAGGGGCTCCTCTCTGCATGTGATGTCCAGCAGGCTCTCCACCAAAGTTGTGATGGAGAGCTCCTCTCAAGGGGCTAGGCTCTGTCCTCTCTGGTTGCAGTATGCGTGTCTCCATGGGGAAGGTCTGCTGTGCTTTTGGTGCTATAGGTTCCTCACATCTATTCGTGGGATTGTTGTGCTCTAGTTGTGAGGACCTCCACTCGATTTCCTTTGGGGAGCTCGTCTCCATTGGAGGTAAAAGGTCTTCTCTCTATGTGTGATATACTGCAGGACACCTCTTGAGTTGTGCCTGGGAAATCCACTTCAGTTTTGGCCGAATAGCCCCTCCATCATTTGTTGCAGTGGTTTTTCTCAAGTTGCGGCTGGAAGCTTGGGGTTCTCTCAAGTTGCGACAGGGACCTCAGGGATCCTCCCGTGTTGCTGCAGGGAATTCAGGCTTCCTATTGAGTTGTGAGGGGACATCTCGGGATTAATTTTGAGTTGCTGCACGGGAGTAGGTCCTCATCTAGTATTGAGGCAGGAAACTCAGGTTTCCTCTCCAGTTTCGACAGGCATCTCAGGGTTCCTATTGAGTTTCAACAGGGGAGTCAGGCTTCGTCTTGTTTTGAGACATGGAACTCCGCTTTCCTTTCCAGTTGTAAATGGGGTGTTAAACCTCCTGTTTAATTCAGAGGGAGAACTTGGACTTTTTCAAGAGGTGGAACAGGGGATTGAGACCTCCCTTTGTGTTGTGAGGGGATACTCAGTGTTCCACTCGAGTCCGTGCAGGAGAATCACTCATTATCTCAAGGTGAGGGTGTTCTCGGTGTCCTTTCAACTTGTGGCAAGAACTGAGGGGTTCCAATCGAGTTTCAGTAGGTGAGACAGACCTCCTCTTGAGGTGTGAGGGGAAAGTCAGGATTCCTCTCAATTCGAAGCAGGGGAATCGGCCCTCATCTTGAGATGATATGGGGAACACAGGGCTTTTCTTGTTTGCAGCAGGAAAATCGGGATTCCTCTCGGTTTCAATGGATATCTCGTGGAACCTCTTGAGTTGCATAAAGGGAGTCAAGCCTCCTTTTGAGTTTTGAGAGAGAATTTGGGATTCCTCCCGAGGACCTGCAGGGAATAAGGGCCTGATCTCGTGTTGAGGGGAAATATCGTGATTTTTCTGGGGTTGTAACGGGAAGCTTGGGCTCACGAGTTGCAACATGGACCTCAGGGAACCTGTTGTGTTGCCTCAGTGAAGTCAAGTCTGCTTTCGAGTTGTGATGGGGAGAGTGGGATTGCTCTCAAATCACTGCAGGTGAATCAGGCCTCATGTCACATTGAGGTGGGAATCTCGTGGTATTTCTCAAGTTTTGGCGGGAAGATTTGGATTTGTCTCGAGTTATGACGGGAGCCTCAGGCAACCTCTTATGTTACCTCAGGGAAGTCAGGCTTCCCTGGAAAACTCGGGATTCCTTTCAAGTTGCTGCAGAGGAATAGGGCCTCATCTCGAATAGAGGTGGGAAACTCAGGGTTCCTCTCCAGTTGTGACAGGGATCTTGGGGTTTCTATCGAGTTTCAATGGATGAGTCAGGCCTCTTGTCATATTGAGGCATGGGACTCCACTTTCTTTTCGAGTTGTAAAGGGGGTGTCAGGCATCCTGTTGAGTTCAGGTGAGGAACCTGGGCTTTTTCTAGAGGTGCAAAACGGGAGTCAGACCTCCCTTTGTATTGTGAGGGGAAAGTCGTGGTTCCATTCAGTTCGGCGAAGGGAATCAGGCCTTCTCTCGAGTTGAGGGGGATTTTGGTGTCCTTTTGACAAGTGGCAGGAACTGTGGGGTTCCTCTCAAGTTTAAATAGGTGAGACAGGCCTCCTTTTGATGTGCGAGGGGAAAGTCGGGATTCCTCTCAAGTCGAAGCAGGGGAATCGGCCCTCATCTTGAGATGAGGTGGGAAACAC
This sequence comes from Bos javanicus, assembly GCF_032452875.1. Lineage (NCBI taxonomy): Eukaryota > Metazoa > Chordata > Mammalia > Artiodactyla > Bovidae > Bos > Bos javanicus. Next base: position 511,739 of record NC_083896.1, on the reverse strand, counting down.
GGGGCTCTTCTCTGGATGTGGCCAGAAACTCGGGGTTCCTCTCAAGGTGTGACGGATATCTCGGGGAACCTGTTGAGTTGCATAAAAGGAGTCAAGCCTCCTTTCGAGTTTTGAGAGGGACTTGGGATTGCTCTCGAGGTGCTGCAGGGAAAAAGGGCCTGATCTCGCATTGAAGGGTGATTCTTGTTGTTTTTCTATAGTTGTGGCGGGAAGCTTGTGATTGCTTACAAATTGCAACGGGGACCTCAGGGAACATCTCATGTTGCCTCAGGAAAGTCAAATCCCCTTTTGAGCTGTGAGGGGGAGTGCGGGATTGCTCTCGAGTCATTGCAGGGTAATCGGGCCTCATCTTGCATTGAAGGTGATTATCTCGCAGTGTTTCTTGAGTAGCTTCAGGAGGCTTTTTGTTCTACTCGAGTTGTGACGTGGATGTTCATCTTATGCTGCCTCTGGGTAGTCAGGCCTCGTTTCAGTTTGTGAGGGGCACCTCGGCATTCCTCTCCAGTTGCTGCAGGATAATAGGGCCCCATCTTGAGTTGAGGCAGAAAACTCAGGATTCCTCTCCAATTGTGACAGGGATCTTGGGGTTCCAATCAAGTAGCAACAGGGTAGTCAGGCCTTGTCTCATGTTGAGGCATGGAACTCCACTTTCTTTTTGAGTTGTAAAATGGGTGTCAGGCCTCCTGTCGAGTTAAGGAATGGATCTTGGGCTTCCTCTAGTGGTGCAACAGGGGAGTCAGACCTCTGTTCATGTTATGAGGGGATATTTGGGGTTCCATTAGAGTCGGTGCAGTGGAAATATTATTTATGTCGAGTTGAGTGTCCTTTCTACTTTCAGCAGGAACCACGGAGTTCCTCTTGAGTTTCAATAGTTGAGACATTTCTCCTCTTGAAGTGCGAGGGGAAAATCATTGTTCCTGTAGGTTTTCAATAGGTGAGACAGGCCTCCTCTTGGGGTGTGAGGGGAAAGTCGAAATTCCTCTCAAGTCGAAGCAGGGGAATCTACCCTCATCTGCAGATGGGGTGGTGAACACTGGGCTCGTCTTGAGTTGCAGCAGGAAACTTGGGGTTCCTCTCGAGTTGCCACGAGTATCTCGGGTTCCTCTTGTGTTGCATAAAGGGAGTTAATCCTCTTTTTTAATTTCGAGAGGGAATTCAGGATTGCTCTCAAGATGCTGCAGAGGAAAAAGGCCTCATCTCATGTTGAGGGAGGAATCTTGTATTGTGTCTCGAGTTGCGGCGGGAAGCTTTGGGTTCCTCTCGAGTTGAGACGGGGACATTAGGGAACCTCTCATGTTGCCTCAGCAAAGTCAGGCCCTCATTTAAGTTTTGAGGGGCACCTCGAGATTGCTCTCGAGTCGCTGCATTGGAATAGGGCCTCATCTCGAATGGAGGCAGAAATCTCAGGATTCCTCTCCAGTTGCAACAGGGATCTTGGCGTTCCTATCAAGTTTCAAAAGGGGATCCAGGCCTCGATCGTGATGAGGAGAGAAACTCCTCTTTCCTCTTGAGTTGTAAAATGGGTGTCAGGCCTCCTGTCGAGTTGAGGCGAGGAACTTGGACTTATTCTAGAGGTGCAACAGGAGAGTCAGACCTCCCTTTATGTGGTGAGGGGACACTCGGGGTTCCATTCGAGTCAGTGAGGGGGAAATAGGCCTTATCTCAAGTAGAGGGGGAACTCGGTGTCCTTGTGACTTGCATCAGGAACCGTGGTGTTCCTCTTAAGTTTCAATAGGTGAGACAGGCATCCTCTTGAGGTGCGAATGGAAAGTCATGATTTCTCTCAAATTGAAGCAGGGGAATCAGCCCTCATCTCGAAATAAGGAGGGGATAATCGGGCTTTTCTCGAGTTGGGGCGGGAAACTCAGGGTTCCTCGTGAGTTTCGATATGTATCTCAGGGAACTTCTTGAATTTCAAACAGGAATTAAACCTCCTTTCAAGTTTTGAGAGAATATTTGGCATTCCTTTTGAGGCGCTGCAGGGATAAAGGGGCTCATCTCGTGTTGAGGGGGGGATCTTGTGGTTTTAATCAAATTGCAGTGGGAAGCTTGGGGTTCCTCTTGAGTTGCGACGGGGACCTCAGTGAACCTTACATGTTGCCTCATGGAAGTCAAATATCCTTTCAAGTTGGGAAGGGGAGCACAGGATTGCTCTCTGTAGTGAGGTTCCTCTCACTACAGGGGATTCGGGCTTCATCTCTCATTGAGAGGGGAAAGTCGTGTTGTTTCTCGAGTTGTGGTGGGAAATTTTGAGTTCCTCTCGAGTTGCAACAGGGACCTCAGTGAATCTCTCATGTTGTCTTCAGGATATGAGGCCTCATTTTAAGTTGCAAGTGGCACCTCGGGATTTGTCTCAAGTCGCTGCAGGGTAATAGGGCCTCATCTCGATTTGAGGCGGGAAACTCAGGGTTCCTCTTCAGTTGAGACAGGTATCTCGGGGTTCCTATAGAGTTTCAACAGAGGAGTCATGCCTGGTCTCGTGTTGAGGCATTGCATTCTGCTTTCCTCTCGAGTTGTAAAAGGGGTGTCAGGCCTCCTGTCGACTTGAGGTGGGGAACCTGGGCTTTTTCTAGAGGTGCAACATTGGAGTCAGATCTCGCTTTGTGTTGTGAAGGGAATCTCAGGGTTCCATTCGCGTCAATGAAGGGGAATCAGGCTTTTTCTCAAGATGAGAGGGATCTCGTTGTCCTTTAGACTTTCGGTAGGAACTGTGGTGTTCCTCTCAAGTTTCAATAGGTGAGACAGACCTCCTCTTAAGGTGCGAGGGGAAAGTCAGGATTCCTCTTGAATCGAAGCAAGGGAATCTGACTTCACTTTGAGATGAGGTGGGGAATATGATGCTCTTCTCAAGTTGCAGTGGGGAACTCAAGGAACCTCTTGAGTTGCCTAAAGAGAGTCAAGCCTCTATTCGAGTTTTGAGAGGAAACTCGGGATTGCTCTCCAGGTGCTGCAAGGGAAAGGGGGCTCATCTCGCATTGTGGAGGGAATCTCGTGGTTTTTCTAGAGTTAGGGTGGGAAGCTTGGGGTTCCTCTTGAGTTGTGATGGGGACCTCAGGAAACCGCTTGTGTTGGCTCAGGGAATTCAGGCTTCCTTTCGTGTTGCAAGGGGCAAGTCGATATCCTCCTGTATCGCTCTAGGGGAACTGGGCCTCATCTCGAGTTGATACTTGAAACCCAGGGTTCCTCTCCAGTTGTGACAACATCTCGGGGTTCCTATCAAATGTCAACAGGTGAATCTGGCCTCATCTTGTGTTGAGGCATGGAATTCTGCTTTCCTCTTGACTTAGAAATGGGTGTCAGGCCTCCAGTTGAGTTCAGGTGGGGAACTTGGGCTTTATCTAGAGGTGCAGCAGGGGATTCAGAGCTCCCTTCATTTTGTGAGGGGATACCTGGGGTTCCATTCGAGTCGGTACAGGTGAACCAGGCCTTATCCTGAGTTGAGGGGGAACTCAGTGTCCATTCTTTTGAGGCAGGAACCACAGTTTCAATAGGTGAGATAGGCTTTCTCCTGAGGTGCAAGGGGAAAGTCAGCATTCCTCTTGAATCGAAGCAGGGGAATTGGATGTTGTCTCCGGATGAATTGGGGATCATGGGACTCTTCTAGAGTTGCAGTGGGAATCTCAGGATTCCTCTCGAGTTGTGACAGGTATTTCGGGGAACCCCTTGAATTGCATAAAGGGAGTCAAGACTCCTTTCGCGTTTCAAGAGGGATCCTGGGATTGCTCTTGAGGCGCTGCAGGGGAAAAAGGCCTCATTTCACATTGAGGCGGGAAACTCAGGGTTCCTCTCATATTGTGACAGGGATCTTGGGCCTCCTATTGGGTTTCAACATAGGAGTCAGGCCTAGAGTCTTTTTGAGGCATGGAACTGTGCTTTCCACTCGAGTTGTAAAATGAGGGTCAAGCCTCATTTCAAGTTTCAATAAGGAACTCGTGATTGCTCTGGAGGCGCTGCAGGGGATAAGGGCCACATCTGACACTGAGGGGGGAATCTCGTTGTGTTTCTTGAGGTGTGGGGGAAACTTTGGGCTCCTTTCAGGTAGGTACAGGCTCTCAGTGAACCTCTCTTGTTGCCTCAGGGATGTCAAGCCTCCTTTGAAGTTTCGATGGGCATCTTGGGAAACCTCTCGAGTCACTGCAGGGGATTAGGGCCTCATCTTGAGTTGAACCAGAAACTCCGGGTTCCTCTTGAGTTGCATGGGGACCTCAGGGATCCTGTTGTATTTCCTCAAGGAAGTCAAGTTTCCTTTCAGGCTGCTAGGGGGAGCAGGGGATTGCTCTAGAGTAACTGCAGGGGAATCGGGCCTCATCTCAAGGTGAGGTGGGAACATGGGGCTCTTCACTAGTTGTGACAGGAAACTCGGGGTTCCTCTCGAGTGGTGACAGGTCTGTCATGAAACATCTTGACTTGCATAAAGGGAGTAAAGCGTCCTTTTGAGTTTCAAGAGGGAACTTGGTATTTCTCTAGAGGTGCTGCAGAGGAATAGGGCCTCATCTCGAGTTGAGGGGGGAATCTCATAGTTTTTCTCAAGTTGCTGAGGGAAACTTGGGGTTCCCCTGTAGTTGCAACAGGGTCCTGAGAGATCCTTTCATGTTGCCTCAGGAAGTCAGTCCTCCTTTCGAGTTGCAAGGGGCACCTTGCTATACCTCTCGGGTCACTGCAGGGAAATAGGGCCTCATCTCGAGGGACGTGGGAAACTCCGGATTACTCTTCAATTGTGACAGGGATATCGGGATTCCTAGGGAGTATTAACAGAGGAATCAGGTCTCATCTCATGTTCAGGCATGTAACACCACTTTCCTCTCGAATTGTTGAAGGGGTGTCAGCACTCTTGTCGAGTTAGACCAGGGAACTTGGGCTTTTTCTGGAAGTGCAACAGGGGAGGCAGACCTCCCTTTGTGTTGTGAGGGGATACTTGGGGTTCCATTCGAGTTGGTTTAGAGCAGTCAGGCCTTATCTAGAGTTGAGGGGGAACTCGGTGTCCTTAAAAATTGCAGCGGGAATGGCTGGGTTCCTCTAGAGTTTCAATAGTTGAGACAGGCCTCCTTTTGAGGTGTGAGGGAAAAGTTGAGATTCCTCTCGAGTCAAAGCGGGGAATCATCCCTCATCTCGAGATTAGTTGGGGTAAATGTGGCTCTTCTCGTGTTGTGGCTGGAATCTTGGGGTTCCACTCGAGTTGTGACAGGTATCTAGGGAACCTCTTGGGTTGAATAAAGGGAGTCCAGCCTCCTTTCAATTTTCGAGTGGGAACCCGGGATTGCTCTCCAGCCGCTGTAGGGGAAAAGGGCTTCATCACGTTGAGGGGTGAATCTCGTGGTCTTTCTCCAGCTGGCAGGAAGCTTGGGCTTCCTCTTGGTTGTAACAGGGACCTCAGGGAACCTCTCATGTTGACTCAGGGAGGTCAAGTCTCCTTTAGAGTTGTGAGGGCAGTGCAGGATTAATCTCGAGTCACTGCAGGGGAATGGGGCCTCATCTCGAATTGACGGGAGAATCTCTGGTGTTTCTCGAGTTGTGGTGGGAAGGTTTGGATTTGTCTCAAGTTGCAACCGCTACTTCAGGGAACCTCTCATGTTGCCTCAGGGAAGTCGAGCCTCCTTTCAATTTGCGAGGGGCATGGTGGGATTTATCTTGAGTCGCTTCAGGAGAATCAGGCTTATGTTGATTTGAGGCAGGAACCTCAAGGCACCTCCCCAGTTGTTCCAGGGATCTCTGGGTTCCTATCGAGTTACAACAGGGGAGTTAGGCCTCGGCTGTTGTTGAGGTATGGAAATCCACTTTGTCTCCAGTTGTAAAATGGGTGTCACACCTCCTGTCGAATTCAGGTGGGGATCCTGGGCTTTATCTAGAGGTGCAACGAGGGGGGTCACACCTCCCTTCATGTTGTGAGGAGATACTTGGGGTTCCATTCATGTCAGTGCATACAAATCAGCCCTCATCTCAAGTTTAGGGGAAACTCAGTGTCCTTTCGAATTGTGGCAGGAACCGCAGGGTTCCTCTCGACTTCAATAGGTGAGATAGACCTCCTCTTGAGGTCCGAGGAGAAAGTCGTTATTCCACTCAAGTATCAGCAGGTTAATGGCCCTCATCTCTAGATGAGGTGGGAAATGTAAGGCTCTTCTTTAGTTGTGGTGGGAAACTTGGGGTTCCTCCGAGTGGCGATGGGTGTTTCCGGAATCTTCTTGAGTTACATAAAGTGAGTCAAGTCCTCCTTTCAAATTTTGAGAGGGATCTCGGGATTGTCTCGAGGTGATGCAGGGGAAGAGGGCCTCATCTCGGGTTGAGGGGAGAATCTCGTGATATTTCTCCAGTAGCAGCAGGAAGGTTTGGGTTCCTCTTGACTAGTGACAGGGACCTCGGGGAACCTCTCATGGTGCCTCAGGGATATCATGGTTGTTTTCGAGTTGCGAGAGGCACCTCGGGATTCTTCTTGAGTAGCTTCAGGGGAATAGGGCTTCACCTCGAACTGAGGGGAGAATCTAGTGGTGTTTCTTGAGTTGAGGCCGGGAGCTTTGGGTCCCACTCGAGTTTCGACGGGGACCTCAGGGAACCTCTCATGTTGCTTCAGGGAAATCAGACCTCCTTTCAAGTTGTGAGGGACACCTTGGGATTCCTCTCGAGTCGCTGCAGGGAAATAGGGCTTCATGGAGAGTTGAGGCGGGAAATTCAGTGTTCCTCTCCAGTTGCGACGGGGTCTTGGAGTTCCTATTGAGTTTCAAAAGGGGGGGGTCAGGCCTCGTCTCGTTTTGAGGCATGGAACTCCTCTTTCCTCTCGAGTTGTAAAGGGGTGTCATGCCTCTGTCATGTTGAGATGGGGAACCTGGGCTTTTTATGGAGGTGGAACAGGGTTGTCATAACTCCTCCCAGGTTGTGAGTGGATACTTGGGGTTTCATTCGAGTCAGTTCATGGGAATCAGGCCTTATCTCAAGTTGAGGGGGGACTCGGTGTCCTTTTGACTTATGGCAGGAACTGCGGGGTTCCTCTTGAGTTCAATAGGTGAGACAGGCCTCCTCTTGAGGTTTGAGGGGAATGTCGGGATTCCTCTTGAGTCAAAGCAGGGGAAGCTGCTCTCATCTCGAGATGAGGTGGGGAACACGGGGCTCTTCTCGACTTGTGGTGGGAAATTTGGGGTTCCCCTCAAGTGGCGACAGTTATCTTGGGGAACCTCTTGAGTTACATAAAGGGAATCAAGCCTCCTTTCGAGTTTCGAGAGAGAACTCTGGATAGCTCCCGAGGCAATGAAGGAAAAGGGGCCTTATCTTGTGTTGAGGGGGGAATCTTGTGGTTTTTCTTGGGTTGCGGTGGGAAGCGTGGGGGTTCCTCTTGAGTTGTGACCGGGACCTCAGGTAGCCTTTTATCTTGCCTCAGGGAAGTCAACTCTCCTTTTGAGTTGTGAAAGGGAGTGCAAGATTGCTCTCCAGTCACTGCAGGGGAATAAGGCCTCATGTCAAGTTGAGGCAGGAAACTCAGGGTTCCTCTCCATTTGCGACATGGATCTCAGGGTTCCTATCGGGTAAACTGGGAGTCAGGCCTTGGCTCATGTTGATGCATGGAACTCTGCTTTGCTCTCGAGTTGTAAAAAGGGTGTCAGGTCTCTTGTCCAAGTGAGGCGGGGAACTAGGGCTTTTTTAGAGGTGCAGCAAGTGCGTCAGACCTCCCTTCATGTTGTGAGGGGATACTCAGGGTTCCATTCGCATCGGTGCAGGAGAATCAGCCCTTATCTCCTGTTGAAGGGAGACTTGATGTCCTTTTGCTTTGTAGCAGGAACCTCGGGGTTCCTCTCGTGTTTCAATAGGTGAGAAAGGTATCCTCTTGATGTGCAAGGGGAAAATTGGGATTCCTGTCGAGACGAAGTATGGTAATCAACCCTCATCTCTAGTAGAGGTGGGGAACACGGGCTCTTCTTGAGAAGTGGTGGGAGTTAGGGGTTTCTCTCTAGTTACGATGTGTATCTCGGGGAACCTCATGAGTTACATAAAGGGAGTCAAGCTTACTTTTGAGTTTCGAGAGGATACTTGGGATTGTTCTTAAGGGGCTGCAGGGCAAAAGGTCCTCATCTCCCATTAGCAGCGGCACCTCATGGTTCTTCTTGAGTTGCAGCCTGAAGCTTGGGGTTCCTCTCGAGTTGCAACGGGGGCCTCAGGGAACCTCTCGTGTTGCCTCAGGGAAGTCATGTCTCCTTTTGAGTTGCGAGGGGGAGCATGGGATTGCTCTTGAGTCACTGTAGGGGAATCGGGCCTCATCTCATATTGAGGGGTAATTTCGATGTATTTCTCGAGTTGTGGCATGAAGCTTTGGGTTTCTCAGCAGTTGCGACAGGGACCTCAGGGAACCTCTCGTGTTGCCTCATGGAAGTCAAGTCTCCTTTCAAGTTGCGAGTGGGAGCGCAGGATTGCTCTTGAGGCACTGCAGGGAAATCAGGACTCATCTCCCATTGAGGGAGAAATCTCATGGTGTTTTTCGAGTTGCAGCAGGAAGTTTGCATTCCTCTCAAGTTGCCTAGGGAACCTCAGAGAACCATTCATGTTGCCTGTGGGAAATCAGGCCACCTTTCAAGTTGCAAGGGGCACCTGGGAATTCCTCTCGAGTCACTGCCTAGGAATGGAGTCTCATCTCGAAATGAGGCAGGTAACTCAGGGCTCCTTTCCTGTTGCAACAGGGATCTCGGGGTTCCTATCTAGTTTCAACAAGGGAGTCAGACCTCATCTCATTTAGAGGTATGGAACTCAACTTTCCTCTCGACTTGTGTAAGGGGTTTCAGGCCTCCTGTCTAGTTGAATCGGGGAACATGGGCTTTTTCTAGAGGTGAAACAGGGGAGTCAGACCTCTCTTCGTGTTGTGAGGGGATACTCGGTGTTCCATTCGAGTCGGTGCAGGGGAATCATGCCTTTCCTCGGGTTGAGGGGGAATTCGGTGTCATATCGTCTTGCAGCAGGAACCACATGGTTCCTCAGGAGTTTCAATAGGTGAGACAGGCCTCCTCTTCAGGTGTGTGGGGAAGGTCGGATTCCTCTCAAGTCGTAGCAGGGGAATTGGCCCTTATGTCGAGATTTCTTGGGGAAAATGGGGCTCGTCTTGAGTTGTGGTTGGAAATTCAGGGTTCCACTAGAGGTGCGATGGGTATCTTGGGGAACCTCTTGAGTTGCATAAAGAAAGTACACCCTCAGTTCGATTTTAAAGTGGGAACTTGGGATTGCTCTAGAGGTGCTGCAGGGGAAAGGGTCTCACCTCGCGTTGAGGGGAATCTAGTGTTTTTTCTCGAGTTGTGGCGGGGAGCTTTGGGTTCCTCTCCAGGTGGGTTTGGGAACTCAGGGAACATTTCATTTTGCTCAGAAAAGTCATGTCTCTTTAAAGTTGCGAGAGTCCTGCCGTGATTCCTCTTGAGTCGCTAGAGGGGAATAGGGCCTCATCTTAAGTTAAGGCAGGAAACTCAGGTCCCTCGACAGTTGTGACAGGGATCTCGGGGTTCCTATAGAGTTTTAACAGGGGAATTAGGCCTTGTCTTATTTTCAGGCATGCAACTCCGCTTTCCTCTCAGGTATTAAAAGGGGTGTCAGGTCTCCTGTTGAGTTGAGGTGGGGAAGTTGGGCCTTTTCTAGAGGTGCAACTGGGGAGTCAACTACATTCTTGTTGTGAGGGGATCCTCGGGTTCCATTCGAGTCAGTGCAGGGGAATCAGGTCTTTACTCAAGTTAGGTGGAAGTCGGTGTCCTTTCTTCTTTTGGCAAGAAATGCGAGGTACCTCTCGAGTTTCAAAAGCTGAGACAGGATTCCTCTTGAGTCGAAGTATGGGACAGCCCTTATCTCAAGATGCAGTGGGGACAACGGGGCTATTCTCGAGTTGTGGCAGGAAACTCAAGGTTCCTTTCGAGTTGTGACAGTGACTTCAGTGAACCTGTTTAGTTGCCCTGGGGAAGTCAGGCCCCATTTCATGTTGAGGGGGAACCTCGGGATTTCTCTCGAGTCACTGCAGGGGAATCAGACCTTATCTCCAGTTGAAGCGGAACTCGGTGTCCTTTCATCTTTCAGCAGGAACCGCAGGGTACTTATCGAGTTAAAATAGGTGAGACAGGCCTCCTCTTGAGGTGCAATGGGTATCTCGGCGAACCTCTTGTGTTGCATAAAGAGATTCAATCCTCCTTTCCAGTTTTGAGAGAGTACGTGCAAATACTCTTGAAACGATGCAGGGGAAAAGGGCCTCCTCTTGCGTTGAGGGGGGAATCTCTTGGGTTTTCTCGAGTTCTGTCTGGAAAATTGTGGTGCTCTCCAATTGTGGCCGGGACCTCAGGAAGCCTGTCATGTTGCCTCAGGGAAGTGAAGTCTCCTTTCGAGTTGCAAGGGGGAAAGCAGGATTGCTATCGAGTCACTGCAGGGGAATGGGTTCTCATCTTGCATTGATGGGGGAAACTCGTGGTGTTTCTCTAGTTGCAGCAGGAAGCTTTGAGTTCCTTTTGATTTGCAATGGTGAATTCAGGGAACCTCTTGTGTTGCCTCAGGGAAGTCGGGCCTCTTTTCTCATTGCGAGGGGCACCTCGGGTTTCTTCTCGAGTAGCTGCAGAGGAATAGGGCCTCATCTCGATTTGATGCAGGTAACTCAGGGCTCCTCTCTGGTTGCAACAGTGATCTTGGGTTTCCTTTTGAGTTTCATCAGGGGAATCAGGCATCAACTCATGTTGAAGCGTGGAACTCCGCTTTCCAGTAGAGGTGTCAAAGGGCTGTCAGGCTGAATGTCAAGTTGAGGTGGGGAAGTTGGGCTTGTCTAGAGGTGCAAAAGGGGATTCAGACCTCCGTTCGTGTAGTGAGGGCATACTCAGTGTTCCATTTGAGGTGGTGAAGGGAAATCAGGCTTTATCTCGAAATAAGGAGGAAATCGGTGTCCTTTCATCTTGCAGCAGCAACAGCAGGGTTCTTCTCGAGTTTCAATAGGTAGACCAGCCTCCTCTCGAGGTTTGAGGGCAAAATCAGGATTCCTCTCGAGTCGAAGCAGGGGAATCGGTCCTCATCTCGAGATGAGGTCGGGAACATGTATCTCTTCTCGACTTGCTGTGGGAAACTTGGGGTTCCCCCTGATTTGCGACGGGTTTCTCGGGGAAACTATTGAATTGCATAAAGGGAGTCAAGCCTCCTTTCGAGTTTGAGAGGAAACTCGGGATAGCTCTCGAGTAGATGCAGAAGAAACAGGCCTGATGTCGCGTTGAGGGGTGAATCTCGTGGTTTTTTTTTCTCGAGTTGTGGCGGGAAGCTTTGGGTTACTCTCGAGTTGCGACGGTGACCTCAGGGAACCTCTCGTGTGGCCTCAGTGAAGTCAGGCCTCCCTTGAAATTGCGAGGGTTCTCTGGGGATTCCTCTCGAGTCGTTACAGGGGAATAGGGCTTCATCTCGAGATGAGGCGGGGAACTCAGAGTTCCTGTTGAATTGCGACAGGGATCTCAGGTTTCCTATTGAGTTTCAACTGGGAAGTGTGGCCTCGTCTCGTTTGGAGGCATGGAACTCCGCTTTCCTTTCGAGTTGTATACTGGGTGTCAGGAATCCTGTCGAGTTCAGGCTGGAAACACGTGTTTTGTAGAGGTACAACAGAGGAGGTAGACCTCCCTTTGTGTTGTGACGGGATACTCACGGTTCCACTCAAGTCACTGCCTGGGAATCAGGCTTGATCTGGAGTTGAGTGCATACTTGGTGTCCTTTTGACTTTGGCAGGAACCGTGGGATTCCTCTCGAGTTTCCATAGGTGAGACTGGCCTCCTCTAGAGGTGTGAGGATAAAGTTGAAGGAGGAGTTTCCCCCCTCATCTCGAGATGAGTTGAGGAATACGAGGCCCTTCTCGAGTTGTCGGAAACTCGTGCTTCCTCTCAAACTACATCACGTATCTATGGGAACCTCTTGAGTTGCATAAAGTGAGTGAAGACTCCTTTCAAGTTTTGAGAGGGCACTCGGGCTTGCACTTGAGGTGCTGCAGGGGAAATGGACCTCATCTCCCTTTGAGGGGGGAATGGCTTGGTTTTCTCGAGTTGCAGCAGGAAGCTTGGGGTTCCTCTCGACTTGCAGTGGGGACTTCAGGGACAGTCTCGTGTTGCTTCAGGGAAATTAAGGCTTTTTTCAAGTTGCGAGGGGCAGTGCTAGAATGCTGTAGAGTCACTGCAGGAAAATGGGGGCTCATCTCGCATTGAGGAGGTGATTTTGTTGTGTTTCTCGAGTTGTGACATGAAGTTTTGGATTCCTTTCGAGTGACGATGGGGACCTCTGGGAACCTCTCTTCTTGCCTCAGGGAAGTCAAGTCTCCTCTTGAGTTGTGAGGGGCAGCGCAGGTTTGCTCTCCAGGCACTGCAAGGGAATCTGGCCTCATCTCGCATTGCAGGAGGGATCTCGTGGTGTTTTTCAAGGTGCAGCGGGAAGTTTGGGTTTCTCTCGAGTTGCATCGTGGGCCTCAGGTTACCTTTCGTGTTGCCTATGGGATATCAGGCCTCCTTTAGAGTTGCGGGGGGGCACGTAGAAATTACTCTCCAGTCACTGCTGGGGAATAGGGAATCATCTTGAATTGAGGCAGAACATTCAGTGGTCCTCTCCAGTTGCGACAGGCTTCTCAGTGTTCTTAAGGAGTTTAAACAGGGGAGTCGGGCCTTGTCTCATTTTGAGGCATGGAACTCCACTTTTCTCTCGAGGTGTAAAAGTGGGGTCATTCCTCCTGTCGGGTTCAGGCGATGACTTCTGCTTTTTCTAGAGGTGCAACAGCGGAGTCAGAACTCCCTTCGTGTTGTGAGGGGATACTTGGCAGTCCATTTGGATCAGTTCAGGGGAATCAGGCCTTTTCTCGGGTTGAGGGGGAATTCGGTGTCCTTTCAACTTGTGGCAGGAACAGCATGGTTCTCAGGAATTTTAATAGGTGAGACAGGCCTCCACTTGAGGTTCAAGGGGAAGTCGGATTCCTCTGGAGTAGAAGCAGGGGAATCGGCCCTCATCTTGAGATTAGTAGGGGTAAACGTGGCTTTTCTCGGGTTGTGGCTGGAATCTCTTGGTTCCACTAGAGCTGCGAAGCGACGGGTATCTTGGGGAACTTCTTGAGTTACGATTTTCAAGTGGGAACTCGGGATTTCTGTCAAGGTGCTGCAGGGAAAAGGGCCTCATCTCATGCTGAGGGGCACTCTCATGGTCTTTTCTTGAATTGCAGCCCAAAGCATTGGGTTCCTCTCCACTTGCATTTGGGACCTCGGGGAACATCTCATTTTCCTCAGCAACATCATGCCTCCTTTCAAGTTATGAGAGGCATGCTGGGATTCCTCTTGAGTCACTGCAGGGAAATAGCACTTCATCTTGAGTTGAGCCTGGAATCTCAGGTTCCTCTCCAGTTGGGACAGGGATCTCAGGGATCTTATAGAGTTTCCACAGGGGAGGTAAGCCTCATCTCCTTTTGAGGCATGAAACTCCGCTTTCCTCTGGAGGTGCAAAAGGCATGTCAGTTCTCCTGACGAGTTGAGGCAGGGAACTTGGGCCTTTTCTAGAGGTGCAACAAGGGAATCAAACCTCCCTTCGTGTTCTGAGGGGATATTCGGGTTCCATTCGAGTCAGTGCAGGGGAATCAGGCCTTATCTTGAGTTGAGGCGGAAATTGGTGTCCTTTCATCTTTCAGCAGGAACTAGGGGGTACCTATCGAGTTAAAATACATGAGACAGGCCTCCTCTTGAGGTGCGAGGGGAAAGTCGGGATTCCTCTCCAGTTGAAGCAGGGGAGTCAGCCTTTATCTCGAGATGAAATGGGGAACAGGGGGCTATTGTTGAGTTGTGGCGAGAACTCGGGCTTCCTCTCGAGCTGCAATGGGTATCTCGGGGAACCTCTTGTGTTGCATAAAGAGACTCAATCCTCCTTTGCAGTTTTGAAAGAGTACTTGGGGTTACTCTTGAAATGATGCAGGGGAAAAGGGCTTCCTCTCCTGTTGAGGGGGGAATCTCGTGGTTTCTCTCCAGTTGCGTTTGGAAGCTTGGGGTGCCTCTCCAATTGTGGCAGGGACCTCAGGAAGCCTGTCGTGTTGCCTCAGGGAAGTGAACTCTCCTTTCTAGTTGCAAGGGGGAACACGGGATTGCTATTGAGTCACAGCAGGGGAATTGGGGGGGTCTCATCTTGCATTGATTGGGGAGACTAGTGGTGTTTTGCTAGTTGCCGAGGGAAGCTTTGAGTTCCTCTCGATTTGCGATGGTGAATTCAGGGAACCTCTTGTGTTGCCTCAGGGAAGTAGGGCCTCTTTTCTCATTGAGAGGGGCACCTCGGGATTCCTCTCGAGTCCCTGCAGAGGAATAGGGCCTCATCTCGATTGGAGGCGGAAAACTCAGGGCTCCTCTCTGGTTGCAAAAGTGATCTTGGGTTTCCTTTTGAATTTCATCAGGGGAGTCAGGCATTGACTTATGTTTGAGCATGGACCTCCACTTTCCAGTCGAGGTGTCAAAAGGCTGTCAGGCTGCATGTCGAGTTGAGGTGGGGAAGCTGGGCTTTGTCTAGAGGTGCAACAGGGGATTCAGGCCTCCGTTCTTGTAGTGAGGGCATACTCGGTGTTCCATTCGAGGCAATGCAGGGAAATCAGGCCTTATCTGGAGTTGAGGAGGGACTCGGTGTCCTTTCATCTTGCAGAAGCAACAGCGGGGTTCTTCTCGAGTTTCAACAGGTAGACTGGCCTCCTCTTGAGGTGCGAGGGGAGAATTGGGATTCCTCTCCAGTCGAAGCAGGGGGATCAGTCCTCATCTCTAGATGACGTCGGGAACACATGTCTCTTCATGACTTGTGGTGGGACACTCGGGATTCCCCCCGACTTGCGATGGGTCTCTCGGGGAACCTATTGAGTTGCACAATGGGAGTCAAGCCTCCTTCCGAGTTTGAGAGGAAACTTGAAATTGCTCTCGAGTAGCTGCAGAGGAAATGGGCCTGATGTCGCATTGAGGGGTGGATCTCGTGGTTTTTTTTTTTTTTTCTTTCTCGACTTGTGCTGGGAAGTTTTGGGTTCCTCTCGAGTTGTGACGGTGACCTCAGAGAACCTCTTGTGTGGCCTCAGTGAAGTCAGGCCTCCCTTGAAGTTGCGAGGGTTCCCTGGGGATTCCTCTTGAGTCGTTACAGGGGAATAAGGCTTCATCTCGAGATAAGGCAGGAAACTCAGGGTTCCTCTCGAGTTACGTCAGGGACCTCAAGTTTACTATTGAATTTTAACTGGGAAGTGTGGCCTCATCTCGTTTGGAGGCATGGAACTCCGCTTTCCTCTCGAGTTGTATACTGGGTGTCAGGAATCCTGTCGAGTTCAGGCCGGAAACATATGTGTTTTGTAGAGGTACAACAGGGGAGGTAGACTTCCCTTTGTGTTGTGACAGGATACTTATGCTTCCACTTGAGTCGCTGCCTGGGAATCAGGCGTTATCTGGAGTTGAGTGCATACTTGGTGTCCTTTCGACTTTTGGCAGGAACCGTGGGATTCCTCTCGAGTTTCCATAGGTGAGACTGGCCTCCTCTTCAGGTGTGAGGATAAAGTCGAAGGAAGGGTTTTCCCTCTCATTTCGAAATGAGTTGAGGAACACGAGGCCCTTTTCGAGTTGTCGGAAACTCGTGCTTCCTCTCACTACGTCATGTATCTCAGGGAACCTCTTGAGTTGCATAAAGGGAGTGAAGACTCCTTTCAAGTTTCGAGAGGGCACTTGGGCTTGCACTTGAGGTGCTGCAGGGGAAATGGGCCTCATTTCCCTTTGAGGGTGGAGTGGCTTGGTTTTCTCAATGTGTAGCGGGACGCTTGGGGTTCACTCGACTTGCGGTGGGGACTTCAGGGACCCTCTCGTGTTGCTTCAGGGAAATTAAGGCTCTTTTCAAGTTGGAAGGGGCAGCGCTTGAATGCTGTGGGGTCACTGAAGGAAAATGGGGCCTCATCTCACATTGAGGGGCGATTTTGTGGTGTTTTTTGAGTTGTGGCATGAAGCTTTGGATTCCTTTCAAGTGGTGACAGGGACCTCTGGGAACCTCTCTTCTTGCCTCAGGGAAGTCAAGTCCCCTCTTGAGTTGCGATGGGGAGTGCGGGTTTGCTCTCCTGGCACTGCAAGGGAATCGGGCCTCATTTTGCATTGAAGGTGGGATCTCGTGGTGTTTTTCAAGGTGCAGCGGGAAGTTTGGGTTTCTCTCGAGTTGCATCGTGGACCTCAGGGTACCTTTCCTGTTGCGTATGGGAAATCAGGCCTCCATTCAAGTTGCGAGGGGCACATCGAGATTACTCTCCAGTCACTGCTGGGGAATAGGGAATCATCTCGAACTGAGGCAGAACACTCAGTGGCCCTCTCCAGTTGCGACAGGCTTCTCAGTGTTCTTATGGAGTCTAAACAGGGGAATCGGGCCTTGTCTCATTTTGAGGCATGGAGCTCTACTTTTTTCTCGAGATGTAAAAGGGGGGTCATGTCCCCTGTCGGGTTCAGGCGATGACTTCTGTTTTTTCTAGAGGTGCAACAGTGGAGTCAGAACTCACTTCGTGTTGTGAGGGGATACTTGGCAGTCCATTCATGTCAGTTCAGGGGAATCAGGCCTTTTCTCGGGTTGAGGGGGAACTCGGTGTCCTTTCAACTTGTGGCAGGAACAGCGTGGTTCTCAGGAATTTCAATAGGTGAGACAGGCCTCCACTTGAGGTTCAAGGGGAAGTCAGATTCCTCTGGAGTAGAAGCAGGGGAATCAGCCCTCATCTCAAGATTAGTAGGGGTAAACGTGGCTCTTCTCGTGTTGTGGCTGGAATCTCTGGGTTCCACTTAAGCTGTGAAGTGATGGCTATCTCAGGGAACCACTTGAGTTGCATAAAGGGAGTCCACTGTACTTTCAAGTGGGAACTAGGGATTTCTGTTGAGGCCCTGCAGGGGAAAGGGCCTCATCGCATGTTGAGGGGCACTCTCTTGGTCTTTTCTCAAATTACGTCCCGAAGCATTGGGTTCCTCACCACTTGCTTTGGGGACCTCAGGGAACATCTCATTTTCCTCAGCAACGTCATGCCTCCTTTCAAGTTACGAGAGGCATGCTGGGATTCCTCTTCAGTCACTGCAGGGGAATAGGGCTTCATCTTGAGCTGAGCCAGGAATCTCAGGTTCCTCTCCAGTTGCGACAGGGATCTCAGGGTTCTTATAGAGTTTCCACAGGGGAGGTAGGCCTCATCTCCTTTTGAGGCATGGAACTCTGCTTTCCTCTGGAGGTGCAAAAGGCATGTCAGGTCTCCTGATGAGTTGAGGCAGGGAACTTGGGCCTTTATAGAGTTGATACAGGAGAGTCAAACCTCCCTTCGTGTTTTGAGGGGATATTCGGGTTCCATTCGAGTCAGTGCAGGGGAATCAGGTCTTATTTCGAGTTGAGGCGGAAGTTGATGTCCTTTCATCTTTCAGCAGGAACTAGGGGTACCTATCGAGTTAAAATATGTGAGACAGGCCTCCTCTTGAGGTGCAAGGGGAAAGTCTGGATTCCTCTCCAGTTGAAGCAGGGGAGTCAGCCTTTATCTCGAGATGAAATGGGGAATACAGGGATATTGTTGAGTTTTGGTGAGAACTCGGGCTTCCTTTGAGTTGCAATGGGTATCTCGGGGAACCTCTTGTGTTGCATAAAGAGATTCAGTCCTCCTTTCCAGTTTCGAGAGTGTACTTGGGGTTGCTCTTGAAACGATGCAGGGGAAAAGGGCCTTCTCTTGTGTTGAGGGGGGAATCTTGTGGTTTCTCTCAAGTTGCATTTGGAAGCTTGGGGTGCCTCTCCAATTGTGGCAGGGACCTCAGGAAGCCTGTCGTGTTGCTTCAGGGAGGTGAAGTCTCCTTTCAAGTTGCGAGGGGGAATGCAGGATTGCTATCGAGTCACTGCAGGTGAATGGGTGGGGGTTCTCATCTTGTATTGATTGGGGAAACTCGTGGTGTTTCTCTAGTTGCCGAGGGAAGCTTTGAGTTCCTCTCGATTTGCGACGATGAATTCAGGGATCCTCTCGTGTAGCCTCAGGTAAGTCGGGCCTCTTTTCTCATTGCGAGGGGCACCTCAGGATTCCTCTCGAGTCGCTGCAGAGGAATAGGGCCTCATTTCGATTGGAGGTGGAAAACTCAGGGCTCCTCTCTGGTTGTGAAAGTGATCTTGGGTTTCCTTTCGAGTTTAATCAGGGGAGTCAGGCACTGACTCATGTGGAAGCGTGGAACTCCACTTTCCAGTCGAGGTGTCAAAAGGCTGTCAGGCCACATGTCGAGTTGAGGTGGGGAAGCTGGGCTTTGTCTAGAGGTGCAACAGGGGATTCAGGCCTCCGTTCGTGTAGTGAGGGCATACTCGGTGTTCCATTCGAGGCGGTGCAGGGAAATCAGGCCTTATCTTGAGCTGAGGAGGAACTCGGTGTCCTTTGGTCTTGCAGCAGCAACAGCGGGGTTCTTCTCGAGTTTCAACAGGTAGACTGGCCTTCTCTTGAGGTGCGAGGGGAGAATTGGGATTCCTCTCGAGTCGAAGCAGGGGAATCGGTCCTCATCTCAGGATGAGGTTGGGAACACATGTCTCTTCTTGACTTGCGGTGGAACACGTGGGATTCCCCCTGACTTGCGATGGGTCTCTGGGGGAACCTATTGAGTTGCATAATGGGAGTCAAGCCTCCTTCCAAGTTTGAGAGGAAACTCGGGATTGCTCTCGAGTAGCTGCAGAGGAAATGGGCCTGATGTCGCGTTGTTGGGTGAATCTCGTGGTTTTTTTTTTTTTCTCGACTTGTGGTGGGAAGTTTTGGGTTCCTCTCGAGTTGTGACGGTGACCTCAGGGAACCTCTCGTATGGCCTCAGTGAGGTCAGCCCTCCTTGAAGTTGTGAGGGTGTCCTGGGGATTCCTCTCAAGTCATTACAGGGGAATAGGTCTTCATCTCGAGATGAGGCGGGAAACTCAGGGTTCCTCTCGAGTTGCGTCAGGGACCTCAAGTTTCCCATTGAGTTTTAACTGGGAAGTGTGGCCTCGTCTCGTTTGGAGGCATGGAACTCCGCTTTCCTCTCAAGTTGTATACTGGGTGTCAGGAATCCTGTCGAGTTCAGGCCGGAAACATATGTGTTTTGTAGAGGTGCAACAGGGGAGGTAGACCTCCCTTTATGTTATGAAGGGGTGCTTACGGTTCCACTTGAGTCACTGCCTGGGAATCAGGCATTATCTGGAGTTGAGTGCATACTTGGTGTCCTTTCTATTTTTGGCAGGAACCGTGGGATTCCTCTCGAGTTTCAATAGGTGAGATTTGTCTCCTCTAGAGGTGTGAGGGTAAAGTTGAAGGAGGGGTTTCCCCCCTCATCTAGAGAAGAGTTGAGGAACACGAGGCCCTTCTCGAGTTGTCGGAAACTCATGCTTCCTCTCAAACTATGTCACGTATCTCCAGGAACCTCTTGAGTTGCATAAAGTGAATCAAGACTCCTTCCAAGTTTTGAGAGGGCACTGGGGATTGCACTTGAGGTGCTGCAGGGGAAATGGGCCTCGTCTCCCTTTGAGGGGGGAGTGGCTTGGTTTTCTCAAGTTGCAGTAAGCTTGGGGTTCCTCTTGACTTGCAGCGGGAACTTCATGGACCCTCTCGTTTTGCTTCAGGGAAATTAAGGCTCCTTTCGAGTTGTGAGGGGCAGCACTGGAATGCTGTGGAGTCACTGCAGGAAAATGGGGCCTCATCTCGCATTGAGGGGCGATTTTGTGGTGTTTCTCGAGTTGCAGCATGAAGCTTTGGATTCCTTTCGAGTGGTGACAGGGACCTCTGGGAACCTCTCTTCTTGCCTCAGGGAAGTCAAGTCTCCTCTCAAGTTGTGAGGGGGAGCGTGGGTTTGCTCTCCAGACACTGCAAGGAAATCGGGCCTCATTTTGCATTGAAGGCGGGATCTCGTGGTGTTTTTCGAGGTGCAGCAGGAAGTTTGGGTTTCTCTCGAGTTGTGTCGTGGACCTCAAGGTACCTTTCCTGTTGCGTATGGGAAATCAGGCCTCCATTCAAGTTGCGAGGGGCACATCAAGATTACTCTCCAGTTGCTGCTGGGGAATAGGGAATCATCTCGAATTGAGGCGGAATACTCAGTGGTCCTCTCCAGTTGCGACAGGCTTCTCAGTGTTCTTATGGAGTCTAAACAGGGGAGTTGGGCCTTGTCTCATTTTGAGGGATGGAACTCCGCTTTTTTCTCGAGGTGCATAAGGGGGGGGCCATCCCTCCTGTTGGGTTCAGGCAATGACTTCTGCTTTTTGTAGAGGTGCAACAGTGGAGTCAGAACTCCCTTCGTGTTGTGAGGGGATACTCGAGAGTCCATTCGAGTCACTGCAGGGGAATCAGGCCTTTTCTCGGGTTGAGGGGGAACTCGGTGTTCTTTCAACTTGCAACAGTAACCGCTCGGTTCTCAGGAGTTTCAACAGGTGAAAGAGGCTTCCACTTGAGTTTCAAGGGAAAGCCGGATTCCTCTCGAGTCAAAGCAGGGGAATCGGCCCTCCTCTAGAGATTAGTTGGGGTAAACGTGGCTCTTCTCGAGTGTTGGCTGAAATCTCGCCGTTCCACTCAAGCTGCGAAATGTCAGGTATCTTGGGGAACCACTTGAGTTGCATAAAAGGAGTCCACCGTACTTTCAATTTTCAAGTGGAGACTCGGGATTTCTGTTGAGGCACTGTAAGGGAAAGGGCCTCATCGCGTGTTGAGGGGCACTCTTGTGGTCTTTTCTGAAATTGCGGCCAGAAGCGTTGGGTTCCTCTCCACTTGCTTTGGGGACCTCAGGGAACATCTCATTTTCCTCAGCAACTTGAAGTCTCCTTTCAAGTTACGAGAGGCATGCTGGGATTCCTCTTCAGTCACTGCAGGGGAATAGGGCTTCATCTTGAGTTGAACCGGGAATCTCAGGTTCTTCTCCAGTTGCCAACAGGGATCTCGGGGTTCTTAAAGAGTTTCAACTGGGGAGGTAGGCCTCATCTCCTTTTGAGGCATGGAACTCCGCTTTCCTCTGGAGGTGCAAAAGGCATGTCAGGTCTCCTGACGAGTTGAGGCAGGGAACTTGGGCCTTTTCTAGAGTTGAAACAGGGGAGTCAAACCTCCCTTCGTGTTTTGAGGGGATATTCGGATTCCATTCGAGTCAGTGCAGGGGAATCAGGCCTTTTCTGGGTTTGAATGGTATCTCGCTGTCCTTTCAACTTGCCCTAGGAATCACGTGGTTCTCAGACATTTCAATAGGTGAGACAGACCTCCACTTGAGGTGTAAGGGGGGAATGGGTGGTCTCATCTTGTATTGATGAGGCAAACTCGGTCTTTTTGTAGAGGTGCAACAAGGGAGTTAGACCTGCCTTTGTGTTATGAGGGGATTTTTGGGCTTCCACTCAAGTCGTTGCATGGGAATCAGGCCTTATCTCGAGTTGAGTGCAAACACAGTTTCTTTTCGACTTTTGGGTGAACCTGCGGGATTCCTTTCATGATTCAATAGTTGAAACTGACCTCCTCTTGAGGCGTGAGGGGAAAGTCTGGATTTCTCTCGAGTCGAAGCAGGGGTTTCCTCCTTCATCTCAAGATGATTTGGGGATCACGGGGCTCTTCTCGAGTTTTTGTTGGAATCTTGGGGTTCCTCTCGAATTACTTTGCATATCTCTTGGAACTTCTGAGTTGCATAAAGTGAGTCACTGATGTATAAGACTTTTTAAAAAGTTTTGAGAGAGCACTCGGGATTGCTCTCAAGTTGCTGCAGGGGAAATTGGCCTCATCTCTTGTTGAGGCGGGAATCGTGTGTGTGTGTGTGTGTGTGTGTGTGTGTGTGTGTGTTTGTGAGTTGCAGCTGGAAGCTTGGGTTTCCTGAGTTGCGATGGGGACTTCAAGGAACCTCTCATGTTGCTTCAGGGAAGTCAAGTCTCCTTTTGATTTGTGAGGGGAAGCGCTGGATTGCTCTCCAGTCACTGCAGGGTAATCGGGCCTCATCTGGCACTGAGGGAGGAATCTCGTGGTATTTTTCGAGTTGCAGTGGGAAGTTTGGTTTCCTCTCAAGTTGTGTGCGGGACCTCAAGGAGCCTTTCATGTTGCCTCTGGGAAATCAGGCCTCCTTTCAAGTTGCAGGAGCACACTTCTGGATTTCTCTCGAGTTTCTTCAGTGGAATCAGGCTCATGTCCATTTGAAGCAGGAACCTCCTGGCTCCTTTCCAGTTGTGCCACATATCTCTGGGTCCCTATTGAGTTTCAACAGGGGAGTCAGGCCTCAGCTTCTTTTGAGGCATGGAAACCCACTTTCCTCTCGAGTTGTAAAATGGGTGTCAGACCTCCTGTCAAGTTCAGGTGGGGATCATGGGCAATATCTTGAGTTACAAGGGTGTCATGCCTCCCTTTGGGCTGTGAGGAGATAATCGGGGATCCATTCACATTGGTTCATGTGAATCAGCCCTCATCTCCAGTTGAGGGGAAACTCGGTGTCCTTTGGAATTGAGTCAGGAACCGCAGGGTTCCTCTCGACTTCAATAGGTGAGATAGCCCTCCTCTTGAGGTCCGAGGAGAAAGTAGCTATTCCACTCGAGTCTCAGCAGGTTAATGGCTGTCATCTCTGGATGAAATGAGGAACACAGGGCTCTTCTTGAGTTGTGGTGGGAAACTCGGGGCTCCTCTTGAATGGTGATGGGTGTGTCAGGAATCTTCTTGAGTTGCATAAAGGGAGTCAAGCCCTCCTTTCGAGTTTCAAGAGGGAACTCAAGATTGTCTCGAGGCACTGCAGGGGAACAGGGCCTCCTCTCACGTTGAGGGGAGAATCTGGTGTTGTTTCTCCAGTAGTGGCGGGAAGGTTTGGGTTCCACTCAAGTAGTGACAGGGACCTTGGGGAACCTCTCATGGTGCCTCAGGGATGTCAGGATTCCTTTTGAGTCACTTCAGGGAAATAGGGCTTCATGCCGAGTTGAGGCAGGAAATTCAGTGTTCCTCTCCAGTTATGACGTGGTCTCGGAGTTCCTATCGAGTTTCAACAGGGGAGTCAGTCCTCGGCTCATATTGAGACATGGAAATCCACTTTCCTCTCGAGTTGTAAAATGAGTGTCAGAACTGTTGAGTTCAGGTGGGGATCTTGGGCAATATCTAGAGGTGCGACAAAGATGTCACACCTCCCTTCAGGTTGTAAGGAGATACTCGGGTTTCCATTCACATTGGTGCATGCAAATCAGCCCTCATCTCGAGTTGAGGGGAAACTTGGTGTCTTTTCGAATTGTGGTAGGAACCGCGGGTTTCCTCTCCAGTTCAATAGGTGTGATCAGCCTCCTCTTGAGGTCCGAGGAGAAAGTCTTTATTCCACTAGAGTATCAGCAGGTTAATGGCTCTCATCTCTAGATGAGGTGGGGAACACAGGGCTCTTCTCGATTTGTGGTGGGAAACTCGGGGTTCCTCTAGAGTGGTAACGGGTGTCTCGGGAATCTTCTTGAGTTGCATAAAGGGAGTCAAGCCCTCCTTCCGAGTTTCGAGAGGGAACTCAGGATTGTCTCGAGGCACTGCAGGGGAACAGGGCCTCCTCTCACGTTGAGGGGAGAATCTGATGGTGTTTCTCCAGTAGCGGTGGGAAGGTTTGGGTTCCACTTAAGTAGTGACGGGGACCTCGGGGAACCTCTCATGGTGCCTCAGGATTCCTTTTGAGTCGCTGCAGGGAAAGAGGGCTTCATGTCGAGCTGAGGCAGGGAATTCAGTGTTTCTCTCCAGTTGTGATGGGGACTCAGGGTTCCTATCGAGTTTCAACAGGGGAGCCAGGCCTCGTCTCATTTTGAGGCATGGAACTCCGGTTTCCTCTTGAGTTGTAAAAGGGGTGTCATGCCTATTGTCAAATTGAAAAGGGGAACATGGGCTTTTAATAGGGGTGCAACAGGATTGTCAGACCTCCCTTCAGTTTGTGAGTGAATACCCGGGATTCCATTTGAGTCGGTTCACGGAAATCAGGGCTTATCTTGAGTTGAGGGGGAACTCGGTGTTCTTTCAACTTGTGGCAGGAATGGCGGGTTTTCTCTCGAGTTCCAATAAGTGAGACAGGCCTCCTCTTGAGGTGCGATGGGAAACAGGATTCCTCTTGAGTTGAAGCAGAGTTGAGGCATGGAACTCTGATTTCTTCTCGAGTCATAAAAGGGGTTTCAGGCCTCCAGTCGAGTTGAATTTGGGACCTGGGTCTTTGCTTGAATTTGCAACTGGGGTATCAGTCCTCCCTTCATGTTGTGAGTTGATTCTTTGGGTTACATTCGAGGGTTTCAGGGGAATCAGGCCTTATCTCAAGTGAATGGGGAAATCGGTGTCTTTTGAGTTGTGCTAGGACTCCCGGGTTCCACTACAGTTTCAAGTTGAGACAGGCCTCCTCTTGAGGTGCGATGGGGATGTCGGCATTCCTTTCCAGACGAGGCAGGGGAATCAACCCTCATCTCGAGTTGAGGAGGGGAACACAGGGCTCTTCTTGAGTTGTGTCGGGAAACTCAGGGTTCCTCTTGAGTGGGGACGGGTATCTCGGGAAACTTCTTGAGTTTCATAATGGGTGTCAAGTACCCTTTCGAGTTCCAGGCGGGAACGTGGGATTTCTTTTGAAACACTACAGCTTAAAAGGGCCTCATCTGGTGTGGAGGGGAGAATTTCGAGGTTTTTGTCGAGTTGTGGCGGGAAGAAGCTTAGGGTTCCTCTCGAGTTGCATGGGGACCTGGGGGACCCGCTCGTGTTTCCTCAGGGAAGTCAGATCCCCTTTCGAATTGCGAGGGGCACCTCGGGATTCCTCTCACATTGCTGCAGGGGAATAGGGCCTCATTTCGAGATGAGGCGGGGACCTCAGGCTTCCTCTCCATTTCTGACATTGATCTCGGGGTTTCTGTGGAGTTTTCACAGGGGAGTCAGGCCACGTCTTGTGTTGAGGCATGGAACTCCACTTTCCTCTTGAGTTGTTAATGGGGTGTCAGGCCTCTTGTCGACTTGTATTTGGAACCTGGGCTCTTGCTTGAGGATGCAACTGGGGTGTCAGTTCCCCTTCGTGTGGTGACTTGACACTCGGGGTTACATTCCAATTGGTGCAGGGGAATCAGGCCTTATCTCGAGTGAATGGGGAAATCGGTGTCTTTCTGATTGTGGCACGACCCACGAAGGTTCCTCTCGAGTTTCAATGTGAGATCATTCTCTTCTTGAGGTGCGACAGGAATGTCAGGATTCCTTTCCAGACAAAGCAGGGGAATCAACCCTCATCTCGAGATGAGGAGGGGAAAAGGGGCTCAGATTGAGTTGTGCCGGGAAACTCAGTGCTCCTCTTGAGTGGGGACAGGTATCCTGGGGAACTTCTTGAGTTGCATAAAGGGTGTCAAGCACCGTTGCGAGTTTCAAGAGGGAACGTGGGATTTCTCTCGAGACGCTGTGGCAGAAAAGGGCCTCATCTCATGTGGAGGGAAGAATCCTGTGGTTTTTCTCGAGGTTTGGCGGGCAGTTTGGGGTTCCACTCGAGTTGTGATGGAGACCTCAGGGTCCCGCTCATATTGCCTCAGGGAAGTCAGGTCTCATTTTGAGTTGTGACGGGCTCCTCAGGATTCCTCTCAAGTTCCTGCAGGGGAAATAGGCCTCATCTACTCTTGTGTCCAGAAACTCCGTGTTCCTCTCCAGTGGCGACAGGAATCTTGGGGTTGCTATCAAGGTTCCCTTGGGGAGTCAGGTCTTGTCTCGCATTGAAGCAAAGAACACTGCTCTCCTCTCGAGTTGCCACGGGTATCTCTTGGAGCCCCTTGAGTTCCATACAGGAAGTCAAGCCTCCTCTTGAGTTTGGAGAGGGAACTCGGGATTGGTCTCTGGGTATTGCAGGAACAAAGGGCCTCATCTAGCGTGGATGGGGGAATCTCTTGGTTTTTCTCGAGTTGCAGCGGGAGGCTTGGGATTCCTCTCCAGGTACAACGGGGAACTTAGGGAGCCACTCTTGTTGCCTCAGGGAACTCAAGTCTCCACCCGAGTTGCGAGGGGGAGTGTGGGGTTGCTCTGGAGTCATGGCAGGGGAATCAGGCCTCAATTTGAATGGAAGGGGGAATCTCAAGGTGTTTCTTGAGTTGCGGCAGGAAGTTTGGGTTCCCTCGAGTTGCGACGGGGACCTCAGGGAGCCTCTCGTGTTGTCCCTGGGAAGTCAGGAATTCTTGCTAGTTGTGAGGGGCCTCTCGGGATTCCTCTTGAGTTGGTGCAGGGGACTACGGCCTCATCTCAGGTTGAGGCAGGAAACACAGGGTTCCTCTCCAGCTTGGACATAGATCTTGGGGTTCCTATGGAGATTCCACTGGAGAGTCAAACATCGTCTCGTGTTGGGGCATGGAACTCTGCTTCTTTCTTGAGGTGTAAAAGGGGTGTCAGGCCTCCCGTTGAGTTGAGGTAGGGATCTGGGGCTATTTCTAGAGGTGCCATGGGGATCTCAGTCCTCCCTTCATGTTGTTGAGTTGATACTCGGGGTTGCATTCGAGTCATTGCAGGGGAATCAGAGCTTATCTCAAGTGAATGGGGACATCGGGGTCTTTTCGAATTGTGGCAATACATCTGGAGTTCCTCTGGAGTTTCAAGGTGAGACCAGCCTCCTCTTGAGGTGCGATGGGAACCTCTGGATTCCTTTGCAGACAAAGCAGTGGAATGGACCCCCATCTCGAGATGAGGAGTGGAAAACGGGGCTCTTCTTGAGTTGTGGTTGGAAAATCGGTGTTCCTCTCGAGTGCAGATGGTTATTTCAGGGAACTTCTTGAGTTGCATAAAGGGTGTCAAGTACCCATTCAAGACTCAAGTGGAAAGCTCAGATTTCTCTTGAGATACTGCAGTGGAAAAGGGACTTATCTTGCATTGAGGGGAGAATCTCCTGGTTTTTCTCGAGTTGCAGACGGGAAATTGGGTTCCTCTCGAGTTGCCACAGGGGCCTCAGGGACCCGCTCGTCTTGCCTCCGAAAAGTCAAGCCTCCATTCGAGTTGCGAGGGGCTTTTCGGGGTTCCTCTCCAGTCGGTGCAGGGGCATAGGTCCTCATCTCGAGTTGACACTGGAACCTCAGAGATCCTCTCCAGGTCTGACATGGATCTCGGGGTTCCTATGGAGTTTCCACAGGGGAGTCAGGCCTTGTCACGTGTGGAGACATGGAACTCCGCTTTCCTCTCAAGGTGTAAAAGGCGTGTCAGGCTTCCTGTCGAGTTGACACAGGGATCTGGGGCTTTTTCTGGAGGTGCCATAGGGCTGTCACACCTCCCTTCGTGTTTAGAGTCAATCCTAGGGTTTCCAGTCGAGTCAGTGATAAGCAATCAGGCTTATCTGAAGTGGATTGGGACATCGGGGTCTTACTGAATGGAGGCACGGCTCCCAGAGAGGCACTCGGGTTTCAATGTGAGATTGGCCTCCTCTTGAGGTGCGACGGAAACGTTGAGATTCCTTTACTGATGAAGCAGGGGAACTGACCGTCATCTCGAGTGGAGGAGGGGGAAAACGAGGCTTTTCTTGAGTTGTGGTGTGAAACTCGGTGTTCCTCTCGAGTGGGGATGGATATCTTGGGGAACTTCCTGAGTTGCATAAAGGGTGTCCAGTACCCTTTTGCATTTCCAGAGAAATCCCGCCTTCCCTCTTGAGCCTCGAAAGCATAATTGACACCCTTTATGCAACTCAGGAAGTTCCCCAAGATACCCGTCCCCACTCGATACTCGTCGCGTTTAAGAGGAAACGTGGGATTCGTCTCGAGACACTGCTCTGGAAAAGGGCCTCATCTCATGTTGAGGGGAGAATCTCATGGTTTTTCTCGAGTTGCGGCAGGAAGCTTGGGGTTCCTCTCGAGTTGCGACAGGGACCTCAGGGACCCGCTCATGTTGCCTCAGAGAAGCCAGGTCTCTTTTCGAGTTGCGAGGGGCACGTCAGGATTCCTCTTGAGTCGCTGCCGGTGAATAGGACCGTGTCTAGAGTTCAGTTGGTTGACTCAGTGTTCCTCTCCAGCGGTGACAGGGATCTCGGGCTTCTTATCAAGGTTCAACTAGGGAGTCAAGCCTCGTCTGGTGTCGAGGCATGGAACTTTGCTTTCCTGTCGAGTTGTCAAAGGGGTGTCAGGCCTCCTGTCGAGTTCAGGCAGGGAATTTGGGCATCTTCAAAGGATCAGCAGGAGAGTCAGGCCTCCCGTCGTGTTGTGAGTGTATCCTCGGTGTTCCATTGGAGCCGGTGCAGGGGAATCTAGGGGAAGTTGGGATTCCTCTTGAGCTGAAGCAGGGAATGGGCTCTCATTTCCAGAGGAGGTGGGAAACACGGGGCTCCTCTTGACTTGTGGCAGGAAACTCGGGTTTCATCTCGAGTTGTGACGGGGATCTCTGGGCCCCCTTGAGTTGCATGAAGGGAGTCACGCCTCCTCTCGAGTCTGGAGAGGGAACTCGGGATTTCTCTCTGGGTGCTGTAGGAGAAAAGGGCCTCCTCTTGCATTGATGGGGAAATCTCCTGGGTTTTCCGGAGTTGTGGCGGGGGGCTTGGGATTCCTCTCCAGGTACCACAGGGAACTCAGGGAGCCACTCCTGTTGCCTCAGAGCAGTCAAATCTCCATTCGGCTTGTGAGGGGGAGTGCGGGATTGCTCTGGTGTCACGGCAGGGGAATCAGGCTTCAATTCTCATGGAAGGGGGAATCTAAAGGTGTTTCTAGAGGTGCGGCAGGAAGTTTGCATTCCCTCGAGTTGCCACGGGAACCTGAGGGAGCCTCTCATCTTGTTTCTGGGAAGTCAGGAATCCTTTGGAGTTGTGAGGTGCCTCTCGGGATTCCTCTCGAGTTGGTGCAGGGGACTAGTGCCTCATGTTGAATTGAGGCAGGAAACTCAGGGTTCCTCTCCAGTTCTGACATAGATCTTGGGGTTCCTGTGGAGATTCCACTGGGGAGTCAGACGTCGTCTCGTGTTGAGACATGGAACTCCGCTTCCCTCTAGAGGTGTAAAGGGGGTGTCAGGCCTCCTGTTGAGCTGAGGTAGGGAACTGGGGCTATTTCTAGAGGTGCCACGGGGCTCTCAGTCCTCCCTTCGTGTTTTGAGCTGAAACTCAGGGTTGAATTCGAGTCATTGCAGGGGAACCAGGCCTTATCTCGTGTGAATGGGGACTTCAGGGTCTTTTCAAATTGTGACACGACCCCTGGCATTCCTCTGGAGTTTCAAGGTGAGACCGGCCTCCTCTTGAGGTGTGACGGGAACGTTGGAATTCCTTTGCAGACGAAGCTGGGGAGTGGACCCTCATCTCGAGATGAGGAGGGGAAAACAGGGCTCTTCTTGAGTGGTGGCGGGAAAGTCAGTGTTCCTCTCAAGTGCAGACGCGTATGTCGGGGAACTTCTTGAGTTGCATAAAGGGTGTCAAGTACCCTTTGGAGGCTCAAGAGGGAAGGTGGGATTTCTCTCGTGATGCTGCAGCAGAAAGGGGCCTCAGCTTGCATTGTGGGGAGAATCTCCTGGTTTTCTCGAGTTGAGGCAGGAAACTTGGGGTTCCTCTCGAGTTGCCATGGGGACCTCAGGGACCTGCTCGTCTTGCCTCCGAAAAGTCAAACCTCCATTCGAGTTGCGAGGGGCTTTTTGGGATTCCTCTCCAGTCAGTACAGGGGCATAGGGCCTCATCTCGAGTTGACGCCAGAACCTCAGGGCTCCTCTCCAGGTCTGACATGGATCTTGGGGTTCGTATGGAGTTTCCACAGGGGAGTCAGGCCTCATCTCGTGTGGAGACATGGAACTCCGCTTTCCTCTTGAGGTGTAAAAGGGATGTCAGTCTTCCTGTCGAGTTGACATAGGGATCTGGGGCTTTTTCTGGAGGTGCCATAGGGCTGTCACACCTCCCTTCGTGTTTAGAGTCAATCCTTGGGGTTACAGTCGAGTCAGTGCAGGGCAATCAGGCTTTTCTGGAGTGGATGAGGACATCAGGGTCTTTCTGAACGGAGGCACGGCTAATGGGGAGGTGCTGGAGTTTCAAGGTGAGACCGACCTCCTCTCGAGGTGCGACGGGAACGTTGGGATTCCTTTACTGATGAAGCAGGATAATCTCATCTCGAGTGGAGGAGGGGGAAAACGGTCCTCTTCTTGAGTTGTGGTGTGAAACTCGGTATTCCTCTCGAGTGGGGACGGGTATCTTGGGAACTTCCTGAGATGCATAAAGGGTGTCCAGTACCCTTTTGCATTTCAAGAGGCAATGTGGGATTCGTCTCGAGACACTGCTCTGGAAAAGGGCCTCATCTCATGTTGAGGGGAGAATCTCATGGTTTTTCTCGAGTTGCGGCAGGAAGCTTGGGGTTCCTCTCGAGTTGCGACGGGGACCTCAGGGGCCCACTCGTGTTGCCTCAGAGAAGTCAGGTCTCTTTTCGAGTTGCGAGGGGCACGTTCGGAATCCTCTCGGTAGCTGCCGGTGAATAGGGCCGTGTTTAGAGTTCAGTCAGTTGACTCAGTGTTCATCTCTGGCAGCGACAGGGATCTTGGGCTTCCTATCAAGTTTCAGTTAGGGAGTCAGGCCTCGTCTGGGATCGAAGCATGGAACTCTGCTTTCCTCTCGAGTTGTCAAAGGGGTGTCAGGCATCCTGTCAAGTTCAGGCAGGAAATTTGGGCTTCTTCAAAGGATCAGCACGGGAGTCAGGCCTCCCATCATGTTGTGAGGGTATCCTCAGTGTTCCACTGGAGCTGGTGCAGGGGAATCAGGATTTATCTGGAGCAGAGTGGTGTCCTTTTTCCTTGCAGTAGGATCTTTGGGGTTTCACTCAAGATTCAACAGGTGAGACAGGCCTCCTCTTGTGGTGTGAGGGGAAGTTGGGATTCCTCTTGAGCTGAAGCAGGGAATGCACCGTCATCTCCAGAGGAGGTGGGAAACACGGGGCTCTTCTCGAGTTGTGGCATGAAACTCGGGTTTCATCTCGAGTTGTGACAGGGATCTCTGGGCACCCTTGAGTTGCATGAAGGGATTCACGCCTCATCTCGAGTCTGGAGAGGGAACTCGGGATTGCTCTCTGGATGCTGTAGGAGAAAAGGGCCTCATCTCGCCTTGACGAGAGAATATCCTGGTTTTCTGGGGTTGCGGTGGGAGCCTTGGGATTCCTCTCCAGCTACCACAGGGAACTCAGGGAGCCTCTTGTGTTGCCTCAGGGAAGTCAAGTCTCCATTCAAATTGCGAGGGGGAGCCCGGGATTGCTCTGGAGTCACGGCAGGGGAATCACGCCTCAGTTGTCATGGAAGGGGGAATCTCAAGGTGTTTCTGGAGTTTCGGCAGGAATTTTGTGTTCCCTCAAGTTGCGACGGGGACATGAGGAAGTCTCTCACATTGTCTCTGGGAAGTCAGGAATCCTTGCGAGTTTTGAGGGGCCTCTAGGGATTCTTCTCGTGTTGGTACAGGGAATTAGGATCTCATATCGAGTTGAGGTGGGAAACTCAGGGTTCCTCTCCAGTTCTGACAGTGATCTCAGGGTTCCTATGGAGATTCAACTGGGGAGTCAGACATTGTTTCGTGTTTAGGCAAGGGACTCCTCTTCCCTCTCGAGCTGTAAAATGGGTGTCAGGCCACCTGTTGAGTGGAGGTAGGGATCTGGGTCTATATCTAGAGTTTCCATGGGGCTCTGAGTCCTCCCTTTGTGTTGTGCTTTGATAGTCAGTGTTACATTCGAGTCATTGCAGGGGAATCAGGCCTTATCTCGAGTGGATTGGGGCATCTGGGTCTTCTAGAATTGTGACACACCCCTTGAGTTGCTCTCGAGTTTCAAGATGAGACTGGTCTCCTCTTGAGCTGTGACGAAAAAGTCGGGATCCTTTCCAGATGAAATGGGAAGTTACCCTCATCTCCAGATGAGGAGGGGAAAACGGGGCTGTTCTTGAGTTGAGGTGGGAAACTCGGTGTTCCTCTCTAGTGGAGACGGGTATGTCGGGGAACTTCTTGAGTTGCATAAAGGGTGTCAATTAACATTTCGAGGCTCAAGAGGGAAGGTGGGATTTCTCTTGAGACGCTGCAGCAGTAGGGGCCTCATCTCGCATTGAAGGGAGAATCTCCTAGTATTTCTCGAGTTGCGGCGGGAAGCTTTGGGTTCCTCTTGATTTGCAACGGGAACCTCAGGGACCCTCTTGTGTTGCCTCAGAGAAGTCAGGTCTCTTTTCGAGTTGCCAGGGGCACGTTGGGATTCCTCTCAAGGTGCCACCATTGAATAGGGCCGTGTCTAGAGTTCAGTCGGGAAACTCAGTGTTCCTCTCCAGTGGCGACAGGGATCTTGCGCCTCCTATCAAGCTTCAACTAGGGAGTCAGGCCTCGTCTGTTGTTGAGGTGGGGAACTCTGCTTTCCTCTCGAGTTGTCAAAGGGGTGTCAGGCCTCCTGTCGAGTTCAGGCAGGGAATTTGGACTTTTTCAAAGGATCAGCAGGGAATCAGGCCTTCAATCATTTTTTGAGGGAGTACTCAGTGTTCCATTGATGCTAGTGCAGGGCAATCAGGACTTATCTCGAGCCGAGGGGGAACTCGGTGTCCTTTTTCCTTGCATCAGGATTCACGGGGTTCCACTCAAGATTCAATAGGTAAGACAGGCCTCCTCTTGTGGTGCGAGGGGAAGTTGGGATTCCTCTTGAGTTGAAGCAGGGAATGGGCCCTCATCTTCAGATCAGGTGGGAAACTTGGAGCTCTTCTCAAGGTGTGGCGGGAAACTCGGGTTTCATCTCGAGTTGTGATGGGGATCTCTGGGCCCCCTTGAGTTGCATGAAGGGAGTCCAGCCTCCTCTCTAGTTTTGATTGCTCCCTAGGCTCTGCAGGAATAAAGGGCCTCATCTCGCATTGATGGGGGAATCTCATATTTTTTCTCCAGTTGCTGTTGGAGTGATTTTTTCTCCCCCCAAAATAAAGTCAGTCACTGTTTCCACTGTTTCCCCATCTATTTTCCTTGAAGTGATGGGACCGGGTGCCGTGATCTTTGTTTCTGAATATTGAGCTTTAAGACAACTTTTCCACTCTCTGTGTATGAAGCTCAATACCCAAAAAGTGGCACAGGGAACCTGATTCTCTCCGTGCAGCACTGAAACTGTGTGTCCAAGCAACAGCTTGAGAATCCATCCAATTGCTATTTTTTTTTACCTCTGACAGAGCTCCCATTGCTGTAGCCCTTGGTAGTTTGGAAACAACAGGACCCTAACACCTCTCCAAGTAGGCCTGCAGCCTAGTTCATCTGAAAATGCAATAGCGGAGCTGAGGACAGTAAGGCGCCCAGTCATGTCTCACATACTCCTGCAGCCTGTCCCTTCATGGGCAGTAATGCTAGAAGCTAGGAATATTTTTGCAAGTGTCGCAAAAGCAGATGAGATGCTTGGAACTGACTGTGGAATTTCAGTCCTCTGAGCATATCTGGAGGTCTCCCATGTTAGAAGCGAACCTGTTCCTTCCAAATACAGGCTTACAAACACACATGGGTTGGCTGCCTCTTCTTCCCCGAGGGAGGTCGCTTTCCCCAAGTCCTGTGAACTGAACTTCCCAGGCTACGGGAAAGCGTTTCTTGGAGGTCTTTCCTCATGGGCTGTTTCCCCTGATCCTGGAGCTGAGGTAGGGGCCCACACACACAGGGGAAGGCAAAACTTCATCCACACCTGTTTGCTCTGTAGGAGAGGTCTAGTGAATCTAAGTCTGTCTGGAACATTCTTGGCTCTTATGGAGACATACTCTGTGTGTGCAGCTGCATACCCAACATAGGGGCATACGGAGCCTGATTCTTTCCTTGTGGTGCTGAAGATGTGAGGCCAAGCATCAGCTTGAGAATCCGTCCAATTACTCTTGCCTTACCTCTGACAGAGCTCCCATTGCTGTAGCCCTTTGCAGTTTGGAAAAAACCGGACCCTAACCCCTCTCCAAGTAGGCCTGGGTCCTATTTCGAATGGAATGGCAATAGCAGAGCTGAGCCTAGTATGGCCCCAGTCATGTCTCACACACTCCAACAGCCTGCTCCTTCATGTGCAGTAATGCTAGTAGCTAGGAGTATCTTTGCAAGTTTCTCAAGGGCAGAGGAAAATCTTGGCTTGACTGGAATTTTAGTCCTCTGAGCAGATCTGGAGGGCTCCAGTTGTAGAACCTAACCCATTCCCTCCAAATTTAGGCTTGAAAACACACACTAGTAGGCTACCTCTTCTTCCCCAAGGGAGGCTCTCTTTCCCCACATCCTATGAACTCCACTTCCCAGCTTCTGGCAAAGCACTTCTTGGAGGGCTTTCCTCATGGGCTGTTTCCCCTGGGCCTGGGGCCGAGGTGGGGGTCCCACATTCATGGGAAGGCAAATCCACATCCACACGTCTTTGTTCTGTGGAGACCTCTAGTAAACCTAAGTCTGTTATTAACATTCTTGGCTCCTATGGAGACACACTTTGTGTGTGAAACTGCATGCCCAACTAGGCACACAGGCTGCCTGATTCTCTCCATGTGACGCTGAAGCTGTGTGGCCAAGCAACAGTTTGAAAATCCAGCAGATTACTCTTGCCTTACCTATGACAGAGCTACCATTGCTCTAGCCCTTGGCACTTTGGAAACAATCGGACCCCAACCCCTGTCTAAGTAGGCCTGGGTTCTAGTTCATCTGGTAAGGCAATATCAGAGCTGAGGCCAGTAAGGCGCCCAGTCATGTCTCACTCACCCCCGCAACCTGCTCCTTCAGTGGCAGTACTACTAGAAGCTAGGAATTTCTGTCCTCTGAGAAGATCTGCGTGGCTCCCGTTGTTGAAGCTAACCTGTTCCTTCCAAAAACAGGCTTGCAAACACACGCCAGTTGGCTCCCTCCCCGAGGGAGGCTCACTTTCCCTACATTCTGCGAACTCATCTTCCCACCTGCAGGAAAAACGCTTCCTGGAGGTCTTTCCTCAGAGGCTGTTACCCCTGAGCCTAGGGCCGAGGTAGGGACCCACACTCACAGGGTAAAGCAAATCTTCACATCTCTTTGCTCCTAGGAGAGCTCTAGTGAGCCTACATCTGTCAGGAACATTCTTCGCTCCTACAGATACACACTCTGTGTCTGAAACTGCATACCCCATATAGTGACACAGGGCGCCTGTTTCTGTCCGTGGGGGCGCTGAAGCTGTGTGGCCAAGCAACAGCTTGAAAATCTATCCGATTGCTATTGCCTTACCTCTGACAGAACTCCCATTGCTTTATCCCTTGGCAGTTTGGAGAGAACCGGACCCCACCCCCTACCCAAGTAGGCCTGGGGCCTAGTTCGACTGGAAAGGCAGTAGTGGAGCTTAGGCCAGTACAGCCCCCATTCATGTCTCACTCTCGCAGCCGGCTCCTTCATGGGCAGTAATGCTAGAAGCTAGGAATGTCTTTGCAAACCTCGCAAAGGGCAGAGGAGAATCTTGACCCTGACTCTGAAATTTTGGTCTTCTGAGCAGATCTTGAGGTCTCCCCTTGTAGAAGCTAACCCTTTCCTTCCAAATACAGGCTTGCAAAGACATGCCGGTTTGCTGCCTCTGCTCCTGCAAAGGAGACTCGCTTTCCCTGCATCCTGCGAACTCCACTTAACAGCCTGCCCGAAAAGGGCTTCTTTGAGTTCTTTTATCAGGGGCTGTTTCCCCTGAGCCTGGGACCGAGGTAGGGGCCAACACTCACAGGGGAAGGCAAAACCACATCCACAAGTCTTTCCTGTGTAAGAGAGCTCTAGTGAGCCTAAGTGTGTCAGGAACATTCTTGGTTCCTATGGAGACACTGTTTGTGAACCTGCATACCCAGCATAGGTGCCCAAGGTTCCTGTTTCTCTGTGAGGGGCACTGAAGCTGTGCGTCCAAGCAACAGCTTGTAAAGCTATCCAATTTCTCTTCCTTTAACTGCAACAGAGCTCACATTGCTCTAGCCCTTGGCATTTTGGAGACAACCAGGCCCCACTCCCTATCCAAGTAGGCCTGGGGTCTAGTTCGACTGGAAAGGCAATAGCAGAGCTGAGGCCAGTAAGGCGCCAGTCATGTCTCACACACTCCCGCAGCCTGCCCCTTCATGGGCAGTAATGCTAGACGCCAGGAATGTCTTTTCAAGGCTCGCAAAGGGCAGGAGAGATGTTCGGCCCTGACTCTGGAATTTCGGTCTTCTGAGCAGATCTTGAGGTCTCCTGTTGTAGAAGCTAACATGTTCCTTCCAAATACAGGCTTGCAAACACACGCAGTTGGCTGCCTCTTCTATGAGGGAGGGTCGCTTTGCCTTCATCCTGCAAACTCTGCTTCCCAGCCTGGGGAAAAAGTGCTTCTTGGAGGTCTTTCCTCAGGGGATGTTTCCCCTGAGCCTGGGGCCAAAGTAGGAGACCCACACTCACAAGGAAAGGCAAAACTTCATCCACACCTCTTTGCTCTGTAGGAGAGCTCTAGTGAGGTTAAGTCTGTCAGGAACATTCTTCGCACCTATGAAGGCACACTCTGTGTGAAGCTGCATACCCTTCCTAGGGGCACAGGGTGCCTGATTTTCTCCCTGGGGTGCTGTATCTGTGAAGCTGATCAACAGTTTAAAAATCCATCCGATGCTCTTCCCTTACCTCTTACAGAGCTCCCATCGCTCTAATCCTTGGCAGTTTGGAGACAACCAGACCTAAACCCATCTCCAAGTAGGCCTGATGCCTAGTTCGACTGGAAAGGCACTGTCCAGGGGAGAATGGGATATCTTTCCAGGAATCCTGGCTCCTGGGTTTTAATGAGCTTCCTACCGAGCATGGTCATTAATTGGCAAGTGTTGACATTGAGAATAAACTTGGGTGGAATGTAAAAGGCTCTTTTAGAGAATGTGTCTAGCAGCTGTGCATCTTAATGAGTATTTCATTTCCTCCCCAACCCTTGGAATGTGCTGGGCACAGGCCAGATGCTTCATTTTTATTGAATAAGTTCTATTTCATATAATTATATCCATAGTATCAGCAACACCATGAGGTATATTAGAGCAGTGATTGTAATAGTTGATACTTCACAGATCAATAAGAAAGAAAACTTTTTATTAAGAAGACTGTAAGAGAATTGCTAGTTCTAAGTTTATTTCACAAGGATATTTTTTTAAAAAAAATGAAACAAATCTCTCCCATTATCACCAAGGCTATTGGAGGTTTGTTGACCCCACACAAGGGAGATTCTACCCCTAAAGACCCCCTGCTTCAGCATCTCCCTAAGCCAGCAACCTGTGACAGATGAGTACACTTGAAGTTCCTTCCTTGACCTCGGGAGTTTTTTTGGAAGATAATTTTTTTGACAGACAGGGGTGGGGGAAGATTTTGGGATGTTTCAAGTATAGTTCAGTTATTGTGCACTCTATTTCTCTTTCTGTTCCCTGGTGGCTCCATTGGTAAAGAGTCTGCCTGCAGTGCAGGAGACCCGGGTTCAATCCCTGGGCTGGAAGATCTACTGGTGAAGGAAATGACAGTCCACTCCAGTGTTCGTGCCTGAAGAATTCAATGGACTGAGGAGCCTGTTGGACTACAAAGGATTGGACACAGCTGAGTGGCCTAGTATGAAATCTAGTATGATTTCATCAGCTCCACCTCAGATCATTAGATCCTAGAGGTTGGGGACTCCTGCTTTAGTTCCCTCTTTCATCTTCTACACACCTCCAGCCTGCTTCCTCCTCCTCTTCCACCTGCAAAACTACCTGCCAGGCTTCTTTGAGTGTGACTAAGAGTTTCCTTCTCTCACTTCCTTTCCTTTGAGTCCCTTCTCCTAACTGGGTTTCCCTGATGTCTATTTAGGCACTTTTGCCACAGGTGGTGCTAGTGGTAAAGAATCTCCCTGCCAATGCAGGAATCCAGTCCCTGGGTTGGGAAGATCCCCTGGAGGAGGGCATGGCAACCCACTCCAGTATTCTTGCCTGGAAAATTCCCATGGACAGAGGAGCCTGGCAGGCTCTGACAGTCAGACGTGACTGAAGCAACTTAGCACAGCATACCAGAGGACATTAGAACTGCAGACTCATGGGATTGTTCTGGCTCTTTGGAGTCCCTTGTCATTCCACGTGTATGTTAGGGTCAGCTTGTGTATTGCTTCCTAAAGGCCCTGAAAGGGTAACAGGCAGGAAGGCCAGGGGTCTCCAGACAGAGGAAATAGGCTGCAAGTGTCAGACGTTTTTTTCTCTCTCTCTTAAGCAGCCGGAGGAAACAAATTAGTGTTACATTTTTTTTCCCTTCTTGATACAAATTTAAAAGGAGGTTTCTCTGAAAATTCTGTGTTGCCATGACGACTCCTGGCTCCACCGGAACTTAACTTTTCTCAAACCTTGAGCTAAGCAATGCATTTTTTCATAAGGAAATGTTTGTCTTAAGCTATGTTAATATACTATGTATTTCTGCTAGACTCTGTCTTCAGATTTGTTCCCCCTAAAGGCTCAGAACTGACTTGACAAACCAGTATGTCTTACACATACCTTGTTCTCCTAATCTATGTTAATGAAACGATATATTTGCTTGGAAATATGCCTTTCTTCAAGATTCATGTCAATCATTTTATGGCCCGGGATGACTCACCTGCTGCCAATGTTATCTCGATGCATGTTGTGGGTGAGGGGCCTGGTGCCATTCTCTGAGACACTGCCTTTCTTTCCTTAACAGACTGCTAGCAGCTGTATAACATCTGTCTAAAGACCAGCAGGGGGTATTCTTACTGCCCCCATCTGATGTCTATGTCAGCAGCTTTCCCTATCTCTTTTATACTTTAATAAAACTTTATGACACAAAACCTCTGAGCGATCAAGCTTCGTCAACTGGCCCTGGATTGAATTCTTCTCCTTTGGAGGCCAAGAGTCCTGGTGCCTTTCATGTTTCAGCAATGACCTTTCAGTCTTTTGTAATTCATATTAAATCTTCATTTCATATTGGAGATGAATTCCATGGTATTGTCACCTTAAGTCTTTCCATCACTATGGTATATCTGTACATGTATTCAGCATATTTTTCAGCAATTGTGTATAATTTCCAGTGTGTGAGTCTTGTCATCCTTGTTACATCCATGGCAATGTATTTTATTAATGTTGACATTACTGAAAGGGAATTATTTTTTTTAAATTCCTTTTAAGATTATTATTTGCTACTGTATACAGATTAAACTGTGTAATCATTCATTTTTATCCGTTTGGACAGCTTGATAGTTGTCTTTACTTTCTTTACTTTCTCATACATTAAGATTATCCTGGCTCATATATTTACTGCCTTACCCCTAGTCTCAATCATTTATTCAAAGACATTCTGTCCTTTTTTAAAAAAAATTGAATTATTTTTGACTATGCTATTATCTCTGTTGCAAGATGTCTAGTTGTAGTGAACAGAGGCTGCTCTAATTGCTGTGCCATGGCTTCTCATTGTGCAGCACTTTCTCTGGTTGCAGAACATGGGGTCTGGAGCATGCAAGTACTTCAATAGTTGTACGGGGGCTTAGTAGCCCCTGCACATGTGGAATCTTCTAGCACCAGGGATTGAACCTGTGTTCCCTGCATTGGTAGGCAGATCCTTTACCACCAGACCACCAGGGACATTTCCTGTTCCCTTTCATTAGAGAATGATATGTAAAACATACATGTGGGAGCTAAATATGCTCAGCTGACAATACTTGGAAATGTATACATGTATTCCAGCTTACCTTTGAACATATTCAGTTAAAGGTAATTTGTCATGATGTCTCCGTGGATCTTGTAACCTTTCCTTTTGTTTCTCTGTAACTTCCCATTCCAATGGTAAGAAACCTGGCTTCCACCACTTGTCATGTATAGAATTCAGTGCTTGTCCCATGTGGTTACTGAAAAAACTGTCAGACTGTCTTCCAAAGGGGGCTGTGCATGCATCCCACCAGTATCTTGCATATGCTTCTGTAGGCTAGTTTACTATTAGTATACCCTCCATGGCCAGGTGTCTATTTCAATCTTTACTAATTATGAATGGGCTTGTTTGCTCTAGTGTTCTTGGACAATTTGAGTACAGATTTTTGTCAGATATGCATTTTTAAGGAAAGCAATTTTATTTATTTTTGGCTGTGTTGAGTCTTTGTGTGTGGGCTTTTCCCTAGTTCAGGTGAGCATGGGCCATAACTAGTGGTGTGTGGGCTTCTCACTGCAGTGGCTCCTCTTGTTGTGGGGCACAGGCTCATAGGCTTCAGTGGTTGCAGTATGTGAACTCGGCATTATGACTTCCAGGATCTAGAACACAGGCTTGGCAGTTGTGGCACACGGGCTCCATAGCATGTGGGATCTTCCCATAGCAGGGATCACACCTGCATTTCCATCACTGGCAAGCAGATTCTTTACCACAGAGCCACCAGAGAAGCCCTCAGGCATATTTTTGATTCTAGTTTTCCACACATGTACTTGGTGAGAGAGGCCAGGATCAAGAGTCCTGGCAGCTTGGAGTCCTCAGCCACAGTTCTGGCTGTGCCATCCAAAGCCCTGGGGCCTTTGGTGAGTGCCTCAGCCTCCCCGGGACTGTTTTCTCCCCTCAGAAATGCCCTGCTGTTGGACTGTAGCCCACCAAGC
Source organism: Bos javanicus (assembly GCF_032452875.1). Lineage (NCBI taxonomy): Eukaryota > Metazoa > Chordata > Mammalia > Artiodactyla > Bovidae > Bos > Bos javanicus. Next base: position 471,385 of record NC_083896.1, on the reverse strand, counting down.
TCCTCTGTCCCTGGGATTTCTGAGGCCAGAATACTGGAGGGGGTGCCATTGCCTTCTCTACTAGGTAGCATTTGGAAGATATTTTCTCCTGGATTGTGGTTTTGATGAAGGAAGTGGGATCCCTTCCAGGGCTTGAGAGTGGGTTCTTGTCTGACACTTGGAAATGAATTGTCCAAGGAGAGGAGTGCCATCCAAGCAAGAGATTTCATTGAGAAGGGCTGCCGGGGTGGAGGGCAGGAGGGTGAGGGAAACAGAGAAAACTGCTCTGCCATGTGGCTCACCATCTCAGGTTTTCTGGTCATTGGGTTAGTTTCTTGTTTGTCTCTTGCCAGACATTCTGAATTGGAATCCTTCCTGGGGGCACATGCATCACTCAGCCGAGATGGATTCCAGTGAGGAGGATCCTGGGAAGTTGTTAGGACCTCTGGACTGCAGTCTGCCATCTCTTTTTGACCTCTCCAGAATTCTGGTTGGTGGGAGCTTGTTAGTTCCTTGTTCCTTACCAGTACCTCCTGTTGTAAGATGACTCCTGCAAGTGTTTTCTTTTCTCTGTTGCCTGGCAAGGGTGGGTGGTCAGTGGTTCATTTAACAGTTTGTCTCTATCAAATAAGGTCCTTCACAGAGTAAATGTATAAAATTGTAAAAGTCAATGTTTTAAATAATTTATATTCCTAATTTGGTAAGTTGGCTTTTTTGTTGTGTGTTAGAACTCATCACCAGACCAAAGGTCATGTAGATCTTTTGTTGTTTTCTCAAATTGTATAGTTTTTTAAATTGAATTACGGTGTTAGTTGCAAAGTTTGTGTTTCTGTTCATTTCACCTTTTTTTTTTTTTTTTAGCAGTTATTTAGTTTTAGTTGATTGATCATTGCTTTACAATATTGGTTTGATTTGTCATACATCAACATGAATTAACCATAGGTGTATGTGTGTCCCCTCACTCTTGAATCTCCCTCCCACATCCCATCCATCACCACTTCTCTAGGTTATTACAGAGCCCCAGTTTGAGTTCCTTGAGTTATACAGCAAATTCCCACTGGTTTTCTATTTACCAGTGTTGGTGTACATGCATCCATGCTGCTCTCTCCATTCATCTCACCCTCTCCCTCTTGTTCCCCACCCTTGCCCGTAAGTCTGTTCTCTATGTCTGCATCTCCGTTGCTGCCATGTGAACAGATTCGTCAGACCCATCCTTCTCAATTCCATGTTTTTCTCTTTCTGACTGACTTCCCTGTTTAATACGCTCTAGGTTCATCCCTTTCATTAGAACTGATTCAAATGTGCTCCTTTTTATGGATGCATTCCATACAGACTCTGGTTGCTCCTTAGCCATGTTTTGAGGAGGGTCTTGGAGCTATTCTGCTCCATTTCAGTTTGGGCTTCCAGTCTGAGTGCTCACAGCAGAGCTGCTTCTGGGTGAGCCCTCTGAGGTCTGTGAGCATGGGACTGCCCGCTTTTCTCTGGCTCTCTCTCCGCAGGGGGAACCAAAACCCCCTCTGACACGCGGGTGCAGGATGCTTTGCCTTCAGGCTGGGCTGGGTGACCAGCTCACGGGAGCTTTGTCTCTTGAGGGCTGTCACGGGTCTTGGGCTCCTGGATAACGGGGTTGCTGAGAGGAACGGGGTTGCCTCAGTGCCTGCCAGCAGGGAGGTGCTGCAAGAGGGGAAAATGAGGACGAAGTAGATGTTTTCTGTGTCCAGTTGAATGCTGACAGGAGGTCCATCTCAGAGGACTCAGAGGGGCAAAGAGCTCCATGTGCAAAATGGTGGGTTTTCAGTTCAATTTCTGTTAGATGATCTAGAGGACGGCCTTCACTGATGTTCTTTCGAGTAGGTGGTCAGTTTTCCTGTCACTGTTTCTTAAGAAGACTGTCCTTTCCTCTTTGCTCGTTCCTGGTTTGATTTTCATGAACTGACCATGCCCATGTGGGCTCTCTCTTCTTTCCTGGAGTCCATGTATCTGTGTTCCTGCCTGTTCCTCACTGTGGTGGTTACTACAGCTCCATGATGTAGTTTGAAGTCGGAGAGGAAGATGCCTCCAGCTGTGTTCTTCTTTCTCAGAGTCTTTTTGGCCGTTTAAGGTCCTGTTCAATATTAGCAGCCTAATATTAGGAATATTTCTATTTCTGTGAAAAATGCCATTGAATATTATTGTGTGATTGCAGTCAGTGTATTTGTTGATAGCTTTGGTTGGAATGAACATTTTAATTCCTCATTGTTCCAGTGCATGAGCATGGAATAGTTTTCTGTTTATTTGTATTTTCTTTGGTTTCTTTACAAGTGCTTTCTAGTTTTCTGACTACTGGTCTTTTATGTCCTTGATTAAGTTTGTTGCTAGATGTGTTATTATTTTTGATGCAATTATAAGTGGGATTTTCTTAATTTTGTTTTCTGATTGTTATTAGTATATAGAAAAGCAAGTGATTTTGTATATTGATTGGGATTGTAAATTGTAGTATTCTATATGATTGTAAATTGACCAGAAATTATTCAACTTTACCGAATGTAGTCTAACAACTTTTTGTGAAGTTATAGGGAAATTTTTATTTGTAAAATTTGTTTCTCCTGCAATAGGTCATTCAGAGGACCCAAGGCATGGTGGTTACTAATAGACTTCCCACAGTACTTCTTCATTCCATGTGGACTCCTTCAAGGGCAGTTAACATCACAGCTTCCCTTGAACTTCGTCTGGGTAAGTCTTGGCCCCTATAGGAAAGTTTCATGCCTGTCTAATCTGATTTTCTTTTATGGTATTGACTTGGTTGTTTTGAAACATAATTTACTTTCCAGTAATTTAAAACATACAGAAAACTCCTAGCAAAAAGTGCTCACATTTGCCACATCATCTAAAATACTCTATGTGTTTTATCCAAAATTGGTGCATTCTCCTGCAGAACCAGCACATAATCTCCAAAATCAGGAAATCATATGGTTTCTACAGTGTAATATAATCCACAGCCCCACTTCCCTTTCAGCAATTGTTCAATTGTATGAATATATCTTTTCTTCCCATCCTTTTCCTCATCATTTATTTATTTTTTTAGAGCGTTACTGAGATTTTCAGTTATTTGGACAAAGTTCATGGATTTAAAGCAGACATGGTGAATATGGGATCTTGGTGGCCTTTTCTATATGGATATTTTTCACTAAAAATGGTTTTAATGTTTATTCATGTTGTAACATGTATGAATCCTGCATTCTTTTTGTTCCCCATAGTAATTAAAAATAAATGACATGTCATTTACCATTTAGATATTTGTAAGCATACAGTGTTGTAGTATCAACTACCTTTACATGTTTTGCAAAGCAGTTTAATAATGTGTATCTTATGCGTGTTTTGGAGAAACTCAGGAAACTGAGTCAGTACTGAAATGGCCCAAGATATCACCTTAGATACCATCTTCATCTAAAAACAAAACAGGGGCTTCCTGGTGGTCCAGTTGCTAAGACTGGACACTCCCAAAGAAGGAGGCCCAGGTTCAATCCCTGATCCGAGAACTAGATCTCCCATGCCACAACGAAGAGTTCGCATGCTTTAGCTAAATATCTGGCTTGCCTCAATGAATGTCAACCTGGCGCAGCCAAATACAAAAACAAATCAACATTAAAAAATAAAACCAAAGGAAAGGAAGGGTATGGTTTTTGTACAGATTTACGTCTTAACTTTCCCTATTGATAAAAAAAAAGTTTCACAAGACTGTCATCCTTCTATCTGATATATACCGAGGATTCCTTTGAAATGAGATTTCTCTTGTAAATGTGACTCACAGAAGAGCCATCTTGAACTTGGGTTTCAGAGATGATCATGTGTCCTCTTAAAAAAAAAAAAAAAAGTTAAGTCCAACTAATCCTCATGCTGAAGAGGTACATTTTGGGGTAGCATTTGCTCCCCTTCACTTGGGATGTATCCCAATTTGCTTACACAGTCTTCGACCGAAGACATCCTGATATTTGAAAGTTTTTAGCTGTTACAAGTAGAGCTGCTGTGTATAATTGTGTGATACTTTTTGTCTGGACACTTTTTCAAAGCTGTTTAGTAAGTGCTAGACGTGTAGTGTTCAGATCACAGGTGAGCCTTATTTAGCTGTGGAAAAATCCAGCTAAATTTCTCTGGCATGTGGGATCTTCCTGGGTAAGGGATCAGACTTGAATGTCTTGCATCGTCACACATATTCTTTACCACTGAGCCACCAGAGAAGCCCCGCCCCACTTTTTTGAGTTTACTGAATCTAATAGGTGTGCAGTGCTACTTCAGTGTTTTAGTTTATAATTTCCTAATGATATATTATTTTGAGTATTTTTGATATGCTGATTTACTATCTATCTCTTTTCTTTGGCCAGGCGGTCAGATTTATACATTTTTTTTAAATTTTATTTTTTAACTTTACAATATTGTATTGGTTTTGCCATATGTCAAAATGAATCCACCACAGGTATACATGTGTTCCCCATCCTGAACCCTCCTCCCTCCTCCCTCCCCATACCATCCCTCTGGGTCATCCCAGTGCACCAGCCCCAAGCATCCCGTATCGTGCATCGAACCTGGACTGGTGACTCGTTTCATATATGATATTATACATGTTTCAATGCCATTCTCCCAAATCATCCCACCCTCTCCCTCTCCCACAGAGTCCAAAAGACCGTTCTATACATCAGTGTCTCTTTTGCTGTCTTGTATACAGGATTATTGTTACCATCTTTCTAAATTCCATATATATGCATTAGTATACTGTATTGGTGAAGTAAGCCGGAAAGATTTATACATTTTTAATGAGGTTGTTTGTTCTAGATTTTTTGGTATAGTTGGGGTACAATTCTTTATCAAATATGTATTTTGCAAATATATTTCTCTGTGGCTTGTGTTTAAGTTTTGTGAATAAGATTTTTCACGGTTTAAATTTATATTTTTTTAAAGTTCATGTTATAAATTTTACATTTGTATTAATTTTGCCAAATATCAAAATGAATCCGGTATACATGTGTTCCCCATTCCTCCATACCAGTGCATCCAGCATCATGCATCGAACCTACATGATATTTTACATGTTTCATTGCCATACAGAGTCCATAAGACTGTTCTATACATCAGTGTCTCTTTTGCTGTCTCGTATTATTGTTACCATCTTTCTAAATTCCATATATATGCGTTAGTATACTGTATTTACTTACTTCACTCTGTATAATAGGCTCCAGTTTCATCCACCTCATTAGAACTGATTCAAATGTATTCTTTTTAATGGCTGAGTAATACTCCATTGTGTATATGTACCACAGCTTTCTTATCCATTCATCTGCTGATGGACATCTAGGTTGCTTCCAATTATAAACAGTGCTGCGATGAACATTGGGGTACACGTGTCTATAGCAGTGGGATTGCTGGATCATAAGGCAGTTCTATTTCCAGTTTTTTAAGGAATCTCCACACTGTTCTCCATAGTGGCTGTACTAGTTTGCATTCCCACCAACAGTGTAAGAGGGTTCCCTTGCATTGTAGACTTTTGGATCGCAGCCATTCTGACTGGTGTGAAATGGTACCTCATAGTGGTTTTGATTTGCATTTCTCTGATAATGAGTGATGTTGAACATCTTTTCATGTGTTTGTTAGCCATCTGTATGTCTTAGAAATGTCTATTTAGTTCTTTGAATTTTTCTGGAGTTGAGCTGTAGGAGTTGCTTGTATATTTTTGAGATTAGTTGTTTGTCATTTGCTATTATTTTCTCCCATTCTGAAGGCTGTCTTTTCAAATAGTTTCCTTTGATGTGCAGAAGCTTTTAAGGTTAATTAGGTCCCATTTGTTTATTTTTGCATTCCTGTGATGTATGTCGGAGAGTGTTTTGCCTATGTTCTCCTCTAGGAGTTTTAAAGTTTCTGGTCTTACGTTTAAATCTTTAATCCATTTTGAGTTTATTTTTGTGTATGGTGTTAGAAAGTGGTCCAGTTTCATTCTTTTACAAGTGGTTGACCAGATTTCCCAGCACCACTTGTTAAAGAGATTGTCTTTTTGGATAGATTTTAGTGTTTTTTTTTTTTTGGTTAAATTTCATAAGCAAGACTGAGGTACTGTAGATACAGTTTTAAGCAAAGCTGAGGTACCATAGACACAGTTTTGCCTTTTGTCTGTTGAGAAGTTTGAGTGAGGTTGGTGTAAATTGTAAAATTATGTCTACATTCATTTGACTGGATATGGATTCCAATTATTTGTATAATTGGTTTTGGAGATGTCACGGGAAGTCAGTTTCCCCAAGGGAAACTGGGTGGGTTCCGTGAAACATGAACTGTCTTCAATCCCTGGGAATCACTTTCTGCTTCTTCTGGCTTTGGATTTGACTTGTTTGGATATCTCATACTAGTGGAATCACAGAACGTTTGTCCTTTTTTGGTCTGGTTTATTTCACTTAATATAATGACCATAAGGTTTGTCCACATTGTAGCATTGTCAGAATTACCGACTTTGAAGGGCCGAATCATATTCCATTGTGTGTATACCGCAGTTTGTTTATGGAATTGGCTGTCCATGGACACTTAGATTGCTTCTGTTTGTTGGACAGTGTGAATCATGCTGTTGTGACTATGACTGCAGAAGTACGTGCTTTTTCAGCCCCCTTTTCCAAACCTTTTGGGTACAAAGCATGAATTAGAATTGAAATATCTATTTATTCCATGTGTTAGTTTTGGAGTAATTTCTGTAATGTCTTGCTCAGTGGCAGAACCATTTCAGTTTATCTTTTTGTATGGTAGAATACTGTTCAAGCTTTTGAATATACCCTGTGTTGCATATTCATTCACCCACTGATGGACACTTGAATGCGTTCTACTTTTGGGCTATTGTGAATAAGGTCACTATGAATATTTGTGTACCAGTTTTCATTTGAATTGTTAACAACTGCATAGTACTATATATGAAAGAAACCACAAGGACCTACCGTATAGTTTAGGAAACTGTATTGAATATCTTCTGATAATGTATAATGGAACAGAATCTCAAACGGAATATATAAAAAAGACATAATACCATGACAATTATTGTGGCAACACTATGAGTTATTATAGCATTAGTCAACATGTATTATACACGCCACTAAAATATTCACATCCATAAGTATATTTCATTGCTTGATTATATAAAAATAGAGAAGTCAAACAGATAAAAAATAAACTTCCTGTCATTTCTCATCATCATTTATGCACTATTACTACCTGTAATACTCATTGTATAAGTGCTGGTCTAGGAATTGACATTCGTGTAAACCAAGAGATTGTGAAGGTGTAAGGAAGTATAAGTTATTGAATTCCTTAACGAAGGATTATAGAACTCTATGTACATGAAGAGAATGAAAGTCAAACGGTTTAATTGAGCCACATTCTTACTAGAGTGATGAGCTTCCACCCCACCCAATGTTAGCTCACAATTAAATCCTACAGTCATCTGGCTTCAGTGTCTGCTTCCTGCCATCCAGAAAGAAAAAGTGAGGCAGTCCTGACAAAATCGTTGCTATTTTTCTTTCTTTCTTTCTCTCTCTTTTTTTTTTTTTATTTGTATTTTATCGCAGGGCTTGGCAAAAAGAGGGCCTAAACTTTTTATTTTTTTAATTTAAATTTATTTATTTTAAGTAGAGGTTAATCTCAAAAACATACAAGCAACTCCTACAGCTCAATTCCAGAAAAATAAATGACCCAATCAAAAAATGGGCCAAAAACTAAATAGACATTTCTCCAAAGAAGACATACAGATGGCTAACAAATACATGAAAAGATGCTCAACATCATTCATTATCAGAGAAATGCAAATCAAAACCACTATGAGGTACCATTTCACGCCAGTCAGAATGGCTGTGATCCAAAAGTCTACAAGCAATAAATGCTGGAGAAGGTGTGGAGAAAAAAGAACCCTCTTAAACTGTTGGTGGGAATGAAAACTAGTACAGCCACTATGGATAACAGTGTGGAGATTCCTTAAAAAACTGGAAATAGAACCGTCTTATGATCCAGCAATCCCACTACTGGGCATACACACTGAGGAAACCAGAATTGAAAGAGACACATGTACCCCAATGTTCATTGCAGCACTGTTTATAATAGCCAGGACATGGAAGCAACCTAGATGTCCATCAGCAGATGAATGGATAAAGAAAGCAGTGGTACATATACACAATGGAGTATTACTCAGCCATTAAAAAGAATACATTTGAATCAGTTCTAATGAGATGGATGAAACTGGAACCTATTATACAGAGTGAAGTAAGCCAGAAAGAAAAACACCAATACAGTATACTAACGCATATATATGGAATTTAGAAAGATGGTAACAATAACCCTGTATACGAGACAGCAAAAGAGACACCGATGTATAGATCAGTCTTATGGACTCTGTGGGAGAGGGAGAGGGTGGGATGATTTGGGAGAATGGCATTGAAACATGTATAATATCATATACGAAATGAGTTGCCAGTCCAGGTTCGATGCATGATACTGGATGCTTGGGGCTGGTGCACTGGGATGACCCAGAGGGATGGTATGGGGAGGGAGGAAGGAGGAGGGTTCAGAATCAGGAACACATGTATACCTGTGGTGGATTCATTTTGATGTATGGCAAAACCAATACAATATTTAAAGTTAAAAAATAAAATAAAAAATAAAAGCCAAAAAAAATTATTAGAAGTTAATTACTTTACAATATTGTATTGGTTTTGCCATACATCAACATGAATCCTCCACGTGTGTACATGTGCTCCCCATCCTGAAGCCCCCTCCTACCTCCCTCTCCATACCATCCCTCTGGGTCATCCCAGTGCACCAGCCCCAAGCATCCTGTATCCTGCATCGAACCTGGACTGGTGATTCATTTTTTATATGATATTATACATGTTTCAATGCCATTCTCCCAAATCATCCCACCCTCTCCCTCTCCCACAGAGTTCAAATGACTGTTCTATACGTCTGTGTCTCTTTTGCTGTCTTGTGTACAGGGTTATTGTTACCATCTTTCTAAATTCCATATATATGCGTTAGTATACTGTATTGGTGTTTTTCTTTCTGGCTTACTTCACTCTGTATAATAGGCTCCCGTTTCATCCATCTCATTAGAATTGATTCAAATGTATTATTTTTAATGGCTGAGTAATACTCCATTGTGTATATGTACCACAGCTTTCTATTCATCTGCTGATGGACATTTAGGTTGCTTCCATGTCCTGGCTATTGTAAACAGCGCTGCAATGAACATTGGGGTACATGTGTCTCTTTCCCTTCTGGTTTCCTCAGTGTGTATGCCCAGCAGTGGGACTTCTGGGTCATAAGGCAGTTCTATTTCCAGTTTTTTAAGGAATCTCTTCTTTTTTTGATTTATATTTTATCGTACAGCTTGGCAAAAAGAGGGCCTACCCTGTTTTTAGAGTTGCATCCCAAGGCTTGCTCTAGCATGTTACATATGTTGACAAACTGCTGATCCTTTTCAACAAAGAACAATTATCTGCACTTCAGTATCTGTTGCTTGAGCTGGAAGAGTAGGCATCCCTTTAAGTGCAGTCCTTCATGCTGAAGCAGGCATACCTGAAGCAGTAGCATAAGATGAACACATTTATCATGTAGACATTGCATCCCATGAATTTGTAAGAATTTTTCAGTTATACCCATCATCATTGGAGGAACTGACTTGTCCCAGTAATAACTGGAATACCCAGCATAATAGTTCCTTGACTAAATAATACACTTACGAGTACTTCTTCCAGTGTTCTTTCTCCTGCTTCGGTCATGAACAGGAGAAGCTGATGGCAGTGGTTCTTGAAATGTATATTGATTCCTGGGTGGCACAGTTGGTAAATAATCTGCTTACCAGTGCAGGAGATGGAAGTGATGTGGGTTTGATCCCTGGGTTGGGAAGATAACAATTCATACACTCGTTTTATGTGAACAAGTTTTATACTTATGAGTGTTTTTCTTCTGTATACAGAATATATAAGTGGACTATAACGAAAGCTGAGTGCAGAAGAATGGATGCTTTTGAACTGTAGTGTTGGAGAAGACTCTTGAGGGTCCCTTGGACTGCAAGGAAATCCAACCAGTCCATCCTCAAGGAAATCAGCTCTGGGTGTTCATCAGAAGGACTGATGCTAAAGCTGAAACTCCAATATTTTGGCCACCTGATGCGAAGAGCTGACTCATTTGAAAAGACCCTGATGTTGGGAAAGATTGAAGGCAGGAGGAAAAGGGGACAACAGAGGATGAGATGGTTAGATGGCATCACTGACTCAATGGACATGAGTTTGGGTAAACTCTGGGAGTTGGTGATGAACAGGGAGGCCTGGCGTGCTGTGGTTCAGTGGGGTCGCAAAGAGTCGGACATGACTGAGCGACCAAAATGAACTGAACTGAACAGAAAAACAAATGCTGTTCAAGGACACTGAAAGAACCCTGATGTTGAAAATCAGATCAGTATTGTGAGCAATGCTTAGAAATCCATGAGTTGAAGCATAGTATGCCTATCATCCTTGTAGTTCCCTCAGTGAAATATGTTGAGAAAAGCTCTTCATTCATGGTATAGATTCATGAAGAAGCTAAATAGCATTAATCCTTTACGTTGACAACTGTTAATTTAAATCTCCTGTGAATCCTATGTGACAACAACACATACTAACATGGTTTATTAGTATCATATCAATATTATTAGTTCTACTGTATTTCAACTAAAAATATCAATATACAATTGTACATGAAGTCAAGACATAAAATCAGGGCAAATACAAAATATTCCATCCTTTGAGAAAGGGAGTGGAAAAATAATGTGCTTTGCCTATTGCATTTTTATGTATTAGATCCTTAAGTATTTTATTCACCACATCCAACTGAGTGCTTCACCATTGTTTCAAAGAGGAAAGGATCGTTTCTCTTTAACAATGAGTAGTTCAACTCCTCTCAAAGCAAATACTGGACGGTAATACCTATGAAGGACAAAGTTGATTATTCATATTTATATTACTCATTTGTTAGCTTGATAAAGGTATTAGATCTGTTACCACATTTAAAAAAAAATAATATCCACATGTGAAAGTGAAAGTGCCTCAGTCATGCCTGACTCTTTGTGACCCCATGGACTATACAGTCCATGGCATTCTCTAGGCCAGAATACTGGAGTGGGTAGCCTATCCCTTCTCCAGGGGATCTTCCCGACCCAGGAATCAAACGAGGTCTCCTGCATTGCAGGCGGATTCTTTACCAACTGAGCTATTAGGGCTTCCCTGGTGGCTCAACTGGTAAAGAATATCTGCATAACGGTCGGTAAATTTGGAACTAGCAATCTGTCTTTGAGGAGGACCGGTCCTAAGCAGCTTCTGTGATAAAAACAGAAGCATGTCTGTCTGACTGTCTTCTACAAGGATCTTTCACTGTTCTTGTGCTAGTAAACATGGAAAGTATTAGATTCGGTTTCTAAGTGAGAATTACAGTGAGAAACTAATGGCTAATATCACAGTTGGCCATTTAAGTACTTAATGGGAGAGGCAATCCTAGCTCTACCAAATAGTAGCCATCATGAAGTTAGCTATTGTCATTGTAGCCATGTTCCTTGAATTTGTAGTGTTATTTGCTGTGTTATTGCAGAATATGTCATCACCCTGTCAATAACACATATTTCTATAACATAGCAATGCACTAAACTGATGTGCATCCTACAGTAAATCCCAGCCCCAATGTCTTATAGGAGCCTCTTCGGCCATTGTCATAAGTGAGTCTAATTTTGTGTGAGACCATGAAAACTCAGTGTTTTTATTATGCTTGTGTTTATGATGGGAAGTCTGAGAAGGCACTTCTGAAAGTTTATTCCTACCAGTCATTGTCATTTGTATAGAGTCTTTAAAGGTTGAATCACTGAGGTGTTGCTTCTACACTTGTACTAGGCTGAGCAGCAACATGCACTTTCTCCCTAAGTGCACTAGAAGTCATTTCCACTTCCTAACATGTCTGTCTTCTGTTCTCTGGAGTATGTATTGCTTGAGCTCACCACAGCCTGGTAGATGGAAATCGTCAGGATATTCTAGAAACCCTTTTGATTGCAGTCTCTTCAGGAGATTACAACTGCTGCAAACCTCAGGATTTTACAAAGCACATTTTACAACCTCAGATAAAGGAGAAATCAACACTCGTGACAGTCACAGGCTTCCATGGCCTGTACGTGATCATGGGCTTTGCTTTCATAATCATCCTATTTCTTATACCATCTAAGATGTCATTGTATTTTTTTATCATCATTTTATCTTTGATGTTTTTTAGATATATTATGGATTTTCCTATATATCTTCACTTATTGATGAGGGTCTCACGTTAGTAATAGTTACTAAAGCTGACTTCTAGTCAATTAGCTGTGGTAGAATAGGAAAAAGAATGACCAACTGTATATTATTAACATTATGTTTTAATACATTATTAGTTTTATTGTTTGCAGGCATCCAATTCTAACTTTCTGAAATAAACATTCAGAAGAATCATGTTCTTTTGAATGTCCATTTGACTGTGTAATAGCACAGCAATGTTATTACATTAAATTGTTTAGTTTCCATTACGTTTCCCCTGTTTGATGTAGATATCAGCCTTTGTTCTATCACTAGCATTGCAAGTAAAAAAACAAAAACAAAAACAAAAATTAATTAGAGCTCCAATGGTATTTTTACTGTTAGCAATAAGTATAGCATAATGTGCAGCCTAGCAGCAGCTAGTGAGCCTAGGCCTGTCTGGAACATTCTTGGATCCTTCAGGGAAAACACCCTGTGTGCACCCCTCGATACTGGGCATAGGGGCCAAAATTCACGTGAAAGGCAATAGTGGAGTTGACCTAAGTAAGGTGCCCAAAGATACCTGACACACTGCTGCAGCCTGCTCGTTCATGGGCAATGCCGCTATAAGCTAGGAATGTCTTTGTAAGGTTTGCAAATGGCATGTGAGATGCTCAGCCCTGATTCTGAGCTTGGCCCTGGCCCTGAGTTTCAGTCCTCTGAGCAGATCTGGAGGTCTCTCATTGTAGAAGCTAACCTGTTCCTTCCAAATACATGCTTGCAAACACACGCTGTTGGCTGCCTCTCTTTCCCTGAGGGAGGGTCGCTTTCCCCGCATTCTGCAAACTTCACTTCCCAGCTGATGGGAAAACCACGTCTTGGAGGTTTTTCCTCAGGGGCTGTTTCCCCTGAGCCTGGGGCCGAGGTAGGGGACCCACACTCCCAGGGGAAGGCAAAACCACATCCACACATCTTTGCTCTGCAGGAAAGCCCAGTGAGCCTAAGTTTGTTAGGAACATTCTTGGCTCCTACAGAGACACACTCTGTGTGTGAACCTGCATATCCGACCTAGGGGCACAAGGCGCCTGTTTCTCTCTGTGGGGCACTACAGCTGTGTGGCCAAGCAACAACTTGAAAATGCATCCGATTCCTCTTTCATTACCTCTGACACTGCTCCCATTGATCCAGCCCTTGGCCAGTTTGGAGACAACCGGACCCCAACCCAACTGCAAGAAGGCCTGGGACCTAGTTCAACTGAAAGGCAATAGTGGAGCTGAGGCCAGTAAGGCACCCAGTCTTGTCTCACACACTCCCGAAACCTGTTCCCTCATGCTCAGTACTGCTCAGTTCAGTTCAGTCTCTCAGTTGTGTCCAACTCTTTGCAACCCCATGAATCGCAGCACGCGAGGCCCCCCTGTCCATCACCAACTCCCAGAGTTCACTCAAACTCACGTCCATCGAGTCGGTGATGCCATCCAGCCACTTCATCCTATGTTGTCCCCTTCTCCTCCTGCCCCCAATCCCTCTCAGCATCAGAGTCTTTTCCAGTGAGTCAACTCTTTGCATGACGTGGCCAAAGTACTGGAGTTTCAGCTTTAGCATCATTCCTTGCAAAGAACACCCAGGGCTGATCTCCTTTAGAATGGACTGGTTGGATCTCCTTGCAGTCCAAGGGACTCTCAAGAGTTTCTCCAACACCACATTTCAAAAGCATAAATTCTTCTGTGCTCAGCTTTCTTTACAGTCCAACTCTCACATCCATACATGACCACAGGAAAAACCATAGCCTTGACTAGATGAACCTTTGTTGGCAAAGTAATGTTTCTGCTTTTGAATATGCCATCTAGGTTGGTCATAACTTTCCTTCCAAGGAGTAAGCATCTTTTAATTTCATGGCTGCAGTCACCATACACAGTGATTTTGGAACCCCCCAAAATTGGGTTAGGCACTGTTTCCACTGTTTTCCCATCTATTTCCAATGAAGGGATGGGACCAGATGCCATGATCTTAGTTTTCTGAATGTTGAGCTTTAAGCCAACTTTTTCACTCTCCTCTTTCACTTTCAAGAGGCTTTTGAGTTCCTCTTCACTTTCTGCCATAAGGGTGCTGTCATCTGCATATCTCAGGTTATTGATATTTCTTCTGGCAATCTTGATCCCAGCTTGTGTTTCTTCCAGCCCAGCAATTCTCATGATGTACTCTGCATATAAGTTAAATAAGCAGGGTGGCAATATACAGCCTTGACATACTCCTTTTCCTATTTGGAACCAGTCTGTTGTTCCATGGTCAGTTCTAACCATTGCTTCCTGACCTGCATAAAGGTTTCTTAAGAGGCAGGTCAGGTGGTCTGGTATTCCCATCTCTTTCCGAATTTCCCACAGTTATTGTGATCCACACAGTCAAAGGTTTTGGCATAGTCAATAAAGCAGAAATAGATGTTTTTCTGGAACTCTCTTGCTTTTTCCATGATCCAGTGGATGTTCGAAACTTGATCTCTGGTTCCTCTGCCTTTTCAAAAACAGCTTGAACATCTGGAAGTTCACAGTTCACATATTGCTGAAGCCTGGCTTGGAGAATTTTGAGCATTACTTTACTAGCGTGTGAGATGAGTGCAACTGTGCAGTAGTTTGAGCATTCTTTGGCATTGCCTTTCTTTGGGACTGGAATGAAAACTGATCTTTTCCAGCCTTGTGGCTACTACTGAGTTTTCCAAATTTGCTGGAATATTGAATGCAGCATTTTCACAGCATCATCTTTCAGGATTTGAAATAGCTCAGCTGGAATTCCATCACCTCCACTAGCTTTGTTTGTAGTGGTGCTTTCTAAGGCCCACTTCACTTCACATTCCAGGGTATCTGGCTCTAGGTGAGTGATCATGCTATCGTGATTATTTGGGTCATGAAGATCTTTTTTATACAGTTCTTCTGTGTATTCTTGCCACCTTTTAATATCTTCTGCTTCTGTTAGGTCCATCTCTGTCCTTTATCAAGCCCATCTTTTCATGAAGTGTTCCCTTGGTATCTCCAATTTTCTTGAAGAAATCTCTAGTCTTTCCCATTCTGTTGTTTTCCTCTATTTCTTTGCATTGATCACTGAGGAAGGCTTTCTTATCTCTTCTTGCTATTGTTTGGAACTCTGCATTCAGATGCTTATATCTTTCCTTTTCTCCTTTGCTTTTCACTTCTCTTCTTTTCACAGCTATTTGTAAGGCCTCCCCAGACAGCCATTTTGCTTTTTTGCATTTCTTTTCCATGGGGATGGTCTTGATTCCTGTCTCCTGTACAATGTCATGAACCTCGGTCCATAGTTCATCAGGCACTTTATCTATCAGATCTAGGCCCTTAAATCTATTTCTTATTTCCACTGTATAATCATAAGGGATTTGATTTAGGTCATACCTGAATGGTCTAGTGGTCTTCCCTACTTTCTTCAATTTCAGTCTGAATTTGGCAATAAGGAGTTCATGGTCTGAGCCACAGTCAGCCCTGGTCTTGTTTTTGCTGACTGTATAGAGCTTCTCCATCTTTGGCTGCAAAGAATATAATCAATCGGATTTTGGTGTTGAACATCTGGTGATGTCCATGTGTAGAGTCTTCTCTTGTGTTGTTGGAAGAGGGTGTTTGCTATGACCAGTGCATTCTCTTGGCAAAACTCTATTAGCCTTTGCCCTGCTTCATTCCATATTCTAAGGCCAAATTTGCCTGTTACTCCAGGTGTTTCTTGACTTCCTACTTTTGAAATCCAGTCCCCTATAGTGAAAAGGACATCTTTTTTGGGTGTTGGTTCTAAAAGGTCTTGTAGGTCTTCACAGAACCATTCAACTTCAGCTTCTTCAGCATTACTGGTTGGGGCATAGACTTGGATTACTCTGATATTGAATGGTTTGCCTTGGAAACAAACAAAGATCATTCTGTCGTTTTTGATATTGCATCCAAGTACTGAACTTTGGAATCTTTTGTTGACCATGATGGATACTCCATTTCTTCTAAGGGATTCCTGCCCACAGTAGTAGATATAATGGTCATTTGAGTTAAATTCATCCATTCCAGTCCATTTTAGTTCACTGATGCCTAGAATGTTGACGTTCACTCTTGCCATCTCCTGTTTGACCACTTCTAATTTGCCTTGATTCATGGACCTAACATTCCAGGTTCCTATGCAATATTGTTCTTTACAGCATCAGACCTTGCTTCCCTCACCAGTCACATCCACAGCTGGGTATTGTTTTTGCTTTGGCTCCATCCCTTCATTCTTTCTGGGGTTGTTTCTCCACTGATCTCCAGTAGCATATTGGGCACCTACTGACCTGGGGAGTTCCTCTTTCAGTAGCCTATCATTGTGCCTTTTCATACTGTTCATGGGGTTCTCAAGGCAAGAATACTGAAGTGGTTTGCCTTTCTCTTCTCCAGTGGACCACATTCTGTCAGACCTCTCCACTGTGACCTGCCCGTCTTGGGTGGCCCCAAAGGGCATGGCTTAGTTTCATTGAGTTAGATAAGGCTGTGGTCCTAGTGTGATTAAATTGACTGTTTTCTGTGATTATGGTTTCAGTGCGTCTGCCCTCTGATGTCCTCAGTACCACTAGAGGCTAAGAATGTGTGAGCAAGGCTTGCAAATGGTAGTGAGATGCTCTGCACTGACTCTGGAATTTCAGTCCTCTGAGCAAATCCAGAGGTTTGCTGTTGTAGAATCTAACCAGATCCTTCCAAATACAGGCTTGAAAACACAGGCTGCTTGGCTGCCTCTTCTTCCTTGAGGGGGCTCTCTGTCCCCACATCTTGTGAACTCCTCTTGCCAGTGTGTGAGAAAAGCACTTCTTGAAGGTCTTTTCTCAGGGGCTTTTTCCCTGGAGCTGGGGCTGAGCTAGGGGCCCACACTCACAGGGGAAGGCAAAACCACATCCACATGTCTTTGCTCTGTAGGAGAGCTCTAGTGAACCTAAGTCTGTCAGGAACATTTCTGGCTCCTACAGAGACACAGTCTGTGTGTGAATCTGCATACCAAACAAACGGGCACAGAGAGCCTGATTCTTTCCGTGAGGCACTGAAGATGTGTTTGGCAAGCAACAGCTTGAGAATCCATACAATGTTCCTCTTTACCTCTGACAGAGCTCTCATTGCTGTAGCCCTTGGAAGTTTGGAAACAACCAGACCCTAACCCCTCTTCATGTAGGCCTGGGTCCTAGTTCGAATGGAAAGGCAATAGCGGAGCTGAGGCCAGTAAGGTGCCAGTCATGTCTCACACATTCCTGCAGCCTGCTCCATCATAGACAGGAACTCTAGAAGCTAGGCATGTCTTTGCAAGGCTTGCAAAGGGCAGAGGAGTGTCTCGGCCGTGACTCTGCAATATTGGTCCTCTGAGAAGATCTGGAGGTCTCCCGTTGTAGAAGCTAATGGGTTTCTTCCAAATAAAGGCTTGCAAACACACAACAGTTTGCTGCTTCTTCTTCAACAAAAGAGGCACCTTTTCCCTGCAACCTGGGAACTCTGCTTCTTCTAATGACTTTTTATTTTTTGAGAAACATGTGTTAAGATTCAGAAATTATTATTTATAGTTATAACTGGACATGGAATAATAATATGGATTCATTTGCTATCATATTACTTAAGAAGACTTATTTAAATACTACTTTCTTAGCATATTTTTGAACCACAGTGTTGAAGCCAGATTTCCTGAGTTTGAACTCTGGGTCTGTTGGTGACCTGCTATATGGGCTTGGGCAACTTACTCAGCTTTTCTGTGCTCTGTTTCTTCCTATGTAGAGGACCTAATGTATTACCTATCTCCCATAATGTTTGTGAGGATTAAAATGCCATTAAGACATATAAAGTGCTTATAATAATGCATAGCAGTTGCATTGGAAGTCCTCAGAAGGCTAATATCATGGCTATTAAAAATGGGTTTCTTTCTTATAAGGACTTAAGGAATACTTCCCAGATAGCTTTTATTGCTGCAAAACATAGCTCTTATTGAAAATAACAACTGCAAGAAATCCTGGTATACTGGTTCCCTTCACATAATGCAAGTAATGTTATGTTTTTCCTTCTCTTTGATCTAAATTAAATGTTTTATTAGTATTATAAATGTATTTTGTTTGTCCTTTAATGTTACTCTTCTTTATTGTTTTAATCCTTTTATAAAAATTACTTACCAATGCAAATGCAAAGACTTTACATAAAAAACAAAATTTAGGTATTTGTATTTTTAAGTATTTAATATTAGCCTGAAATGAATCATTATTTTAGGCCTGCAAAGAAAACATCTAATGAAAATAACAAGGTAAAGTCAAAAAGTTAACTATAAAAAAATTTTACTAGTAAAAAGTACTTTGTAAAAGAATAGTAGCAAAATATAAAATCTTCCTTTGTTATAGAGACATATACTTTGACAACTTAATTTAGAAACACTATTGATAAAGTTATCCTTTTGATAAAAAAATCTGTCCTTTTAAAAAGTGTCTGTTTTTGCTTTAATGAAGAGATATTTATCACCTTCATACAATTAGTATGTTCTATAAATATTTTAAGGACATTTTGAAATAGTATTATCTATGTGTAGGTCAAAGAACAAATTAATTCTGTGGATGACCTTGATGACAACTCAGTCATCTGAAACAGCTTCCAAGGATGGCCAGTTGCTTTACTATGAGAATGCCATGCTACTAATTGAACAACTTGACACAGGGTGTAAAGGTAGGACTGCAGTGTAAATATAAATACAATGCCTGTTTGTGTATGGTGTAGTAGTAATATATGTACACCTTGTCTAGTACTGCTCTAGAGCCAGGGATATGTTACAGTGCTGTGCATCTCAGAAGTAGGTTCTGTATTAAAAGAACATGAATGTGTGTGTATACTCTGAGCCATAGGCCTATGATCATTCTCACTTACTGTACCTTCTGTTGACTCTTCTTTCCTGTGCCTTCACCCAAGGTCAGGTTAGCATCATTTTCCTCCTGGAATAACTGAAATAATCTCAGAACTTCTTTCCCTGCCATTCTACATCCTGGAACCTCAGTCCACATAGCAACTACAATTATTATCTATTTTTTAAAATTCAGATCTCATCATGTTACCCCTTTGCTTAAAGCCCAAATGTTGCTTCTATTTGCTTCATGGTTAAAGGTCACAATTGTCTATCTTCATCTTGTTTTATTTTTTACCCTTCTTCCCACATGAATTTTAGCATCAGCTTGTCAATTTCCTAAAATGTCTGCTGGTCTTACGTTTTCATTTTCATTCAGTTCAAAATACTTTGTAATTCCTCTTTTCATTATCTCTTTGATTCAAGGGTTATTTAGATCCATGTGATTTAGTTTCCAAATATTGAGAGTTTCCAGAGATCCTTCTGTGCTCTTGCTTCTTATGATTTGTTAGGTGCAGCCAGAGGGACCCTGGGGCTAGGGCTGACTATTTCCTGCCTTGGAGGTAAGACCTTACTGACTACCCTATTCATTCTACTGTAAGGAGAAGTTTTTCCAGCCTGGCTCATGAGAATAGATAGAATTCCTGGGACTGAGTGAGCACAAGTCACAGGATCCAATAATCTTTTCAGATGGTTTCTCCCTGGTCTTAGGAGGTTTCTCCCAGATGGTCGCTGTTCATTCCTCTGCTGAATACCCAAGGGGCTCCTCCTCAGATCTCCAGGGTCCTTTTTCTCTCTGTTCTACTCTCTCCTGTCCTTCGTTCTGTTCTGTGATCTCTGCCCACTTTGGTTTCACCAGACTGTCAGCTTCATCACCTCTTGTCAGGGAGTCTGGCTGACTCAGCTTCCATTCCTTCTCCCTGTGTTAGGGCCTGGAAATTCTCTCCAGGCAGTGAGCTGGGACGTTCCTTAGGCTAACCTTCTGTGTTTCCAGGATCGTTGTCCTTCACTCCCTGAAGTCCTTTGTCATGAAAATCATTGTTTAATGTATTTTGTCGGTGTCGTTTTTGCTCGCTCCACTCAGGAAGGTAAATCAGTAGCTGTTCACTCTGTCTTGGTTAAAAATGCTGTCCACAGCGTTGTTCCTCCTACTCTACTTACTACTTCCTGCTCATCCTTCATTTCTCAGTGTGACATCTCTTCCCCAGGGAAATCTTTCCTGGACCCAATCTATGTCAAGTTCTGTTATGTGATCATAGAACTCTCTTTTCTTAGAGTAGCCTTCTGAGTTCATAATTATTTTATTTATCTTTCTCTAGATTGCAAGCTAATCTCTAGATTTATCTTTCTATAGATTGCAAGCTAAACAAGAGCCAGGGGAGTCTGTTTCATCTGCAGAGCTTAGAATAATGTTCCAAATTATAGACACTTGATATTTGTTCAATGCGTGGATGCATGAACGTGAAAGGCACAGTCCTTTATACTCAAAAATTACTCACATAAATTTTTTTTTAATTTTTGTTTTCTTCATCATGCAGATTCTGTTAGCTTGTTGAAAATCCAGGATATGATTCTTTCATATGAAAGATTAGTAGAACTTAAAAAAAGCCACTGTGAACTACTTAGAGGAAAGATTAAAAAAAAATGGAAAGTGAGGTTTGTGGGCTACAGAAAGAGCTGTCAAAAACAAAAGAAGTGAAATCACAGTTAGAGCATCAGAAAGTGGAGTGGGAATGAGAGCTCAGCAGCTTGAGGTACTGTACATCTCGCTTTTAAAGAAATATTTGAAGTATTGTTTCCTTTAATACTGCAGAGATGTAGACGTGTTATCAGGACTAACTTATCCTCTAGGATTTTACAGAGGAGAAAGTGTTACTAGTATTGTGGAGTGTGAAATTCTTAATATAGCATGTTCTTAACAGTGAATGCTTCTAATAACTTAATGCATGTTTTTCCAAATCATCATTTTCATGACCATACAGAAGTCCATCATAATGTAAACCTTATTAATTATTTAGCAAATTGACTTTTGGTTGTTTTTCACTTTTCTGTATTATATTTAATATTACAAGAAACTTTTTTCTATAAATTCATTTCTACCTTTCTAATTATTTTGAATACATTTTCTTTAATAATATCATATTATTTTGTCAAAGTATGAGAACTTAAAAAAGGTCTTTGATCTATATTTCTAAACTATTCTTTAAGAAGTGTATATTACTTTACATTCCCATGCACAGGTGTATACAGTAGTCATTTTTCTCAAGACAGAAAAGAAAATGGATGCAGTTTTATTCTTAACCCTCTGCATGAAAACTGTGAGAATTATTAAGTGTTTTTCATTATATTTTCCCCCATTTTACTATTTTAAACATTATGTAGAGGGAATGAAAGTTATTGTAGCAGTGAATAATCTCATGAGTTTCTAAGAAGAGCTGTATAAATTTTGTAGATTCACCTTAAAGCAAGAAGAAGAGCAGAGAAGAAATGCTGATATGTTTTATGAAAAAATTAGGGAGCAGTTAAAAAGAAAAGAAGACCAATATAGTAAAGAAGTTGAAATGAAACAGCAACTTGAACTCACTCTCAGAGCACTAGAAATGGAACTGAATACTGTGAGAAATGATCTGAATCAGGTAGAGCAATCTTTGGTGAAATTTTCAAATTTCTGACACTATTTCATCAATATTATTTATAGTGTCCCTTTAATTTCATGTGTATTTTTAGGTTTAGAACAAAATTGTTATCT
This sequence comes from Bos javanicus, assembly GCF_032452875.1. Lineage (NCBI taxonomy): Eukaryota > Metazoa > Chordata > Mammalia > Artiodactyla > Bovidae > Bos > Bos javanicus. Next base: position 449,509 of record NC_083896.1, on the reverse strand, counting down.
TAAGTATGAACTGTGACATTTAGAGCTTAAGTTATTAATTTCTTGCCATTCTTGGCTTTTCATAGATGCTCTGTGTATGTTTTCTGAGTGGAGGAATGGACATAAATCAAGCTTAATCATTAACATAATAATTGGCATTTTTGATACATTAGGCAAAATAGTATTCTTAATTCCAATCCATGTATTAATTTTGGCTTTTTTATGTTAAAATACAGGCTAACTTGCGTTGACAGTGTGAAAAAACTAAAGTGCTTTGTAAAGAAATTTTCCTTCACAATAATATGTCTGCCTATGTTTTTGCTCTGTAATAAATTTAGCAGACATTTAAATTAAGATCTGAGTTATTCATGTGGGAATAAAGATCCTTATGCTTAAAAAGGCTACTTCCTTTAAACAGTTTTTTTCATTTTAAATTCTCCTAAGCTTTTAACTTTTTTTTTTTTTTTATGGTATGGACCCAAAACTTCATATAATGTCTCTCCAGATTATAGAAGAGCAAAAGGACACTCGGAAGCAGCTTTCTCAAGAATGGAATGCCAGAATGTTACAGGATGAAATTCTGGCCAATCACCTTGCCAAACGAAAGGAGACAGAAATGGCTAATAAGGAAATGAACTCTGAGGTAGTCTTTTCTGTAGTCATTTTCAAATATGTGTATATGTCTCTGTGTATGTATATATTTAAAAAACCAACACTATACATCATAGAAAGTATAGAGGATTTTGAAAACCTATATATCTATATTTTGAGGAGGGAAACATTTTCCATCTGTAGGATACAGTAATATTTGTAATTCAAATCCGTTTGTCAGCTGCAGATAGGTAGTGACACACAATGGCCTCATCCAAGGAGAGGCCTTTAATATTTTCCATAGGATTTGACCTCAAAGTGTTTGCGACTATCTTGGAAGAGCTGGCACCCTGATTGTGGTTTAGGCAAGGAAGACCGTGTGTGGTCCACCATAGACTGCGCTACACAACCAAGTCCCTCTGCTTTGGAGTGAACGTGTCAGTCGGTCCATTCACGTTATCATCTTTAGTGTCTAAATAAGAGTCTGTTCTTGGCTCCACTGTCATTTCTTTAACCAATACCCTATCAACGAACTTTTCACATCATTTACAGGTTTTCAATTTGTAAAAACTGTGCCATCAGTTGTTAAAACACTTTTGAACACATTAAAAAGTTGTTTCTTTAGAACAACCTTATAAAAGTCCCCTCTCCCCCTCTAAAGAAAACAAACTTTTCCTACTGACAGTAGATATTCTGGTTGTTGGTAGTGATGTCATTTCCTCGAAAGATCACTAGGTTAGTTTATCACTTCCCTGATGGTAAGGAGGAAACTATAGGCAGTTCAGAGACCACATTTTGGATGTCATTCTTCTGCTTGTGAGAAAATGAGCATTCTGCTCTGTGAGTGTCCTGTTTCAGTACAAGGAACTTTTGAAAACAGTGATATATATGCCATAATATATATAAATATATATATATATATATATATATAATATATTAGTGATGATATTGTGTTTTTCATTGTATTTCCCCCATCTTACTATTTTAAACATTATGAAGAGATATGAAAGTTATTGCTGTAGCAAATAATCTCATGATTTTCTAAGAAGAGCTCTCTATATTTTACCTTATTTACCATTAGTGTGTGTACCATGAGTGAAATAAGAGGCTTACTTTGTATGTTTGTACTAGAGAAGTAACTGTGGTTTGATGTAAGAGGACTACTAGAGTCAGAAGACCTGGCAAAAAGCCTGCAGCTTATTTATATTTTTAACTTTTTTCTTTCCAGTATTATAGCTAATGAGTTAATTGATGTTTGTAGAAGTGCTTAGTACAGTTATCAATAGGTATAATTCTTCTAATTGACTGTTAAAATGTTAGAAAGATAGCATAGTCTCAAAAAAGATTTTTTATGAAGTTTAGTCTGTTTAAATATATATAGAGCTAAGGCTCTTACTGTGAGGTAGCTGTATAGGTTAGGTATCAGATGCAGTGTTTTATAAGCTAGCAAGTAGTGTTGTTTATTGAATTATAGTTGATTTACAGTATTGTGTTGTTTCAGGTATTCAGCACAGTGATTCAGCTATATATGTATATGTGTGTGTGTGTATATATATTCACACACACACACACACACATATAGGGCTTCCCTGCTGGCTCATGCTGTAAAGAATCCGCCTGCAATACAGGAGACCTGGGTTTGATTCTTGGGTTGGGAAGGTCCCCTGGAGAAGGAAATGACTACCCATTCCAGTATTCTAGCCTGGAGAATTCCATGGGCATAGGAGTCTGATGGGCTACAGTCCATGGGGGTTAAAAAGAGTCAGACATGACTGACTAACACACATGCACTAACACACACACACACACACATATTCCTTTTCAGATTTAACTTGTAGAATATTAAGTGTAGTTCCTTATGTTGATCATTGTTGGTTATTTTATATATCAGTTCAATTTCAGTTCAGTCGTGTCTGACTCCTTGTGACCTCATGGACTGCAGCGTGACAGGCCTCCCTGTTCATCACCAACTCCCGGAGTTGACTCAAACTCGTGTCCATTGAGTCGGTGATGTCATCCAACCATCTCATTCTCTGTCGTCCCCTTCTCCTCCTGCCTTCAGTCTTTGCCAGCATCAGCGTCTTTTCAAATGAGTCAGTTTTTCCCATCAGGTGGCCAAAGTATTGGAGTTTCAGCTTTACCATCAGTCCTTCCAATGAACATTCAGGACTGATTTCCTTTAAGATGGACTTGTTGGATCTCCTTGCAGTCCAAGGGACTTCAAGAGTCTTCTCCAACACTACAGTTCAAAAGTATCAATTCATACATTTCATATATACTACTGTGTATATGTTAATCCCCAAATCCTAATTTCTCCCTTCGCATACCTCCTTTTCGCCTATGGTGACCATAAGTTTGTTTTCTATGTCTGTGAATCTCTTTCTGTTTTGTAAATAAGTTCATTTTTAGATTCCACATGTAAGCAGTATGATATAATACTTGTCTTTGTCTGACTTACTTCACTTAGTGTGATAATGTCTAGGTCCAACATCCCTGTTGCTACAAATAGCATTTCATTCTTTTTTATGGTGTAGTAGTATTCCATTGAATAAATGTACCACATCAGATGCAATTTTAAAGTGTAGTCAGATCTATACATCTTTGGTTTAAGCCTTCCCAAGTTTGTTGCAATTCAAAGAAAAGCCTTTCCAGTTCTGAGCTTCTTGAAAAGTTTCTTGGGGTTTCTTTTTTACTTTCATGTATTCATTGTCTTCAATTAAATTTTTGAACTTTTGGGTATTTCTGCTTGTATAAAGTCTGAGATTTGTATTGAACCTTATTTTTTCCATTTGGAGACACGGTTGGTGCAGTCTTTTCATTGTATACATATAGAGGTTAGTCTTTCATTTCAGAAGAAATCATGAAATATCACTTTATTGAGTACTAGCTAAAAGTCTCCTTTGTTTCACTTAGGTTTCTGTTAGTTGTGAAGAAGCAAAAGATCTGCTACACAAAAACCACATGCTGCACAAATTGCCGTGCTAAGACTGGAGATAGATGCAGTGAAAATTCAGAACCAGGAAAAGGAAAAGAAATATTTTGAGGTCACTGAAATTGTAAAAGGAAAGAATGATGATCTTCAAAAGGCAATAAAACTGAATGAGGAAACGTTAACAAAGACTATACCCCCACTATACAGGCCAGCTTAATGCTCTGACAGCTGAGAATACAATGCTAAACTCTAAGCTGGAGAACGAAAAAGAAAGCAAACAAAGACTGGAAATGGAAGTGGAATCCTACCGTTCTAGACTGGCTGCTGTGTCACACGATCATGATCAATGTCAGACATCAAAAAGAGACATGTGTCTTGCCTTCTGGAGAGCAAGAGACGAGTGGTTACACTTGCAGGTAATGAAGTCCGATGTGGCTAATCTAAAAGATAAAAATGAGATGCTTTCCCAACAACTTTCTAGAGTGGAAAGTAAGCTCAATAACCTAGGAATTAAGCTGCATCACACTAGAGATTCTCTTAGAGAAAAGATTTTGATGTTAGAAAGTGTCCAGAGAGACCTAAGCCAAACAGAGTGTCAAAAACAGGAAACTGAACACATGTATCAGAACGAACAAGGCAAAATGAATAAATATATTGGAAAGCAGGCATCCTTAGAGGAGAGATTATCTCAACTCCAGAGTGAAAACATGTTGCTCTGACAGCAACTGGACGATGCACAAAACAAAGCCGACAGTAAAGAGAAGACGGTCATTAGCATCCAAGACCAGTTTCAGCAGATCGTGAGAAAACTTCAGGCCAAACGTGAGAAACAAGGTCTGATGCTGGAGGAAAGAAACAAGGAGTTAATCAAGGAATGGAATCATTTAAAAGAGAGAATGTATCAGTACAAAAAAGAGAAAGCAGAAAGAGAAGTGAGTATCCAGAAGAAGAAATTCTCAGACTTCATGAAAGAAAGTTTAAAGTGATTCTTGATTCTGGCTAAATGTTGAATCTAGTTGAACACAAAGAATACATAGGCTGTGAATCTATGGTCTCTAAACCAGCCTAAAATCACACCTTGTATCCAGCAAATAAAAATTAGGCCCAGGAGATGCTTTACTTTGAGTAGAGACATCGTATTGCTTATGAAATGTTAAAAGATTCAGTTCTAAATTATTAATATAGATAGTGTTAGTAGTTTACTCTTTCACTATTAGGATAATAATTTTAATCTTGATGTTACCACATTTAAGTATCATGATGAAGCAGATAAATGAAATCCTTAAACCTAAGATTAATATTTCAAAATAAGTTTCAGTTACCTGGATTACCTTGACAGTCAAGTCCAGGTTTCCCAGATGCTATATGTTATGTATTTTACTCTGGCTTCAGTAACTTGTCATACCTTTCTGTCATATTTGTTGGTGCAATTTTAATTTTATGTGTATCAATTTGAATTAATTTGGGAAAATTTCAGCCTTGAATCATTTTTTCTTATGGCCTCTCAATTCTTTCAGTTCAGTTCAGTCACTCAGTCATGTCTGACTCTTTGTGACCCCATGAATCACAGCACGCCAGGCCTCCCTGTCCATCATAAACTCCTGGAGTTCACTCAAACTCACGACCATTGAGCCAGTGATACCATCAAGCCATCTCATCCTCTGTTGTCCCCTTCTCCTCCTGCCCCCAATTCCTCCCAGCAAGAGAGTCTTTTCCAGTGAGTCAACGCTTCGCATGAGGTGGCCAAAGTACTGGAGTTTCAGCTTTAGCATCATTCCTTCCAAAGAAATCCCAGGGCTGATCTCCTTCAGAATGGACTGGTTGGATCTCCTTGCAGTCCAAGGGACTCTCAAGAGTCTTCTCCAACACCACAGTTAAAAAACATCAATTCTTTGGCGCTCAGCTTTCTTCACAGTCCAACTCTCACATCCATACATGACCACAGGAAAAACCATAGCCTTGACTAGATGAACCTTTGTTGGCAAAGTAATGTCTCTGCTTTTCAATATGCTATCTATATTGGTCATAACTTTTCTTCCCAGGAGTAAGCGTCTTTTAATTTCATGGCTGTAGTCACCAACTGCAGTGTTTTGGAGCCCAAATAAATAAAGTCTGACACTGTTTCCACTGTTTTCCCATCTATTTCCCATGAAGTGATGGGACCAGATGCCATGATCTTTGTTTTCTGAGTGCTGAGTTTTAAGCCAACTTTTTCACTCTCCTCTTTCACCTTCATCAAGAGGCTTTTTAGTTCCTCTTCACTTTCTGCCATAAGGGTGGTGTCATCTGCATATCTCAGGTTATTGATATTTCTCCTGGCAAACTTGATTCCAGCTTGTGTTTCTTCCAGCCCAGCATTTCTCATGAAGTACTCTGCATATAAGTTAAATAAGCAGGGTGACAATATACAGGCTTGATGTACTCCTTTTCCTATTTGGAACCAGTATGTTGCTCCATGTCCAGTTCTAACTGTTGCTTCCTGACCTGCATAAAGGTTTCTTAAGAGGCAGCTCAGGTGGTCTGGTGTTCCCATCTCTTTCAGAATTTTCCACAATTTATTGTGATCCACACAGTCAAAGGCTTTGGCATAGTCAATAAAGCAGAAATAGATGTTTTTCTGGAACTCTCTTGCTTTTTCAATGATCCAGTGGATGTTCGAAATTTGATCTCTGATTCCTCTGCCTTTTCAAAAACCAGCTTAAATATCTGGAAGTTCATGGCTCAGGTACTGCTGAAGCCTGGCTTGGAGAATTTTGAGCATTACTTTACTAGCATGTGAGATGAGTGCAATTGTGCAGTAGTTTGAGCATTCTTTGGCATTGCCTTTCTTTGGGATTGGAATGAAAACTGACCTTTTCCAGTCCTGTGGCCACTGCTGAGTTTTCCAATTTGCTGGCATATTGAGTGCAGCACTTCCACAGCATCATCTTTCAGGATTTGAAATAGCTCAGCTGGAATTCCATCACCTCTACTAGCTTTGTTTGTAGTGATGCTTTCTAAGGCCCACTTCACTTCACATTCCAGGGTATCTGGCTGTAGGTGAGTGATTACACCATCGTGATTATCTGGGTCGTGAAGATATTTTTTGTGCAGTTCTTCTGTTATTCTTGCCACCTCTTAATATCTTCTGCTTCTGTTAGGTCCATACCATTTCTGTCCTGTATCAAGCCCATCTTTGCATGAAATGTTCCCTTGGTATCTCTAATTTTCTTGAAGAGATCTCTAGTCTTTCCCATTCTGTTGTTTTCCTCTATTTCTTTGCATTGATCGCTGAGGAAGGCTTTCTTATTTCTTCTTGCTATTCTTTGGAACTCTGCATTCAGATGCTTATATCTTTCCTTTTCTCCTTTGCTTTTCACTTCTCTTCTTTCACAGCTATTTGTAAGGCCTCCCCAGACAGTCATTTTGCTTTTTTGCATTTCTTTTCCATGGGGATGGTGTTGATCCCTGTCTCCTGTACAATGTCACCAACCTCAGTCCATAGTTCATCAGGCACTCTATCTATCAGATCTAGGCCCTTAAATCTATTTCTCATTTCCACTGTATAATCATAAGGGATTTGCTTTAGGTCATACCTGAATGGTCTAGTGGTTTTCCCTACTTTCTTCAATTTCAGTCTGAATTTGGCAACAAGGAGTTCATGATCTGAGCTACAGTCAGCTCCTGGTCTTGTTTTTGTTGACTGTATAGAGCGTCTCCATCTTTGGCTGCAAAGAATATAATCAATCGGATTTTGGTGTTGAACATCTGGTGATGTCCATGTGTAGAGTCTTCTCTTGTGTTGTTGGAAGAGGGTGTTTGCTATGACTAGTGCGTTTTCTTGGAAAAACTCTATTAGTCTTTGTCCTGCTTCATTCCGTATTCCAAGGCCAAATTTGCCTGTTACTCCAGGTGTTTCTTGACTTACTACTTTTGCATTCCAGTCCCCTATAATGAAAAGGACATCTTTTTTGGGTGTTAGTTCTAAAAGGTCTTGTAGGTCTTCACAGAACCGTTCAACTTCAGCTTCTTCAGCATTACTGATTGGGGCATAGACTTGGATTACTGTGATATTGAATGGTTTGTCTTGGAAGCGAAGAGATTGTTCTATCATTTTTGAGATTGCATCCATGTACTGCATTTTGAACTCTTCTGTTGACCATCATGGCTACTCCATTTCTTCTGAGGGATTCCTGCCCACAGTAGTAGATATAATGGTCATCTGAGTTAAATTCACCCATTCAAGTCCATTTTAGTTCTCTGATTCCTAGAATGTCAATGTTCACTCTTGCCATCTCCTGTTTGACCACTTCCAATTTGCCTTGATTCATGGACCTGACATTCCAGGTTCCTATGCAATATTGCTCTTCACAGCATCGGACCTTGCTTCTCTCACCAGTCACATCCACAACTGGGTATTGTTTTTGCTTTGGCTCCATCCCTTCATTCTTTCTGGAGTTATTTCTCCACTGATCTCCAGTAGCATATTGGGCACCAACTGACCTGGGGAGTTCCTCTTTCAGTATCCTATCATTTTGCCTTTTCATACTGTTCCTGGGGTTCTCAAGGCAAGAATACTGAAGTGTTTTGCCATTCCCTTCTCCAGTGGACCACATTCTGTCAGACCTCTCCACTGTGACCTGCCTGTCTTGGGTGGCCCCATGGGCATGGCTTAGTTTCATTGAGTTAGACAAGGCTGTGGTCCTTGTGTCATTAGACTGACTAGTTTTCTGTGAGTATGGTTTCAGTGTGTCTGCCCTCTGATGCCCTCTTGCAACTCCTACCATCTTACTTGGGTTTCTCTTACCTTGGATGTGGGGTATCTCTTCATGGCTGCTCCAGCAAAGTGCAGCCACTGCTCCTTACCTTGGATGAAGGGTATCTACTTACCGCCGCCCCTTCTGACCTTGAATGTGGAATAGCTCCTCTAGGCCCTCCTGTGCCCACGCAGCCACAGCTGCTTGGAGGTGGGGTTGCTCCTCCCGGCTGCCGCCCCTGGCCTCGGGCATGGCGTAGGTCCTCCCAGCCCCTGCCCCTGGCCTCGGATGTGGGGTAGCTCCTCTTGGCTGCCGCCCCTGACCTCAGACGTGGGATTGCTCCTCTCCACCATTCCTGTGCCGTCACAGCCTTTCACTCTCAGCCACTGCCCCTGACCTCGGATGTGGGGTAGCTCCTCTCGGCTGAGCTAAGTGCGCCGGTTGCAGCCGCCTGGGCTAAATGCACCTGTTGCAGGTCTTTAAAGACATCTATTTGTCATTGAATCATAATTTGGGACTCTAGTGGTGAGCTTTAGCCAAACTATTCCTGATTTAATCTTCTCACAAATAATCTTATGTTATTTACTTCCCATAAATAACATAAGCTATTTATGTTATTTACTTAGAGCATTTTTACAAACAATTTGTTCATAATTCTCATTTTAAGGATAAATTAGTATCATTTGAATACAAGTTTGTTGACTAAAAATGAAGGATGGCAGGATTCGTGAGCAGCAGGAATGGAGTGAGTCAGGGAGAGAGTTGTAGGAGCTGTGGTCTGGAGGCAGGAGGCCAGGATATCGAGGCTCTTTGAAGGCTATGGGAACAACCTCATTTTTTAAATTTCATTTTTCTTTTATATTGGAATATGGTTGATTTACAATTTTGTGTTAGTTTCAGATGTACAGGAAATTGATTCAGTTATTCGTACACATATATCCATTCTTTTTTAGTTCCTTTTCCCAGGTAGGTGACTACATAATATCGAGTAAAGTTCCCTGTGCTCTCCAGTATGTCCTTATGGTTAGCCAAGGGCAAAGGTGGGGAGGAGGGATAAATTAGGAGTTTGGGATTAATATAGACACACTACTAGATATAAAATAGTTAAGCAACAAGGGAATGGCCTCATTTTTCTGCTGAGGTAGGAATCTATTGGAAAGATCTGAGCACTGGTTGGAATATGTGAAGATCTCTGAGTTAATCAAAACTTCTAATGAAAAAGGAAAGGAAAATGTTTCCACAGTGTGGAATTTTCCATCACTTTTCCCACCTACACACTCATTTCTTTCTGTATGTGAGGTGGTGAAACTCTGCAGATTTATTGGGAGGGGCAGGGCGTGGACAGTGGGGCTGCATCCTTTGTCTGAGTAACTTAGTATCAGGAAGGCTGGAAGGTGTCCCCTTCTGTGTCTGTAACCAAACTCAGTGAGGAGGAAAAAGAAGGTGAGTTGCTGCCTGTGGTGATAATTTTCAAAGTACATATGTTGGAGTTATCTATTGTTAACATAATGTAATAGTCAGAGAAGGCAATGGTACCCCACTCCAGTACTCTTGCCTGGAAAATCCCATGGATGGAGGAGCCTGGAAGGCTGCAGTCCATGGCGTCGCTGAGGGTCAGATACGACTGAGTGACTTCACTTTCACTTTTCACTTTCATGCATTGGAGAAGGAAATGGCAACCCACTCCAGTGTTCTTGCCTGGAGAATCCCAGGGATGGGGGAGCCTGGTGGGCTGCCGTCTATGGGGTCACACAGAGTTGGACACGACTGAAGTGACTTAGCAGCAACAACAGCAATAGTAAAGTGATTTGATAAACTCAGTGACAGAGCATCTTATTAGGCAGTTGTGAGACCACTTCAACAAGAACTGGCTGATACCCTCAAAAAGCAGTCTATGGCAGAGGCGTTGCTGGAAGTCTTGTCACGTTATCATGCCAACTTAGAAGTTGAGGCACAGGATTTAAAGAAGAAGTTATGTCAACTCACAAGTCAGGTATGTATGTAATTTAATGTGTTGACTGTTTATATGTAGGATAAAGTGTCTTAGTACACTCGTTTTCATGGACAGCTTTCTTTTGTATTTTCATTGCAAATAATTTACTACAATCTTTATAAGACATTCTTCTCTATAAGACATTTCATTCAGAATGAAACTTGACTTTCATTCTGCCATTTGCATTATATATTTTTCCCCCTTATATTAGTTACCCTTAGGAAAGTTAAGAATTGTGCAGCATTCTTCACAGAAGTTGAGAGACTGTTTATTTGAAACAATACTTTTTTTGTGTGATACCTGTATTGCCTTGATAAGGCAAGCCAGATAAAATCAAAGGATGTTTAATGGAATGTTTCAGGAAATTATCATTTCTCATCTTCACTTATGTCAATGACTGTAGAGTTTATATATATATATATATATATATATATATATATATATCATGGATTTCAGAATAACTTGTGTGGAAAGGGTATTATACAAACTAGTTGAAGATAGGCATTGCCTTCTTTTCATTTTAGATATATTATAAAATCCTGGAGGTACTCAGATGGTGTATAGTATGGACATCCAAAATAGAGAATTAAGATTATTTAGATCTGGCCATTGGATTTTTTAAAAACGCTATTGAAGTATAATTCATGTATCATATAATTCACCCACTGAAAAAGTGTAGTTCACTATTTCTTAGTGTAGAAAGGTGTTACCTGTGACGAATTTTAGAGCCTTTCCATCACCCTGAAAAGGAAACCCTGCATCCCTTAGCCACCACTCATGGCCCCCCCATCTCCCTCAGCCCCAGGCAAACACCAGTGTAGTATCTATCTTGGTATTTCATATAAATGGAATCACACAATGTGTGCTCCTTTGTGATTAGCTTTTCTAATTTGATGTCATGTTTTTGAGTTTCATCCATGTTATAACATGTATCAGTTCTTCTATTTCTGTTAATTGTCAAACAACAAACAGTATGTGGCTAAGCCATATGTCCATTCACCAGTTGATGAAGCTTTGGGTTGTTTCCACTTTGAGGCTATTAAAAATGCTGCTGTGAACACTGATTTACAAGTTTCTGTGTGGACATGCTTTTGTTTTCCTGTGGTTGGATTTTACCCTCAGCATTAACTGGCTGATTTCACCTTTTCTTGGCCTTTACTCAGACTGTCCTTTCAGTGTTCACAGTTTTGTTTTCTCTTGGGTAGTCCTCCATTTATTCAGACCTGGTGCCCAGTCTCTTCTCATCCATGGAGCTTTCCTGACCTTCCAGTTCTCATTGAGCCTTTTCTCTTCAGCCTTTCTCATCTAGTCTGTGAAAAATATTTTACCCCTTAATTTTACATCGTTGTCCTTTTTTTTTTTTTTTTTCACGAGGGAGAATCTTGTCTAAGTACACATTGGTTTAACAGGGAATATTTATTAATATGCACAATACTTGTCTGCATAAATGGAAAATATTTTAGCTTAACAGTTGTTAGGACACAACTAAGTACTTTTTACCATACCAATAATTTCTTGGAGATACTGGTATAGTAAAACTTTTATTAAGAAACTAAATTCTATTAGTCTAATAGAATAGAATTGTTCAGTTAAATGCTCATTTTTTCCCTGACTCTGGAAGGAAAATGTAAGATTTCTTTCCTTCATTATGCAGCCAGAAGTGGGATTTACGGATTTCTAGCCTTTCACCAACTGTGAGGTTCTGGAGTTGGCTTCTCTGGTATCCATAGCTTGTAACCTTAATTTTCTCATCCGAATACTTGCTAGACATTAACAGTTGCTGGGAATGAATTGATTCAGAACTTTTATTCAGCAGTAGGGTAATATTTCCATGGCAGTGACTTCACCCTTCCTCTGATGGTCATGTAAGTTCTGTACCACTCCATCCAGGAGGTGCTATTTGCATATTAACCCATAGTCATTGTCCACTGAGTAGTACAGAGAGGAAGTAAGTTACAAATTATTATAAGTGGAAAACACTGCTAGCTGGTTAGTGGACTCAGTGAACATTTTTGAAGTACTGGATGCATATGTTCAGGGCCTTGTGCTCCCCCTTACTGCCACTTGCAATGGTATGGATAGTGATTTCAGTCTGACTTGTGATGGAGACGACTTCTGTTGGCATGTCATCTGCCTGATATATCAAATTGTTTTGCAGATAAAATACAGCGACCATAATGATGCCAATTACAAACAGTTTTTATTCTATGCCACTTCCTCTTCTAAATAGTTTATGTATGTGGTTAGTCAGTCTTGTCCAATTCTTTGTGACCTCATGAACAGCAGCACACCAGTCTCCTCTGTCCATAGGATTTTCCAAGCAAGAATACAGGAGCGGGTTTCCTTCTGGCAATACTGGAGCCATTTCCTCCTCTAAAGTACATTATGTAAACTCTGCAGTATAATCTTCTAAACATCCCACTGAGGTTGATGCTACCATTATCTCAATTTTGTGGATGGAGAAACTGAGATACAGAAAGGTTAAGTGATTTGCTCCAGGACATGCAGCTCAGAACTGATGGAACTGTGACACAGGCCCACACATTCTGGTTCCTGTGTAGCTGCTGCCTCTCACACTAGTTCCTGAAGCATCTGGTTGTCACCAGCAGCAGTGTTAGCTCTCGTAACCACTGGAAGATCTGTGGTCATTTACATATGTGGATATTTAAAGTAATGGCCGATATGGAGCCTGGATTAAAAAAAAATAATTGTTTACCATAAGGTAGTTTTCTGTCTACCCCATTTCAGTAGTTTATACATTTGTGTGTTTATTTGAGAAAATCTGATTTAAAGCATGGATGATGTTGTGTTTGAGTGCTAGAGGAGAGATCAGTAACCTGCAGAGGGCAGACAGGAAATATTTTCACTTTGTGAACTGTAAGGTGTCTGTTGTAACAACTCATCTCTGCCGTATGGTAGGAAAGCAGCTGTTAACAATATGCAGACAAAAGAGACAAAAACCAATGATGGCGGATTTACTACGTTATTAGTAGTTAAAACAGTTGTTTTTTCTTTTTTTTTTTAGTTGCAAGAACACAGGATCAACTTACAGGTGCTGTGAGATGTGCTTAGAAAACACAGGATCACATCCAAAAGTAAAATTTAAAGCAGTGTAGAAAATAAATATAAAGCAGATAAACAGTAAATATTAAAATAGATCAATAGTGATAATAAGCACATTATCATGAAGCTGTGTAACATTTCAGCTTTGAGCTGTTTTGAGATTCGTAATTTCCCCCCATTATTTCCATATTTTGCACATTATACACAAGTGAAAAGTGAAAGTTTTAATCGCTCAGTCATGTCTGACTCTTCACAACCCCCTGGACTCTAGCCGTCTAGGCTCCTTTGTCCATGGAATTCTCCATGCAAGAATCCTGGAGTGGGTTGCCATCCCCTTCTCCAGGGGATCTTCCTGACTCAGGGATTGGACCTGGGTCTCCTGCATTGTCAGCAGATTCTTTACCATCTGAGCCACCAGGGAAGGCAATTAGTCACGAATAGAAAAATAGTACAGTGGTCAAATCATCTACTTTTCAAAATTCTAAGAACCTATGTAATTGAACCTGCAGATGTTTGTTCAGAAACAGTGTGATATTTTAAAAATTTATGTGAGAAGGAATGCTGTGACAGTCCAAGCGTTAAAACTATGCCTTCCAAGGCAGAGGGTGTGGGTTTGATCCCTAATTGGGGAGCAGGGACCCCACGTGCCTTACAGCCAAAAAACCAAAACGTAAAACAGAAGCAATATTTCAGTCAATTCAATAAAGACATTAAAAAAGCAAAAATAAACAAATCAGACCTAATTAAAATTAAAAGCTTCTGCACAACAAAGGAAACTATAAGCAAGGTGAAAAGACAGGCTTCAGAATGGGAGAAAATAATAGCAAGTGAAGGAACTGACAAACAACTAATCTCAAAAATATACAAGCAACTCCTGCAGCTCAATTCCAGAAAAATAAACGACCCAATCAAAAAATGGGCCAAAGAACTAAATAGACATTTCTCCAAAGAAGAAATACAGATGGCTAACAAACACATGAAAAGATGCTCAACATCACTCATTATCAGAGAAATGCAAATCAAAACCACAATGAGGTACCATTTCACGCCAGTCAGAATGGCTGCGATCCAAAAGTCTACAAATAATAAATGCTGGAGAGGGTGTGGAGAAAAGGGAACCCTCCTACACTGTTGGTGGGAATGCAAACTAGTACAGCCACTATGGAGAACAGTGTGGAGATTCCTTAAAAAACTGGAAATAGACTGCCTTATGACCCAGCAATCCCACTGCTGGGCATATACACCGAGGAAACCAGAACTGAAAGAGACACGTGTACCCCAATGTTCATTGCAGCACTGTTTATAATAGCCACGACATGGAAGCAACCTAAATGTCCATCAGCAGATAAATGGATAAGAAAGCTGTGGTACATACACACAATGGAGTATTACTCAGCCATTAAAAAGAATGTATTTGAATCAGTTCTAATGAGGTGGATGAAACTGGAACCTATTATACAGAGCGAAGTAAGCCAGAAAGAAAAACACCAATACAGTATACTAACGCATATATATGGATTTTAGAAAGAAGGTAACGATAACCCTGTATGAGAGACAGCAAAAGAGACACAGATATATAGAACAGTCTTTTGGACTCTGTGGGAGAGGGAGAGGGTGGGATGATTTGGGATAATGACATTGAAACATGTAAAATATCATATAAGAAGCAAATCTCCAGTCCAGGTTCAATGCAGGATACAGGATGCTTGGGGCTGGTGCACTGGGATGACCCAGAAGGATGGTACAGGGAGGGAGGTGGGAGCGGGGTTCAGGATGGGACCACATGAACACCCATGGCAGATTCATGTTGATGTATGGCAAAACCAACACAATATTGTGAAGTAATTAACCTCCAATTAAAGTAAATAAATTTAATTTAAAAAATCCATGTGAAATCTCAAACCTAAAAAAAAAAAAAAAGGTCTATGTCCAAAAAAAAAAAAAAATCTTTAAAGAAAAAAAACCCATCTGTGAGAATTATTATTTTAAAATCTGAATTTTAGGCTTGAAATTGAAAATGTCAAGTTACAAACTACAGTCAAAAAGCAAGTGGGTAAAACTGAACAACTTCAGAAAAACCTGTTAAGTACAAGATTGGTAAGTAAACCTCTTAATTTCTGTCATACTGAGAAAATATTTTATTATTTTTTACTAGTAATATATAAGAATATTTTGGACAATGTGAAAAGTCTCATTGATTAGCTTATTGTATTTTTATTGATACTGCTTGCTACTAGTACTGTGATTCCTCTATAGAAGAAGTCGACTGAATTCATAAAATTAATGAGTTTTATAGTAAGATTTTAATTTAAAAAATTGTGACAGTCAGAGGGATGGTACGGGGAAGGAGGAGGTAGGAGGGTTCAGGATGGGGAACACGTGTATACTTGTGGCGGATTCATGTTGATATATAGCAAAACCAATACAATATTGTAGAGTTAAAAAATAAAATTAGAAAAAAATTGTGACAGTCCAAAAGCAATATTTTATATAGACCACATTTTGTTTGTTCATTCATCTGTCAATGAAATTCCACCTTCTGACTATTGTTAATAATGCTGCTTTGAACACTGGTACATAAACATCTATTTGAGTCCAGAAATTTGAGGGATGGTTTGATTGAGAATTTTGAGTTTCTTATGTAATCCAGATCTTTCTGTGAGATTTTTGAGAATGAATCACTTTAAATATTGTAGTTTGTTCTCTTCATTAAGAAGGAATACTGTCTGTATAGAACCTTTTTTCTAAACGAATGTATTTTTCATTTGTTGGATTTTTTTTAAGAGATGGGGGTTGCATGGGAATTTTTCAAATATTCTTTTAGTAGGGTGTGACTTAACAAAACCTGGAATATCTTGAACTATTGATGAAAATTATTTTAGAGCATCTCTAGAAAGTAAAATGTAAATATAGGCAGTTTTATTTATTTATTTTTTTTGTGTGTAATTTTAGCCAGTGTGATTTTATTTTATTTATTTTTTTCTAATTTTATTTTATTTTTAAACTTTACATAATTGTATTAGTTTTGCCAAATATCAAAATGAATCCGCCACAGGTATACATGTGTTCCCCATCCCGAACCCTCCTCCCTCCTCCTTCCCCATACCATCCCTCTGGGCCGTCCCAGTGCACCAGCCCCAAGCATCCAGCATCGTGCATCGAACCTGGACTGGCGACTCGTTTCCTACATGATATTTTACATGTTTCATTGCCATTCTCCCAAATCTTCCCACCCTCTCCCTCTCCCACAGAGTCCATAAGACTGTTCTATACATCAGTGTCTCTTTTGCTGTCTCGTATACAGAGTTATTGTTACCATCTTTCTAAATTCCATATATATGCGTTAGTATACTGTATTTATGTTTTTCCTTCTGGCTTACTTCACTCTGTATAATAGGCTCCAGTTTCATCCACCTCATTAGAACTGACTCAAATGTATTCTTTTTAATGGCTGAGTAATACTCCATTGTGTATATGTACCACAGCTTTCTTAGCCATTCATCTGCTGATGGGCATCTAGGTTGCTTCCATGTCTTGGCTATTATAAACAGTGCTGTGATGAACATTGGGGTACACGTGTCTCTTTCCCTTCTGGTTTCCTCAGTGTGTATGCCCAGCAGTGGGATTGCTGGGTCATAAGGCAGTTCTATTTCCAGTTTTTTAAGGAATCTCCACACTGTTCTCCATAGTGGCTGTACTAGTTTGCATTCCCACCAACAGTGTAAGAGGGTTCCCTTTTCTCCACACCCTCTCCAGCATTTATTATTTGTAGACTTTTGGATCGCAGCCATTCTGACTGGTGTGAAATGGTACCTCATAGTGGTTTTGATTTGCATTTCTCTGATAATGAGTGATGTTGAGCATCTTTTCATGTGTTTGTTAGCCATCTGTATGTCTTCTTTGGAGAAATGTCTATTTAGTTCTTTGGCCCATTTTTTGATTGGGTCATTTATTTTTCTGGAGTTGAGCTGTAGGAGTTGCTTGTATATTTTTGAGATTAGTTGTTTGTCGGTTGCTTCATTTGCTATTATTTTCTCCCATTCTGAAGGCTGTCTTTTCACCTTGCTAATAGTTTCCTTTGATGTGCAGAAGCTTTTAAGGTTAATTAGGTCCCATTTGTTTATTTTTGCTTTTATTTCCAATATTCTGGGAGGTGGGTCATAGAGGATCCTGCTGTGATGTATGTCGGAGAGTGTTTTGCCTATGTTCTCCTCTAGGAGTTTTATAGTTTCTGGTCTTATGTTTAGATCTTTAATCAATTTTGAGTTTATTTTTGTGTATGGTGTTAGAAAGTTGTCCAGTTTCATTCTTTTACAAGTGGTTGACCAGATTTCCCAGCACCACTTGTTAAAGAGATTGTCTTTAATCCATTGTATATTCTTGCCTCCTTTGTCAAAGATAAGGTGTCCATATGTGCGTGGATTTATCTCTGGGCTTTCTATTTTATTCCATTGATCAATATTTCTGTCTTTGGGCCAGTACCATACTGTCTTGATAAAACTTTCATTAACATTTAGTGTTTTATGTGTAAAAGTCTCTATTTTTAACAAATAAATGTTGGCAATTTAAACTCCAGAAAAATGATGAAATGAAAAATCTTTTTAAGTTGTTTTAGGAAAAGTCAATTTTGAAATCTGTTATTGGCATCAATCAGGTTTAAAAATTGTGTTTACTATAAATTCATATTAGCTTGTGAACTCATGAGAAATAATATTTTTAAGAAAGAATAAGCCTCTATGTGTTTAAAAATAATTTTCCTAAATTGTTTTTTTCTAAGTCTGAGGATGAAAAGGAACAATTAAAGAAATACATTGAATTAAAACAATCTCCGGAAAATAGCTTGGAGCAAGAAAAGAAGAAAAACAGTGAGTTAGAAAAAGAGATTACTGGGTAAGATTTTAATATTTCTGATAATCTCAACTATTAATAAAAGTATAATTTTATTTTATTTAAATCTTCGGACATAAATTCATTTTTATTTGTATTTTCATAATTAAACACATTATCCTATTTAAAAGTTTACTGTGGAAAGTCAGCACAATCTGAAATGTTTTTGAGTGCAGCAGTGTTATACTTATCTGTAATGATTTCTAAAACAGTGACAACCGTGCCTCTGCATATAGTAATGTCACTCTGTTCCTCATCATCTATGCTGAATTTTTACTTCTACAAAGTATCTTTGTTCCTTTTGGTAGTCCTGCCTTCTTTTAATTGTGTTCCTTCCCTTCATCATTCAAGTAATTTATTATCTAAAAACCTACCTGTGTTATTGTTGAACAACAACACATGTATACCTGTGGCAGATTCATTTCGATATTTGGCAAAACCAATACAATATTATAAAGTTAATATCATATATGAAACGAGTTGCCAGTCCAGGTTCGATGCAGGATATAGGATGCTTGGGGCTAGTGCACTGGGATGACCCAGAGGGATGGTATGGGGAGGGAGGAGGGAGGAGGGTTCAGAATGGGGAACACATGTATACCTGTGGTGGATTCATTTTTATATTTGGCAAAACTAATACAATTTGTAAAGTTTAAAAATAAAATAAAATTTAAAATAATTTTAAAAATAAAACATTAAAATTGAAAAAAAATAAAATTAAAAAAAAGTATCTTGATTTGGCTTATATTTTCTTTTTGCCTCAAAATTTTAGTTATCAAATTTACATACAAAAATCTATGTGTAACTTACAGAATAATAAAATTAGTGACCATGTTTTGATCAGTAAGATAAAAAACTGCTTCTGTTTTTTTTTGCTGAGTACGGTTAACCCTCATCATCTACAGATTCAGCCAACCCTAGATCAAAAGTATTCAGGGAAAAAAATTTGAGAAAGTTCCAAAAAGCAAAACTTGGATTGGTCTCAAGCTGGCAACTATTTCCATAGTGTTTACACTGTATTTATAGCTAGTATTTATTACACTGTATTTATAACTGTATTTAAAATGCTTTTATAACATAAAAGCATTTATGTTGTATTAGATAATGTAAGTGATCTAGGTATGACTGAAAGTATAGGGAAGATGTGCTTAGAGAGACTTGAGCATCCATGGATTTTGTATCCACAGAGTGTTGGGGGATTTTTCAACCAGTCCCCTGTGGATGCCAAGAGATGATTATACAAAGGGTTCTTCTCTGATTATCATTAATATTTTTCTCTTAATTTTCTATACATTGCTTTGCATTTTGTTAACAATGTGCTGGGCAAGTTTCTACATCTCTTAAAATAGTCTTGAAGAGACTGGTACCCTCTCTCTTTCTTCTGATTTCCTTTCTTCTAAAACTCTCAGCCTGGGTTATTTCCCGCTTAACTCAGGCTCCAAAGATTTTTCTTTTTTTTTTTTTCAATTTTGAGTGAGAATCTTGTTGGTTTTTTGTATCTACTTTCTTTTATTTTTGTAGAGGTTGTGGTCAGTAGGAACAAACATGACTTGTGTCTTTTCAAAAAACATTCATATATCATATCTCTTCATCTTTAGCTTGAATACTGATCTCTGGTTTATAATTAATATTTAATACTAAATTAATATTTCACACTAGCATGCTAAAAATTGACATAACTTATTTATAAGAACCCATATATTACATATATCACACACAGTTCATTTAAATATGATAAAATTTTTCTTCATAATATTAATCTAAGATTAGAATTTAGTTATTATGCTTTCAAGGAGTATTAAATTTGAACAATGAGAAAGGATTACAATTTATAGATTTGTTTGTTTTATCTGATAGAACATATATCTGTTTAATTATTAAATATCTTCTCTTAAAGAACTTACTCATTCTATACGTTTCTACAGATTTAAGAAACTCTTAAAAATGACAAGAAGGAAGTTAAATGAATATGAAAATGAGAGCTTAGTTTCCATGGAGATTTAAAAACCAGTCAAACTGAAATGGATATTCAAATTAATATGCTAAAACATAAGGTAATTTTTAATTAGTTTTAGAACCCCAAAATCACTTAATTTGGGGAAATATAAATCATTCCATGCTTTGAGCAGTGAAACACAGATTTGTCTATTAATTTTTTAGGTTGGACACCACTAAAAAAGACAGCTTTTCCCTATATCATTTTGAGATAAAAAGGGCACACTCTTGACTCTCTCTGTCTTGAACCCTGGCTGGTGATCTGAAGCTGAGCAGCACAGCATTAATGACCCCAAAGCATCTGTTGTTTTTGGTGACAGGTTTGCTGAAATCTAATGAACATACCATGCAGTTCATTCACTTAAACTGTACACTTCAGTAACTTTATTGTGTTTAAAGAGTTATACAGGTATTACCACGTTAGAACATTTTCATCACCCTCCAAAAAAATCACCCTGTGCCACTTTTCCCTTCCTGACCTTCCCAGCCTGAGGGAACCATGACTCCACTCCCTGACTGTGTAGATGTCCCTTTCTGGACATTTCGTGTCAGTGGAATCATGCAATATGGTATCCTTTGTGACTACCTTCTCTTATTTAGCATAATATTTTCAAGGTACATCTAACATGTATCAGTATTTCCTTGCTTTTATTGCTCAATAATATTCTATTGTATGGACATACCACATTTTATTTATCCATTCATCATCTGATGGACCTTTGGGGTTGTTTCTACTTTTTGGCTAATGTCAGTAATGTTCCTGTGAACATTTATGTCTAAGTTTTTGGTGTGAACATATTTTTTCACTTCTTTTGGGAATACAGTTATGAATAGAATTGCTGTATTACACAGCAACTCTGTTTAACCTTTTGAGGACCTGCCAAACTGTTTTCCAGCATGGCTGCATCATTTTATATTTTTATCCAAAGTATGTTATGTAAAACATTCCCATTTCTATAAATTCCTGTCAGCACTAGTCATTACCTGTCTCTGTGAATATAGCCATCCTAGCAAGTATGAAGTGGCATCTCGTGGTGTTTTATGTCTCTCTCTGAGGAGAGGACAATGAAGATTGAGTTCTAGATTAGTAACTACTCAAAGCTACCCATCTCTTTTAGAATTTCAGTAAATTGAGATGAGGTCAAAAGTCTGATTTTGGTAATTAAACTATTTCTAATTATTTCTTATAGTTCAAATCATATGTCTCATTGCTTACTAGTCTTCATTGTTTTCAACTTGAGCAGAAATTCTAAGGAGTCACTCCTGCCTATTTGTAAGAAATTGTAATTGAAAGGAACCCTGAAAAAACTTCTTCCTGAATAGTTCTTAAGTCTTCCTTCTAGTTATATGCTTCTTCTCATCAACATTGTCATTAAAAATCTCATCTTTTATTATATTCCAGTTTATAGGAGACCAGTTTCTACCTGCATTTAAGTTATGTTTCTTTATTTTCTCTTTTTCAAAAATCCATTTTTCTGTTTTTTTTTTCCTTAATTAGCTTTAAGTTTAGTGGCTTCAATAAACAACATTGGTTTCATTCAAAATCTACACTTAGAAAAAGGTGGCCAGGATGGCTGACTTCTTGTCCCCTTGGCTTCAGGTGGGGCAGCTCGGGGGCTGGGGGTTGGAGTCGGGTGAAAGTGTGTTCATTCTCTTGTCTGATAGTTGGTATCTGTGGTTGGCTGGACTTTGGTGAAGGCAGACAAGTTAAACACCTACCCTGAACACCTAGGCTCTCTTTGCAGCCTGGGCTTACTCGCAACATGGAGCCTGGTTCCCAGGTTGAGAGCCAGGCAGAAGCTCTGCTGCCATGTCTAACCTTGCTTTGCAGTTCACACAGCATCACTTTCATCATCTTCTCTTCAATAGGAGCAAATCACTTATACTTGGCCTATATTCTACCTTTTTTACAGAATAAAGTTTTTAAAACTAACGTGTACATTTAGAAACTAGAGCAGTTACTCACTGGCCACAATTTTTTATATTCCTTCCAATGAAAAATACCCTTTTCCCTACCCATTCCCTCACAAGTCTCAGTTGTTAACAGTGTCAGGCCCAGGCTCAAGTAGAGATCTTACCATCTTCATCAGGTACAGATGGCACATGGGGATGAAGTTTCTGGGTGTGATTTCTAGAGTGTGATCCTGTGAGCACAACCTTCTCAGTACTAAGACTTGAGAACTAAAGGGAAAAGTTATCTGCCACCCACACCCCCGCCATTCTACTGAATGACTAGACTCTCCTGTTCTGAAATGGGAAACGGGAGGCACCGTAGTCCATAGCAACTCTGAGGTCAAATTTGGTGCTGTTAGCTCTTTGAAGAGGACTTGGTCCTGCCCATAGGAGTGCTTCTCCTTGCTCTACCCTCTGAGCTCTGTGTGCTGTCCTTTTCATAAGAAATGACCTCTGTCTGTAGCTGAGTCATGTTTCTTAAGCCAGCTTCCTCTTTATTGAACTTCTAAGAAAATCCCAAAGGCCTATTCTCATTTGTATGTCTTGGTCTCTGTTAGGCCAAGCACTTTTTTTTTTTTTTTTGCTGCCAAGTTTCTCTTTAAAGCTTTTAGTGTCCTGTGAATTGGATTGGGGTTCACGTCATTGGAGAAGCTACCCTCACAAATCTTTTTTTGAGAGAAGCTCTGCAACTTGGGTTTCTTGTGAAGGTTTGTAGGATGACGCCTTTAAAATTCTTATGCCCTTAAGATCTTTAAAGGAATTTGTGGCACCACCTTAAGTCTTTCCAGGATCTTAATGAAGGGTTTTACTGTCTACAGGCTTCACCTTTAGACCATGTTTTCCTGGTAGCACCCTAGATTTGATCTTAGCCCAGAAGCTTTTTCTCTCTTTTAGCATCATTTGACCACTGGACATGTGAAGATGCTATAAAGGAGATAACAGATATTGAACCCAAATATAATTGAGCCTGGCTCCTTTATATTTAATAGTCCCCCCACTTTTTTTTTGATAGCTTATCTCTCTCCTTGATACTTTCAGCTGGTTCGTAGCAAGAGTCTCTTTTCCCCTGTGTTTCAGTGTCATTTTCTTCTCTTGCCTAGAAGCTGTCACCAGCAGCCTCTTTAAGGGCCATCAGGATTCAGTTTACAATGTCATGAAGCGCTTTGGGTTTTCATTTCTTTCTCTGAATCCATTCAGATCTCACCTACTTCCATGTTGAAAGGCATTCTCACATCTTTTAGTTATTTTTAATGGCATTTTTAATATCAGTATCTGTGTCAGGTATTTATTGCCAGCAAATTGTATAATAAAGCATGTCAAAACCTAGTGGCTCAAAACAGCATTTACTTTGTTCACAAATTTGTGTTGGGGCAAGGCTCAGTTAGTGAAGCCAGCACATTTCTTTTCCAGTCGGCACCAGCTGGGATGTCGTGAAGGTGGGGACCAGAGTCATCTGAAGATTAGTTCATGCACATGTCTGGCAGTTGGAGCCGGCTTTTGGATGGGACATTAGTCGGGGGCAGTCAGTGGGGGCACTGACAAGGTGCTCAGTATGTGGTCTGGGCTTCTTCACAGAATAGTGACTGATGCTAAGGGTGGGCTTTCCAACAGAGCAAAAGTCAATTTCTCCAGACTCTATCCAGTAGAAATCAGTTACTGAGGCCAGCACATATTTAAGGGGAGGGAATTTCAGAGAAAAGTGTCAAAGAATTTGTAGACAGTTTCAGTACCACCACCTCCATTCACCTCGACTTACCGATTAATCATTCTGTCTAAAGGACAGTTCTTTGCAACTCAGTGTCACTGAACCCACAGATTTTGTTTGTTGTTTTGCTTGGTATGTTCTGTTCTGTGAAAAGTAACAAATGGTTACAAAAATGAGGCATTGTTTGCTGTTGTTGTTCAGAAAAATGTATGGATCATCTCACTAAGCTGTTAGGAGATGGGATTTCTTTAACCTTTTGAATTATTTTCCTTTGGAATGCAGTTCAAATTAGCAAAAATTATTCATAGTTCAGAAAAAGACTTATGGGATTAGAATCCATATTTATAAGATTTATTAATGAGAGTCTTATTTTCACAATCTTCTTTTGGGAAGCATTTATTAACTCAGCCCTAGATAACTCAATATATATCAAATCAGATCAGATCAGTCGCTCAGTCATGTCCGACTCTTTGCGACCCCATGAATCGTAGCATGCCAGGCCTCCCTGTCCATCACCAACTCCTGGAGTTCACTCACACTCACGTCCATCGAGTCAGTGATGCCATCCAGCCATATCATCCTCTGTCGTCCCCTTCTCCTCCTGCCCTCAATCCAGCATCAGAGTCTTTTCCAGTGAGTCAACACTTCGCATGAAGTGGCCAAAGTACTGGAGTTTCAGCTTTAGCATCATTCCTTCCAAAGAAATCCCAGGGCTGATCTCCTTCAGAATTGACTGGTTGGATCTCCTTGCAGTCCAAGGGGCTCTCAAGAGTCTTCTCCAACACCACAGTTCAAAAGCATCAATTCTTCAGTGCTCAGCCTTCTTCACAGTCCAACTCTCACATCCATACATGACCACAGGAAAAACCATAGCCTTGACAAGTGAACTTTTTTGACAAAGTAATGTCTCTGCTTTTCAATATGCTATCTAGGTTGGTCATAATGTTCCTTCCAAGGAGTAAGCATCTTTTAATTTCATGGCTGCAGTCACCATCTGCAGTGATTTTGGAGCCCAGAAAAATAAAGTCTCACACTGTTTCCACTGTTTCCCTATCTATTTCCCATGAAGTGATGGGACCGGATGCCATGATCTTCGTTTTCTGAATATTGAGCTTTAAGCCAACTTTTTCACTCTTCCCTTTCACTTTCATCAAGAGGCTTTTTAGTTCCTCTTCACTTTCTGCCATAAGGGTGGTGTCATCTGCATATCTCAGGTTATTGATATTTCTCCCGACAATCTTGATTCCAGCTTGTATTTCTTCCAGTCCAGCGTTTCTCATATGTACTCTGAATATAAGTTAAATAAACAGGGTGACAATATACAGCCTTGATGAACTCCTTTTCCTATTTGGAACCCGTATGTTGTTCCACGTCCAGTTCTAACTGTTGCTTCCTGACCTGCATACAAATTTTTCAAGAGGCAGATCAGGTGGTCTGGTATTCCCATCTCTTGAAGAATTTTCCACAGTTTACTGTGATCCGCACAGTCAAAGGCTTTGGCATAGTCAATAAAGCAGAAATAGATGTTTTTCTGGAACTCTCTTGCTTTTTTTCATGATCCAGCGGATGTTGGCAATTTGATCTCTGGTTCCTCTGCCTTTACTAAAACCAGCTTGAACATCAGGAAGTTCATGGTTCACATATTGCTGAAGCCTGGCTTGGAGAATTTTAAGCATTACTTTACTAGCGTGTGAGATGAGTGCAATTGTGCAGTAGTTTGAGCATTCTTTGGCATTGCCTTTCTTTGGGATTGGAATGAAAACTGCCCTTTTCCAGTCCTGTGGCCACTGCTGAGTTTTCCAAATTTGCTGGCATATTGAGTGCAGCACTTTCACAGCATCATCTTTCAGGATTTGGAATAGCTCAACCAGAATTCCATCACCTCCACTAGCTTTGTTCGTTGTGATACTTTCTAAGGCCCACTTGACTTCACATTCCAGGATGTCTGGCTCTAAGTGAGTGATCACACCATCGTGATTATCTGGGTCGTGAAGATCTTTTTTGTACAGTTCTTCTGTGTGTTCTTGCCATCTCTTCTTAATATCTTCTACTTCTGTTAGGTCCATACCATTTCTGTCCTTTATCGAGCCCATCGTTGCATGAAACGTTCCTTTGGTATCTCTGATTTTCTTGAAGAGATCTCTAGTCTTTCCCATTCTGTTGTTTCCTCTATTTCTTTGCATTGATCGCTGAAGAAGGCTTTCTTATCTCTTCTTGCTATTCTTTGGAACTCTGCATTCAGATGCTTATATCTTTCCTTTTCTCCTTTGCTTTTCACTTCTCTTCTTTTCACAGCTATTTGTAAGGCCTCCCCAGACAGTCATTTTGCTTTTTTGCATTTCTTTTCCATGGGGATGGTGTTGATCCCTGTCTCCTGTACAGTGTCACAAACCTCATTCCATAGCTCATCAGGGACTCTATCTATCAGATCTAGGCCCTTAAATCTATTTCTCACTTCCACTGTATAATCATAAGGGATTTGATTTAGGTCATACCTGAATGGTCTAGTGGTTTTCCCTTCTTTCTTCAATTTCAGTCTGAATTTGGCAACAAGGAGTTCATGGTCTGAGCCACAGTCAGCTCCTGGTCTTGTTTTTGCTGACCGTATAGAGCTTCTCCATCTTTGGCTGCAAAGAATATAATCAATCTGATTTCGGTGTTGACCATCTGGTGATGTCCATGTGTAGAGTCTTCTCTTGTGTTGTTGGAAGAGGGTGTTTATTATGACCAGTGCATTTTCTTGGCAAAACTCTATTAATCTTTGCCCTGCTTCATTCCGTATTCCAAGGCCAAATTTGCCTGTTACTCCAGGTGTTTCTTGACTTCCTACTTTTGCATTCCAGTCGCCTATAATGAAAATGACATCTTTTTTGGGTGTTAGTTTTAAAAGGTCTGTAGGTCTTCATGGAACCGTTCAACTTCAGCTTCTTCAGCATTACTGGTTGGGGCATAGACTTGGATTACTGTGATGTTGAATGGTTTGCCTTGGAAACGAACAGAGATTATTCTGTCGTTTTCGAGATTGCATCCAAGTACTGCATTTCGGACTCTTTTGTTGACCAATACAGTATCTCTCAAATTTCTTTAAAACATGGGTCATTAAGATGGGGGGAAGGAGTAAGAGACATTCTACTAAGAGGTGACTTGTTGTCATTTTATGGAGAAAAAATAGAAAACAGTGTAAAATCATGAGCAAATGTTGTGTGACAAAGATGATGACAGTGAAGAATATATTTTGTGACTCTTGGTGGTTTGAACTTCTTTCTTGATTCTCTGAGTAATCCCCGGTCCTACACTCTACAATACAGATGCCATTGTATCTATTTGATCCTGGGTTTGAGTTAGGCTGTGCTCAGTCCACTTGCCTCATTATCAAACAGTATTGTTTTATTTTTGCAGATTGATGATCTTACAGCAGAGCTGGAAACTGCATCTTCAAAATATCTGCACCTGGATGCAAAAAATCAAGTTCTTCGAGAGGAGTTATTATCCATGAGAGGAATGCAAAAGAAATGTGAAAAACTAGAGAAGAATAAAAAGAAGTTGGAACAAGAAGTAGTGAACCTCAGAAGTCATATAGAAATGAATATGATAGAACACAGTCAAGTAGAGCAGTATAAACGGGAGGTTGAAGAAAGGGCGAGACAGGATCTCATAGAGAAATGAAAGGAAGTCAACCTATTTTTGCAGGTTAGTTTGTTCATCTGTCATGTGCTTGAATTCACCTCATTGTAAATTACGTTTTGGATCTATACAGCTTATGTGTTTTCTCTACTTCCCTTAGAGCAGTTGGTTTGGTAGTTTTCTGGAAGGAAGGGGACACTTGTTTCTCCCTTTAAATATTTCTGTTTCCATCACAGTTATCACCAAATTGACCTATCAGAATGATTCTCACTAGAGAATCCTTGCATTTACAAGACCAATTGGTATAAAATAAGACTACTAGGAGGAAAAGAAAATATTGTGGTTTAGAATTGGTACCATCCTCTTGAATTATTTTTAAGTTGTCTTTTTCAATTTTTGACATTTTAAGTTGATCATCTTGTTCTTTGAATTATCAGATTATTTAAGCACCACTATAACAATAATTCCACTTTAATTTTATAATTCACATCAATTCACTTCACATTGACTATAATTGTTTTAAACGTCTGCTCTTTTTTTTTTTTAACCTTTAAAATTGCTTTCTGAATCACTGACTCAAAACTAAAGGAAGCAAATATCATTTTCCAGGTTAATGATTATTTTTAAAATGTTATTTTTTAAAATTTGCCTTAGATACAAGCAGCTCTCAGGAGAATTTAGAGCAGTTACAAGAGAAGAATAATGCTTCCATAAGAAGTCAGATGGAACTCAGAATTAAAGACTTGGAATCTGAACTCTCCAAGGTGAAAACTTTGCAAGAAGGTTCTCATAAAGCAGAGTTGGAAAAATATAAGCAATTCTACCTAGTAGAACTAGAAGTTAGAAAGTTATTGGAAGGTAAACTAGTCAAGTAAGTCAAAACACAGAATCACAGAAAGTAAATTTAGTTCGTTAATTTGTTTCTAAAGCCTAATTTTTATAGAGCGCAGTTCATAAGATTAGTAGGAAGTGAAAGCTAACTAGATGGTCACTGCTAGAGGGCGCCCTAAGACAAACTATTAATAGTGTGTCCTTTTAAGTTTTACCATACAGAGTCGGAAATGAAGTGACTTAGCAGCAGCAGCACACTGCATAAAGGCATGCTTGTGAAAATGGGGGCAATAACACAGGAGTGAAAGACAGGATAATTCACAGAGTGGCTAGAAATAGTATGGTGACCTGACTGAGGTGGGGGTCGGTTTGTGGAGGATGTAAAGGGCAGATGGCACCTCCAGTGCCTAGTCCAGGTTTCCCCACTGTCTGAAAGCAGAGCATTCCTAGGAAGCCCTTCATAAGCCAAAAGAGCAGACAGCAAAGAAGCAGGTACCCGAGGGCACGTTCTACTACCTGAAGCCTAAAATGAATATGCACAAGTGAAGCACAAGTGCTCCCATATAGGGTTCAGGGTTGTGGTGACTTGACACTAAGATGTGGGGTGTGGCTTCCAGGGAAGGAGCTCAGTTGGGCCAGTCTCCCTGGATGGGGCGTGAAATGCCTCTCACTGTAAAACAAACACTGAACCTTTTCATATGAAATCAAGAAGTCTCTTCAAAAAAACTTTTTTTTGTTGTTATCAAAAACAGATGCTGCCTTTGTTGTGCAGAAGTTTTAAGGCAGCCTTCAGAATGGGAGAAAATAATAGCAAATGAAGCAACGGACAAACAACTCATCTCACAAATATACAAGCAACTCCTACAGCTCAACTCCAGAAAAATAAATGACCCAATCCAAAAATGGGCCAAAGAACTAAATAGACATTTCTCCAAAGAAGACATACAGATGGCTAACAAACACATGAAAAGATGCTCAACATCACTCATTATCAGAGAAATGCAAATCAAAACCACTATGAGGTACCATTTCACGCCAGTCAGGATGGCTGCGATCCAAAAGTCTACAAGCAATAAATTCTGGAGAGGGTGTGGAGAAAAGGGAACCCTCTTACACTGTTGGTGGGAATGAAAACTAGTACAGCCACTATGGAGAGCAGTGTGGAGATTCCTTAAAAAACTGGAAATAGAACTGCCTTATGACCCAGCAATCCCACTGCTGGGCATACACACTGAGGAAACCAGAAGGGAAAGAGACACGTGTACCCCAATGTTCATTGCAGCACTGTTTATAATAGCCAGGACATGGAAGCAACCTAGATGCCCATCAGCAGATGAATGGATGAGAAAGCAGTGGTACATATACACAATGGAGTATTACTCAGCCATTAAAAAGAATACATTTGAATCAGTTCTAATGAGATGGATGAAACTGGAACCTATTATACAGAGTGAAGTAAGCCAGAAAGAAAAACACCAATACAGTATACTAACGCATATATATGGAATTTAGAAAGATGGTAACAATAACCCTGTATACGAGACAGCAAAAGAGACACCGATGTATAGATCAGTCTTATGGACTCTGTGGGAGAGGGTGAGGGTGGGGAGATTTGGGAGAATAGCATTGAAACATGTATAATATCATGTATGGAACGAGTCGCCAGTCCAGGTTCGATGCACAGTACTGGATGCTTGGGGCTGGTGCACTGGGACGACCCGGAGGGAGGGTGGGGGAGGGAGGAGGGAGGAGGGTTCAGGATGGGAAGCACAGGTATACCTGTGGCGGATTCATTTCGATATTTGGCAAAACTAATGCAATATTGTAAAGTTTAAAAATTAAAAAAAAAAAAAAAAACAGATGCTGACGTAGACCTTTCCTAGAAGTGAAGTAACATAAAGTAAACTTTGGAAAAGCAGGGGATACTTGTAATTGTTCTTGGGGTTGTTTTAGCTCTTTTCAATCACCCATTGACTTTCTTGTCCTCCCCTCTAGATTGTGACTCTAGAGGATTCCTCAGAGCCAAAAGCTTAATTTCTCCAAGGTCGTGAGTGAACGTGTATACAAGGGTGGTGAAAACAAATGCTTGAAAGTGGCTTTGTGGGATGGGGTGTTTCTTCATCCCTGAACTGTTTCCTGGAGGCAGGTGTGTCCCAGAGGGCAGCAGGTGTCACTGTGAGGCCACCTCCCTTTCTCTCTGATGTCCTTTCTCTCCTCTCCCAACTGTGACTTGTTATTTGAAAAGCCCTAGACACATGTGTACTTCCTTAGAACAAGGTTACAACTATCACTGTTTACAGGAGGTCTGCTCTGTGTTTTTAATGTTCAAACAGTTTATTGGGAATTCCATTTACTATATGGCAACTTTAAAAATGCAAATCATTAAGTTGATGTTTTCCATCTTCCCCAGGACACACGAGAGGCTGACAGTGATCAGCACCAAACTTGAGGTGGAGAAAGAGCAGAACAAATCTTTACTTAGCACTCTTAGCACGAGGCCAGTCCTGGAACCCCCTTGTGTTGGAAATTTCAATAATCCTTTAGTGCTCAATGGAAATATTACTCCAAGAACAAATGTAGGTTTCTCTACCTCAATTCCACACCCTTTGAATAACAGTATGAAGACTTACTTGACCAAGGTTAGCTCTATTATATTTTTTCCACTGGGTTTCAGATTTCTGATATGAATGATCCTTGTTTTTAATTTGGTGAACTTCTGAGTTGTTTATTTGACTTAATGCACATTAAGTAAAAGTCATAATTAGCTGTGCTAATAAAGGGGACAGAAATTTTATGATTTTTTTTTTGTCCCAGAGTTCTTGATTTTAAGAGATACTTAATAAATTATTAAAGTTCTTGAAAAGCTGCATTTAAATTATACTTTAGAAATGAAATCTTATTGCCTAGTATCCAAAAGTATTCTTTCAGATGTTTCACTTCCTTTCTAATTGATTTCAGTTGGCAATGTTTCATAATCATTTCCAAGCTCTGCTGTACCCAATGAAGTTTTTCTGCCTCTAAGCATAAGTGAATCACTGGCATCTAAACACTAACCACATATAGATGCTTTTTGTTTAAAGGAATCCTAGATAAATCATTTTTTTAATGAATTAAATAGACTTACAGTACTAAACCAAAACATTAATTTCTAGTTTTAGCTTAACATTTTTTGTCATTTTCTTACATAAATTTTGTCGTTTCTTACAAAAATGACATTTTTGTCATTTTCTTTAATTGCTATTTTATCTATAGCATTGTTTTTAAATAAAAAAAATCTTGCAGAGCATTTGTAGAATATTTCTAGATTTGTAGTTAATTCAAACATTTAAACATTATAAATGATGCTCACTTTATCTCTACCTTGACATCACCTGGATGAATGGTATCTAAGATAGCAATGATGGGGAGTCTTTAAATTGCAACCAGTTTTCACTGTTCAATCAGTGTGATTAAAATACCCATTTCAGTCAGTGCACACAGGTTTATAGTTTTAATGGTGTTTTCCTGATGTTTGTGATGCACGGAAAAGTAGCCCTTGTTAAATGCAGTCTCAACCTGTTTTCTCATTTGGCTTCTTGCCATCGTAGGAGAGCAATTAAGGTTTCTTTCACAGCACTGCATCTACATTGGGTCTTAGTACTTGAAAGCTGTGAAACTGGAGTACATGCTTTAGCTGTGCGGTCACAGTGGGCCTCCGAACACTTCATCCTAAGTCAGACACTTAAGAGGAGGAAGCAAATGCTTGACCCCCATCCCAGACACAGGCTGCCTACTGCACACCCAAGTTCATGGTGCTGTGGGCACATACATCTTTTCAAAGTAGAGATTTGGAACCAAGCAAGCACTTTGGGAGAAATTCCTTCTCCCAAACTCACTGGTTAGGTAAATCTCCTCACCTTTCATAAGGAGGATAGGAGTATAAGTCCTCACCTTGAAACTTTTCTCCTTCAAGTTCCCTGTCGTGTGTGTGTTTTTTTTTTAAATATGCTTTATAAATTAACTATATCAACTGACTGCTACATATAGGAGTTTGACATAATTTATTCTTGTTCTTGCCTTTAAAACATGATTTAGTTAGAAAGCTACTATGTCATGTCATGCCACAAGCATTATTGAACTATGTAAGAAGGTTTTACATATTCATTTTCTCTGTGCCAGGAGAAAATACAATCTCTTTAACAAGTGGTGTTCAGAAAACTGGTCAACCACTTGTAAAAGAATGAAACTAGAACACTTTCTAACACCATACACAAAATTAAACTCAGAATGGATTAAAGATCTAAATGTAAGACCAGAAATTATAAAACTCTTAGAGGAGAACATAGGCAAAACACTCTCTGACATATATCACAGCAGGATCCTCTATGACCTACCTCCCAGAATATTGGAAATAAAAGCAAAAATAAACAAATGGGATCCAATTAAAATTAAAAGCTTCTGCACAACAAAAGAAACTATAAGCAAGGTGAAAAGACAGCCTTCACAATGGCAGAAAATAATAACAAATGAAGCAACTGACAAACAACTAATCTCAAAAATATACAAGCAACTCCTGCAGCTCAATTCCAGAAAAATAAATGAGCCAATCCCTTGCATTCCTATACACTAATAATGAGAAAACTGAAAGAGAAATTAAGGAAACACTTCCATTCACCATCGCAACGGAAAGAATAAAATACTTAGGAATATATCTACCTAAAGAAACTAAAGACCTATATATAGAAAACTATAAAACACTGGTGAAAGAAATCAAAGAGGACACTAATAGATGGAGAAATATACCATGTTCATGGATTGGAAGAATCAATATAGTGAAAATGAGTATACTACCCAAAGCAATTTATAGATTCAATGCAATCCCTATCAAGCTACCAATGGTATTCTTCACAGAGCCAGAACAAATAATTTCACAATTTGTATGGAAATACAAAAAACCTCGAATAGCAAAGCTATCTTGAGAAAGAAGAATGGAACTGGAGGAATCAACCTACCTGACTTCAAGCTCTACTACAAAGCCACAGTCATCAAGACAGTATGGTACCGGCACAAAGACAGAAATATTGATCAATGGAACAAAATAGAAAGCTCAGAGATAAATCCATGCACCTATGGACACCTTATCTTTGACAAAGGAGGCAAGAATATACAATGGATTAAAGACAATCTCTTTAACAAGTGGTGCTGGGAAAACTGGTCAACCACTTGTAAAAGAATGAAACTAGAACACTTTATAACACCATACACAAAAATAAACTCAAAATGGATTAAAGATCTCAACATAAGACCAGAAACTATAAAACTCCTAGAGGAGAACATAGGCAAAACACTCTCCAACATACATCACAGCAGGATCCCCTATGACCCACCTCCCAGAATATTGGAAATAAAAGCAAAAATAAACAAATGGGACCTAATTAAACTTAAAAGCTTCTGCACAACAAAGGAAACTATAAGCAAGGTGAAAAGACAGCCTTCAGAATGGGAGAAAATAATAGCAAATGAAGCAATGGACAAACAACTCATCTCACAAATATACAAGCAACTCCTACAGCTCAACTCCAGAAAAATAAATGACCCAATCCAAAAATGGGCCAAAGAACTAAATAGACATTTCTCCAAAGAAGACATACAGATGGCTAACAAACACATGAAAAGATGCTCAACATCACTCATTATCAGAGAAATGCAAATCAAAACCACTATGAGGTACCATTTCATGCCAGTCAGAATGGCTGCGATCCAAAAGTTTACAAGCAATAAATGCTGGAGAGGGTGTGGAGAAAAGGGAACCCTCTTATACTGTTGGTGGGAATGCAAACTAGTACAGCCACTATGGAGAGCAGTGTGGAGATTCCTTAAAAAACTGGAAATAGAACTGCCTTATGACCCAGCAATCCCACTGCTGGGCATACACACTGAGGAAACCAGAAGGGAAAGAGACACGTGTACCCCAGTGTTCATCGCAGCACTGTTTATAATAGCCAGGACATGGAAGCAACCTAGATGCCCATCAGCAGATGAATGGATAAGAAAGCAGTGGTACATATACACAATGGAGTATTACTCAGCCACTAAAAAGAATACATTTGAATTAGTTCTAATGAGATGGATGAAACTGGAGCCTATTATACAGAGTGAAGTAAGCCAGAAAGAAAAACACCAATACAGTATACTAATGCATATATATGGAATTTAGAAAGATGGTAATGATAACCTTGTATGAGAGACAGCAAAAGAGACACAGATATATAGAACAGTCTTTTGGACTCTGTGGGGGGGTGGGGGTGGGCGGGGTGATGACTTGGGAGAATGGCATTGAAGCATGTATAATATCATGTAAGAAACGAATTGCCAGTCTAGGTTCTATGCAGGATACAGGATGCTTGGGGCTGGTGCACTGGGATGACCCAGGGGAATGGTATGGGGAGGGAGGTGGGTGGGGGCTTCAGGATGGGGAGCACATGCACACATGTGGAGGATTCATGTTGATGTATGGCAAAAAAAAAAAAAAATACAATATTGTAAAGTAATTAGCCTCCAATTAAAATTTTAAAAATCTATGTGTTTTTTCTTAGTCTGAGGAAGTAGCTGGCATAGGACTCTGGACTCAGTATGAAAGTCATTGGTTTTCTTACTTCTTTTGTAGAATTATGAACTTTGCCTAAATCATGACTCTCATACTTTACAAAAAGTTTTTTTTTTTTCCAAAGAAAACAACCTTTCTTTAAAAAAAAGAAAAAAACACTTTTGTGTGGAACCATATTATATAAAACGGAGACAAGTATAAAGCCGTTTAGTCAAAGGAGTGGCCAGAGGTCCTGCACTTGTGACTTCTCAGTTCCTCAACCCTGCAGTGACCCCTGTGGGACCTTCCCCTTCTCTGGGACATAGTTGGGAAACTAACAGTTATGTGTTAATCCTTCTCACTAAACACCTTTAGAATAAAAACTTGCTGGTACATTGTTTTCTTGTGTATAATTTTCTCACCTTTCTGTATTTTTGTTAAATGGAAAAGTTTAAAGAAAATTGCAGGTGTGTTCTCCTTAATAACATTCAACTCAAGCTACTTCCTCCACTTGAACAGGATCCTTACCTAGAAATCAAAATAAAAGTCTCAGAAGTATGTATTTAGGGCAGGAGCTGTTAGGGGCAGAAGATAGTAATCTTGTGGGTCATTCCTAGGATCATGGGTCATTCTCTAATTCTTTGAAATTATGTGTACTCGATAGACTGATATTTATTGTACTTTTTATCAGATTAATGTTCCATATATATGTTCTCTGTTATAAGTGGAATAAGTAGGAATGCATTTTCTTTTATTTATGTGATTATTTTTCTACTTAAGTAATCTTCAAGTTAGGTCTAGTCTCTAAAAGTATTATTTAAATGTCACATTTATTAAGCTGTATAACATTCCTATGATAATATCTCTTGCTTAACTTAAAGATAAATAATATTTGACTTATGTCAGATGTGGCAGGAGTTGGACGGGAGTATAACTAGAGAACTAAGAGAAGGTATGTTGCCAAAATGTATGAATTAAATTTAGATATTGATTTCTGAAATACACTGTAAACAATAAATGGCATCTCTTTCCATTGTTTGGATAAAAGATGCTATGTTAAATATTTTTTTCTTATACATAGCTAATGAAAAATGTGAAAGCATGAGCAGTCATAGTCAAAAATATTCTTCTTCCTCATTTATTCATCATGTTCCATAGTTTAAAAACAAATCTCAAAAGGTCTATGTATTTCTATTATTATTATTCTATTATTTCTGGCTGTATCCTTTCTCTATTACTGCCATCACTGTGGAACTGTCCATCTGCACCCTGACACCATTCTCAGAAAGCATGGAGTTCATCAATGTCTCAAGTGACTGGTAGTGGTTAAGGCTAGAACACCCAGACTCAAGCAGTCATGTTTGCATAGCTGTCACTTGGTGGGTGACTTTATAATTTCTGTGTCATTGACTTTGTCACTAGTTTATCTCTTGCCCTCAGGAAAAGCTCCAAACACCTGCATCAATTTGGGTCCTTCCAAAGTACTTGGCCTTATCTCTTTAGCACCTTACTCTGCCCCTTAGCTGTGCATCTAACCAGCCAGACTGTATAGGATCCCACAGATTTGTTTCCTCACCTCTGGTCTTTGTACGTGCTTCTCCCCTCTGACTCATACTTTTACCTGTCCTTCAGGTAGCTACTTCCATAGCACCTCCACCAAAAAGGTGGTAGTATTGACACAAAGCCGGCTGTCCCTTCTGAGTGTTCCTTGTGCCATCTTGTATACCTGTCTTAGTATTTATGACTCCATATAGAACTTGTCTGTTCATCTATTTTTACAGTTTATGGCATTATCATTTCTCAGGGTGACTGTGTCACATTCATTTTGTAATTCCAGTGTTTGTCACAGCACCTTAGCAGATAGTTATTGAGCAAATGATTGAAGAATGAGAAAGCCAGAAGCTCTGATACTCAGCCACATGTGGGACCATGGGTTGATTATATAATTGTAATCTTGTATTTTGTTTTCTGTCATTTATAGATATGTTTCATTTTTCAGAGCACTTAGAAATATCTCAGGTTTTTTTTTTTTTTGTTTGTTTGTTTGTTTTTCCTAATACTGAG
The DNA here is from genome assembly GCF_032452875.1 of Bos javanicus. Classification (NCBI taxonomy): domain Eukaryota; kingdom Metazoa; phylum Chordata; class Mammalia; order Artiodactyla; family Bovidae; genus Bos; species Bos javanicus. The sequence goes on along the minus strand of NC_083896.1, from coordinate 412,591 downwards.
TTAACTCAAGTATTTTAAATAAAGAATGTAATTCTTTTTCTTTCCAGCTGCTGCTGAATTTGAATCTGAGTCCTATGGATTGTCTCCTCTAGGAGCTACAGATGGGTCAAATCTGTCTCAGGACCTGCTTTTGAAAACATCACAAGAATATGTACAGATTTTGAAGAAAAAAATATATGATCTGAAAGATAAATAGTAAAAATTTCCCTTCTGGACTGTTTCCATGACATTTTAGTTGTTTCTCATTAAACATGATGAGAAAATCTTTATTAAAGGGAAATATTTTTGTGTGTTGAAAATTTATATGGTATTTAAAAAATACTATTTTTAAGTAGTATGAATACTACTTTTAAACAGTAGTATCTAAGTACTTTTGGTACTAAGTATTTTCTCTGCAGCTAACTTAAGCGATTTAAAAACCAGCACTGTTAAGTTTTCTATATTCAAAGTGAAAATGTTAGTCACTCAGTCGTGTCCAACTCTGCGACCAGTGGACTGGAACCCTCCAGCCTCCTCTGTCCTCCACTATCTTGTGGGGTTAGCTCAAATTCATGCCCATTGATTTGGTGATGTTATCCAACCCTCTCATCCTCTGTTGTCCCCTTTCTCCTCCTGCCTTCCATCTTTCCCAGCATAAGGGTCTTTTCTGATGAGTCAGCTCTTCCCATCAAGTGGCTAAAGTACTGGGGCTTCAGCCTCAACATCAGTCCTTCCAATGGATATTCAGGATTGATCTCCTTTAGGATTGACTGGTTTAATCTCCTTGCAGCCCAAGGACTCTCAAGAGTCTACTTCCAACAACAGAGTTCAAAAGCATTAGTTCTTCGGCAGTTAGCCTTCTTTATTGTACAACTCTCATATCCATACATGACTACTAGAAAATAGTGTATATATGTTATTCCCAATCTCCTAATTTGTCCTTCCCCTCATGTTTCCCCTTTTATAATCATAATTTGATTTTGAGATATTTTGAGTTGGTTTCTGTTGTGTAAATAAGTTTATTTTTATTAAATTCCACATGGAAGTGATGTGATACTTGTTTTTCTCTGTCTGAGTTACTTCACTTAGTATTGTAATTTTGAGATCCATCTGTGTTGCTGCAAATGCCATTATTTCTTTTTATGGCCAACTAATATTCCATTTTCATTGTGTGTGTGTGTGTGTGTGTGTGTGTGTGTGTATACCACATCTTCTTTTCCATTCTTCTGTTGATGGACATTTAGGTTGCTTCAGTGTCTTGGCTATTGCAAATAGTTCTGCAGTGAACATTATGGTGCATGTACCTTTTTGAATTATGGTTTTCTCCAAATATATGCCCAGGACTGAGATTGCTGAATCATATGGCAACTCTATATTTAGTTTTTTATAGCAATCTTTATAGAGTTTTCTACAGTGGGTGTACCTAGTTGCATTCCATAAGCAGTGTAGAAGGATTCCTTTTTCTCCACACTCTCTCCAGCATTTATTGTTTGTATATTTTTTGATGGTGGCTATTTTGATTGGTGTGAAATGATACGTTATTATAGTATTTCAGCATTTCTATAGTAATTAGTGATATGGAGCATCCTTTCTGAGCATCCCTCATGTGCTTTTTGGTCGTCTGTAGGTGTTCCTTACAGAAATGTGTATTTAGATCTTATACTCATTTTTTGACCAGGTTGTTTGCTTTTTGATATTGAGCTATCTGAGCTGTTTGAATATGTTGGAGATTAATCCCTTGTCAATTGCATCACTTGCAAATATTCTGTGGGTTGTCGTCTGTCTTGTTTATGATTTCCTGCACTGTGCAAAAGCTTTTAAGTTGAATTATATCCCATTTGCTTATTTCTGTTTTTATTTTCATTACTCTAAGAGGTGGATGAAAAAAGATCCTGCTGTAATTTATGTCAGAGTGTGTTCTGCCTATATTCTCCACTGAGTTTTACAGGACCTGTCTTATACTTAGGTGTTTAGTCCATTTTGAGTTTATTTTTGTGTATGATGTTAGGGAGTGTTCTAATTTCCTTCTTATACATGTAGCTGTTGAGTTTTCTCAGCACCACTTATTGAAGGGGCTGTCTTCTCTCCTTTGTGTAGTCCTGCCTCCTTTATCCTAGATTAATTGACCACAGGTACATAGGTTTCTCTCTGGACTTTCTTCTTGTTCCATTGACCATTCAATATGTTTCTGTTTTTGTGCTAGTACTGTGTTTTGATTACTGAAGCTTGCAGAGTAGTCTGAAGTCAGGGTACCTGATTCTGTCGGCTCTTGCTTTTCTTTTTATTTTATTTTATTTTTAAACTTTACATAATTGTATTAGTTTTGCCAAATATCAAAATGAATCCATCACAGTTATACATGTGCTCCCCGTCCTGAACCCTCCTCCCTCCCCATACCATCCCTCTGGGTCATCCCAGTGCACTAGCCCCAAGCATTGAGCTTTTCTTTCTCAAGATTGCTTTGTCTATTTGGGGTCTTTCATTTCCATACACACTGTAAAAATTTTTGTTCTAGTGGTGTGAAAAATGCCATTGATAATTTGATAGAAATTCCACTGAATCTGTAGATTGCTTTGGATACTATAGTTATTTTGACAGTTATACAGTTATAATGTCACTTTCATTTCTGTATTTCAGTTTCCTCTCTTTCCTTCTTAATTTAGGTAAGGGTTTATTGATATTGTTTATTTCTTTCAGGAAATGAACTTATAGTTCTTGCATATGAGCACTGGGCTGGCTCGCCAGGCCTCTGTGAGCATGGGCAATGTGTTTAGAGGTGTTGCTTAGCAACGATCATTCTGCGATGAAAGATTCCAAACTGTTGAGCTTCCCAGCTGGGAGGTTGTGGTGGGATGGCTCTGGCTTACCTGTAGTGCTCGTGTTGGGTTTAGGGGGCTGTGAAGAGCTGAGGGAGAGGTGAGGTGTGTTTGGAGTCTGTAGGCTCTGTGATGAAGATTTTTGGCTTCAGGAGTAAGAAGGGTGTGCCAACCTTTGGCTCCTCCATCAACCCGGTGAGAGACAGAGATCATGGAATCAACGTCCAGCCCGGGAACCTCATCTGAGACAAAGACCTCAGAAAGATCCACAAAGCTGCCATTGTGGGTAACATAGCCAAAGTGCAGCATGTTCTGTTGTTTGGAAAAAATGACCTGAACGACAGGGACAAGATGAACAGGTAAGCAGGGTGGAAGGGCCTGGCAGAGATCCCTCCTGTGAGTTTCCCTTCCAAGGCTCCTGGATACCTTCCTGGGATCCAGCACCCCACAGACTTTATAGGCAGCAAAAAGCCTTCGCTGGTTTTGGACCCACTTATAATTCCCCTTATACAGCTTTACTGATAGTTTTGAAGTCATTACCTGAATGTTGGTAATCACAGAAATGAAATGAAACATGAATAGCATCTGTTTTTCCTTTCTTCCTCCTACTTTTTCTTTGCATGGGTTAGCATGGTGTACTCATGAGTAACAGCTCTCAAGTTACATAGCCTTCAAGAAATCTTCTGAACATTCTGGCTCTCACATTTTTTCTCATGCGATTTATGAAAGCACTTCTTCATGGATCATCTGTTGTGGATCATGGCAGTGGCCAGATTTCTGATGTTGTCAATATCTTATTTTTAATGTATACATTTTTTATACCATAAGGTTATATATTACAGAAAACTGCATAGTTGAGCAAAGTAATTCCCATGCCAAATCAACTTCTGGATTAAAAATTCTTCAGATACAATTCAATATCCATTTTATATTAGTGTACACTTAGGTATATGTGTTCTTTGCTGAAGGACCATAGAAGACAGCTTTGAAGTAGGAAGCTGGCTGTGTCCTTGAATAGGAAGACATTTTCTTAGGATGTATGGTCTTTCTGTATTTAAAGCAAATCAACATTTCATGGTTTTAAAGATTTTGGATTACATATGCTGTCTTTAATTGTTGTGATGAAATTAAAAGTTTTGTATAGTAGAGGAAGATTTGCCCTTCTAGATGTCAAAATGTGCTATAAGTGCCTATAAAGTGTTTGTTTACTAACAACTGAAAAGATAGATAAATGAATGGAACAGAATGCCCAAACACCCAAATGTATGTAAAACTTTAGAACTTGAAAATGATGACTTTTTCTATTAGAAATGATAAACTGTGTGTAGATGGTGGAGAAATAACCTGGTAAAAGAGAAAAGTAACTCAATTTTTATCTCACCAAAAAGTTTCAGATAGAGTATGGATCAAACATTTCAAATATGCACAGTGAGAAAAGTACCAGAATAAAACTCAGATTCCTATTTATACAATTTTATCTGCTGACAGAGACGTTCTGTTTTTCCTATTTCTACTGTTTCTTAACCTTAATTTTTTTAATTGGAGAATAATTGCTTTACAATGTTGTGTTGTTTTCTGCTGTATAACATCATAAATCCGTTGTCAGTATACATATATTCCCTTCTTTGTGAGCCTCCCTCCCACCCCAAAGACCTTTCTAAGAATGGTTTCAAAAGTAAGAATTCTGGAGTTTCCTGGATTTCGGCATCAAAAAAAAAAAAACAAAAAAAGAAAAGGAAAAAAAAAGAAAATCTGGATGTTGATTTAACATTTTAACAACATAAAAAATTTAAAACTCTCTATAGATCAAGCTGTCTATAGGCAAGTCGGATTAGCAGACAAGGCTTGTCTTTTTGGCACTAATAGGAATGTGGCATGGATAAAAATGATTTCTCACTTCCAATTTTTATTTAGAATTTTTTTGAGGATTGATATTTTCTGACGACTTTCAGCCTTTTCAGAAGTCAAGGGAATCTAGGAAGTTCCTTGGTCATCCAGTGGTTAAGACTCACTGCTGTGGGCCCAGAGTTCGATACCTGGTGGGGGAACTAAAATCTTGCCAGCTACTGGGATGTATTGTACAACATGGGGAATATAGCAAATATCATATAATAACTTTAAATGGAGTATGACCTATAAAAATTGTGAATCACTATGTTGTGTACCTGTAACATATAAGTAATGTGCATCATCTGTATTTTAATTAAAAAGAAGCAACCTTAGACAAAAAGACCTTATGGTAATTAGATCAACAGGAAAAATGAGAAATGAGCAAACAAAAATGCTACCAATTATAGTTGTACAGATATTGTAAATTACAAATTTCATTCCAATGTCAGAGACGTTAAAATGTCAGAAAATGAAGGTATTAGAATCATTGAAGCACAGTGTTGTCTCTAATCCTCAAAATGTATCTGCAAAGGAGGTATGATATCCTTTGACTTCATTGAGATGTTGTCCTTGTAAAATAGTAGTAATAGTAATAAGTATGATTATATTACCTAACAGGTACTGAGCTGTTACCTGTGCTAGGAATGGTTGTAAACTCTTTGCATGAATCTCATTTAAGCATCGCAGTGCTGTCCTGTGAGAGGCACAGAGAGGCTGAGCGACAGCTAAGTGACAGAGTGAAAGTCAAATTCAAACCCAAGTTGAGCTGAATCTCAAGGTCATGGTCATTCTATTCAAGTAAATTGTTCTTTCATTATTGTGTTAAGAAGAGCTAATGCTAATATATAATGTTCTTTCTCCAGAAGGAAACAAAATATTTGTTTTAGAGCCATAGGAATAGCATGCTATTGAATGTTTTCAATCACAGGAACAATTGTTTGTTTTGAAACAGTAACACTAAAGTTTCCTGAAAACTCCTCTTGCTTTCATAAGACTGCCCTCCACGTGGCCTGTGCCAATGGCCATTCAGCAGTGGTCACTCTGCTCCTGGAGAGAAAATGCCTGCATAACCTATGTGACAATGAAAACAGGACAGCACTGATGAAGGTACGGGGCAGTGAACCGTGTCCACACGAGGTGGATGTGATTTAACTACTGACACTAAAAGTGAATTCATCTCATTAAATGTAGCAAACTGGTGAAGCTTGTGGACTGTTTACTTTGAATTCCTAGAATTTACACTCTGTTTCTTGGTGCAACACTGACAGGCCATAGAATGCCAAGAAGAGGAGTGTGCGACTCTTCTGCTGGAGCATGGTGCTGACCCAAATGTCATGGACGTCTGTGGGAACACTGCTCTCCACTACGCTGTCTTTTGCCAGAATATATCACTTGCAGCAAAGCTGCTTTCCTGCAACACCAATATAGAAGCCAGGAACAAGGTATATCTCAACTAACTTTATTTACAAAATATTTGCAAAGCATTTTTTTTTTTTTTGGAGGTATTGGTTCTTTATTTCAAAAAGACATTTATCAATTTTCAGTATCAAAATGGTTACACTATTGGGTTTTTTTTTCTCCCAGTTGGTCCCCAAAGAGACACCAAAGGAGAGAACATTTTAAGCCAATTAAGCTGCAGGATGCACACCTAACAGACCTCACTGAAACCTCATCAAAAAAGGGGGATTGGGTAGGGAAAGAAACTTTAAAAGATCAGCACACTGCTAGCCCACAGACTGTAGAGAGCTCTTACAGGCAGAGGGGTGACCAGTGTGCCTCAACCCCAAAGAAGCAAAGTTCCAAAATAATATAAAATTTTAAAAGTTTTGTACATATGCTTTTCAAGATTTCTCCAGCACTAACCGATACAAAGCACAATGAGATGGCACTTTTAGAGACAGCAGCTTCAGACCCAGAAAAGGATGATGAGATGAGATTCATATGGCTAAATCAGTGGCAAAACATAATTTTCTTTCCTTTCTTTCAAGGAGGCAGGAGAGCAAATAAGTGGTCACTTCAACATAAGAGGCACATGATCCATTCTGTGAGCAGTTGGGAACAGGGTAGAGCTAGGACAAGGATTTGGCCTCAGAGGTTTCACCATCTTAATTGTTTGGTCGCTTCTGATGAAAAAAGAAAAAAGAAAAAAAAAAAAAGGTTGTCCAAAGATACTGTAAAGCTGAAAACCTGAACAGCACTTTTTTTTTTTTTTTTGGTAACTCCTCCTGGAATGATCTTTCTGGTTTGGCAGGTACTTTTTACAGGGCAATGAGGTTTCCTCAAATGGAGCCTTTCTCTGGACTGCTAGGCTCTCAGTAAGGCAGGCCCAAACCTTTTCCCTTTCTCTCTGGAGAAGGCAATATGCATTAAGCTGAAATGTTACCTTCCAAAAGTGAGAAAGAGATTAGACTGCTGCTTCAGAACTATGGAATTATCTGGAATGTTTTTTTACAAATGGTTGTTACATCAACAACAAAAAAGGTAATTACAAAATGTGTACATCACAACATGCTTTTAAAGACACTTTGCATTGTGCTCACATTCCGTTAAACGTTGTTCCCAAAGGTGCTCAGCCTCTAGCCCAACTGGAATCTCTGGGGAGAGGCAGAGACAGTTTGGCGAAAAGGACACAGGAGTAGGGGGTGGGAGAGGTGGCGAAAGGAGAAAGCAGCCTTCCAGTTAAAGATCAGCCCTCAGTTTAAATAAAGGTCAGCTTCAGAGTCGGGGTCGGGGTGAGAGGGAGGAGCAGCGGCAGGGCGGGGCTGGGGTGCTCTACATCTCATTCAGGTCAAGCAGAGTCTGGTCCAGCATCCTTTGTGTACAGAGGTGCTCCTCTTTGGTGCATTTCAGTTTATCTTCCAAATCATCAATTGTCTTTTCCAGCTTGGCTACCGATCTCTCAGCAAATTCAGCACGGGTCTCTGCCTCCTTGAGTTTATCGGTAAGAATCTTTATCTCTTCCTTATATTTGTCTTCTTTTTGAGAGTACTTTTCTTCAGCAGCACTCAGACACTTCAGGTTCTGGTCCATCAGTTTGATTTGCTCATTCATCTCTCGGCAACGGGACTCTGCCAGCTCGGCTCGCTCCTCTGTGCGCTCCAAGTCTCCCTCAATAATCACCAACTTGCGAGCCACCTCTTCATACTTCCTGTCTGCCTCTTCTGCAATGTGCTTAGCTTCTTTGAGTTGGATTTCCTGGAGTTCCATTTTTTCTTCATCTTTTAAGGCTCGGTTTTCAATAACCTTCATACCTCTCTCACTCTCATCAGCAGCTTTCTCAGCTTCCTCCAGCTTTTGCAGGGCAGTGGCCAGGCGCTCTTGAGCTCGGTCCAGCTCCTCTTCGACCAGCTGGATCCTACGGTTCAAGGAGGCCACCTCAGCCTCAGCCTGTTCTCGGGCCCGTCTTTCTCCCTCCACTTCCCGCTGGAGGCGCTCGGCCCTCTCCTGTGCATCATCGGCCTGCTGCTGCAGAACCTGGATCTTGCGCTTCACCGCCTCGATGGTGGTGATCCCGGCCATGGTCCCCACCCAGCTCCTGCTTGCCTACGGGTTCCTGCCTCCTCCGCTCGGCATTCTGCAAAGCATTTTTTTAAACTAGAAGTGTTTTATTTCTAACTATGTAAATAGGTAAACTGAATAGTGTCCATCAAGCCCTGTTACCATGGAAACAACTCCAAAGCCACTGCAGGGGGTGGGGGAAAATGTTGGAGCCCACAGAGAGGGCAAAGCTCTGTCTCCCAGCCAACCATCTATCCCAGAAGGAAGATTTCTCATCAGAACGTGCCTGGGAGTGGGTGGTAGGCTCAGAGCCCACAAATGATGAAGGCCTGGGGGGAATGAAGTGATGTGAGGAGTGGCTGCTTCCAGGGGCTCAGGGAATGGGTGCCCCTGGGAGTGGGTGGGAGGAGGAAGGAGACCCAATGCCCATGAGGGGGAGCCGGGTGAGTGCAAATGGGCCTGGGAGGCAGCAGGCCTGGACCCCTGAGCCCTGCAGGACCCCGGTTCTGAGATCTGGCCAAGAGGGTCAGGTCATGTTTGACTCCCAGCAAGGGCGTTCACTTGTGCTGGTGACTGCTTGGTTTGCGATGTACACCTCGGGGTCTCCCACGCTCAGCCCCAGGAGCTCCTTGGTGGGGTTGCAGCTGTGCATGTGGAGCTGGTGATGGCGAAGCCACACCTCCTGCTTTCTCCAGGACACACGTGAAGTCCTGCAGCTGCAGCCCCGCCAGGAACTCCCTTCACTCTCACAGGTGGGCTCAGTTTTCCATCTTTGGAAGCTCCAGCCTTCCCTGAGTGAAAGTATTTTGAAGGAACCAAATTGTCTACGATTTCACTTTAAATCATGATATTTCTCAAGGATTAGAGAGTAAAGCATTCCTTTATGTGTTTATGGTTGTTACTCGTTGTAACACTGCACTTGTTAAAGGTAAAATAGTGAAGTTGCTCAGTCGTGTCCGACTCTTTGCAACCCCATGTACAGTAGCCAACCAGGCTCCTCCATCCATGGGATTTTCCAGGCAAGAATACTGGAGTGGGTTGCCATTTCCTTCTCCAGGGGATCTTCCCAACCCAGGGATCGAACCCGGGTCTCCCGCATTGTAGGCAGACACTTTACCATCTGAGCCACCAGGGAAGTCCTGTTAAAGGTAAAACATTTTCCAAATATTTTCCCCCACTTAAGTTTTTTTTTTTTTTTTGTAATCAGTCTAAAATAACACAGTAAAGCAAAATTTGCCTCAGTAGACTTTGTCTTAAAATTCAAACATAAAGAAAGCATTTTACAACATATTAGAAATCTTGCTGCTGTTCACAAATTCCCATTTTATGAAAATTGGTTTATATAAGCACAGTTTCTCTCTCATTGTCCAAGTCTTAAGAGGGTAAAAGGAAAGGAAAAGGAGCAAGCAAGTGAAAAATGCAAGTCAAGCTGGAATTTTGTCAGTTGGGAAATGCCAAGACGAGGATTTATTTTTTTTAAATATTTATTTATTTGGCTGATCTGGGCTTCGTTTCAGCATGTAGGATATAGTTTCCTGACCAGGGGTCGAACCCAGGCCCTCTTTCCTGGGAGCACTGAGACCCAGTCACAGGACCACCACGGAAGTCCCGAGATTTTGGTTTGTGCTTTTTATTCCCTTCAGTTTATATATTTCTTATATGCTTTTCAGTTTTCAGGGATAATAGTTGTCATTTTGAAAAAGATTGTGAGTGAACTGTAAACTTGCCTAGGTGCCAGTTTTAAGAAGACTCTGATGAAACCAGACTGACAGTCAACAGGTGGTGATTAAGTGTGAATTAAGAGGGAAGAGCAAATAACTACCTGCTAATATCCTATTCTGGCAGAAATATCCACTTAGATAAGAGTCTAGACTCTGCTCTCCAATCTAGAATGTCTTGATGGGAAGGAAGTAAGTGGTTTATAAATAATGAGATCAGGTTGCCTTTTGGGTTTACTAGTCCCTGTTCTACCACTGTTTACCCAGGAAACCTTAAAAAATTGCAGCTTTGATGACTCTTGCCTCTTAGACTTTTCTTTTTTATTCAAACCTTCATGTAAGAGAAGGAATTAGCTGTGTGAGTAAGAGATGAGACAAGTGGTTGCTGCACTAATTCTCAGCTATATTCTGCTGGTGAATCACAATTATTTGGGAAAACTTATTTTAAAAATGTATAAGCCTAGGGTGTTCCCTGTAAATTTTGACTGAGTAAATCAAGGAACGCTTGGACGTGTGTATTTAGAAATATTCCCTTGAGATTCTGATCCAATCCTTGATGAATAACGATGGAGTGAATACATGTAATTTCTTTTTTTTAAAATTTTATTTTATTTTTAAACTTTATAATATTGTATTTGTTTTGCCAAATATCGAAATGAATCCGCCACAGGTATACATGTGTTCCCCATCCTGAACACTTCTCCCTCCTCCCTCCCCATACCATCCCTCTGGGTCGTCCCAGTGCACCAGCCCCAAGCATCCAGTATCATGCATCGAACCTGGACTGGCGACTCATTCCATATATGATATTATACGTATTTCAATGCCATTCTCCCAAATCATCCCACCCTCACCCTCTCCCACAGAGTCCAAAAGACTGTTCTATATATCTGTGTCTCTTTTGCTGTCTCGTACACAGGATTAATGTTACCATCTTTTTAAATTCCATATATATGGGTTAGAATACTGTATTGGTGTTTTTCTTTCTGGCTTACTTCACTCTGTATAATAGGCTCCAGTTTCATCCATCTCATTAGAACTAATTCAAATGTATTCTTTTTAATGGCTGAGTAATACTCCATTGTGTATATGTACCACTGCTTTCTTATCCATTCATCTGTTGATGGACATCTAGGTTGCTTCCATGTCCCGGCTATTATAAACAGTGCTGCAATGAACATTGGAGTACACGTGTCTCTTTCAATTCTGTATGCCCAGCAGTGGGATTGCCGGATCATAAGGCAGTTCTATTTTCAGTTTTTTAAGGAATCTCCACACTGTTCTCCATAGTGGCTGTACTAGTTTGCATTCCCACCAACAGTGTAAGAGGGTTCCCTTTTCTCCACACCCTCTCCAGCATTTATTACTTGTAGACTTATGGATCGCAGCCATGCTGACTGGCATGAAATGGTACCTCATAGTGGTTTTGATTTGCATTTCTCTGATAATGAGTGATGTTGAGCATCTTTTCATGTGTTTGTTAGCCATCTGTATGTCTTCTTTGGAGAAATGTCTATTTAGTTCTTTGGCCCATTTTTGGATTGGGTCATTTATTTTTCTAGAATTGAGCTGTAGAAGTTGCTTATATATTTTTGAGATTAGTTGTTTGTCAGTTGCTTCATTTGCTATTATTTTCTCCCATTCTGAAGGCTGTCTTTTCACCTTGCTTATAGTTTCCTTTGTTATGCAGAAGCTTTTAAGTTTAATTAAGTCCCATTTGTTTATTTTTGCTTTTATTTCCAATATTCTGGGAGGTGGGTCATAGAGGATCCTGCTGTGATGTATGTCGGAGAGTGTTTTGCCTATGTTCTCCTCTAGGAGTTTTATAGTTTCTGGTCTTACATTGAGATCTTTAATCCATTTTGAGTTTATTTTTGTGTATGGTGTTAGAAAGTGCTCTAGTTTCATTCTTTTACAAGTGGTTGACCAGTTTTCCCAGCACCACTTGTTAAAGAGATTGTCTTTAATCCATTGTATATTCTTGCCTCCTTTGTCAAAGATAAGGTGTCCATATGTGCATGGATTTATCTCTGGGCTTTCTAGTTTGTTCCATTGATCTATATTTCTGTCTTTGTGCCAGTACCATACTGTCTTGATGACTGTGGCTTTGTAGTAGAGCCTGAAGTCAGGCAGGTTGATTCCTCCAGTTCCATTTTTCTTTCTCAAGATTACTTTGGCTATTCGAGGTTTTTTGTATTTCCATACAAATTGTGAAATTATTTGTTCTAGCTCTGTGAAGAATACCGTTGGTAGCTTGATAGGGATCGCATTGAATATATAAATTGTTTTGGGTAGTATACTCACTTTCACTATATTGATTCTTCCAATCCATGAACATGGTATATTTCTCCATCTATTAGTGTCCTCTTTGATTTCTTTCACCAGTGTTTTATAGTTTTCTATATATAGGTCTTTAGTTTCTTTAGGTAGATATATTCCTAAGTATTTTATTCTTTTGGTTGCAATGGTGAATGGAGTTGTTTCCTTAATTTCTCTTTCTGTTTTCTCATTATTAGTTTATAGGAATGCAAGAGATTTCTCTGTGTTAATTTTATATCCTACAACTTCACTATATTCATTGATTAATTCTAGTAATTTTCTGGTGGAGTCTTTAGGGTTTTCTATGTAGAGGATCATGTCATCTGCAAACAGTGAGAGTTTTACTTCTTCTTTTCCAATTTGGATTCCTTTTATTTCTTTTTCTGCTTTGATTGCTATGGCCAAAACTTCCAGAACTATGTTGAATAGTAATGGTGAAAGTGGGCACCCTTGTCTTGTTCCTGACTTTAGAGGAAATGCTTTCAATTTTTCACCATTGAGGATAATGTTTGCTGTGGGTTTGTCATATATAGCTTTTATTATGTTGAGGTATGTTCCTTCTATTCCTGCTTTCTGGAGGAAATTTATCATAAATGGATGTTGAATTTTGTCAAAGGCTTTCTCTGCATCTATTGAGATAATCATATGGTTTTTATTTTTCAATTTTTTAATGTGATGTATTACATTAATTTGTGGATATTGAAGAATCCTTGCATCCCTGGGATAAAGCCCACTTGGTCATGGTGTATGATCTTTTTAATGTGTTGTTGGATACTGATTGCTAAAATTTTGTTAAGGATTTTTGCATCTATGTTCATCAGTGATATTGGCCTCTAGTTTGTGTGTGTGTGTGTGTGTGTGGCATCTTTGTCAAGTTTTCATATTAGGGTGATGGTGGCCTTATAGAATGAGTTTGGAAGTTTACTTTCCTCTGCAATTTTCTGGAAGGGTTTGAGTAGGATAGGTGTTAGCTCTTCTCTAAATTTTTGGTAGAATTCAGCTGTGAAGCCATCTGGACCTGGGCTTTTGTTTGCTGGAAGATTTCTGATTACAGTTTCAATTTCCGTGCTTGTGATGGGTCTGTTAAGATTTTCTATTTCTTCCTGGTCCAGTTTTGGAAAGTTGTACTTTTCTAAGAATTTGTCCATTTCTTCCACGTTGACCATTTTATTGGCATATAATTGCTGATAGTCTCTTGTGATCCTTTGTATTTCTGTGTTGTCTGTTGTGATCTCTCCATTTTCATTTCTAATTTTATTGATTTGATTTTTCTCCCTTTGTTTCTTGATGAATCTGGCTAATGGTTTGTCAATTTTATTTATCCTTTCAAAGAATCAGCTTTTGGCTTTGTTGATTTTTGTTATGGTCTCTTTTGTTTCTTTTGCATTTATTTCTGCCCTATTTTTTAAGATTTCTTTCCTTCTACTAACCCTGGGGTTCTTCATTTTTTCCTTTTCTAGTTGCTTTAGGTGTAGATTTAGGTTATTTATTTGACATTTTTCTTCTTTCTTGAGGTATGCCTGTATTGCTATGAACTTTCCCCTTAGGACTGCTTTTACAGTGTCCCACAGGTTTTGGGTTGTTTTGTTTTCATTTTCATTCGTTTCTATGCAAATTTTGATTTCTTTTTTGATTTCTTCTGTGATTTGTTGGTTATTTAGCAGCGTGTTGTTCAGCCTCCATATGTTGGAATTTTTAATAGTTTTTCTCCTGTAATTGAGATCTAATCTTACTGCATTGTGGTCAGAAAAGATGCTTGGAATGATTTCAAATTTTTTGAATTTACCAAGGCTAGATTTATGCCCTAGGATGTGATCTATCCTGGAGAAGGTTCCATGTGCACTTGAGAAAAAGGTGAAATTCATTGTTTTGGGATGAAATGTCTTATAGATATCAATTAGGTCTAACTGGCCTATTGTATCGTTTAAAGTTTGTGTTTCCTTGTTAATTTTCTGTTTAGTTGATCTATCCATAGGTGTGAATGGGGGTATTAACGTCTCCCACTATTATTGTGTTATTGTTAATTTCTCCTTTCATACTTGTTAGCATTTGTCTTACATATTGCGGTGCTCCCGTGTTGGGTGCATATATATTTATAATTGTTATATCTTCTTCTTGAATTGATCCTTTGATCATTATGTAGTGACCGTCTTTGTCTCTCTTCACAGCCTTTGTTTTAAAGTCTATTTTATCTGATATGAGTATTGCTACTCCTGCTTTCTTTTGGTCCCTATTTGCATGGAAAATCTTTTTCCAGCCCTTCACTTTCAGTCTGTATGTGTCCCCTGTTTTGAGGTGGGTCTCTTGTAGACAACATATGTAGGGGTCTTGTTTTTGTATCCATTCAGCCAGTCTTTGTCTTTTGGTTGGGGCATTCAACCCATTTACATTTAAGGTAATTACTGATAAGTATGATCCTGTTGCCATTTACTTTATTGTTTTGGGTTTGAATTTATACACCGTTTTTGTGTTTCCTGTCTAGAGAATATCCTTTAGTATTTGTTGGAGAGCTGGTTTGGTGGTGCTGAATTCTCACAGCTTTTGCTTGTCTGTAAAGCTTTTGATTTCTCCTTCATATTGAATGAGATCCTTGCTGGGTACAATAATCTGGGCTGTAGGTTATTTTCTTTCATCACTTTAAGTATGTCCTGCCATTCCCTCCTGGCTTGAAGAATTTCTGTTGAAAGATCAGCTGTTATCCTAATGGGAATTCCCTTGTGTGTTATTTGTTGTTTTCCCCTTGCTGCTTTTAATATTTGTTCTTTGTGTTTGATCTTTGTTAATTTGATTAATATGTGTCTTGGGGTGTTTCGCCTTGGGTTTATCCTGTTTGGGACTCTCTGTGTTTCTTGGACTTGGGTGATTATTTCCTTCCCCATTTTAGGGAAGTTTTCACCTATTATCTCCTCAAGTATTTTCTCATGGTCTTTCTTTTTGTCTTCTTCTTCTGGGACCCCTATGATTCGAATGTTGTAGCATTTAATATTGTCCTGGAGGTCTCTGAGATTGTCCTCATTTCTTTTAATTCGTTTTTCTTTTTTCCTCTCTGATTCATTTATTTCTACCATTCTATCTTCTAATTCACTAATCCTATCTTCTGCCTCTGTTATTCTACTATTTCTTGCCTCCAGAGTGTTTTTGGTTTCATTTTTTTTGCATTATTCATTATATACTGACTCTTTTTTATTTCTTTGAGGTCCTTGTTAAACCTTTCTTGCATCTTCTCAATCCTTGTCTCCAGGCTATTTATCTGTGATTTCATTTTGATTTCAAGATTTTGGATCAATTTCACTATCATTATTCGGAATTCTTTATCAGGTAGATTCCCTATCTCTTCTTCTTTTGTTTGGTTTGGTGGGCATTTATCCTGTTCCTTTATCTGCTGGGTATTCCTCTGTCTCTTCATCTTGTTTAAATTGCTGAGTTTGGGGTGTCCTTTCTGTATTCTGGCAGTTTGTGGAGTTCTCTTTATTGTGGCATTTCCTCACTGTGTGTGGGTTTGTACAGGTGGCTTGTCAAGGTTTCTTGGTTAGGGAAGCTTATGTCAGTGTTCTGGTGGGTGGAGCTGGATTTTTTCTCTCTGGAGTACAATGAAGTGTCCAGTAATTAGTTATGAGATGTCTATGGTTTTGGGGTGACTTTGGGCAGCCTGTGTCTTGGAGCTCAGGGCTGTGTTCCTGTGTTGCTGGAGAATTTGCTTGGTATGTCTTGCCCTGGAACTTGTTGGCCCTTGTGTGGTGCTTGGTTTCAGTGTATGTATGGAGCCATTTGATGAGCTCCTGTCAATTTATGATCCCTGGAGTCAGGAGTTCCCTGGAGTCAGGGTTTGGACTTAAGCCTCCTGCTTCCAGTTATTGGTCTTATTTTTACAGTAGTTTCAAAACTTCTCCTTCTATACAGCACCATTGATAAAACATCTACATTAAAGATGAAACATTTCTCCACCCTGAGGGTCACTCAGAGAGGTTCACAGCCTTACATGGAGAAGAGAAGAGGGAGGAGGGAGTTAGAGGTGACCCAAATGAGTTGAGGTGGAATCAATAGAGGAGAGAGTGGGCTAGCCAGTAATCACTTCCTTATGTGCACTCCACAATTGGACTGCTCAGAGATGTTCACAGAGTTATACAGAGAAGAGAAAAAGGAGGAAGGAGACAGAGGTGGCCAGGAGGATAAAAGTGGGGAATGAAAAGGAGGGAGACAAATCCAGCCAGTAATCAGTTCTCTAAGTGAACACACAGAAATTCACAGAGTTGGGTAGAGTCGAGAGGGGTTAGGGAGGAGACATAGGCGACCTGGTGGAGAAAAAGGAGAGTCCAAAGGGAGAGAGAGCAGTCAAGCCAGTAATCTCACTCCCTAGTGAAAAATGGGTATTGAAGATTGGGTTCTTAAAGGTACAAAATTGGTAACAAATACATAAAAGCAAAAATTAAAAATCTAGAATAGAGTTTGAAATTTCAAAAATACAATGTTAAAGAGACACGTGTACCCCAATGTTCATCGTAGCACTGTTTATAATAGCCAGGACATGGAAGCAACCTAGATGCCCATCAGCAGATGAATGGATAAAAAAGCTGTAGTACATATACACAATGGAGTATTACTCAGCCATTAAAAAGAATACATTTGAATCAGTTCTAATGAGGTGGATGAAACTGGAGCCTATTATACAGAGTGAAGTAAGCCAGAAAGAAAAACACCAATACAGTATACTAACACATATATATGGAATTTAGAAAGATGGTAACAATAACCCTGTGTACGAGACTGCAAAAGAGACACTGATGTATAGATCAGTCTTATGGACTCTGTGGGAGAGGGAGAGGGTGGGAAGATTTGGCAGAATAGCATTGAAATATGTATAATATCATGTATGAAACGAGTCGCCAGTCCAGGTTCGATGCACAGTACTGGATGCTTGGGGCTGGTGCACTGGGACGACCCGGAGGGAGGGTGGGGGAGGGAGGAGGGAGGAGGGTTCAGGATGGGAAGCACAGGTATACCTGTGGCGGATTCATTTCGATATTTGGCAAAACTAATACAATATTGTAAAGTTTAAAAATAAAATACAATTAAAAAAAAATTTTTTTTAAATAAAATTAAATTAAAAAAAAAACTTCAATGTAATATTGCTTTATACCCCCAGAGAGGTACACACTCAAATGTCTAATAATAAAAAAAAAAAAAAAGAAGAAGGAAAAGAAAGAGAGAAACAAACAAACAAACAAAGAAAGCCAAACAAAGTCGCAAAAATTATAAAGAAAATATAGGTACAAAACTGATAACAAATACCAAAAAGCAAAAGTTAAACATCTAGAGTAGAGCTTGGAATTTCAAAAATACAATGTTAAAAAAAAAAAAAGAAGAAAAAGAAAGAGAGAGAAAAAAAAAACAAACAAAAACAAAGTCTCAAAAATTATAAAGAAAATATAGGTACAAAATTGATAACAAATACCAAAAAGCATAAATTAAAAATCTAGAGTAGAGTTTGGAATTTCAGATATAAAATGTTATATAAAAGAAGAAGAAAAAACAAAAACAAAAACAAGATCACAAAAATTATAAAAAATATATATATATATATATGAAGTTTGCTTTAAAAAAATGGTCTTTTTTTTTTTTTGCAAAGTAATAGTAGATTATAAAAGTGAAAATTAAAGGAATAATAGAGGACTTAAATTTTTTTAAAAAAATTAAAAAAAAAAAGAAAGAATGATCGTAAAAATATATCTAGGACTTTCTCTGGTTTTGTTGTGAGTATTGTGGGGTCAGTTCATTTTTGGCTAGTTCCTTGGTCTGACTTATATTTCTCAAGATCTATAGGCCCCTTCCTATGTAGTCGGTACTAACCACAGGGTTTAATCTATTGCCTGTAGCTTCCAAGGCGGTTCCCTCTGTTATTGCTTCTTCTGTTTGCTGGTCTCTTCAGTGTCTGGTTTCTGCCCTGACACAAAGGGGACAGTGGTGGACACTTTTTTTTTTTTAGGTTCACTTGTTCAGTCATGCTGTGGGGTGGCGGGGGGCGGGATCCTGCAAACAAATAACACTAGAGTGTGCTCGCAGTGCCTCAGCCACACTGGGTCTGCCCCCACTCACGGCGCGTGTAGCCTCCCTGCCCACACTGCTCAGGGTCTAGGTTGCTCTGCTGGGAACCATCCACGGCCGGCCCTGGGCTGCTTGCACCTCCCGGGTCCAAGCCGCTCAGGTTCAGGCACTCCGGTAGTCCTCAGAGGCGCAGACTCAGTTGGGCCTGCGTTTTGTGCCCTTCCCAGGTCCGAGCAGCTCAGGTGATGAGGTGTTTGGCGAGCGCGATTGCTGCAACTTATCGCCTCCCCGCTGCTTGGTTATCTAGGTGTACAACCAGTGCACCTTCTCAGGCGGATGTTGACCGTCCAGACCCCCAAGAAGTTTTAGTTAGCAAAAAAGCCTGTTTACAGTTTTATAGATAATGTCTCTCTGGGGCTGCGATTGCCCCCTTCTGGCTCTGGCTGCTTGTCACCAGAGGGGGATGGTCTGCAGCCGGCTATCTCTGTTCAGTCCTTTGTTCCGTGCATGGGCCTGGCGGTGTCTTAGGTTAGGGCTGGCTTTTCACGTGGTAGATATCCCACAGTCTGGTTTGCTAGCCCAAATTATTCTGCTTAGATAGCGCTTGGGGTATTCAGGCCAGATCCTTAGTCTAAGCGATGCAGCCTGTGCCATGCCTCCCTGCCCAGCCCCCGCTTGCTAGTGGCATGTGCAGACATCTGCGCTGCTTCTCTGCTGGGGGAGTTACCATAGGGCTCGCAATCTGCAGGTTTTAATTATTTATTTTTCCTCCATGTTATGTTGCCCTCTGTGCTTCCAAGGCTTGGCACAGATTCGGCAGTGAGGAGGTTTCCTGGTGTTTGGAAACTTCTCTCTTTTTAAGACTCCCTTCCCGGGATAGAATTCTGTCCCTCTCTCTTTTGTGTCTTTTTTTGTCTTTTATATTTTTTCCTACCTCCTTTTGAAGACTTGGGTTGCTTTTCTGGGTGCCTGATGTCCTCTGCCAGCATTCAGAAGTTGTTTTGTGGAATTTACTCGGCGTTTAAATGTTCTTTTGATAAATTTGTGGGGGAGAAAGTGTTCTCCCCGTCCTACTCCTCCGCCATCTTAGCTCCCTCCCTCCTACATGTACATGTATTGTATATGTAATTTCTAAATGCACCCTCCACAAAAGAAAGTAGTCTCCTGAAGCATTGGAGTTTGATCAGTGCTAGCTACTTCCATCAGCTCCCTCCTTTCCAACAATATTAGCCTGACTTTTTCTTTGCCCCTGTGTTTGAGACATTAAAAAGTGTATCTTTGGCAGTATCTATGGGCTTGAACGATAACTCCTTTTCCTTCCAACCACTCATCATTCAGTGACACTCTGAGAGTCTTTAGCGACTTGCTCATGGCGAAGTCACTTTGTCTGTAGAGTCTGACCTTTAAGGATTTTGCACCTTCGCTTATCATCCAGGTCATTAGGTCAACAGATGTTTGTTACCAACAGGGTTTTCCTGACTGCAGTAATAGTAACTCATGAGCCTTTTTTGGTGTCAGCTTCAGGACAGACTCTTGCAGTGTGTCTGTTAGAATTGCTGATCCCTGGCATAAGCAGATGAGAGCTTTAAAACCTGTGAAGTTAGTAACAGTACAGAGGGGAATTGTTTTAAGCATTTATTTTCAGCAGGCTTGGAAACTTATGATCCATTTTATTAACAATCTAGAAGAATTCTAGAGATAGACTGTAGTTTCAACAGGCAGTGGAAACATTCTTGACTGTGAATTATGAGTCTTTTTAATATAATTTATGTTTAATTGAATTATGAGTCTTAATAGCTGTATTTATTACATATTGGGACCCACGTTTTCTGTGAAACATATGATACTAAAGAAAGGAAAGGTTTCACATACAAATATTTGCTTTATACACACCTGTTTGGAAACAGCAAACATAAAACCAAAGGTTGGCCATAAACCAAACATGGTCCTTGGATATGTTTAGTTTACCTCCACACATTGAGTCAACATTTCAAATTTAGGAGGCTCATGCAGAAGTTCAGGCTTCTCCAAGGACCAAATCTGGACCCCCTTGAGCCCATCCTACTTCTTGGTCTGTGTGCAGAGGCCACCCCTTCTGTTTGGGACATGTGTTTTTGGGGTTACTGGTCTCACCTGGCTTTTTCACTTACTCAGGTCATCAGCTTTCCATCCATAAGCATCTGAGTTTCCAATTTTTGATTGATAGTTTATTTTGATAAATATTTGAAGGTTTTTAAAGACAGTCTAATTAATCTATAATTGATTTCATATTTAAAAAAACTCTTAAGAATGGGATTGAATTTTTCAAATTAGAATTTTTAAGTTGGTTGTGGCAGTTTCGCACTGAATAAGTCTCACAAACACACAAGATTATAAGAGACAGCACAGGGGGAGCTGGTGGAAGAGCAACTCCCCGAGAAAAGGTTGAGCATGTATTTATTGGTAATTTTACGTTCCAATCTTTAACTAAGAGCAGTAAAGCAAGGCAGACACCAGAACTCTAGGATTTTGGAAGCTTCCTCCTGGTGGTCTGGAGGTAATCACATGAGAGTCATCAAGAAGGGTCTTTGAAGATAAGCTGGGGAGGGCACTCATTCTGCATGCAGTTAGCATCTAGCTAATGCTGACCTCTCAGCCAGAATGTCTAACTTAAGGAATGGCAGTGGAAAGAGCAAGCAAGGAAGAAAGAATGAGTAAGATTAAATTCCAGGAGACATTTCTGAGAACGCAGTAAAACAGGGTTCCCACAGTTGACTTTTTGAAAAAGAAAAAAAAAAAGTTTCTCTCTTTGAATGTTCATGTAGAGAAGAATATTCCCACTGGAATGTCTGTAAACCTTTTGAGTTTACTCATGGTCATCGTTGGATAAGTTATGCATGCTACAGATAGTATTCTATATTTCTGCCTCAGCATTGTCCCTAAAATATGCAGTTGATACAGTAGCTAAATGATACCTGCACCCCCTGCATTGGGAGCTTGACATTTAGCCACAGGACCACCAGGGAAGGCCCAGAGGAGGAGCATATTAAAGAGAAAGAAGGTGAACTGGGCAATGAGGAGGGGGCTGTCTTTCATTTATTTTCTTTATTTTTAAGTTCAGAGAATCTTTTGCATGACTTTAATTTCAGTTTAGAAAGTAACCTCCAATTAAGATAAATAAATTTATGTTTTAAAAAAAGAAAAAAAAATGACACACACACACAAAAGAAATAGGTTAACTGTGTACATTAGAAATGGTTTTCCCTGTTTTACAGGATGACCTGACACCACTGTTACTTGCGATACATGAAAGGAGAGGGCAAATGGTGGAGTTTTTAGTAAAGAAAGAAGCAAAAATACATGCGGTTGATAAGAAGAAAAGGTACCATTGTTCTTTTTCTTTTTAAAATCCTTAGTGCTGTTCTAGGATGCTAATATCAAGATTAAATGAATAAGAGGATTCATTTGTGATCAACACATCATCACTTATGTAGAAAATCAATGGTTCTGACTGGGAATCATGAACAATATATAGCAGGAATGTACAGGAGGATTCATATTCCTTTATAATATTGACCGATGTCACATGCAACCTCTTTTTTTTTTTTAACATTTTTTAAAATTTTATTTTATTTTTAAACTTTACAATATTGTATTAGTTTTGCCAAATATCGAAATGAATCCGCCACAGGTATACCCACGTTCCCCATCCTGAACCCTCCTCCTTCCCCTACCCTCCCTCTGGGTCATCCCAGTGTACCAGCCCCAAGCATCCAGTACCGTGCATGGAACCTGGAATGGCATCTCGTTTCATACATGATATTATACATGTTTCAATGCTATTCTCCCAATTCTCCCCACCCTCTCCCTCTCCCACAGAGTCCATAAGACTGATCTATACATCAGTGTCTCTTTTGCAGTCTCGTACACAAGGTTATTGTTACCATCTTTCTAAATTCCATATATATGTGTTAGTATACTGTATTGGTGTTTTTCTTTCTGGCTTACTTCACTCTGTATAATAGGTTCCAGTTTCATCCATCTCATTAGAACAGATTCAAATGTATTCTTTTTAATGGCTGAGTAATACTCCATTGTGTATATGTACCACTGCTTTCTTATCCATTCATCTGCTGATGGGCATCTAGGTTGCTTCCATGTCCTGGCTATTATAAACAGTGCTGCAATGAACATTGGGGTACACGTGTCTCTTTCCCTTCTGGTTTCCTCAGTGTGTATGCCCAGCAGTGGGATTGCTGGATCATAAGGCAGTTCTATTTCCAGTTTTTTAAGGAATCTCCACACTGTTCTCCATAGTGGCTGTACTAGTTTGCATTCCCACCAACAGTGTAAAAGAGTTGCCTTTTCTCCACACCCTCTCCAGCATTTATTACTTGTAGACTTTTGGATCACAGCCATTCTGACTGGCGTGAGATGGTACCTCATAGTGGTTTTGACTTGCATTTCTCTGATAATGAGTGATGTTGAGCATCTTTTCATGTGTTTGTTAGCCATCTGTATGTCTTCTTTGGAGAAATGTCTATTTAGTTCTTTGGCCCATTTTTGGATTGGGTCATTTATTTTTCTGGAGTTGAGCTGTAGGAGTTGCTTGTATATTTGTGAGATGAGTTGTTTGTCCGTTGCTTCATTTGCTATTATTTGCTCCCATTCTGAAGGCTGCCTTTTCACCTTGCTAATAGTTTCCTTTGTTGTGCAGAAGCTTTTAAGTTTAATTAGGTCCCATTTGTTTATTTTTGCTTTTATTTCCAGTATTCTGGGAGATGGGTCATAGGGGATCCTGCTGTGATGTATGTTGGAGAGTGTTTTGCCTATGTTCTCCTCTAGGAGTTTTATAGTTTCTGGTCTTACGTTTAGATCTTTAATCCATTTTGAGTTTATTTTTGTGTAAGGTGTTAGAAAGTGTTCTAGTTTCATTCTTTTACAAGTGGTTGACCAGTTTTCCCAGCACCACTTGTTAAAGAGACTGTCTTTTGTCCATTGTATATTCTTGCCTCCTTTGTCAAAGATAAGGTGTCCATAGGTGCGTGGATTTATCTCTGGGCTTTCTAGTTTGTTCCATTGATCAATATTTCTGTCTTTGTGCCAGTACCATACTGTCTTGATAACTGTGGCTTTGTAATAGAGCCTGAAGTCAGGTAGGTTGATTCCTCCAGTTCCATTCTTCTTTCTCAAGATAGCTTTGGCTATTCGGGGTTTTTTGTATTTCCATACAAATTGTGAAATTATTTGTTCTAGCTCTGTGAAGAATACCGTTGGTAGCTTGATAGGGATTGCATTGAATCTATAAATTGCTTTGGGTAGTATACTCATTTTCACTATATTTATTCTTCCAATCCATGAACATGGTATATTTCTCCATCTATTAGTGTCCTCTTTGATTTCTTTCACCAGTGTTTTATAGTTTTTTATATATAGGTCTTTAGTTTCTTTAGGTAGATATATTCCTAAGTATTTTATTCTTTCCGTTGCAATGGTGAATGGAATTGTTTCCTTAATTTCTCTTTCAGTTTTCTCATTATTAGTGTATAGGAATGCAAGGGATTTTTGTGTGTTGATTTTATATCCTGAGACTTTACTATAATCATTGATTAGTTCTAGTAATTTTCTGGTGGTGTCTTTAGGGTTTTCTATGTAAAGGATCATGTCATCTGCAAACAGTGAGAGTTTTACTTCTTCTTTTCCAATTTGGATTCCTTTTATTTCTTTTTCTGCTTTGATTGCTGTGGCCAAAACTTCCAAAACTATGTTGAATAGTAATGGTGAAAGTGGGCACCCTTGTCTTGTTCCTGACTTTAGAGGAAATGCTTTCAATTTTTTACCATTGAGGATAATGTTTGCTATGGGTTTGTCATATATAGCTTTTATTATGTTGAGGTATGTTCCTTCTATTCCTGCTTTCTGGAGAGTTCTTATCATAAATGGATGTTGAATTTTGTCAAAGGCTTTCTCTGCATCTATTGAGATAATCATATGGTTCTTGTTTTTCAATTTGTTAATGTGGTGTATAACATTGATTGATTTGCGGATATTGAAGAATCCTTGCATCCCTGGGATAAAGCCCACTTGGTCATGGTGTATGATCTTTTTAATGTGTTGTTGGATTCTGATTGTTAGAATTTTGTTAAGGATTTTTGCATCTATGTTCTTCAGTGATATTGGCCTGTAGTTTTCTTTTTTTGTGGGATCTTTGTCAGGTTTTGGTATTAGGGTGATGGTGGCCTCATAGAATGAGTTTGGAAGTTTACCTTCCTCTGCAATTTTCTGGAAGAGTTTGAGCAGGATCGGTGTTAGCTCTTCTCTAAATTTTTGGTAGAATTCAGCTGTGAAGCCATCTGGACCTGGGCTTTTGTTTGCTGGAAGATTTTTGATTACAGTTTCAATTTCCGTGCTTGCGATGGGTCTGTTAAGATTTTCTATTTCTTCCTGGTCGAGTTTTGGAAAGTTGTACTTTTCTAAGAATTTGTCCATTTCTTCCACGTTGTCCATTTTATTGGCATATAATTGTTGATAGTAGTCTCTTATGATCCTTTGTATTTCTGTGTTGTCTGTTGTGATCTCTCCGTTTTCATTTCTAATTTTATTGATTTGATTTTTCTCCCTTTGTTTCTTGATGAGTCTGGCTAATGGTTTGTCAATTTTATTTATCCTTTCAAAGAACCAGCTTTTGGCTTTGTTGATTTTTGCTATGGTCTCTTTTGTTTCTTTTGCATTTATTTCTGCCCTAATTTTTAAGATTTCTTTCCTTCTACTAACCCTGGGGTTCTTCATTTCTTCCTTTTCTAGTTGCTTTAGGTGTAGGGTTAGGTTATTTATTTGACTTTTTTCTTGTTTCTTTAGGAATGCCTGTATTGCTATGAATTTTCCCCTTAGGACTGCTTTTAAGGTGTCCCACAGGTTTTGAGTTGTTGTGTTTTCATGTTCATTAGTTTCTATTTAAATTTTGATTTCTTTTTTGATTTCTTCTGTGATTTGTTGGTTATTCAGCAGCGTGTTGTTCAGCCTCCATATGTTGGAATTTTTATTAGTTTTTCTCCTGTAATTGAGATCTAATCTTACTGCATTGTGGTCAGAAAAGATGCTTGGAATGATTTCTATTTTTTTGAATTTACCAAGGCTAGATTTATGGCCCAGGATGTGATCTATCTTGGAGAGGTTCCATGTGCGCTTGAGAAAAAGGTGTAATTCATTGTTTTGGGATGAAATGTCCTATAGATATCAATTAGGTCTAACTGGTCTATTGTATCTTTTAACGTTTGTGTTTCCTTGTTAATTTTCTGTTTAGTTGATCTATCCATAGGTGTGAGTGGGGTATTAAAGTCTCCCACTATTACTGTGTTATTGTTAATTTCTCCTTTCATACTTGTTAGCATTTGTCTTACATATTGCGGCGCTCCCGTGTTGGGTGCATATATATTTATAATTGTTATATCTTCTTCTTGGATTTATCCTTTGATCATTAGGTAGTGACCATCTTTGTCTCTTTTCACAGCCTTTGTTTTAAAGTCAATTTTATCTGATATAAGTATTGCTACTCCTGCTTTCTTTTGGTCCCTATTTGCATGGAAAATCTTTTTCCAGCCCTTCACTTTCAGTCTGTATGTGTCCCCTGTTTTGAGGTGGGTCTCTTGTAGACAACATATGTAGGGGTCTTGTTTTTGTATCCATTCAGCCAGTCTTTGTCTTTTGGTTGGGGCATTCAACCCATTTACATTTAAGGTAATTACTGTTAAGTATGATCCCGTTGCCATTTACTTTATTGTTTTGGGTTCGAGTTTATACACTGTTTTTGTGTTTCCTGTCTAGAGAATATCCTTTAGTATTTGTTGGAGAGCTGGTTTGGTGGTGCTGAATTCTCTCAACTTTTGCTTGTCTGAGAAGCTTTTGATTTCTCCTTCATATTTGAATGAGATCCTTGCTGGGTACAATAATCTGGGCTGTAGGTTATTTTCTTTCATCACTTTAAGTATGTCTTGCCATTCCCTCCTGGCTTGAAGAGTTTCTATTGAAAGATCAGCTGTTATCCTAATGGGAATTCCCTTGTGTGTTATTTGTTGTTTTCCCCTTGCTGCTTTTAATATTTGTTCTTTGTGTTTGATCTTTGTTAATTTGATTAATATGTGTCTTGGGGTGTTTCGCCTTGGGTTTATCCTGTTTGGGACTCTCTGTGTTTCTTGGACTTGGGTGATTATTTCCTTCCCCATTTTAGGGAAGTTTTCACCTATTATCTCCTCAAGTATTTTCTCATGGTCTTTCTTTTTGTCTTCTTCTTCTGGGACCCCTATGATTCGAATGTTGTAGCATTTAATATTGTCCTGGAGGTCTCTGAGATTGTCCTCATTTCTTTTAATTCGTTTTTCTTTTTTCCTCTCTGATTCATTTATTTCTACCATTCTATCTTCTAATTCACTAATCCTATCTTCTGCCTCTGTTATTCTACTATTTCTTGCCTCCAGAGTGTTTTTGGTTTCATTTTTTTTGCATTATTCATTATATACTGACTCTTTTTTATTTCTTTGAGGTCCTTGTTAAACCTTTCTTGCATCTTCTCAATCCTTGTCTCCAGGCTATTTATCTGTGATTTCATTTTGATTTCAAGATTTTGGATCAATTTCACTATCATTATTCGGAATTCTTTATCAGGTAGATTCCCTATCTCTTCTTCTTTTGTTTGGTTTGGTGGGCATTTATCCTGTTCCTTTATCTGCTGGGTATTCCTCTGTCTCTTCATCTTGTTTAAATTGCTGAGTTTGGGGTGTCCTTTCTGTATTCTGGCAGTTTGTGGAGTTCTCTTTATTGTGGCGTTTCCTCACTCTCTGTGGGTTTGTACAGGTGGCTTGTCAAGGTTTCTTGGTTAGGGAAGCTTGTGTCGGTGTTCTGGTGAGTGGAGCTGTATTTCTTCTCTCTCCTTTTGAAGACTTGGGTTGCTTTTCTGGGTGCCTGATGTCCTCTGCCGGCTTTCAGAAGTTGTTTTGTGGAATTTACTCGGCGTTTGAATGTTTTTTTGATGAATTTGTGGGGGAGAAAGTGTTCTCCCCGTCCTACTCCTCCGCCATCTTAGCTCCTCCCTCACACATGCAACCTCTTTTTGTTTGATTGGTTGATCTTGTAATAGCTGAGGGATTTCAAATTAGTTTTATTAACTTTGTGAAATATGGATTCTGCTTTTTAGTTTACCTCATGACAGTATTGTGTTTCTTAATTCTTTTAAAAGAATTCTTTAACCTCTACTTTGTATGTATATATTTTTATAAGATGCATAGTAAACCTAAAAGACTTGATTTTGTCTTTTGGATAACTCTTTGTTTTAAATTACTTTGTTTGAAGAATGCTGATGTTACTAGGTTGCAAAAGAGTCAGATACAACATAGCGACTAAATAACAACAGCCACAAAAAGGTGATTATTACTCACGGTCACCATATCCTGTGTGCTCATCAGTTTTTATCCTTTCTCATTTTAGTACATTTTGATATTTTCATTTTTAATGCAGGTAGAAGCAAGAAAGATAGCTTTGATCGGATAAACAGTTCCTTTATAAAGACAAGTCAGAGGTGGATGATACAGATAAAAAT
This sequence comes from Bos javanicus, assembly GCF_032452875.1. NCBI lineage: Eukaryota > Metazoa > Chordata > Mammalia > Artiodactyla > Bovidae > Bos > Bos javanicus. The sequence goes on along the minus strand of NC_083896.1, from coordinate 384,758 downwards.
GATGGGCTTTAGTTTCAGGCTAGGTTCAATTCCTAGGTTTCCTACTGATTAGGGTTATCATCAGCAAATAAGTTTCCTGATACAAAAGGCAAATAGTAATGCATCTTTCAAAGGTGCCTGTGTGTAAGAAAGATTTGATATATAGTATTTCATTTTTAGCACCTAGCACATGCTTGTCCACATCATTAACTGCCAACCATGACTATTTTTATTCCCATTATTATCAATATTTTTTATTTAAACCTGCAAGTAGCCTTTCCTTAACCCAACCTCTAGTTGACTTTGAAGCTGAATATATCAGACTAAGGAGGAAATAGAGAATTTATCCCTTAAATCGTCATCTGCCTCAGATAAGTGACCTCAGCATAGTTTCTTGTCCATCAAGGACTTTATTATTATTTTTTAAAAACATTTATTTATTTTGCTACGTGGGGTCCTAGTTGTGGGAACTCTTAGTTACAGCATATGGGATCAAGTTCCCTCACCAGGGATGGAACCTAGGCTCCCCACATTGGGAACCTGAAGTCTTATCCACTGGCCCACCAGGGAAGTCCCCATCAGGGACTTTTGAAATAGTAAGTGCTGCCACCTGGCATCCCAGTGGGACGGGAGGCTTCTTTTCCGTCCCTTCATTTTAGCCTTGGAGGTAATTTGTAAAGATGAACACTTGAGCCTGTAAATGGTCAGTTCTTCATGAAAGGGCAAGGTGTTCACTTGGTAAAGCATATCAAATTAACTGTTTAAGTAAGTCAACTCAGCTTCCTGAGGCTGAAGTTATCTCTCTGTTGTTTTAGAACAGCCCTCATGCTTGCTCTCAAGTATGGATCAATAAATGTCATCAGATTTCTTCTTCAACAAGGTGCTGACATCTTTTCTCAAGATGTTTTTGGATGGACTGCAGAAGAGTATGCTGTTATTAGTGGTTTTAATATGTAAGTGTTCACATTAAAATGCCAGTTCTCACTAAACTGCAGCCAAAAAATAATTTTAGCTGTTAGCTTGCTACGTGACCAATGAGAGTTCCAGTTTGTTGCAGGGATTTTGGAGAATGGTGGTGAGATGTTCCCCCTCAAGAACTGAAAGCCATGCAAAGGCCAATTAGTTATAATTGGCTGTGGGCTTGGGGTGCTTTATCTCAGGACATGTAGACCTTGATCCTTAGAAAGCTTGACATTAGCTATTTCATTCCAAGTGTGGCCTCTTGGTATGATGTATGAACAATGTGACAGTTGTGATATTTCTAACTAGTTCTTTGGATCTTGAAATATTTAGTTCAGCAGCAAATCCTATTTTCCCATGAGGGCTTGCCTCTCTAGACACTTCTGCTTGAATTTTCCAAGAACCCAGAGGATTCCCTAAGATCAACGAAACAGTCCTCTTCCACAAGTCATTTGGAGGGGAGAAAATAGTTCCTTCTCATCATTCTGTTGCTTGCATTGATTCTACTGCTGCAGCACTGCTGCTACAGCTGGTCTTGACAGGGCTGCTTGGCAGCTGGATCTGGAGTCTGGATGTGGCTCTATAAAGACCTTTAATAAAATCATTTTAAAAGGAAAAAAAAAAAAAGAAAAATCACCTCATCCTGCAGTGGGCTCACGATTGACCTTTGCTCCCAGGCTGCTCCTCTGGGTCCAGGTTCACCAACCTTTAAGGTGATGCACACGTCGACTTTAGAGTGAGAGGTCCTTTGTTCTCATATGTATGCTTGTTGCTCAGTCACTGTTGCAAACACAGCTCCAGCACCCAGTTTGGGCAGCTGGGCCGCCTACCTTCCCCCCTCACTCAGAGACCTTATGTGGAGCCCATGTGGAAGCCTAGGTCTTCACGATGAGGTGCCCTTGAGGCTCTTATTTGTCTTTTCTGCTAGCAGATGTCAGTGGGGACCATTTTAGGCTGTCAGAGAGGGTCAAGTGCTCCTGCAGGGCTTGAGCAGACTTCCCTTTCTCCTTTGTATCTAGACTTGAACCTCAAGGTGGCTTTTTGTCCTGTGGGGGCACCTTTTCTTAGGTCACAGGTTCCCTGTCATCCTTCCCAGAGTAGTGGGTGCCAGCTTGCCTGAGATTCCCTAATTATGCTTGGCCCCTCATGGGATCTCTTTTCTGTAATACTGAAAATCTTCCAACGGATTTCCATCTGCCTCCATCTAAAATGTTTTCAGAATCTGCCCCATAAGGAACCCATTCAGCAGAAATCCCTAAATCTCAAGTAAGATAGTTGGAATTCAGAGAGGTAAGCCCTGTCTAGAACTTGCCAGCACCCACTGTAAGAGTAGGGATATGTCTTCCAAGGGAATTGGAGAGGAACATGGAGATTAAACATCATTGTCAGAAAGATCTGCTGGTTCAGAGTTTGAGAAGGTAGAGAAGGAAGAGTAGTGGTCCAGGCCAAGTCTTGATTGTGATTAGTTTTCTGCTCTTGGTGTAATTAGCTGCAATAATGGGGGATCATTATGTTCTCTAATGTAGTGAATTCATATGTTATAAATAAATTTAGGTACACATTATCTAAAAGCTGAAATTCTCTAAATTACAAACCACAAAGAAGAGTTATTCACCAGAATTAATAACAGTTTCACTTGAATGTTAAACATATGAAAACGCACACATTGGGATTTACTTGGAATTCCAAAGTAGTTACAGCAGTAAAGTTGAAGATGAAATTATTCCATTCTTTGACTGTTTCTGCAAGCATTTTGGGGGTTTATTATCTCATTGCATCCTATTAATCCTCTTGTGAAATAAGGTAGTAATATTCCAGTTGTGCAGAGGAAGACTTTGAACTGAAGAGAAACAACTCCTCCAGGAACAAAGAGAAGTTGGTTATAGAGGTAGGATTTGCAAGCTCGAGAGATTTTTCATATGCCAAGCTAAATCTAGTTAATTATTGGAGCTGTACTGACCTGAGTTCATGACTACTTCATCTTCCTTTTCTTTCCCCTTTCAGTTCAGTTCAGTTGCTCAGTCGTGTTCGACTCTTTAGGACCCCATGAATCGCAGCATGCCAAGCCTCCCTGTCCATCACCAACTCCCAGAGTTTACCCAAAATCATGTCCATTGAGTCGGTGATGCCATCCAACCATCTCATCCTCTGTCGTCCCCTTCTCCTCCTGCCTTCAATCTTTCCCAGCATCAGGGTCTTTTCGAATGAGTCTGCTCTTCGCATCAGGTGGCCAAAATATTGGAGTTTCAGCTTCAACATCCGTCCTTCCAATGAACACCCAGGACTGATTTCCTTTAGGATGGACTGGTTGGATCTCCCTGCAATTTAAGGGACCCTCAAGAGTCTTTTCCAAGACTACAGTTCAGAATCATCAATTCTTCTGCACTCAGATTTCTTATAGTCCAACTCTCACATCCATACATGACTACTGGAAAAACCATAACCTTGACTAGACGGACCTATGTTGAGAAAGTAATGTCTCTGCTTTTGAATATGCTAAGTTGGTCTAATTTTCTTTCCAAGGAGTAAGCGTCTTTTAATTTCTTGGCTGCAGTCACCATCTGCAGTAGTTTTGGAGCCCCAAAACACAAAATCAATCACTGTTTCCCCACCTATTTGCCATGAAGTGATGGGACCGGATGCCATGATCTTCGTTTTCTGAATGTTGAGCTTTAGGCCAACTTTTTCACTCTCTTCTTTCACTTTCATCAAGAGGCTTTTTAGTTCTTCTTCACTTTCTGCCATAAGGGTGGTGTCATCTGCATATCTGAGGTTATTGATATTTCTCCTGGCAGTCTTGTTTCCAGCTTGTGCTTCATCTAGCCCAGTGTTTCTTATAATGCACTCTGCATGTATGTTAAATAAGCAGGGCAAAAATATACCTTTACTTTCTCCTTTACTACATGCTAAATAAAAGTTTATAGAACTTAGAAACTTGACATGTATGTGACAATTGAAGTTTTGGTATTATCTCTGACATTGTCTGAAATGATCTAAGAATTTGGTAGTTGTTTTTCATATCAGTGTTAAAATATTATTTATCGCATTTTTAATACATAGCTTTCGCCAACTGATTTCTGAATATAAAGAAAAGAGATCTAAAACTTCTCCTGGAAAAAACCAACCCAGGTACATCATCTGATACCAAATTACTCTTGGTGATTCTACCATAGATAAAGTAGGAATGAGGAAGTTTCAATAATGAAGGAACTATTAAAAAATAAGTGCAAATTGCATGTATATTTTATTTTTTTCAAAATTAGTTTCTTTATACTCTAGTATTCAGAATTTTTTAAGAAGTTAATTGTAGGTGATTTAACATGAAAAACAGTATTGTTTGAGAAGAAATACATCTCTTTAATATGGCCCCTAAAGTCCTATATTAGATTTTTGTGTAAATCATAAAAAATTTTAAGTGAGTATGATGTATATTTCATCTATAGTCATAGTACAGCAGACTGGACGTCTTATGAAAGTGAACTTTCATTTTTAGAAATGGTTTGCATTTAGTGAATGAATAGTTAGTAGTTACTGTGTAGTGATTAGTCTTACTAAAATAGTTACCATCATTAAAACTGAGAACTTGAATAATCCCTTCCTGGTAGGATAAGAAATGATAAACAATAACTGCAAAGCTGAGCCAGTGTGCAGCATAGTAGTGAGGGATTATTTCTGAAAGATTCCTACCAATTGTACAGAAGACAGAAAAGCAATGCCTAGTTGAGAACCAGTTATTTTGCCTATTGTACCAAGCAGGTCTAGATTACCAACTTCATTCCTTACAGATCCAGAGAGAGTGAGATAGGTTGACTTCATTAGGATCAGATATTTTCTTTTGTGTGTTGGACAATTGTCATGAGAGTATAATTTTGTAAGAACATGATGTTCTCTTGCCATCAGTTAAAAGATTATCATAATAGATATTCAAATAGAACAACTTGGGACTCTGCAGGTTCTAATAAAAGCACAAAAATATTTGCATTAACAAAAAACAGCATTAGGTCCACTGGATGTGGCATCTATCACATTGTACAGGGTATCCAAGGATACCTTTAACTGAGTAGACCTCTATCTAATCAAAGGAGGCTTCCTAGGTGGCTCAGTAATAAAGAATCCACCCACCAATGCAGGAGATATGGCTTGATCCCTGTGTCGGAAATATCCCCTGGAGAAGAAAATGGCAACCCACTCCAGTACTCTTGCCTGGGAAATCCCATGGACAGAAGGGCCTGGTGAGCTGTAGTCCATGGGATCACAAGAGTCAGCCACGATTTGGTGACTGAACAACAAAAACATCTGTCAAAGAACTATAGGTTGGCTCATTACACAAGTCAGAAGAGATACAGAGATGACAGTGTCTTGGTCTTCAATACGCTCAGAATAGAGTTTTTCTCTGGTTAATTTCTGTATTTTTTTAAAGAAAAATTTCAAAGAAAACATGCTTATTTATTTGTTCATTTGTTCACTAAACAGATAAATTTCAAGTGTCTTCTATGTACTAAGCATTGTTCTGATGTCACAGGATGAAAACATTTAAAAATCACTGCCCCTGCTCTCCTTGCTCAAGCTTGCAGTACTGCTCTCCCTGTGGAGTCACTGCATGTGAGTCATCCCTCCAGCATCAGATCATGACGACCCCTGGGAAATGTTGTTCAACAGCACCAGAGTCCGTGGCTCCCTCCATTCTTCCCTCCCTCCCCTTGTTCATCAGCTTAGGATGTGATGATGTATGCCTTCCAAGCTGAAAAAGCATGATTTCTATAAACATTTGCCATATAATGGGAAGGACTGATATAATGATATCCCTCACTAGTACACAGCGCTCTTTGGACCATCCTAATCTGTGTGGTCCAGATACTCTTGAGCAATGGAAGGAGATAGTCTCAAGAGATTCTTTTTAAACATGCTAGAATATATACAAATATACAGAAGCTGAACTTTTAAAAAAGTTCCCTGTGTGTGGACACACACACACACAGAAGCTGAACTTTTAAAAAAAGTTATATATATATACACACACGCACACACACAGAAGCTGAACTTTTTTAAAAAAGTTCAGCTTCTGTGTACCCTACTTCATGCTCACCACTACAAGTATAGTCCCCATTCTCACCATTGAACTGAGCCCCTTTACCCATTTGCCCTCCCCCACCTGCCTTTCAAGAGATTACCCTTTCTAAGACTGGAATCACTACATCTCTCATACTTCTCTTGCCTTTGGAAAGAGGGCCAGGAAGAGAAGACTTTTGTTTCCAATGTTTTACCTTGCTCTGAGGTTCAGTGCCTTTGACCCAGCTTCCCTGTGATAGGGCATTTTCACTGTGAACTGAAGAGCCAGAGAAGTTGTCATGTCCCAGCAAGACACCTATAGTCTCTGTTCAGTGCTCCAGGCAATAGAAATCCAGAAATACTGTGCTGTTAATACTGTGCATGCTATTGTCAGCTTATAGTACTGATTGTATTAATGGTATAGTATCATTTTCTGTCAGTCTCCTGGAGTTTGGTTAGGATTATGGTCATTGTAAGCAGCAGTTCTTTTCTTTGTTGTTTTGTTTTGCATTTGATAACTATAAAGGGGAGGAGTGGTTCTTAGGCATTAGTGGCCTATGAGTATAGTAAAACCACTGTTCCCTTCCTCTAGTGTGGCCTCCAGTTGTGGTTTGAAAGGAATACTTTTAAACAAAGCCTCAGTCTTGAGGTTTTAATAGTCTGTATTTTTCTTCCATTGATTTAAATGTATCTTGCTTTTTTCTTTAATAGTGGATGAGAGTTCTGAAGAGGACTCTTCAAGGAGGTAGGATTTTATGGATGTTTTAAATTATATGTTTAACTAAGGGAACATGGAGAAGAGAAACTAATGGTTGTTGAGTGTTCTACTCTGGGTTAGACACTGCATTACATGCTTAACATTTGTGACCTCATAGAGTCATCACAGCAGCTTTGTAAAGTAGCTGTGTCCTACTTTTACTTAATTAGGCAACTGTGGTTTCAGGAGGTTAGTGAATTGATCCTGGTTAAAATGAGCTGACCTGTGATTTGACAATTGGCCTTCTTGGCTCCCGTGTCCACTCCCATGGCCCTCAGCAGAGACTGAGAAGTACCTATGTAGCATATAAGTTAAAGATATAAATTAGTTCTTTGACTTGTGTACATTTTAAGTTTCGACATTGTGGGGAAACTCCGGTACTCCCTTAGAGAAAGGAGAGAAGTGGTGCCATCTCAGTAAGTGGTATCCCTGCTGGCGGACCAAGACTGCCATTTTGGACGGACTCAGATTCATCTCTGAACCTTGAACAGACAATGGAGAAGGAAAAGCCTATTCTTCCACTTTAAGTCATTAGGTTTATTCTGGTTTGGGCAAACAAGAATTATTTCAATCCATCAATTGGATTTTCACTTCAGCTATTAGAACTTTTAGTGAAAACAATTTATTTTTAGGCTCTGCCGATACATTGGCTGTCACTCTCTGTTATGGAAACTAAGAATGAGTGTTAACTAGATATTTCATAGGTTGGGAGAGATGGATGCAAAAATAGGTAACGAAAAACTTTTTTGGAGACTTCCCTGGGGGTGCAGTGGTTAAGATGGTTAGTAAGACATCTTCCAATGTAGGTAGTGTGGGTTTGATACTCGGTCAGAGAAGCTAAGATCTCACATGACCCAGGGTCAGACAGCCAAAACGTAAAATAGAAGCAGCATTGGAACTAATTCAGTAAAGACTTTAAAAGTGGTCCACATCAAGAAATCTTAAAAAAAATTAAAAAAAATGCTGTTTTAAAACAGGCCAAATTTTATTCATGTCAAGAAAGTTCATTTAATACATAGACAAAATTTCACTTTTTTTTCTTTTGTTCAAGGACATGAGCCCACTGATTTTTATTGTATGTTTTTGCTTTAAAGATTTCCGAACAAACCTGGCGTTGATTTAGGGCCTACATCAAACTATGAAGTCTTAGATTTTAAAACCAGGTAAAGTGTTCTGTTGTGAAATTATTTTTCCTGCTCTGAAATTAGTTTCATGTAGTATTTACCCTTATGATTAGACAGTGGAGATGACAAATAGATTCAAGGGATTAGATCTAATAAACAGAGTGCCTGAAGAACTATGGATGGAGATTCGTGACATTGTACAAGAGGCAGTTATCAAGACCATCCCCAAGAAAAAGAAAAGCAAAAAGGCAAAATGGTTGTCTGAAGAGGCCTTCCAAATAGCTGATGAAAGAAGATAAACAAAAGGCAAAGGAGAAATGGAAAGATATACCCATTTGAATGCAGAGTTCCAAAGAATAGCAAAGAGAGATAAGAAAGCTGTTCTCAGTGACGAATGCAAAGAAATAGAGGAAACAATAGAATGGGAAAGGCTAGAGATCTCTTGAAGACAATTAGAGATACCATGGGAACATTTCATGCAAAGATGGACACCATAAAGGAAGAAATGGTATGGACCTAAGAGAAGCAGAAGATATTAAGATGAGGTGGCAAGAATACACAGAACTCTACAAAAAAGATCTTTATGACCCATATAACCAGGATGGTGTGATCACTCACCTAGAGCCAAACATCCTGTAATGCGAAGTAAAGTAGGCCTTAAAAAGCATCACTATGAAGAAAGCTAGTGGAGGTGATGGACTTGCAGTTGAGCTATTTCGAATCCTCAAAGATGATGCTGTGAAAGTGTTGCACTCAATATGCCAGCAAATCTGGAAAACTCATCAGTGGCCACAGGACTGAAAAAGGTCAGTTTTCCTTCCAATCCCAAAGAAAGGCAATGCCAAAGAATGTTCAAACTAACACATAATGGCACACATCTCACATGCTAGCAAAGTAATGCTCAAAATTTTCCAAGCCAGGCTTCAAGAGTATGTGAGCCATGAACTTCAGATGTTCAAGCTGGATTTAGAAAAGGCAGAGGAACCAGGGATGGGAATACCAGACCATCTGACCTTCCTCTGGAGAAATCTGTATACAGGAAAAGAAACAACAGTTAGAAATGAATATGGAACAATTGGTTCCAAATCAGAAAAGGAGTACATCAAGGATATAAATTGTCACCCTGCTTATTTAACTTATATGCAGAATACATCATGCGAAATGCCAGGCTGGATGAAGCACAAGCTGGAATCAAGATATGCAGAAGAAATATCAATAACCTCAGATATGCAGATGACACCACCATGATGGCAGAAATTGAAGAACTAAAGAACCTCTTTATGAAAGTGAAAGAGGAGAGTGAAAAAGTTGACTTACAACAAAACATTCAGAAAATTAAGATCATGGCATCTGGTCCCATCACTTCATAGCACGTAGATGGGGAAACAATGGAAACTATGACAGACTTCTTTTTGGGGGCTTCAAAATCACTGCAGATGGTGACTGCAGCCATGAAATTAAAAGATGCTTGCTCCTTGGATGAAAAACTATGCCCAACCTAGACAGAAGATTGAAAAGCAGGGACATTACTTTGCCAGCATAGTTCTGTCTAGTCTAAGCTATGGTATTTATAGTAGTCATGTATGCATGTGAGAGTTGGACTATAAAGCAGGCTGAGCGCTGAATAATTGCTTCTTTTGAACTGTGGTATTGGAGAAGACTCTTCAGAGTCCCTTGGATTGTAAGGAGATCCATTAGTCCATTCTAAAGGAAATCAGTCCTGAATATTCATTGAAAGGACAGATGCTGAAGCTGAAACTCCAATAATTTGGTCATCTGATGCAAAGAACCAACTCATTGGAAAATACAAGTTCTGGGAAAGTTTGAAGGCTGGAGGAGAAGGGGATGACAGAGGATGAGATGGTTCGATGGCATCCCTGACTCAATGGACAAGAGTTTGTAAAACCTCTGGGAATTGGTGATGAACAGGGAAGCCTGGTTGTTGCAGTCCATGGGATCACAGAGAGTCACACACAAGTGAGCAACTGAACTGAGCTGAACTAATGTTGATATTTTCATAAAATTTCAAGAACAGTGTAGATGCATAAAAATATATTAATAAAATCACATGAAACGGAGGCTTTGCTCATAATATATCCTTAAGAATACTGATATGTTACTGATCTATTGTATATAAAGTCTAAATATATGTGTTTCTCCACATACCTTATTATACTTTTTATTTCCATAAAGTTTATTCTTGATTAGGAATGTTTCACTTTTTCCTTTCTTCCTCTTCTACCTTAAAAAAATTTTTTTTAAATTTTATTTTATTTTAAAACTTTACATAATTGTATTATTTTTGCCAAATATCAAATATCTACTATTAACCTAATTTTTCCTTGCAGAACACATTTCTTCAGTGTCTGTTCTTTAAGTCCATCTCTCTCTGTCTCTATTGTGAACATGTTTGCTTATGGCTTTCTATTTAGAATTTGGCTTTCATTCATGATCATTGCTCTATGGGTTTAACCTCGTGTTTTCCCTGTTTCATTGGTCTCTAGATGTTTGAAAAACAGAAGTAGCTTATCATGTTTGCAGTTCTAGTCCATCTAAATAAGGTTCTGTTAAAACCTAAACTTTCATATTTCCCTTTACAAGTGATAAGCCATGTATATATTAATCATGGAAGCAAATTTCAAAATATCACAATTAATTTAAATGTCTTAGTTTTTCAACAGTGCTCTAAACTACTGGGGATAAATTATTACTCTAGAACATTTTGGTAGAGAAATTAATCTAGTGGGTGTCCTAGTATTTGTATATCAGTCAATTAGGGGTAAGGAGAGGAAGATCTGGGGCTTCTGATGTCATCTGTCATAATCCTTTCCCCATGAGCAGGTCAGTCAGTGACAGAACTGGGATTTGAATCCACATCTGAATGACTTCAGAGCCTGTGCTCTTTGTGTTAGATCATAGAGGAATGGGAGATGTTACAATGCTTTTATTCAGGTTGATACTTGTTATATTCTTCAAGCTCTTATTTTCTTTTCCAGCATGTCCTGAAACCAAAGTTAACGAAGCTAATGAAGGCTTCTCAGCAATCCAAGAGAAACAGTAAGTTATTTGAAGACTGTCCTCCTGGTGTTATTCCTTGATTTGAAATGACACATGTTCTCATGTACTCTCTCCTGTTTTCACTATAGTAGATGCAAAATGTGGCATTTTGAGACCAGAGAGTATAGCTTTCTCTGAGGACAATAATTCTGATAGTAACATTGAAGATGTGGTTGAAACATTTCCCAAACCATCACCCTGGTGTGAGGGCATCTGTCATCCTTCCTTCCCATCGCCTGAGCCTGTTTCAAAACTTCTCAAGTCTATAGCAGGCCTTGGTCGTACAAAGGTAAGTTTGTTCTGTTTGTAACTCTTCTTTCACTGTATTTGTTCACATACCAGTCCCCTGAACCTTATGGTGACAAAAAGTATCCCACCACAGAAATCAGTTCAGTTCAGTTCAGTCGCTCAGTCATGTCTGACTCTTTGCAACCCCATGAATCGCAGCACGCCAGCCCTCCCTGTCCATCACCAACTCCCGGAGTTCACCCAGACTTACTTCCATTGAGTCAGTAATGCCATCCAGCCATCTCATCCTCTGTTGTCCCCTTCTCCTTCTGCCCCCAATCCCTCCCAGCATCAGAGTCTTTTCCAATGAGTCAACTCTTCGCATGAGGTGGCCAAAGTATTGGAGTTTCAGCTTTAGCATCATTCCTTCCAAAGAAATCCCAGGGCTGATCTCCTTCAGAATGGACTGGTTGGATCTCCTTGCAGTCCAAGGGACTCTCAAGTGTCTTCTCCAACACCACAGTTCAAAAGCATCAATTCTTCGGCTCTCAGCCTTCTTCACAGTCCAACTCTCACATCCATACATGACCACAGGAAAAACCATAGCCTTGACTAGATGAACCTTTGTTAGCAAAGTAATGTCTCTGCTTTTGAATATGCTATCTAGTTTGGTCATAACTTTCCTTCCAAGGAGTAAGCGTCTTTTAATTTCATGACTGCAGTCACCATCTGCAGTGATTTTGGAGACCAAAAAATAAAGTCTGACACTGTTTCCACTGTTTCCCCATCTATTTCCCATGAAGCGATGGGACCGGATGCCATGATCTTCATTTTATGAATGTTAAGCTTTAAGCCAACTTTTTCACTCTCCTCTTTCACTTTCATTGAGAGGCTTTTTAGTTCCTCTTCACTTTCTGCCATAAGGGTGGTGTCATCTGCATATCTGAGGTTATTGTTATTTCTCCTGGCAATCTTGATTCCAGCTTGTGTTTCTTCCAGTCCAGCGTTTCTCATGATGTACTCTGCATATAAGTTAAACCACAGAAATAGAAGCCCTCAAAGTCACGATATGAAATGGTGTGATAATAACAGCCATACACGTGCATGATTCAGATTTATAAATATTGGCATACTAAGTATGCCATTATGAAAGAAAAGAATTACAAAGCACTGAGGAAAAACAACTATATGAATATGAAAATGGGGAGGAGGATGAAGGGGAAGAATTCCTTTAAGAAGGACAAGATAAATATAAGATGGAATGAGGGTGAAGGTGAGACAGATACTACACAAACACAACAGAAATAGTGGGGTCAGTCAGACCAGGAACTCTATATTATAAATATGTGAGAAATTATTTCAAATTCAACTTAAGAAGAGAAAGTGAGGTTGTAAAAATAAAAACAATGCTCATACTCTTTTGAATGACATATAGCTGATTTTTATGAAGAACTAAAAAAAAATGTGTTCCTTATTATTTGTGGTGGTTGTTTTCAAGGTTGGTGGTGGTTCTTGGTTTTTTTTTTTTTGGTTGAAGTGTAGTCAGTTTAAAATACTGTGTAAGTTTCAGGTGTACAGCAATGTGATTTGTTTATACTTGTGTGTGTGTGTGTGTGTGTGTGTATTGAATATAGTTCCCTCTGGAAGTTCATTTGAATTTGAAGTGATTTCTCTTTTTAAAAAAATTCTCACTTTGAAATTAATGAAGCAATGTCTTCTATTTAACCTAGCATAACTTTCGTTTAGAGATAATTCAAGATGAGCCCTGTTTTAGGCGTTCGGATTATGAATTATGTATTATGAATTAAGAATTTCTGGCCCTTCTGTTTCTTGTGGTTTCTAACTTCGTCAGTTCAGTCACTCAGTCGTGTCTGACGCTAAATACTTAATGTACTTATTTAATTTATCTTACTGTTTGCTATAACCCTGGTGGGTGTTTTAGATCTTTCTGAAAATAAAGAGGAAATACATAAGCATTTTATCTATTCTTTTTACTAAAATTATAATTTATAATTTTATAAATGAGATTCTTAATCTCTCTTCATTAAATGAGAAAATTTTCAGCTGCAACAGTCTGAAAGAAGAAATGTAGAAGTATATTTTTTCCTCTGGAGAGATTCTGATTTCTTTTTTCTGAATGTCAGCAGATAATGGGTAATTACATACATTAAGTGAATGAAATCATGATTTATGCTTTTTTCTTATATAGACTGCTGCTGCTGCTGCTAAGTCACTTCAGTTGTGTCTGACTCTGTGCGACCCCATAGACAGCAGCCCACCAGGCTCCCCCCTCCCTGGGATTCTCCAGGCAAGAACACTGGAGTGGGTTGCCATTTATATAGACTATTTGTTATTATTAAATCATAAGGAAAGAAAAACTACCACCAGAGTTTTAAAAATTATCTGTGGAAGATATTTTTTCTTTTAAAAATATCTCTAGCAACATGTACATTCCACGTTATTTTTATTTATTTATTTTTAATTTTAATTGGAGGCTTGTTACTTTACAATATTATAGTGGCTTTGCCATACATGGACATGATCAGCCATGGATGTACATGTGTTCCCCATCCTGAACTCTCCTCCCACCTCCCTCCCCATCCCATCCCTCTGGGTCATCCCAGTGCACCAGCCCTGAGCACCCTGTCTCATGCATCGAACCTGGACTGGCGATCTGTTTCACATATGATAATAGACATGTTTCAATGCTATTCTCTCAAGTCATCATGCCCTTGCCTTCTCCCATAGAGTCCAAAATACTGTTTTTTACATCTGTGTCTCTTTTGCTTTCTCGCATATAGGGTTATCATTACCATCTTTCTAAATTCCATATATATGCGTTAGTATACTGTATTGGTAGTTTTCTTTCACTCTGTATAATAGGCTCCAGTTTCATCCACCTCATTAGAACTGATTTAAACATATTCTTTTTAATGGCTGTGTAATATTCCATTGTGTATATGTACCACTACTTTCTTATCCATTCGTCTGCTGATGGATATCTAGGTTGCTTCCATGTCCTGGCTATTATAAGCAGTGCTGTGATGAACATTGGGGTACACGTGTCTCTTCCACTTCTGGTTTCCTCAGTGTGTATGCCCAGCAGTGGGATTGCTGGGTCGTATGGCAGTTCTATTTCCAGTTTTTTAAGGAATCTCCACACTGTTCTCCATAGTGGCTGTACTAGTTTGCATTCCCACCAACAATGTAAGAGGGTTCCCTTTTCTCCACACTCTCTCCAGCATTTATTGTTTGTTGACTTTTGGATAGCAGCCATTCTGACCGGCGTGAGATGGTACCTCATGGTGGTTTTGATTTGCATTTTCCTGATAATGAGTAATGTTGAGCATCTTTTCATGTGTTTGTTAGCCATCTGTATGTCTTCTTTGGAAAAATGTCTGTTTAGTTCTTTGGCCCATTTTTTGGTTGGGTCATTATTTTTTCTGGAATGAGGTGCAGGAGCTGCTTGTATATTTTTGAGATTCATTCTTTGTCAGTTGCTTCATTTGCTATTATTTTCTCCCATTCTGAAGGCTCTCTCTTCACCATCTTTATAGTTTCCTTCATTGTGCAAAAGCCTTTAAGTTTAATTAGGTCCCATTTGTTTATTTTTGCTTTTATTTCCATTACTCTGGGAGGTGGGTCACAGAGGACCCTGCTGTGCTTTATGTAGGAAAGTGTTTTACCTATGTTTTCCTCTAGGAGTTTTATAGTTTCTGGTCTTATGTTTAGATCTGTGATCCACTTTGAGTTTATTTTTGTATATGGTGTTAGAAAGTGTTCTTCTTTCATTCTTTTACAAGTGGTTGACCGGTTTTCCCAGCACCACTTGTTAAAGAGACTGTCTTTTGTCCATTGTATATTCTTGCCTCCTTTGTCATCGATAAGGTGTCCATAGATGCACGGATTTATCTCTGGGCTTTCTATTTTGTTCCATTGATCTATATTTCTGTCTTTTTGCCAGTACCATACTGCCTTGATGACTGTAGCTTTGTAGTATAGTCTGAAGTCAGGCAGGTTGATGCCTCCAGTTCCATTCTTCTTTCACATGATTGCTTTGGCTATTCGAAGTTTTTTTTTGTATTTTCATACAAATTGTGATATTTGTTCTAGTTCTCTGAAAAATACTGTCTGTAGCTTGATAGCGATTACACTGAATCTATAGATTGCTTTGGGTAGTATACTCATTTTCACAATATTGATTTTTTCAATCCATGAACATGGTATATTTCTCCATCTATTTGTGTCCTCTTTGATTTCTTTCAACAGTGTTATATATATATATATATATATATATATATATATATATATATGGCTTTTATTTCTTTAGGTAGGCATATTCTAAGTATTTTATTCTTTACGTTGCAATGGTGAATGGAATTGTTTCCTTAATTTTTCTTTCTTTTTTCTCATTGTTCGTGTATAGGAATGCAAAGGATTTCTCTGTGTTAATTTTATATCCTGCAACTTTAATTTATTCATTGATTAGCTTTAGTAATTTTCTGGTGGAGTTTTTGGGGTTTTCTATGTAGAAGATCATGTCATCTGCAAACAGTGAAAGTTTTACTTCTTCTTTTCCAATCTGGATTCCTTTTATTTCTTTTTCTGCTCTGATTGTTGTGGCCAAAACTTCCAAAACTGTGTTGAATAGAGTGGGCACCCTTGTGGTGAGAGGGGTGGGAGTGAGTACCCTTGTATCTTTCCTGATTTGAGGGGAAATGCTTTCAATTTTACACCACTGAGGATAATGTTTGCTGTGAGTTTGTCATATAAAGCTTTTATTATGTTGAGGTATGTTCCTTCTGTTCCTGCTTTCTGGAAAATTTTTACCATAAATGGATGTTGAATTTTTTCAAAGGCTTTCTCCGCATCTGTTGAGATACTCATATGGTTTTTATCTTTCAATTTGTTAATGTGGTGTATTTCATTGATTGATTTGCGGATATTGAAAAATCCTTGCATCCCTGGGATAAAGCCCACTTGTCATGATTATGATCTTTTTTAATATGTTGTTGGATTCTGTTTGCTAGAATTTTGTTAATGATTCTTACATCTATGTTCATCAGTGATATTGGCCTGTAGTTTTCTTTTTTTGTGGCATCTTTGTCTGGTTTTAGTATTAGGGTGATGGTGGCCTCATAGAATGAGTTTGGAAGTTTACTTTCCTCTGCAATTTTCTGTAAGAGTTTCAGTAGGATAAATGTTAGCTCTTCTCTAAATTTTTGGTAGAATTCAGCTGTGAAGCCGTCTGGACCTGGGCTTTGGCTTGCTGGAAGATTTCTGATTATAGTTTCGATTTCCATGCTTGTGATGGGTCTGTTAAGCTTTTCTATTTCTTCCTGGTTCAGTTTTTGAAAGTTATACTTTTCTAAGAATTTGTCCATTTCTTCCAAGTTGTCCATTTTATTGGCATATAATTGCTGATAGTAGTCTCTTATGATCCTTTGTATTTCTGTTCTGTCTGTTGTGATTTCTCCATTTTCATTTCTAAGTTTGTTGATTGGATTTTTCTCCCTTTGTTTCTTGATGAGTCTGGCTAATGGTTTGTCAATTTTATTTATCTTCTCAAATAAACAGCTTTTAGCTTTGTTTATTATGGTCTCTTTTGTTTCTTTTGCATTTATTTCTGCCCTAATTTTTAAGCTTTCTTTCCTTCTACTAACCCTGGGGTTCTTCATTTCTTCCTTTTCTAGTTGCTTTTGGTGTAGATTTAGATTATTTATTTGACTTTTTTCTTGTTTCTTGAAGTAAGCCTGTATTGTTATGAGCCTTGCCCTTAACAGTGGTTTTACAATGTTCCTAGGTTTTGGGTTGTTTTGTTTTCATTTTCCTTCATTTCTATGCATATTTTGATTTCTTTTTTGATTTCTTCTGTGATTTGTTGGTTATTCCGAAGCATGTTGTTCAGCCTACATATATTGGAATTTTTAATAGTTTCTCTCCTGTAATTGACATCTAATCTTACTGCATTGTGGTCAGAAAAGAGGTTTGGAATGATTTCAATTTTTTTGAATTTACCAAGGCTAGATTTATGACCCAGGATGCAATCTATCCTGGAGAAGATTCCATGTGCACTTGAGAAAAAGGTGAAATTCATTGTTTTGAGGTGAAATGTCCTATAGATATCATTTAGGTCTAACTGGTCCCTTGTATCATTTAAAGTTTGTGTTTCCTTGTTAATTTTGTTTAGTTGATCTCTCCATAGGTGTAAATGGGGTATTAAAGTCTCCCACTATTATTGTGTTATTTTTAATTTCCCCTTTCATACTTGTTAGCATTTGCCTTACATATTGTGGTGCTCCTATGTTGGTGCATATATATTTATAAATGTTATATCTTCTTGGGTTGATCCATTGGTCATTATGTAGTTTCCTTCTTTGTCTCTTTTCCACAGCCTTTATTTTAAAGTCTATTTTTTCTGATATGAGTATTGATACTCCTCCTTTCTTTTGGTCTCCATTTGCTTCAAATAACTTTTTCCAGCCCTTCACTTTCAGTCTGTATGTGTCCCCTGTTTTGAAGTGGTCTTTTGTATACAATATATATAGGGGTCTAGTTTTTGTATCCATTTAGCCAGTCTTTGTCTTTTGGTTGGGGCATTCAACCCACTTACATTTAAGTTAATTATTGATAAGTATGATCCCATTGCCATTTACTTTGTTATTTTGGGTTCGAGTTTATACACCGTTTTTGTGTTTCCTGTCTAGAGAAGATCCTTTAGCATTTGTTGAAGAACTGGTTTGGTGGTGCTGAATTCTCTCAGCTTTTGCTTATCTGTAAAGCTTTTGATTTCTCCTTTATATTTGAATGAGCTCCTTGCTGGGCACAGTAATCTGGGTTGTAGGTTATTTTCTTTCATCACTTTAAGTATGTCCTGCCATTCCCTTCTGGCCTGAAGAGTTTCTATCGAAAGATCAGCTGTTATCCTTATGGGAATCCCCTTGTGTGTTAATTGTTGTTTTTCCCTTGCTGCTTTTAATATTTGTTCTTTGTGTTTGATCTTTGTTAATTTGATTAATATGTGTTTTGGGGTATTTTGCCTTGGGTTTATCCTGTTTAGGACTCTCTGGGTTTCTTGGACTTGGATGACTATTTTCCTCCCTGTTTTAGGGAAGTTTTCAACTATTATCACCTCAAGTATTTTCTAATGGCCTTTCTTTTTGTTTTCTTCTTCTGGGACTCCTCTGACTCGAATGTTGGTGCGTTTAGCATTGTCCCAGAGGTCTCTGAGGTTGTCCTCATTTCTTTTAATTCTTTTTTCTTTTTTCCTCTCTGCTTCATTTATTTCTACCATTCTATGTTCTACCTCACTTATCCTATCTTCTGCCTCTGCTATTCGACTGTTGCTTCCCTCCAGAGTGTTTTTGATCTCATTTATTGCATTATTCATTATTGATTGACTCTTTTTTATTTCTTCTAGGTCCTTGTTAAACATGTCTTGCATTGTCTCAATCCTTTTCTCCAGGCTATTTATTTGTAACTCCATTATGTTTTCAAGATTTTGGATCATTTTTACTATCACTATTCTTAATTCTTTTTCAGGTAGACTCCCTATCTCCTCCTCTTTTGTTTGGTTCCATGGGCATTTATCATATTACTTTATTTGCTGAGTATTTCTCTGCTTTTTCATCTTGTTTAGATTGCTGTGTTTGGGGTGGCCTTTCAGTATTCTGGCAGTTTGTGGTTCCTCTTTATTGTGGAAGTTCCTCACTGTGGGTGGGGTTGGACGGTTGTCTTGTCAAGATTTCCTGGTTAGGGAAGCTTGTGTTGGTGTTCTGGTGGGTAGAGCTGGATTTCTTCTGTCTGGAGTGCAATGAAGTGTCCAGTAGTGAGTTTTGGGATGCCTATGGGTTTGGTGTGACTTTGGGCAGCCTGTATATTGAAGTTTAGGGCTATGTTCCTGCGTTTCTGGAGAATTTGCATGGCTTGTCTTTCTCTGAAACTTGTTGGCTCTTGGGTGGTGCTTGGTTTCCATGTAGGTATTGAGGCCTTTGGATGAGCTCTTATCGATTAATGTTCCCAGGAGTCAGGAGTTCTCTGGTGTTCTCAGGTTTTGGACTTAAGCCTCCTGCCTCTGGTTTTCAGTCTTATTCTTACAGTAGCCTCAAGACTTCTCCATCTATACAGCACCAATGATAAAACATCTAGGTTAATGATGAAAAGCTCCTCCACAGTGAGGAACACCTGGAGAGGTTCACAGAGTTACATGGAGAAGACAAGAGGGAGAAGGGAGATAGAGGTGACCAGAAGTAGGAGAGGGGGAATCAAAAGGAGCGAGAGCAAGCTAGCCAATAATCAATTCCTTATGTGCTCTCCACAGTCTGGACCCCTTGGAGAGGTTCACAGAGTTACAAAGAGAAGAGAAGTGGAAGGAAGGAGACAGAGGTGGCCAGGATGAGAAAAAGGTGAATGAAAAGGAGAGAGACAGCACTAATCAGGTCCCTAAGTATTCTCCACAGTCCAGAACACACAAAAATATTCACAGAGTTGGGTGGAGAAAAGAAAGGGGAGGGAGGAGATAGAGGCAACCTGGTGGAGACAAAGCAGAGGCAAAAAGGGGAGAGAGCTATCAAGCCAGTAATCACACTCCCAAGTAAAAATGGGTACTGAAGATTGGGTTCTTAAAGGTACAAAATTGATAACAAATACCAAAAAGCAAAGATTAAACATCTAGAGTAGAGGTTAGACTCTGAAAAATACAATATTAGAAAAACAAAACAAAGTCACAAAAATTATGAAATATATACATGGAGTTTGCTTTAAAAATAGGGTCTTTTTCCTTGCAAGGTGAAAGTAGCTTATAAAAGTGAAAATTAAAGGAGTAATGTCTGGGGACATTCAGCTTTAAGGAATCCAATATGTTATTCTTTTCTTTTGTGTGCCATTTCTCAAGGATTCTCTCTTCCTCATCAGTTGCTGCAGGAACTGGCAGAGCTGTACAGAGTTCCTGGGACTGAAATCCTTTAATCTTTACCTGTCATTCCAGAAGACGTAGATAAGAAGTTATAGTCATTAGTTTGCTGTTTACAGGGAAGAGGCAGTAAACCATCTGAATGTTCAAACAGGGTTGTAAAAAATTCATTTATTCTTAAATGAAGGATAATTGCTTTCCAAAATTTTGTTGTTTTCTGTCAGACATCAACAAGAATCAGTCTTAGGTACACCCATGTCCCCTCCCTCCCAAACCCCCTTCCAATCTCCCTCTCCATCCTGCCCTTCTAAATTGTTGAAGAGCCCCTTTTTGAGTTCCCTGAGTGATAGGGCAAATTCCCAATGGCTATCTATTTTATATATGGAACTGTAAGTTTCCATGTTACTCTTTCCATCCATGTCACCCTCTCCCCTCTTCCCCTTCACCCGTGTCTCTAAGTCTGTTCTCTCTGTCTGATTCTCCATTGCTGCCCTGCAAATAAATTCGTCAGTACCATCTTTCTACACTCCGTACACATGCGTTAGTATCAGATATTTATATTTCTCTTTCTGACTTACTTCACTATGTATATTAGGCTCTAGGTTCATCCACCTCAATAGAACTGACTCAAATGCATTCCTTTTTACAGCTGAGTAATGTTCGTTTGTATATATGTAGCACCACATCTTCATCCATTCATCTGTCGATGGCCATCTAAGTTACTTCCATGTTCTAGCTATCATAAACAGCACTGCAGTGAACATCAGGGTTCATGTGTCTCTTTTCATTTTGGTTTCCTCAGGGTATACTCCTAGGAGTGGGACTGCTGGGGCATATGGTTCCTAGTTTCTTAAGGAACCTGCATACCGTCTTCCATAGTGGTTGTATCAATTTACCTTGCCACCAGCAGTGCAAGAAGGTTCCCTTTCCCCCCACACCCTCTCCAGCATTCATTGTTTGTAGACTTTTTGATGATGGCCATTCTGACTGGTGTGAGGTGGTATCTCATTGTGGCTGAGCGGTAAAGAATCTGCCTTCAGTGGGAGACCTGGGTTTGATCCCTGAGTCGGGAAGGAGGGTATGACAACCCACTCCAGTATTCTTGCCTGGAGAATCCAATGGACAGGGGAGCCTGGAAGGCTTCAGTCTTAGGATGGCACAGACTCGGACATGACTGAAGTGACTAAGCAGCAGCAGAGGTAACAGACTTTTGGATGATGGCCATTCTGCCTGGTATAAGGTGGTATCTCATTGTAGTTTTGATTTTTATTTCTACTGTGGTTTTTTACCAAATCGATGTTGACAAGATAGTGCTTGAGGCTTGAAAGTATTGCTACATTTGGATTGTCAAGCTGATATGCAAGGAACATTTCAAGAGACGCCAAAGCATGGGAAATAGTAATAAATATGTGGGGCTATAATAACAGCAGTTAGCTTTTTGCATAGCTTAAGTAGCACGTGCAGAGTACCTTTATGGCAGCCATACTTGAAGTAACATAAAGTAACGGTGCCCTGTTTGAAGGTGGCAGCTATGGAAGGAGATAAGAAGAGCCTGATCTCTTAGATTTGGCAGTCACTGCTTGGTGATGCACCACCGTGTTTGAATTCAGCCTCCTGGTCCTGTCATATAGCAACTGTGAGATCTTGGCAAAACTTGTCTTAACCAGGTTAAAAGTAGGGTATTTCTTCAAAAGTAATTAGGAAAACTTCATGCAACTCATTGTTATCATCCATTCTAGCAGAGTATCTCTGAGAGCCTTCCACAGAAGTATGTGGATCATTTACCTGACTGCTGGTCAAAGAGGAAAAAAGACATTAAATGGACAAGCAGAAGAACTGCATTTTACAGAAAAATCATTTGATAGAACGTTGATTGAAAATGGGAATGCTGATACATTTTAATAGGCAAAGAAAATCACCTGTCAGATGGGTAATGAGAAAAAAGATGAGAAAAGGAGGGCAATTATGTATCTTATCAGGTGTCTACCACAGATTACATTGATAATCCAGTTTAAGGAGCTAAATTATTAGTTCTTAGACTTACTTCACAGTCCAATGTTTAAGACTTTGTCCGGTTAAGACTCTCCAATGCAGGTGGTACAGTTTCGATCCCTGCTCAGGGAATTAAGATTCCATGTGACACATGGCCAAAAACAAATTATTAGTTCTGTTTCAAGATACTCTATGACCTAAGGAAAGTCAAAAAATAAGAGACAAGAGGGAATGAAGGATGAGAGAGGTAGAGGGTACAGGGAGGAAATGAAGAAAAGGAAGCACAGATGTGTGGGGGAAGGGGGCAATTAGTAATGAAGGTCTTTAGATAAAGGGAGAGTACTTGAGATGGACGGTGAATTTGAAGTGAGCTTCTGGCAACAAAACTTGTCAGAGAAAAACAGCAAAGTTCTCGCCTCTCCTTGTTTACTTGTTATTAGGAAGACGTTCAGAACTGCAGTCCCTGGGCATGCAGAGCAGTGTGTCATCCTCTGGGGGAGCGTGGGCATAGGTGCTCAGCTGTAATGTGTGCAAATTGGTGTCATATGAAATGTTGCTGCTTTCCAGCATGATGTCACATGGGACAAAACAAGAGAGCTGGAAAGGAGAGAGCAGGGGCGTCATGGGGAGACCAAGGAACCCACAGCTTCATAGAGAGTCCATTAGAAGGTTTCCAACTTCTAGTGCCATTTCAGTTTGGGGGGACGTGTTCATGTAAGGAAACGGAAGCTGAGATTTCCGGAGAATGAATTAAGTTGAAGTCATGTAGAAGCAGACTCCGTGTAGACCAGAGTTTCTCAAATTTTAATTAGTCACTTGGGGACCATGTGTGAAGTGCACATGCTGAACAGGAGGTCTGAGATTCTGTGTTTCTAACAAGCTCTCTGAGTAGCAAGGGTGTAGCCTTACATATAGAGAAATCTGGAAGAAGAGCTTTGGATAGTGCAGGACATAACAGGATCAAGGAAAAGCATTATTTTGTGTTTCTTTCTGAGCGTGTTTATAGCCAGAGGGAAGCAAATAGTTGAAGTAGCAGTTATAGGTGTAAGATACCATTGCTAAGCAGAGAGGGAGAAAGAAATAGTAGGTGTCAGGGAATGTTTAACTTTAGGACTCCTGTATGTTGTTTTCTGTTTCTCATGAACCCTCTGTTCCTTATCAGTTCCTGGTATACAGGAACAAGTGAAGCAGCATGCTGTTCCCAGGACTGAGGTCATGGGATGGAATGCATACATAGATTTCTTTCAGTAACTTTTACCCTACAGTAGAAGTGTTTAGTCACGACCCTCTTACTCAGATATGGATTGTCTTCTGGCCTTGTGGCGATTGTTATTCCTTATTATTCCCTTGGTGACCATTGTTATACATCTGGCTTTTGTTCTTTTCTTAACTTTATTTTTTTGCCTAAAGCTTCCTTGTATAACAATATATAAACTCACACAAACATGAATAATTCACCCTTGTTCCACTAGAGACTTGGGTCTCCCATGTCCTTCTTTGTTTCTCTGGCTAGTTCTTTGGAGCATGGAGGCCTGCCGAGCTCACTTTCCTGCCCGGGGTTCCAGGACCTCCTTGAGAGGACACCCTGTGCCTTAGTGAGTGGTACAAGCCTATTCTAGGGCTTTTTTGGTTTCCCACGTAACCCAGGGAATATTAGCCTCTCTCTTTTGCTTTCTTTTGGTCGACTCCAGTCCACCAGGCCCCAGTCTGTAAAGAAGACCACAGGTAGGGATGATCCATAGAAAGGATGTCAAGTGGGAAGATTTAAGTCCACAGATCCAGAGATTACTACCCTTTGGATAGGAGAGAATTTAGTGAAAGGACAAAGGGAGGAAAGGAAGGCCTTAGAGAGGTGAGTTTGGAGTTGATGAGCACACTTGAGAGAACTCCTTCTAGATGACTTCAGTGTATTTGCCCTGAAAAGAGATAAGACCATTATTGCTCCAGAGAATCCGGGAGGTGGGAGGGGGTGCTAGAAGTGGGGGAAACCACAGCCCCTCTGAGTAACTCTTAGGCATCAAAGATATATGTTGTGCTGATATTTGTTATTCAAATTAGATTAATTTGAAAAAGGAGGCATTGACTTTTTTTTGGAAAGATAGCTGATTCTTTGAAAGTTGTTTCATAGAAATCCTTTGAAGCATTAGCATGATGTACCAAACCAAACTAAATTTTGAAGCCAAACAGATTAATAGGGTTCATTCCCTAAATGCTAGAAATACTTTTAATAAATACTACACTGATTTTGAAACATGCAAGATTTTTAATTTCTAATAATTCTGTGGCAATTAAATGTAGTATTTCCTTTTTACTATTTTTAGTGGATTCCTATGTCTTTCTTACCAGTGTCCTAAGATCCCCCTAAAAACAAGACACTAAACTAAATGTATTCAGTGCCAAGGCTGAGCGTGAGGATTCTGCTCAGTACTAACTCTGCATGAATGTACAGCTGACTTTCATATTTACATGTAATTAACTTTGTGTCCCTTTTTCCTTTTTTTTTTTAAATTTAATTTTATTTTTTAACTTTACAATATTGTATTGGTTTTGCCATATATCTAAATGAATCCGCCACAGGTATACGTGAGTTCCCCATCCTCAACCCTCCTCCCTCCTCCTCCCCATACCATCCCTCTGGGTCGTCCCAGTGCACCAGCCAGACATCCTGGAATGTGAAGTCAAGTGGGCCTTAGAAAGCATCACTATGAACAAAGCTAGTGGAGGTGATAGAATTCCAGTTGAGCTATTCCGAATTCTGAAAGATGATGCTGTGAAAGTGCTGCATTCAATATGCCAGCAAATTTGGAAAACTCAGCAGTGGCCACAGGACTGGAAAGGGGCAGTTTTCATTTCAATCCCAAAGAAAGGCAATGCCAAAGAATGCTCAAACTACCACACAATTACACTCATCTCACACGCTAGTAAAGTAATGCTCAAAATTCTCCAAGCCAGGCTTCAACAATATGTGAACCGTAAACTTCCTGGTGTTCAAGCTGGTTTTAGTAAAGGCAGAGGAACCAGAGATCAAATTGCCAACATCCGCTGGATCATGAAAAAAGCAAGAGAGTTCCAGAAAAACATCTATTTCTGCTTTATTGACTATGCCAAAGCCTTTGACTGTGCGGATCACAATAAACTGTGGAAAATTCTTAAAGAGATGGGAATACCAGACCACCTGATCTGCCTCTTGAGAAATTTGTATGCAGGTCAGAAAGCAATGGTTAGAACTGGACATGGACCAACAGACTGGTTCCAAATAGGAAAAGGAGTACATCAACGCTGTATATTGTCACCCTGTTTATTTAACTTATATGCAGAGTACATCATGAGAAACGCTGGGCTGGAAGAAACACAAGCTGTAATCAAGATTGCCAGAAGAAATATCAATAACCTCAGATATGCAGGTGACACCACCCTTATGGCAGAAAGTGAAGAGGAACTAAAAAGCCTCATAATGAAATTGAAAGTGGAGAGTGAAAAAGTTGGCTTAAAGCTCAACATTCAGAAAACGAAGATCATGGTATCCGGCCCCATCACTTCATGGTAAATAGATGGGGACATAGTGGAAACAGTGTCACATTTTATTTTGGGGGGCTCCAAAATCACTGCAGATGGTGACTGCAGCCATGAAATTAAAAAACGCTTACTCCTTGGAAGGAAAGTTATGACCAACCTAGATAGCATATTCAAAAGCAGAGACATTACTTTGCCAACAAAGGTTCATCTTGTCAAGGCTATGGTTTTTCCTGTGGTCATGTATGGATGTGAGAGTTGGACTGTGAAGAAGGCTGAGCACCAAAGAATTGATGCTTTTGAACTGTGGTGTTGGAGAAGACTCTTGAGAGTTCCTTGGACTGCAAGGAGATCCAACCAGTCCATTCTGAAGGAGATCAGCCCTGGGATTTCTTTGGAAGGAATGATGCTAAAGCTGAAACTCCAGTACTTTGGCCACCTCATGCGAAGAGTTGACTCATTGGAAAAGACTCTGATGCTGGCAGGGATTGGGGGCAAGAGGAGAAGGGGATGACAGAGGATGAGATGGGTGGATGGCATCATGGACTCGATGGACGTGAGTCTGGGTGAACTCCAGAAGTTGGTGATGGACAGGGAGGGCTGGCGTGCTGCGATTCATGGGGTTGCACAGAGTCGGACACGACTGAGTGACTGATCTCATCTGATCTGAGGAAATATCCTAACATGAAGGTAAAAACGTTTATGATTTTATCTTGAATTCTGAACTGGGATCGTCTCCTTTGTACATTATTTAGTAATCAACTTGTTTCCAAACCCCATTCAGCCAGCAGTCAGAATGAAAGAGTCTGTTCCTAATAAAACAGTCAGAATGAAGGATTTACTAACATCCAGTTCAGGTAAATTTTGCAGTACACAGTTAACTCTGGAAAGAGGGACACTGAACTATTTGAAATGCTCAGTCCTCATACTTCTAATATTTTCTTTGAAAATTTAATTGAAGAATTGGACATACATAAAGCAAATGTTATTGTTGATACCTGTGTTTTGAAACAAAAGATATTTACAAGGATAAGAACAAGAAAATTTTAAATTGTAAGCTTCAATTCAACGTGTTTCCGTATATGCTTCAACACTCTGAAGTTCTCAGTTTGGAATCTCTATACTTCTCAGGAACTCTCCAAGATTAAATTTTAGACCCTAAGTTTTTTCCAATGTCCAAAAATGCTTGTTTGAAGGCTAAACTTTCCCTAGAGAAAAACTTCATTTGCTAATATGTCAGTTGTATTTCAGGTTATAATTGTTTCATTATAGTATTGTTACACAGATGAATGTAGGCCAATCAGATGTTTTGATGAGTAGGCTCTGTGTGTGTGTGTTTCTATGTGCATGTGTTTGTGTGTGTGTGTGTGTGAGTTTGTGGTGTCTTTGATTATTAGAAGTAGGGGAAGTAATCATACTTTAATGACTATTGGATAGACATAATCTTTGAAACAGTGATTCTGAAAGTTGTTGGCTTTAGGATCCTATTATACTTCTAAAAAGTATTGAGAATTCCAAGGAACTTTTGTTTATGTCTATTGATGTTTACTATATGGGAGTTCAGTTGAGTTCAGTCGCTCAGTCATGTCTGACTCTTTGTGACCCCATGGACTGCAGCACACCAGGATTCACTGTCCATCAGAACTCCTGGAGTTTACTTGGACTCAAGTCCATCGAGCTGCTGATGCCATCCAACCATCTCATCCTCTGTTTTCCCCTTCTCCTCCCGCCTTCAGTCTTTGCCTGCAGCAGGGTCTTTTCCAGTGAGTCAGTTCTTCACATCAGACGCCCAAAGTACTGGAGTTTCAGATTCAGCATCAGTACTTTCAATGAATATTCAGGACGGAATTCCCTTCGGATAGAGTGGTTGGATATCCTTGCAGTCCAAGGGACTCTCAAGAGTCTTCTCCAACACCACTGTTCAAAAACATCAATTCTTCGGTGTGCAGCTTTCTGTACAGTCCAACTCTCACATCCATACATGACTACTGGAAAAGCCATAACTTGGATGAGACAGACTGATGTTGGCAAAGTAATGTCTCTGCTTTTTAATATGCTGTCAAGGTCGGTCATAGCTTTTCCTCCAAGCAACAAATGTCTTTTAATTTCATGGGTGCAGTCACCATCTGCAGTGATTTTGGACCACCCCCCCCCCCCCCAACACACACACATAAAGTCTGTCAGTGTTTCCATTCTTTCCCCATCTATTTGCATGAGGGATGGGACCAGATGCCATGATCTGAGTTTTTTTGAATGTTGAGTTTTAAACTAACCTTTTCACTCTCCTCTTTCACTTTCATCCAAAGGCTCTTTAGTTCTTCTTCAATTTCTGCTATAAGGGTGGTGTCATCTGCATATCTGTGGTTATTGATATTTCTTCTGGATATCTTGATTTCAGCTTGTGCTTCATCCAGCCCGGAATTTTGCATGATGTACTCTGTGTATAAGTTAAATAAGCAGGGTGACAATATACAGCCTTGACATACTCCTTTCCCTATTTGGAATCAGTCTGTTGTTCCATGTCCATTTC
This sequence comes from Bos javanicus, assembly GCF_032452875.1. Taxonomy (NCBI): domain Eukaryota; kingdom Metazoa; phylum Chordata; class Mammalia; order Artiodactyla; family Bovidae; genus Bos; species Bos javanicus. The sequence continues at coordinate 356,658 of NC_083896.1, read as the reverse complement.
TAAGTGTTGCTTCTTGACGTGCATACAGATTTCTCAAGAAGTAGGTCAGGTGGTCTGGTATTCCCATCTCTTTAAGTATTTTTCCAGTTTGTTGTGATCCACACAGTTAAAAGCTTTGGGGTGGTCAATAAAGCAGAAGTAGATGTTTTTCTGGAACTCTCTTGCTTTTTAGATGATCCAGTGGATGTTGTCAGTTTGATCTCTGGTTCCTCTGCCTTTTCTAAATCCAGCTTGAATGTATGGAAGTTCACGTTTCATGTTCTGTTGAGGCCTGGCCTGGAGAATTTTGAGTATTACTTTGCTAGTGTGTGAGATGCATGCAATTGTGTGGTAGTTTGAGCATTCTTTGTCATTGCCTTTGGTTGGGATTGGAATGAAAACTGACCATTTCCAGTCTTGTAGCCACTGTTGAGATTTCCAGACTTGCTGGCATATTGAGTGCAGCACTTTCATAGCATCATCTGTTAGGATTTGAAATAGCTCAACTGCAATTCCATCACCTCCACTACCTTTGTTTGTAGTGATGCTTCTTAATGCCCACTTGACTTTGCATTCCAGGATGTCTGGCTCTAAGTAAAGGATCACACCATTGTGCTTCTCTGGATCCTGAAGATCTTTTCTATATAGTTTTTTTGTGTGTGTTCTTACCACCTCTTCTTAATATCGTCTGCATCTGTTAGGTCCATACTATTTCTCTCCTTTATTGTGCCCATTTTTGCATGAAATGGTCCCTTGGTATTTCTTACTCTCTTGAGGATATCTCTAGTCTTTCCCATTCTATTATTTTCCTCTATTTCTTTGCATTGACCACGGAGAATGGCTTTCTTATCCCTCCTTGCTATTCTTCGGAACTCTGCATTCAAATGGGTATATCTTTCCTGTTCTTCCTTGCCTTTAGCTTCTCTTCTCTTCTCAGCTACTTGTAAGGCATCATCAGACAAACATTTTGCCTCTTTGCATTTCTTTTTCTCTGGGATGTTCTTGATCAATGTCTCCTGTACAATGTCACGAATCTCCGTCCATAGTTCTTCAGGCACTCTGTCTATCATAACTAATCCCTTGAATCTATTTGTCACGTCCACTGTATAACCCTAAGGGATTTGATTTAGGTCATACCTGATGGTCTAGTGGGTTTCCATACTTTCTTCAATTTAAGTCTGTATTTGGCAATAAGGAGTTCATGATCTGAGTCACAGTCAGCTCCCGGTCTTGTTTTTTTTCTGACTGTATAGAGTGTCTCTATCTTTGGCTGCAAAGAATAGAATCAGACTGATTTCGACATTGACCATCTGGTGATGTCCGTGTGTAGAGTCTTCTTTCGTGTTGTTGGAAGAGAGTGTTTGCTATGACCAGTACATTCTCTTGGCAAAGCTCTGTTAGCCTTTGTCCTGCTTCATTTTGTACTCCAAGGCCAAATTTACCTGTTACTCCAGGTATCTCATGAATTCCTTCTTGTACATTCCAGTCCCATATATTGAAAAGAACATCTTTTTTTGGTGTTAGTTCTAGAAGGTCTTGTAGGTCATCACAGAACCATTCAACTTCAGCTTGTTCAGCATTACTGGTCAGAACATAGACTTCCATGATTGTGATATTGAATGGTTTGCCTTGGAAATGAATAGAGACCATTCTGTCATTTTTGAGATTGCTTCCAAGTACTTCATTTGGGACTCTTGTTCACTGTGATGGCTACACCATTTGCTCTAAGGGATTTTTGCCCACAGTAGTAGACATAATGGTCATCTGAAGTAAATTCACCCATCCAGTCCATTTGGGGCCTCACATCCAAGGAGCGGTGGCTGCGCGGGTGCAGGAGGGCCTAGAGGAGCTATCCCATGTTGAAGGTCAGGAAGGGTGGCAGTGAGGAGATACCCCTCATCCAAGGTAAGGAGCAGAGGCTGTGCTTTGCTGGAGCAGCTGTGAAGAGATACCCGACGCCCAAGTTAAAAGAAACCCAAATAAGATGGTAGGTGTTGCAAGAGGGAATCAGAAGGCAGACATACTGAAACCATACTCACAGAAACTAGTCATTCTAATCACAATAGGCCCACAGCCTTGTCTAACTCAATGAAACTAAGCCATGTCCGTGGGGCAACAAAGATGGGCAGGTCAAGGTGGAGAGATCTGACAGAATGTGGTCCACTGGAGAAGGGAATGGCAAACCACTTCAATATTCTTGCCTTGAGAACCCCAGGAACAGTATGAAAAAGCAAATGATAGGATACTGAAAGAGGAACTACCCAGGTCAATAGGTGCCCAATATGCTACTGGATATCAGTGGAGAAATAACTCCAGAAATAATTAAGAGATGAAGCCAAAGCAAAAAGAGTACCCAGCTGTGGATGTGACTGGTGATAGAAGCAAGGTCCGATGCTGTAAACAGCAATATTGCATAGGAACCTGGAATGTCAGGTCCATGAATCAAGGCAAATTGGAAGTGGTCAAACAAGAGATGGCAAGAGTGAACATCGACATTCTAGGAATCAGCGAGCTCAAATGGACTGGAATAGGTGAATTTAACTCAGATGACCATTATATCTACTACTGCGGGCAGGAATCCCTCAGAAGAAACAGAGTGGCCATCATGGTCAACAAAAGAGTCTGAAATGCAGTACTTGGATGCAATCTCAAAAATGATGGAATGATTTCTGTTCGTTTCCAAGGCAAACCATTCAATATCACAGTAATCCAAGTCTATGCTCCAACAAGTAACACTGAAGAAGCTGACGTTGAACGGTTCTATGAAGACCTACAAGACCTTTTAGAACTAACACCCAAAAAAGATGTCCTTTTCATTATAGGCGACTGGAATGCAAAAGTAGGAAGTCAAGAAACACCTGGAGTAACAGGCAAATTTGGCCTTGGAATACGGAATGAAGCAGGGCAAAGACTAATAGAGTTTTGCCAAGAAAATGCACTGGTCATAACAAACACCCTCTTTCAACAACACAAGGGAAGTCTCTATACTTGGACATCACCAGATGGTCAACACCGAAATCAGATTGATTATACTCTTTGCAGCCAAAGATGAAGAAGCTCTATATAGTCAGCAAAAACAAGACCAGGAGCTGACTGTGGCTCAGACCATGAACTCCTTATTGCCAAATTCAGACTTAAATTGAAGAAAGTAGGGAAAACCACTAGACCATTCAGGTATGACCTAAATCAAATCCCTTATGATTATACAGTGGAAGTGAGAAATAGATTTAAGGGCCTAGATCTGATAGATAGAGTGCCTGATGAACTATGGACTGAGGTTCGTGACATTGTACAGGAGACAGGTATCAAGACCATTCCCATGGAAAAGAAATGCAAAAAAGCAAAATGGCTGTCTGGGGAGGCCTTACAAATAGCTGTGAAAAGAAGAGAAGTGAAAAGCAAAGCAGAACAGGAAATATATAAGCATCTGAATGCAAAGCTCCAAAGAATAGCAAGAAGAGATAAGAAAGCCTTCTTCAGCGATCAATGCAAAGAAATAGAGGAAAACAACAAAATGGGAAAGACTAGAGATCTCTTCAAGAAAATTAGAGATACCAAGGGAACATTTCATGCAAAGATGGGCTCGATAAAGGACAGAAATGGTATGGACCTAACAGAAGCAGAAGATATTAAGAAGAGATGGCAAGAATACACAGAAGAACTGTACAAAAAGATCTTCACAACCCAGATAATCATGATGGTGTGATCACTCAACTAGAGCCAGACATTCTGGAATGAGAAGTCAAGTGGGCCTTAGAAAGCATCACAACGAACAAAGCTAGTGGAAGTGATGGAATTTCAGTTGAGCTATTTCAAATCCTGAAAGATAATGCTGTGAAAGTGCTGCACTCAATATGCCAGCAAATTTGGAAAACTCAGCAGTGGCCACAGGACTGGAAAAGGTCAGTTTTCATTCCAACCCCAAAGAAAGGTAATGCCAAAGTATGCTCAAACTATCACATAATTACACTCATCTCATATGCTAGTAAAGTAATGCTCAAAATTCTCCAAGCCAGGCTTTAGCAATACGTGAACCGTTAACTTCCTGATGTTCAAGATGGTTTTAGTAAAGGCAGAAGACATTACTTTGCCAACAAAGGTCTGTCTAGTGAAGGCTATGTTTTGTCCTGTGGTCATGTATGGATGTGAGAGTTGGACTGTGAAGAAGGCTGAGCTCTGAAGAATTGATGTTTTTGAACTGTGCTGTTGGAGAAGACTCTTGAGAGTCCCCTGGACTGCAAGGAGATCCAACCAGTCCATTCTGAAGGAGATCAGGCCTGGGATTTCTTTGGAAGGAATGATGCTAAGGCTGAAACTCCAGTACTTTGGCCACCTCATGCGAAGAGTTGACTCTTTGGAAAAGACTCTGATGCTGGGAGGGATTGGGGGCAGGAGGAGAAGGGGACGACAGGGGATGAGATGGCTAGATGGCATCACTGATTCGATGGACGTGAGTCTGAGTGAACTCTGGAAGTTAATGATGGACAGGGAGGCCTGGTGTGCTACAATACATGGGGTCACAAAAAGTTGGACATGACTGAGCGACTGAACTGAAATGAACTGAACTCGTAGCTCAGTCGGTTAAGAATCTACCTGCCGTGCAGAAGACCTGAGTTCGATGCCTGGGTCAGGAAGATCTAGTCCGGAAGGAAATGGCAACCCACTCCAGCATTGTTGCTTGGAAAATCCTATCACCAGAGGAGTCTGGCGAGCTACAAATAGCCCATGGGGCCAGAAGCGACGGACACGACTTACGGCCTAAATCACAAACCAGCCCATTTTAGTTCACTGATTCCTGAAATGTCGATGTTCACTCTTGCCATCTTCTGCTTGACCGCTTCCAATTTGCCTTGATTCATGGACCTAACATTCCAGGTTCCTATGCAGTATTTCTCTTTACAGCCTTGGACTTGACTCGCATCAACAGTCACATCCACAGCTAGGTGTTGTTTTGCTTTGGCTCCATCTCTTCATTCTTTCTGGAATTATTTCTCCACCGATCTATGGTAGCATACTGGACACCTACTGACCTGCTGATGGAGAGTTCATCTTTCAGTGTCCTAACTTTTTGCCTTTTCATACTCTTTATGCGGTTCTCAAGGCAAGAATACTGAACTGTTTTGCCATTCCGTTCTCCAGTGGACCATGTTTTGTCAGAATTTTCCAGCATAACCCGTCTGTCTTGGATGGCCCTTCACAGCATGGCTCGCTCATAATTTCATTGAGTTAGACAAGTCTGTGTGTCCAAGGAGCCATGGCTGCGTGGGTGCAGGAGGGCCTAGAGGACCCCTTGTCCAAGGTAAAGAGCAATGGCTGCGCTTTGCTGGAGCAGCCGTGAAGAAATACCCATGCCCAAGGTAAGAGAAACCCAAGTAAGACGGTAGGTGTTGCAAGAGGGAATCAGAGGGCAAACATACTGAAACCATACTTACAGAAAACTAGTCAATCTAATCACACTAGGACCACAGCCTTGTCTAACTCAAAGAAACTAAGCCATGCCCGTGGGGCAACCCAAGACGGGCGGGTAATGGTGGAGAGATCTGACAGAATGTGGTCCACTGGAGAGGGGAATGGCAAATCACTTCAGTATTCTTGCCTTGAGAACCCCAGGAACAGTATGAAAAGGCAAAATGATAGGATACTGAAAGAGGAACTCCCCAGGTCAGTAGGTGCCCAATATGCTACTGGAGATCAGTGGAGAAATAACTCCAGAAAGAATAAAGGGATGGAGCCAAAGCAAAAAGAATACCCAGCTGTGGATGTGACTGGTGATAGAAGCAAGGTCCGATGCTGTAAACAGCAATATTGCATAGGAACCTAGAATGTCAGGTCCATGAATCAAGGCAAATTGGAAGTAGTCAAACAAGAGATGGCAAGAGTGAATGTCGATATTCTAGGAATCAGCGAACTGAAATGGACTGGAATGGGTGAATTTAACTCAGATGACCATTATATCTACTACTGTGGGCAGGAATCCCTCAGAAGAAATGGAGTGGCCATCATGGTCAACAAAAGAGTCTGAAATGCAGTACTTGGATGCAATCTCAAAAATGACAGAATGATCTCTGTTCGTTTCCAAGGCAAACCATTCAATATCACAGTAATCCAAGTCTATGCCCCAACCAGTAACACTGAAGAAGCTGACGTTGAACGGTTCTGTGAAGACCTACAAGACCTTTTAGAACTAATATCCAAAAAAGATGTCCTTTTCATTATAGGGGACTGGAATGCAAAAGTAGGAAGTCAAGAAACACCTGGAGTAACAGGCAAATTTGGTCTTGGAATACAGAATGAAGCAGGGCAAAGACGAATAGAGTTTTGCCAAGAAAATGCACTGGTCATAACAAACACCCTCTTCCAACAACACAAGAGAAAACTCTATACATCGACATCACCAGATGGTCAACACCGAAATCAGATTGATTATATTCTTTGCAGCCAAAAATGGAGAAGCTCTATACAGTCAGCAAAAACAAGACCAGGAGCTGACTGTGGCTCAGACCATGAACTCCTTATTGCCAAATTCAGACTTAAATTGAAGAAAGTAGGGAAAACCACTAGACCATTCAGGTATGACCTAAATCAAATCCCTTATGATTATACAGTGGAAGTGAGAAATAGATTTAAGGGCCTAGATCTGATAGAGTGCCTGATGAACTATGGACTGAGGTTTGTGACATTGTACAGGAGACGGGTATCAAGACCATTCCCAAGGAAAAGAAATGCAAAAAAACAAAATGGCTGTCAGGGGAGGCCTTACAAGTAGCTGTGAAAAGAAGAGAAGTGAAAAACAAAGGAGAAAAGGAAAGATACAAACATCTGAATGCAAAGTTCCAAAGAATAGCAAGAAGAGAAAAGAAAGCCTTCCTTAGCAATCAATGCAAAGAAATAGAGGAAAACAACACAATAGGAAAGACTAGAGATCTCTTCAAGAAAATCAGAGATACCAAAGGAATATTTCATGCAAAGATGGGCTCAATAAAGGACAGAAATGGTATGGACCTAACAGAAGCAGAAGATATTAAGGAGAGATGGCAAGAATACACAGAAGAACTGTACAAAAAAGATCTTCACAACCCAGATAATCACGATGGTGTGATCACTCACTTAGAGCCAGACATCCTGGAATGTGAAGTCAAGTGGGCCTTAGAAAGCATCACTATGAACAAAGCTAGTGGAGGTGATGGAATTCTGGTTGAGCTATTCCAAATCCTGAAAGATGATGCTGTGAAAGTGCTGCACTCAATATGTCAGCCAATTTGGAAAACTCAGCAGTGGCCACAGGACTGGAAAAGGGCAGTTTTCATTCCAATCCCAAAGAAAGGCAATGCCAAAGAATGCTCAAACTACCGCACAATCGTACTCATCTCACACGCTAGTAAAGTAATGCTCAAAATTCTCCAAGCCCGGCTTCAGCAATATGTGAACCATGAACTTCCTGATGTTCAAGCTGGTTTTAGAAAAGGCAGAGGAACCAGAGATCAAATTGCCAACATCCGCTGGATCATGGAAAAAGCAAGAGAGTTCCAGAAAAGCATCTATTTCTGCGTTATTGACTATGCCAAAGCCTTTGACTGTGTGGATCACAATAAACTGTGGAAAATTCTGAAAGAGATGGGAATACCAGACCACCTGACCTGCCTCTTGAGAAATCTGTATGCAGGTCAGAAAGCAACAGTTAGAACTGGACATGGAAAGGAGTACTTCAAGGCTGTATATTGTCACCCTGTTTATTTAACTTATATGGAGAGTACATCATGAGAAACGCTGGACTGGAACAAACACAAGCTGGAATCAAGATTCCCGGAGAAATATCAATAACCTCAGATAGGCAGATTCCCGGGAGAAATATCAATAACCTCAGATAGGCAGATTACATCACCCTTATGACAGAAAGTGAAGAGGAACTAAAAAGCTTCTTGATGAAAGTGAAATTGGAGAGTGAAAAAGTTGGCTTGAAGCTCAACATTCAGAAAACGGAGATCATGGCATCCGGTCCCATCACTTCATGGGAAATCGATTGGGAAACAGTGTCAGACTTTATTTTTCTGGGCTCCAAAATCACTACAGATGGTGACTGCAGCCATGAAATTAAAAGACGCTTACTCCTTGGAAGGAAAGTTATGACCAACCTAGATAGCATATTCAGAAGCAGAGACATTACTTTGCCAACAAAGGTCCGTCTAGTCAAGGGTATGGTTTTTCCTGTGGTCATGTATGGATGTGAGAGTTGGACTGTGAAGAAGGCTGAGAGCCAAAGAATTGATGCTTTTGAACTGTGGTGTTGGAGAAGACTCTTGAGAGTTCCTTGGGCTGCAAGGAGATCCAACCAGTCCATTCTGAAGGAGATCAGCCCTGGGATTTCTTTTTTTTTTTTTTTATTCTTCCAATTTTATTTTATTTTTAAACTTTACATAATTGTATTAGTTTTGCCAAATATCAAAATGAATCCGCCACAGGTATACATGTGTTCCCCATCCCGAACCCTCCTCCCTCCTCCCTCCCCATACCATCCCTCTGGGTCGTCCCAGTGCACCAGCCCCAAGCATCCAGCATCATGCATCGAAACTGGACTGGCAACTCGTTTCCTACATGATATTTTACATGTTTCATTGCCATTCTCCCACATCTTCCCACCCTCTCCCTCTCCCACAGAGTCCATAAGACTGTTCTATACATCAGTGTCTCTTTTGCTGTCTCGTACACCGGGTTATTGTTACCATCTTTCTAAATTCCATATATATGCGTTAGTATACTGTATTTATGTTTTTCCTTCTGGCTTACTTCACTCTGTATAATAGGCTCCAGTTTCATCCACCTCATTAGAACTGATTCAAATGTATTCTTTTTAATGGCTGAGTAATACTCCATTGTGTATATGTACCACAGCTTTCTTATCCATTCATCTGCTGATGGACATCTAGGTTGCTTCCACGTCTTGGCTATTATAAACAGTGCTGCGATGAACATTGGGGTACACGTGTCTCTTTCCCTTCTGGTTTCCTCAGTGTGTATGCCCAGCAGTGGGGTTGCTGGATCATAAGGCAGTTCTATTTCCAGTTTTTTAAGGAATCTCCACACTGTTCTCCATAGTGGCTGTACTAGTTTGCATTCCCACCAACAGTGTAAGAGGGTTCCCTTTTCTCCACACCCTCTCCAGCATTTATTATTTGTAGACTTTTGGATCGCAGCCATTCTGACTGGTGTGAAATGGTACCTCATAGTGGTTTTGATTTGCATTTCTCTGATAATGAGTGATGTTGAGCATCTTTTCATGTGTTTGTTAGCCATCTGTATGTCTTTTTTGGAGAAATGTCTATTTAGTTCTTTGGCCCATTTTTTGATTGGGTCGTTTATTTTTCTGGAGTTGAGCTGTAGGAGTTGCTTGTATATTTTTGAGATTAGTTGTTTGTCGGTTGCTTCATTTGCTATTATTTTCTCCCATTCTGAAGGCTGTCTTTTCACCTTGCTAATAGTTTCCTTTGATGTGCAGAAGCTTTTAAGGTTAATTAGGTCCCATTTGTTTATTTTTGCTTTTATTTCTAATATTCTGGGAGGTGGGTCATAGAGGATCCTGCTGTGATGTATGTCAGAGAGTGTTTTGCCTATGTTCTCCTCTAGGAGTTTTATAGTTTCTGGTCTTACGTTTAGATCTTTAATCCATTTTGAGTTTATTTTTGTGTATGGTGTTAGAAAGTGGTCCAGTTTCATTCTTTTACAAGTGGTTGACCAGATTTCCCAGCACCACTTGTTAAAGAGATTGTCTTTAATCCATTGTATATTCTTGCCTCCTTTGTCGAAGATAAGGTGTCCATATGTGCGTGGATTTATCTCTGGGCTTTCTATTTTATTCCATTGATCAATATTTCTGTCTTTGTGCCAGTACCATACTGTCTTGATAACTGTGGCTTTGTAGTAGAGCCTGAAGTCAGGTAAGTTGATTCCTCCAGTTCCATTCTTCTTTCTCAAGATCGCTTTGGCTATTCGAGGTTTTTTGTATTTCCATACAAATTGTGAAATTATTTGTTCTAGCTCTGTGAAGAATACTGTTGGTAGCTTGATAGGGATTGCGTTGAATCTATAAATTGCTTTGGGTAGTATACTCATTTTCACTATATTGATTCTTCCAATCCATGAACATGGTATATTTCTCCATCTATTAGTGTCCTCTTTGATTTCTTTCACCAGTGTTTTATAGTTTTCTATATATAGGTCTTTAGTTTCTTTAGGTAGATATATTCCTAAGTATTTTATTCTTTCCGTTGCAATGGTGAATGGAATTGTTTCCTTAATTTCTCTTTCTGTTTTCTCATTATTAGTGTATAGGAATGCAAGGGATTTCTGTGTGTTGATTTTATATCCTGCAACTTTACTGTAGTCATTGATTATTTCTAGTAATTTTCTGGTGGACTCTTTAGGGTTTTCTATGTAGAGGATCATGTCATCTGCAAATAGTGAGAGTTTTACTTCTTTTTTTCCAATTTGGATTCCTTTTATTTCTTTTTCTGCTCTGATTGCTGTGGCCAAAACTTCCAAAACTATGTTGAATAGTAATGGTGAAAGTGGGCACCCTTGTCTTGTTCCTGACTTTAGAGGAAATGCTTTCAATTTTTCACCATTGAGGATAATGTTTGCAGTGGGTTTGTCATATATAGCTTTTATTATGTTGAGGTATGTTCCTTCTATTCCTGCTTTCTGGAGAGTTTTTATCATAAATGGATGTTGAATTTTGTCAAAGGCTTTCTCTGCATCTATTGAGATAATCATATGGTTTTTATTTTTCAATTTGTTAATGTGGTGTATTACATTGATTGATTTGCGGATATTGAAGAATCCTTGCATCCCTGGGATAAAGCCCACTTGATCATGGTGTATGATCTTTTTAATGTGTTGTTGGATTCTGATTGCTAGAATTTTGTTAAGGATTTTTGCATCTATGTTCATCAGTGATATTGGCCTGTAGTTTTCTTTTTTTGTGGGATCTTTGTCAGGTTTTGGTATTAGGGTGATGGTGGCCTCATAGAATGAGTTTGGAAGTTTACCTTCCTCTGCAATTTTCTGGAAGAGTTTGAGCAGGATAGGTGTTAGCTCTTCTCTAAATTTTTGGTAGAATTCAGCTGTGAAGCCGTCTGGACCTGGGCTTTTGTTTGCTGGAAGATTTTTGATTACAGTTTCAATTTCCATGCTTGTGATGGGTCTGTTAAGATTTTCTATTTCTTCCTGATCCAGTTTTGGAAAGTTGTACTTTTCTAAGAATTTGTCCATTTCTTCCACGTTGTCCATTTTATTGGCATATAATTGTTGATAGTAGTCTCTTATGATCCTTTGTATTTCTATGTTGTCTGTTGTGATCTCTCCATTTTTGTTTCTAATTTTGTTGATTTGATTTTTCTCCTTTTGTTTCTTGATGAGTCTGGCTAATGGTTTGTCAATTTTATTTATCCTTTCAAAGAACCAGCTTTTGGTTTTGTTGATTTTTGCTATGGTCTCTTTTGTTTCTTTTGCATTTATTTCTGCTCTAATTTTTAAGATTTCTTTCCTTCTACTAACCCTGGGGTTCTTCATTTCTTCCTTTTCTAGTTGCTTTAGGTGTAGAGTTAGGTTATTTATTTGACTTTTTTCTTGTTTCTTGAGGTGTGCCTGTATTGCTATGAACTTTCTCCTTAGGACTGCTTTTACCGTGTCCCACAGGTTTTGGGCTGTTGTGTTTTCATTTTCATTCGTTTCTATGCAAATTTTGATTTCTTTTTTGATTTCTTCTGTGATTTGTTGGTTATTCAGCAGCGTGTTGTTCAGCCTCCATATGTTGGAATTTTTAATAGTTTTTCTCCTGTAATTGAGATCTAATCTTACTGCATTGTGGTCAGAAAAAATGCTTGGAATGATTTCTATTTTTTGAATTTACCAAGGCTAGCTTTATGGCCCAGGATGTGATCTATCCTGGAGAAGGTTCCATGTGCGCTTGAGAAAAAGGTGAAATTCATTGTTTTGGGATGAAATGACCTATAGATATCAATTAGGTCTAACTGGTCTATTGTATCGTTTAAAGTTTGTGTTTCCTTGTTAATTTTCTGTTTAGTTGATCTATCCATAGGTGTAAGTGGGGTATTAAAGTCTCCCACTATTATTGTGTTATTGTTAATTTCTCCTTTCATACTTGTTAGCATTTGTCTTACGTACTGTGGTGCTCCCGTGTTGGGTGCATATATGTTTATAATTGTTATATCTTCTTCTTGGATTGATCCTTTGATCATTATGTAGTGACCTTCTTTGTCTCTTTTCACCGCCTTTGTTTTAAAGTCTATTTTATCTGATATGAGTATTGCTACTCCTGCTTTCTTTTGGTCCCTATTTGCATGGAAAATCTTTTTCCAGCCCTTCACTTTCAGTCTGTATGTGTCCCCTGTTTTGAGGTGGGTCTCTTGTAGACAACATATGTAGGGGTCTTGTTTTTGTATCCATTCAGCCAGTCTTTGTCTTTTGGTTGGGGCATTCAACCCATTCACATTTAAGGTAATTACTGATAAGTATGTTCCCGTTGCCATTTACTTTATTGTTTTGGGTTCGAGTTTATACACCGTTTTTGTGTTTCCTGTCTAGAGAATATCCTTTAGTATTTGTTGGAGAGCTGGTTTGGTGGTGCAGAATTCTCTCAGCTTTTGCTTTTCGGAAAACTTTTGATTTCTCCTTCATACTTGAATGAGATCCTTGCTGGGTACAATAATCTGGGCTGTAGGTTATTTTCTTTCATCATTTTAAGTATGTCTTGCCATTCCCTCCTGGCTTGAAGAGTTTCTATTGAAAGATCAGCTGTTATCCTTATGGGGATTCCCTTGTGTGTTATTTGTTGTTTTTCCCTTGCTGCTTTTAATATTTGTTCTTTGTGTTTGATCTTTGTTAATTTGATTAATATGTGTCTTGGGGTGTTTCTCCTTGGGTTTATCCTGTTTGGGACTCTCTGGGTTTCTTGGACTTGGGTGATTATTTCCTTCCCCATTTTAGGGAAGTTTTCCACTATTATCTCCTCAAGTATTTTCTCATGGTCTTTCTTTTTGTCTTCTTCTTCTGGAACCCCTATGATTCGAATGTTGTAGCGTTTAATATTGTCCTGGAGGTCTCTGAGATTGTCCTCATTTCTTTTAATTCGTTTTTCTTTTATCCTCTCTGATTCATTTATTTCTACCATTCTATCTTCTAATTCACTAATCCTGTCTTCTGCCTCTGTTATTCTACTATTTGTTGCCTCTAGAGTGTTTTTAATTTCACTTATTGCATTATTCATTATATATTGACCCTTTTTTATTTCTTCTAGGTCCTTGTTAAACCTTTCTTGCATCTTCTCAATCCTTGTCTCCAGGCTATTTATCTGTGATTCCATTTTAGTTTCAAGATTTTGGATCAATTTCACTATCATTATTCGGAATTCTTTATCAGGTAGATTCCCTATCTCTTCCTCTTTTGTTTGGTTTGGTGGGCATTTATCCTGTTCCTTTATCTGCTGGGTATTCCTCTGTCTCTTCATCTTGTTTAAATTGCTGAGTTTGGGGTGTCCTTTCTGTATTCTGGCAGTTTGTGGAGTTCTCTTTATTATGGCGTTTCCTCACTGTGTGTGGGTTTGTACAGGTGGCTTGTCAAGGTTTCCTCGTTAGGGAAGCTTGTGTCGGTGTTCTGGTGGGTGGAGCTGTATTTCTTCTCTCTGGAGTGCAATGAAATGTCCAGTAATGAGTTATGAGATGTCTATAGTTTTGGGGTGACTTTGGGCAGCCTGTATCTTGAAGCTCAGGACTGTGTTCCTTTGTTGCTGGAGAATTTGCTTGGTATGTCTTGCCCTGGAACTTATTGGCCCTTGTGTGGTGCTTGGTTTCAGTGTCGGTATGGAGGCATTTGATGAGCTCCTGTCAATGAATGTTCCTTGGAGTCAGGAGTTCCCTGGAGTCAGGGTTTGGACTTAAGTCTCCTGCTTCCGATTATCGGTCTTATTTTTACAGTAGTTTCAAAACTTCTCCTTCTATACAGCACCATTGATAAAACATCTACATTAAAAATGATAAGTTTCTCTACAGTGAGGGTCACTCAGAGAGGTTCACAGGGTTACATGGAGAAGAGAAGAGGGAGGAGGGAGTTAGAGGTGACCCAAATGAGATGAGGTGAATCAATAGTGGAGAGAGTGGGCTAGCCAGTAGTCACTTCCTTATGTGCACTCCACAACTGGACCACTCAGAGATGTTCACGGGGTTATACAGAGAAGAGAAGAAGGAGGAAGGTAACAGAGGTGGCCAGAAGGATAAAAGGGGGAATGAAAAGGAGGGAGACAGATCCAGCCAGTAATCAGTTCCCTAAGTGTTCTCCACCGTCTGGAACACACAGAAATTCACAGAGTTGGGTAGAGTAGAGAGGGGTTAGGGAGGAGACACAGGCGACCTGGTGGAGAAAAAGGAGGGTCCAAAGGGAGAGAGAGCAGTCAAGCCAGTAATCTCACTCCCTAGTGAAAAATGGGTCCTGAAGATTGGGTCCTTAAAGGTACAAAATTGGTAACAAATACATAAAAGCAAAAATTAAAAATCTAGAGTAGAGTTTGGAATTTCAAAAATACGATGTTAAAGAAAAGAAGAAGGAAAAGAAAGAGAGAAAGAACGAACAAACAAAAACAAACAAGGTCGCGAAAATTATAAAGAAAGTACAGGTACAAAATTGATAACTAATACCAGAAAGCGAAAATTAAAAATCTAGAGTAGAGTTTGGAATTTCAAAAATACGATGTTAAAGAAAAGAAGAAGGAAAAGAGAGAGAAAGAACGAACAAACAAAAACAAACAAGGTCGCGAAAATTATAAAGAAAGTACAGGTACAAAATTGATAACTAATACCAGAGAGCGAAAATTAAAAATCTAGAGTAGAGTTTGGAATTTCAAAAATACGATGTTAAAGAAAAGAAGAAGGAAAAGAAAGAGAGAAAAAATGAACAAACAAAAACAAACAAGGTCACGAAAATTATAAAGAAAGTACAGGTACAAAATTGATAACTAATACCAGAAAGCAAAAATTAAAAATCTAGATTAGAGTTTGGAATTTCAAAAATACAATGTTAAAAAAAAAAAAAAAAAAGAAGAAGAAGAAAAATAAAGAGAGAAAACAAACAAACAAATACGAACAATGTCACAAAAATTATAAAGAAAATACAGGTACAAAATTGATATCAAATACCAAAAAGCATAAATTGAAAATCTAGAGTAAAGTTTGGAATTTCAGATATACAATGTTATATAAAAGAAGAAGAGAAAGAAACAGAGAAGAAGAAGAAAAAAAAAATCACAGAAATTATATAAAAAAAAACTATAGGTACAAAATTGATAACATATACCAAAAAGCGAAAATTAAAAATCTAGAGTAGAGTTTGGAATTTCAAAAATACAATGTTAAAGAAAAGAAGAAAAAAACAAAAACCAACAACAACAAAAAAAAACAACAAGGTCAAAAAATTATAGAATATATATATATGAAGTTTGCTGAATAAGAAAAAAATAGGGTCTTTTTTTTTTTTTTTTTGCAGAGTAATAGGTTATAAAAGTGAAAATTAAAGGAACAATAGGGGACTTAAAATTTTTTTTTTAATTAAAAAAAAAAAAGAAAGAATGATCGTAAAAATAATAAAAATATATCTAGGACTTTTTTGTTTCTTTTTTTGTGGGTGTTGTGGGTTCAGTTCATTTTTGGCTAGTTCCTTGGTCAGATTTATATTTCTCAAGATCTATAGGCCCCTTCCTATGTAGTCCGTAGTAACCACAGGGTTTTGATCTATTGCCTGTAGCTTCCAAGGCGTTTCCCTCTGTTATATCTTCTTCTGTTTGCTAGTCTCTTCAGTATCTGGTTTCCGCCCTGACTCAAAGGGCACGGTGGAGGACACTTTTTTTTTTTTTTTTTTTAGGCTTACTTGTTCAGTCGCGCTGTGGGGAGGGAGGGAGGGAGGGTGCAAACAAATAACACTGGCGTGGGCTCGCAGTGCCTCAGCCACCCTGGGTCTGCCCCCGCTCACGGCGCGTGTAGCCTCCCTGTCCACACTGCTCGGACTCTAGGTTGTTCCGCCGGGAACAATCCGAGGCTGGCCCTGGGCTGCATGCACCTCCCAGGTCCAAGCCGCTCAGGTTCAGGCACTCGGGTAGTCCTCAGAGGCGCAGACTCAGTTGGGCCTGCGTTTTGTACTCTTCCCAGGTCCGAGCGCCAATTTGCTCTTCCCAGGCGAGCGCCAATGCTGCGACTTATCGCCTCCCCGCCACTCGGTTATCTGGATGTAAAACCGGCGCACCTTCTCAGGCAGATGTTGACCGTCCAGACCCCCAAGAAGTTTTAGTTAGCAAAGAAGCCTGCTTACAATTTTATAGATAATGTCTCTCTGGGGCTGCGATTGCCCCCTTCCGGCTCTGGCTGCCTGTCACCGGAGGGGAAGATCTGCAGCCGGCTATCTCTGTTCAGTCCTTTGTTCCGTGCACGGGCCTGGCGGTCTTAGGTTAGGGCTGGCTTTTCACGTGGTAGGTATCCCACAGTCTGGTTTGCTAGCCCAAATTATTTCGCTCAGATAGCGCTCAGGGTATTCAGGCCAGATTCTTACTCTCAGCGATGCAGCCCACGCCGCGCCTCCCTGCTCAGCCCCGATTCGCTAATGGCGGATGCAGGCGTCTGCGCTGCTTCTCTGCTGGGGGAGTTACCGTAGGGCTCGCAATCTGCGAGTTTTAAATTGTTTATCTATTTTTTCTCCCTGTTATGTTGCCCTCTGTGCTTCCAAAGCTCGGCACAGATTCGGCAGTGAGAAGGTTTCCTGATGTTTGGAAACTTCTCTCTTTTTAAGATTCCCTTCCCGGGACGGAACTCCGTCCCTCCCTCTTTTGTCTCTTTTTTTTTGTTTTTAATATTTTTTCCTACCTCCTTTCGAAGAGTTGGGTTGCTTTTCTGGGTGCCTGATGTCCTCTGCCGGCATTCAGAAGTTGTTTTGTGGAATTTACTCGACGTTTAAATGCTCTTTTGATGAATTTGTGGGGGAGAAAGTGTTCTCCCCGTCCTACTCCTCCGCCATCTTGGCTCCTCCCTGGGATTTCTTTGGAAGGAATGTTGCTAAAGCTGAAACTCCAGTACTTTGGCCACCTCATGCAAAGAGTTGACTCATTTGAAAAGACTCTGATGCTGGGAGGGATTGGGGTCAGAAGGAGAAGGGGACGACGGAGGATGAGATGGCTGGATGGTATCACTGACTCGATGGACGTGAGTCTCAGTGAACTCCAGGAGTTGGTGATGAACAGGAAGGCCTGGCGTGCTGCGATTCATGGGGTTGCAAAGAGTCAGACATGACTGAGCGACTGATCTGATCTGATCTGATCCGTGGTCTATGTGATCATTTTGGTTAGTTTTCTGTGATTGAAGTTTTCAATCTGCTTGTCCTCTGATGGATAAGGATAAGAGGCTTATGGAAACTTCCTCATCTGAAAGACTGACTGAGAGGGGAACTGGATCCTGTTCTGATGGGTGGGGCCATGCTCAGTAAATCTTTAATCCAGTTTTCTGTTAATGGGTGTAACTTTGTTCCCTCCCTGTTGTTTGACCTGAGGCCAAACTATGATGGAGGTAATGAAGATAATGGCACCTCCTTCAACAGGTCCCATGCATGCACTGCTGCACTCAGTGACCCTGATAGTGCAGCAGGCCACCTCCAACTATCATGTTAGCCAGAGACTCCTGTAAAATAAAACTAAGAAAGGTAAAAATATAGGCACACGCAATCATAATGGCTCATTCCATTAGTCATTAGAGTTCTGATATCACATATCGTGTCTCTGGAGAACTCGTGTGTGCACTCAGAACATAATTGAGCATGGAAGTAACGTTTAGAGTTATTGTGAAAAGAGTTTTGACCTCTTGGATCCCCTGGTACAGTGGGTCTCTGGACTTCAGGGATTCTCAAGGCACACTACCGAACCACCATTTTAAACCGTTGGCATGGTTGGATGTGAAATGATAAAGGGACCTTTGTGTTGACATGGGGTTTAAAGTTTCAATTTTACATTTCTTTCTTATTTCTTTATCTTAAGAAATTTAGACCTGAGAGTTCCTTTTTTTCTTTTTTTTTTTTTAAAGCAAATATTTCTGTGTTGTATTCATTCTTCCCCATGGTGCTCTGCGCTCTTTGGATCCGGTGTGGTCCTAGACTTATCCTATTTTCACATGGAAACAATTAGTCACTCACAAGACTATCATGTCTCATATAAGTTTATGATGTCTATCCAGGGCTTAAAAAATCAGTTATGAAGATATTGATAATCTGAGGAAAGACCATCTCATTGTAATGAAAGAAGTTGTCATTGGTGGTGGTGTTCAGTCACTAAGTCGGGTCCAACTCTTTGTGAGCCCATGGGCTGCAGCACACTAGGCCTCCCTGTGCCTCACCATCTCCCAGAGTTTGCCTGAGTTCATATCCATTGCATCAGCGATGCCATCCCACCATCTCATCCTCTGCCGTATCCTTCTCCTCCTGCCCTCAATCTTTCCCAGCATCAGGGTCTTTTCCAGTGATTCAGGTCTTCACATCAGGTGCCCAAAGTATTGGAGCTTTAGTTTCAGCATCAGTCCTTCCAGTGAATATTCAGCATTGATTTCCCTTAGGATTGACTGGTTTGATCTCTTTGCTGTCCAAGGGACTCTCAGATGTCTTCTCTAGACCACTCTTTGAAAGCATCAATTATTTGGCACTCAGCCTTCTTTATGGTCCAACTCTCACATCTGTACATGACTACTGAAGAAACCATGGCCTTGGCTGTACAGACCTTTGTCAGCAAAGTGATGTCTTTGCTTTTTAATGTTGTCTAGGTTTGTAACATTAATTAAAGTAGTAGCATTCATTAAAAGTGTTTGTAAAACCATGGTCTCTAGAGCACACAGTATTATAAGGCATAATTAAGTGTAAAATAAGGTAGATATATATTTCCTTAATAATATATTTGTATGTTGAAAAATAGCCATGTATGGATGTGAGAGTTGGACTATAAAGAAAGCTGAACACAGAAGAATTGATGCTTTTGAACTGTAGTGTTGGAGAAGACTCTTGAGAGTCCCTTGGACTGCAAAGATATCCAACCACTTCATCTGAAGGGAATTCAGTCCTGAATATTCATTGAAAGGACTGATGCTGAAACCGAAACTCCAATTCTTTGAGCACCTGATGTGAAGAACTGACTCACTGTAAAAGACCCTGATGCTGGCAAAGACTGAAGGCGGGAGGAGAAGGGGAAGACAGAGGATGAGATGGTTGGATGGCATCACCAACTCGATGGACTTGAGTCTGAGTAAACTCCAGGAGTTCTGATGGACAGTGAAGCCTGGCGTGCTGCAGTCCATGGGGTTGCAAAGATTTGGACACGACTGAGTGACTGAACTTAACTGAACTGATGTTGAAAAAACAATTATTTGTAAAGTTCTTATGGAATACAGAATATGTAATAGAAGTTGAGTGAATCAAAATCAGTAATACAAGGCAATTAAAAAGTAGAAGAAATGAGACACACTAGTTTACATCTCTTCATGAATGACAGTGACGTGTGAGATACTGTAAGCTGTGAAGGACTAGTAAGTTTCAGGGGAGAGGAGGTCATGGAACTGATTCTCTGAAGAAAGACTTTGTACAAGTTAATCAGAGTTGTATTCTCACATTCTAATAAATGGAGACTTTGTTTTCACATTTTTCAAATTGGGCTTCTGCTGCCTTGAGCCTCAATAATGAGACTTGTCAAAGACCCAGGCATTTGAAAGTTGATGGTCAGTGTGTGTTGGTGTCCCATTCAATGACCAAAAATCAGCCAGCATCCACAGAATTTGGACAGAAAAACGTAATAGATAAAATGAAGATGAAGACTGTAGTGGTGTTCCCAGTAGGGAATTACTCGTTCTGTCAACTATGCAAGCCCAAGCTGCCAGGAAACAGAGGAAGCAAAGAAGGTAATGCAGGAGCCCAGAGCGCTCAGCTGTGGGCCATCTGGGCACGGCCTTACCATCCTTCTGATGGTTCCAAATTAGATTTTGTGGCAAAGTCTACCTTGTGCGGACTCCTTTTATGCAACCTACAGCCAATCAATACCTCTTAGCAAGGTGTTTGCATTCTCCCTCTGACCATAGTAATACAATAAATAACAAAGAGAGTTAGGAAAACGTAAGTTCGTTCAGGCTGGTGTTTAGCATACACCTGAGAGTGGGTAGCAGGATTATGTTAAAACTCTGGGACTAGTTGGGAGACTATGTAGCCATCTAGAGACTGCCTTCTCAAAACGGGACTTCATAGCAATATTTTTATATGGCTGTCAATTCATAAGTATGAGTCATGATTATATGCAGTATAATTGTAAAAGCAACTCTGATACCAAATACTAAAATATATCTTGTGTTTTCTGTGACTTCATATGTTTTAGAATTGGCTTTTCCAGTGGGAATGGGAGTCATGGGAAATTTGCTACATAGTACATCCTTCTCAGCTGTGTTCACATAGTATATCAATTTGTGTTAGTATTTGTAATGAATTAAGAGTTCACAAGGGAGGTTGGTAAAGGAGTGGTGTATCACTTAAAAGCAGTATATAGAAACCCAATTCTGATTCTACTAGGATGCCCAGTCTATTGAGTAAACACGTATAAGAATGTGTTGTCCATAAATACTAATTAATTTAGCACCCTTAATCAGTCATACAGTCAAGACTATGGTGCTGGGAGCCAGTGTGAGGAGCTCTGTCCGTGGCAAAGGTCATGAGGAAGGAGGCTCGACATATGCAAAGGTGGGATCCAGCCTCAGGAGTCCCCCTGGAAATTCTCGAGCATCTACCCCCAAAACCAGAGTCTGCCTAGTTTACTGCTTTGTGCTCTCACCTATACCTCTGACTTTAACGGGGGCTGTCCCCCACCACCTCTCTCTAAAAAAGAGTTAACTTAGAGCTCCAGTTAATAATAACTCCTGGGCATGACAGGAGTGTTTCAATCTACAAACTCCCCTGAAGGTTCTCTAGCCTGCCTGACAGGCTTGTCCAGCCACATGTGATTGTTCACAGCCTCCCAACCGTGAGAGGCAAGAGATGCTTTAAACCTTCTAAAAACAGGTTCTTTAGAGAAGTTAGAAAACTATTAGTATAGTATAGTAGGCTGATTAGAAATTGTATTGGTGAAGGGTTTTTCATTTGTTGAGCCAATGTTTGCTTCTAAGTCTCCACATCCCCTGCCCTTATACACATTAATGAATATATAGAAGAAATAAGTATTAATCTTTGATATTAATCACATTAGAACTTAGGCTAAACAAATTATTTCCTTAATTAAAACCCACTACACCCTAACCCTATAGGAATGTAACTTTATCTGGTACCTTCAGAAGATGGCATCTGTTTTAAGAATAATCACCCCTGGAGAAATAAGTGTTCCGGTTGACTGACCGCTGTCACAAGGAGAGGGTCATAAATTGTCAGCAGACCCCCTGGCCAGAAGATGATGTAACACCCCTAAGACCTCTGTATACATTTGTATGAAGCACCTGACTTTAATAAAAATCAGGACTCCTGACCCCGTGTGACTTTTGTATAACATCTCAGTGTATAAAAACAGACCCTGGAAAAATAAAAAATGGGATCAGTTCCTCGAAAGACTGGTCTCCCCATGTTGTTCTCTTACCTTCTGGCTGAATTATCTGGAACGTGGAGGCTCGTCAAGCCTACTAATTATACCTGGGCTTCTAAGATCTGACCGGGGAGGCCTTAGTGTCTCCTCTCCTTCAGGAGAACGGGAGGACGCCTGCGGCCTATGTAGGTGATGTAAATTCCTTGCCCTGGAATTTTACTAGCTTTCCATGTAAACCAAGTTTTTTTTTTTTTTTGAACCATGTAAACCAAGATATTCAGCCTCTTTTCTCCACTGAATTTTCCTACTGAGCTATCCTCATTCTATTACTCTTTATATCTGTAATTAATATTTAATTAAAGCTATTGGATCCTGATCACCGAAGCCATCTCTCCTTCGGATTTCCCTGGATCCACCGGGGCTGGACCCCGGCACTATGGTAAGAAATCATCCACTTTTTCTTTTTTCACTCCTGTACTTTTTTCTTTTGTATCCTCACTTTGCATTTACAGAATATTCTCAGTTATCTCCTAGAATAGTGACTATAGGCTCTAAACTCAACATGTTTGTCTGTTTTTCTTTTAATCTATACAACTGAGTCGTTTGCTCTTGTTTCTCCATGAGCTTGGTAGGTCCAAGAAATACAAATTCAAAAAAGTGCCTACACGAGTCCCTTCAACACTGGACGATGTGAGATAGGAAAACTACAAAATAGATAGAAGCCACTTCAGTCAGTTCATGTTGATCATTTTCCTCTCAGTCAATACATTTTATAAAATAACGAGCAGTCATTTTATCCTTCAGGGTCCCTGGATGTGTACATTTATTTTTTTCTTAAAGATTTATTCTATACTGTACCCTGAAAGTTTTATAACCTAAATATTTCTGTAAACACTCCCTCAGTTCAGGCCTGCATCACCTTGTTATTCCCAGTATTAATGCCTTCAGATTTGCCTTCCTCTGGTTATTTGCATGCCCTTCAGATTCCTCCCTCCCGTGGTGTTTAGAGTCACCAATCTCAAAAGCACACGTGACCATGAGGCACTCTGAGTCACATTAATGTCTAGACCTCTTAAATCTCTGATAATCGGACTTCTGCCTGACTCTCTATCTCTAGCCCTTTCAGTCCTTTGCTCTAGAATTCTGAACTGCTGCTGGTGCCCTCATCACTTGTCCCTGTTGTTGTTGTTCAGTTGCTCAGTCGTGTCTAATTCTACATGGCCCCATGGACCACAGCACACCAGGCTTCCCTGTCCTTCACCATCTCCCGGTGTTTGCTCAACTCACGTTCATGGAGTCGGTGATGCCATCCAACCATCTCATCCTCTGTCATTCCCTTCTCCCACCGACTTCAACCTTTCCCAGCATCAGGGTCTTTTCTAATGAGTCAGCTCTTCGAATCCGGTGGCCAAAGTACTGGAGCTTCAGCGCCAGTGTCAGTCTTTCCAGTGAATGTTCAGAATTGATTTTTTTTAGGATTGACTGGTTGGGTCTCCTTGCAGTCCAAGGGGCTGTAATGAGTCTTTCTGAACACCACAGTTGAAAAGCATCAGTTCTTCGGTGCTCAATCTTTTTTTTTTTGGTCAAACTCTCATATCCATACATGCATGACTACTGGAAAAGCCTTTGCTTTGACTAGGCAGGCCTTTGTCGGCAAAGTAACGTCTCTGCTTTTTAATACGCTAAGTTTGTCATATCTTTTCTTTCAAGGGGCAGGTGTCCTTTAATTTCATGACTGCAGTAACCATCTGCATTGATTTTGGAGCCCAATAAAATAAAGTGTGTTTCTGTTCTCATTGTTTCCCCATCTCTTTGCCACGAAGTGATAGGACTGGATGCCATGACCTTCGTCAGTCCCATCCCTTCACTTTGGACAAATATCTACCCTGTGTGTGTGTGCTTCTCTCCCCATCTTACTACAGCCTGAAATGCTCTCCCTTTCTGCCCTCTGTTCCCTTGAACTGTGTAAGTCTACACTCAGGCATTATCTCTAGAAAAGCCATCCCTGACACCTTTTTCTGCATTTTTTGTGAAACTTCAGTGTCTAGTACTGAGTGGAAATCTGAGAAATAATTATTGAATAAGAGACACTGGGGCTCTATATCAACCTAGAGGGGTGGGATGGGGAGGTAGATGAGAAGGAGTTTCAGAAGGGATGATATATGTGTACCTATGGCTGATTCATGTTGAGGTTTGACAGAAAACAACAAAATTCTGTAAAGCAGTTATCCCTCAATAAAAAAATAAATAATAATAAAAATTGCTATATATACCGAGGTGACTTTTAAGAGCTTGTCCTCTGCAGTTTAGGAGCCAAGAGGATAGACATGTAAAGAAATAATTTACAGTTCAGATCTATATCTATCACTGGGAAAATCTAGACAGATACACTAGAAAAATCTTTAAAGTACTAAGGGAGCTGCAAGGAAAGGCATACCTCTTTATCAGTGGAAAGATGGCAGTAATCAAAGACAACTTCACAAAGCAGGTTGAACCTTAAAAGATGAAAAGTAATTTGTCGGAAGACTAGAGGGAAGCATTTCAGATGAAGGAACTGATAAAAGCTAAAAAGTAAGAGGAATTTTGTAAACCATGAATAATGTTGCAGTTAATGCTTGGCATGTTGTTAAAAAGGTCCTGTTATGAAGTAGAGAAGAGAATGTATGGTGACTTTATATGCCTGTCCTGTATTTTGTTTGGTTTCTGATTGATTTGTTCACTGATGTTTGGATCAATCTGTGACTGAATCTTTGAGCCGTTTGTATGCCTGTAACCTGGTGACATCTGGTATTTCCCAAATGGTTTGTTGAAGTTTTCAGGTCATTGGAAGTAGTTCTTAAAGAAGTAAATACTCAGCTGAAGATTAAGATTGATTTAATCTTTCATCTCATACAATGTTTTAGATCTCTGTTTTAAATGAGGATTATGTCTTTTATCTAAATATTCTAAGTAATTTTAACTAAACATGCAGATCTGTCAAGAGAACTAGACTTGGAAATAATAACAGAGGAAGAACAAGAAAAACTTGATGAAGATGAGAATAACCATGCACAGGTATGTAAAACTGTAAATTTCAATATCTGGTATAGTAATGTATGAGAAAATGTATATCAAACAAGGCAAATTAGAATAGAAAGATAAGTCAACACCCATCACAAATGAGTTAAAGCGGAAGTTCAGTGAAATTTTGTGAGGAATACCAAACTACCATTTCTCCTGAGGAAGATCCACTACATGATAACCCTAAAGAAGGAGCAAACCAAAAGGAAATATCTCCTGATCTCACAAATTATATACCTGATTGTGAGGAAAAAGTTGCATTTGGAGTATCTGTCTCTCTAGTATTCCAAGCATTTCCTGAACAAAAAGAACCCATTTTCAAAAATGCTTTTCCGTGGTCTGTAAACTCTGGGTCCCTTGGATAGACTTTTGGGTCATCTTCAAAGCTTTGTTTCCCTGCAAATAAAGTACACTTTGAAAATCATCAACTAGAAATGGAACATGTGTTTATGAAAATTGAGGAAAGTTTTTATAATGATACAGTAAATAAAAAATGTAGGGGAGCCGGTAGTTATATTTGAAGTGAAAGACCAAGAGATTGATATGCAAATATCACAAAATATGAGGTAAGAGCTAACTAATCAGAAATTGGACACGGTACAGGCATGTCATTATAGTCTGTGGCTTGTCTACTCTGGTAAGATGAAACATAGAATTCAAATAAAAATTCACGTTTCCCTTGCTGTTGTTAAAATACTGATCTGAAAAATAAAGCAATACAGGACTGGTTCCAGAAGCCACTGCATGCAGATAATTACAGCACTAGTGACAATAAAAGCATGGAACCCGAATTAGAAAATGGGAATTCTTCTCCACCTAATAGTCATAGCACATCTGAAGTGTATGTAAATGAAGAATTAGACAAGAATATGCAGAGGTTTAAGAATGAAATAGACATGTTTCAAGTAGAGTTGCTGGCTCTGGAAAAAGATAAAATTTAACTTACAAAAGAGTTTCTCATTTTCTCTTGCTTTGGTTTTTCTCTTTCTTGATGATGTCGTCCATTTTGATTTTCCATTTATGAATAAAATGGGGTTATCCAAAGAGGTAATTGTGTAGAAATCAATTATTATCTCAATAACAGGAATTCAGGAAACTATTTCCATGGCTTTTGTCCTTCAATCAATTCTCATACCTAATTCTTCTCCGTCAGTCTTCGTATGGACTTGGAAACTCTTTTAGCTATGTATCATGTGGGCTTCTGAGCCAGAATAAGCACCAAGGAAATTGCTTAAGAAGAATTATCAGCTAAGGATTTGCATCTTTTTTTCCCCCCTTTAAATCTGTTGGGTTAAATATGTTATATTTCCATAGAATGGGAAGAAATCAGTGACTGAGAGATGGGATTTGAACATGTGTTCTCTCTAATCTCTTCATTGTGGTTGAATATGTGTGGTATTTTCTGCTTTCCGCAATCGCTGGGCACTTAGATTTCCAATATGGCCGCTTCAGGATCTTTTTAATAACAAATACATGTACTCCCACATATGCTTTAATCAGCACTCTCAGATGTTTCTTTTGAGACAGAACTTTCCATTATGCTGTTTACTAAAATGTAGAGTTTTGACATGTGTGATTTTGTTGCATAGATACTGTGTGTGTGTGTCTGTGTGTGTGAAAGCTGCTCAGTCATGTCCAACTCTTAGTGAACCCTTGGACTGTAGCCTGCTAGGTTCCTCTGCTCATGGAATTCCCCAGGCCAGAAAGAATACCAGAGTGGCTAGCTCTTCCCTTCTCCAGAGGATCTTCGTAACCAAGGGATCGAACCCAGGTCTCCCACACTGAAGGGGGATTCTTTAATATTTGAGCCAACAGGAAGCCCATAGATAGTATAAACCCTGAGCAAAAAAGAAAAAAAAATTTTAAGTATTTATCTACAAAGGAGAAGACTGAGTTCTGAGATGCTATGAGATTTTTCTTTCTTCAGTAATAGGTTTTTAAAATTGTTTGTTTGCTCTTTTGTGTAAGAGGTGCTTTGACTGAGTTTGAACAACAGACCAAAAGACAAAAAAAAAAAAAAGAAAGAAAGAAAGAAAGAAACAAAAAACTCTATGTATTCACTTGTAAAAAAAAAAAAAAAAAAAAGGAGATGAGCCCTACCCCCTACTAAGGCATTGAGTTACTGTGCCAAAGTCACACTTTTAACTTATCTGATTAATCTAATGAATTCATTTGGTTATACATAACAATCAACGTTCCAGAATTGTATCATCTCTTTTGGTCCCATAAAATGCTAGGGAGTGCCAGTTTAGGGGCCTTAAACAAAACCTTGAACATTTTTTTAAATTTTTATTGCTTTTTTTGGTAAATAGTGGGGCAATACTAGATAATTATTTCTATACCCTCTAGCTGTAAGGTTTGATGGTTATTGAATGAGGTATTGGGAAGCATTTCTTATATTCCAGAATTCCACACTAACTAACAACTCCTCAATTTCATTCTGCTCCTTGTGTTTTGGTAAACTCTGGTTCATTTAATTTAGTGAACACTGTCACTTTTTTGCTATCTCCTGGATCCAAGTGAAAAAAGAATTGTAAAAGGCAGAGGGGAAAGAATAGCTTTAGTGCAGAGAGAAGAATGTAGACAAGCCACAGACTATAATGACATGCCTGTCCCATGTCCAATTTCCAATTAGTTAGCTCTTACCTCATATTTTGTGATATTTGCATATCAATCTCTTGGTCTTTCACTTCAAATATGACTGTGGGGATGAAAATGCCTTTAGAACATGTCAGGTGTTTCTAATAATGCATAGCCGATGCATAGGACGTCCTCAAAAAGCTAATATCTTGGTTATTCAAATGGATTTCTTTGTGCCTCAGAAAGGAAACATTCTTTTCAAAGTCTACTTTATTAATATTACTGATATATTTTCTGTGTCCTTTAATGCTGCTCTTATTTATTTCTGCATCCTTATAGACAATTACTTGCCAAAGCAAAGAGTTTATATACAAAAGTTAAGGTATTGTTTGTATTTTTGAATATTTAATATTAGCCTGAAAAGAATCATTTGTTCTTTTAGGCCTGCAAGGAAAACGCCGTATGAAAAGAAGAAGGTATAGTAAAAAAAAAAAAAAAAAAAAGAAGAACTTTCAAAAATAGTATCCTTGTCGAAAATACTTTGTCAAAGGAATAATGGTAAAATAGAAAATCTTCCTTTGTTGTAGAGAAGTTTACTTTGAACACATCATTTAGAAACACTGTTGATAAAGTTATCCTTTTGATAAAAATCTCTTTTTTTTAAGAAATGTCAGTTTTTGTTTTGCTACAGAGATTTATCACCTCTGTACACTAGGTGTATTTATACATATTTTAAGGACATTGTGAAACAGTATTGTTTATGTGTAGGTCAAAGAACTAATTAATTACGTGAACGAACTGGATGACTTAACTCAGTCGTCCAAGACTGTTTCTGAGGATGGTGACGTGCTTTACGAATTCTATGTTGTAAGTAGAACCTCTCAAAGTGGGGTGTAAAGGTAGGACCGCAGTGTAAATGTTAACGGAAAGCCTGTCTGTGTATACGAACACCTTGTCAGTACAGCTCTAGAGCCAGGGATATGCCACAGTGCTGTGCATCTCAGGAGTTTGTTTTGCATTAAAAGGACATGAAAGTGAGTGTATACTCTGAGCCACAGGCCTATGAACTCTCACTCACTGTACCTTCTGTTGACTCTTCTTCTTTCCTGTGCCTTCACCCACGGTCAGGTCAGCATCATTTTCTTCCTAGAGTAACTGAAATAATCCCAGGACTTCTTTCCCTGCCACTCCACCTGGCAGAACCTTGGTCTGCACAGCAACTGTAATTATTGCCTGTTTTTAAACATTCAGGTCTCATCATTCTACCCCCTTGCTTCAAGCCCAACTGTTGCCTCTCTTTGCTGTGTGGTTAAAGGTCACAATTGTGTGGTTCCATCTGGTTTTAGTTGTCACCCTTCTTCCTACATGAATTCTAGAATCAGCTTGTCAGTTCCCTAAAATGTCTGCTGGTCTTAACGTTTTCATTTTCCTTCAGTTCAAAATACTTTGTACTTTCTCTTTTCATTACCTCTTTGATCCAAGGGTTATTTAGACCCATGTGATTTAGTGTCCAAATATTGAGAATTTTCCAGAGATCCTTCTGTGCTCTTGTTTCTCATGATTTGTTAGGTGCATCCAGAGGGGCTCTGGGGCTAGGGCTGATTATTTCCTGCCTTGGAGGCAAGACCTTGTTGACTACCCTGTTCATCCTGCTGGTACCTAGAAATTTTCCAGCCTCGCTCATGAGAATAGGTAGAATTCCTGGGACTGAGTGAGCACCAGTCACAGGTTCCTATAGTCTTTTCAGATGGTTTCTTCCTGGTCTCAGGTGGTTTCTCCCAGATGAGCTCTGTTCCTTCCTCTTCTGAATACCCAAGGGGCTCCTCCTCAGATCTCCAGGGTCCTTTTTCTCTCTGTTCCACTCTCGCCTCTCCACGGTTCTGATCTGTGATATCTGCCCACTTTGGTTCACCAGACTTTCAGCTTCATCACCTACTATCAGGGAGTCTGGCTAACTCAGCTTCCATTCCTTCTCCCTGTGTTGGAGCCTGGAAATTCTCTCAAGGCAGTGAGCTCAGGCATTCCTTAGGCTAACCTCATGTGTTTCCAGGATCATTGTCTTTCATTCCCTGAAGTCCTTTGTCATGAAAATCATTGTTTAATGTATTTTGTCGGCACTGTTTTTGCTCGCTCCACTCAGGAAGGTAAATCAGTAGCTGTTCACTCTGTCTTGGTTAAAAACATAATGGCAGCTGGAGACTGTCCACAGGGTTGTTCTCCCTACTCTACTTACTACTTCCTGCTCATCCTTCATTTCTCAGTGTGACATCTCTTCCCCAGGGAAATCTTTCCTGGACCCAGTCTATGTCAAGTTCTGTTATGTGATCATAGAACTCTCTTTTCTTAGAGTATCTATATGAGTTCATAATTATTTTATTTGTCCTTGTCTCCTACTAGACTTCAAGCTAAACAAGACCCAAGGGCATCTGTTTTATTTGCAGAGCTTAGAATAATATCTTCCACATTATAGACCTTTAATACTTGTTCAGTGCATGGATGAGTGAACATGAAAGGCACAGTCCTTTATACTCAAAAATTCCTCACATAATTTTTTGTTTGTTTGTTTCTATCTTTGTTTTCTTCATCATGCAGATTCTGTTAGCTTGTTGAAAGTTCAGGATACAATTCTTTTGCATGAAATATTAGTAGATTTTCAAAGAAGCCAAAGAAGCCACTGTGAACTACTTAGAGGAGAATTTTACAGAATGAAAAGTAAGGTTTGTGGGCTACAAAAAGAGCTGTCAGAAACCAAAGAAGTGAAATCACAGTTAGAGCATCAGAAAGTGGAGTGGGAACGAGAGCTCGGCAGCTTGAGGTACTGTACACCTCGCTTTTAAAGAAATATTTGAACTATTGTTTACTTTAATACTGCAGAGACATAGATGTGTTGTAAGGACTAACTTATCCTCTAGGATTTTACAGAGGAGAAAGTGTTATTAGTATTGTGAAGTGTGAAATTCTTGGAAATAATATAGCAGGTTCTTAACAGTGAAAGCTTCTAATAACTTAATGTATATTTTTCCAAATCATCATTTTCATGAGTATACAGAAGCCCACCATAATGGAAACCTTATTACATATTTATTAAAGCAACAGTTAGAACTGGACATGGAACAACAGACTGGTTCCAAATTGGAAAAGGAGTATGTCAAGGTTGTATATTGTCACGTTGTCTTATTTAACTTATATGCAGAGTACATCATGAGAAATGCTGGGCTTGAAGAAGCACAAGCTGGAATCAAGATTGCTGGGAGAAATATCAATAACCTCAGATATGCAGATGACACCACCCTTATGGCAGGAAGTGAAGAGGAACTAAAAAGCCTCTTGATGAAGGTGAAAGTGGAGAGTGAAAAAGTTGGCTTAAAGCTCAACATTCAGAAAATGAAGATCATGGCATCTGGACCCATCACTTCATGGGAAATAGATGGGGAAACAGTGGAAACAGTGTCAGACTTTATTTTTCTGGGCTCCAAAATCTCTACAGATGGTGACTGCAGCCATGAAATTAAAAGACGCTTACTCCTTGGAAGAAAAGTTTTGACCAACCTAGATAGCATATTGAAAAGCAGAGACATTATTTTGCCAACAAAGATCTGTCTAGTCAAGGCGATGGTTTTTCCTGTGGTCATGTATGGATGTGAGAGTTGGACTGTGAAGAAAGCTGAGTGCTGAAGAATTGATGCTTTTGAACTGTGGTGTTGGAGAAGACTCTCGAGAGTTCCTTGGATTGCAAGGAGATGCAACCAGTCCATTCTGAAGGAGATCAGCTCTGGGATTTCCTTGGAAGGAATGATGCTAAAGCTGAAACTCCAGTACTTGGGCCACCTCATGTGAAGAGTTCACTCATTTGAAAAGACTCTGATGCTGGGAGGGGGCATATTAGGAGGAGAAGGGATGACAGAGGATGAGATGGCTGGATGGCATCACTTCCTTGATGGACGTGAGTCTGGGTGAACTCCAGGAGTTGGTGATGGACAGGGAGGCCTGGCAGGCTGTGATTCATGGGGTTGCAAAGAGTCGGACACAACTGAGCAACTCATCTGAACTGAACTGCAACTGACTTTCAGTTGTTTTTCACTTCTTTGTATTCTATTTAATACTGCAAGGAACACCTTTTCTATAAATTCATTTCTACCTTTCTAATTATTTTAAATGCATTTTCTTAATAATATCTTATAATTTGGTCAATGTATGAGAACTTAAAAATGGTCTGTAATCTATATTTATAAACTGTTCTTAGGAAAGTTTATATACTTTACATTCCCACCTGCAGATTCATGAAGTAGCCATTTTTCTCAAGAGAAAATGAAAACAAAATTTATACAGTTTTTTTCTTAACCCTTTGTCTGAAAACAGTGACCATTCTTAAGTGTTTTTCATTGTATTCCCCCCACATTTACTACTTTAAACGTTGTGAAGACGGAATGAAAGTTATTGCAGCAGTGAATAATCTCATGATTTTCTAAGAAGAGTTTTAAATTTTGCAGATTCACTTTAAAGCAAGAAGAGAATAGAAGAAATGCCGAGATGTTATATGAAAAAATGAGGGAGCATTTAAGAAGAAAAGAAGACCAATATAGTAAAGAAGTTAAAGTGAAACAGCACCTAGAACTCACTTTCCAAGCAGTAGAAGTGATAGTGAAGACTGAGAGAAATAATCTGAATAAGGTAGAGTAATCTTTGGTAAAAATTTCAAATTTCTAACATGATTTTATCAATATTATTTATAATATCCCTTTTTAAAAAATACCATTTATTTAGTGTCATTTTGTTTAGTGTTATAGGAAATTTTAGGTTAATTGTTAAAAACAAAAGAAAAGAAATTCAAAGTTCCCAAAGTAACAAGGCCAGAAATAAGAATTGTATGATCCTGACATGCTGGGTGCACTTTTTCGAGCAGAGGGAGGAAGAGGTCACATCAGTAGCTCACACAATAGATCCTGAGAAACCACAGGGTTGAGAATGGTGTATGTAGAAACTGGAGGTTGAGCTCTCAGCCCACCTCAGGCAACCAATCCTTTAGCCTTGACAGACCATTCATGAGTGAATAGGTCTAGAAGAGAAGGGGCGCTGAGAGGGACCATCGTGCCTAATTTTACACCAAATTGCCTCTGGCCTTCAATCTGGTAGGTGGCTGAGGGTCGTGGACCCCCTTCCCTCTGTGCCCGTCAGCCCTCCAGTCCACCTGGCCCATGAACAGCTCAGAGCTGGCTCCAGCTTTCCCAGCTGCATTCTCCCTCACAGCAGAGTCCTCAAGGACAGGTGTTAACTGGCATCCTTGAGAGGTGCAGGAATTTTTTTCCCAGCAGTTGGTAGAAACCAGACACTCTTGAAGTTGGTTGTCCTTCCTTCTGCAGAGTTCTCGAGTGGCATTTCACAGCAGAGGAATTTGCTCGCACACCCGATGTCCCTCTCAAATATGGACTGGGTCCCATCCCCGAGGTCCTAGCAGCAGATCTGCCACAACAAAAAGCTCTTGGGAAGAGCTCGGGAAAGTAGTATTTGTAATTCAAATCCATTTGTCTAGAGCAGTCAGGTTGTGACATACAATGGCATCCAAGGAGAGGCCTTTAATATTTTCCATAGGAATTGATCTCAAATCTTTTGTGACTATCTCAGAGGAGCCGGCACCCTGATTGTGGTTTAGGCAAGGAAGACCATGTGTGGTCCACCATCGACTGTGCTACCCGACCAAGTCCCTCTGCTTTGGAGTGAATGTGTCAGTCACTCCATGCACCTCATCAGCTTCAGTGTCTGAATCAGAGTCCATTCTTGGCTCCACTGTCATTTCTTTAACTAATACCCTGTCAACGACCTTTTCACATCATTTACTGGTTTTCATTTTGTAAAAACTGCGACATTAGTTGTAAAAACACTTTTGAACACTTTAAAAAGTTGTTTATTTAGAATAAAGTTATAAAAGTGCCTCCCCCACACCAAGGGAAAAAAACAAAACAAAACAAAAAAAAACTCTTGCTACCAATTAAAGATATTCTGGGTTTTGGTAATAATTTCACTTCCTCGATTGATCATTAGGTTAGTTTATCACTTCCCCTAATGGTAAGGAGGAAACTATAGGCAGTTCAGAGACCACATTTTGGATGTGATTCTTCTACTTGTGAGAAAATGAGCACTCTGCTCTGTGAATGTTCTATTTCAGTACAATGAACTTTTAAAAACAGTGATAGATATGGCATAATATATATTTAGTGATAGTTATTAAGTGTTTTTCATTGTGTTTTCCCCATCTTACTATTTTAAACATTATGGAGAGATAATGAAAGTTATTGCAGCAGCAAATAATCTCATAGTTTTCTAAGAGCTTTCTAAATTTTAGCTTATTTACCATTAGTGTATGTACCATGAGTGAAATAGGAAGCTTATTTTGTATTGATATGTTTGTACTAGAGACATGTGGTTTGATGTAAGAAGACTAGTAGAGTCCAAAGACCTGGAGAAAAGGCTGCAGCTTACTCATATTTTTAACTTTTTCCTTTCTAGAATCATTATAGCTAATGAGTTAATTAGTGTTTGTAGAAGTGCCTAGTACAGTTTTCAATAGGTGTAACTCTTGTAATTGCCTATTAAAATGTTAGAAGGCAGCATATTCTCAAGGAAAAACTTTTTGTACAAAATTTAGTCTATTTATACAGAGTTAACACTCTTACTGTGAAGTAGATGTATAGGAGGTATCAAATGCAGTGTTTATAAACCTAGCAAGTGGTGTTGTTTATTGAATTATAGTTAATTAACAATATTCTGTTAGTTTCAGGTATACAGCACTGTGATTCAGATATATATGTATATGTGTGTGTATATTATATAAATGGGGCTTCCCTGCTGTCTCAGACTGTAAAGAATCTGCCTGCAATGCAGGAGACCTGGGTTCAGTCCTTGCGTTGGGAAGATCCCCTGGAGAAGGTGGAGAAGACAATGGCACTCCACTCCAGTACTCTTGCTTGGAAAATCCCATGGGCAGAGGAGCCTGGTAGGCTGCAGTCCATGGGGTCACTAAGAGTCAGACACGACCGAGTGACTTCACTTTCACTTTTCACTTTCATGCATTGGAGAAGGAAATGGCAACCCATTCCAGTGTTCTTGCTTGGAGAATCCCAGGGACGGGGAGCCTGGTGGGCTTCTGTCTATGGGGTCGCACAGAGTCGGGCACCACTGAAGTGACTTAGCAGCAGTAGCAGCAGCAGCATGGAGAAGGAAATGGCTGCCCATTCCAGTAGTCTTGCCTGGGAAATTCCATGGACAGAGGAGCCTGGCAGGCTATAGTCTATGGGGCCCCAAAGAGTTAGACATGACTGAGTGACTAATTCACATACACACTCACACACACACATGCTCACATGTACACACATATTCTGTTTCAGATTCTTCTTGCAGAATATTAAGTGTAGTTCCTTATGTTGTACAGTAGATCTCTGTTGGTTATTTTATATCTACTAGTGTGTATATGTTAATCCCAACATCCTAATTTATCCCTTCCCTACTCTTCTTTCCCCTGTGGTCACCATAAGTTTGTTTTCTGTGTCTATGAGTCCCTTTCTGTTTTGTGAATAAGTTCATTTTAGATTCTACATAAAAGTATTATGATATACTTGTCTTTGTCTGACATCACTTAGGGTGATAATGTCTAGGTCCATCCCTGTTGCTGTAAATAGCATTATTTCATTCTTTTTTATGGCTTACTAGTTTTCCATTATATAAATATTCCACATCAGATGCAATTTTTAAGTGTAGTCAGATCTATGAATCTTTTATTTTAAGACTTCTGGGTTTGTTTTAGTTCACAGAGAAGCATTTCCAGTTCTGAGCTTCTTGAAAAGACTCTTGGAATTTATTTTTTACTTTCATGGATTCATTATCTTCCATTAAATTTTTGAACCTTTGGGAATTTCTGCTTGTATAAAGTCTGAGGATTGTATTGAACCTTATTTTTTCCTGTTGGAGACACACTTGGGGCAGTCTTTTCATTGTATAAACATACAAGTTAGTCTTTCATTTCAGAAGAAATCATGGAATGTCACTTTACTGTACTAGCTAAACATCTCCTTTGTTTCACTTAGGTTTATGATACTTGTGAAGAAACAAAAGACCTGTTGCACAAAAAAGCACATGCTGCAGGAGGAAAGTGCCATGCTAAGACTGGAGATAGATGCACTGAAAAATCAGCACCGGGAAAAGGAAGAAAACTATTTTAAGGTCATTGAAATTCTCAAAGTAAAGAATGATTATCTTCAAAAGGCAATAAAACTGAATGAGGAAATGTTAACAAAGACTATATCCCACTATACAGGCCAGCTTAATGCTCTGAGAGCTGAGAATACAATCTAAAATCTAAGCTGGAGAACGAAAAAGAAAGTAAACAAAGACTGGAAACAGAAGTCTACCATTCTAGACTGGCTGCTGCCTTACATGATCATGATCAAAGTCAGACATCAAAAAGAGATCTGGAACTTGTCTTCCAGAGAGCAAGAGATGAGTGGTTATGCTTGCGGGACAAAATGAAGTACGATGTGGCTAATCTAAAAGATAACAACGAGATGCTTTCCCAGCAACTATCTTCAGTGGAAAGTATCTTCAATAAGCTGAAAATCAAGCTGTATCACATGAGAGATCATCTTAGAGAAAAGACTTTGATGTTAGAACATGTCCAGGGAGATCTAAGCCAATCAGTCTCAAAAGCAGGAAATTGAACACATGTATCAGAATGAACAAGGCAAAGTGAATACATACCTTGGAAAGCAGGAATCCTTAGAGGAGATATTATCTCAACTCCAGAGCGAAAACATGTTGCTCTGGCAGCAACTGGGTAATGCACAAAACAGAGCCGACAGTAAAGAGAAGACGGTCTTTAGCATCCAAGACCAGTTTCAGCAGATCGTGAGAAAACTTCAGGCCGAATATGAGAAACAATGTCTTATGCTGGAGAAAAGAAACAAGGAGTTAATCAAGGAATGGAATCATTTAAAAGAGAGAATGTATTGGTACAAAAATGAGAAAGCAGAAGGAGAAGTGAGCATCCAGAAGGAGAAATAATTCTCAGACTTCCTGAAAGAAAGTCCAAAGTGATTCTTGATTTTGGCTAAATGTTGAATCTAGTTGAATAGAAAAAAATACACAGGCTGTGAAACTATGGTCTCTATCTAAACCAGCCTAAAAGCATGCCTTGTATCCAGCAAATAAAAATTAGACCAAAGAAATCCTTTACTTTGAGTAGGGACATCATGTCGTTTATGAAATGTTAAGAGATTTAGTTCTAAATTGTTAACCTAGACAGGTACTAGTAATTTACTCTTTATTAAGGTAATAATTTTAATGTTTATGTTACCACATTTCAGTATCATGACAAAGCAGATAAATGAAATGCTCAAACCGGAAATGAATATTTCAAAATGAAGCTTCAGTTACCTGGATTATCTTAATAGTCAATTCCAGGTTTCCCAGAGGCTGTATTTTATATATCGTACTTTGACTTCAGTAGCTTGTCATAGCTTTTTGTTATATTTGTTTGTACAATTTTATTTTTATTCATGTCAATTTGAGTTAATATGGGAAACATTTTAGCCTTGAATCATTTATTCTTAAAGCCTCTCAACTCTTCAAATGCATCTACTTATCATTAAATCATAATTTGTGACTCACGTGGTGAGCTTTAGCAAAACTATTCTTGATTTAATCTTCCCACTTCTATTTATGATTTACTTAACATTTTTACAAACAATTTGCTCATAATTCCCATTTTAAGTATCAATTACTATGATTTGAATACAAGCTTGTCCTCTAAAAATGAAGGATGGCAGGATTCGTGAGCAGCAGGAATGGAGTGAGTCAGGGAGAGGGTTGTAGGAGCTGCGGTCTGGAGGCAGATAGAGGCCAGGTTATCGAGGCTCCATGAAGGCCATGGGAGCAACCTCATTTTTTAAATTGCAATTTTCTTTTATATTGGAATATGGTTGATTTACAATTTTGTGTTAGTTTCAGGTGTACATCAAGTTGATCCAGTTATTCGTACACTATATCCATTATTTTTCAGTTCCTTTTCCCAGGTAGGTGACTACAGAATATTGAGGAAAGCGGTTAACCAAAGGCAAAGGTGGGGAGGAGGGATAAATTAGGAGTTAGGGATTAACATAGACAAGCTGCTGCTGCTGCTGCTGCTAAGTCACTTCAGTCGTGTCCAACTCTGTGAGACCCCATAGACGGCAGCTCACCAGGCTCCCCAGTCCCTGGCATTCTCAAGGCAAGAACACTGGAGTGGGTTGCCATTTCCTTCTCCAACGCATGAAATTGAAAAGTGAAAGTGAAGTCGCTCAGTCATATCCGACTCTTTGCGACCTCTTGGACTGCAGCCTACCAGGCTCCTCCGTCTAGGCAAGGGATTTTCCAGGCAAGAGTACTGGAGTGGGGTGCCATTGCCTTCTCTGATAGACACACTACTAGATATAAAATAGATAAGCCACAAGGGAATGGCCTCATTTTTCTGCTGAGGTAAGAATCTATTGGAAAGATCTGAGCACTGGTTGGAATATGTGAAAATCTCTGAGTTAATCAAAGCTTCTAATAAAAAAGGAAAGGAAAATGTTTCCACACTGTTTCCACAGTGTGGAATTTTCCATCACTTTTCCCACCTACACACTCATTTCTTTCTGGATGTGAGGTAGTGAAGCTCTGCAGATTTATTGGGAGGGGCAGGGCATGGACAGTGGGGCCGCATGCTTTGTCTGAGTAACTTAATATCAGGAAGGCTGGAGGGTGGCCCCTTCTGTGTCTATAACCAAAGTCAGTGAGGAGGAAAAATAAGGTGAGCTGCTGTCTGCGGTGATATTTTTCAAAGTCCATATGTTGGAGTTACCTATTATTAACATAACATAATAGTAAAGTGATTTGATAAACTCAGTGACAGAGCATCTTATGGGGCAGTTGTGAGACAACTTCAACAAGAACTGGATGATGGTGTAAAAAAGCAGTCTATGTCAGAGGCTTCACTGAAAGTCATGTCATGTTATGGTGCTAAGTTAGAAGCTGAGGCACAGGATTTGAAGAACAATTGTGAACTACTACAACTACGTCTACTCACAAGTCAGGTATGTATGAAATTGAACTTGTTAACAGTTAATATGTAGGATAAAGTGTTTTAGAACACTCATTTTCATGGTCAGCTTTCTTCTGTATTTTTGTTACAAGTAACTTACTACAATTTTCTTATCTTTATAATGCACTCGTTCCTTAAACTCTGACTTTCATCCTACCATTTGCATTATAATACATTTTTCTTATATTATTTACTCTTAGGAAAGTCGAGAATTGTGCCTCATTATTCACATAAGTTGAGAGCCTTTTTTTTTTCCTTTGAAACAATATTTCATAAGTGATAGCTGTATTACCATGATGAGCCTAGCAAGAGTAAAATCAGAGAATAATATTAGTTTAATGGAATGTTCAGAAAATTATCATTTCTCATCTTTCCTTTTATGAATGGCTGTAGATTTCTGTATATATTTATTTCATGGATTTCAGAATAATTTGTGAAGAAAGGGTGTTATACAAACCAGTTGAAGTTTAGGCATTGCCCTCTTTCCTTTTCATTTTAAGGATATTGTAAAAGCATTGAGGTACTCAGATGGTGTAGAATACATACATCCAAACTAGAGAATTAAGAAGATTATCTGGATCCTGCCATTGGATTTTTTTTTAAAAGCTATTGAGATATAATTGACATATCATAGAATTCACCCACTCAGCATGTGTAGTTCAGTATCTCTTAGTCTAGAGAGGTGTAACCGGTGACTACAGTCAATTTTAGAGCATTTGCATCACCCCCTAAAAGAAACCCTGCATCCCTTAGCCACCACCCATGGCCTCCCATCTCCCTCAGACCCAGGCAACCCCCAGTCTAATATCAGTCTCTGTATACATGCCTGTCCTCGGTATTTTATATAAATGGAATCATGCTCCTTTGGGATTAGCTTATTTGATGTCATGTTTTCACAGTTCATCCATGTGATAACAAGTGTCAGTTTTTCCATTTCTGTTGGTTGTCAACAATAAGCTAAGCCATGTATCCATCATCACTTGATGGAGCTTTGGGTTGTTTCCGCTTTGGGACTATTAATAATGCTGTTGTGAACATTGATTTCCATGATTCTGTGTGCACATGTTTTTATTTCCCTGTGGTTGGATCTTACCTCAAAGTT
Source organism: Bos javanicus (assembly GCF_032452875.1). Taxonomy (NCBI): domain Eukaryota; kingdom Metazoa; phylum Chordata; class Mammalia; order Artiodactyla; family Bovidae; genus Bos; species Bos javanicus. The sequence continues at coordinate 317,199 of NC_083896.1, read as the reverse complement.
AGCTGGCTTTTTCACCTTTTCTTGGCCCTTGCTCAGACTGTCCTTTCTGTCTTTACAGTTTCTTTTCCTCTTGGGTAGTCCTTCATTATTTCAGACCTGGCACCCAGTCTCTCCTTCATGGAGCTTTCGTGACTGTCCAGCTCTTTGAGCCTTTTCACATCAGCACTTGTTACATAGTCTCTGAGGAAGAGTTTAGCCCCTAGTTTTACACTGTTGACATTTCTTCCATGAGGGGGAATCTTGGCTAAGTATACACTGGTGTAACAGGGAATATTTACTGATATGCACAGCACTTGTCTTGCATAAATGGACAGTAACAAAGGATTACAAGAATGAGGCATTTTTTGTTGTTGCTGTTCAGAAAAAAATGTGTGGATCATCTCTGTAAACTGTTAGGAAATGGGATTTCTTTAACTTTGCAAATAATTCTCTTTGGAATGCAATTCAAATTAGCAAAAAGTCTTTGTACTTCTGAAAAAGGCTTATGGGATTAGAATCCATATTTACAAGATTTATTAATTAGAGTCTTATTCTCACAGTCTTCTTTTGGGAGGGACTTATTAACTTAGCCCTAGATAACTCAATACAGTATCTCTCAAACTTCTTTAAAATCCTGGGTAATTAAGATGGGGGGAGGAGTAAGAGACATTCTACTAAGAGGTGACTTTTGGTCATTTTATGAAGAAAGATAGAAAAACATTTCTGTAGAGCAATAAAAGAGTGTAAAATCAAGTGCAATTTTTGTGTGACAAAGATGGCAGTGAAGAATATATTTTGTGACTCTTGATGGTTTGAACTTCTTTCTTGATTCTCTGAGTAATCTCTGCTCCTACATTATACAATACAGATACCATTGTATTTATTTGATCCTGGGTTTGAGTTAGGCTGTGCTTAGTCCACTTTCTTCACTAGCAAACAGTATCTTTTTATTCTTGAAGACTGATGATTTTCCAGCAGAGCTGGAAACTGCATCTCCAAAATGTCTGCACCTGGATGCAAAAAATCAAGTTTTTCAACAGGAGTTATTATCTATGAAACTAATGCAAAAGAAATGTAAAAAACTAGAGAAGAAGAAAAAGAAGTTGGAGCAAGAAGTAGTGAACCTCAGAAGTCATATAGAAATGAATATGATAGAACATAGTCAAGTAGAACAATATCAAGAGGAGATTGAAGAAAGAGTGAGACAGAATCTCATAGAGAAATGAAAAGAAGTCAACCTATTTTTGCAGGTTAATTTGTTGATCTGTCATATGCTTGAATTCACTTTCACTGAACATTATATTTTGGATCTATACAGCTTATGTGTTTCATCTACCTCCCTAAGAGCAGTTAGTTTTGTAGATTTCTGGAAGGAAGGGAGGCACTTGTTTTCTCTTTAAATATTTCAGTTTCCATCACAGTTATCACTAAATTGATCTTTCAGAATGATTCTCACTCAGATCAGATCAGATCAGTTGCTCAGTCATTTCCGACTCTTTGCGACCCCATGAATCACAGCACGCCAGGCCTCCCTGTCTACCACCAACTCCCGGAGTTCACTGAGACTCACGTCCATCGAGTCAGTGATGCCATCCAGCCATCTCATCCTCTGTCATCCCCTTCTCCTCTTGCCCCCAATCCCTCCCAACATCAAAGTCTTTTCCAATGAGTCAACTCTTCGCATGAGGTGGCCAAAGTACTGGAGTTTCAGCTTTAGCATCATTCCTTCCAAAGAAATCCCAGGGCTGATCTCCTTCAGAATGGACTGGTTGGATCTCCTTGCAGTCCAAGGGACTCTCAAGAGTCTTCTCCAACACCACAGTTCAAAAGCATCAATTCTTTGGCGCTCAGCCTTCTTCACAGTCCAACTCTCACATCCATACATGACCACAGGAAAAACCATAGCCTTGACTAGATGAACCTTTGTTGGTAAAGTAATGTCTCTGCTTTTGAATATGCTATCTAGGTTGGTCACAACTTTCCTTCCAAGGAGTAAGCATCTTTTAATTTCATGGCTGCAGTCACCATCTGTAGTGATTTTGGACCCCAGAAAAATAAAGTCTGACACTGTTTCCACTGTTTCCCCATCTATTTCCCATGAATTGATGGGACCGAATGCCATGACCTTCGTTTTCTGAATGTTGAGCTTTAAGCCAACTTTTCACTCTCCACTTTCACTTTCATCAAGAGGCTTTTTAGTTCCTCTTCACTTTCGGCCATAAGAGTGGTGTCATCTGCATATCTGAGGTTATTGATATTTCTTTCAGCAATCTTGATTCCAGCTTGTGTTTCTTCCAGCCCAGTGTTTCTCATGATGTACTCTGCATATAAGTTAAATAAACAGGGTGACAATATACAGCCTTGATGAACTCCTTTTCCTATTTGGAACCAGTCTGTTGGTCCATGTCCAGTTCTAACTGTTTCTTCCTGACCTGCATACAAATTTCTCAAGAGGCAGATCAGAATCCTTTTACTTATAAGACCAATTGGTAAAAAACAAGATCATTAGGAAGAAAAGAAAATATTGTGGTTTAAAACTGGTACCATCCTCTTGAATTATTCTTAAGTCATCTTGTTCAATTTTTGAAATTTTAAGTTGATCCTCTTATTCTTTGAATTATCAGATTATATAATTACTACTATATCAGTGATGCCACTTTAATTTTATAATTCAGATTTAATTCACTTCACATTAATGATAATTCTTTTAAACTTCTGCTCTTTTTTTTTTTTTTACCTTTGAAATCACTCTCTGAATCACTGTCTCAAAACTAAAGGGAACAAGTATAATTTTCCAGGTTAATGATTATTTTTAAAATGTTATCTTTTTCAATTTGCCTTAGACACAAGCTGAATTTCAACAGATGAAACTCAGAATTAAAGACTTGGAATCTGAACTCTCCAAAATGAAAAGTTTGCAAGAAGATTCTAATCAAGCAGAGTTGGAAAAATATAAGCAACTCAACCTAGTAGAATGTGAAGTTAGAAAGTCATTGGAAGATAAACTAGACAAGTAAGTCAAAACAAAGAATCAGAAAAACTAAATTTAGTTGATTAATTTGTCTCTAAAGCCTAATTTTTATAGAGTGGGGTACATGAGATTAGTAGGAAGTGAAAGCTAACTAGATGGTCATGGCTAAGGGGGTGCCTTAAGACAAACTAGTAGTCCTGTATCAAGTTTTTCCACACTATGTAAAGGCATACTTATGAAATAGGGGGAAATTAACACATGGGTTAAAGGTAGGATAAATCACAAAGTGGCTAAAAGTAATATAGAGACCTGACTGAGAGGTCTGGAGAATGGAAAGGGCAGATCCCACCTGCAGTGCCTAGTACAGATTTCCCCACTATCTGAAAGCAGAGCACTCCTAGGCAGCCTTTCAAAAGCCAAAGCAGCATAAAGCAAAGGAGCAGGTACCCGAGGACACATTCTGCTAGTCGATACATAAAGTGAATATGCACAAGTGAAGCACAGGTCCTCCCAGACAAGGTTTTGGGCTGTGGGGACTTGATGCTGAGATGTGGGGAGTGGCTTCCGGGGAAGGAGCTCAGTGGGGCCAGTCTCCCTGCTTGGGGAGTGCGATGCCTCTTGCTGTAAAACCATACACTGATCACTGTTTAGAGTTTTGGCTTTTTAAATGAGACCAGAAATTGTCTTCAGATTTTTTTTCTCTATCATCAAAAACAGGTACTGACATAGGCCCTTCGTAGAAGTGAAGTAACATAAAGTGAACTTTGGAAAAGCAGAGGATACTTGTAATTGATCCTGGGGCCGTTTTAGCTCTTTTCAGTCTCACCCTTTGACTTTCTCATCCTCCCTTGATATTGTGGCTCTAAGTGATACCTCAGAGCCAAAAGCTTAATTTCTCCGAGGTCGTGAGTGAAACTTGTGTACAATGGTGGTGAAAGAAAATGCTTGAAAGTGGCTTTGTGGGATGGGGTGTTTCTTCATCCCTGAACTGTTTCCTGGAGTCAGGTGTATCCCAGAAAGCAGCAGGTGTCACTGTGAGGCCACCTCCCTTTCTCTCTGATGCCCTTTCTCTCCTCTCCCAACTGTTACTTGTTACTTGAGGAGCCCTAGACACATGTGTACTTCTTTAGAATAAGGTTACAACTATCATTGTTTACAGGAGGCCTGCTCTGTGTTTTCAGTGCTCAAACAGTTTATTGAGAATTCCATTTACTATATGGCAACTTTAAAAATGCAGATAATTTAGGGAAACATGAGTAAAGTTGGTGTTTTCCATCTTCCCCAGGACTCATGAGAGGCTGGCAGTGATCAGCACCAAACTTGAGGTGAAGACGGAGCAGAACACATCTTTACTCAGATCTCTTAGCACGAGGCCAGTCCTGGAACCCCCTTGTGTTGGAAATTTCAATAATCCTTTAGTGCTCAACGGAAATCTTACTCCAAGTGCAAACGTAGGGTTTTCTACCTCAATTCCATGCCCTTCAAATAACAGCATGGAGATTTTCTTGACTGAGGTTAGTTTTATTATCTTTTGTTCATTGGGTTTCAGATTCCTGATATGAATGATCCTTGTTTTTAATTTGGTGAACTTCTGAGTTGTTTATTTGACTCATGCACACTAAGTAAAAGCTGTCATTAACTGTGCTAATCAAGGAGACATTTAATGATATTTTTTTTTGTCCTAGATCTCTTGTTTTGAAGAGATACTTTTTAAATTTCTTGAAAAGCTGCATTGAAATTCTACTTTAGAAATGAAATCTTATTGCCTAGTAACTGAAAGTATACTTTAAGATGTTTGACTTACTTTCTAATTGATTTCACTTTAGCAGTGGTTCATAATCATTTCCAAGCTTTACTGTACCCACCACAGTTTATCTACCCCTAAGCATAAGTGACAATGGCAACCCACTCGAATACTCTTACCAGGAAAATCCCATGGGCAGATGAGCCTGGTAGGTTGCAATCCATGGGGTCGCGAAGAGTTGGACATGACTGAGTGACTTCACTTTCACTTTTCACTTTCATGCATTGGAGAAGGAAATGGCAACCCACTCTAGTGTTTGTGCCTGGAGAATCCCAGGGATGGGGGACCCTGGTGGGCTGCTGTCTATGGGGTTGCACAGAGTCGGATACGACTGAAGTGACTTAACAGCAGCAAGCATAAGTGAATCACTGGCATCTAAACAGTAACCATATATAGATGTGTTTTTATTTGAAAGAATCCTAGATAAATCCTTTTTATGAATTAAACAAACTTGTGATCCTAAATCAGAAGATTAATTTCTGGTTTTAGATTAACATTTTTTGTTATTTTTTTTTGTACAAGAGTATGTCTTTAATTGCTATTTTACTTATAGAATTTTGATTTAAATTTCTAAAAACTGTCTTGCTGAGCAGTTGTAGAATGTTTCTAAATTTGTAGTTAATGCAAACATTTAAAAATTATAAATGAAGCTCGCTTTATCTCTATCTTGACATCATCTGGATGAATGGTATCTAAGATAGTAATGATGCAGAGTCTTGAAATTGTAACGAGTTTTTATTGTGTAATCATTGTGGTTAAAATATCCATTTCAGTCTGTGCACATGGGCTTATCATTTTGATAGTGTTTCTGTGATGTTGGTGATGCAAAGACAAGTAGCCCTTGTTAAATGCAGTCTCAACCTGTTTTCTCATTTGACATCTTGCCATCATAGAAGAGCAACCTAAAGTTTCTTCGACAGCACTGCGGCTATGTTGGGTCTTAGTACTTGAGAGCCGTGAAACTGGAGGACGTGCTTTAGCTGTGCAGTCACAGCAGGCCTCTGAAAACTTCTTCCCAACTCAGATACTTCCCCATGCAGGCCTAAGGGGAGGAAGCAAATGCTTGACCCCCATCCTAGACACAGGCTGCTTACTGCAGACCAGAGTTCATGGTGCTGTGGGCACATAACATCTTTTCAAAGAAGAGATTTGGAACCAAGCAAGCACTTCTTAGTTCCTTGTCCCAAACTCATCTGTTAGATAAATCTCCTCTCTTCTCAAATGGAGGGTAGGAATATAAGTCCTCGCCTTGAAACTTCAGGCTGAGGAAATGAAGTTCAACTATAATTTCTGACCAGACTCAGATTATAATTGAGATTACACTCATACTTTTTGTATAAACTAACTAATGATGAGTGCTTGGATAGATGTATGCTAGACAGTAAAGAGATATCTGTTGCATGTTTTAAATTTTGCTCTAAATAACCCCAAATGTGGATAGTTCAATGCTGACTGATTTTAGTTAATCAGGTTTTATCTGGAGGAAATGAACATCCTTTTAAGGACGAATCTCTTCAGTTTAGGCCTGCTTGATTCAAATAAAGATTTTCTCCTTCAAGTTCCCTGTTTAGTTTTTAAAAATATATTTATCATTTCTAAATTAACTATATCAACTGCTACAAATAGGTGTTTGCTATTGGTTTATTCTTATTTATGCATTTAAAGCACATAATTTAGTTAGAAAGTCATGTAATGCCACAAGCATTTTTTAATTATATAAGAAGGATTTATATATTCATTTTGTCCATGTTATAATTAAAAATCTGTTTTTTCTTAACCTGCAGAAGTAGCTGGCACAGGACTCAATAAGAATGGCATTGGCTTTGTTACTTCTTTTGTAGAATTTGGAACTTTGAGTAAATCAATGAGTCTCATACCTTACAAAAGTTTTTTTCTTCAAATAAAACAACCTTTCTTCTAAAAAAAAAATCTTATGCGTGGAACCATGTTATATAAAATGGAGACAACTATAGAACCATTTAGCTAAAGAGTGGCCAGAGCTCCTGCAGCTGTGACTTCTCTGTTCCTCAACCGTGCAGTGAGCCCTGTGGGACCTTCCCCTTCTATGGGATGTGGTTCGGAAACTAACACTTATGAGAGAATCCTTCTCGCTAAACATCTTCAGAATTAAGTCCTGCTGGCACATTGTTTTCTTGTATATAATTTTCTCACCTTTCTGTGTTTTTGTTAAATGGAAAAGTTTAAAGAAAATCACAGATGTGTTCTCCTTATTAACATTCAACTCAAACTACTTCCTCCATTTGAACAGGATCCTCACCTAGAAATCAAAATAAAGTCTCAGAAGTACATATATAGGCCAGGAGCTTTTAGGGGAGAAGATAGTCATCTTGTGGGTCATTCTGAGGATTATGGGTCATTCCCTAATTCTCTGAAATTGTGTGTACTTGATAGACGTATTTTATTGTACTTTTTATCGAATTAATGTAAATAGCATTCCATAGGTACATTCTCTGTTATCTATAAGCAGAATAAGTAGGAATTCATTTTCTTTTTTTATATGATTATTTTTTTCTACTGAAGTAATCTTCAGGTTAAGTCTAGTCTCTAAAAGTATTATTTAAAAGTCACATTTCATAAGTTATAAACATATAGCTTGTTTATCTTAAAGATAAATATTTGACTTATTTCAGATGCAGCGGGAGTTGGACAGGAGTATAGCTAGAGAACTAAGAGAAGGTATGTTGCCAAAATGTATGAATTAAATTTAGACATTGATTTCTGAAATACACTGTAAACAATAAATGGTGTCTATTTCCATTGTTTGGATAACACATGCTATGTTAAATATTTTTTATACATAGCTAATGAAAAATGTGAAAACATGAGCAGTCATAGTGAAAAATATCCTTCTTCATTTATTCATCATGTACCATAGCTTGAAAACAGTCTCTGAAGGTCTGTGTATTTCTGTTTATTTCTAGTTGTATCCTTCTTCTACTTGCTCTATCCTTGTGGAGCTATCTTCCTACACCCTGACACTATTCTCAGAAAACGTGGCTTTCATCAACTTCTCAAGTGTCTGGTAGTGGTTAAGGCTAGGAAACTCAGACTCAAGCAGTCACATTTGTGTAGCTGTCACTTGGTGGGTGACTTTAAAATTTCTCTGTCACTAGATACATCACAAGTTTATCTTTTATCCTCATGCTCCAAACACCCACATCAATTTGGGTCCTGCCAAAGTAGTTGGCCTTATCTCATTACCTTACTCTGCCGCTTAGCTCTGCATCTAACCAGCCAGACTGTGTAGGATCCCACAGATTTGCTTGCTCACCTCTGGTCTTTGTACATGTTTCTCCCCTCCATCTCTTGTACTTTTTCCTGTCCTTCAGGCAGCTACATACATATCACCTCCACCAAAAAACTGGCAGTATTGACACAAAGCTGGCTTCCCCTCCTGAGTGTTCCTTGTGCCGTCTTTTAAATCTTAGTATTTGTAACTCTGTATGGAAATTGCCTGTTTGTTTGTTTTTCTAGCATAGGGATATCGTTTTTCAGGATGGACTGGGTCATCTTCATCTTGTAATTCCAGCGCTTGTCACAGAACCTTTGCATGAATACATGAGTATTCATCAATTCACTCAATTGCGTGAGTACATGAATGAAGAATGAGAAAACCAGGAGCTCTGATACTCAGCCCCACATGCGACCATAAGCAGATTATAAAGTTGTAATCTTGATTAGTATTTTATGTTGTGTCTTCTATAGATGTATTTCATTTTTCAGAACACTAGGAAAGGTCTCAGGTTTTGTTTGTTTGTTTGTTTGTTTTACTAATCTTAGTTAACCCAAGTATTTTAGGTAAAAAATATAATTCTTTCCTTTTCTTTCAGTTGATGCTCAGTTTGCATCTGATGCCTTTAGAGTGTCTTCTTGAGGATCTACAGATGGGTCAAATGTGTGTGATGACCTACTTTTGTAAACAGAAGAACAAGATATACAGATTTGGAAGGAAAAATACATGATTTAGAAAGATAAATAGGCAAAGTTTCTCTACTGGACCGTTTCCATGATATTTCATTCTTTCCCATTAAACATGATGAGAAAATCTTTATTAAAGGAAAATATTTTTGTATTATGTGTGTATGATGAAAATTTATATAGCATTTTAAGTGATGTTTCTCTGCATCTAAGTTACTTTTTAGTAGATTTAAACATCAGCGCTGTTGAATTTTCCATATTCTAAGTGATAGTGTTAGTCAATTGATTCTGACTCTGTGTGACCCCATGGACTGTAGCCCACCAGGTTCCTCTGTCCATGGAATTCTCCAGGCAAGAATACTGGAATGTGGAGCCATTCCCTTCTCCAAGGGATATTCCAGATCTTGGGATCAAACTGAGGTCACCTGCATGGCAGGTGGATTCTTTACCATTTTAGCCACGCCCTTTACAAACTCAGACTGAGCTCTAATACCAGCTATTTAAACAGCACCCAAACAAGCAGAATTGCCATTAATATTTAGTGGTGTTGATTGATAGCATTTTTGTATTTTCCAGTTTTTATCACTACCTAAAGATTTAGATACTGCTGTTATGGCTTCTGTCAATGTTTTGATGTGTTACAATTGGTAATATTGGCATAAAACTTACTATGTGTAACTTTAATCACAGATTCATAGGCCTTTCCTCATGGAGAGACAAGATTTGCCTGAGCTTTTGCCTTTTAAATGAATTAACTTTTTATAATTTTTATTCTTATTAGAGGATAATTACTTTACCATATTGTGATGGTTTCTGCCAAACATTGACTTGAATTGGCCATAGGTATGTGTATGGCCCCTCCCTCTTGAAGCTCCCTCCCCATTCCACCCCTTTAGGTTGTCACAAAGCACCAACTTTGGGTTCTCTGCATCATACAGCAAATTCCAAAAAGACACATGTACCCCAGTGTTGATTGCAGCACTACTTACAGTAGCTAGGACATGGAAGTAACCTAGATGTCCGTCAATAGATGAATGGATAAAGAAGCTGTGCATCATTCAACTATAGAAAGGAATGTATTTGAGTCCCTTTTAATTGACTTTTGATTTACTTTTCGAGGCAGTGTTAAAATTAGAGAAAGTTCCTCTGGATAAATAAGATTTGCCTAAGACTTTTCACCTTATTTTTACCCATCTACCAATCTATCTATTTTTGCTTTGCTTTTTGGGAAAAGTATTGGAAGACTTTTTTTTTTTTGAGAAAGCACCGGACGAACAGACATTATCACAAAACTCCCCTAACTCCCATATATCCTCCTAAGGTACCATTTATCCTTCCTAAATGTTATTTGTTCTCCCATAAGTACCTCGCCCAAGTCACCTATTATTCAGAAGATGCCTTTTTCTCTTACTCCCTATCATTTATTAAGTAGTATATCAACACCCAGTAATTCCATTAATGCTGAAGAAGCTGATGTTGAACGTTCTATGAAGACACAAGACCTTCTGGAACTAACACCAAAAAAAGATGTCCTTTTCATTGTAGGGGACTGGAATGAAAAAGTGGGAAGCCACGAGATACCTAGAGTAACAGGAACATTTGGCCTTGGAGTCCAAAATGAAGCAAGCAAAGGCTAACAGAGTTTTACCAAGGGAATGCACTGGTCATAGCAAACACCCTCTTCCACCTACACAAAACAAGACTCTATACATGGACATCACCAGATGGTCAATACTGAAATCAGATTGATTACATTCTTTGCACCCATTCAGGTATGACCTAAATCAAATCCCTTATGATTATACAGTAGAAGTGGCAAATACATTTAAGTGATTAGATCCAATAGAGTGCCTGAAGAACTATGGATGGAGGTTCATGATATTGTACAGGAGGCAGTGATCAAGACCATCCCCAAGAAAAAGAAATGCAAAAAGGCACAATGGTTGTCTGAGGAGGGCTTACAAATAGCTGAGAAAAGAAGAGAAGCTAAAGGCAAAGGAAAAAAGGAAAGATATACCCTCCTCAATATCGAGGTCCAGAGAATAGCAAGGAGAGATAAGAAAGTCTTCCTCAGTGATCAATACAAAGAAATAGAGGAAAACAAAAGAATAGGAAATACTAGAGATCTCTTCACAAAAATTAGAGATACCAAGGGAACATTTCATGCAAAGATGGGCACAATAAAGGACAGAAAATGGTATGGACCTAACAGAAGCAGAAGATATTAAGAAGAGGTGGCAAGAATACACAGAAGAACTGTACAAAAAAGATCTTCATGACCCAGATAACTACAAAGGTTTGACCACTCCTCTAGAGCCAGACATCCTGGAATGTGAAGTCATGGCCTTAGGAAGCATCACTATGAACAAAGCTAGTGGAGGTGATGAAATTCCGGTTGAGCTATTTCGAATCCTAAAAGATGATGCTATTACAATGCTGCCTCAACATGTCAGCAAATTTGGAAAACTCAGCAGTGGCCACAGGACTGGAAAAGTTCCGTTTTCATTCCAATCCCAAAGAAAGGCAATGCCAAAACATGTTTGAATTACCGAACAATTGAACTCATCTCACACGCTAGCAAAGTAATGCTCAAAATTCTCTAAGCCAGGTTTCAATAGTATGTGAACCTTGAACTTCCAAATGTTCAAGCTGGATTTAGAAAAAGCATAGGACCTAGAGATCAAATTGCCAACATTCAGTAGATCATTGAAAAAGCAAGAGAGTTCCAGAAAAACATCTACTTCTGCTTTATTGACTACACCAAAGCATTTGACTGTGTGGATCACAAAAAAACTCTGGCAAATCCTTAAAGAGATCACCTGACCTGCCTCTAAGAAATCTGTATGCAGGTCAAGAAGCAATAACTGGACATGGAACAACAGACTGGTTCCAAATCAGGAAAGTGGTATGTCAAGGCTTTATATTGTCACCCTGCTTATTTAACTTATATGCAGAGCACGTCATGCAAAATGCTGGGCTGTTCAAGAAGCAATAACTGGACATGGAACAACAGACTGGTTCCAAATCGGGAAAGGAGTACATCCAGGCTGTATATTGTCACCCTGCTTATTTAACTTATATGCAGAATACATCATGCAAAATGCTGAGCTGGATGAAGCACAAATTGGAATCAAGATTGCTGAGAAAATATCAATAATCTCAGATATGCATATGACACTGCCCTTATGGCAGAAAGTGAAGAAAAACTAAAGAGCCTCTTAATGAAAGTGAAAGAGGAGAGTGAAAAAGTTGGCTTAAAACTCAACATTCAGAAACCTAAGATCATGGCATCTGGTCCATGCAAATGGCATGGACCTAAGATCATGGCATCTTCATTGCAAATAGATGGAGAAACGATGGAAAAAGTAAGAGACTTTATTTTTCTGGGCTCCAAAATCCCTGCAGATGGTGACTGCAGCCTTGAAATTAACAGATGCTTCCTCCTTGGAAGAAAAATATATGACCAACCTCGACAGCATGTTAGAAAGCAGAGGCATTACTTAGCCGACAAAAGTCTGTCTGGTCAAAGCTATGGTCTTTCCAGTGGTCATGTATGAATGTGAGAGTTGGACTAAAAAGAAAGCTGACTTTAGAGGAAATGCTTTCAATTTTTCACCATTGAGGATAATGTTTGCAGTGGGTTTGTCATATATAGCTTTTATTATGTTGAGGTATGTTCCTTCTATTCCTGCTTTCTGGAGAGTTTTTATCATAAATGGATGTTGAATTTTGTCAAAGGCTTTCTCTGCATCTATTGAGATAATCATATGGTTTTTATTTTTCAATTTGTTAATGTGGTGTATTACATTGATTGATTTGCGGATATTGAAGAATCCTTGCATCCCTGGGATAAAGCCCACTTGATCATGGTGTATGATCTTTTTAATGTGTTGTTGGATTCTGATTGCTAGAATTTTGTTAAGGATTTTTGCATCTATGTTCATCAGTGATATTGGCCTGTAGTTTTCTTTTTTTGTGGGATCTTTGTCAGGTTTTGGTATTAGGGTGATGGTGGCCTCATAGAATGAGTTTGGAAGTTTACCTTCCTCTGCAATTTTCTGGAAGAGTTTGAGCAGGATAGGTGTTAGCTCTTCTCTAAATTTTTGGTAGAATTCAGCTGTGAAGCCGTCTGGACCGGGGCTTTTGTTTGCTGGAAGATTTTTGATTACAGTTTCAATTTCCATGCTTGTGATGGGTCTGTTAAGATTTTCTATTTCTTCCTGGTCGAGTTTTGGAAAGTTGTACTTTTCTAAGAATTTGTCCATTTCTTCCACGTTGTCCATTTTATTGGCATATAATTGTTGATAGTAGTCTCTTATGATCCTTTGTATTTCTGTGTTGTCTGTTGTGATCTCTCCATTTTCGTTTCTAATTTTGTTGATTTGATTTTTCTCCCTTTGTTTCTTGATGAGTCTGGCTAATGGTTTGTCAATTTTATTTATCCTTTCAAAGAACCAGCTTTTGGTTTTGTTGATTTTTGCTATGGTCTCTTTTGTTTCTTTTGCATTTATTTCTGCTCTAATTTTTAAGATTTCTTTCCTTCTACTAACCCTGGGGTTCTTCATTTCTTCCTTTTCTAGTTGCTTTAGGTGTAGAGTTAGGTTATTTATTTGACTTTTTTCTTGTTTCTTGAGGTGTGCCTGTATTGCTATGAACTTTCCCCTTAGGACTGCTTTTACCGTGTCCCACAGGTTTTGGGTTGTTGTGTTTTCATTTTCATTCGTTTCTATGCAAATTTTGATTTCTTTTTTGATTTCTTCTGTGATTTGTTGGTTATTCAGCAGCGTGTTGTTCAGCCTCCATTGTTGGAATTTTTAATAGTTTTTCTCCTGTAATTGAGATCTAATCTTACTGCATTGTGGTCAGAAAAAATGCTTGGAATGATTTCTATTTTTTTGAATTTACCAAGGCTAGCTTTATGGCCCAGGATGTGATCTATCCTGGAGAAGGTTCCATGTGCGCTTGAGAAAAAGGTGAAATTCATTGTTTTGGGATGAAATTAAACTTAAAAGCTTCTGCACATCAAAGGAAACTATTAGCAAGGTGAAAAGACAGCCTTCAGAATGGGAGAAAATAATAGCAAATGAAGCAACCGACAAACAACTAATCTCAAAAATATACAAGCAACTCCTACAGCTCAACTCCAGAAAAATAAACGACCCAATCAAAAAATGGGCCAAAGAACTAAATAGACATTTCTCCAAAAAAGACATACAGATGGCTAACAAACACATGAAAAGATGCTCAACATCACTCATTATCAGAGAAATGCAAATCAAAACCACTATGAGGTACCATTTCACACCAGTCAGAATGGCTGCGATCCAAAAGTCTACAAATAATAAATGCTGGAGAGGGTGTGGAGAAAAGGGAACCCTCTTACACTGTTGGTGGGAATGCAAACTAGTACAGCCACTATGGAGAACAGTGTGGAGATTCCTTAAAAAACTGGAAATAGAACTGCCTTATGACCCAGCAATCCCACTGCTGGGCATACACACTGAGGAAACCAGAAGGAAAGAGACACGTGTACTCCAATGTTCATCGCAGCACTGTTTATAATAGCCAAGACGTGGAAGCAACCTAGATGTCCATCAGCAGATGAATGGATAAGAAAGCTGTGGTACATATACACAATGGAGTATTACTCAGCCATTAAAAAGAATACATTTGAATCAGTTCTAATGAGGTGGATGAAACTGGAGCCTATTATACAGAGTGAAGTAAGCCAGAAGGAAAAACATAAATACAGTATACTAACGCATATATATGGAATTTAGAAAGATGGTAACAATAACCCGGTGTACGAGACAGCAAAAGAGACACTGATGTATAGAACAGTCTTATGGACTCTGTGGGAGAGGGAGAGGGTGGGAAGATGTGGGAGAATGGCAATGAAACATGTAAAATATCATGTAGGAAACGAGTTGCCAGTCCAGGTTCGATGCATGATGCTGGATGCTTGGGGCTGGTGCACTGGGACGGCCCAGAGGGATGGTATGGGGAGGGAGGAGGGAGGAGGGTTCGGGATGGGGAACACATGTATACCTGTGGCGGATTCATTTTGATATTTGGCAAAACTAATACAATTATGTAAATTTTAAAAATAAAATAAAATTGGAAGAATAAAAAAAAAAAAAAAAAAAAAAAAGAAAGCTGAGCACCGAAGTAGTGATGCTTTTGAACTGTTGTGTTGGAGAGGACTCTTGAGAGTTCCTTGGACTGCAAAGAGATCCAACAAATCAATCCTAAAGGAAATCAGTCCTGAATATTCATTGGAAGGACTGATGCTGAAGTTGAAACTCCAGTACTTTGGCCATCTGATTTGAAGAACTGACTAACTGGAAAAGACCCTGATGCTGGGAAAGATTAAAGGCTGGAGAAAAAGGGGATTACAGAGATGAGATGGTTAGATGGCATCACTGACTTGATGGACATGAGTTTGAAAAAGTTCCGGGAGTTGGTGATGGACAGGGAAGCCTGGTGTGCCACAGTCCATATTGTCACAAAGAGTCGGACACTACTGAGCTACTTAACTGAACTGACTGATATCAACCCCCGGTTGTAGTCACCCCTTACAGTCACATTTCTTTGTGAATCTCTGAGTGTCATTGTTTCATTGCTCAGTCGTGTCCAACTCTTTGTGACCCCATCGACTGCAACATGACTTGCTTCCCTGTCCTTCACCATCTCCCGGAGTCTGCTTAAACTCACGTCCATTGAATAGAACATGCCATCTAATCATCTCATCCTCTGTCACCCCCTTCATTCCGGTCCTCAGTCTTTCACAGCATCAGGGTCTTTTACAATCAGTTGATTCTTTGCATCAGATGGCTGAGGTATTGGAGCTTCAGCATCAGTTTTTCTAACAAATATTCAGGGTTGATTTCTTTTAAGATTGACAGGTTTGTTCTCCTTGCTGTCCAAGGGACTCTCAAGAGTCTTCTCCAGCACCACAGTTTGAAAGCATCAGTTCTTCAGTGCTCAGCCTTCTTTATGGTCCAACTCGCACATGTGTACATGACTCCTGGAAAGCTTGAATATTTTGGAGATTAATCTCCTGTCGTTGCATCATTTGCAAATATTGTTCCCCAATCTTTGGGTTGTTTTCTGTCTTGTTTATGGTATCCAATGCTGTACAAAAGCTTGTAAGTTTAATTAGGTCCCATGTGCTTATTTTTGTTTTTATTTTCGTTACTCTTAAGAGGTGGGTCAAAAAAGATATTGCTATAATTTGTGGCAGAGAGTGTTCTGCCTATATTCTCATTTAAGAGTTTTATAATGTCTATCTTTATATTTTGGTCTTTAATCCATTTTGAGTTTATTTTTGTGGATGGTGTTAGGGAGTGTTCTGATTTCATTCTTATACATGTATCTGTCCAGTTTTCTCAGCACTGCTTATTGAGGAGGCTGTCTTTTCTCCATTGTATAGTCCTGCTTCCTTTGTCCTAGATTAATTGACCACAGGTGTGTGGGTTTCTCTCTGGACTTCCTATCCTATCCCATTGATCTATGCAATATATTTTGATTTTTGTGGCAGTACCAGTGTTTTGATTACTATAGCTTGTGGTATAATCTGAAGTCCGGGAACCTGATCCTATCAGCTCCTGCTCTTCTTTCTCAAGATTGTTTTGGCTCTTCAGGGTGTTTTGTATTTCCATACAGACTGTAAAATGTTTTGTTCTAGTTCTATGAGAAACACCATTTGTAATTTGATACAAATTGCATCGCATCTGTAGATTGCTTTCGTTAGTACAGTTATTTTGACAGCAGGAAACGGTCTATTCAGAGTGGTTCTAGGGATGTGGTGGCCACCTTGAATTAAATCAGATTCATTAAATCAGATCTGATTTTCCCAGCCTGTGGCTCTTTGTGTCCTGCAGAAGGTGCCAAATGACTGGCCAGGGCTCTGATGCTTTGGAAAACATGAGATGTAATTCTAAAAGGCCAGCATCTTAAGGCATTCAGTGGTCTGTCTGCTACCCTTCCTTTTGCTTCATTTTAGTAATGTGGGTCAAAAGGAGAAGCAGACAGGAAAATGGTTGCCTCTCCTGACATGTGGTAATATTGTGGAATATGAAAATGTGAGTCAAACAAAGAGACAGCCCAGTCAAGCAGCACATAAACACACAGGATATGAGTGTGTACTTGGTCTTCTGAAAAAGATTATACAGAAAAGAATGGAAGTTATGAAACATACTTCAGAAAAAAAGGTAAAGAGAAAATATTTTAGAAAAAAAAATGAATGAAAAGAATAAAGAGTTGGAGATGAAAGAGAGAGGAGAGCTCAAGGGAGCAAGAGACCAGGCAAGGTGGATAAAAGTACTGACATGCGAACTCCAGGAGGTAAGATCCTATTCCTCTATTTCTTGCAGTTATAATAATAATAATTGAATTTCAGATGAATATCACATAAGTAGAGGGCAAGGAAAAATACACAAGGTCATCTGAAACCAATGGAATTCTTTATTTCAAGGGACTCTATATAATTTTTATATATTATATTTTACATATATCTTACAGACTGCATTGTAGATAGATAGATAGATAGATAGATAGATAGATATCTGCTCCTGCAGCTGCTAAGTCGCTTCAGTCGCGTCCGACTCTGTGCAACCCCATAGACGGAAGCCCACCAGGTTCCCCCATCCCTGGGATTCTCCAGGCAAGAACACTGGAGTGGGTTGCCATTTCCTTCTCCAATGCATGAAAGTGAAAAGTGAAAGGGAAGTCGCTTAGTCGTGTCCAACTCTTTGTGACCCCATGGACCATAGCCTACCAGGCTCCTCCGTCCATGGGATTTCCCAGGCAAGAGTACTGGAGTGGGGTGCCATTGCCTTCTCCAAGGACATTATGAACATCCATAAATCTACACTAAAGTTAGAGTGGCAAAACATGGCCAGAGATTAAAAGAATAATCTTGCTAACTACCCTCAGAGGAGTTATAATGGATGAAAAGCCAGAAGTTCCTGATTCAGCAACATCATCTCAGTGTTTTTTCAGTGTTCTGGTGCCAATAGTACCATTTTTTTTTTTTAAGTTTAGTAAGTTGATAAATGATAGGAAAGCTTAACATGACATTTATTTTATATATATATATATATATATAGTATTGTATATATATATCCTGCTTGATGCTTTAGAAAGTTAAAATTATGATCATAAGATACATGAAGGGTATAGACAATTAGCATCTTAAGACCAGCTTCAAGACTATTTGAAGCCAAAGGAGGAAGATTAGTCTAATTAAAAGTTACTTCTTGTTTAATAAAGAGAACTATATTCCTCAAGACTTATGCTTAGACATATTATTTTTAGCTATATTTTGCCTATTTTGTTACATGAAAGACATTTTAATCTAGTTACTTTGTTTTCTTTACCCAGATCTTCTTGCCCAGCCCTCTTTCAAAGCATTGAAAACAAAATATTTGAGCTGATTTTGTCCAGGAATTTTCACCATTCATGTAGAGTATCCTGCTTGTGGCCTCCATGTGTGGTGTTTATTCCCTGGTACTTTACTGTCAGGTTTCTCTGAACCTTAATGTCTCGAACACATGACATGAAGTGCTGAGAGATCTCCCCCTTCAGTTCAGTTGTTCAGTTGTGTCCAGCTCTTTGCGACCCCATGGATTGCAGCACACCAGGCCTACTGTCCATCAGCAACTCCCGGAGTTTACTCAAATTCATGTCCATTGAGTCGTGCCATCCAACCACTTCATCCTCTATTGTCCCCTTCTCCACCCGCCTTCAATCTTTATCAGCATCAGGGTCTTTTCCAATGAGTCACTTCTTCACATCAGGTGGCCAAAGTATTGGAGTTTCAGCTTCAGTATCAGTACTTCCAATGAATATTCAGGACTGATTTCCTTTAGGATGGACTGGTTTGATCTCCATGCAGTCCAAGGGACTTTCAAGAGTCTTCTCCAATACTACAGTTCAAAAGCATCAATTCTTTGGCACTCAGCTTTCTTTATAGTTCAACTCTCACATCCATACATGACTACTGGAAATACCATAGCTTTGACTAGACAGACCTTTGTTGGCAAAGTAATGTCTCTGCTTTTTAATAGGCTCTCTAGGTTGATCATAACTTTTCTTTCAAAGAGAAAGCATCTTTTGATTTCATGGCTGCAATCACCATCTGCAGTGATTTTGGAGCTCCAAAAAATAAAGTCAGCCACTGTTTCCACTGTCTCCCCACCTATTTGACATGAAGGGATGGGACCAGATGCCATGATTTTAGTTTTCTGAACGTTGTGTTTAAGCCAACTTTTTCACTCTCCTCTTTTCAGTTTCCTCAAGAGGCTCTTTACTTCTTCGCTTTCTGCCATAAGTGTGGTGTCATCTGCATAAATGAGGTTATTGATATTTCTCCCAGCAATGTTTATTCCAACTTGTGCTTCATCCAACCCAGCATTTCTCATGATGTACTCTGCATATAAGTTAAATAAGCAGGGTGACAATATACAGCCTTGACGTACTCCTTTCCCTGTAGGCAAACAGTTTGATTTCTCCTCCCCTTGTCTTTCCATAAAAGGGAGTTTCGGAGGATAATTTCCCAGGAAATCTCCAGTGGTTTTAAGATGAAAGACTGGTTTCGATGCCTTAACTCATTCCTTACAGCTGTTTTGAGTTCTGTTCTCCTCGGTTAGCAGAAGCTTTTTAAAAAATCATTGGTTATTTTGCAGCCCCACAGTTGAGAGCAGAGGCTTCCCAAGGGCCAATCCAGTTCTATTTGAGGCTAGACCAGTCATCCATGTGGTTGGCCTCTGGTTCTCATCAGCTGTCTTGTTCTGTGTAGAGTGAAGACTGTGTGCAGAACGAAGGTACAGGCAGAAACGCTTCACAGTTCCTGTGTTCCAAGAAAAGAGATGCTCCACTAGCTCACTCTTCAACCTTGTTCCCAGCAGGTATGACGGGTTTGTCTGAGTTCTGAGCTGCTGTCAGAGTGGAGAGTCTGATTATATCTCCATACTAACCAAAATGTTCAGCACTGGTGCATCGCATATTGACTGATTTCTAACTTGAAGTCCTGGGGTCTTCCAGGAGGAAAGGATAGCAGGGACTTGCTCTTGTGTATTGTCAGTGGTGGTGTCTTAGATCAAATGCCTGCGAAGTTCCAAAATGTGACTGAAGTCAGGTGACCCAGCCCTCTTTCCCATGTAGTGAACAGCGTCAGGGACGTCTCTCCCCAGCGGGTACTTGAACTGTATATTCTTATCTTCATCATGGTAATGCAGCGAACTCTTCATGCTTGGCAATGAAAAGATGGACAATTCAAACCAGATGATTACAATCCACGTGGCTCCGGATGTAATAAAGACAGTCATATGATGAGACACAGTCTCTTTCTCACACACACATTCCACTCATATATGTTTGAGTTTAATCGTACTCTGCATCTGATTATACTCGTCTCTTGACTTGGCCCACACCATCATGGACCATGGGGCACAGAAAGACAGCTGGGGAGGCCCCAAACTGACCCTCCACGGGTGGTTATTTGAGAGCTGATCATAAGGCTTCAAGTTCATGGCTGCAGTGGGTGCTGCCCCTATATCAGTAGCTCAGAAACCTTCCTGTTGTACCAGAACATCCATCTAAAAATGGGTAACATCAGTAGGAAGACTGGGGCAGAGGGTAACACTGCCCCAGCAGGTTAAAAGCCCTTGAAAACCAACCAATCTCAGGTCCCCTGGAAACTAGAGAGGCCTGTAGCTGTCACAAACAGGTCAGACTACATAGATCTCATAGGAGACTCAGTCTGGTGCTCTGGGGATCAGAACAGATGATTTAAAGTCTCTTTCTGTATAACTGTGTGTTCTTTGGGAGAAAAGATTGGGGTGGGGGAGAAAACTGATTTTAAAAAATCTACACTAAAGAAAGTTAAACAGCTTTTTTAGCCTTTAATATTCTGGTTTGATTTCAAATCTCTAAGAGGGGGAAAAAAAGGGAGCTTTTCCCAAATATTTTTCAACTGGGATTCTGTCTTCACTGGGAATCACTCACATTTCAACGTGCACTAATGCCCCCCTGTACCCCCATCCCAACCCAGTTTGGAGAATGCCAGCTGGAGAAGTCAAGGAATCTCCCACTGTCCAGGGTTGCCAGCTCTGCTGAGACTCAGCTCCCAGGTCAGTGGGAGTCAGCTCCCAGACAGTCCAAAGGGGTAGCCTTCACAACTGGACCCCCACATGCTTGGTGGTATGTGAATGCTGGCTAAGGTTACATCAACACGTGGATTAAAAAAAAAAATGAAGATCCACAGCCTGCCTGTGCACCCTTTCCAAAGGTTGCTCTGCTGAGAGCTGAGCAGCAGTGAGTGGTCCCATGTGAGCAGAGGGTCTTGCTTTCTACAAAGACCTCTCTATAAAGGTGAGACCTGCCTCTCTCCCTCTGCTTACTATGATGAGTTTCTCCAGGACCCACAAATCATTTAGGTGCCAGACAAAATAGTGTTTTTTGAGAAAGGAAAGTCTGTTGATTTAGTATTGAATCATTTTCCATCTCAGATGATTTCTAATACTTTGCTTTCATGAAATTTGAGGGAAGACCGAGTTGAGCTCTGTCAAAAGTTAGATCATTAAAAATCATTTTCATGATAGATCACCCTATCAGAGGGAGATCAGTAACAGACATTACTATGATAAAGTTCCTTTTGTTTTCAAGAAAAATGTTTCATAGAGTGTACAATAACTGTGACAACAATAATTGTAAAATGTTGGTGAGGATTGCCATCTATTTTAGGAAATAGATGCATCTTAATTTAGCAAGTCTGATGAAAACTGTTTTTTTCCAATAATATTGTACTTTTTATATATAATAATTATTTATGAAATCCTGTTGTGATAAATCACATATTAATTGTTCTTATAATGATAGTTCTGTCTAGAATTATTTCTTTAATATCTATAGCTACTTGGCTACAGGATTTAAACATTACCTTCAAATTAAAATGTACAAAATTAAGTTCAAGTTATATATATACTTTTGCTGCAGATAAATATGAGTGATCAATGAAAGGATTTTAGGTATAAAATGTATCACATTAATATAAAATTATGTGAAAAAAGTATAGTGGAAATACAACTTTAAGGAGTAAATGAAATAACTTTTGCCTACTAAAGAAAAGCTTGTAGGTGTATACTAAAACAAATTAAGGTGGATCTCAAATTGCTGTGGCATTAGATTGTCCTGGAAACAGTGAAGAAATCATATTAGGATTTTACTTTTAAACGTTTCCTACTTCTGTTTCAGCAGAGATTATATCCTTTGCAACTATTTAGATTGATGAAGAAATGTTTTAGATGTTAACTTAAACAGGTGTGAAATGTCATATAGGGTTTTTTTTGTTGTTGTTAAGATAGTATTAATATGCATTTTGAAATATGCACAAATGAATAATTTGAAAAGACATATAGTTTAAAGAATTATTTTAAGGGGTAACTAAGCAGGAAATTGAAGGTCTCTATATCCAACAGCACATAAGGAGAATGAAAAGGCAGGGGTCCAGAAATGGCTCCATTTGGTCTGGTTTAGGCTCTTTCCACACTTCCTCCCACTGCCCTCCTTCTAGTGCAGGATCCAGGTCTAACAGGTTCTCAGCTCCAACTTAATGTCCCACGTTACCACTACACTCCTCCTCCCACGCGTGGCACTTATTTCTTTCACACTGAATGACAATCATGTTCATGTGGCCCTGGGACCACCTCATGGAACTATCCGAGGAGTCATCATCCCCTGGCTCACACTCCATGCCTCACTCTTGCCTCAAATCCCAGAAACCCTCAGACAATAGAAAGCCCAGGTTTAGGCCTAGGCTCTAAGCCCTTGTTCATCTATCATCATCTGAATGATTGCTATTAATTTGTGCATTTGCAGTTTTCAAAGTGACTCCCTCTTTATACTTCCTCTTTTCCTCTTTACCACAACCTGCTGTGATAGATGAACTTAGAAGATGGATGGATGGATGAATGGATAGGTAGGTAGGTAGAAGGAAGAAATTGGAGCTCAGAGGATTTAAATGGTTTACCTGGGATAACACAGCAAGAAATGATGGAGTTAGTATTTGGAATCAGGTTACCTGTTTTCAGTCTCTTTGCCTTATGCACGACATCACTGAACCCAAGTCCAAGGTCAAAGAAAACCAATTGGAATCTTTCGAGCCTGGGGTGGCCCACTCAAACCTTGCTGATTATGTAACCCTGGAGATAGTGGTGGGTGTTAGCATGTGGTCCTTGTCCAATGGCCACTGTCTGGGGCATTCACACTTCATCCAGGTTCTCTGCCAGACATTTTGAAAGGACTTACAGCCAGGGAAATGAATACATATGTGTACTTCCATGTACCATGGGACAAGGTTATTATTATTATTTTTTGGGGGAGACAAGATTATTTAGAACAGGACATGATGGTGTGGCGCTAAGACAGCTGAGTATAAACAAACATTTACATAAAAATGGGCAAGTTTTGCCACAAGTGGTGTTTTAGTCTGGATAGCTGTACCGGAAATAAAACTTGGGTAGATGTCAAAATACCAGTCATCTAACTTTACCTTTATTTTTAATCAAAGACACTGACTTTTAGAAACCAAGAGAATACTAAACCTGTTTCAACTTACCTCAAAGTGCCCAAATTAATAGTTATTTCTGGCTAAGTTGACTTCACCTATGCTTTTTGTGTCATTTTTTGGAAAACTTTTGAGGATACTTTTTTTTTTAAGTGCATTCAGACATACAGTTTAAAAAATAATTACTCCTATTATGGAGCTAATTATTTTTTAGCTAATTATTTTATATGAAGAAGAATATTTTTATTCTTCATTGTGAGGCATTTCATTTGAGGCTGAGCCCTTAAAACGTTTTAAAGTTAGTTGGGATTCAGGGTCACAAAAAATTCAGACACAACTTTAGCAACTAAACAACAACTGAACGACAGAGTAATTGATTCCCTAGAAGTTAAAGGAGTCGATTTGTAAGTCAGATATACAGTGAATAATTTTAGTTCACTTAGCACACACAGGGCATAATTTACTAAAGAAAGGACTATGGCTTTATAAACAGCCGAAGGTTACTCTCCAAGACCACCTGGAAGTTCAAGTGTGCAGATGGCCAGGAGTTCAGCAACCTGGACTTATTCTACCTGTCCTTGTGGATTGGCTCCAGCTGTTTCCTTCTGAGCACAACTCAACTTGCTGAGTACTCAGGCTCACTGTCAGTGACCAACGTGTGTAGATTGTACAACAGGGAAGGGTGAAAGAGACCAGTGTAAATGACATCCCCTTGCATGGGCAGGAAAATCTATTTCTGTGAAACTTTGCTGTACAGGAGAAACAGCATCCAGACCCTTGGTGTCTACATATAAATAATGCTTCTGCTTCTATTAGGATGAATAAAAGTCACATTTCCCAGAGTTTCAAATACTGAGGATCATTTTATTTTTAGCTGCCAGTGCTGCATACAGAGAGGACACAGGGCTCCAGGGAGGTGGAGGGGCTTGCCTGAGATTATAATGCAAATTATTAATGCTAAGTCAGAATTTTTTCTGATATCTCTTGACTCTAAACACCCACCTACTACTATCCACCTGTGAATTTGGAATCAATTCACAGACTAATTTACTATTCGTGGCCAGTGTTTGTGAAGTGTTGTAATGTCCTATGCCAAAGATACTTGTGTGCATGCTCATTTGCTAAGTTTTCTCCAACTCTCTGTGATCCCATGGACTGGCCTGCCAGGTTCCTCTGTCCATGGGCTTTACCAGGCAAAAATACTGGACTCAGTGCCCATTCCCTCCTCCAGGGCATCTTCCTGAGCTCTCCTACATCTCCTGCATTGGCAGGCAGATTGTTTACCATTCTGCCACCTGGAAAGCCTTCAAAGATGCTAATGGTATTTTATTAGTATGATTTGATATCTATTTATAGTATAAGACAGTAGCAACATAATATAAACTATAGAAGAAAAATTTAAGTTGGAATCCATTGTGAAAATACTTGAAAAAAAAAAAAAAAGATCAGGGATGGATAGAACACAACTGTGCCCAGACTGACAGCTTTGGAAAGAGTGGGATATTCCAGTCTGCAGTATTCTGGAAGATTCTCCATGTGCCCCAGTGCCGAGCACCAAGCCTGGCTCAAAGCTGACAGCCAGCCAGCGTGTGTTCATCCAGACTGAAGCACGTGCATGTTTGCATTTGAGCTGCTCTCTTAGTTCATCGAAAGGAGTATCTTAGAGTTTTTCATTTCTGATTCCTCCAGGGGATCCTATCAGGCTCCCCTGGATTATTGGGAGGAAACTGGACCCTGAAAGTAGCCCAGGTGAGTGGGAACTCAGAAGGCATGAGTTCTTGCCTTGAAGTTCAGAACCTTGAAGCAGCCATGCAAGATGTAGCCAGGACGAGCTGCCAGTGCTGCTGGGCTGCTGTGTAGAAGAGGCCCCTGTCCAGCTCATCAATCCTCATGTCCAGGAGCTCTAGCATCCAGAGCAAGGTGCTGGCTCCCAGGTGCTCCGACCTGTGGGAGCTTCATCCATATTATTGTTTCTAACCTGCTGGTGCAGGCTGCATGTACATACAAAGAAAGGAGCGACTTAGGTTCACATACAAATCCACCTAAGCCCCCTAGCCTGATGCGGCAGCTCTGCTGCTGAGCCTCAACAAGTCCTCTACATGTGTTTGTGATAGGATCTTCCTCTTCCAGAACACAGATACTGTTGGCTGCTTATTTTCCTGAGACAATCAACTTGTGTTCTTTCCCAGCAGAGTGCCTACACAGCCCCAGGGTTCTGTTTCTCTGGATTGTGGAAACACTACTCTCCTTTTCAGCTCTCCTTGGAAATCCATTAGGGACCTCCTAGAGAAGAAAGCTATTGCTTGGAGTTCTAAGCGGATTCAGGGGAGGAGTAGGGTGATGTGGGCACAGATGATACACACACCAGTTTCATTAAGTGAGACAATGCAGATTGTCCACAATATCAAATGATACACCTCTGGAAATCCTAGCTGGCCAGGGGTGGTTCACAGCTTAAGACATGGCTTCGTAACTTATTCAGAGTGTGGCAAGTCCTTCAGGATTCTGAGCCCAGTTTTTTCAAGCTACTCAATGACATGGGAAAAGAAGGGGAATGTTCTAATGTGAAAGAAATGTAAAAGAGACCTAAGTCACATAATAATCACCTTATATAGTGTCTCCAGGAAGCCTACAGTAAGAAAGAGTGTTTTAGGTATTTGAGGAACTTTTGGATATATGACAACAAAGTGGAATTTGTCTGTATCTGCTAGGTTATCTGATTTTTTGGTATATAATTGTTCATCGAAGTCTCTAACAATCCTTTGTTATTGTATCCTATCATTTCTAATGTCTTCTCCTTCATTTAGAATTTTATTTCAGTCCTTTCTTTTTATTGATGAGTCTAGCTAAAGATTTGTTTATATTTTTAAAAAACAGAGCTTATTAGTTTCATTGATTTTATCTTATTTTTTTCAGTTTCTATTTCATTTATTTCCATTCTGTTCTTTTCCTTATATTAATTTTAGGCTTGGTGTGTTCTTCTTTTTCTGGTTCCTTATTAAGTTGCTTATCTGAGAGCTTTCTTTTTTCTTAATGTACACATTTATTGTTATAAACTTTCCTCTGAGAACTTCTTTTGCTCCATCTGTTAAGTTTTGGTGATATTCGTTTTCTTTCTTTCTCTCTCTGTCTCTCTCTCTTTTTTTTTAGGGGGGGTGCCTAATATCTATTGTTTAGCTGCTGTGATATAAAACCCATCATAGTGTCATGGCAAAAGGTGCAAGTTTCTTTATCTGACTTTCAGGAAGCTAGTAGAAAATTAATGTAAGACATGCTGGAGCAAAACAGGAGCAAAAAGCACTGAAGCTTGCGGAGGCCACTTCCACCTAGTAAACTCCCCACATGTAAGATTGCCACCCCAGAAATAGAGAGAGCCATGGTGCACTCTACTTGGGCATCCTGAAATAATCCCAGAGCTGCATGTTACAGAGATTTCCTTCAGTCTCTTCTGTTTGTAACTCAAATGTACAGAATGAAACTATTTCCTCAGGCAGTATCAAAGCAACTTTCCTCATGTCACAAAAATTTCCAGAAGTTTGAGACTTAAAAGTGAATCCCCAGTGGGGGCAGTGGTGTCAGAGCCCACAGCAGGAGCCTGGGGGAGAGGCTTATAAGCCTCCACTCTCATCCTTGCTCACACACCACACACCTTGTTTAGAACAGGTTACTCTAAATCAGCAGGAAATTCCAGGCATGGTTAGATCGCACAATGACCCATTCACTGTGTTGAGCGCTGACAGTGTGGCCACCACTTTTCAGTATGTAGCAATGTAGCAGGGACTGAGACACCATGCTTCCTGTCATTGTGGCATTTATAGTCGAGCAATGTCTGAAGTAACCTCATTTATAAAGAGGCAGAAACCTGGTTTTGGTAAATTTGATTGTCAGAAAAAGAGATAGTACCCTTTATACTTTACTGTCCTTGTATTTTCTGTACTTGTGTTTTTGCATCAATTTGACCTCCTAGGACTCCAACTCAGACCAGTTATGTAGTAGTCTAAGAAACCAGCAGAAGTCCACAAGTTGGCTCCAATATATATATATATATATATTTTTTGGTGGTTGAAGTAGCGTAATCCACTAAATCTCTCAAGTTTTGGTACTGCTCTGTCATCTGGGAGTGCTCTAGGAACTGTAAATTAGAAAAAAGTTGACAAATATATTAGAAATCCCAGTGAGGTTGTTCGGATGTCTGGGTCACATGTGTTCCTAATTCTGTTCTGAGATATTCCATTGACTATTGATGCTGAGACACCATGTCTTGTGTTGACCTGGCCTTTGTAAAGCAGGGGAAAGTGAAAGTGAAGTCGCTCAGTCGTGTCCGACTCTTTGTGACCCCATGGACTGTAGCCTTACCAGGCTCCTCTGTCCATGGGATTTTCCAGGCAATAGTACTGGAGTGCATTGCCATTTCCTTCTCCAGGGGTCTTCTCAATCCAGGGATTGAACCCGGGTCTCCTGCATTGTAGACAGACGCTTTAACGTCTGAGACACCAGAGAAGTCCTCTTGTAAAGCAGGGGGTGTCATGGTCAAAAATGTGGTCAGCATACCACTGCAGAATCATGGTATCTCCCTAAGAGGAATATTAACCTTGGTTTCCATCACTCATTGAGAAGATAGAATAGAAGGTTTAAACGCTGGCTCCAGCATTTACTAATAGTACAACCCTGAGAACTTAAGTAAGTTAATATAACTTCTCTAAACTATTGCTTTAGTTCATCATCAATAAATGAGGCTAATAATATTTACCTTGTAGTGCTGCAATGGTTAAATGATAAAGTCCGTGGTAGAGGGTTCATTTACACTGTGGGCTTCCCTTGTGGCTTAACTGGTAAATAATCGGCCTGCAATGTGGGAGACCTGGGTTCAATCCCTGAGTTGGGGAGATCCCCTGGAGAACGGAAAGACTACCCCCCTCAGTATTCTGGCTTGCTTTAAGCTTGCCTGGGCATCCCCTCACATGCTGATTCTGGACTTGGCCATGTGATGAGCCTTGACCAGTGGAGCATTAGGAAGAGTGATGCAAGTGAAAGCCTGGTAAATTCTATCACATTGGGCTCTGTTTTCTTGGAATCCATCTGCCATGCTGTGAAGGAACATAAGCAGCCATGTGGAGAAGCCCACTTGGAGGAGAATGGAGGCCTTAAGCCAACTCCCAACTGGGCTCCCAGCCTGCAGCCAGTACTGATTTCCATCCATCTGTATGAGTCCATTTTAGATCTTCTAGATATCCAACTCAAAGCCAGCAACATTCTTGAAGACTAGTAACCTTGAAGCCTAGTAACTTTGTGGTCAACCCCCAGAGCTGTAAAAATGAATAAGAAATTGTGAGAAGCTGTTAAATTTGGGGTGATGTGTTCTGCAGAAGTCTATAGCTAAAACAGAGCCATGTGGAGTCCTGCCACCACAGGTGGCATTGATTTTGTGTCTGGTGGAAGAGTGGAGAAGTTTGGAGGAATGATGAGGAGTCTGTTTGGTGCAGGCTGAAACGCAGTGGAGGCTATCCTACTGGAAGCTGCAGGAAAGAGAACTTGAGTTCTATAGCCACAGAACAGTTCCCAGAACTATGCTGGTGGAAATATGGGATCTAGAAGAGGCGCCTCATGAACGTGGGGTCTGGCTAAGGATTTTCATGGACAGGATGTTGAAAGTGTCATCTGCCTCCTTTTAGACACCTGTGGTAAAGTCCAGAAGGAGCTACTTGAGCTAAAGAAGGACATGTTTAGAATTCAAGCAAATTTAGGAGAACTGAAAAGGCACTAGACCTTGTGAGTTTGATAATAAAATTGCTTTCATCTCTCCAAGGAAAATCTCTCAAAGTGAAAAATGACCTTGATTTGAAGATGAAATCCAGAGTGCTGTTAGTAAAACATGACCTCAGGGTCAACGTCTCTGTTAAAACATGAGCAAGATTTAAAGAGTATCTCAGTGATCCTCTCAGCTAAACAAGAAAACTTCTAAGAATCTTAAAGGTACCATGTAAAGCAGAACTACCAGATCATCCAGGGGAATGGGGAGAAATGTTACATTGTTATTAAGTCTTTAAATATATGGGTGGTTTCTTATACAGCAATAGATCAGCCAAAGAGGTCACTAATGGTTTTTAGATGCACTTGTATAATGGTAGGATAAAATATTTTTGACTTCACGTTTGACTTTTGCCATATAGTCAGAAAAGGGCTACTTTTGCAAAAATATCCAAAATTTTAATTTTTACCCACGTGACTCTGTATTTTTGTCAACATCTTTATTTTCTCTTCTTAAATTGTTAACTGGTCAAGTTGTATATAAGGGCTTCCCTTGTAAGCTCAGTTGGTAAAGAATCTGCCTACAATGCAGGAGATCCAGGTTCGATCCCTGGGTCGGGAAGATATCCTGGAGAAGGAAATGGCAACCCACTCCAGTTTTCTTGCTTGAAGAATCTCATGCACAGAGGAGCCTGGCAAACAACAGTCCATGGGTTGCAAGAGTCGGACACGACTTAGTGATTAAACCACACCTTCACAAGCTGTGTATATTCTCATTTATTATTAGCTTGACATATTTCAAACAGTTCTATGACATTGCTTTCATCAACTTCATGAAATCCTGCACCTTTTGCAATATTTACAATTTCTTTTCACTTTTACTGTCCTTGAATGTATTATCGATAATGTTGGTAGGATGGATACTAATGTCTTGAAAGAATGGGTCTTCAGTTAGGCATTAATTTTATAAGTAGTCAGTTTATTAATGAATAATTTTTCTTTAAGAAGTTTTGCTTCTTTTAAACAACTCATACATTGGATTCTCATATAATGAG
Organism: Bos javanicus; assembly: GCF_032452875.1. NCBI lineage: Eukaryota > Metazoa > Chordata > Mammalia > Artiodactyla > Bovidae > Bos > Bos javanicus. The sequence continues at coordinate 287,134 of NC_083896.1, read as the reverse complement.
ATGCACTCTGGTGCCACTCGATTTATAACTGAACAGGCCCTAGGACCAGATAGGCCTTAACGTTGTGGTCGAAGCTGAGTTGAAGTATGTGATTCAGGCTCACCATCTAAAAGGAGCTTATGTTTTTCACCCTGAATCTAAATATTGGTGTGACCCACTCAGATGTAATTTTGGGGTGTGAGAGAACTGGAGAGAAGTCTGGCCCACTTAGTGTGGAAGAGGTGGAGAAAAGAAATGAATGCTCTGGGAAGACAGCTGCTGCACAGTGTGCAGAAGGATGCTGACAAGAAAGCTCTCCCCATCCGTGGAATCCTCCAAGGCACCATGAGCCTGCTCCTGGCAAGTGTGACCTAGGCATGTCCTGGGTGCTGGGCAATAAAATCAGTACATCTTCATCTCTTGTGGGAAGATAGAGAGAAGACTGTGTAAAGAAGTAGTAAAGCAGGAAAAAAGGAGTAAAGAATGTCCTTTCTCTACAGTGTCCGTCGTATTGGAGAGAATCCATCCATTAGGTGATGGTAGGCTGGTTGGACAGAAAGTAGTGACAGGAGGTAGGTATTGTACTCAGAGGGCAGATCCCTCTATATTTCCCTCTCATGTTTCCCCTTTGGAGAGGAGATAAGAGAACTAAGCAAAGGAAGCCACACTTCTGGGCAGCATTGCTTTAACAACTGTGATAGAAGCTGGTTACAGGAATGAGCTCTCCTTCAAGTTGAAGTTCAGAAGTAATTGCTAAAAAAAGCTGCAAGAGTTTTTAAAAGCCCATTTACTCCAAGTCTGTTACTAAAAACAGGAGGGAATTGACTCCAGGAAAGGATTGAAGTGGAATGAGAAGCTCTGGAGTGAAGATCTAGAGATTCGTGTCAGATTAAGCTGAGATTGAGAAGAGGAGAGGGATCCAAAGGAACGTATTGTACGTCAAGTGGGTTTCTTTAAAAGAGTTAATCCAGAAGAGTTACCTGCTTCTATTGCTGAGTGTTAAGCTTAGGTATTTCCACAAAGCACTCCTTTTTGTAAATAAAGAGTAGAACATGTATAGCTATATTATATTACAGTTATAATCTACTCCCAAAGTGCACATCTTTTTTAGTTTGAACACACAAATTTTATACATGAAAAGATGACATTTAAACTGAATAAATTGTTTCAGTGTTGGATAAACTTTCAGCTGAGGTTGTACATTTATAGATACAGAACATACATATTTGTCCATTCATTTAACAATTATTCAGTGTCTGCCCACTGCTTGTCATTACATGTAGTGTTCATACTATTAATGCAAATTTAGAAAGCTTATTTTTAAAGGCTGTAATATGTAAAGAAGTGTCACTGGCAGTAAGTCATAGAATTTTTAAGTGGAAAAAAGTCAGTAATGGAAAATTTGGGGGAAAAAACAGATATTCCTCTGCAATGTACTTTATCTTAGAGGTAGAAGTTGCTGAAATACTGACCACATTATGCCTTTGCAATGAAAGCACAGATAGAAAGGTTAATACGTGCTGAAGGCAACTGAAAACAAAAAATCAGGGGAAAAAAAAAAACCAACATTCTAACGGTGATGCCTTGGGGGTTTTGCTATAAATGAACCTGTTGGACTTTTTCCTGATGCCAGAAAAGGGGCTTCAATCTAGTATTATTTATGTTTCAGTTATATTTGTTAACCCTGTTATTCCAATGCTTTCACAGTAAACATAAGAATCCCCAAACTGCTTCCAACTTTTCTATTCATTTCTCAACAGTCATCACAGTGTCCCATCAAGCCAAAAATCCTGTAAGATCCTTCCTCTGGAATAAAAGCCTGTTTCTCAGCAAGCTTTCCAACAGGATCTTAACTCTTCTATGCAGCTGGCCAAAACATCGAACCAGCACATTGAAAACACACAGTGGTCTGTATGCTTGGGTCTTAATGAAATTTCCCATATGTGCTATTCAGTCATATTCATAAATTCTCAGGACAGGTACTGAAGAGCTGAGGAATCAGGCAAGTGCCCAGAGGTGAGAACTGGTCCAGGATACACAGTGTGTGAATTCACAGTCCAGAGAGTGGACTGAGCTGTGGGTCTTCTCTTTAGCAGGAGGGCTCTCCCCATTTAAGAACTAACTGTGTCCCATTCAGCCTGCCATGGCTTCTACTACCTCCCTGGGAGACTTCACTTCATGGGGGAAAGAACCACTCATTGATAATATCTCAGGGAAAGTCAGAGCAGCATTAGAATAATCACACGGATGCCCTCTCTCCACTTCTCAACTGTGGCTTATTTCCATTTGCTTCCAAGGACACTGATGTGAAAGGGAACAGTGTGATATTGATGTCAATGAAACCCACCTTGCTCTCAGTCTGAGGGTTGGTTATGCTCTGAAATATAAAGGGGAACTTGGTTCCTTAGAGACTCATCTGAGCCCCACAATGCTAAATCTTAACCGTGGTCAGTTCCATGGACTTTATTCAAGTGAAGGTGTTTCAGAGGACATTGAACAAGATTCTCAAGCCATTCTTCCCCAGGTAAAGGCTGTGTCTTCCAAGGCAAGCCTTTCTCCCCCCAACCTGTTGATGGCACCAATTTGACTTTTGGTGGATATTCCCTCCAAAAGGATGGTGCTTTGTTTTATTCACTTCTGTATCCCCAGAGCCTAGAATGCCTGACACATGGCAGTTGAAAGGGAAATGTTGCAAGTTATTTGTTGAAACGTACATATGATTGACAACAGTGTCAAGATGCTCAATCTATGCCTAAACACTTCCATTTGACATCTAGAAACTTACACGAGAGGAAGGTGGGGATTTAGTTTGATAGCCTTAAAATTGCAACAGGAATTCTTAGACCAGCTTCTGGAAAAATCAACTAGTCCCCCTGTTTCTGTTTTGCCAACTGTGAAAAGGGGTCTGGCCAAGTCTTTACTGTGACGGAGTGAGGAAAAAATGTGAGTGCAGTGTTTAACACCTAACAGAGTGATGCATTCCTGTGAGGTGCTTGTCAACTCCACTCTTACCTCCTTCTTTTTCTGAAATGCAGACATGGAAAACTATAGAGTGAGATGTCTATCAAGAGTCCATCCCTCTTGTTTCTATCTTCTCCTGATAGAATTGTCATGGATTCAGCACCGGAATGGTTGTTTAGGCTAAATATTGGTCCCCAGATTGGATGGATTGAAGCTATTATAGACAATGCCTACATGTCCTAAACCTGCCTTCTGAAAATGTACTCTGTATGAACAGGCAAGGGAAGGACAATGTATGTGGCACGTCAGCAGTCCCATAACTTCCCTGTTATAGAACAAGATTCCCACAGAGTTTAAATACAGAATTATCTTTAAGGAAAGCGCTGTTTGGGAGCCCAGGGACCCCAGGCAGGGATTCCTAACCCCAAGCCCCTTTCCCAGCACACCTAACTGCCTGTAGTTATGTGACCAGGGCAAGGCATTTAACCCCTGGGACTCAGCTTCTTTGTCTGTGAAATAATACTGGCTTCCTGCCTCCCAAGGGGACAGAAGGAAGACGGATTTAATATTTACATAGCACATTCAGAACCTCCAAGAAAGGCACCATACAACTGGGAATTATGATATAATGAGAAGAATGTCTTTTAAGTTTTTGGTCTCTGCTCAGCCTTTCCACATGTCTCTGGTCAGCCCTGTTCCACACGTACAATATTAAAATGACAGGTGAAGGGGTTTGATTGGATAGTGTGCTAGTCAGGCATTGTCAGAAAAACATATATATATATATATATACATATATATATGTATATATATATATATATCACCAATATGATATGTATATATGTACATATAATATATATCAGGACATACCTATATTTATATATACTTAGGATATAGGCATATGTTTTTTCATTATGCTTCACTTTATTGCACATTACAGATATGTTATTTACAAACCAAAATTTTGTGGTTAAATTTGGTGTTTGCCTGGTGTTTGCCTGGTATTTAGCAAGTCAGTTGGTACCATTTTCTCACCAGTATTTGCTCACTTTGTGTTTCTGAACTTATCTTCCTAAGGTCAGCCTCACTAACCTCAAGGCTGAGGGCTTACTCTGTCCATAGTTGGGACCTATACCAATGCCTTATTATGGTCCAAGGAGCTGCCTGTAGCTCAGATCATGAACTCTTTATTGCAAACTTCAGACTTAAATTGAAGAAAGTAGGGAAACCACTAGACGATTCAAGTATGACCTAACTCAAATCCCTTATGATTATACAGTGGAAGTGACAAACAGATTCAAGGGATTAGATCTGATAGTGCTGAAGAACTACGGGTGGAGGTTCATAACACTGTACAGGAGGCAGCAATCAAAACCCTCCCCAACAAAAAGAAATGCAAAAAGGAAAAATGGTTGTCTGAGGAGGCCTTACAAATAGCCAAGAAAAGAAGAGAAGCAAAAGGAAAAAGAGAAAAGGAAAGATATATCCATCTGAATGCAGAATTCCAAAGACTAGCAAGTAGAAATAAGAAAGTCTTCCTAAGTGATCAATGCAAAGAAATAGAGGAAAGCAATAGAAAAGGAAAGCCTAGAGATCTCTTCAAGAAAACTAGAGATATCAAGAGAACACTTCATGCAAAGATGGGAATAACAAAGGGCAGAAACAGCATGAATCTAACAGAAGCAGAAGATATTAAGAAGAGGGGGCAAGACTACACAGAACAACTATACAAAAAAGATCTTCATGATCCAGACAACCATGATGGTGTAATCACTCAACTGGAGCCAGATATCCTGGAATGTGAAGTCAAATGGGCCTTAGGAAGCATCACTACGAACAATGGTAGTGGAGGTGATGGAATTCCTGTTGAGCTACTTCAAATCCTAAAAGATGATGCTATGAAAGTGCTGCACTCAATATGCCAGCAAATTTGGAAAAATCAGCAGTGGCCACAGGACTGGAAAAAGTCTGTTTTCATTCCAATCCCAAAGAAAGGCAATGCCAAAGAATGCTCAAACTACCACACAATTGCACTCATTTTACTTGTTAACAAAGTAATGCTCAAAATTCTCCAAGCCAGACTTCAACAGTCTGTGAACCATGAACTTCCAGATGTTCAAGCTGGATTTAGAAAAGTCAGAAGAACCAGAGATCAAATTGCCAACATCTGTTGGATCATAGAAAGAGCAAGAGAATTCCAGAAAAAATATCTACTTCTGCTTCACTGACTCCACTAAAGCCATTGACTTTGTGGATCACAACAAACTGTGGAAAATTCTTAAAGAGATGGGAATAGCAGACCATCTAACCTGTCTCCTGAGAAATCTGTATGTGGATAAGATGCAATAGCTGGAACACGACATGGAACAATGGACTGGTTCTCAATTGGGAAAGGAGTACGTCAAGGCTGTATACTGTCACCCTGCTTATTGAGCTTATATGCAGAGCACACCATGCAAAATGATGGGCTGGATGAAGCACAAGCTGGAATCAAGATTTCCAGGGGAAATATCAATAACTTCAGATATGCAGATGACACCATCCTTGTGGTAGAAGGTGAAGAGGAACTAAATAGCCTCTTGATGAAAGTGAAACAGGAGAGTGAAAAAAGCTGAAAAGGCTTAAAACTCAACATTCAAAAAATGAAGATCATGGCATCCAGTCCCATCACTTCATGGCAAATAGATGGGGAAACAATAGAAACAGTGAGAGACTTTATTTTTGGGGGCTCCAAAATCACTGCAGATGGTGATTGCAGCCATGAAATTAAAAGATGCTTGCTCCTTGGAGAAAAAGCTATGACCAACCTGACAGCATATTAAAAATCAGATACATTACTTGGCTGACAAAGGTCCGTCTAGTCAAAGCTTTGGTTTTTCCAGTAGTCATGTATGGATGTGAGAGTTGGACCACAAAGAAGGCTAAGAACCAAAGAATTGATGCTTTTGAACTGTGGTGTTGCAGAAGACCCTTGAGAGTCCCTTGGATTGCAAAGAAATCAAACCAGTCAATCCTAAAGGAAATCTGTCCTGAATATTCATTGGAAGAAATGATCCTAAAGATCCAATACTTTGGCCACTGATGTGAAGAACTGACTCATTTGAAAAGACCCTGATGCTCAGAAGGATTGAAGGCAGGAGGAAAGGGGATGACAGAGGATGAGATGTTTGGTTGGCATCACTGACTCAATGGACATGAGTTTGAGCAATCTCTGGGAGTTGGTGATGAACAGGGAAGCCTGGCGTGCTGCACTCCGTGAGGCTGCAGAGAGTCAGTCACAACTGAGTGACTGAAATGACTGAAGTGACTACACTGAACCTCTTCCATCTTGGAGGGAGCAGAGACTTGTCCTCACTGGAGTATATACACTCTAGGTGTAGATCTGCCTTTCCTGCCCCACAGTGCTTCATCCAGGAATTCTGTCCACAGAACCCATTTTCCAGCTTCGTGGTACTTCCTGTAGCATTGCTTCTGATCAGTGATTTTCATAGCATCTCTTTTTTGATCGCAAAGGGAATACAGCAATGTGCCCTTGGCCATGGAATTAACTGGTTTTACTGAGGACGCCATCACCTAGAAACAACAGGGCAAATTTTGAAAGCTTACTGAGACAGTGTGACAGCTAATGAAGACTCAAGTGTGTCAGATGGGAGTCAACATCCTGAAAGGGTGGGGTGCAGTCTTAAAGACTATTGTACATGCTGTGAAGGATATAGTGTATATTTTAAGCATAATGGTGCTATCTCCCCCTCACAGCCAGAACATATGGATCTTGTAATCAAGGGGTGGAAGTGGCTTGTTTCACTACTGAACCCACAACCCAGTTATAGAATTTTTGCTTCCCATCCTGGCTTCCTTGAGCTCTGCTTCCTTGGAGATCTTGGCCCCCAAATGGGAGCTGCTCACCAGGGGATGCTCACATATGTCCAGGGCTCCAGGTGAACAACCCCAATCAGGGAGGCACTTTGCCAGACCTTCTGCTGCTGCTAAGTCGCTTCAGTCGTGTCCAACTATATGCGACCCCATAGACGACAGCCCACCAGTTTCCCCTATCCCTGGGATTCTCCAGGCAAGAACACTGGAGTGGGTTGCCATTTCCTTCTCCAATGCATGAAAGTGAAAAGTGAAAGTGAAGTCGCTCAGCCATGTCCGACTCTAGCGACCTCATGGACTGCAGCCTACCAGGCTCCTCCTTCCATGGGATTTTCTAGACAAACGTCCTGGAGTGGGGTGCCATTGCCTTCTCTGGCCAGACCTTCTAGAGAAGCAAAAACATGACTGATGTGTCTGTGAAGAATCCAGGAGAAGGACAACCCTCACAGGCCCCTGCATCCAGAAAATGCATTCTGGGTAGTACTGGAAGAGTTTTGATTCTGTCCAGTTTATACAACAAGAGAGACATCAGCTGTGCATACTGATTTTTACTTATTTGTTCATTTAAATGGAAACAATAATCAGGGTCTTCAGGTCTGTGGAAATAGAAAAAATTTTTCCAGCCCTCTGAAGCACTAGATACAATTAAAAAAAAAAATCCTTATTCTCTTGTCTGCAAAAGTTACAGCACTGACTTAAAATAAACTTTACAACTTAAAATAGAGCAGGGCTACTGGTGAAAACAAAATTAATGTTAGTCCGGTTACTCCCTCATTTAGCCATCACTGGTGATTCTGCGAAGGTTATTACTATTTATAAACTCAGCTTCTTTTTAAATATTCATTTATTTATTTGGTTGACCCAGGTTTTAGTTGTAACATGTGGGATCTAGTTCCTGGATCAGGGATTGAACCTGGGTTCCCTGAATTTGGAGCATGGAGTCTTAGCCACAGACCACCAGGGAAGTCCCCTCTACCTGTTTCTTGATAAAGGGCCCACCTGTGCCTTTAAAACATTGCTTGTTTTGTCCATATTTTAATGCTGTAGTTAAGAACATGAACTCTGAAATCTGATGCTGGTGTTTGAATCCTGGCTCAGTTCCTTTCTGCCTATGTGATCCTGGGTAAGTCAATTAACCTCTCTGTACCTAAGTCCCCTGTCTCTAAACTGAGGATGATAGCAGTGCCCATTTTGAGTGTTTGGAGCATTCATTATGACAACATACAATAGTGCTTGGCACATAGTAAGTGGTGGATAAATGTTAGCAGTTGTTATTGTTAATATTGTAATTGGCAATGCTTGCTCTAAGTTAGCGTGCCAGAAATATAAACCATTTTATATACCCTCTTTCTTGACAAACCTGCAGAACACCTGCTAAATGACTGTTATGGATTGAATTCTGTCCCTTGTTCACATCCCCTCCTCTCTGCCCTGAATTCTGTTCAAGTTTTAACCCCCAATGAGACTGTATTTGGAGACAGCACCTTTATGGGAGTGATTAAGGTTAAATGAGGTCACAAGAGTGTGGTCTAATCTGATAGGCCTGGTGTCCTTAGAAGGGCCAGACATTTCTGTCTCTCTACATGTACAAGGAAGACAGGCCATGTGGGGACACAGAGGAAAGGTGGCCATTTACTAGCCTGGAACCAATCCCATTGACACCCTGATCTTCGACTTCAAGCCTCCAGCACTGTGGGAAATAAATGTCTGTTGTTTAAGCCCCTCAGGCTGTGGTATTTTGCCATGGCACCCTGAACAGACTAAGACATTATGAAACATTTTAACTCGTATATTGAAGGAGAAACAAATGGGCAGTCCTAACATAGGATGTCTGATGCCATCCTCAAATGCCATTTCTTCTTGTGGGAAAAGCTTAACTCTACCATGTCCCATGATGGTGGTGGGGTTGTCGGGAGGAGTCATATACCATCAGGACTACTGTCCACTTGCTTCCCTCAATATAACTGTTTTCTACAGAAATAATTGAGGCTCCAGGCTGACTTTCAGCTATGTAGAGGTTAGTTATTGTCCGTGAGGAGCTCTTACTCTTACTTCTTTCCTCTTCCAACACAGATGATCTTGTAGGAATAAAAATCTGGTCCATTGAGTCACGGCTTCCCTGGTGGCTCAGACGGTAAAGAATCTGCCTGCAATGTGGGAGATCTGGGTTCGATCTCTGGGTTGGGAAGATCCCCTGGAGGAGGGCATGGCGACCCACTCCAGTACTCTTGCCTGGAGAATCCCATGAACCGAGGTGCCTGGGATGCTACAGTCCTTGGGGTCACAGAGAGTAGGACATGACTGAGCGATTAAGCACACATCTGTCCATTGAGTCACCGGTTGGATTCTGGATTGGTGTGACCTTATGGATCTTTAGCCTTAATTCCCTCAGAAGCTGGGCCACACTGGCTGGTGTCCTGGCCATTTCACTTCAAGGCATGCCCAAAGCCTTCCCAGGGTCTTCTGGTTCCCTGAGACCATGCTGCTCATGGCCTCTTCCTCCTGAGTCCCTGACTCGAGCCAGCTGGATTTCTGCCCTGTCACAAGAAGCATGCATGAATTTAATTGTCCTAACTGAAGACTTGGGGATCACAGGAAGATTTGGTTGTCAGGGGATGTGAGGCCTTGGAATTTTCTCTCTTCCCCCCTCCCCACTTTCCTCCTTACCTTTCCTTTCCGAATTCCCTAATAACTCTTCCTTTCAGTCAGAGAAGACTTTGCTGAGTTCTAAGACTTAAACTTGCAGAAAGCCTGGTTAATAAGATGCTTGCAGAACAAAGAGCCTTCCATTTTACAGCAGTTTTGCTTATCAACTTATTGTAAATATAATATGTATGACATATGTATGATGATATGTATATTATATCCATGCTAATTCATATATATGATGTTTTGACTATACAAAATATTTATACTTATAATCTTTTTTTTTTTTTTTTACTACATGAAGAATAATTAAGGCAATTGGGAGATAAAAAGAACTGCCTAATTTAGAAATAAAGATTTAAGTGTGGAGTTTAGGTCTTTTCAGAGTCACTCATTGACTTGTGAAAAGCTCTTTGGAACTTCTGAATCTATTTCTCAGGTGTAGGGTGTTCAGAATCTGAACCTGGAATGAGGTTAATCATGGGACCATGTAGCTGTAGGAAAAACCAGGCAATGTGGCTTTGGCTTTTCAGATGTTGAAGGCTTTCCTAAGAGCATCTTTAAAACATAAGAGATGGAAAGGGAGAGATTCAGAAAAGTTTATTAGATCACACAGAATTTCCAAGGGAAACTCTGCGATGGTAAAGTTAGATTTCTGTGCCATTTGAGTGTAAATGAACTACTCAGAAAATGCAAAAACGTACCCTGAGTACTCATGGCAATTGAGGGCAATAATTCTAAGAAGGCCATGTCTGGAGCGCGCTTTGTGCCGGCAAAGCTTCAACCTGGTCGGTGCGCAGGGTGCCGGAAGAGGGCTGGGCCGCCTCTCCCCACACTGACTTTTCAGTCGAGAACCTCCGCGCTGGCGCAAACACCAAATTCGGCCAGGGGGCTCCCGGTCCAGCGCCGACTGCGCTGTCTCCCCTGCATCCCGCGCCCCTGGACGGCTTCCCGCCTCTGCCCCTCCCTATGCCGCCCACGCCCCAGCCAGGGGTGGGGGGCAGGAGGCGGCGGTGGCCGGCCTTCCCCGTGCCCTTTTACAAGTCTCACAAGCGAGGCCCCTCAGGGGGATCCCGGCGGAGGAGGGAGCAGCACGCTTAGCTGCCGCAGCGGTGCGCGGAGCCGAGCGCCGGGGGCTGCGCCTCCCGCTGGTGGGTCCCAGCTCTTTGGGTTCCCCGACGCTCTGGCTGCCGCCGCGGGGTTCCCCCCTCCCCCACCACGTCCCTGCGCCCCGGATAGCGCGCCTGGGGCGCGGCGGCCACCCGGCGGCTCCCGCCGCCCGCCCTAGCCGCCGGCATGCTGCGCCCGCTGCTGCTTGTCGCGCTCTGCCTGGCCGGCAGGCTGGAGGCCGCCGTGGCTGCCAGCTGCCCTCCGAGTGGAGACCCCTGAGCGAGGGCTGCCGAGTGGAGCTGGCCGAGATTATCATGTAGGCCAAGGTGCTGGCGCTGCATGAGGAGCTGCACGGACCTGACCTGGCAGTATGAAGCCAGCGACGCGGTGCTCTTCTACTCTGCTGAGATCGAGATGCTGTGCCACCAGGCTTGGGACAGCATGCTCGAAGTGCCCCGGGGCTCCAGGCTCAACCTCACCGGCCTGGGCTACTTCTCCTGTCACTCCCACACCGTGGTCCAGGATTACTCCTATTTCTTCTTCCTCAGGTGAGCCTGCCACCTCTCGCGCATACCATCCCTTCGGCCCCTTGGCTGGCCAGCAGAGGTACCTTTAACCCCAGCAGGCTCAGGAACTCCTCCAGAATCCTGTCTGGGCAATGTTAAGTGATGCCCTGGTCTCCCCTGGTCTCCTTCCCATTTTCTGCTCTTTGGTTCTCCTCATGTTGAGACTACAGAGATATTGGGTGCCTCTGGGTAACACTGTTGGAAAAAAAGGGATGGCTCCTTTGCTTGACCAGGGAAGATTGTTTCAGGCCAAAGCTCAAGGTAGTTTCCAGCCACAAACAGCCTATTCCCAATAGCAGAGGTATATGTGGGGAGGGTAATGGGGGAAGAAGGCCCTGGTCACAGCACTACAAGAAGTATGAAGGGCAATCGGACAGGAGCCCTCTCTGGTTGAGTTCCATGCAAGTTGGTCTGTGGTGCAGATGAGATGCCTGTGGATAAGAGTTCAGGCGATGGCATCTCCTGGAGTTTGAAATAAGAAAGTGGAACCCTAATTGAGGTGGAATCCTTATAGAGGAGGAAAGCTATATTTTAAAGTGGATGCCTTGGGAGTTGTTTGGGAGGGACAGTGGTCAAAACCAGTCCAAACACCTTTAGAATCAGATGGTTGTTGGAATGCTGGGTCCGTTCTTCCTAAGAACCTCAAGAGCCGCACCTTCATAATGTGCCAAACAAGGTTGGTTGAGATTAAATCCTAGTAACTGATGCAGAACACCTGGTGCAGGTTAGATGAGGAATGTGTAGTTACTCAATCCTGCACACCTGCTTAAATGCCAAGATGGACTGGTGTGGAATGCAGCCCAGTTGTCCTCTTGTTTCACTTGGATTCACTCATATCAGCTGCCAGCAGACCTCAATGCCAGGCTCTTCCAAATAGCAAAAGTTTAGAGAGGAAGGGCCTGGGGGCAGGGGCATTAAGGGATTGGGAAGGTGCTCACAGGGCTTTGAAGAACAGAGAGGTGAATTAGACCAGGCCTTGTCTGTTGGGAGACTCCTGGAATCTTGTGAAGTTCCATGAAAGTTTGTCACGTGGTCACGATGAAATGCATGTAGATAAGGGTTCAGGTTATGGGCTCAACTGAAGTTTGCAATACAAAACAGCAGGTGGAACCCTAATGCATTGGTTCTCTCCAGTTGGAGGAGGAGGGTGATACAGAGGAACTGGGAGGAACCTCAAAATGGAATCTAATGGATAGTGATCGGACAATAAGTCCTATCTTCCCAGTATGTGGCATAGCATTAAGGATATTTGGAATGGCCATAACCTTGGTCTGCAGACTAACTTTTAGCTCTTGAGATTTCACATCACTGAGAAAGAAGACAGAAGGTTCCACAGAGGGGCATCCTTAAGCTCATGGTAACACATGTTTTCCATATTAAAGCCAGAATATCTAACTTTAGATTACATGGCGTGCTTTGTTTGGCTTGGGTGGTTTAGCCAGATTAAGTTGAATTAAAAAAAAAATACTGGAGAAGTACAGTTTCTAAATAAAACTGGCAAGGGATGAGATATTAAATTCTTGATATGGAGAAACTTAGATTTTTACATGTCTTTATTTAGGGAAACCAGCTCTAAAACTATTCAACAAGAAAACTTTATTTTCCAAAGTAGAAAGAACCACAGTACTTAAGAAGACATTATTTTCTTTTCTGATTTTATAATGAAATACAGTTTTGTCCACTGGCTCTCTGGTGGTCAGCCAGCTCTTTCCTCTTTTTCTCTGGCATATTTATAAAACGTTAGGGCAGAGATACAGAGTCAAATGGTAGTCTGATAAGATTTCTATTTCACAGGGCTGTTTTGCCCTGATGTGTGTTAACAACCACATACAAATCATTCCTCTGTTATTCTGGGCCTCTTGCAGAGGAGAACAGATTCTGGTCAGTGTCACAGGAGAAAGTGGCAGTGGAGACTCCCTGGTGAGCCCCCTAATGCCTACTTTGGGCTGGAGTGCCGTTTCCATCTCTCCTTTTTTTTCTCTTGACTTCTCTATCTTGCCAACAGGTACTTTATGCAGGGTTCTGTAAAAATGTTAAGTTTTATACTGTGCTTACTCTGTGCCAAATACTTTACTTACTTTAAAAAAAAATGCACTCCTTACACCACCATTAAACAAATAAGGATGCTGTTGTCATCCTAGTTTTATAGATTGTACATTTAAGCTTAGAGAATTTAAGAAAGTCGTTGTGTGTCAAATAGGAGATAAGCAGCAGTGATAGGACTTGAATCTTGGGTCATTGCAATTGGCTTTCCTTTGCCCAGGAAACAAGGAGCACTCCACTAGGAGAAGGAAGGCAGCTTTGGAGATACACAAATATTAACCCACACCCATCCCCCAACTCACATCTTTTGAAAAACTTAAGGATAGACATGTGCAGTGTGAGGTAGAGAAACAATCAGAGAGAGTGACTCCTCTAATGTGAGCCATGTAGATGTGTAATTGGAAGCTGCATGTAAATCAGTGAAGTTAGAATATGCTCTCACACTGTACAAAAATATCTCACAATGGTTTAAAGACTTAAACATAAGACATGATGCCATAAAACTCCTAGAAGAGAGCATGGGCAAAATGTTCTCTGACATAAATTGGACCTTTGTTTTCTTAGGTCAGTCTCCCAAGGTAATAGAAATAAAACCAAATATGAACAAAGGGGACCTGATCAAACTTACAAGCTTCTGCACAGCAAAAAAAAAAAAAAGACAACCTAAAGAATGGGAGAAAATATTTGCAAATGATGCAATAGACCAGGGCTTAATTTCAAATATACAGACCATACAATTCAACAACAACAAAAACAAAACAAAACAAATATTCTAACGCATATATATGGAATTTAGAAAGATGGTAACAATAACCCGGTGTACGAGACAGCAAAAGAGACACTGATGTATAGAACAGTCTTATGGACTCTGTGGGAGAGGGAGAGGGAGAGGGTGGGAAGATTTGGGAGAATGGCAATGAAACATGTAAAATATCATGTAGGAAACGAGTTGCCAGTCCAGGTTCGATGCATGATGCTGGATGCTTGGGGCTGGTGCACTGGGACGACCCAGAGGGATGGTATGGGGAGGGAGGAGGGAGGAGGGTTCGGGATGGGGAACACATGTATACCTGTGGCGGATTCATTTTAATATTTGGCAAAACTAATACAATTATGTAAAGTTTAAAAATAAAATAAAATTGGAAGAATAAAAAAAAAAATGGTCAGAAAACCTTAATAGACATTTCTCCAAAGAAGACATGCAGATGGCCAGTAGACACATAAAAATATACTCAGCATCACTAATTCTTAGATAAATGCAAATCAAAGCTGCAGCCAGGTACCATCTCCTATCAGGCAGAATGGCTATCATCAAAAACAGAACAAATAGCAAATGTTGAGTAGAATCTGGAGTAAAGGGAACCCTCCTACACTGTTGGTGGGAATGTAAGTTGGGGTAGCCACTATGGAAAACAGTATGGGGGATCCTCAGAAAATTCATAAGACCACCATATGATCCAGCAGTCCCCCTCGTGGGCATATCCCCGGACAAAACTGTAATTCAGGAACATACATGCACCCTCATGTTCATAGCAGCAGTATTCCCAACAGCCAAGATATGGAAACAGCCTAAATTTCCTTTGATAGTTGAGTGATTAAAGAAAATGTGGTACATATATATGAATATTACTCAGCCATAACAAGAAAGAAATAATGCTGTTTGCAGCAACATGGATGGAACTAGAGATAATTATACTAAGCTGAGTAAGTCACAAAGAGAAAAATAAATACCATATTATATCACTTATATGTAGAATGTAAAATATGGAACAAATTAACCTGTTTACAAAACAGAAACAGGCTCATGGATACAGAGAATAAACTTGTGGTTGCCAAGGGGAATGGAGGGAGGGAGTCGGAGGGACTGGGTGTTTGGGGTTAACAGATGAAAACTGTTACATTTGGAATAAACAACAAGGTCCTACCTTAGCCCAGGGAACCATATCCAATCTCCTGGGATAAACCATAATGGAAAAGATGCTTTAAAATGTATGTATATGTATAACTGAGTCACTTTACAGCAGAAATTAGCACAACATTGTAATTAAACTCTACTTAAATAATAAAAATAGACATTATATAACTGGCAACACTGTCACAGTCTTCTGTTGACTCTCAATTCAAGATGGTACACCCCATGGGTGTCCAGTCTACAGCTTTGCCTCCTTTTTTCCCATTAGGATGGATGAGAACTATAACCTCTTGCCTCATGGATCAATTTCCAATATGCCATCTTTCCAGACACTCAAGAGAACAGAAGGATGTTTTCTAGCCTTTTCCAGTTTTCAAACTGTTCACAAGGGCAGCAGCTGGCAATTTTCTCCAATGAGTGGGAGGTCTAAGAAGACACTAGGGTAAGAATTGGCTATCCCATGTGCTACAGCAAAATAATAAGATAGTTATGACTCATATGAATGTTGTGAGCAAGGGAGTCAAGAGTCCTTTTCCAAAGTCCAAATCAAGAAGTATTTTTCACCCTCTCCACAGCCCTCGTGGAAGTTACAAGCACTGCTCATAAACTCTGGAGTCCTCAGGCTGTACTGTGTGGCATGAGGTTCCTCACAAAGTGAGGGGACAAGATGGGCTGAAGGTTGGCATGCTGTGCCTCAGGTTCCTCTTCTGTAAATTGGAAGCAATAGTAACATCTGTATCTTAGGGCGGATGCAACATGATTTAAATATGTAGGGAATGTCAATAGGTAAAGCCTTTAGTGAGGTGTTTGAGAGTAAGCACTCAATACACTGAGCTGTTATGACTACTTCTGTTGTTGATTTCAAATACTTATGTATGTTTTTATTTGGCCCTGCTGTGTCTTAGTAGTGGCATGTGGGATCTCCAGTCTTCCTGGCAGCATGCAGCATCTTCAGTTGCAGCATGCAAACGCTTAGTGGCAGGATCTACTTCCCATGGAACAGAAGGATCCAGATCACTCTGGGCATGAAGATAGAAAAGGCATCTTTCAGTCTGAGGCAGATGCCTGAGTTGTGGGGATATTTCGATGACTATCTCTTTCTCTAAGCAGTGGCATTGTTGCAACTGATCCAGGGCAGCAGGGAGGCCATGGCCCATCGCTCCCAGTCTCCCACCAAGATGTTTATAGGACCATGTGACAGACCACAGGAGACAGTTCTGATGTGGGTTAATGAACCAATGTGCATGTATTAGGCGGTTTCCTTCTTTCCCCCATCTGTGGTGCCCTTGGTGGTGGCGCTGTCTTTCTCTTGTCTGGTGGGTTGGCCTAGGGGAGTGGCCTTGTTCTTCTAAACCTCCTGCCCACGGCTCCATGGCACCTGGAGGCTTTCTTCATGTTCTTTGCACAGAAACTGTTCTCATCGTGGGCAAGTACATCCAACTACGGAAAAGTGTTGATTCTTCCTTTCCATACATTATCCAGGGTTCCTTCCTTAGGCCTCCCTACTGACAGTTCTCAAGTCCCTGACCACTCTTGAAGATTTGCCAAAATTTTCTGAGTGCTTGTCATGTATTTCACTCCACACATGGATCTAAGCACATATACATATACATATGTATATGTGTAACTGAGTCACTTTACAGCAGAAATTAGCACAACATTGTAATTAAACTCTACTTAAATAATAAAAATATACGTTGTATAACTGGCAACACTGTCACAGTCTTCTGTTGACTCTCAATTCAAGATGGTACAACCCATGGGTGTCCAGTCTACAGCTTTTCTACCTTTCTTTCCCCCTGCCCCACTTTGTTTTTCCTACCTGACTCTTAATCCTTGCCAGCGCCCACTCCTCATTGAACTGGACCCACCAAGTATAAGCCTGAGTATCCCCAGCCTGGGTCAGACTGTAGCACGTTCAAATTAAATCTTTTTAGAGTTGGTCCTGTGGTTCTCCATTTTGTGGGATTTTTGCTTCATGTACTAAATCCTTGGTAATAGTACATTAATGTCAAAGATCAGATATTGATCCAAAAGTACCTCACAGCTGAGCCCCAAACTCTTTAGATATATAACTGATTAGCCCTGTGGTCACACAATGAAGCTATTAACATTTTACTGTAATTCGATTTTCCATCATTTGAAACAAATAGAACAATGGGACTGTGGAGAAATGTTTTAATGTGAAGGCGGTCCTATTTTTGGTGGTCAGATGTTGATCTTGGGAAGAATTCCTTTTCCCTTTCATCACCCTGGTCTCTTAGATAACAGAGGGTGGGTATGTGTGTTTGCACTGAGTCAGAAGCTTTTAGGGAAAGAGAATTAATTGTTATAGGCTGCTGAGCTGCTGCAGAGCCAAATTGAGGTGTTGATGGACTTTGTAGGTATCACATCTTGGCCCCTTCTTCTGCCCACTTTGAAAGGTACCACATCAGAGCTGAGTTAAATTAGCTAGTTCATTTGAGAATTTAGGTTTAAAATAAAACTAAGGTGCTAGCATTTATATTTTATGATATTCCTTGAGAAATTTTTACTTTCTCTGCAGTGATTATAATAGTTGTGAATTGAAAGTGTCAGAATTAGCGAAGAGTTATGGACAGTTACTTGTTCCCTTCTTGAAAAGCAAAACAAAACTAAAACTAAAAATTATCCACTTAAAAAAACAAAAACAAAAAACTTCTGTTCAGTTGTGCTGGATCTTTGTTTCCATGAGGGCTTTTCTCTAGTCATGGCAAGCAAAGGCTACTCTTTGTTGCAGTGCACAGGCTTCTTATTGCAGTAGCTTCCCTCGTTGCAGAGCACAGGCTCTGAGCACATGGGCTTCAGTAGTTGTGGGTTGTGGGCTCACTACTTTTGGCACACGGGCTTAGTTGATCTTCAGCTTGTGGAATCTTCCTGGACCAGGGATCAAACCAATGTCCCTGCTCTGGCAGATGGATTACTATCCACTGTGCCACCAGGGAAGTCCTCTCTGCTTTTTCTGTGTGAAGGTGAGTATCCTGCTTTCTCTCCTATGCAGGGTAAATAAATCATGCTATGACACAAACAGTCTGTTTTTCCTAAGGTGATGGGTCTTCCATCTTAGACAGCATCAGAGGAGTTTGTTTGGGTCACCTTTTTATTCCAGTTAGACTCTTGCTAGTGGGAACATGTGAATCCTTCATTTATTCTGAGAGCATTATGAAAGGCCCTGGATGGTGCACATTACACAATTTCCCTATATCACATGCCGTGTCTTAGATGACGATGAATTCAGGAGCACACGGATGAGTTCTCATCATTTCCACTGTTGCTGCTGCTCTTCTCTAAGTCCCCAATCAGCTTGAACAGTGTGTTTAAATCGTGGTTGTGAATGGTGCATCTCCTCCTTCTCATTCTCTTGCAGCATCACATGAATCTGGGACTCTAGGGTCAGTCCGCAGGTTAAGAAATGGAACCAGAGGAAAATCTAATGTAGGGAAAGTTTTGTGATACATACCCAGGACAACCTGCAACTCCGCCCTCAGCAGCCAAATCCTCCCATCCTCTAATTCCATCCTTAGACATCCCAGCACTCCCCCTGCCCCATGCTTCGGTCAGTGGGAACATAAGCTTGCTTTCAAAAGTTGGCAGGGAATCAGCAGCACCCCTGAGTGTTCAGCATCTCTCTGGTTCAGTATCATGGTCTTAATGCGGCCTCCGGGGATGTCTTTGGCAAGTTAGAGCATCCATCCCATTTTCTGGCAGGGTTCTCTCCATGCCAGCCAACAAC
Source organism: Bos javanicus (assembly GCF_032452875.1). NCBI lineage: Eukaryota > Metazoa > Chordata > Mammalia > Artiodactyla > Bovidae > Bos > Bos javanicus. The sequence continues at coordinate 268,293 of NC_083896.1, read as the reverse complement.
ATTTTCCTTTCCTTTTTTCTTCCCTGCTGGATGAGTGTAACAATCAAAACAAAAGTTGGCTTATTTCCTCTCTCAGCAAGTCCTGTCCCCTGGGACTGTGACCCAGACTGACCCACACATACATCAATCCAACCTAGAGTGTCATGGGACTGACATAAAATCTGTGCAAGACCTCCTGTCATCTTTCTTTTTTTCACTTTTTAGAGTTGGGAAGGATGGTGAGGGAGGTGCCATCCTCATCAGGCAATCAGGATTGGCTGTGCCATTTTCAGAGGTGTGACCTCAGGCAGAACACTTTATTTCCCAAAACTTCAGTTTTCTCTTTCCCTGATAGCTCAGTTGGTAAAAATCTGCCTGCAATGCAGCAGACCCCAGTTTGATTCCTGGGTCAAGAAGATCTGCTGGAGAAGGGAGAGGATACCCACTCCAGTATTCTTGGGCTTCCCTTGTGGCTCAACTAGTAAAGAATCCCCCTGCAGTGCAAGAGACCTGGGTTCGATCTTTGGGTTGGCAAATCCCCTGGAGAAGGGAAAGGCTATCCTCTCCAGTATCCTGGCCTGGAGAATTCCATGAACTCTATAGTCCATGGTGTCACAAAGAGTCGGACACCACTGAGCAACTTTCACTTTCAAAACATATAAACTGTCTCAGGTTGTCCTAAGGACCCAATTAGATGATAGGTTTGAAAGCAGTTGTAAAGAGTGATGAAGGGGTTTACAACTATAAATGGATCGTTAGAAAGTACGGCTTTAAAAATTAAAGATGATGCAACTTTTAAAAAGCTTCCTGTGTCTTCCCAGGGCAGTGGCAGTGGGAGCAATGGTGACAGGGTAGGTGGTGGAGAGGGGAACAGATGATTGGAAAGCTCTCATGTGTGTTGTAATTCATTCAACGGAATTTACTGGGTTCTGGTCACAGAGCACTTAAAAATTCATGTACTGAGTTATAAACGATGTTCATGTGGATTCCCAAATCTGAAAGTATAAAATGGTAGTCAGTAGAGTTTTTTCTCCCACCTCTGACACCCATCCACCCAGTTCCGACCTACCCTCCAAACAAATAATCACTGTTAATAGTTTCTTGTAAGCTTCCAATGAGTATTCTCCCCCAACAAACAGTTCAGTCAAGATTCACTGTCTTCTTTAAGGGCATGGCAGCCCACTCCTATATTCCCATGGACAGAGGACCCTGACAGGCTTCAGTCCATGGAGTCACAAAGAGTCATACATGACTGTGTGACTAACACACACTTTTGGTACCAGTGGCACTGCAATGTGCACATGTGGTTGTGCCCTGTTTTGTTCATAAGTGGATATGTGTAAGTAGACATGTAAATTGCTATATCTAGACATGTACGTTGGTTTAAACAGCTGTGTCGTATTCCATTGTATCAATGCCTCACTGTGTATTTAATCAAGTTCCCTGTTGATAGGTAGTTACACTGTTTCCAGTCCATGGATATTACATGGAGTGTGGACATGTATGACATGATATCAGTACACATCTCATTTTGTGGAATTGTTCAGTCCAGTCTTTAACAAGTGACTGTTGAGTGACTGCCATGAGGCAGCTGCTGCGTTAGATACCAGAGTTTCAATGTTGAGAAAAAAATTTAGAATATACTAATATTATATTTATAAAGATATAAATTTTAGAGTATAATTATTATTAATATTTTATCTAAAAGCTCATATCATATTTATATTTTTTAGGTTTTTTTTGTTGTTGTTAGTGGTACTTTCTTGTTGACAAGCTTGTGACACATATAACAATATAGCAATTTTTAACTTATAATAAACCTAGGCACTATGAAAATTTGTACTTAATGTTAATGACTCTTACACATGTCTATAGTAGATTAGCGAAAAAAAAACCCAAATACTAGATATTTAATATTGACTATTTCCCAGTTCATGTGAATCTGAAATTCATTTAGGTAAATGTTTTCTTGTATTTCCAACTGTTTGATTTGTAAGGGCTTCCTTTTCTTGAGACCATTTAAATAAGAACTCAGAACTTAAGTAATATTATCCAAAAACAAAAGACGCACACTAAGACATACATAAATCCAGACAGACAGACAAGGGATCTTCTAGTTTTCCACCTGAGATTTAAAATATTTCTTTGAGCCGCTTTTTTGGGGGGGGCGGTGGTGGGGGGAAGCGGGTGGTGGTAAGAATACTGGAGTGGGTTGCCATTCCCTTCTCCAGGAGATTGTCCCGACCCAGGGATTGGACCCAGGTCTCCCACATTATAGGCAGAAACTTTACCGTCTGAGCCACCAGGGACGTTGTTGAATTCTGTGGCAAGGATTAACTTCAAGCACTGCCGTAGGCAGTCCTTTGTAACAAGCTAATTGTTTTTAATCCCATATGCTAAAGAACCAGCTTTATGGTTTCCAATAAAAAAAGAAGTTTCCTTTTAACCAACTTGGTCTGGTTCTGAACTGTACAAAAAAGATCTTCACGACCCAGATAATCACGATGGTGTGATCACTGACCTAGAGCCAGACATCCTGGAATGTGAAGTCAAGAGGGCCTTAGAAAGCATCACTATGAACAAAGCTAGTGGAGGTGATGGAATTCCCATTGAGCTATTTCAAATCCTGAAAGATGATGCTATGAAAGTGCTGCACTCAATATGCCAGCCAATTTGGAAAACTCAGCAGTGGCCACAGGACTGGAAAAGGGCAGTTTTCATTCCAATCCCAAAGAAAGGCAATACCAAAGAATGCTCAAACTACTGCACAATTGCACTCATTTCACACGCTAGTAAAGTAATGCTCAAAATTCTCCAAGCCAGGCTTCAGCAATATGTGAACCGTGAACTTCCTGATCTTCAAGCTGGTTTTAGAAAAGGCAGAGGAACCAGAGATCAAATTGCCAACATCTGCTGGATCATGGAAAAAGCAAAAGAGTTCCAGAAAAAACATCTATTTCTGCTTTATTGACTATGCCAAAGCCTTTGACTGTGTGGATCACAATAAACTGTGGGAAATTTGGAAAGAGATGGGAATACCAGACCACCTGATTTGCAGGTCAGGAAGCAACAGTTGGAACTGGACATGGAACAACAGACTGGTTCCAAATAGGAAAAGGAGTACATCAAGCTGTAGATTGTCACCCTGATTATTTAACTTATATGCAGAGTACATCATGAGAAACTCTGGACTGGAAGAAACACAAGCTGGAATCAAGACTGCTGGGAGAAATATCAATAACCCCAGATATGCAGATGACACCACCCTTATGGCAGAAAGTGAAGAGGAACTAAAAAGCCTCTTGATGAAAGTGAAAGTGGAGAGTGAAAAAGTTGGCTTAAAGCTCAACATTCAGAAAACGAAGATCATGGCATCCGGTCCCATCACTTCATGGGAAATAGATGGGGAAATAGTGGAAAAAGTGTCAGACTTTATTTTTCTGGGCTCCAAAATCACTGCAGATGGTGACTGCAGCCATGAAATTAAAAACGCTTACTCCTTGGAAGGAAAGTTCTGACCAACCTAGATAGCATATTCAAAAGCAGAGACATTATTTTGCCAACAAAGGTCCGTCTTGTCAAGGCTATGGTTTTTCCTGTGGTCATGTATGGATGTGAGAGTTGGACTGTGAGGAAGGCTGAGCTCCAAAGAATTGATGCTTTTGAAATGTGGTGTTGGAGAAGACTCTTGAGAGTCCCTTGGACTGCAAGGAGATCCAACCAGTCCATTCTGAAGGAGATCAGCCCTGGGATTCCTTTGGAGGGAATGATGCTTAAGCTGAAACTCCAGTACTTTGGCCACCTCATGCAAAGAGTTGTCATTGGAAAAAACTCTGATGCTGGGAGGGATTAGGGGCAGGAGGAGAAGGGGACAACAGAGGATGAGATGGCTGGATGGCATCACTGACTCGATGGATGTGAGTCTGGGTGAACTCCGGGAGTTGGTGATGGGCAGGGAGGCCTGGCGTGCTGCGATTCATGGGGTCCCGAAGAGTCGGACAGGTCTGAGTGACTGAACTGAACTGATAGAATATCATGGCCATCCTAGGTCAGGTCATCTTTCCTTTCTGTAATCATAGTTTTTTCCCTGAATCATAGACAGATCAGCTGGTAAAAAGCTTGGATTGTCTCTTTGAGGTGGATTTGCTTGTCCTTGTGTTTCCCCTGGGGCAGTAGCGAGGCCCACGGGCCTCTCCTGGAAGTGGGCGTGGGCGCGTGGTGCACTGGGAGCGTGTGTTGGGCTGGGGGTGGGGGTGGCACACTGGGAATGCGTCTGGGGTGGGGAGTCCCAGTTGTGCTCTCAGGGGTCGCCATTGCGGCTGGGAACACCCATTTCATGCGCTCCTGGGTCCCCAGCGATCGGCATCCAGTGTGCGGAATGGAGGGGTGTGGGCCACAGGTAAGAGAACTGGGACTCAGTGGAGCAGGGAACCACATATTCTGCCCTTTCTGTTGGCACGGTCTCGGAGCCCACTAACCTGGCGGTTGCAGAAAGACCTCACCTTTGGGGTCAAGGCCTTTACCCCTTTACCCCTTTGCATAAAGCTCAGACCCATGGGGGTTTTCCCAAGCAGCCTAGTGCCTGCTGGAAGTCCAAGGGATTCATCCTGCCTGGTGATTTCACCCAAGGGGACTTTATAACCCTTACTCTGGCCGGCTGGCCCAGCCCTGCTTCTGCCACTTTGCAGCCCAGAGGGTCCTTGACCACTTGCTGGGATGGGAAAGGGAAGGGTCCACCAGTTGCACCCTAGATATTTAGTAGGGTGCATGGATTTAAACATCTGGTGGCCACCGAGGCAGAAAAGAAGGGAGGAGGGCACCTTGATGCCCTTTCATGGTAGAATCTGTGGCTGTCCTGCTGAGAGGGAGCCTTTCCATGGGGACCCAGTGCAATAAGTTTGGTGTTTTGGAACTGAATAATTAGAACGTGTAAAAATTTTAAATTATGTGGTGCTTTAATTAAAACAAAAACAAGCTCCAAGTTTTTGCAAATTGAGGTCTAGAATTTGAAGGCCTATTTTCCTTCCACTGTGGCATTCTATGAAGAAATGTGCGTTTTTTTAAGAAAAGAGTCAGAAAAGTGAGGGAAACAGAAAGCCCAGAGGTGACCCTGTAGTTTTGTGAAGGCCTTAGGAGGTCACTTGTAAATGCTGCTGGCTGTCGGGAGGCGGTCTCTTCCTGTGGCTGATGGGCACAGAGCTCTGCAGGCTTGTCCTTTGCATGGATGTTCTTGTTGGTGGAAATCCAGCTCGGAGCCATCTCCTGATGTGTAAGAATTTCTAGGACTAGACCCCTAGGCAAATCCCACAGGGCCAGGGGCTCCTTCCTTCATTGTATCTGTCTGTTTGACTGAAAACCAGCAGTGACATATTTTTCTTTCAGTCTGGTCTCTCATCCAGGTCTTGGAGTAATATTTCCCCTCCCCCTCAATAGGCTTGGGTTCCAGGGATGAATTATAGTCAGTTGTCCATGATTTTGCAGATGAGGAAACTGAGAGCCAGAGAGGGTGGAAGACTGTCCAGGGGAGAATGGGATATCCTTCTAGGAACCCTGGCTCCTGGGTTTTTAATGAGCTTCCCACCCAGCATGGTCATTAATTGGCAAGTGTTGACATTGAGAATAAACTATTGGTGGAAATGTAAAAGGCTTTTTTAAAGAATGTTCCTACCAGCTGTCCATCTAATGGAGTATTTTCATTGTACTCCCCAACCCTTGGAAAGTGCTGGGCACAGGGCAGATGCTTCATCATTTTTATTGAATAAGTTCAATTTCACATAATTATATCCATAGTGTCAGTAACACTATGAGGTATATTAGAACGGTGATTGTCACAGTTGGTACTTCACAGATCAGTCAAGAAAGAACAAATTTTATTAGGAAGACTGTAAGAGAATTTCTAAGCTTTAAGTTTATCCAACAAAGATATTTAAAAAAAATGAAACAAATATCTCCCTTCATCACTGAGGCTATTGGAGGTCTGTTGAGGACCCCACACAAGGGAGGTTCTACCTCTTGGGACACGCTTGCTTCAGCATCTCCCTAAGCCAGCAACCTGGGACAGTCAAATACACTTGAAGTTCCTTCCTTGACCTTGGGAGTTTTTTTGGAAGACAATTTTTTGACAGACAGGGGTGGGGGAAAGTTTTAGGATGTTTCAAGTGCAGTCCATTTATTGTGCACTCTATTTCTATTTTTGTTCCCTGTTGGCTCCGTTGGTAAAGAGTCTGCCCGCAGTGAGGGAGACCCGGGTTCAGTCCCTGGGTCGGGAAGATCCCCTGGAGAAAGAAATGACATCCCACTCCTGTATTCTTCCCTGAAGAATTCAATGGACTGAGGAGCCTGGTGGGCTACAAAGGGTTGGACACGGCTGAGTGACCAAACACTTATTTCTAGTATGATTTCATCAGTTCAACCTCAGATCATCAGGCATTAGATCCTAGAAGTTGGGGGCCCTGCTTTAGTTCCCTCTTTCATCTTCTACACAGCTCCAGCCTGCTTCCTCCCCTCTTCCACCTGCGGAATTACCTACTGGGCTTCTCTGAGTGTGACTAAGAGTCTCCTTCCCTCAATTCCTTTCCTCTGAGTCCCTTCTCCTAACTGGGTTTCCCTGATCTCTGTTTAGGCACTTTTGCCCCAAGTGGTGCTAGTGGTAAAGAACCTCCCTGCAAATGCAGGAATCTGATCCCTGGGTTGGGAAGATCCCCTGGAGGAGGGCACAGCAACCCACTCCAGTATTCTTGACTGGAAAATTCCCATGGACAGAGGAGCCTGGTGGGCTCTGACAGTCAGACATGACTGAAGCGACTTAGCACAGCATACCAGAGGACCTTAGGACTGCAGACTCACGTGATTGTTCTGGTTCTTTGGAGTCCATTGTCATTCCACGTGTATGATAGGGTCAGCTTGTGTATTGCTTCCTAAAGGCCCCGAGAGGGTAACAGGCAGGAAGGCCGGGGGTCTCCAGACAGAGGGAATAGGCTGCAAGTGTCAGATGGTTTTTTCTCTCTCTCTTAAGCAGCAGGAGGAAACAAACTAGTGTTACATTTTTTTCCCCTTCTTGATACAAATTTAAAAGGAGGTTTCTTGAAAATTCTGTGTTGCCATGACAACTCCTGGCTCCACCTGAACTTAATTTTTCTCAAACCTTGAGCTAAGCAATGCATTTTTTTGTAAGGAAATGTTTGTCTTAAGCTATGTTAATATAGTATGTATTTCCGCTAGACTGTCTTCAGGTAGTTTCCCGCTAAAGGCTCAGAACCGACTTGACAAACCATTATGTCTTACTCATACCTTGTTCTCCTAATCTATGTTAATGAAACGATATATTTGCCTTGAAATCTGCCTTTCATCAAGATTCATGTCAATCATTTTATGGCCCAGGATGACTCACCTGCTGCCAGTGTTATCTCAATGCATGTTGTGAGTGAAGGGCCTGGTGCCATTCTCTGAGACATTGCCTTTCTTTCCTTAGCAGACTACTAGTGGCTGTATAACATCTGGCTAAAGACCAGCAAAGGGTACTCTTACTGCCCCTGTCTGAAGTCTATGTCAGCAGCTTTCTCTATCTCTTTTATACTTTAATAAATCTTTATGACACAAAAGCTCTGAGCAATCAAGTCATATTGGATCTTCATTTCAGATTGAAGATGCATTCCATGGTATTGCCATCTTAAGTCTTTCCATCACTATGGAATATCTGTACATGAATTCAGGATATTTTTTCAGCAGTTGTGTATAATTTCCGGTGTGCCAGTCTTGTCATCCTCGTTACATCCATGGCAAAGTATTTTATTAATGTTGACATTATTGAAAGGGAATTGTTTTTTTTTTTTTTTTTAATTCCTTTTCAGATTATTATTCGCTAGTGTATACAGATAAAACTGTGTAATCATTCATTTTTTTTTCAGTTTGGACAGCTTGATAGTTGTCTTTACTTTCTCATACTTTAAGATTATCCTGGCTCATATATGTACTGCCTCACCTCTAATTTCAGTCATTTATTCAAAGAACTTCTGTCCTTTTTTTTAACATTGAATTATTTTTGACTATGCTGAGTCTTTGTTGCTAGATGTCTAGTTATAATGAGCAGAGGCTGCCCTCTAGTTGCTGTGCCATGGCTTCTCATTGCAGCAGTTTCTTGGGTTCTGCAGAACTTGGGCTCTGCAGCATGCGAGTACTTCAATAGTTGTATGGGGGCTTAGTTGCCCCTGGGCATATGGAATCTTCTAGCACCAGGGAGTGAACCCATGTTTCCTGCATTGGTAGGCAGATCCTTTACCACCGGACCACCAGGGACATTTCCTGTTCCCTTTCATTAGAGAATGATATGCAAAACATACATGTAGGAGCTAAATATGCTCAGCTGACAATACTCGGAAATATATACATGTATTCCATCTTACCTTTAAACATATTCAGTTAAAGGTAATTTGTGATGATGTCTCCATGGATCTTGGAACCTTTCCTTTTGTTTCTCTGTAACTTCCCATTCCAATAGTAAGATACCTGGCTTCCACCACTTGTCATATATAGAATTCAGTGCTTGTCCCATGTGGTTACTGAAAAAAACTGTCAGACTGTCTTCCAAAGGGGGCTGTGCATGCATCCCACCGTATTTTGAGTATGTTTCTGTAGGATCGTTTACTATCAGTATACCCTCCGTGGCCAGGTGTCTATTTCAATCGTTACCAATTATGAATGGGCTTGTTTTCTCTAGTGTTCTTGGACAATTTGAGTACAGATTCTTTGTCAAATATGCATTTTTAAGGAAAACAATTTTATTTATTTTTGGCTGTGTTGGGTCTTTGTGTGTGGGCTTTTCCCTAGTTCGGGTGAGTGTGGGCCATAACTAGTGGTGTGTGGGCTTCTCACTGCAGTGGCTCCTCTTGTTGTGGGACACAGGCTCACAAGTTTCACTGGCTGCAGTATGTGAGTTCAGCATTGTGTCTTCCAGGATCTAGAACACAGGCTCGGAAGTTGTGTCACACGGGCTCCATAGCATGTGGGATCTTCCCATAGCAGGGATCACACCTGCATCTACATCACTGGCAAGCAGATTCTTTACCATGGAGCCCCCAGGTAAGCCCTTAGGCATGTTTTTTATTCTAGTTTTCCACACATGTACTGGGTGAGAGAGGCCAGGATCAAGAGGCCTGGCCACTGGGAGTCCTCAGCCACAGTTCTGGCTGTGCCATCCAAAGCTCTGGGGCCTTTCGTGAGCGCCTCAGCTTCCCTGGGACTCCCTGGGACTGTTTCCTCCCCTGAGAAATGCTCTTCTGTTGAACTGTAGCCCACCAAGCTCCTCTGTCCCTTGGATTTCTGAGGCCAGAACACTGGAGGGGTTGCTATTGCCTTCTCTACAAGGTAGCATTTGGAAGATATTTTCTCCTGGGTTGTGGTTTTGATGAAGGAAGGGGGATCCCTTCCAGGGCTTGAGAGTGGATTCTTGTCTGATACTTGGAAATGAATTGTCTGAGGAGAGGAGTGCCATCCAAGCAAGAGACATCATTGGGAAGGGCTGCTGGGGCGGAGGGCAGGAGGGTGAGGGAAACAGAGAGAACCGCTCTGCCATGTGGCTCACCGTCTCAGGGTTTATGGTCATTGGGTTAGTTTCTGGTTTGTCTCTTGCCAGTCATTCTGAATTGGGATCCTTCCTGGGGGCACACGCATCACTCAGCTGAGATGGATTCCAGCGAGGAGGATCCTGGGAAGTTGGTAGGACCTCTGGACTGTAGTCTCCCATCTCTTTTTGACTTCTCCAGAATCCTGGTTGGTGGTAGCTTGTTAGTTCCTTGTTTCTTACCAGGACCTCCTGTTGCAAGATGACTCCTGCAAGTGTTTTCTGTTCTCTGTTGCCTGGTCAGTGGGTCATTTAACAGTGTGTCTTTTTGTTCTCTCGAATAAGGTCCTTCACAGAGTAAATGTATAAAATTGTAAAAGTCAATGTTTTAAATAATTTATATTCCTAATTTGTTAAGTTGGATTTTTTGTTGTGTGTTAGAACTCATCACCAGATCAAAGGTCATGTAGATCTTTTGTTGTTTTCTCAAATTGTATAGTTTTTTAAATTGAATTACGATGTTAGCTGCAAAGTTTGTGTTTCTGTTCATTTCATATATTTTTAAAACAGTTATTTATTTTTAGTTGATTGATCATTGCTTTAGAATATTGGTTTGATTTGTTATACATCCACATGAATGAACCATAGGTGTACGTGTGTCCCCTCACTCTTGAATCTCTCTCCCACATCCCATCCATCCCCACCTCTCTAGGTTATTACAGAGCCCCAGTTTGAGTTCCCTGAGTCATATAGCAAATTCCCATTGGTTGTCTATTTACAAATGCTGGTGTACATGCATCCATAATATTCTCTCCATTCATCTCACCCTCTCCCTCTTGTTCCCCACCCTTGTCCATAAGTCTGTTCTCTATGTCTGCATCTCCGTTGCTGCTATGTGAACAGATTCGTCAGACCCATCCTTCTAGATTCCATGTTTTTCTCTTTCTGACTGACTTCCCTGTTTAATACGCTCTAGGTTCATCCCCTTCATTAGAACTGACTCAAATGTGTTCCTTTTTATGGCTGCATTCCATACAGGCTCTGATTGTTCCTTAGCCATGTTTTGAGGAGGGTCATGGAGCTATTCTGCTCCATTTCAGTTTAGGCTTCGAGTCTGAGTGCTCACAGCAGAGCTGCTTCTGAGTGAGCCCTCTGAGGTCTGTGAGCACGGGGCTGCTCGCACTTCTCTGGCGGCCCACAGGGGGCGCCAAAACCCGCTCTGACCCACAGGCGCAGGACGCTTTGCCTTCAGACTGGGCTAGGTGACCAGCTGGCGGGAGCTTTGTCTCCTCAGGGCCTTCAGGGCTCAGGCTCCTAGGTAACGGGGCTGCGTCCCAGCTGAGAGGAGCGGGGTTGCCTCAGTGCCTGCCAGCAGGGAGGCGCTGCAAGAGGAAAAAATGAGGATAAACTAGACGTTTCCTGTGTCTAGCTGAGTGCTGACCAGAGGTCCATCTCAGAGGACTCATGGGGGGAAATAGCTCCATGTGCAAAATGGCGGGTTTTCAGTTCGATTTCTGTTAGATGATCTAGAGGATGACCTTCACTGGTGTTCTTCCAAGTAGGTGGCCAGTTTTCCTGTCACTGTTTCTTAAGAAGACTGTCCTTTCCTCTTCGCTCTTTCCTGGTTTGATTTTCATGAACTGACCACGTACATGTGGGTTCATTCCTGTGCTCTCTGTTCTTTCCTGGAGTCCATGTGTCTGTGTTCCTGCCAGATCCTCACTGTGGTGGTTGCTACAGGTCTGTGATGTAGTTTGAAGTCAGAGAGGAAGATGCCTCCAGCTATGTTCTTCTTTCTCAGAGTCTTCTTGGCCATTTAAGGTCCTGTTCAATATTAGCAGCCTAATATTAGGAATATTTCTATTTCTGTGAAAAAGGCCATTGAATATTATTTTGTGATTGCAGTCAGTGTATTTGTTGATGGCTTTGGTTGCAATGGACATTTTAATTCCTCATTGTTCCAGTGAATGAGCGTGGAGTACTTTTCTTTTTATTTGTGTTTTCTTTGGTTTCTTTATCAGTGCTTTCTAGTTTTCTGACTACTGGTCTTTTATGTCCATGATTAAGTTTGTTGCTAGATGTTTTATTCTTTTGGATGCAATTATAAGTGGGATTTTCTTAATTTTTGTTTCTGATTGTTATTAGTGTATAGAAATGCAAGTGATTTTTTATATTGATTGGGATTGTAAGTTGTATTTTCTATGATTGTAAATTGATTGGAAATTATTCAGCTTTACTGAATGTAGTCTGACAACTTTTTGTGAAGTTATGGGGAAAATTTTATTTGTAAAATCTGTTTCTCCTGCAATAGGTCATCCAGAGGACCTAAGGCATGGTGGTTACTAATAGACTTCCCATAGTACTTCTTCATTCCATGTGAACTCCTTCAAGGACAGTGAGCATCAATCACAGCTTCCCTTGAACTTCGTCTGGGGAAGTCTTGACCTCTATAGGAAAGTTTCATGCCTGTCTAATCTGATTTTCTTTTATGGTATTGACATGTTTGTTTTGAAACATAATTTACTTTCCAGGAATTTAAAATGTACAGAAAAGCCCTAGCAATGGGGAAAAGTGCTCACATTTGCCACATCATCTAAAATACTCTATGTGTTTTATCCAAAATGGGTGCATTCTCCTGTAAAACCTGCACATAATCTCCAAAATCAGGAAATCATATGGTTTCTACAGTATAATGTAATCTACAGCCCCAGTACCCTTTCAGCAATCGTTCAATTGTATGAATATATCTTTTCTTCCCAGTCTTTTTCTTTAAGAGTGTTACTGAGATTTTCAGTGATTTGGACAAACTTGATGGATTTAAAGCAGACATGGTGAATATGGGATATGCGAGGTCTTTTCTACATGGATATTTTTCACTAAAGATGGTTTTAATGTTTATTCATGTTTATGCATGATACTCGGGGTTCCATTCGAATTGGTGTAGGGGTATCAGGCCTTATCTCGAGTGGATGGGGAAATTGGTGTCTTTGGGATTGTGGCACAACCCACGAGGGTTCCTATCAAGTTTCAATCTGAGACCAGCCTCCTCTTGAGGTATGACAGGAACGTGGGGATTCCTTTCCAAACAAAGCAGGGAAATCTACCCTCATCTCAAGATGAGAGGGGCAAAGGGGCCTCCTCTTGAGGTATGACAGGAATGTTGGGATTCCTTTCCAGACAAAGCAGGGGAATCTACCCTCATCTCGAGATGAGGAAGGGCAAAGGGGCTCAGATTGAGGTGTGCCGGGAAACTCTGTTCCTCTCGAGTAGGGCCGGGTATGTGGGGGAACTTCTGGAGTTGTATAAAGAGTGGCGAGTACAGTTTCGAGTTTCATGAGGAACTGTGGGATTTCTCTTGAGACGCTGCAGTGGGAAAGGGCCTCATCTCACGTTAAGGGGAGAATCCAGTGGTTTTCTTTGAGGCTTGGCGGGAAGTTTGGGGTTCCTCTCGAATTGCGGTGTGGACCTCAGGGTCCTGCTGGTATAGCCACAGGAAAGTCAGGTCTCATTTCGAGTTGTGACAGGCACCTGCGGATTCCTCACAAGTAACTTCAGGGAAATAGGACTCATCTAGACTTGTGTCCAGAAACTCCGTGTTGCTGTTCAGTGGCAATAGAGATCTGGGCGTTGCGTTCAAGATTCACCTGGGGAGTCAGGCCTCATCTTGAGATGAAGCAAAGCACTCTGCTTTACTCTCCACTTGCAACGGGTATCTCCTGGAGCCCTTTGAGTGGCCTAAAGGCAGTCAAGCCTCCTATGGAGTTTTGAGAGGGAACTCGGGATTGCTCTCTAGGCCCTGCAGGAAAAGAAGGGCCTCAGCTGGCGATGACGGGAGAATCTCATGGTTTTTCTCGAGTTGTGGCAGGAAGTATGGGGTTTCTCTCCAGTTACGACGGGGAAATCAGGGAGCCTCTTCTGTAGCCCAAGGGAAGTCAGTCTCCATTCAATTTGTGAGGGGGAGCGTGGGATTGTTCTCGAGTCATGGCAGGGGAATCCGGCCTCAATTCGTGTTGAAGGGGGACTCTCGATGTCGTTCTCGAGTTGCAGCAGGAAACTTTGGGTTCCATCAAATTGTGACGGTGACCTCAGGGAGCTTCTCATGGTGCCTATGGGAAGTCAGGAATCGTTTTGCCTTGTGAGGGGCCTCTAGGAATTCCTGTGGGGTTGGTGCAATGGAAGAGGGCCTCATCTCCAGTTAAGGTGGGAACTTCAGGGTTCCTCTCCTGTTCTGACGTGGATCTCGGGGTGTGTCTACAGTTTCAAACAGGGAGTCAGGTCTCGACTTGTGTTGTGGTATCGAACTCTGCTTTCCTCTCAAGCTGTGAAAGAGGTTCAGGCCTCCAGTCGAGTTGAATTAGGGACCTGGGGCTTTTCTCAAATTTGCAACCGGGGTATCAGGCCTCCCTTCATGTTGTAAGTTGATTCTCAAGGTTCCATTTGAATTGGTGCAAGGCAATCAGGCCTTGTCTCGAGTGGATGGAGAAATCCGTGTCTTTTGAACTGTGGCAAGACCCCCAAGTTCCTCTCCAGTTTCCAGCTGAGACCGGCATCCTCTTGAGGGGTGGCGGGGGTGTCAGCATTCCTTTCCAGATGAAGCAGGGGAATCAACCCTCATCTCGAGTTGAGGAGGGGAAAACAGGGGTCTTCTTGAGCTGTGCTGGGAAACTCAGAGTTCCTCTCAAGTGGGGACAAGTATCTCGGGAAGCTTCTGGGGTTTCCTAAAGGGTGTCAAGTTCCCTTTCGAGTTCCCAGAGGGAACGTGGGATTTCTTGGGAAACGCTGCAGCGTAAAAGGGACTCATCTTGCATGGAGGGGAGAATTTCGTGGTTTTTGTGGAGTTGTGCCTGGAAGCTTAGACTTCGTCTCGAGTTGTGTGGGACCTGGGATACCTGCTCGTGTTTCCTCAGGAAAGTCAGAACTGCTTTCGAGTGCGAGAGGCACCTCAGGATTCATATCGAATCGCTGCAGGGATGAGTAGGACCTCATCTCGAGTTGTGGCGGGAACCTCAGGGTTCCTCTCCATTTCTGACATCGATCTCGGGGTTTCTGTGGACGTTGAACAGGGGAGGCAGTCCTGGTCTTGTGTTGAGGCATGGAACTCGGCTTGCCTCTCGAGTTGGAATGGGGTGTCAGGCCTCTTGTCCAGTTGGATTTGGAACCTGTGGCTTTTTTCTGGAGGATGCAACTGGGCTGTAGGTTCCCCTTCGTGTTGTGACTTGATACTCAGGTTCCATTCCACGCGGTGCAGGGGCATCAGGCCTTTTGTTAAGTGGATGGGGAAATCGGTGTCTTTGGGATAGTGGCATGGCCCACGAGGGTTCCTGTCGAGTATCAATGTGAGACCGGCCTCCTCTTGAGGTGCGATGGGAACATCGCAATTCCTTTCCAGAAAAAGCAGGGCAATCAACCCTCATCTTGAGATGAGGAGGGGCAAAAGGGCTCAGATTGAAGTGTACTGGGAAACTCAGTGTTCCTCTCGAGTGGGGATGGGTATGTCGTGGAACTTCGGAGTTGCATAAAGTGTATCGAGTACTGTTTCTATTTTAAAGAGGGAACGTGGGATTTCTCTGGAGATGCAGGATTGGGAAAGGGCCTCATATCGCGTTGAGGGGAGAATCCAGTGATTTTCCTCGAGGCTTCGTGGGAAGTTTGCAGTTCCTCTTGAGTTGCGACGTGGACCTCAGGGTCCAAATCATATCGACTCAGGGAAATCAGGTCTCATTTTGAGTTGTGACCGGCATCTCAGGATTCCTTGCAAGTCACTGCAGGGGAAACAGGCCTCATCTAGACTTGTGTTCTGAAACTCCGTATTCCTCTCCAGTGGCGACAGGGATCTCAGGGTTGTGTTCAAGATTTACGTGGGGAGTCAGGCCTCATCTCGAGTTGAAGCAAAGCACTGTGCTCTCCTTTCCAGTTGCGACAGGTATCTCCTGGAGCCCATTGAGTGGCCTAAAAGCAGTCAAGCCTCCTGTGGAGTTTTGAGAGGGAACTCGGGATTACTCTCTAGGCCCTGCAGGAAAAGAAGGGCCTCATCTGGCAATGACGGGAGAATCTCGTGGTTTTTCTCGAGTTGCAGCGGGAAGTGTGGGGTTTCTCTCGAATTAAGACAGAGAACTCAGGGAGCCTCTTGGGAAGAGCACCCAGGGAAGTGCAGTCTCCATTCGAGTTGCGAGGGGGAGCATGGGATTGCTCCTGAGTAACTGCAGGGCAATCGAGCCTCAATTCGCGTTGAAGGGGGAATCTCAATGTCATTCTCGAGTTGCGGCAGGAAACTTTGGGTTCCATTGAGTTGTGACGGTGACTTCAGGGAGCTTCTCATGGTGCCTATGGGAAGTCAGGAAACATTTTGTGTTGTGATGGGCCTCTCTGGATTCCTCTGGGGTCGGTGCAATGGAAGAGGGCCTCATCTCCAGTTGAGGTGAGAACCTCAGAGTCCTCTCCTGTTCTGACGTGGATCTTGGTGTGTGTCTACAGTTTCAAACAGGGAGTCAGGTCTCCACTTGTATTGAGGCATGAAACTCTGGTTTCCTCTTGATATGTGAAGGCAGTTTCAGGCCTCCAGGAGAGTTGAATTGGGGACCTGGGGCTTTTCTTGAATTTACAGCCAGGGTATCAGAATTCCCTTCGTGTTGTGAGTTGATTCTCAGGGTTCGATTCGAATTGGTGCAAGGCAATGAGGCCTTATCTCGAGTGGATAGGGAAATCCGTGTCTTTCGTACTGTGGCAAGACCCCCGAGTTCCTCTCCAGTTTCCAGTTGAGACCGGCCTCCTCTTGAGGTGCGACGGGAATGTCCACATTCCTTTCCAGACGAAGCAGGGGAATCGACCCTCATCTCGAGTTGAAGAGGGGAAAACAGGGGTCTTCTTGAGCTGTGGCGGGGAAATCAGCATACCTCTCGAGTGGGGACAAGTATCTCGGGAAGCTTCTGTGGTTTCATAAAGGGTGTCAAGTTCCATTTAGTGTTCCCGGAGGCAACGTGGGATTTCTTGGGAAACACTGAAGTGTAAAAGGGACTCATCTTGCATGGAGGGGAGAATTTCGTGCTTTTTGTGGAGTTGTGGCGGGAAGCTTAGGGTTCCTCTCAAGTTGTGTGGGGACCTGGGGGAACTGCTCGTGTTTCCTCAGGGAAGTCAGATCTGCTTTCGAGTTGTGAGGGGCACCTCGGGATACCTCTCACGTTGCTGCAGGGATGAGTAGGGCCTCATCTCGAGTTGCGGCTGGTACCTCAGGGTTCCTCTCCATTTCTGACATGGATCTTGGGGTTTCTGTGGACATTGAACAGGGGATGCAGTCCTGATCTTGTGTAGAGGCATGGAACTCGGCTTTCCTCTCGAGTTGTGAATGGGGTGTCAGGCCTCTTGTCAAGTTGGATTTAGAATCTGCGGCTTTTTCTGGACAATGCAACCGGGGTGTCAATGCCCCTTCATGTTGTGACTTGATACTCAGGGTTCCATTCGAATCAGTGCAGAGGCATCAGGCCTTGTGTCAAGTGGATGGGGAAATCGGTGTCTATTGGATTGTGCCACGACCCACGAGGGTTCCTGTCGAGTTTCAATGTGAGACAGGCCTCCTCTTGAGGTGCAACGGGAAAATCGGGATTCCTTTCCAGACAAAGCAGGGGTATCGACACTCATCTGGAAATGAGGAGGTGCAAAGGGGCTCAGATTGAGGTGTGCCGGGAAACTCGGTGTTTTTCTCGAGTGGGGACGGGTATGTTGGGGAACTTCTTGAGTTGCATAAACGGTGTCAAGTACCATTTCTAGTTTCAAGAGGAAACGTGGGATTTCTCTTGCGAAGCTGCAGTCAGAAAGGGCCTCATCTCACATTGAGGGAAGAATCCCGTGGTTTTCCTCGAGGCTTGGCAGGAAATTGGGGTTCTTCTTGATTTGCGATGTGGTTCAGGGTCCTGGTCGTGTTGCCTCAGGGAAGTCAGGTCTCATTTCAAGCTGTGACAGGCAACTCGCGATTCCTCGCAAGTCACTGCAGGGGACATAGGCCTCATCTAGACTTATTTCCAAAACTTTGTGCTCTTCTCCAGTGGCGACAGGGATCTCGGGGTTGCATTCAAGGTTCACCTGGGGAGTCAAGCCTCGTCTCGAGTTGAAGCAAAGCACTCTGCTCTCTTCTCCAGTTGCGACGGGTATCTCCTGGAGCCGTTTGAGTAATGTAAAGGGAGTCAAACCTCCTCTGGCATTTTGAGAGGGAACTCGGGATTGTTCTCTAGGCCCTGCATGAAAAGAAGGACCTCATTTGGCAATGACAAGGGAATCTCGTGGTTTTTCTCGAGTTGCTGCAGGAAGTGTGGGGTTTCTCTCGAGTTACAATGGGGAACTCAGGGAGCCTCTCGTGTTGCCCTAGGGAAGTCCAGTCTCCATTGTAAGGGGGAGTGCAGGATTGCTCTCAAGTCACGGCAGGGGAATCAGGCCTCAATTTGCATTGAAGGGGGAATCTCGAGGTCTTTCTCGAGTTGCAGCAGGAAACTTTGGGTTCTGTAGATTTGAGACGGTGACCTCAGGGAGCTTCTCATGGTGCCTATGGGAAGTCAGAAATAGTTTGCTTTGTGAGGGGCCTCTCGGGATTCCTGTGGGGTTGGTGCAATGGAAGAGGGCCTCATCTCCAGTTGACGCAGGGACCTCAGGGTTCCTCTCTTGTTCTGATGTGGATCTCATGGTGTGTCTGCAGTTTCAAACAGGAAGGGAGGTCTGAACTTGTGTTGAAGCATGGAACTCTGCTTTCCTCTCGAGCTGCAAAAGAGGTTTCAGGCCTCTAGTCGAGTTGAATTGGGGACCTGGGGCTTTTCTCGAATTTGCAACCGGGGTATCAGGCCTCCCTTCGTGTTGCTAGTTGATTCTCAGGTTCCATGCGAATTGATGAAAGGCAATCAGCCTTATCTCAAGTGGATGGGGAAATCCGTGTCTTTCGAACTGTGGCAAGATCCCCCGAGATCCTCTCCAGTATCCCATTGAGACTGGACTCTACTTGAGGGGCAACAGGGATGTTGGCATTCCTTTCAAGATGAAGCAGGGGAATCAACGCTCATCTCGAGTTGAGAAGGGGAAAACTGGAGTTTTCTTGAGCTGTGGTGGGAAACTCAGTGTTCCTCTCGAGTGGGAACAAGTATCTCGGGAAGCTTCTGGGGTTTCCTAAAGGGTGTCAAGTTCCCTTTCGAGTTCCCAGAGGGAACGTGGGATTTCTTGGGAAACACTGAAGTGTAAAAGGGACTCATCTTGTGTGGAGGGGAGAATTTCATGGTTTTTGTGGAGTTGTGCCTGGAAGCTTAGACTTCGTCTCGAGTTGCGTGGGACCTGGGATACCTGCTCGTGTTTCCTTAGGAAAGTCAGAACTGCTTTCGAGTGCGAGAGGCACCTCAGGATTCATATCGAATCGCTGCAGGGATGAGTAGGACCTCATCTCGAGTTGTGGCGGGAACCTCAGGGTTCCTCTCCATTTCTGACATCGATCTCGGGGTTTCTGTGGACGTTGAACAGGGGAGGCAGTCCTGGTCTTGTGTTGAGGCATGGAACTTGGCTTGCCTCTCGAGTTGTGAATGGGGTGTCAGGCCTCTTGTCGAGCTGGATTTGGAATCTGTGGCTTTGTCCAGAGGATGCAACCACTGTGTCAGTGCCCCTTCGTGTTGTGACTCAATACTCGGGGTTCCTTTCGAATCGGTGCAGGGGCATCAGGCCTTATGTCGAGTGGATGGGGAAATCCGTGTCTATTGGATTGTGCCACAACCCATGAGGGTTCCTCTCCAGTTTCAAGGTAAGACCGACCTCCTCTTGAGGGGCGACGGGGATGTTGGAATTCCTTTCAAGACGAAGCAGGGGAATCAACCCTCACCTGGAGTTCAGAAGGGGAAAACTGGGGTCTTCTTGAGCTGTGGCGGGAAACTCAGTGTTCCTCTCGAGTGGGAACAAGTATCTCGGGAAGCTTCTGGGGTTTCCTAAAGGGTGTCAAGTTCCCTTTCGAGTTCCCAGAGGGAACGTGGGATTTCTTGGGAAACACTGAAGTGTAAAAGGGACTCATCTTGTGTGGAGGGGAGAATTTCATGGTTTTTGTGGAGTTGTGCCTGGAAGCTTAGACTTCGTCTCGAGTTGCGTGGGACCTGGGATACCTGCTCGTGTTTCCTTAGGAAAGTCAGAACTGCTTTCGAGTGCGAGAGGCACCTCAGGATTCATATCGAATCACTGCAGGGATGAGTAGGACCTCATCTTGAGTTGTGGCAGGAACCTCAGGGTTCCTCTCCATTTCTGACATCGATCTCGGGGTTTCTGTGGACGTTGAACAGGGGAGGCAGTCCTGGTCTTGTGTTGAGGCATGGAACTCGGCTTGCCTCTCAAGTTGTGAATGGGGTGTCAGGCCTCTTGTCGAGCTGGATTTGGAATCTGTGGCTTTGTCCAGAGGATGCAACCACTGTGTCAGTGCCCCTTCGTGTTGTGACTCAATACTCGGGGTTCCATTCGAATCAGTGCAGGGGCATCAGGCCTTATGTCGAGTGGATGGGGAAATCCGTGTCTATTGGATTGTGCCACAACCCATGAGGGCTTCTCTCCAGTTTCAAGGTAAGACCGACCTCCTCTTGAGGGGCGACGGGGATGTTGGAATTCCTTTCAAGACGAAGCAGGGGAATCAACCCTCACCTGGAGTTCAGAAGGGGAAAACTGGGGTCTTCTTGAGCTGTGGCGGGAAACTCAGTGTTCCTCTCGAGTGGGAACAAGTATCTCGGGAAGCTTCTGGGGTTTCCTAAAGGGTGTCAAGTTCCCTTTCGAGTTCCCAGAGGGAACGTGGGATTTCTTGGGAAACACTGCAGTGTAAAAGGGACTCATCTTGTGTGGAGGGGAGAATTTCATGGTTTTTGTGGAGTTGTGCCTGGAAGCTTAGACTTCGTCTCGAGTTGCGTGGGACCTGGGATACCTGCTCGTGTTTCCTTAGGAAAGTCAGAACTGCTTTCGAGTGCGAGAGGCACCTCAGGATTCATATCGAATCGCTGCAGGGATGAGTAGGACCTCATCTTGAGTTGTGGCAGGAACCTCAGGGTTCCTCTCCATTTCTGACATCGATCTCGGGGTTTCTGTGGACGTTGAACAGGGGAGGCAGTCCTGGTCTTGTGTTGAGGCATGGAACTCGGCTTGCCTCTCAAGTTGTGAATGGGGTGTCAGGCCTCTTGTCGAGCTGGATTTGAAATCTGTGGCTTTGTCCAGAGGATGCAACCACTGTGTCAGTGCCCCTTCGTGTTGTGACTCAATACTCGGGGTTCCATTCGAATCAGTGCAGGGGCATCAGGCCTTATGTCGAGTGGATGGGGAAATCCGTGTCTATTGGATTGTGCCACAACCCATGAGGGCTTCTCTCCAGTTTCAAGGTAAGACCGACCTCCTCTTGAGGGGCGACGGGGATGTTGGAATTCCTTTCAAGACGAAGCAGGGGAATCAACCCTCACCTGGAGTTCAGAAGGGGAAAGCTGGGGTCTTCTTGAGCTGTGGCGGGAAACTCAGTGTTCCTCTCGAGTGGGGACAAGTATCTCGGGAAGCTTCTGGGGTTTCCTAAAGGGTGTCAAGTTCCCTTTCGAGTTCCCAGAAGGAACGTGGGATTTCTTGGGAAATGCTGCAGTGTAAAAGGGACTCATCTTGCGTGGAGGGGAGAATTTTGTGTTTTTTTTTGGAGTTGTGCCTGGAAGCTTAGACTTCGTCTCGAGTTGCGTGGGACCTGGGATACCTGCTCGTGTTTCCTCAGGAAAGTCCGAACTGATTTCAAGTGCGAGGGGCAACTCAGGATTCATATCAAATTGCTGCAGGGATGAAAAGGGCCTCATCTTGAGTTGCGGTGGGAAACTCAGGGTTCCTCTCCATTTCTGACATTGATCTCGGGGTTTCTGTGGACATTGAACAGGGGACGCAGTCCTGGTTTTGTGTTTAGGCATGGAACTTGGCTTGCCTCTCGAGTTGTGAATGGGGTGTCAGGCCTCTTGTCGAGCTGGATTTGGAATCTGCGGCTTTTTCCAGAGGATGCAACCGGGGTGTCAGTGCCCCTTCATGTTGTGACTCGATACTCAGGGTTCCATTCGTATCGGTGCAGGGGCATCAGGCCTTATGTCGAGTGGATGGGGAAATCCGTGTCTATTGGATTGTGCCACAACCCATGAGGGCTTCTCTCCAGTTTCAAGGTAAGACCGACCTCCTCTTGAGGGGCGACGGGGATGTTGGAATTCCTTTCAAGACGAAGCAGGGGAATCAACCCTCACCTGGAGTTCAGAAGGGGAAAGCTGGGGTCTTCTTGAGCTGTGGCGGGAAACTCAGTGTTCCTCTCGAGTGGGGACAAGTATCTCGGGAAGCTTCTGGGGTTTCCTAAAGGGTGTCAAGTTCCCTTTCGAGTTCCCAGAAGGAACGTGGGATTTCTTGGGAAATGCTGCAGTGTAAAAGGGACTCATCTTGCGTGGAGGGGAGAATTTTGTGTTTTTTTTTGGAGTTGTGCCTGGAAGCTTAGACTTCGTCTCGAGTTGCGTGGGACCTGGGATACCTGCTCGTGTTTCCTCAGGAAAGTCCGAACTGATTTCAAGTGCGAGGGGCAACTCAGGATTCATATCAAATTGCTGCAGGGATGAAAAGGGCCTCATCTTGAGTTGCGGTGGGAAACTCAGGGTTCCTCTCCATTTCTGACATTGATCTCGGGGTTTCTGTGGACATTGAACAGGGGACGCAGTCCTGGTTTTGTGTTTAGGCATGGAACTTGGCTTGCCTCTCGAGTTGTGAATGGGGTGTCAGGCCTCTTGTCGAGCTGGATTTGGAATCTGCGGCTTTTTCCAGAGGATGCAACCGGGGTGTCAGTGCCCCTTCATGTTGTGACTCGATACTCAGGGTTCCATTCGTATCGGTGCAGGGGCATTGGGCCTTATGTCGAGTGTATGGGGAAATCAGTGTCTATTGGAATGTGCCACAACCCACGAGGGTTCCTGTCGAGTTTCAATGTGAGACAGGCCTCCTCTTGAGGTGCGACGGGAACGTCAGGATTCCTTTCCAACCAAATCAGGGGAATTGACCCTCATCTCGAGATGAGGAGGTGCAAAGGGGCTCCGATTGAGGTGTGTTGGGAAACTCGGTGTTCCTCTCGAGTGGCTACGGGTACGTTGGGGAACTTCTTGATTTGCATAAAGGCTGTCGAGTACTATTTCCAGTTTCAAAAGAAAAAATGGGACTTCTCTTGATACAGTGCAGTTTGAAAGGGCCTCATCTCACGTAGAGGGAAGAATCCCGTGGTTTTCCTTGAGGCTTGGCGGGAAGTTTGGCATTCTTGTCGAGTTGCAACATGGACCTCAGAGTCCTGCTTGTGTTGCCTCAGGGAAGTCAGGTCTCATTTCAAGTTGTGACAGGCAACTCGGGATTCCTCATAAGTCACTGCAGGGGACATAGGCCTCATCTAGACTTGTGTCCAGAACCTCGTGCTCCTCTCCAGTCATGACAGGGATCTTGGGGTTGGGTTCAAGGTTCACCTGGGGAGTCAGGCCTCGTCTGTAGTTGAAGCAAAGCACTCTGCTCTCCTCTCCAGTTGCAACGGGTATCTCCTGGAGCCCTTTGAGTGACCTAAAGGGAGTCAAACCTCCTATGGAGTTTTGAGAGGGAACTCGGGATTGTTCTCTAGACCGTGCAGGAAAAGAAAGGGCTCGTTTTACGATGCAGGGGGAATCTCATGGTTTTTCTCGAGTTGCGGCGGGAAGTGTGGGCTTTCTCTCGAATTCTGACGGGAAACTCAGGGAACGTCTTGTGTTGCCCCAGGGAAGTCCAGTCTCCATTGGAATTGCAAGGGGGAGCGCGGGATTTCTCTCGAGTCACAGCAGGGGAATCGGGCCTCAGTTCACACTGAAGGGGAAATCTCGAGGTCTTTCTTGAGTTGTGGCAGGAAATTTTGGGTTCCCTCGAATTGCGACGGTGACATCAGGGAGCTTCTCATGGTGCCTATGGGAAGTCAGGAATCATTTCACATTGTGACGGGCCTCTCAGGATTCTTCTGGGGTTGGTGCAATGGAAGAGGGCCTCATCTCCAGTTGAGGCGGGAACCTCAACAGGGTTCCTCTCCTGTTCTGTTGTGATTCTTGGGGTGTGTCTGCAGTTTCAAACAGGGAGGCAGGTCTCGACTTGTGTGGAGGCATGGAACTCTTCTTTCCTCTCGAGATGCAAAAGAGGTTTCAGGCCTCCAGTTGAGTTGAATTGGGAACCTGGGGCTTTTCTCGAATTTGCAACTGGGGTTTCAGTCCACCCTTCGTGTTGTGAGTTGATTCACGGGGTTCCATTCGAATCCGTGTAAGGGAATCAGGCCTTATCTCTAGTTGATGGAAAAATCCATGTCTTTCGTACTGTGACAAGACTCCCGTGTTCCTCTCCAGTTTCAAGTTAAGACTGACTTCCTCTTGAGGGGTGATGGGGACGTCGGCATTCCTTTCCAGACAAAGCAGGGGAATCGACCCTGATCTTGAGTTGAGGAGGGGAAAATGGGGCTCTTCGTGACTTGTGGCATGAAACTCAGCATTCCTCTCAAGTGGGGAAGATTTTCGGGAAGCTTCTGGGGTTTCATAAAGAGTATCAAGTTCCCTTTCGAGTTCCAAGAGGGAACGTGGGACTTCTTGGGAAATCCTGCAATGTAAAAGGGCCTCATCTCTTGTGGAGGGGAGAATTTCGTGGTTTTTGTGGAGTTGTGGTGGGAAACTTAGGGTTTCTCTCGAGTTGCTTCAGGACCTGGGGGATATGCTCATGTTTCCTCAGAGAAGTCAGATCTGCTTTCGAGTTGCAAAGTGCACCTTGGGATTCATCTCAAATCGCTGCAGGGTTGAGTAGGGCCTCATCTCAGGTTCAGGCGAGAACCTCAGGGCTTCTCCCTATTTCTGACATCAATCTCAGCGTTTCTGTGGACTTTGAACAGGGGAGGCAGTCCTAGTCTTTTTTGAGGCATGGAACTCGGCTTGCCTCTTGAGTTGTGAATGGGGTGTCAGGCCTCTTGTCGAGTTGGATTTGGAACCTGTGGCTTTTTCTGGAGGATGCAACCAGGGTGTCAGTGTCCCTTCGTGTGTGTCGGTTCTCGTGGTTCCATTTGACTCGGTGCAGGAGCATCAGGCCTTATCTCGAGTGGATGGGGAAATCAGTGTCTTTGGAATTGTGGCAAGACCCATGATGGTGCCTGTAGAGTTTCAATGCAAGACCAGCCTCCTCTTGGGGTGCGACGGGCACGTCAATATTCCTTTCCAACCAAATCAGGGGAATCAACCCTCATGTCGAGGTGAGGAGGGGCAAAGGGGCTGAGATTGAGGTGTGCCGGGAAACTCGGTGTTCCTCTCGAGTGGGGACGGGTATATCAGGGAACTTCTTGAGTTGTATAAAGGCTGTCGAGTACCATTTTGAGTTCCAAGAGGAAACGTGGCACTTCTCTTGAGACGCTGCAGTTTGAAAGGGCCTCATCTCATGTAGAGGGAAGAATCCCGTGGTTTTCCTCGAGGCTTGGCGGGAAGTTTGGGGTTCCTTTCGAGTTGCAACATGGACCTCAGAGTCCCGCTCGTGTTGCCTCAGGGAAGTCAGGTCTCATTTCAAGTTGTGACAGGCACCTCGGGATTCCTCGCAAGTCACTGCAGCGGACATAGGCCTCATCTAGACTTGTGTCCAGAACCTCGTGCTCCTCTCCAGTCGTGACAGGGATCTTGGGGTTGGGTTCAAGGTCCACCTGGGGAGTCAGGCCTCGTCTGTAGTTGAAGCAAAGCACTCTGCTCTCCTCTCCAGTTGCAACGGGTATCTCCTGGAGCCCTTTGAGTGACCTAAAGGGAGTCAAACCTCCTATGGAGTTTTGAGAGGGAACTCGGGATTGTTCACTAGGCCCTGCAGGAAAAGAAAGGGCTCGTTTTATGATGCCGGGGGAATCTCGTGGTTTTTCTCGAGTTGCGGCAGGAAGTGTGGGCTTTCTCTCGAATTCTGACGGGGAACTCAGGGAACGTCTTGTGTTGCCCCAGAGAAGTCCAGTCTCCATTCGAGTTGCAGGGGGGAGTGCGGGATTTGTCTCGAGTCACAGCAGGGGAATGGGGCCTCAATTCGCGTTGAAGGGAAAATCTTGATGTCTTCCTCAAGTTGTAGCAGGAAATTTTGTGTTGCTTCGAATTGCGAGGGTGACATCAGGGAGCTTCTTATGGTGCCTATGGGAAGTCAGGAATCATTTCACATTGTGACGGGCATCTCGGGATTCCTCTGGGGTTGGTGCAATGCAAGAGGGCCTCATCTCCAGTTGAGGCGGAAACCTCAACAGAGTTCCTTTCCTGTTCTGTCGTGAGTCTCGGGGTGTGTCTGCAATTTCAAACAGGGAGGCAGGTCTCGGCTTGTGTGCAGGCATGGAAGTCTGCTTTCTTCTCGAGATGCAAAAGAGTTTTCAGGCCTCCAGTTGAGTTGAAGTGTGATCCTGGGGCTTTTCTCGAATTTGCAACCGGGGTATCAGTCCACCTTTCGTGTTGTGAGTTGATTCTCGAGGTTCCATTCGAGTCGGTGCAAGGGATTCCAGCCTTATCTCGAATTGATGGGAAAATCCATGTCTTGCGAACTGTGGCAAGACCCCTGGGTTCCTCTCCAGTTTCAAATTAAGACCGACCTCCTCTTGAGGGGCAACGGGGACGTTGGCATTCCTTACCAGACAAAGGAGGGGAATCGACCCCGATCTCAAGTTGAGGAGGGGAAAACAGGCTCTTCTTGACTTGTGACATGAAACTCAGTATTCCTCTCGAGTGGAGAAGATTTTCAGGAAGCTTCTGGGTTTTCATAAAGAGTATCAAGTTCCCTTTCGAGTTCCAAAAGGGAATGTGGAACTTCTTGGGAAATCCTGCAGCGTAAAAGGTCCTCATCTCCTGTGGAGGGGAGAACTTCATGGGTTTTGTGGAGTTGTGGCGGGAAGCTTAGGGTTCCTATCGAGTTGCTTCGGGACCTCGGGGATATACTCATGTTTCTTCAGGGAAGTCAGATCTGCTTTTGAGTTGCGAAGGACACCTTGGGATTCATCTCGAATCGCTGCAGGGTTGAGTAGGGCCTCATCTCGGGTTGACATCTATCTCAGGGTTTCTGTGGACGTTGAACAGGGGAGGCAGTCCTAGTCTTGTGTTGAGGCATGGAACTCGGCTTGCATCTCGAGTTGTGAATGGGGTGTCAGGCCTCTTGTCAAGTTGGTTTGGAACCTGCAGCTTTTTCTGGAGGATGCAACTGGGATGTCAGTGCCCCTTCCTGTGTGAGTCAGTACTCGAGATTCCATTCGAATCGGTGCAGGGGCATCAGGCCTTATCTCGAGTGGATGGGGAAATTGGTTTCTTTGGAATTGTGGCATGACCCACGATGCTTCCTGTCGAGTTTCAATGCGAGACCGGCCTCCTCTTAAGGTGCGATGGGCACATCAGGATTCCTTTCCAACCAAATCAGGGGAATCGACCCTTATGTCGAGGTGAGGAAGGGCAAAGGGGCTGAGATTGAGGTGTGCCGGGAAACTCGGTGTTCCTCTCGAGTGGGGACGGGTATATCGGGGAACTTCTTGAGTTGCATAAAGGCTGTCGAGTACCATTTTGAGTTCCAAGAGGAAACGTGGCACTTCTCTTGAGACGCTGCAGTTTGAAAGGGCCTCATCTCACGTAGAGGGAAGAATCCCGTGGTTTTCCTCGAGGCTTGGCGGGAAGTTTGGGGTTCCTTTCGAGTTGCAACATGGACCTCAGAGTCCCGCTCGTGTTGCCTCAGGGAAGTCAGGTCTCATTTCAAGTTGTGACAGGCACTTCAGGATTCCTCGCAAGTCACTGCAGCGGACATAGGCCTCATCTAGACTTGTGTCCAGAACCTCGTGCTCCTCTCCAGTCGTGACAGGGATCTTGGGGTTGTGTTCAAGGTTCACCTATGGAGTCAGGCCTTGTCTGAAGTTGAAGCAAAGCACTCTGTTCTCCTCTCCAGTTGCGACGGGTATCTCCTGGAGCCCTTTGAGTGACCTAAAGGCAATCAAACCTCCTATGCATTTTTGAGAGGGAACTTGGGATTGTTCACTAGGCCCTGCAGGAAAAGAAAGGGCTCGTTTTATGATGCCAGGGAAATCTCATGGTTTTCCCTGAGTTGTGGCGGGAAGTGTGGCTTTCTCCCGAATTCTGACGGGAAACTCAGGGAACGTCTTGTGTTGCCCCAGAGAAGTCCAGTCTCCATTTGAGTTGTAAGGGGGAGCGCGGGATTTCTCTCTAGTCACGGCAGGGGAATTGGGCCTCAATTAGCGTTGAAGGGGAAATCTCGAGGTCTTTCTCTAGTTGTGGCAGGAAATTTTGGGTTTCCTTGAATTGCGACAGTGACATCAGGGAGCTTCTCATTTCAAATTGTGAGGGACCTCTCCGGATTCCTCTGTGGTTGGTGCAATGGAAGAGGGCCTCATCTCCAGTTGAGGCGGGAACCTCAACAGGGTTCCTCTCCTGTTCTGTCGTGATTCTCGGGGTGTGTCTGCAGTTTCAAACAGGGAGGCAGGTCTCGACTTGTGTGCAGGCATGGAACTCTTCTTTCCTCTCGAGATGCAAAAGAAGTTTCAGGCCTCCAGTCGAGTTGAATTGGGAACCTGGGGCTTTTCTCCAATTTGCAACCGGAGCATCAGTCTTCCCTTCATGTTGTGAGTTGATTCTCAGCGTTCCATTCGCATCAATGCAAAGGAATCAGGCCTTATCTTGAGTTGATGGGGAAATCCGTGTCTTTTGAACTTTGGCAAGACCCCCAGGTTCCTCTCCATTTTCCAGTTGAGACCAGCCTCTTCTTGAGGGGCGACAGGGACGTCGGCATTCCTTTCCAGACAGAGCAGGGTAATTGACCCTCATCTTGAGTTGAGGAAGGGCAAAGGGGCTGAGATTGTTGTGTGCTGGGAAACTCAGTGTTCCTCTTGAGTGGGGACAGGTATGTCCTGGAACTTCTGGAGTTGCATATAGGGTGTCGAGTACCATTTTGATTTTCAAGAGGGAACGTGGGGTTTCTCTGGAAATGCTGCATTGGGAACGGGCATCATCTCGAGATGAGGGGACAATCTTCTGGTTTTCGTCGAGGCTTGGCGGGAATTTGGGGATTCCTCTCGAGTTGTTACACGGACCTCAGGGTTCCAATCATATTGCCTCAGGGAAGTCAGGTCTCATTTCGAGTTGTGACAGGCACCTTGGGATTCCTTGCAAGTCACTGCAGGAGAAATAGACCTCATTTCGACTTGTGTCCAAAGCTCCATGTTCCTCTCCAGTGGCGACTGGATCTCGGGGTTGTGTTCAAGGTTCACTTGGGGAGTAGGCCTGGTCTTGAGTTGAAGCAAAGAACTCTACTCTCCTCTCCATTTGCAACAGGTATCCCCTGGAGCCCTTTATGTGGACTAAAAGGAATCAAGCCTCCTATGGAGTTTTAAGAGGGAACTTGGGATTACTCTCTAGGCCCTGCAAGAAAAGAAGGGCTTCATCTGGCTATGACCGGGGAATCTCTTGGTTTTTCTCGAGTTGCGGCAGGAAGTGTGGGGTTTCTCTCGAGTTATGACGGGGAACACAGGGAGCCTCTCGTGTTGCCCCAGGGAATTCCAGTCTCCATTCGAGTTGCGAAGGGAGCGCAGGATTGCTCTCGAGTCATGGCAGGGGAATCGGGCCTCAATTCGCATTGAAGGGGGAATCTCGAGGTCCTTCTTGAGTTGTGGCAGGAAACTTTGTGTTCCCTCGAATTGTGACAGTGACATCAAGGAGCTTCTCATGGTGCCTATGGGAAGTGAGGAATCGTTTTGCGTTGTGAGGGGCCTCTCGGGATTCCTCTGGGGTTGGTGCAATGGAAGAGGGCCTCATCTCCAGTTGAGGTGGAAACCTCAACAGGGTTCCTCTCCTGTTCTGTCGTGATTCTCGGGGTGTGTCTGCAGTTTCAAACAGGGAGGCAGGTCTCGACTTGTGTGCAGGCATGGAAGTCTGCTTTCCTCTCGAGATGCAAAAGAGGTTTCAGGCCTCCAGTCGAGTTGAATTGGGGACCTGGGGCTTTTCTCGAATTTACAACCTGGGTATCAGTCCTCCCTTCGTGTTGTAAGTTGATTCTCGGGGTTCCATTCGAATCGGTGCAATGGAATCAGGCCTTATCTCGAGTTGATGGGGAAATCCATGGCTTTTGAACTTTGGCAAGATCCCCGGGTTCCTCTCCAGTTTCCAGTTGAGACCAGCCTCTTCTTGAGGGGCGACGGGGACGTCAGAATTCCTTTCCAGATGAAGCAGAGGAATCGATGCTCATCTCGAGTTGAGGAGGGGAAAACGTGGCTCTTCTTGACTTGTGGCGGGAAACTCAGCATTCCTCTCGAGTAGGGACGGTATCTCAGGATGCTTCTGGGGTTTCATAAAGAGTGTCAAGTTCCCTTTAAATTTCCAAGAGGGAACGTGGGATTTCTTGGGAAATCCTGCAGCATAAAAGGGCCTCATCTTCCGTGGTGGGGACAATTTCTTGATTTTGTGGAGTTGTTGTGGGAAGCTTAGGGTTCCTCTCGAGTTGCGTGGCGACCTGGGAGACATGCTCATGTTTCCTCAGGTAAGTCAGATCTGCTTTCCAGTTGTTAGGGCCACCTCGGGATTCATCTCAAATTGCTGCAGGGATGAGTAGGGCCTCATCTCTAGTTGCGGTGGGGACCTCAGGGTTCCTCTCCATTTCTGCCATGGATCTCGGTGTTTCTGTGGACGTTGGACGCAGTCCTGGTCTTGTGTTGAGGCATGGAACTCGGCTTGCCTCTCGAGTTGTGAATGGGGTGTCAGGCCTCTTGTTGAGTTGGATTTGGAACCTGTGGCTTTTTCCAGAGGATGCAACCAGGGTGTCAGTGCCCATTCGTGTGTGACTCAATACTCGGGGCTCCATTCGAATCGGTGCAGGGGCATCAGGCCTTATGTCGAGTGGATGGGGAAATCGGTGTCTCTGGGATTGTGGCATGACCCACAAGGTTTCCTGTCGAGTTTCAATGTGAGACTGGCCTCCTCTTGAGGTGCAACGGGAACTTCAGGGTTCCTTTCCAGCCAAATCAGGGGACTCGACCCTCATCTCAAGGTGAGGAGGGGCAAAGGGGCTGAGATTGAGGTGTGCTGGGAAACTCAGTGTTCCTCTAGAGTAGGGATGGGTTTGTCAGGGAACTTCTTGAGTTGCATAAAGGGTGTTGAGTACCATTCCAAGTTTCAAGAGGAAACATGGGACTTCTCTTGAGATGCTGCAGTCGGAAAGGGCCTCATCTCACATTGAGGGAAGAATCCCGTGGTTTTCCTCAAGGCTTGGCAGGAAGTTTGGTGTTCCTCTCGAGTTGTGACGGGGACCTCAGGAACCGCTCGTGTTGCCTCAGGAAAGTCAAGTCTCCATTCGAGTTGCAAGGGGCCCTTCGGGATTCCTTTCCAGTCTGTGCAGGGGCATAGGACCTCATCTCGAGTTGAGGCCGGAACCTCAGGGTTCCCCTCCAGTTCTGACCTGGATCTCGTGGTTCCTATGGAGTTTCAACAGGGGAGTCAGGCCTCATCTCATGTGGAGACATGGAACTCCACTTCCCTCTCGAGGTGTAAAATGGTTGTCAGGCTTTCTGTCGAGTGGACACATGGGTCCGTGGCTTTTTCTCAAGGTGCCATGGGGCTGTCACACCTCCCTTCATGTTTTGAGTCGATCCTTGGTGGTCCAGTCAAGTCCGTGCAAGGGAATCAGGCTTATCTGTAGTGGATGGGGAAATCGGGGTCTTTTCAAATTGAGGCACAACTCCTGCGGATGCGCTCGAGTTTCAAGGTGAGACCAGCCTCCTCAGAGGGGCGACGGGAACTTCGGGATTCCTTTCTCGATGAAGCAGGAGAATCGACCCTCATCTCGAGTTCAGGAGGGGGAAAATGGGGCTCTTCTTGAATTGTGGCGTGAAACTCAGTGTTCCTCTCGAGTGGGGACGGGTATCTCGGGGACCTTCCTGAGTTGCTTTAAGGGTGTCAAGTACCCTTTTGCGTTTCAAGAGGGAACGTGGGTTTTCTCTCGAGACACTGCTCTGAAAAGGGCCTCATCTTGCATTGAGGGGAGAATCTCGTGGTTGTTCTCGAGTTTGGGCGGGAAACTTGGGTTTCCTTTTGAGTTGCGACGGGGACCTCAGGAACCCGCTCGTGTTGCCTCAGAGAAGTCAGGTCTCTTTTCGAATTGCGGGGGGCACGTGGGGATTCCTCTCGAGTCGCTGCCGGCGAATAGGGCCATGTCTAGAGTTCAGTCGGGAAATTCAGTGTTCCTCTCCGGCGGCAACTGGGATCTTGGGCTTCCTATCAAGGTTCAACTAGGGAGTCAGGCCTCATCTGGTGTTGAAGCATGGATCTCTGCATTCCTCTCGAGTTGTCAAAGGGATGTCAGGCCTCTGGTCGAGTTCAGGCAGGGAATTTGGGCTTTTTCAAGAGGATAGGCAGGGGAGACAGGCCTCGCATCATGTTGTGTGGGGATACTCGGTGTTCCATTGGAGCTGGTGCAGGGGAATCTGGACTTATCTGGAGCAAAGGGGGAACTCAGCATCCTTTTTCCTTGCAGCTGGATCCGTGGGGTTCCACTCGAGATACAATTGGTGACACAGGCCTCCTCTTGTGGTGCGAGGGGAAGTTGGGATTCTTCTTGAGTTGAAGCAGGGAATGGGCCCTCATCTTCATGAGCTGGGACACATGGGGCTCTTGTCGAGTTGTGGCAGGAAGCTCGCCTTTCATCTCGAGTCATCACGGTAATCTCTGGACCACCTTGAGTTGCATGAAGTGAGTCAAGCCTCCTCTCGAGTTTTGAGAGGGAACTTGGGATTGCTCTTGTGGTGCTGCAGAAAAAAAGGGCCTCATCTCACATTGATGGGGGAATCTTTTAGTTTGTCTCGAGTCACGGCTGGAGGCTTGGGATTCGACTCCAGGTACCACGAGGAATTCAGGGAGCCTCTCGTGTTTCATCAGGGAAGTCAAGTCTCCACTCGAGTTGAGAGGCTGAACACGGGAGTGCTCTGGAGTCGCGGCAGGGGAATCAGGCCTCAATTCATATGGAAGGGGGAATCTCAAGGTGTTTCTCGAGTTGCAGCAGGAAGGGTGAGTTCCCTCGAGTTGCCTCGGGGACCTGAGGGAGGCTCTTAAGTTGTCTCTGGGAAGTCAGGAATCCTTTCGAGTTGTGACGGACCTCTCGGGATTCCTCTCGAGTTGTTGCAGGTGGCTAGGGCCTCATCTCAATTAGAGGTGGGAAACTCAGGGTTCCTCTCCAGCTCTGACAGGGATCTCAGGGTCCCTATGGAGATTCCACTGGGGAGTCAGACATCATCTCGTATTGGGACATGGAACTCTGCTTCCCTCTTGAGGTGGAAAAGGGTTGTCAGGCCTCCATGTCAAGTGGAGGCAGGGATCTGGGGCTATTTCTAAAGGTGCCATGGGGCTCTCAGTACTCCCTTCATGTCATGAGTTGATACTCAGGGTGACATTCGAGTTATTGTAGGGGAATGAGGCCTTATCTCACGTGGACGGGGACATTGGGGTCTTTCCAAACGGTGGCACGACCCCTGGAATTCTCGAGTTTCAAGGTGAGACCGGCCTCCTTCTGAGGTGTGACCAGAACGTTGGGATTCCTTTGCAGATGAAGCAGGGGAATGGAACCTCATCTTGAGATGAGGAGGGGAAAATGGGGCTCTTCTTGAGTTGTGGCGGGAAACTCGGTGTTCCTCTCGAGTGGAGACGGGTATTTGGCGAACTTCTTGAGTGGCCTAAAGGGTGTCAAGTACCCTTTCGGGCTCAAGAGGGAAGGTGGGATTTCAATCGAGACACTGCAGCGGAAAAGGGCCTCATCTCGCGTTGAGGGGAGAATCTCCTGGGTTTTCTCTAGTTGCGGCAGGAAACTTGGAGTTCCTCTTGAGTTGCGATGGGGACCTCAGGGACCCGCTTGTGTTGCCTCAGGAAAGTCAAGTCTCCATTCGAGTTGCGAGGGGCCTCTTGGGATTCCCCTCCAGTCGATGCAGGGGCACAGGGCCTCATCTCGAGTTGAGGCCAGAACCTCAGGGTTCCTCTCCAATTCTGCCATGGATCTCGGGGTTCTTATGAAGTTTCAACAGTGGAGTCAGGCCTCTTCTCGTGTGGAGACATGGAACTCCACTTCCCTCTCGAGGTGTAAAATGGTTGTCAGGCTTCCTGTCGAGTGGACACAGGGGTCAGTTGCTTTTTCTCAAGGTGCCACGGGGCTTTCACACCTCCCTTCGTATTTTGAGTTGATCCTCAGGGTTCCAGTCGAGTCAGTGCCAGGGAATCAGGCTTATCTGGAGTGGATGGGGAAATTGGGGTCTTTTCAAATTGAGGCACGACTCCTGGGGATGCACTCAAGTTTCAAGATGAGACTGGCCTCCTCCTGAGGGGTGACAGAAACGTTGGGATTCCTTTCCCGAAAAACAGGGAAATCGACACTCATCTCAAGTTGAGGAGGGGGGAAACGGGGCTCTTCTTGAGTTGTGGCTTGAAACTCAGTGTTCCTCTCGAGTGGGGACGGGTATCTCGGGGACCTTCCTGAGTTTCATCAAGGGTGTCAAGTACCCTTTCACGTTTCAAGAGGGAACATGGGGTTTCTCTCGAGACACTGCTCTGGAAAAGGGCCTCATCTCGCGTTGAGTGGAGAATCTCATGGTTGTTCTCGAGTTGGGGCAGGAAGCTTGGGGTTCCTCTCGAGTAGCGATGGGGCACAGGGACCCGCTTGTGTTGCCTCAGATTAGTCAAGTCTCTTTACAAGTTGCGAGGGGCACGTCGGGATTCCTCTCAAGTCACTGCCGGCAAATAGGGCCATGTGTCTAGTTCAGTCGGGAAACTCAGTGTTCCTCTCTGTGGGGACCGGGATCTTGGGCTTCCTATCAAGTTTCAGCTTGGGAGTCAGGCCAGGTCTGGTGTTGAGGCATGGAACTCTGCATTCCTCTCGAGTTGTCGAAGGGGTATCAGGCCTCCTGTCGAGTTCAGGCAGGGATTTTGGGCTTTTTCAAGAGGATAGGCAGGGGCGACAGGCCTCCCGTCCTGTTGTGATGGTATACTCGGTGTTCCATTGGAGCCATTGCAGAGGAATCAGGACTTATCTGCAGTGAGGTGGGAACTCGGTGTCCGTTTTCCTTGCAGCAGGATCTGTTGGGTTCCACTCAAGATTC
The DNA here is from genome assembly GCF_032452875.1 of Bos javanicus. Taxonomy (NCBI): domain Eukaryota; kingdom Metazoa; phylum Chordata; class Mammalia; order Artiodactyla; family Bovidae; genus Bos; species Bos javanicus. The sequence goes on along the minus strand of NC_083896.1, from coordinate 233,617 downwards.
AGTCGGTGACACAGGCCTCCTCTTGTGGTGCGAGGGGAAGTTGGGATTCCTCTTGAGTTGAAGCAGGGAATGGGCCCTCATCTCCAGATGAGGTTGGCCACACAGGGCTCTTGTCGAGTTGTGGCGGGAAAATCGGCTTTCATCTAGAGTTTTGATGTGGATCTCTGGGTCCCCTTGAGTTGTATGAAGGGAGTCAAGCCTCCTCTCAAGTTTTGAGAGGAAACTTGTAATTGCACTCGAGGTGCTGCAGGAGAAAAGGGCCTCATCTTGCGTGAACGGGGGAATCTTTTGGTTTGTCTCGAGTCACAGCTGGAGGCTTGGGATTCCACTCCAGGTACCATGGGGAACTCAGGGAGCCTCTCATGTTGCCTTAGAGAAGTCAGGTCTCTTTTTGATTTGTGAGGGCGAGCACAGGAGTGCTCTGGAATCACGGCAGGGGGATCAGGCCTTACTTTAGAACATTTCCTCTTCTAAATAGTTTATGTATGTGGTTAGTCAGTCATGTCCAATTCTTTATGACCTCATGAACAGTAGCACATTAGGTTCCTCTGTCCATGGGATTCTCCAGGCAAGAATACTGGAGTAGGTTTCTTTCTGGCAATACTGGAGCCATATCCTTCTCTAAAGTACATTATGTAAAGGACACAAACATCCCCCTGAGGTTGATGCTACCATTATCTCCATTATGGATGGAGAAACTGAAATACAGAAAGGTTAAGTTATTTGCTCCAGGACACACAGCTCAGAACTGATGGAACTGTGGCACAGGCCCACGCATTCTGGCTCCTGTGTATCTACTGCCTCTCACACTAGTTCCTGAAGCATCCGGTTGTCACCAATAGCAGTGTTAGCTCTTGTAACCATTGGAAGATCTGTGGTCATTTACATATGTGGATATTTAAAGTGATGGCCGATGTGGAGCCTGGATTAAAAAAAAAATTGTTTACCATAAGGTATTTTTCTGTCTTTCTCCATTTGAGTAGTTTATAAATTTGTGTGTTTATTTGAGAAAATCTGATTTAAAGCGTGGATGATGTTGTGTTTGAGTGCTAGTGGAGAGGTCAGTAACCTGCAGAGGGCAGACAGGAAATATTTTCACTTTGTGGACTGTAAGATGTCTGTTGTAACAACTCATCTCTGCTGTATGGCAGGAAAGCAGCTGTTAACAATATGCAGACAGAAGACACAAAAACCAATGGTGGCGGATTTACTAGGTTATTAGTAGTTTAAAAAGTTGTTTTTTCTTTTTTTTAGTTGCAAAAAGCACAGAATCAAATTACAGAGGCTGTGAGATGTGCTGAGAAAACACAAGATCCCGTCCAAAAGTATGATTTAAAGCAGCATACAAAATAAATATAAAGCAGGTAAACAGTATAATATGAGAATAGATCAATAGTGATAATAAGCACATTATCGTGAAGCTGTGTAACATTTCAGCTTTGAGCTGTTTTGAGATGCATAATTTTCCCCCATTATTTCCATATTTTGCACATTATCCACAAGTGAAAAGTGAAAGTTTTAATCGCTCAGTCATGTCTGACTCCACAACGCCATGGACTCTAGCTGTCCAGGCTCCTTTGTCCATGGAATTCTCCAGGCAAGAAACCTGGAGTGGGTTGCCATTCCCTTCTCCAGGGGATCTTCCTGACTCAGGGATCGAACATGGGTCTCCTGCATTGTCAGCAGATTCTTTACCATCTGAGCCACTAGGGAAGGCAATTAGTCACAAATAGAAAAACAGTACAGTGGCCAAATCATCTACTTTTCAAAATTCTAAGAATCTATGTAATTGAACCTGCAGATGTCTGTTCAAAAACAATGTGATATTTTAAAAATCTACATGTGAAGGAATGCCGTGACAGTCCAAGGGTTAAAACTATGCCTTCCAAGGCAGAGGGTTTGGGTTTGATTCCTGGTTGGGGAGCTGGGGCTCCATGTGCCTCACAGCCAAAACACAAAAACATAAAACAGAAGCATATTGCAGTCAATTCAATAAAGACTTAAAAAATGCTCTACATAAAAAAAAAAATCTTAAAAAAAAAAAACCATGTGTGAGAATAATTATTTTAAAATCTGCATTTTAGGCTTGAAATTGAAAATGTCAAGTTACAAACTACAGCCAAAAAGCAAGTGGATAAAATTGAACAGCTTCAGAAAAACCTGTTAAGTACAAGATTGGTAAGTCAACCTCTTAATTTCTGTCATACTGAGAAAGGATTTAAATTTTTTTGCTAGTAATATATAAGAATATTTTAGACAATATGAAAAGTCTCATTGGTTAGCTTGTTGTATTTTTATTGATACTGCATGCTACTAGTACTTTGATTCCTCTATAGAAGAAATCGACTGAATTCATAAATTTAATGATTTTTATAGTAAGATTTTAAAAATTGTGACAGTCCAAAAGCAATATTTTATATATACCACATTTTGTTTATTCATTCATCTGTCAATGAAATTCCACCTTCTGACTATCATTAATAATGCTGCTTTGAACATTGGTACACAAACATCTATTTGAGTCCAGAAATTTGAGTAATTATTTGATTGAGAATTTTGAGTTTCTTTTGTAATCCAGATCTCTCTGTGAGATTTCTGAGAATGAATCATTTTAAATATTGTGGTTTGTTCTCTTCATTAAGAATGAACACTATGTCTGTATAGAACCATTTTTCTGAACGACTGTATTTTTCATTTGTTGGATTTTTTTCTTTAAGAGTTGGGGGTTGCATGGGAATTTTTCAAAGATTATTTTAGTATGGTGTGACTTAACAAAACCTGGAATATCTTGAACCATTGATGAAAATGATTTTAGAGCATCTTTAGAAAGTAAAATATAAATATAGGCAGTGTTTTAAAAAACTTTCATTAACATTTAATATTTTCTGTGTAAAAGTCTCTATTTTTAACAAATAAATGCTGGCAATTTAAATTCCAGAAAAATGATGAAATGAAAAATCATTTTAAGTTGTTTTAGGAAAAGTCATCAATTTTGAAATCTGTTATTGGCATCAATCAGGTTTAAAACTGTGTTTACTATAAATTCATATTAACTTGTGAACTCCTGAGAAATAATATTTTTAAGAAAGTATATAAATCTCTCTAGGTGTTTAAAAATAATTTTCTTAAATTATTTTTTTCTAAGTCCGAGGATGAAAAGGAACAATTAAAGAAATACATTGAATTAAAATAATCTCTGGAAAATAGCTTGGACCAAGAAAAGAAGAAAAACAGTGAGTTAGAAAAAGAGATTACTGGGTAAGATTTTAATATTTATGATAATCTCAACTACTAATAAAATATAATTTTATTTTATTTAAAACCTTAGACACAAATTCATTTTTATGTGCATTTTCATAATTAAACACATTATCCTATTTCAAAGTTTACTGTGGAAAGTCAGCACAATCTGAAATGTTTTTGAGTGCAGCAGTGTTATACTTATCTGTAATGATTTCTAAAACAGTAACAACCATGCCTCTGCATATAGTAATGTCACTCTCTTCTTCACCATCTATGCTGAATTTTACTTCTGCAAAGTATCTTTGTTCTTTTTGGTAATCCTACCTTCTTTTAATTATGTTCCTTCCCTTCATCATTCAAGTAATTTATTATCTAAAATCCTACCTGTGTTATTGTTGAACAACATTAAAAAGTATCTTAATTTGGCTTATATTTTCTTTTTGCCCCAAAATTTTAGTTGTAAAATGTACATACAAGAATATATGTGTAACTTAAAGAATAATAAAATTAGTGACCATGTTTTGATCAGTAAGATAAAAAAACTGCTTCTTCTTCTTCTTCTTCTTCTTTTTTTTGCTGAGTGCAGTTAACCCTCATCATCTAAAGATTCAGCCAACCCAAGATCAAAAGTATTCAGGGGAAAAAAAAATTGAGAAAGTTCCAAAAAGCAAAACTTGGATTGGTCTCAAGCTGGCAACTATTTCAATAGTGTTTACACTGTATTTATAACTATTTACAAAGCATTTACATTGTATTAGATAATGTAAGTGATCTAGGGATGACTGAAAGTATAGGGAAGATGTCCTTAGGGAAACTTGAGCATCCATGGATTTTGTATCCACGGAGTGTTGGGGGATTTTTTTTTTTAAATTTTATTTTATTTTTAAACTTTACATAATTGTATTAGTTTTGCCAAATATCAAAATGAATCCGCCACAGGTATACATGCGTTCCCCATCCTGAACCCTCCTCCCTCCTCCCTCCCCATACCATCCCTCTGGGTCATCCCAGTGCACTAGCCCCAAGCATCCAGTATCGTGCATCGAACCTGGACTGGCAACTTGTTTCTTACATGATATTTTACATGTTTCAATGTCATTCTCCCAAATCTTCCCACCCTCTCCCTCTCCCACAGAGTCCATAAGACTGTTCTATACATCAGTGTCTCTTTTGCTGTCTCGTACACCGGGTTATTGTTACCATCTTTCTAAATTCCATATACATGCGTTAGTATACTGTATTGATGTTTTTCCTTCTGGCTTACTTCACTCTGTATAATAGGCTCCAGTTTCATCTACCTCATTAGAACTGATTCAAATGTATTCTTTTTAATGGCTGAGTAATACTCCATTGTGTATATGTACCATAGCTTTCTTATCCATTCATCTGCTGATGGACATCTAGGTTGCTTCCATGTCCTGGCTATTATAAACAGTGCTGCGATGAACATTGAACCAGTCCTCTGTGGATGCCAAGGGATGATTATACAAAGGATTCTTCTCTGATTCTAATTAATATTTTTCTCTTTTAATTTTCTCTACATTGCTTTGCATTTTGTTAACAATGTGCTAGGCAAGATTTCTACATCTCTTAAAACAGTCTTGAAGAGACTGGTAACCCCTCTCTCTCTTCTGATTTCCTTTCTTCTAAAACTCTCAGCCTGGGTTATTTCCTGCTTAACTCAGGCTCCAATTTTTTTTTTTTTCAATTTTGAGTAAGAATCTTGTTGGTTTTTTGTGTCTACTTCCTTTTCTTTTTGTAGAGGTTGTGGTCAGTAGGAATAAATGTGTCTTGTGTCTTTTCAGAAAACATTCATATATAATATCTCTTCAATTTTATTTTGAATACTGATCTGTGGTTTATAATAATATTTAATAATAAATTAATATTTCACACTAGCATGCTAAAAATTGACGTTAACTTATTTATACGAACTCATATATTACATATATCACACACAGTATATTTAAATGTGATAAAATTTTTCTTCATAATCTAAGATTAGAATTTAGTTATTATGCTTTCAAGGAGTATTAAGTTTGAACAATGAGAAAGGATTATAATTTATAGATTTGTTTGTTTTATCTGATAGAACATATATCTGTTTAATTATTAAATATCTGCTTTTAAATAACTTACTCATTCTATACATTTCTACAGATTTAAGAAACTCTTAAAAATGACAAGAAGGAAGTTAAATGAATATGAACATGGAGAGCTTAGTTTCCACGGAGATTTAAAAACCAGGCAAACTGAAATGGATATTCAAATTAATATGCTAATACATAAGGTAATTTTTAATCAGTTTTAGAACCCCAAAATCACTTAATTTGGGGAAATAAAAATCATTCCATGCTTTGGGAAGAGAAACACAGATTTGTCTATTAATTTTTTAAGTTGGACACCAGTAAAAAAGACAGCTTTTCCCTATATCATTTTGAGATAAAAAGGGCACACTCTTGACTCTTTCTGTCTTGAACCCTGGCTGGTGATCTGAAGCTAAGCAGCACAGTATTAATGACCCCAAAGCATCCGTTGTTTTTGGTGACAGGTTTGTTGATATCTAATGAACATACCATGCAGTTCATTCGTTTAAACTGTACACTTCAGCAACTTTATTGTGTTTAAAGAATTATACAGGCATTACCACGTTAGAACGTTTTCATCACCCTCCAAAGAAATCACCCTGTGCCAGTTTTTTTTTGCTGATCTTCCCAGCCTGAAGGAACCATGACTCCACTTCCTAACTGTGTACATGTCCCTTTTCTGGACATTTCATGTCAGTGGAATCACACAATATGGTATCTTTTGTGACTGCCTTCTTTCATTTAGCATAATATTTTCAAGGTACATCTAACATGTATCAGTATTTCCTTGCTTTTATTGCTCAATAATATTTTATTGTATGGATGTACCACATTTTATTTATCCATTCATCATCTTATGGACCTTTGGGGTTGTTTCTACTTTTTGGCCAATGTCAGTAATGTTGCTGTGAACATTTATGTCTCAGTTTTGGTGTGAACATATTTTTTCATTTCTTTTGGGAATACAGTTTTGATCAGAATTGCTGTATTACACAGCAACTCTGTTTAACCTTTTGAAGACCTGCCATACTGTTTTCCAGCATGGCTGCATCATTTTATATTTTTATCCAAAGTACGTAAAATGTTCCCATTTCTATACATTCCTGTCAACACTAGTCATTACCTGTCTCTGTGAGTATAGCCATCCTAGCAAGTATGAAGTGGCATCTCGTGGTGTTCTCCTCTCTCTGAGGAGAGGACAATGCAGATTGAGTTCTAGATTAGTGACTACTCAAAGCTACCCATCTCTTTTAGAATTTTAGTAAATTGAGATGAGATCAAAAGTCTGATTTTGGTAATTAAACTATTTCTAGTTATTTCTTATAGTTCAAATCATATGTCTCATTGCTTACTAGTCTTCATTGCTTTCAAACTTGAGCAGAAATTCTAAGGAGTCACACCTGCCTATTTGTAAGAAATTGTAATTGAAGGGAACCCTGAAAAAACTTCTTCCTGAATAGTTCTTAAGTCTTCCTTCTAGTTATATGCTTCTTCTCATCAACATTGTGATTAAAAATCTCACCTTTTATCATATTCCAGTTTATAGGAGACCAGTTTCTACCTGCATTTAAGTTATGTTTATTTTCTCTTTTTCAAAAATCTATTTTTCTGTTTTTTCCTAATCAGCTTTAAGTTTAGTGGCTTCAATAAGCAACATTGGTTTCGTTCAAAATCTACACTTAGGAAAAGGTGGCCAGGACAGCTGGCTTCTCGTCCCCTCAGCTTCAGGTGGGGCAGCTCGAGGGCTGGGGGCTGGAATCGGGTGAAGGTGTGTTCATTCCCATATCTGATAGTTGGTATCTGTGGTTGGCTGGACTTTGGTGAAGGCAGACAAGTTAAACACCTACCCTGAACACCTAGGCTCTCTTTGCAGCCTGGGTTTACTCACAACATGGAGCCTGGTTCCCAGGTTGAGAGCCAGGCAGAAGCTCTGCTGTCTTGTCTAACCTCACTTTGCAGTTCACACAGCATCATTTTCATCATCTTCTGTTCAATAGGAGCAAGTCACTTATACTTGGCCTATATTCTACCATTTTTTACAGAATAAAGTTTTTAAAACTAATGGGTACATTTAAAAACTAGCACAGTTACTCACTGGCCACAATTTTTTATATTCCTTCCAATGAAAAATACCCTTTTCCCTACCTGTTCCCTCACAAGTGTCAGTTGTTAACAGTGTCAGGCCCAGGCTCACTACAGGTCTTATGGTCTTCATCAGGTACAGGTGGCACATGCAGATGAGGTTTCTGAGTGTGATTTCTAGAGTGTGACCCTGTGAGCACAACCTTCTCAGTACTAAGACTTGAGAACTAAAGGGAAAAGTTATCTGCCACCCACACCCCCGCCATTCTACTGAATGACTAGACTCTCCTGTTCTGAAATGGGAAACGGGAGGCACCGTATTCTATAGCAGCTCTGAGGTCCAGTTTGGTGCTGCCAGCCCTTTGATGAGGACTTGGTCCTGCCCATAAGAGTGCTTCATTTTTGCTCTACCCTCTGAGCTCTGTGTGCTGTCCTTTTCATAGGAAATGACCTCTGTCTGTAGCTGAGTCATTTTTCTTAAGCCAGCTTCCTCTTTGTTGAACTTCTAAGAAAATACCAAAGGCCTATTCTCATTTGTATGTCTTGGTCTCTGTTAGGCCAAGCACTGTTTTTTTGTTTTTGTTTTTGTTTTGCTGCGAAGTTTCTCTTTAAAGTTTTTAGTGTCCTGTGAATTGGATTGGGGTTCACGTCATTGGAGAGGATACCAAAATATTTGGTATCCTCAAATATCTCAAAAAAATCTCAAAATATTTTTTGAGAGAAGCTCTGCACCTTGGACTTCTTGTGAAGCTTTGTAGGATGATGCCTTTAAAATTCTTATGCACTTAAGATCTTTAAAGATATTTGAGGCACTACCTTAAGTCTTTCTAGGGTCTTAATGAAGGGTTTTACAGTCTACAGGCTTCACCTTGAAACCGTGTTTTTCTGACAGCACCCTAGATTTGATCTTAGCCCAGAAGCTGTTTCTCTCTTTTAGCATCATGTGACCACTGGACATGTGGAGATGCTGTAAAAGAGATAACAGATATTGAACCCAAATATAATTGAGCCTGGTTCCTTTATATTTAATAGTCCCCCCTCCCTTATTATTATTTTTTTTTTTTGATAGCTTATCCCTCTCATTGATGTTACTTTCAGTTGGTTTGTAGCAAGAGTCTCCTTTCCTCTGTGTTTCAGTGTTGTTTTCTTCTCTTGCCTAGAAGCTGTCACCAGCAGCCTCTTTAAGGGCCATCAGGATTCAGTTTACAGTGTCATGAAGCCCTTTGGGTTTTCATTTCTTTCTCTGCATCCATTCAGATCTCACTTACCTCCATGTTGAAAGGCATTCTCACATCTTTTAGTTATTTTTAATGGCATTTTTAATATCAGTATATGTGCCAGGTATTTACTGCCAGAAAATTGTATAATAAACCACGTCAAAGCCTAGTGCCTCAAAACAGTATTTACGTTGTTCAAAAAGTTGTGTTGCGGCAAGGCTCAGTGAGTGAGGCCAGCACGTTTCTTTTCCAATCAGCATCAGCTGGGATGTCGTGAAGGTGGGGACCAGAGTCATCTGAAGATGAGTTCATGCACATGTCTTGCAGTTGGAGCTGGCTTTTGGATGGGACATTAATTGAGGTCGGTCAGTGAGGGCACTGACAAGGTGCTCAGTATGTGGTCTGGGCTTCTTCGCAGCATAATGACTGATGCTAAGGGTAGGCTTTCCCACAGAGCAAAAGTCAGTTTCCTCAGACTCTGTCCAGTTGAAATCAGTTACTGAGGCCAGCACATATTTAAGGGGAGGGAATTTCAGAGAAAAGTGTCAAAGAATGTGTAGACAGTTTCAATACCACCACCTCCACTCACCTCGACTTACCGAGTAATCATTCTGTCTAAAGGAAAGTTCTTTGCAACTCAGTGTCACTGAAATTCCCACAAATTTTGTTTGTTGTTTTGTTTGGTATGTTCCGTTCTGTGAAAAGTAACAAATGGTTACAAAAATGAGGCATTTTTTTTGTTGTTGTTGTTCAGAAAAATGTATGGATCATCTCACTAAGCTATTAGGAGATGAGATTTATTTAACCTTTTGAATTATTTTTCTTTGGAATGCAGTTCAAATTAGCAAAAGTATTCATAGTTCAGAAAAAGACTTATGGGATTAGAATCCATATTTATAAGATTTATTAATGAGAGTCTTATTTTCACAATCTTCTTTTGGGAATCGTTTATTAACTCAATCCTAGATAACAATACCGTATCCCTCAAAATTCTTTAAAACATGGGGCATTAAGATGGGGGGAAGGAGTAAGAGACATTGTACTAAGAGGTGACTTGTAGTCATTTTATGGAGAATAAATAGAAAAGAGTGTAATATCAAGGGCAAATGTTGTGTGACAAAGATTATGACAGTGAAGAATATATTTTGTGACTCTTGGTGGTTTGAACTTCTTTCTTGATTCTCTGAGTAATCCCTGGTCCTACATTCTACAGTACAGATACCATTGTATCTATTTGGTCCTGGTTTGAGTTAGGCTGTGTTCAGTCCACTTGCCTCATTACCAAACAGTATTGTTTTATTCTTGTAGATTGATAATCTTACAGCAGAACTGGAAACTGCATCTTTAAAATGTCTTCATCCGGATGCAAAAAAAATCAAGTTCTTTGAAAGGAGTTATTATCTATGAAAGGAATGCAAAATAAATGTGAAAAACTAGAGAAGAATAAAAATAAGTTGGAGCAAGAAATAGTGAACCTCAGAAGTTATATAGAAATGAATATTATAGAACACAGTCAAGTAGAGCACTATAAACAGGAGATTGAAGAAAGGGCGAGACAGGATCTTGTAGAGAAATTAAAGTCAGTCAACCTATGTTTACAGGTTAATTTGTTCATCTGTCATGTGCTCGAATTCACCTCATTGTAAATTATGTTTTGGATCTATACAGCTTATGTGTTTCCTCTACTTCCCTTAGAGCAGTTGGCTTGGCAGTTTTCTGTAAGGAAGGGGACACTTATTTCTCCCGTTAAATATTTCCGTTTCCATCACAGTTATCACCAAATTGACCTATCAGAATGATTCTCACTAGAGAATCCTTTCATTTATAAGACCAATTGGAATAAAACAAGACTACTAGGAGGAAAAGAAAATATTGTGGTTTAGAACTGGTACCATCCTCTTGAATTATTTTTAAGTTGTCTTGTTCAATTTTTAAAATTTTAAGTTGATCCTCTTGTTCTTTGAATTATCAGATTATATAAGCACCACTATGGCCATAATTCCACTTTAATTTTATAATTCACGTTTAATTCACTTCACATTGACAATAATTATTTTAAACTTCTGCTCTTTTTTTTAAATTTTATTTTATTGTTAAAATTTACAATATTGTATTAGTTTTGCCAAATATCGAAAGGACAAGGGTATTTTTCATTGGAAGGAATATAAAAAATTGTGGCCAGTGAGTAACTGTGCTAGTTTTAAAATGTAGCTATTAGTTTTAAAAACTTTATTCTGTAAAAAAATGGTAGAATATAAGCCAAGTATAAATGACTTGCTCCTATTGAACAGAAGATGATGAAAGTGATGCTGTGTGAACTGCAAAGTGAGGTTAGACAAGGCAGCAGAGCTTCTGCCTGCCTCTCAACCTGGGAACCAGGCTCCATGTTGCGAGTAAGCCCAGGCTGCAAAAAGAGCCTAGGTATTCAGGGTAGGTGTTTCACTTGTCTGCCTTCACCAAAGTCAAGCCAACCACAGATACCAACATCAGACATAGGAATGAACACACCTTCACCCTATTCCAGCCCCCAGCCCTCGAGCTGCCCCACCTGAAGCTGAGGGGACGAGAAGTCAGCTGTCCTGGCCACCTTTTCCTAAGTGTAGATTTTGAATGAAACCAATGTTGCTTATTGAAGCCACTAAACTTAAAGTTGATTAGGAAAAAACAGAAAAATGGATTTTTGAAAAAGGGAAAATAAAGAAACATAACTTAAATGAAGGTAGAAACTGGTCTCCTATAGACTGGAATATAATAAAAGGTGAGATTTTTAATGACAATGTTGATGAGAAGAAGCATATAACTAGAAGGAAGACTTAAGAACTATTCAGGAAGAAGTTTTTTCAGGGTTCCCTTCAATTACAATTTCTTACAAATAGGCAGGTGTGACTCCTTAGAATTTCTGCTCAAGTTTGAAAGCAATGAAGGCTAGTAAGCAATGAGACACATGATTTGAACTATAAGAAATAACTAGAAATATTTTAATTACCAAAATCAGACTTTTGACCTCATCTCAATTTACTAAAATTCTAAAAGAGATGGATAGCTTTGAGTAGTTACTAATCTAGAACTCAATCTGCATTGTCCTCTCCTCAGAAAGAGAAATAAAACACTACGAGATGCCACTTCATACTTGCTAGGATGGCTATACTCACAGAGACAGGTAATGACTAGTGTTGACAGGAATGTATAGAAATGGGAACGTTTTACATACTTTGGATAAAAATATAAAATGATGCAGCCATGCTAGAAAACAATATGGCAGGTCCTTAAAAGGTTAAACAGAGTTGCTGTGTAATACAGCGATTCTATTCATAACTGTTTTCCCAAAAGAAATGAAAAAAATATGTTCACACCAAAACTTAGACATAAATGTTCACAGTAACATTACTGACATTATCCAAAAAGTAGAAACAACCCCAAAGTTCCATCAGATGATGAATGGATAAATAAAATGTGGTATGTCCATACAATAGAATATTATTGAGCAATAAAATCAAGGAAATACTGATACATATTAGATATACCTTGAAAATATTATGCTAAATGAAAGAAGGCAGTCACAAAGGATCCCATATTGTGTGATTCCACTGACACAAAATGTCCAGAAAAGGGACATCTACACAGTCAGGGAGTGGAGTCATGGTTCCCTCAGGCTGGGAAGATCAGGAAAGGAAAACTGGCACAGGGTGATTTCTTTGGAGGGTGATGAAAATGTTCTAATGTGGTAATACCTGTATAACTCTTTAAAGACAATAAAGTTACTGAACTGTACAATTTAAATGAATGAACTGCATGGTATGTTCATTAGATTTCAACAAACCTGTCACCAAAATCAACGGATGCTTTGGGGTCATTAATACTGTGCTGCTTAGCTTCAGATCACCAGCCAGGGTTCAAGAGAGAGAGTCAAGAGTGTGTCCTTTTTATCTCAAAATGATATAGGGAAAAGCTGTCTTTTTTACTGGTGTCCAACTTAAAAAATTAATAGACAAATCTGTGTTTCACTGCTCAAAGCATGGAATGATTTATATTTCCCCAAATTAAGTGATTTTGGGGTTCTAAAACTGATTAAAAATTACCTTATGTTTTAGCATATTAATTTGAATATCCATTTCAGTTTAACTGGTTTTAAAATCCCTATGGAAACTAAGCTCTCCATTTTCATATTTATTTAACTTCCTTCTTGTCATTTTTAAGAGTTTCTTAAATCTATAGAAATGTATAGATTGAGTAAGTTTTTTAAGAGCAGATATCTAATAATTAAACAGATATATGTTCTATCAGATAAAAAAATATATAAATTATAATCCTTTCTCATTGTTCAAATTTAATATTCCTTGAAAGCATAATAACTAAATTCTAATCTTAGATAAATATTATGAAGAAAATATTTACACATTTAAATATACTGTGTGTGATATATGTAATATATGAGTTCTTATAAATAAGTTAATGTCAATTTTTAGCATGCCTGTGTGAAATATTAATTGATTATTAAATATTAGTTATAAACCAGAGATCAGTATTCAAGCTAAAGATGAAGAGATATTATATATGAATGTTTTTTGAAAAGACACAAGACACATTTGTTCCTACTGACAACAGCCTATACAAAAATAAAAGGAAGTAGATACATAAAAACAACAAGATTCTTACTCAAAATTGAAAACAAAAAAAGAAAAATCTTTGGAGCCTGAGTTAAGCCGGAAATAACCCAGGCTGAGAGTTTTAGAAGAAAGGAAATCAGACGGGAGAGAGAGGGTACCAGTCTCTTCCAGACTGTTTTAAGAGATGTAGAAATCTTGCCAAGCACATTGTTAACAAAATGCAAAGCAATGTAGAGAAAATTAAAGGAGAAAAATATTAATGAGAATCAGAGAAGAACCCTTCATATAATCATCCCTTGGCATCCACAGAGGACTGGTTCAAAAATCCCCCAACACTCCATGGATACAAAATCCACGGATGCTCAAATTTCCCTAAGCACATCTTCCCTATACTTTCAGTCATCCCTAGATCACTTACATTGTCTAATACAATATAAACGCTTTGTAAATAGTTATAAATACAGTGTAAACACTATGGAAATAGTTGCCAACTTGAGACCAATCCAAGTTTTGCTTTTTGGAACTTTCTCAAATTTTTTTTTCCCTGAATACTTTTGATCTTGGGTTGGCTGAATCTTTAGATGATGAGGGTTAACTGCACTCAGCAAAAAAAAAAAAAAAAAAAAAAACAGAAGCAGTTTTTTATGTTACTCATCAAAACATCATCACTAATTTTATTATTCTTTAAGTTACATATATATTTTTGTATGTACATTATCAACTAAAATGTTGGGGCAAAAAGAAAATATAAGCCAAACCAAGATACTTTTTAATGTTCAACAATAACACAGGTAGGTTTTTAGATAATAAATTACTTGAATGATGAAGGGAAGGAACATAATTAAAAGAAGGCAGGATTACCAAAAAGAACAAAGATACTTTGCAGCAGTAAAAACTCAGCATAGATGATGAGGAAGAGAGTGACATTACTATATGCAGAGGCATGGCTGTTACTGTTTTAGAAATCATTACAGATATGTATAACACTGCTGCACTCAAAAACATTTCAGATTGTGCTGACTTTCCACAGCAAACTTTGAAATAGGATAATGTGTTTAATTATGAAAATACACATAAAAATGAATTTGTGTCTACGGTCTTAAATAAAACAAAATTATATTTTATTAGTAGTTGAGATTATCATAAATATTAAAATCTTACCCAGTAATCTCTTTTTCTAACTCACTGTTTTTCTTCTTTTCTTGGTCCAAGCTATTTTCCAGAGATTGTTTTAATTCAATGTATTTCTTTAATCATTCCTTTTCATCCTCAGACTTAGAAAAAAACAATTTAAGAAAATTATTTTTAAACACCTAGAGAGGCTTATTCTTTCTTAAAATATTATTTCTCATGAGTTCACAAGTTAATATGAATTTATAGTAAACACAGTTTTTAAACCTGATTGATGCCAATAACAGATTTCAAAATTGATGACTTTTCCTAAAACAACTTAAAATGAATTTTATTTCATCATTTTTCTGGAATTTAAATTGCCAACATTTATTTGTTAAAAATAGAGACTTTTACGCATACAATACTAAATGTTAGCGAAAGTTTTTTAAAACACTGACCATATTTACATTTTACTTTCTAGAGATGCTCTAAAATCATTTTCATCAATGGTTCAAGATATTCCAGGTTTTGTTAAGTAACACCTTACTAAAATAATCTTTGCAAAATTCCCATGCAACCCCCATCTCTTAAAAAAAAATACAACAAATGAAAAATACAGTGGTTCAGAAAAATGTTTCTATGCAGACATAGTGTTCATTCTTAATGAAGAGAACAAACTACAATATTTAAAATGATTCATTCTCAAAAAACTCACAGAAAGATCTGGATTACAAAAGAAACTCAAAATTCTCAACATCAAATCATTACTCAAATATCTGGACTCAAATAGATGTTTGTGAACCAATGTTCAAAGCAGCATTATTAACAATAGACAGAAGGTGGAATTTCATTGACACATCAGTGAATAAACAAAATGTGGTCTATATAAAATATTGCTTTTGGACTGTCACAATTTTTTAAATTAAAATCATACTATAAAAATGACTTTTATGAATTCAGTCGACTTCTTCTATAGAGGAATCACAGTACTAGTAGCAAGCAATATCAATAAAAATACAATAAGCCAATCAATGCGACTTTTCATATTGTCCAAAATATTCCTATATTTTACTAGTAAAAAAAATTAAAATCTGTTCTCAGCATGACAGAAATTAAGAGACAAAGACACCGATTTCCCCATCTGCTTGAGATAAGGCCTGATGCTCCTGCACCAATTCGAATGTACCCCCGAATATCAAGTCACAACAGGAATTGCCACTGACACCCTGGTTGCATCCTCCAGAAAAAGCCACAGGTTCCAAATCCAACTCTATTAGAGGCCTGACATCCCATTCACAACTCCAGTGTCAAGCCGAGTTCCATGCCAAAACACAAGACAAGGCCTGACTCCCCTATTCAAACTCCACAGAAACCCTGAGATTGATGTCAGAAATGGAGAGGAACTCTGAGGTTCCTGCCTAAACTCGAGATGAGGCCCTTTTCTTCCCTGCAGTGATGCGAGAGGAATCCCGATCTGCCCCTTGAAACTTGAAAGCAGATCTGACTTCCCTGAGGAAACATGAGCTGGTCCCCCAGGCCCCCCACGCAACTTGAGAGGAACCCTAAGCTTCTTGCCACAACTCCATAAGAACCACGAAATTCTCCCCTCCACGTGAGATGAGGCCTTTTTACTCTGCAGCGTTTCCCAAGAAATCCCACGTTCCCTCTTGGAACACAAAAGGGAACATGACACCCTTTATAAAACCCCAGAAGCTTCCCAAGATAGCCGTCCCCATTCGAGAGGAATGCTGAGTTTCCCGCCACAACCCAAGAAGAGCCCCATTATCCCAGCCTCAACTCGAGATGAGGGTCAATTCCCCTGCTTCATCTGGAAAGGAATGCCGACATCCCTGTTGCACCTCAGGAGGAGGCTGGTCTCAACTTGAAACTGGAGAGGATCCCATGGGTCTTGCCACAATTCAAGAGACACAGAGTTCCCCAGCCACTCAAGATAAGGCCTGATTCCCTTGCACCAATTCAAATGGAACCCCGGAAATCAACTCACAACATGAAGGGAGGACTGATATCCTGGTTGCAAATTCGAGAAAAGCCCCAGCTCCCCAATTCAACTCGACTGGAGGCCTGAAACCTCTTTTACAGCTTGAGGGGAAAGCAGAGTTCCATGCCTCAACACAAGTCAACACCTGACTCCCTGTTTGAAACTGCAGACACACCCCGAGATCCACATCAGAACAGGAGAGGAATCCTGAGGTTCCCACCTCAACTGGAGATGAGGTCCTCTTCCATTGCACCGACCATAGAGGAATCCCTAGAGACCCCTCACAACTTGAAAAGATTCCTGACTTCCCATAGGCACCATGAGAAGTTCCCTGAGTTCACCATCACAACTCAAGGGAACCCAAAGTTTCCTGCCACAACTCGAGAAAGACCTCGAGATTCACCTTCAACGTGAATTGAGGCCCGATTCCCCTGCTCTGACTCAAGAGCAATCCTGCGCCCCCCCTCGCAACTCGAATGGAGACTGGACTTCCCTGGGGCAACACAAGAGGCTCCCTGAGTTCCCCGTTGTTACTCGAGAGAAACCCCAAACTTCCTTCCAGAACTCAAGAAAAAACGAGATTCCCCCATCATCGCAAGATGAGGCCCTTCTTTTCCTGCAGGGCCTAGAGAGCAACCCCAAGTTCCCTCTCAAAACCCCATAGGAGGCTTGACTCCCTTTAGGCCACTCAAAGGGCTCCAGGAGATGCCTGTTGCAACTCGAGAGGAGAGCAGAGCTCTTTGCTTCAACTCGAGATGAGGCCTGACTCCCCAGGTGGACCTTGATCGCAACCCGGACATCCCTGTCTCCACTAGAGAGGAACACGGATTTTCTGGACACAAGTCTATCTGAGGCCTATTTCCTCTGTAGTAATTTGTGAGGAATCTCGAGCTGCCCAAGGTGTCACAACTCAAAATGAGACCTGATTTCCCTGAGGCAATAAGAGCGAGACACTGAGGTCCATGTCACAACTCGAGAGGAACCCCAAAATTCCTGCCAAGCCTTGAGGAAAACCAGGGGATTCTCCCCTCAAAGGGAGATGAGGCCTGTTCTCACTGCAGCATCTCAAGAGAAATTCCACATTCCCTCTTAAAACTCGAAATTGTACTCGACACCCTTTATGCAACTCAAGAAGTTCCAGGACATACCCGTCCCCACTTGAGAGGAACATCAAGTTTCGCGGCACACCTCAATCTGAGCCCCTTTGCCACTCCTCATCTCGAATGAGGGTCGATTCCCCTGCTTTGTCTGGAAAGGAATGCCGACGTCCTCGTTGCACCTCAGGAGGAGGCCAGTCTCAACTTGTCTTGCCACAAATTGAGAGACACAGAGTTCCCCATCCACTTGAGATAAGGCCTGATTCCCTTGCACCAATTCAAATGGAACCCCGAGAATCAACTCACAACATAAAGGGAGGACTAATACCCTGGTTGCAAATTCGAGGAAAGCCTCAGGTCTCCAATTCACCTGGATTGGAGGCCTGAAACCTATTTAGGTTTCAGCTCGAGAGGAAAGCAGAGTTCCATGCCTCAACACAAGTCAAGACCTGACTCCCAGTTTGAAACTGCAGATACACCCCAAGATCCATGTCAGAACAGGAGAGGAACACTGAAGTTCCCACCTCGACTTTAGATGAGCCCCTCTTCCATTGCACTGACTCCAGAGGAATCCTGAGAGGCCCCTCACAACTTGAAAGGATTCCTGATTTCCCATAGGCACCATGAGGTCACTGTTGCAACTCGAGGGAACCCAAAATTTCCTGCCACAACCCAAGAAAGACCTTGAGATTCCCCCTTCAACGTGAATTGAGGCCTGATTCCCCTGCTGTGACTCCAGAACAATCCTGCACATGCCCTCGCAACTTGAATGGAGACTTGATTTCTCTGAGGTAACATGAGCGGGTCCCTGAGGTCCCCGTCGCAACTCGAGAGGAATCCCAACTTCCCCTCGCACCAAAAGAGGAGGCCTGTATCACCAATTGAATCTTGAATGGAACCCCATGGATCCTGCTGCAAGAAAAAAGGATGCCGAGTTCCCCCTCAGCTCCAGATAATCCTGATTCCCCTGCACTGGTTCCAATGGAACACCGAGTATCCTCTAACAACAGGATGGGAGGCCAGTCGGCCCTGCCTATCTTCATGAAAAAGCCCAAATTCCTCGCCTGAACTCGACCAGCGGCCTGACACCCCTTTGACAACTAGAGAGGAATGCAGAGTTCCATGCCTCAACACCGGATGAGGCCTGACTCCCTAGTTAAACCTTGATAGGAAGCCCGAGATCCCTGTCATGGCCGGAGAGGAACACTGAGTTTCCCGACTGAAATCTAGACAAGGACCTATTCTCCGGCAGTGACTCAAGAGGAATCCCGACATGCCCCTCAAACTCGAAAAGAGACCTGACTTCTCTGAGGCAACACGAGCGGATCCCTGAGGTACCCATCACAACTCACAAGGAACTCCCAGCTTCCCGCCGCAACTTGAGAAAAACCACGAGATTCTCCCCTCAATGCGAGATGAGGCACTTTTCCAGAGCAGTGTCTGGACAGAAACCCCACATTCCCTCTTGAAACGCGTAAGAGTACTTGACACCCTTGATGCAACTCGGGAAGGTCCCCGAGACACCTGTCCCCAATTGAGAGGAACACCAAGTTTCACGCAACAACTCAAGAAGAGCCCCGTTTGCCCTCTCCTCAACTCGACATGAGGGTCAATTCCCCTGCTTCATCGGGAAAGGAATCCCGACGTTGTCGTTGCCCCTCAAGAGGAGGCCGGTCTCACTCTGAAACTCGAGCGCATCCCTGGGAGTCATGTCTCAATTCAAAAAGATCCAGATTTCCCCAGCCACTCCAGATAAGCCTGATTCCCCTTCATTGACTCGACTGGAACCCTGAGGATTGACTCAAAATACAAAGGGAGGTGTGACAGCCCCTTGGCACCTCGAGAAAAAGCCCCAGACCCTTATGCTCACTCGACAGGGACAGAGCCTGACATCTCTTTGAAACCCCGAGAGGGAAGTGGAGTTCCATGTTTCCACACGAGACATGACTCTCCTGTTGAAACTTCATAGGAACCCCGAGATCCATGTCAGAACTGGAGAGGAAACCTGAGGTTCTGGCCTCAACTCGAGATGAGGCCGTATGCCCCTGCACCGACTGGAGAGGAATCCCGAGAGGCCCCTCGCAACTGGAATGGAGACTTGACTTTCCTGAGGCAACACGAGCGGGTTTGAGGTCCCGTCACAACTCGAGAGGAACCCCAAGTTTCATGCTGCAACTTGAGAAACCCCAGGAGATTCTCCCCTCAACGCAAGATGAGGCCCCTTTCCACTGCAGCATCTTGAGAGAATTCCCATCTTCCCTCTTGAGTCTCAAAAGGGTACTTGACACACTTTAGGCAACTCAAGAATTATCCTGACATAACCGTCTCCACTCGAGAGGAACACAAAGTTTCCTGCCACAACTCAAAAAGAGCCCCGGTTTCCCCTCCTCAGCTCGAGATGAGGGTCCATTCCCCTGCTTTGTCTGCAAAGGAATCCCAATGTTCCCATTGCACCTCTGGAGGAGGCTGGTCTCATCTTGAAACTCCAGAGGATCTCCAGGGGTCACGCCTCCTTTGAAAAGACCCCAATGTCCCCGTCCACTTGAGATTAGGCCTCATTTCCCTGCAATGACTCGAATGTCACCCTGAGTATCAACTCACGACACAAAGGGAGGACTGAGAGCCCCGTGGCAGCTCTAGAAATAGACCCTGATCCCTGCCTCACTTGACAGGAGACCTGGCAACACTTTTGCACCTGGAGAGGGAAGCAGAGTTCCATGCCCCAACACAGGATGACGTCTGACTCCCCAGGGCAATTTCATAGGTACCCCGTGATCCCTGACAGTGTTGGAGAGGAACCTTGAGTTCCCCACCTCAAATCGAGATGAGGCCCTAGATGCCAGCACCAATTCAAGAGGAATCCTGAGAGGCCCCTCAGAACTCGAAAGGATACCTTATTTCCCGAGACAATATGAAAGCCTCCCTCAGGTCCCCGTGGCAACTTGAGTGAACCCACACTTTCTGCTGCAACTCAAGAAACACCTTAAGATTCCCCCTTCCGTGCGAATTGAGGCCTGATTCCCCTACCGTGACTCCAGAGCACTCCTGTGCTCACCCTTGCAACTCGATTGGAGCCTTGACTTCCCTGAGGCAACACGAGAGGCTGCCTGAGTTCCCCGTGGTACATGGAGAGGAATCCCAAGCCTCCCCCTCCGCCAATTCAAGACAAACCACGAGATCCCCTGTCAACACAAGATGAGGCTCTTTTCTCCTGCAGTGCCTCGAGAGGAATCCCGAGTTCCCTCTCAAAACTCGAGAGGAGGCTTGACTCCCTTCATGAAACTCAAGGGGGCCTAGATATCCCCGTGAAAACTCGAGATGAAAGACGAGTTTCCCGCCAAAATTCAAGAAGAGCCCTGTGTGTCCCACCTCATCTGGAGATGAGGGCCATTCCGTGCTTCAACTCAAGAGGAATCCCAGCTTCCCCTCAAACCACAAGAGGAGGCCTGTGTCACCCATTGATTCTCGAGTGGAACCCCGTGGATTCTGCTTCAAGGAAAAAGGATGCCGAGTTCCCCCTCCGCTCCAGATAAGTCCTGATTCCCCTGCACCGGCTCCAATGAAACACCGAGTATCCCCTCACAACAGGAAGGGAGGCCTATCGGCCTTGCCTATCCTCATGAAAATTCCCCGCCTGAACTCTATCAAAGGTCTGAAACCCCTTTGACTACTTGAGAGGAATGCAGAGTCCCATGCCTCAACAAGAGACAAGGCTGACTCCCTAGTTGAACACTAATAGGAAGCCCGAGATCCCTGTCTTCACTGTAGAGGAACACTGAGTTTCCTGACTGAATTCTAGACACGGCCCTATTCATGGCCAGCGACTCGAGAGGTATCTCGACATGCCCCTCGCAACTCAAAAAGAGACCTGATTTCTCCAAGGCAACACGAATGGGTCCCTGAGGTCCCCGTCGGAACTCGAGAGGAACCCCACGCTTCCTGCCGCAACTTGAGAAAAACCACGAGATTATCCCCTCAACGCAAGATGAGGCACTTTTCCAGAGCAGTGTCTCAAGAGAAACCCCACGTTCCCTCTTGAAACACGTAAGGGTACTTGACACCTGTGATGCAACTCAGGAAGGTCCCAGATATACCCATCCCAACTCGAGAGGAACACCAAGTTTCACACAACAACTCAAGAACAGCCCCGTTTTCCCCCTCCTCAACTCGACATAAGGGTCGATTCCCCTGCTTTGTCAGGGAAGGAATCCCGACATTGCTGTTGCCCCTCAAGAGGAGGCCGGTCTCACCTTGAAACTCGAGCGCATCCCCGGTAGTAGTGCCTCAATTAGAAAAGACCCAAATTTCCCCAGCCACTCCAGATAAGCCTGATTCCCCTGCACTGACTCGACTGGAACCCTGAGGATCGACTCAAAACACGAAGGGAGGTGTGACAGCCCCTTGCCACCTGAGAAAAAGCCCCAGACCCCTATGTCCACTCAACAGGAAGACTGACACCTCTTTGAAACCTCGAGAGGGAAACAGAGTTCCATGTCTCCACATGACAAGAGGCCTGACTCCCCTGTTGAAACTTCATAGGAACCCTGAGATCCATGTCAGAATTGGAGAGGAAACCTGAGGTTCCAGCCTCAACTCGAGATGAGGCTGTATGCCCCTGCACCGACTGGAGAGGAATCCCGCACACGCCCTTGCAACTGGAATGGAGACTTGACTTCTCTGAGGCAACACGAGCGGGTCCCTGAGGTATGCATCACAACTCGAGAGGAATCCCAAGCTTCCCACCACAACTCGAGAAAAACCACAATATTCTGCCCTCAACGTGAGATGAGGCCCTTTTCCAGAGCAGTGTCTGGACAGAAACCCCACGTTCCCTCTTAAAACGTGAAAGGGTACTTGACACCCGTGATGCAACTGAGGAAGGTCCCAGAGATACCCGTCCCCACGTGAGAGGAACACCAAGTTTCACGCCACAACTCAAGAAGAGCCCAGTTTTCCCCTCCTCAACTTGACATGAGTGTCGATTCCTCTGCTTCATCGGGAAAGGAATTCCAATGTTGCCGTCGCCTCTCAAGAGTAGGCCAGTCTCACCTTGAAACTCAAGCACATTCCTGGGAGTCATGCCTCAATTCAAAAAGGCCGCAATTTCCAAATCCACTCCAGATAAGCCTGATTCCCATGGACTAACTTGACTGGAACCCAGAGGATCGACTCAAAACATGAAGGGAGGTGTGACAACCCCGTGGCATTTCGAGAAAAAGCCCAGACCCCTATGTCCACTCGACAGGATCATGACACCTCTTGGAAACCTCCAGAGGGAAGCGGAGTTCCATGTCTCCACATGAGACGAGGCCCAACTCCCCTATGGAAACTCCACAGGAACCCCAAGATCCATGTCAGAACTGGAGAGGAACCCTGAAGTTCTGGCCTCAACTCGAGATGAGGCCGTATGCCCCTGCACCGACTGGAGAGGAATTCCGAGAGGCCCCTCACAACTCGAATGGAGACTAGACTTTTCTGAGGCAACACGAGTTGGTTTGAGGTCCCCGTTGCAACTTGAGAGGAACCCCAAGTTTCCTGCTGTGACTCGAGCAACCCCAGGAGATTCTCCCCTCAACACGAGATGAGGCCCCTTTCCTCTGCAGCATCTCGAGAGAAATCCCACCCTCCCTCTTGAGCCTTGAAATGGTACTTGACACACTTTAGGCAACTAAAGAAGTTCCCCGACATACCCGTCTCCATTCTAGAGGAACACCAAGTTTCCCGCCGAAACTCAAGAAGAACCCCGGTTTCCCCTCCTCATCTCGAGATGAGGGTCCATTCCCATGCTTCGTCTGCAAAGGAATCCCGACGTTCCTGTGGCACCTCAGTAGGAGGCCAGTCTCACCTTGAAACTCGAGAGGAACTCCAGGGGTCGTGCCACCATTTGAAAAGAACCCGATGTCCCCGTGCACTTGAGATAAGGCCTCATTCCCCTGCAACGACTCGAATGTCACCCCAAGTTTCAACTCATGACATGAAGGGTGGACTGAGGGCCCCGTGGCACCACTGGAAATTGCCCCTGATCCCTACCTCAACAAGACAGGAGGCCTGACACCCCTTTTCCACCTCGAGAGGGAAGCGGAGTTCCATGCCCCAACAGAGGGAAGCAGAGTTCCATGCCCCAACACGAGATGACGTCTGACTCCTCAGGGGAATCTCCAGAGGGACCCCGATATCCCTGTAAGAACTCGAGAGAAACTCTGAGTTTTCTGCCTTAAATCGAAATGAGGCCTTAGTCGCCTGCACCAACTCGAGAGGAATCCCAAGAGGCCGCTCACAACTCAAAAGGATTCCTGACTTCCCAGAGACAACATGTGAGGCTCCCTCAGGTCCCCGTGGAAACTCGAGGGAACGCACACTTCCGGCTGCAACTCGACAAACATGGATATTCCCCCTTCCATGCGAAAGGAGCCCTGATCTCCCTCCCGTGACTCCAGAACACTCCCGGCTCGCCCTCACAACTCGAATGGAGACTTGACTTTCCTGAGGCAACACAAGAGGCTCCCTGAGTTCTCCGTGGTACCTGGAGAGGAATCCCAAGCCACCCGCTGCAACTTGAGACAAACCACGAGATTCCCCCTTCAAAGTGAGGTGAGGCCATTTTCTCCTGCAGCACCTCAAGAGCAATCCCGAGTTCCCTCTCAAAACTTGAGAGGCAGCTGGACTCCCTTCATGCAACTCAAGGGCATCCAGGATCCCCGTCCCAACTTGAGATGAGAGCCGAGGTTCCCGCCACAAGTTGACAAGAGCCCCGTGTTTCCAACTCATCTGGAGATGAGGGCCCATTCCCAGCTTCAACTCAAGAGGAATCCCAACTTCCCCTCGCACCACAAGAGGAGGCCTGTCTCACCTGTTGAATCTTGAGTGGAACCCCACGGATCCTGCTTCAAGGAAAAAACACTGAGTGCTCCCTCAGCTCGAGATAAGTCCTGATTCCCGTGCACCAGCTCCAATGGAACCCCAAGTATCCACTCACAACAGGATGGGAGGTCTGTCTGCCATGCTGATCCTCTAGAATAAGCCCCAATTCCCTGCCTGAACTCAACCAGAGCCCTGACACCCCTTGGGAAACTCGAGAGTAATGCAGAGTCCTATGCCTCGACACAAGACAAGGCCTGACTCCCTAGTTGAACCTTGATAAAAAGCCCGAGATCCCTGTTACCGCTGAAGAGGAACACTGAGTTCCCCGACTGAATTTGAGACATGGTTCTATTCGCCGGCAGCGACTCAAGAGGAATCCTGATGTGCCCATCGCAACTCAAAAAGAGACCCAACTTCTCTGAGGCAACACGAGCGGGTCTTTGAGGTCCCCGTCGCAACTTGAGAGGAACCCCCAGCTTCCCGCCACAACTCAAGAAAAACCACGAAATTCTCCCCTCAAGGCGAGATGAGGCCCTTTTCCAGAGCAGTGTCACCAGAGAAATCCAACGTTCCCTCTTGAAACGTGAAAGGGTACTTGACATTCTTCATGCAACTCACGAAGGTCCCCGCGATACCCATCCCCACGTGAGAGGAACACTAAGTTTCACGCCACAACTCAAGTAGAGACCTGTTTTCCACTCCTCTTCTCAAGATGAGGGTCTGTTCCCCTGCTTCTTCTGCAAAGGAATCCTGACGTTCCTGCCGCACCTCAGGAGGAGGCCTTTCCCACCATGAAACTAGAGAGGAACTCCACGGTTAGGGCCACCATTTGAAAAGACCCCGAACTCCCCATCCACTTGACATAAGGCCTCATTCCCCTGTAATGACTCGATTGTCACCCCGAGTATCAACTCACAACACGAAGGGAGTACTGAGAGCCCTGTGGCACCTCTAGAACTAGCCCTAGATCCCTACCTCAACTCCACAGGAGGCCTGATACCCATTTTCCACCTCGAGAGGGAAGTAGTTCCATGCCCCAACATGAGACGACGTCAGACTCCCCAGTAGAATCTCCATAGGCAGCCTGAGATCCCTGTCACAGCTGGAGAGGAACCCTGTGTTTCCCACTTCAACTCGAGATGAGGCCCTAGTCCCCTGCACCAACTCGAGAGGAATCCCGAGAGGCCCCTCGCAACTCGAACGGATTCCTGACTTCTCAGAGACAACATGAGAGGCTCCCTTCAGTCCACAAGTAAACGAGGGAACACACACTTCCGGCCACAACTCGAGAAACATATAGAGATTCACCTTTCCATGCTAAATTAGGCCTCATCATCCTCCCGTGAATCCAGAGCACTCCCGGGCTCACCCTCACAACTCGAATGGAGACTTGACTTTCCTGAGGCAACACGAGAGGCTCCCTGAGTTCCCCGTGGTACCTGGAGAGGAATTCCAAGCCACCCGCCGCAATTCAAGACAAACCACGAGATTCCCCCGTCACGCGAGATGAGGCCTTTTTCTCCCGCAGTGCCTCGAGAGCAATCCCAAGTTCCCTCTCAGAACTCGAGAGGAGGCTGGACTCCCTTCATGCAACTCAAGGGAGCCCAGGATCCTCATCACAACTCGAAATGAAAGCCGAGGTTCCCGCCACAAGTTGACAAGAGCCCCATGTTTCCCACCTCATCTGAAGATGAGGGCCCATTCCCTGCTTCAACTCAAGAGGAATGCCAACTTCCCCTCACACCAGAAGAGGAGGTCTGTCTCACCTATTGAGTCTTGAGTGGGACCCCGTGGATCCTGCTTCAAGGAAAAAGGACCCCGAGTACCCCTCAGCTCGAGATAAGTCCTGATTCCCCTGCACCGGCTCCAGTGGAACCTCAAGTATCCCCTCACAACACGATGGGAGGCCTGTCTCCCATGCTGATCCTCTAGAAAAAGCCCAAATTCCCTGCCTGAACTGTACAGGAGCCCTGACACCCCTTAGAGAGCTTGAGAGGAATGCAGAGTTCCATGCCGCGACACCAGACAAGGCCTGACTCCCTCGTTGAACCTTGATAAAAAGCCCGAGATCCCTGTCATTGCCAGAGAGGAACACTGAGTTTCCGACTGAACTCTACACACAGCTCTATTCGCCGGCAGCAACTCGAGAGGAATCCCAACGTGCCCCTCGCAACTCGAGAAGATAACCGACTTCTCATTGGCAACACAAACAGGTCCCCAAGCTTCCCGCCACAACTCAAGAAAAACCACGAGATTCTTCCCTCAACACGAGATGAGGCCCTTTTCCAGAGCAGTGTCTCCAGAAAAATTCCACATTCCCTCTGGAAACGCGAGAGGGTACTTGACACCCTTGATGCAACTCAGAAACCTCCTGAGACACCCGTCCCCATGTGAGAGGAACACTGATTTTCACACTACAACTCAAGAACAGCCCCGTTTTCACACTCCTGAACTCGACATGAGTGTCGATTCCTCTGTTTCATTGGTAAAGGAATCCCAAAGTTGCCGTGTCCCTTCAAGAGAAGGCCGGTCTCACCTTGAAAGTCAAGCGCATCCCCGGGAGTCGTGCCTCAATTTGAAAAGACCCCGATTTCCCCATCCACTTCAGATAAGCCTGATTCCCCTGCACTGCCTCGACTGGAACCGGGAGTACCGAGTCAAAACACGAAGGGAGGTGAGAGAGCCCTGGGGCACCTCAAGAAAAAGCCCCGTATCCCAAGGCCAACTCGAACAGGAAGCCTGATAACCCTTTTACACCTGAAGAGGGAAACAGAGTTCCATGTCTCCACATGAGACGAGGCCTGACTACCCTGTGGAAACTCCATAGGATCCCTGAGATTCATGTCAGTACTGGAGAGGAACCTTGAGGTTGCGGACTCAACTCAAGATGAAGCCCTATGCCCCTGCACCGACTGAAGAGGAATTCCGAGAGGCCCCTACCAACTCGAACGGAGACTTGACTTAACTGAGGCAACACGAGTGGGTCCCTGAGGTCCCCGTCGCAACTCGAGAGGAACCACGAGTTTCCTGCCACAATGCTAGAAAACACAGGAGATTATACCCTCAACGAGAGATGAGGCCCCTTTCCGCTGCAGCATCTCGAGAGAAATCCCACCTTCCCTCTTGAGCCTCGAAAGGGTACTTGACACCATTAAGGCAACTCAAGAAGTTCCCCAACAAACCTGTTTCCACTCGAGAGGAACACCGAGTTTCCTGCCACAACTCACGAAGAGCCCCGTTTTCCACTCCTCCTCTCGAGATGAGGGTCCATTTCCCTGCTTTGTCTGCAAATGAATCTCGACTATCCTGCCACACCTCAGGAGGAGGCCGTTCTCATCTTGAAACTCGAGAGGAATTCCAGGGGTCGGGCTACGTTTTAAAAAGACCATGATGTCCCCATCCACTCGAGATAAGGCCTCATTCCCCTGCGACAACTCGAATGTCACACCGAGTATCAACTCACAACACGAAGGGAGGCTGAGAGCTCCGTGGAGCCTCTATAAAAAGACTGAAATCTCTACCTCAACTCCACAGGAGGCCTAACAACCCTTTTCCACCTTGAGAGGGAAGCAGAGTTCCATGCCCCAACATGAGATGATGTCTGACTGCCCAGTGGAATCTCCATAGGAAGCCCAAGATCCCTGTGAGAGCTAGAGAGGAACCATGAGTTTCCCGCCTGACCCCGAGATGAGGCCCTACTCCCCTGCACCAACTCGAGAGAAATCCCGAGAGGCCCCTCACAACTCGAACGGATTCCTGACTTCCCAGAGACAACATGTGAGGCTCCCTCAGGTCCCCGTGGCAACTCAAGGGAACCAACTCTTCCAGCCGCAACTCGAGAAACACATGGAGATTCCCCCTTCCATGAGAAATGATGCTGAATCACCCTCCCGTGACTCCAGAGCACTCCCAGGCTTACCCTCACAACTCGAATGGAGACTTGACTTTCCTGAGGCAACATGAGAGGCTCCCTGAGTTTCCGTGGTATCTGCAGAGGAATCCCAAGCCACCCGCTGCAACTTGAGACAAACCACGAGATTCCCCAGTCAATGCGAGATGGGGCCCTTTTCTCCTGAAGCACCTCGAGAGCAATTTGAGTTCCCTCTCAAAACTCAAGAGGAGGCTGGACTCCCTTCATGCAACTCAAGGGGTCCAGGATCCCCGTCACAACTCGAGATGAAAGCCGAGATTCCCGCCACAAGTTGAGAACAGCACTGTGTTTCCCACCTCATCTGGGGATGAGGGCCCATTCCCTGCTTCAACTCAAGAGGAATCCCAATTTCCCCTCACACCACAAGAGGAGGCCTGTCTCACTTGTTGAATCGCGAATGGAACCCGCGGATCCTGCTTCAAGGAAAAAGGACACCGAGTGCCCCCTCAGCTCGAGATAAGCCCTGATTCCCTGCACCTGCTCCAATGGAAGCCCAAGTATCCCTTCACAACATGATGGGAGGCCTGTCTCCCATGCTGATATTCTTGAAAAAGTCCAAATTCCCCGTCTGAACTCGACTGGAGCCCTGACACCCCTTGGACAACTCGAAAGGAATGCAGAGTTCCTTTTTTAGCTCAGTGACATATTTTGGCATGGTGTACTTGGATCCCCTTCACTATCAGGGAGTCCATTGTGGCTGGAGTGGATAGAGTGTGTACAGGGGCAGAGTAGGGAAAGATGAACTCAGAGCTGTAATTTTTTGAGGGGTGGAGACCGGGGCTGCCAAGTCCTGTAGGACACTGTTCACCTCTGTAAAGACTTCGAATTTTACTCTGAAAGAAATAGGGATCCATTTTTTACATGTAAACATTATGCAGGCACGTGTGTCTGACTCTTTGCGATCCCATGGACTGTAGCCTGCCAGGCTCCCCTGTCCATGGGATTCTCCAGGCAAGAATACTGGAGTGGGGGGAGGAGCCAAGATGGCGGAGGAGTAGGACGGGGAGAACACTTTCTCCCCCACAAATTCATCAAAAGAGCATTTAAACATCGAGTAAATTCCACAAAACAACTTCTGAATGCCGGCAGAGGACATCAGGCACCCAGAAAAGCAACCCAACTCTTCGAAAGGAGGTAGGAAAAAATATTAAAAACAAAAAAAAAAGAGACAAAAGAGGGAGGGACGGAGTTCCGTCCCGGGAAGGGAATCTTAAAAAGAGAGAAGTTTCCAAACATCAGGAAACCTTCTCACTGCCGAATCTGTGCCGAGCTTTGGAAGCACAGAGGGCAACATAACAGGGAGAAAAAATAAATAAACAATTTAAAACTCGCAGATTGCGAGCCCTACGGTAACTCCCCCAGCAGAGAAGCAGCGCAGACGCCTGCATCCGCCATTAGCGAATCGGGGCTGGGCAGGGAGGCGCGGCGTGGGCTGCATCGCTGAGAGTAAGAATCTGGCCTGAATACCCTGAGCGCTATCTGAGCGAAATAATTTGGGCTAGCAAACCAGACTGTGGGATACCTACCACGCGAAAAGCCAGCCCTAACCTAAGACCGCCAGGCCCGCGCACGGAACAAAGGACTGAACAGAGATAGCCGGCTGCAGATCTTCCCCTCCGGTGACAGGCAGCCAGAGCCGGAAGGGGGCAATCGCAGCCCCAGAGAGACATTATCTATAAAATTGTAAGCAGGCTTCTTTGCTAACTAAAACTTCTTGGGGGTCTGGACGGTCAACATCTGCCTGAGAAGGTGCGCCGGTTTTACATCCAGATAACCGAGTAGCGGGGAGGCGATAAGTCGCAGCATTGGCGCTCGCCTGGGAAGAGCAAATTGGCGCTCGGACCTGGGAAGAGTACAAAACGCAGGCCCAACTGAGTCTGCGCCTCTGAGGACTACCCGAGTGCCTGAACCTGAGCGGCTTGGACCTGGGAGGTGCATGCAGCCCAGGGCCAGCCTCGGATTGTTCCCGGCGGAACAACCTAGAGTCCGAGCAGTGTGGACAGGGAGGCTACACGCGCCGTGAGCAGGGGCAGACCCAGGGTGGCCGAGGCACTGCGAGCCCACGCCAGTGTTATTTGTTTGCACCCTCCCTCCCTCCCTCCCCACAGCGCGACTGAACAAGTAAGCCTAAAAAAAAAAAAAAAAAAAGTGTCCTCCACCGTGCCCTTTGAGTCAGGGCGGAAACTAGATACTGAAGAGACTAGCAAACAGAAGAAGATATAACAGAGGGAAACGCCTTGGAAGCTACAGGCAATAGATCAAAACCCTGTGGTGACTACGGACTACATAGGAAGGGGCCTATAGATCTTGAGAAATATAAATCTGACCAAGGAACTAGCCAAAAATGAACTGAACCCACAACACCCACAAAAAAAGAAACAAAAAAGTCCTAGATATATTTTTATTATTTTTACGATCATTCTTTCTTTCTTTTTTTTTTTTTTTAATTAAAAAAAAAAAAATTTTAAGTCCTCTATTGTTCCTTTAATTTTCACTTTTATAACCTATTACTCTGCAAAAAAAAAAAAAAAGACCCTATTTTTTTTCTTCTTCAGCAAACTTCATATATATATATTCTATAATTTTTTGACCTTGTTGTTTTTTTTTGTTGTTGTTGGTTTTTGTTTTTTTCTTCTTTTCTTTAACATTGTATTTTTGAAATTCCAAACTCTACTCTAGATTTTTAATTTTCGCTTTTTGGTATATGTTATCAATTTTGTACCTATAGTTTTTTTTTATATAATTTCTGTGATTTTTTTTTTTTTCTTCTTCTTCTCTGTTTCTTTCTCTTCTTCTTTTATATAACATTGTATATCTGAAATTCCAAACTTTACTCTAGATTTTCAATTTATGCTTTTTGGTATTTGATATCAATTTTGTACCTGTATTTTCTTTATAATTTTTGTGACATTGTTCGTATTTGTTTGTTTGTTTTCTCTCTTTATTTTTCTTCTTCTTTTTTTTTTTTTTTAACATTGTATTTTTGAAATTCCAAACTCTACTCTAGATTTTTAATTTTTGCTTTCTGGTATTAGTTATCAATTTTGTACCTGTACTTTCTTTATAATTTTCGCGACCTTGTTTGTTTTTGTTTGTTCATTTTTTCTCTCTTTCTTTTCCTTCTTCTTTTCTTTAACATCGTATTTTTGAAATTCCAAACTCTACTCTAGATTTTTAATTTTCGCTCTCTGGTATTAGTTATCAATTTTGTACCTGTACTTTCTTTATAATTATCGCGACCTTGTTTGTTTTTGTTTGTTCGTTCTTTCTCTCTTTCTTTTCCTTCTTCTTTTCTTTAACATCGTATTTTTGAAATTCCAAACTCTACTCTAGATTTTTAATTTTCGCTTTCTGGTATTAGTTATCAATTTTGTACCTGTACTTTCTTTATAATTTTCGCGACCTTGTTTGTTCGTTCTTTCTCTCTTTCTTTTCCTTCTTCTTTTCTTCAACATCGTATTTTTGAAATTCCAAACTCTACTCTAGATTTTTAATTTTTGCTTTTATGTATTTGTTACCAATTTTGTACCTTTAAGGACCCAATCTTCAGGACCCATTTTTCACTAGGGAGTGAGATTACTGGCTTGACTGCTCTCTCTCCCTTTGGACCCTCCTTTTTCTCCACCAGGTCGCCTGTGTCTCCTCCCTAACCCCTCTCTACTCTACCCAACTCTGTGAATTTCTGTGTGTTCCAGATGGTGGAGAACACTTAGGGAACTGACTACTGGCTGGATCTGTCTCCCTCCTTTTCATTCCCCCTCTTATCCTTCTGGCCACCTCTGTTACCTTCCTCCTTCTTCTCTTCTCTGTATAACCCCGTGAACATCTCTGAGTGGTCCAGTTGTGGAGTGCACATAAGGAAGTGACTACTGGCTAGCCCACTCTCTCCACTATTGATTCACCTCATCTCATTTGGGTCACCTCTAACTCCCTCCTCCCTCTTCTCTTCTCCATGTAACCCTGTGAACCTCTCTGAGTGACCCTCACTGTAGAGAAACTTATCATCTTTAATGTAGATGTTTTATCAAAGGTGCTGTATAGAAGGAGAAGTTTTGAAACTACTGTAAAAATAAGACCGATAATCGGAAGCAGGAGACTTAAGTCCAAACCCTGACTCCAGGGAACTCCTGACTCCAAGGAACATTCATTGACAGGAGCTCATCAAATGCCTCCATACCAACACTGAAACCAAGCACCACACAAGGGCCAATAAGTTCCAGGGCAAGACATACCAAGCAAATTCTCCAGCAACAAAGGAACACAGTCCTGAGCTTCAAGATACAGGCTGCCCAAAGTCACCCCAAAACTATAGACATCTCATAACTCATTACTGGACATTTCATTGCACTCCAGAGAGAAGAAATACAGCTCCACCCACCAGAACACCGACACAAGCTTCCCTAACCAGGAATCCTTGACAAGCCACCTGTACAAACCCACACATAGTGAGGAAACGCCATAATAAAGAGAACTCCACAAACTGCCAGAATACAGAAAGGACACCCCAAACTCAGCAATTTAAACAAGATGAAGAGACAGAGGAATAATCAGCAGATAAAGGAACAGGATAAATGCCCACCAAACCAAACAAAAGAGGAAGAGATAGGGAATCTACCTGATAAAGAATTCCGAATAATGATAGTGAAATTGATCCAAAATCTTGAAACTAAAATGGAATCACAGATAAATAGCCTGGAGACAAGGATTGAGAAGATGCAAGAAAGGTTTAACAAGGACCTAGAAGAAATAAAAAAGAGTCAATATATAATGAATAATGCAATAAGTGAAATTAAAAACACTCTGGAGGCAACAAATAGTAGAATAACAGAGGCAGAAGACAGGATTAGTGAATTAGAAGATAGAATGGTAGAAATAAATGAATCAGAGAGGATAAAAGAAAGACGAATTAAAAGAAATGAGGACAATCTCAGAGACCTCCAGGACAATATTAAACGCTACAACATTCGAATCATAGGGGTTCCAGAAGAAGAAGACAAAAAGAAAGACCATGAGAAAATACTTGAGGAGATAATAGTGGAAAACTTCCCTAAAATGGGGAAGGAAATAATCACCCAAGTCCAAGAAACCCAGAGAGTCCCAAACAGGATAAACCCAAGGAGAAACACCCCAAGACACATATTAATCAAATTAACAAAGATCAAACACAAAGAACAAATATTAAAAGCAGCAAGGGAAAAACAACAAATAACACACAAGGGAATTCCCATAAGGATAACAGCTGATCTTTCAATAGAAACTCTTCAAGCCAGGAGGGAATGGCAAGACATACTTAAAATGATGAAAGAAAATAACCTACAGCCCAGATTATTGTACCCAGCAAGGATCTCATTCAAGTATGAAGGAGAAATCAAAAGCTTTTCAGACAAGCAAAAGCTGAGAGAATTCTGCACCACCAAACCAGCTCTCCAACAAATACTAAAGGATATTCTCTAGACAGGAAACACAAAAACGGTGTATAAACTCGAACCCAAAACAATAAAGTAAATGGCAACGGGAACATACTTATCAGTAATTACCTTAAATGTAAATGGATTGAATGCCCCAACCAAAAGACAAAGACTGGCTGAATGGATACAAAAACAAGACCCCTACATATGTTGTCTACAAGAGACCCACCTCAAAACAGGGGACACATACAGACTGAAAGTGAAGGGCTGGAAAAAGATTTTCCATGCAAATAGGGACCAAAAGAAAGCAGGAGTAGCAATACTCATATCAGATAAAATAGACTTTAAAACAAAGGCGGTGAAAAGAGATAAAGAAGGTCACTACATAATGATCAAAGGATCAATCCAAGAAGAAGATATAACAATTATAAACATATATGCACCCAACACGGGAGCACCACAGTACGTAAGACAAATGCTAACAAGTATGAAAGGAGAAATTAACAATAACACAATAATAGTGGGAGACTTTAATACCCCACTCACACCTATGGATAGATCAACTAAACAGAAAATTAACAAGGAAACACAAACTTTAAACGATACAATAGACCAGTTAGACCTAATTGATATCTATAGGTCATTTCATCCCAAAACAATGAATTTCACCTTTTTCTCAAGCGCACATGGAACCTTCTCCAGGATAGATCACATCCTGGGTCATAAAGCTAGCCTTGGTAAATTCAAAAAAATAGAAATCATTCCAAGCATTTTTTCTGACCACAATGCAGTAAGATTAGATCTCAATTACAGGAGAAAAACTATTAAAAATTCCAACATATGGAGGCTGAACAACACGCTGCTGAATAACCAACAAATCACAGAAGAAATCAAAAAAGAAATCAAAATTTGCATAGAAACGAATGAAAATGAAAACACAACAACCCAAAACCTGTGGGACACGGTAAAAGCAGTCCTAAGGGGAAAGTTCATAGCAATACAGGCACACCTCAAGAAACAAGAAAAAAGTCAAATAAATAACCTAACTCTACACCTAAAGCAACTAGAAAAGGAAGAAATGAAGAACCCCAGGGTTAGTAGAAGGAAAGAAATCTTAAAAATTAGAGCAGAAATAAATGCAAAAGAAACAAAAGAGACCATAGCAAAAATCAACAAAACCAAAAGCTGGTTCTTTGAAAGGATAAATAAAATTGACAAACCATTAGCCAGACTCATCAAGAAACAAAGGGAGAAAAATCAAATCAACAAAATTAGAAACGAAAATGGAGAGATCACAACAGACAACACAGAAATACAAAGGATCATAAGAGACTACTATCAACAATTATATGCCAATAAAATGGACAACGTGGAAGAAATGGACAAATTCTTAGAAAAGTACAACTTTCCAAAACTGGACCAGGAAGAAATAGAAAATCTTAACAGACCCATCACAAGCATGGAAATTGAAACTGTAATCAAAAATCTTCCAGCAAACAAAAGCCCCGGTCCAGACGGCTTCACAGCTGAATTCTACCAAAAATTTAGAGAAGAGCTAACACCTATCCTGCTCAAACTCTTCCAGAAAATTGCAGAGGAAGGTAAACTTCCAAACTCATTCTATGAGGCCACCATCACCCTAATACCAAAACCTGACAAAGATCCCACAAAAAAAGAAAACTACAGGCCAATATCACTGATGAACATAGATGCAAAAATCCTTAACAAAATTCTAGCAATCAGAATCCAACAACACATTAAAAAGATCATACACCATGATCAAGTGGGCTTTATCCCAGGGATGCAAGGATTCTTCAATATCCGCAAATCAATCAATGTAATACACCACATTAACAAATTGAAAAATAAAAACCATATGATTATCTCAATAGATGCAGAGAAAGCCTTTGACAAAATTCAACATCCATTTATGATAAAAACTCTCCAGAAAGCAGGAATAGAAGGAACATACCTCAACATAATAAAAGCTATATATGACAAACCCACTGCAAACATTATCCTCAATGGTGAAAAATTGAAAGCATTTCCTCTAAAGTCAGGAACAAGACAAGGGTGCCCACTTTCACCATTACTATTCAACATAGTTTTGGAAGTTTTGGCTACAGCAATCAGAGCAGAAAAAGAAATAAAAGGAATCCAAATTGGAAAAGAAGAAGTAAAACTCTCACTATTTGCAGATGACATGATCCTCTACATAGAAAACCCTAAAGAGTCCACCAGAAAATTACTAGAAATAATCAATGACTACAGTAAAGTTGCAGGATATAAAATCAACACACAGAAATCCCTTGCATTCCTATACACTAATAATGAGAAAACAGAAAGAGAAATTAAGGAAACAATTCCATTCACCATTGCAACGGAAAGAATAAAATACTTAGGAATATATCTACCTAAAGAAACTAAAGACCTATATATAGAAAACTATAAAACACTGGTGAAAGAAATCAAAGAGGACACTAATAGATGGAGAAATATACCATGTTCATGGATTGGAAGAATCAATATAGTGAAAATGAGTATACTACCCAAAGCAATTTATAGATTCAACGCAATCCCTATCAAGCTACCAACAGTATTCTTCACAGAGCTAGAACAAATAATTTCACAATTTGTATGGAAATACAAAAAACCTCGAATAGCCAAAGCGATCTTGAGAAAGAAGAATGGAACTGGAGGAATCAACCTACCTGACTTCAGGCTCTACTACAAAGCCACAGTTATCAAGACAGTATGGTACTGGCACAAAGACAGAAATATTGATCAATGGAATAAAATAGAAAGCCCAGAGATAAATCCACGCACATATGGACACCTTATCTTCGACAAAGGAGGCAAGAATATACAATGGATTAAAGACAATCTCTTTAACAAGTGGTGCTGGGAAATCTGGTCAACCACTTGTAAAAGAATGAAACTGGACCACTTTCTAACACCATACACAAAAATAAACTCAAAATGGATTAAAGATCTAAACGTAAGACCAGAAACTATAAAACTCCTAGAGGAGAACATAGGCAAAACACTCTCCGACATACATCACAGCAGTATCCTCTATGACCCACCTCCCAGAATATTGGAAATAAAAGCAAAAATAAACAAATGGGACCTAATTAACCTTAAAAGCTTCTGCACATCAAAGGAAACTATTAGCAAGGTGAAAAGACAGCCTTCAGAATGGGAGAAAATAATAGCAAATGAAGCAACCGACAAACAACTAATCTCAAAAATATACAAGCAACTCCTACAGCTCAACTCCAGAAAAATAAACGACCCAATCAAAAAATGGGCCAAAGAACTAAATAGACATTTCTCCAAAAAAGACATACAGATGGCTAACAAACACATGAAAAGATGCTCAACATCACTCATTATCAGAGAAATGCAAATCAAAACCACTATGAGGTACCATTTCACACCAGTCAGAATGGCTGCGATCCAAAAGTCTACAAATAATAAATGCTGGAGAGGGTGTGGAGAAAAGGGAACCCTCTTACACTGTTGGTGGGAATGCAAACTAGTACAGCCACTATGGAGAACAGTGTGGAGATTCCTTAAAAAACTGGAAATAGAACTGCCTTATGATCCAGCAACCCCACTGCTGGGCATACACACTGAGGAAACCAGAAGGGAAAGAGACACGTGTACCCCAATGTTCATCGCAGCACTGTTTATAATAGCCAAGACGTGGAAGCAACCTAGATGTCCATCAGCAGATGAATGGATAAGAAAGCTGTGGTACATATACACAATGGAGTATTACTCAGCCATTAAAAAGAATACATTTGAATCGGTTCTAATGAGGTGGATGAAACTGGAGCCTATTATACAGAGTGAAGTAAGCCAGAAGGAAAAACATAAATACAGTATACTAACGCATATATATGGAATTTAGAAAGATGGTAACAATAACCCGGTGTACGAGACAGCAAAAGAGACACTGATGTATAGAACAGTCTTATGGACTCTGTGGGAGAGGGAGAGGGTGGGAAGATGTGGGAGAATGGCAATGAAACATGTAAAATATCATGTAGGAAACGAGTTGCCAGTCCAGGTTCGATGCATGATGCTAGTTGCTTGGGGCTGGTGCACTGGGACGGCCCAGAGGGATGGTGTGGGGAGGGAGGAGGGAGGAGGGTTCGGGATGGGGAACACATGTATACCTGTGGCGGATTCATTTTGATATTTGGCAAAACTAATACAATTATGTAAAGTTTAAAAATAAAATAAAATTGGAAGAAAAAAAAAAAAAGAAAAAAAAAAAAAAGGAATGCAGAGTTCCATGCCTCGACACCACATGAGGCCTGATTCCCTAGCTGAACTTGGTAAAAAGCCCGAGATCCCTGTCACCACCAGAGACGAACACTGAGTCTCTTAACTGAACTCGAGACACGGCCCTATTCACCGGCAGCGACTTGAGAGGAATCCTGACATGCCTCTTGCAACTCAAGAAGAGACCCGACTTGCCTGAGGCAACACAAGTGGCTCCCTGAGGTCCTCGCTGCAACTTGAGAAGAACCCCAAGCTTCCCGCCACAACTCAAGGAAAACCAGGAGATTCTCCCCTCAGGCGAGATGAGGCCCTTTTCCAGAGCAGTGTCTCCAGAAACATCCCACTTTCCCTCTGGAAATGCTAAAGGGTATACACACCCTTCATGCAACTCTGGAAGGTCCCCGAGATACCCGTCCCCATATGAGAGTAACACTGGTTTTACACCGCAACTCAATGAGAGCCCTATTTTCCACTCCTCCTCCCAAGATGAGGGTCCATTCCCCTGCTTTAACTGCAAAGGAATGCCGATGTTCCTGCTGCAACTCAGGAGGAGGCCATTCTTACACTGAAACTCGAGAGGAACTCCAGGGGTCAGGCCACCATTGTAAAACACCCCGAAGTCCCCATCTACTTGAGATAAGGCCTCATTCCCCTGGGACGACTCGAATGTCACCCCGAGTATCAACTCACGAAATGAAGGGAGGACTAAGAGCCCCGTGACACCTCTATAAATAGTCCGATATCTCTACCTCAACTTCACAGGAGGCCTGACACCCCTTTTCCACCTCCAGAGGGAAGCGGAGTTCCATGCCCCAACACGAGACGATGTCTGACTCCCCAGTGGAATATCCATAGGAAGCCCGAGATCCCTGTCAAGCTGGAGAGGAACCCTGAGTTTCCCACCTCAACTCGAGGTGAGGCCCTAGTCTCCTGCATCAACTGGAGAGGAATCCTGAGAGGCCCCTTGCAACTCAAACGGACTCCTGACTTCCCAGAGACAATATGAGAGGCTCCCTTAGGTCCCCGGAACCAACTCTTCCGGCCACAACTCGAGAAACACATGGGCATTCCCCCTTCCGTGCAAAATGAGGCCTGATCCCCTTCAGTGACTCCAGAGCACTCCCGGGCTCGCCCTCGCAACTCAAATGGAGACTTGACTTTCCTGAGGCAACACGAGAGGCTCCCTTAGTTCCCCATTGTACCTGGAGAGGAATCCCAAGCCACCCGCCACAACTCGAGACAAACCACGAGATTCCCCTGTCAATGCTAGAGGAGGCCCATTTCTCCTGCAGTGCCTTGAGAGCAATCCCGAGTTCCCTCTCAAAACACAAGAGGAAGATGGACTCCCTTCATGCAACTCATGGGGGCCCAGTATCCCCGTCCCAACTCGAGACAAAAACCGAGGTTCCCGCCACAAATTGACAAGAGCCCCGTGTTTTTCACCTCATCTGGAGATGAGGGCCCATTCCCTGCTTCAACTCAAGAGGAATGCCAACTTCTGCTCACACCAGAAGAGGAGGTCTGTCTCACCTGTTGAATCTCGAGTGGAACCCCGCCAATCCTGCTTCAAGGAATAAGGACACCGAGTACCCCCTCAGCTCGACATAAGTCCTGATTCCCCTGCACCGGCTCCAATGAACACCAAGTATCCCCTCATAACAGGATGGGAGGCCTGTCTCCCCTGCTTATCCTCTTGAAAAAGCCCAAATTACCTGCCTGAACTCGACTGGAGCCCTGACACCCCTTGGACAACTCGAGAGGAATGCAGAGTTCCATGCCTCGACACCAGACGATGCCTGACTCCCTCGTTGAACCTTGATAAAAAGCCCAAGATCTCTGTCACTGCCAGGGAGGAACACTGAATTTCCCGACTGAACTTTAGACACGGCACTCTTCGCTGGCAGAGACTCGAGAGGAATCCTGATGTGCCCCTCACAACTCGAGAAGAGACCCGACTTCTCTGAGGCAACACGAGTGGGTCCCTGAGGTCCCCGTCACAACTTGAGAGGAACCCCAAGCTTCCCGCCACAACTCGAGAAAAAACACGAGATTCTCCCCTCAACGCGAGATGAGGCCCTTTTCCAGAGCAGTGTCTCCAGAGAAATCCCACGTTCCCTCTGGAAATGCAAAAGGGTACTTGAAACCCTTGATGCAACTCAGGAATGTCCCTAAGATACCCGTCCCCACGTGAGAGGAACACTGAGTTTCACGCTACAACTCAAGAAGAGCCCCGTTTTCACCCACCTCATATCGAGATGAGTTTGGATTCCTTTGCTTGATCGGGAAAGGAATCCGGAAGTTGCTGTGTTCCAAGAGAAGGCCGGTACCACCTTGAAACTTGAGCATATCCCCGGGAGTCGTGCCTCAATTCGAAAACACCCCAAATTCCCCATCCACTCCAGATAAGCCTGATTCCCCTGCACTGCCTCAACTGGAACAGCGAGTATTGACTCCAAATATGTAGGGAGGTATGACAGCCCTGAGGCACCTCGAGAAAAAGCCCCAGATCTCAAGGCCAAGTCTACAGGAAGCCTGATAACACTTTTACACCTGAAGAGGGAAGCGGAGTTCCATGTCTCCACACGAGACGTGGCCTGACTCCCTTGATGTAACTCCATAGGAACCCCAAGATCCATGGCAGCACTGGAGAGGAACCCTGAGGTTCCAGCCTCAACTCGAGATGAGGCCCTATGCCCCTGCACCGACTGAAGAGGAATTCCCAGAGGCCCCTACCAACTCGAACGGAGACTTGACTTAACTGAGACAACACGAGTGGTCCCTGAGGTCCCCATCGCAACTCAAGAGGAACCTCGAGTTGCCTGCCACAATGCTGGAAAACACAGATTATCCCCTCAACAAGAGATGAGGCCCCTTTCTGCTGCAGAATCTCGAGAGAAATCCCACCTTCCCTCTTGAGCCTCGAAAGGGTACTTGATACCATTAAGGCAACTCAAGAAGTTCCCCGACATACCCGTCTCCACTCGAGAGGAACACCGTGTTTCCCACCACAACTCAAGAAGAGCACATTTTAACACTTCTCCTTTCGAGATGAGGGTCCATTCCCCTGTTTAATCTGCAAAAGAATCCCGATGTGCCCGACGGATCATAGGAGGAGGCTGTTCTCTCGTTAAAACTCGAGAGGAACTCCAGTGGTCAGGCTACCATTTGCAAAGACCACAATGTTCCCAACCACTCGAAGTAAGGCCTCATTCACAGCACGACTCAATTGTCACCCTGAGCATCAACTCATGACATGAAGGGAGGACTGAGACCCCGTGGCGCCTATAGAAATAGCCTGAGATCCCTACCTCAACGCCACAGGAGGTCTGACACCAGTTTTACACCTCGAGAGGGATGCGGAGTCCCATGCCCCAACACAAGACGATGTCTGACTACCCCAGTGGAATCTCCATAGGAAGCCTAAGATCCCTGTCAGAGCTGGAGAGGAACCCTGAGTTTCCCTCCTCAACTCGAGATGAGGCCCTAGTCCCCTGTACCAACTCGAGAGGAATCCTGAGAGGCCCCTCTCAACTTGAACGGATTCCTGACTTCCCAGAGACAACATAAGAGGCTCCCTCAGGTCCCCGTGGCAACTTGAGGGAACCCACACTCCCGGCCGCAACTCAGAAACTCATGGAGATTCCCCCTTCCATGCGAAATGAGGCCTGATCCCCCTCCCATGACTTCAGAGCACTGTTGGGCTTGCCCTCGCAACTCAAATGGAGATTTTACTTTCCTGAGGCAGGACAAGAGGCTCCTTGAGTTCCCCGTGGTACCTGGAGAGGAATCCCAAGCCACTAGCCATAACTCATGACAAACTACGAGATTCCCCTGTCCACACGAGATGAGGCCCTTTTCTCCTGCAGCATCTCGAGAACAATCCCGAGTTCCCTCTCAAAACTCGAGAGGAGGCTGGACTCCCTCATGCAACTCAAGCAGGCCAAGGATCCCAGTCCCAACTCAAGATGAAAGCCGAGGTTCCCTCCACAAGTTGACAAGAGCCCTGTGTTTCCCACCTCATTTGGAGATGAGGGCCCATTCCCTGCTTCAACTCAAGAGGAGTCCCAATTTCCCCTCAGACCACAAGAGGAGGCGTGTATCACATTGAATCTTGAGTGGAACCCCACGGATCCTGCTTCAAGGAAAAAGGACACCGAGTGCCCCTCACCTCAAGATAAGTCCGGATTCCCTTGAACCTGTTCCAATGGAACCCCAAGTATCCCTTAACAAGAAGATGGTAGGCCTGTCTCCCCTGCTGATTCTCTTGAAAAAGCCCAAATTCCCTGACGGAACTCTAACGGAGCCCTGACACCCATTGGACAACTCGAGACGAATGAAGATTTCCATGCCTCAACACCAGATGAGGCCTGACTCCCTAGTTGAACCTTGATAAAAAGCCCGAGATCCCTGTCGCCGCTGGAGAGGAACACTGAGTTTCCCGACTGAATGCGAGACATGGCCTAGTCGCCGGCAGTGACTCGAGAGGAATCCCAATGTGCCCCTCGCAACTCAAGAAGAGACCCGACTTCTCAGAGCCAACACGAGCGGGTCCCTGAGGTCCCCGTCACAACTTGAGACGAACCTCAAGCTTCCCACCACAACTTGAGAAAAACCATGAGATTCTCCCCTCAACGCGAAATGAGGCCATTTTCCAGAGCAGTGTCTCCAGAGAAATCCCACATTCCCTCTGGAACCGCGAAAGGGGATTGACACCCTTCATGTAAGTCTGGAAGGTCCCCGAGATACCCGTCCCCACGTGAGAAAAATACTGAGTTTCTCGCCACAACTCAAGAAGAGCCGTGTTTTCCACTCCTCCTCTCGAGATGAGGGTCCATTCCCCTGCTTCGTCTGCAAAGGTCTCCCGACGTTCCCGCAGCACCTCAGAAGGAGGCCGTTCTCACCTTGAAACTCGAGAGGAACTCCATGGGTCAGGCCACGGTTTGAAAAGACCCCGAAGTCCCCATCAACTTGAGATAAGATCTCATTCCCCTGCAACAACTCGAATGTCACCTTCAGTATCACTCACGACACGAAGGGAGGACTGAGAGCCCCGTGGCACGTCTAGAAATAGTCTGAGATCCCTAGCTCAACTCAACAGGAGCCCTGACATGCCTTTTCCACCTCGAGAGGGAAGCAGTGTTCCATGCTCCAACATGAGATGACGTCTGACTCCCCAGTGGAATCTCCATAGGAAGTGCGAGATCCCTGACAGAGCTGGAGAGGAACCCTCAGTTTCCTGCCTCAACTCGAGATGATGCCCTAGTTCCCTGCACCAACTAGAGAGGAATCCAAGAAGGCCCCTCAAAACTTGAATGGATTCCTGACTTCCCAGAGACAACATGAGAGGCTCCATCAGGTCCCCATGGCAACCCTCATTGGTTCCCCCGAGGGAACCCACACTTCTGGCCACAATTCAAGAAACACATGGAGATTCCCCCTTCCATGCGAAATGAGGCCTGATCCCCCTCCTGTGACTCCAGAACACTCTCGGGCTCACCCTTGCTACTCAAATGGAGACTTGACTTTCCTGAGGAACACGAGAGGCTTCCTCAGTTCCCAGTGTTACCTGGAGAGGATCCCAAGCCACCTGCCTCAATTCGAGACAAACCACAAGATTGCCCCATCCACCCGAGTTGAGGCCTTTTTCTCCTGCAGCACCTTAAGAGCAATCCCAAGTTCCCTCTCAAAACTCCAGAGG
Source organism: Bos javanicus (assembly GCF_032452875.1). Lineage (NCBI taxonomy): Eukaryota > Metazoa > Chordata > Mammalia > Artiodactyla > Bovidae > Bos > Bos javanicus. Next base: position 189,981 of record NC_083896.1, on the reverse strand, counting down.
GGACTGGACTCCCTCATGCAACTTAAGGGGGCCCAGGATCCCAGTCCCAACTCTAGATGAAAGCCGAGGTTCCCTCCACAAGCTGACAAGAGCCCCGTGTTTCCAACCTCATCTGGAGATGAGGGCCCATTCCATGCTTCAACTCAAGAGGAATCCCAACTTCCCCTCGCACCACAAGAGGAGGACTATCTCACCTGTTGAATCTCGATTGGAACCCCTCGGATCCTGCTTCAAGAAAAAAGGACACCGAGTGCCCCGTCAGCTTGAAATAAGTCCTTATTCCCCTGCACTGCCTCCAATGGAATACCAAGTATCCCCTCACAACAGGATGGGAGGCCTGTCTCCCATGCTGATCCTCTAGAAAAAGCCCAAACTCCCTGATGGAACTCGACCGGAGCCCTGAAAACCCTTGGACAACTCGAGAGGAATGCAGAGTTCCATGCCTCGACACCAGACGAGGTCTGACTCCCTAGTTGAACCTTGATAAAAAGCCTGAGATCCCTGTCACCACCGGAGAGGGACACTGAGTTAGAGACATGGCCCTAGTGCCAGCAGTGACTCGAGAGGAATCCCGACATGCCCCTCACAACTCGAGAAGAGACCCAACTTCTCTGAGGCAACACAAACGGGGACCTAAGGTCCCTGTCACAACTTGAGAGGAACCCCAAGTTTCCCGCCACAACTCGAGAAAAACCACGAGATTCTCCTCTCAATGCGAGATGAGGCCCTTTTCCAGAGCAGTATCTTCAGAGTAATCCCACGTTCCCTCAGGAAAGGGTACATGACATGCTTCATGCAACTCAGGAAGGTCCTTGAGATACCCTTCTCCACGTGAGAGGAACACTGAGTTGCACTCCATAACTCAAGAAGAGCCCTGTTTTCCACTCCTCCTTTCGAAATGAGGGTCCATTCCCCTGCTTCGTCTTCAAAGGAATCCCAATGTTCCTGCCGCACCTCAGGAGAAGGCCATTCTCATCTTCAAACTCGAGAGGAACTCCAGGGGTCGGGCCACCTTTAAAAGCCCCGAAGTTCCGATCCACTTGAGATAAGGCCTCAGTCCCCTGCAACGACTCGAATGTCACCCCGAGTATCAACTCATGACATGAAGGGAGGACTGAGAGCCCTGTGGCACCTCTAGAAATAGCCCGAGATCCCTAGCTCAACTCCACAGGAGGCCTGACACCCCTTTTCCACCTCCAGAGGGAAGCGGCATTCCATGCCCCAACATGAGACGATGTCTGACTCCCCAGTGGAATCTCCATAGTAAGCCCGAGATCCCTGTCAGAGCTGGACAGGAACTCTGAGTTTCCTGCCTCAACTTGAGATGAGGCCCTAGTCCCCTGCATCAACTGGAGAGGAATCCCGAGAGGCTCCTCTAACTTAAATGGATTCCTGACTTCCCAGAGACAACATGAGAGTTTCCCTCAGGTCCCCATGGCAACTCAAGGGAACCCGTACTCCCGGCCACAACTCAAGAAATTCATGTTGATTCCCCTTCCATGCGAAATGAAGCCTGATCTCCCTCCCATGACTCCAGAGCACTCCCAGGCTCACCCTTGCAAATCAAATGGAACTTGACTTTCCTGAGGCAACATGAGAGACTCCCTGAGTTCCCCGTGGTACCTGGATAGGAATCCCAAGCCACCCGCTGCAACTTGAGACAAACCACGAGATTGTCCTGTCCACGTGAGATGAGGTCCTTTTCTCCTGCAGTTCCTCGAGAGCAATCCCGAGTTCCCTCGCAAAACTTGAGAGAAGGCTGGACTCCCTCATGCAACTTAAGGGGGCCCAGGATCCAGGTCCCAACTTGAGATGAAAGCCGAGGTTACCACCACATGTTGACAAGAGCCCTGTGTTTCCCACCTCATCTGGAGATGAGGGCCCATTTCCTGCTTCAACTCAAGAGGAATCCCAACTTCCCCTCGCACCACAAGAGGCAGCCTGTTTCACCTGTTGAATCTCGAGTGGAACCCCGCGGATCCTGCTTCAAGGAAAAAGGGCACCGAGTGCCCCCTCAGCTTGAGATAAGTCCTGACTCCCCTCCACCGCTCCAATGCAACCCCAAGTATCCCCTCACAACAGGATGGGGGCCTGTCTCCGTGCTGATCCTCTAGAAAAAGGCCAAATTCCCCGCCTGAAATCGACCGGAGACCTGACACCCCTTGGACAACTCGAGACGAATGTAGATTTCCATGCCTCAACACCAGACGAGGCCTGACTCCCTTGAACCTTGATAAAAAGCCCGAGATCCCTGTCACCACCGGAGAGGAACACTGAGTTTCCCGACTGAACTCAAGAAAAGGCCCTAGTGGCCTGCAGTGCCTCAAGATGAATCCTAACGTGCCCCTCGCAACTCGAGAAGAGACCCGACTTCTCTGAGGCAACACGAGCGGGTCCCTGAAGTCCCATCACAACTTGAGAGGAATCCCAGCTTCCTGTCACAACTCAAGAAAAAACACGAGATTCTCCCCTCAACGCGAAATGTGGCCCTTTTCCAGAGCAGTGTCTCCAGAGAAATCCCACGTTTCTTCTGGAAACGTGAAAGGGTATTGACACCCTTTATGCAACTCTGGAAGGTCCCCGAGATACCTGTCCCCACGTGAGAGAAATACTGAGTTTCACAACAACTCAAGAAGAGCCGCGTTTTCCACTCCTCCTCTCGAGATGAGGGTCCATTCCCCTGCTTCGTCTGCAAAGGAATCCCGATGTTCCCACGGCACTTAAGAAGGAGTACGTTCTCACCTTGAAACTCAAGAGGAACTCCATGGGTCGGGCCACCTTTCAAAAGACCACAAAGTCCCCAATCACTTGAGATAAGACCTCATTCCCCTGCAAAGACTCCAATGTCACCTGCAGTATCAACTCACAGCACGAAGGGAGGACTGAGAGCCCTGTGGTGCCTCTAGAAATAGTCTGAGATCCCTAGCTCAACTCAACAGGAGCCCTGACACGCCTTTTCCACCTCGAGAGGGAAGCAGCGTTCCATGCCCCAACATGAGACAATGTCTGACTCCCCAGTGGAATCTCCATAAGAAGCCTGAGATCCCTGTCAGAGCTGGAGAGGAACCCTGAGTTTCCCTCCTGAACTCGAGATGAGGCCCTAGTCCCCTGCACCAACTCAAAAGGAATCCCGAGAGGCCCCTCACAACTCGAACGGATTCCTGACTTCCCAGAGACAACATGAGAGGCTCATTCAGGTCCCAGTGGAAACTCGAGGGAACCCACACTTCTGGCCACAACTCAAGAAACACATGGAGATTCCCCCTTCCATGAGAAATGAGGCCTGAACCCCCTCCCATGACTCCAGAGCACTCCTGGGCTTGCCCTCGCAACTCGAATGTAGACTTGACTTTCTGGAGGTAACATAGGGGCTCCCTGAGTTCCCCGTGGTACCTAGAGGGGAATCCCAAGCCAGCCGCTGGAACTGGAGGCAAACCAAGAGATTCCCCCGTCCACACAAGTTAAGGCCCTTTTCTCCTGCAGTGCCTCGAGTGCAATCCCCAGTTCCCTCTCAAAACTCGAGAGGATGCTGAACTCCCTTCATGCAACTCAAGGGGTCCAAGGATCCCCATCCCAACTTGAGATGAAAGCCTAGGTTACCGCCATAAGTTGAAAAGAGCCCCATGTTTCTCACCTCATCTGGAGACTAGGGCCAATTACCTGCTTCAACTCAAGAGGAATCCCAACTTCCCCTCGCACCAGAAGAGGAGGCCTGTCTCACCTGTTGAATCTCGAGTGGAACCCCGCATATCCTGCTTCAAGGAAAAAGGACACCAAGTGCCCCCTCAGCTCGAGATAAGTCCTGATTTTCCTGCATTGGCTCCAATGGAACTCCAAGTATCCCCTCAAAACAGGATGGGAGGCCTGTTTCCCTTGCTGATTCTCTTTAAAAAGCCCAAATTCCCCGCTTGAACTCGACTGGTGCCCTGACACCCCTTGGACAACTGGAGAGGAATGCAGAGTTCCATACCTCGACACCAGACGAGGCCTGACTGCCTAGTTGAACCTTGATAAAAAGCCCGAGATCCGTATCACCGCCAGAGAGGAACACTGAGTTTCCCGACTGAACTCAAGAAACGGCCTAGTCGCCGGCAGCAACTTGAGAGGAATCCCGATGTGAAGCTCACAACACGAGAAGAGACCTGACTTCTCTGAGGCAACATGAGCGAGTCCCTGAATTCCCCGTTGCAACTTGAGAGGAACCCCAAGTTTTCCACCACAACTCTAGAAAAACCACGAGATTCTCCCCTCAATGTGAGATGAGGCCCTTTCCAGAGCAGTGTGTCCAGAGAAATCCCACATTCCCTCCTGAAAAGCAAAAGGGTACTTGACACCTTTAATGCAATTCAGGAAGGTCCCCAAGATACCGCTCCCCACGTGAGAGGAACACTGAGTTTCACGCCAAAACTCAAGAAAAGCCCCATTTTCCACTCCTTCTCTTGAGATGATGGTGTGTTTCCCTGCTTCATCTGCAAAGGAATCTGGACGTTCCCTCTGCACCTCAGAAGGAGGCTGTTCTCACCTTGAAACTCGAGAGGAACTCCAAGGGTCCGGCCACCATTCAAAAAGACCCCGAACTCCCTATCCACTTGAGATAAGGCCTCATTCCCCTGCAACGACTCGAATGTCACCCCGAGTATCAACTCATGACACAAAGGGAGGACTGAGAGCCCCATGGTGCCTCTAGAAATAGCCCGAGATCGCTACCTCAACTCCACAGGAGGCCTGACACCCCTTTTCCACCTCCAGAAGGAAGCGGCGTTCCATGCCCCAACATGAGACAATGTCTGACTCCCCAGTGGAATCTCCATAGTAAGCCCAAGATCCCTGTCAGAGCTGGACAGGAACCCTGAGTTTCCTGCCTCAACTTGAGATGAGGCCCTAGTCCCCTGCACCAACTCGAAAGGAATCCCGAGAGGCCCCTCACAACTCGAATGGATTCCTGACTTCCCAGAGACAACATGAGAGGCTCCCTCAGGTCCCCGTGGAACTCGAGGGAACCCACACTTCTGGCCGCAACTCAAGAAACACATGGAGATTCCCCCTTCCATGAGAAATGAGGCCTGATCCCCATCCCGTGACTCCAGAAGACTCCCGGGCTCACCCTCACAACTCGAATGGAGACTTGACTTTCCTGAGGCAACATGAGAGGCTCCCTGAATTCCCCTTGGTACCTGCAGAGGAATCCCAAGCCACCTGCTGCAACTGGAGGCAAACCAAGAGATTTCTCCGTCAATGCGAGTTGAGGCCCTTTTCTCCTGCAGCGCCTCGAGAGCAATCCCGAGTTCCATCGCAAAACTCAAAAGGAGGCTGGACTCCCTTCATGCAACTCAAGGGGTCCAAGGATCCCCGTCACAACTCGAGATGAAAGCTGAGGTTCAGCCACAAGTTGACAAGCGCCCCTTGTTTCCCACCTCATCTGGAGATGAGGGCCCATTCCCTGCTTCAACTCAAGAGGAATGCCAACTTCCCCTCGCACCACAAAAGGAGGCCTGTCTCAGATGTTGAATCTGGAGTGGAACCCGCCAATCCTGCTTCAAGAAAAAAGGACACTGAGTTCCCCCTTAGCTTGAGATAAGTCCTGATTCCCCTGCACCAGCTCTAATGGAACCCCAAGTATGCCCTTACCACAGGATGGGAGGCCTGTCTCCCCTGCTAATCCTCTTGAAAAAGCCCAAATTAACGGCCCGAACAGGATTGGAGCCCTGACATTCCTTGGTCATCTCAAGAGGAATGCAGAGTTCCATGCCTCAACACCAGATGAGGCCTGACTCCCTAGTTGAACCTTGAGAAAAAGCTCAAGATCCAGGTCACTGCCAGGGAGAAACACAGAGTTTCCTGACTGAACTGTAGACATGGCCCTATTCGCCGGCAGCTACTCGAGAGGAATCCTGACGTGCCCCTCGCACCTCAAGAAGAGACCCAAATTTATGAGGCAACACACGCGGGTCCCTGAGGTCCCCATCGCAACTTGGGAGGAACCCCAATCTCGAGAAAAACCATGAGATTCTCCCCTCAACGCAAGTTGAGGCCCTTTTACAGAGCACTGTTTCCAGAAAAATCCCACGTTCCCTTTTGAAACGCGAAAGGGTACTTGACACCCTTGATGCAACTAAGGATGGTCCCCGAGATATCCGTCCCCACATGAGAGGAACACTGAGTTTCACACTACAACTCAAGAAGAGCCCCGTTTTCACCCTCCTCAACTCGACACAGATGTAGAATCGTCTGCTTTGTTGGGAAAGGAATCCTGACGTTGCTGTGTCCCCTCAAGAGAAGGCTGGTCTCACCTTGAAACTCAAGTGCATTCTCAAGAGTTGTGCCTAAATTCGAAATGACCCCAAATTCCACATCCAGTTCAGATAAGCCTGATTTCCCTGCACTGCCTTGACTGGAACCACGAGTATCGACTCAAAACACGAAGGGAGGTGTGACAGCCCCAGGGCACCTCGAGAAAAAGCCCCAGATCCCAAGGCTAACTCGACAGGAACCCTGATAACAATGTTACACCTGATGAGGGAAGCTGAGTTCCATGTCTCCACACGAGACGAGGCCTGACTACCCTGTGGAAACTCCATAGGATCCCCGAGATCCATGTCAGCACTGGAGAGGAAGCCTGAGGTTCCGGCCTCTACTTGAGATGAAGACTTATGCCCTTGCACCGACTGAAGAGGAATTCCGAGAGGCCCCTCGCAACTCGAAGGGAGACTTGACTTTCCTGAGGCAACAAGAGTGGGTCCCTGAGGTCCCCGTCGCAACTCGAGAGGAAACCCAAGTTTCCTGCCGCAACTCGAGAAAACCCAGGAGATGATCCCCTCATCGCTAGATGAGGCCCCTTTCTGCTGCAGTGTCTCAAGAGAAATCCCACCTTCCCTCTTGAGCCTTAAAAGGGTACTTGACACCCTTTAGGCAACTCAAGACGTTCCCTGACATACCCGTCTCCACTCGAGAAGAACACCGAGTTTCCCGCCACAACTCAAGAAGAGCCCTGTTTTCCACTCCTCCTCTCAAGATGAGGGTCCATTCCCCTATTTCAACTTTAAAGGAATCCCGACATTCTCACCGCACCTAGGAGGAGGCTGTTCTCACCTTGAAACTCGAGAGGAAGTCCAGGGGACGGTCCACCTTTCGCAAAGATCCCAATGTCCCCATCCACTCGAGATAAGGCCTCATTCCCCTGCAACAACTTGAATGTCACACCGCGTATAAACTCACGAAACGAAGGGAGAACTGAGAGCCCGTGGCGCCTCTAGAAATAGCCCAAGATCCCTGCCTCAACTCCACAGGAGGCTTGGCGCCTGTTTTCCCACGCGAGAGGGAAGTTCCATGAACCCAACACAAGACGACGTCTGAATCCCCAGTGGAATCTCCATAAGAAGCCCGAGATTCCTGTCAGAGCTGGAGAGGAACCCTGAGTTTCCAACTCAGGGAGGAATCCCGAAAGGCCCCTCAAAATTCAAACGGATTCCTGACTTTCCAGAGACAAGATGAGAAGCTCCCTAAGGTTCCCATGGCAACTCGTGGGAACCCACAGTTCTGGCCGCAAATCAAGAAACACGTGGAGATTCCCCCTTCCATGCAAAATGCGGCCTGATCCCCCTCCCGTGACTCCAGAGCACTCCCAGGCTCGCCCTCGCAACTCGAATGGAGACTTGACTTTTCTGAGGCAACATGAGAGGCTCCCTGAGTTCCCCGTGGTACCTTCAGAGGAATCCCAAGCCTCCTGCTGCAACTCGAGACACCACAAGATTCCCCCATCATTGCGAGATGAGGCCCTTTTGTCTTGCAGCACCTCGAGAGCAATCCTGAGTTCCCTCGCAAAACTCAAGAGTAGGCTGGACTCCCTCCAAGCAACACAAGGGGGCCCAGGATCCCCATGCAAACTCGAGATGAAAGCCGAGGTTCCCGCCACAACTTGAGAAGAGCCCCATGTTTCCCAACTCATCTGAAGATAAGGACCCATTCCCTGCCCAACTCAAGAGGAATCCCAACTTCCCCTCTCACCACAAGAAGAGGCCTGTCTCACATGTTGAACCTCGAGTGGAACCCCGCTGAACCTGCTTTAAAGAAAAAGGACACCAAGTGCCCCCTCAGCTCGAGATAAGTCCTCATTCCACTGCACGGGCTCCAATGGAGCCCCAAGTATCCCCTCACAATAGGATGGGAGGCCTGTTTCCCGTGCTGATCCTCTAGAAAAAGCCCAAATTCCCTGCCTGAACTCGACCGGAGCACTGACACCCATTGGACAACTCGAGAGGAATGCAGAGTTCCATGCCTCGACACCAGACGAGGCCTGACTCCCTAGTTGAACCTGGATAAAAAGCCCGAGATCCCTGTCAAGGCAGAAGAGGAACACTGAGTTTCCCGACTGAACTCTAGACATGGCCCTATTCGCCGGCAGCGACTCGAGAGGAATCCCAATATGCCCCTCGCAAGTCTAGAAGAGACCCGACTTCTCTGAGGCAAAACAAGTGGGTCCCTGAGGTCCCCATCGCAACTTGAGAGGAGCCCCAAGCTTCCCGCCACAATTCAAGAAAAACCATGAGATTCTCCCCTCAACGCGAGATGAGGTCCTTTTCCAGAGCAGTGTCTCCAGAAAAATCCCACATTCCCTCGTGAAACGTGAAAGGGTACTTGACACCCTTGATGCAACTCAGGAAGGTCTCCGAGATACCCATCCCCACGTGAGAAGAACACTGAGTTTCACCCCACAACTCAATAAAAGCCCGGTTTTCACCCTTCTCACCTCGAAATGAGTGTCAATTCCTCTTCTTCCTCGGGAAAGGAATCCCGAAGTTGCTGTGTCCCTTCAAGAAGGCAGGTCTCACCTTGAAACTCGAGAGCATCCCCGGGAGTCGTGCCTCAATTTGAAAATACCCTGAATTCCCCATATACTCCAGATAAGCCTGATTCCCCTGCACTGCCTCGAAAGGAACTGCAAGTATCGACTCAAAACACCAAGGGAGGTGAGACAGCCCCAGGGCACCTTGAGAAAAAGCCACAGATCCCAAGGCCAACTCGACAGGAAGTCTGATAACACTTTTACACCTGAAGAGAGAAGCGGAGTTCCATGTCTCCACATGAGACGAGGCCTGATCCCCTGTTGATACTCCATAGGATCCCCGAGATCCATGTCAGCACTGGAGAGGAAGCCTGAGGTTCCGGCCTCAACTTAAGATGAGGCCCTATGCTACTGCACGGACTGAAGAGGAATTCCAAGAGTCCCCTCGCAACTCGAACGGAGACTTGACTTTCCTGAGGCAGCACAAGTGGGTCCCTGAGGTCCCCCTTGCAACTCGAGAGGAACCCCAAGTTTCCTGCCACAACTCGAGGAAACCAAGGAGATGATCTCCTCAATGCAAGATGAGTCCCCTTTCCATTCCAGCATCTCGAGAGAAATCCCACCTTCCCTGTTGAGCCTGGAAAGGGTACTTGACACCCTATAGGCAACTGAAGAAGTTCCCCAACATACCCGTCTCCACTCGAGAGGAACACCGAGTTTCCCACCACAAATCAAGAAGAGCCCCGTTTTCCACTCATCCTATCGAGATGAGGGTCCATTCCCCTGCTTCGTCTGCAAAGGAATCCTGACGTTCCCAATGCACCTCAGGACGATGCTGTTCTCAACTTGAAATTCAAGAGGAATTTCAGGGATCAGGCCACGGTTCGCAAAGACCCTGATATCCTCATCCATTCGAGATAAAGCCTCATTCCTCTGCAATGACTCGAATGTCACTCTGAGTAACAACTCACGGCACAAAGGGAGGACTGAGAGCCCCATGGCGCCTCTAGAAATAGCCCAAGATCTGTAGTTCAACACCATAGGAGGCCTGACACCCCTTTTCAACCTCGAGAGGGAAGCGGAGTTCCATGCCTCAACATGAGACATGGCTGACTCCCCAGTGGAGTCTCCATAGGAAGTCCGACATCCTTGTCAGAGGTGGAGAGGAACCCTGAGTTTCCCTCCTCAACTCGAGATGAGGCCCTAGTCCCCTGCACCAACTCGAGAATCCCGAGAGGTGCCTCACAACTTGAATGGATTCCTGACTTCCCAGAGACAACATGAGAGGCTCCCTCAGGTCCCCGTGGCAATTCGAGGGAACCCACACTTCCGGCCGCAACTCGAGAAACACATGGAGATTCCCCCTTCCATGCGAAATGAGGCCTGATCCCCTTCTCATGAATACAGAGCACTCCCGGGCTCGCCCTTGCAACTCGAATGGAGAGTTGACTTTCCTGAGGCAACACGAGAGGCTCCTTGAGTTCCCAGTGGTACGTAGAGAGGAATCCCAAGCTACATGCCACAATTTGAGACAAACCACGAGATTCCCCCGTCATTGGGAGATGATGGCTTTTTCTCTTGCAGCACCTCGAGAGCAATCCCGAGTTCCCTCACAAAACTCAAGAGGAGGCTTGACTCCCTTCAAGCAACTCAAGGGGTCCCAGGATCCCCATCCAAACCTGAGATGAAAGCTGAGGTTCCCGCCACAAGTTGACAAGAGCCCCGTGTTTCCCAACTCATGTGGAGATGAAGACCCATTCCCTGCTTCAACTCAAGAGGAATCCCAACTTCCCCTCTCACCACAAGAGGAGGCCTGTCTCACCTGTTAATCCTCTTGAAAAAGCCCAAATTCCCCACCTGAACTCGACCGGAGCCCTGACATCCATTGGACAACTCGAGAGGAATGCAGAGTTCCATGCCTCGACACCAGACGAGGCCTGACTCCCTGGTTGAAGCTTGATAAAAAGCCCGAGATCCCTGTCAAGGCAGAAGAGGAACACTGAGTTTCCCGACTGAAATCGAGACAGGGCCCTATTCACCGGCAGCGACTCGAGAGGAATCCCGACGTGGCCCTTGCAACTTGAGAAGAGACCTGACTTCTCTGAGCCAATACAAGCGGATCCCTGAGGTCCCCATTGCAACTTGAGAGGAACCCCAAGCTTCCCGCCACAACTCTAGAAAAAACAGGAGATTCTCCCTTCAACGTGAGATGAGGCCCCTTTCCAGAGCAGTGTCTCCAGAAAAATCCCACGTTCCTGCCTGAAATGCAAAAGGGTACTTGACACCCTTAATGCAACTCAGGAAGGTCCCCGAGATACCTGTCCCCACATGAGAGGAACACCGAGTTTCCCGCCACAACTCAAGAAGAGCCCCGTTTTCCACTCCTCCTCTCGAGATGAGGGTCCATTCCCCTGCTTCTTCTGCAAAGGAATCCCGATGTTCCCACCGCACCTCAGGAGGATGCCATTCTCACCGTGAAACTCGAGAGGAGCACCTTGGTTCGGGCCACCATTTGAAAAGACCCCGATGTCCCCATCCAATCGAGATCAGGCCTCATTCCCCTGCAACTACTGGAATGTCACCCCGAGTATCAACTCAGGACATGAAAGGAGGAATGAGAGCCCCATGGTGCCTCTAGAAATAGCACAAGTTCCCTACACCAACTCCACAGGAGGCCTGATACCCTTTTTCCACCTCAAAAGGGAAGCGGAGTTCCATGCCCCAACATGAGACAACGTCTGACTCCCCAGTAGAATCTCCATAGGAAGACCGAGATCCCTGTCAGAGCTGGAGAAGAATGCTGAGTTTCCCGCCACAACCCAAAAAGAGCCCCAGAATCTCGAGATGAGGATAGATTCCACTCGTCAACTCAAGATGAGGGTCGATGCCCCTGCTTCGTTTGGAAAGGAATGCTGACATCCCCGTCGCCCCTCCAGAGGCTGGTCTCAACTTGAAACTGGAGAGGAACCTGCGGGTCTTTTCACTATTCAAAAGACACGGATTTCCCCATCCACTCGAGATAAGGCCTGATAGCCTTGCACTGATTCAAATGGAACCCGGAGAATCAACTCACAACATGAAGGGAGGAATTATACCCCGGTTGCAAATTCAAGAATAGCCCCAGTTCCCCAATTCAACTCGACTGGAGGCCTGAAACCTCTTTTGCAGCTCAAGAGGAAAGCACAGTTCCATGCCTCAACACAAATTGAGCCCTGACTCCCCTTTGAAATTGCAGACACACTCTGAGATCCACGTTGGAACAGGATGGGAACACTGAGGTTCCTGCCTCAACTGGAAATGAGGATCTCTTCCATTGCAACGACCCCAGAGGAATCCCCAGAGGCCCCTCACAACACGAAGAGATTCCTGACTTCCCATAGGCACCATGAGAAGCTCCCTGCAGTCACCGTCACAACTCGAGGGAACCCAAAGTTTCCTGCAGCAACTCAAGAAAGACCTCGAGATTCTCCCTTCAACACGAATTGAGGCCCAATTACCCTGCCATGGTTTGAGAGCAATCCCGTGCTCCCCCTTGCAACTTGAATGGAGACTGGACTTCCCAGGGGCAACACGAGAGGCCCACTGACTATCCTGTCATAATTCGAGAGAAACCCCAAACTTCCCATCACAATTCGAGAAAAACCACAAGATTCCCCTGTCATTGTGAGATGAGGCCATTATTTTCCTGCAGGGCCTAGAGAGCAATCCCGAGTTCCCTCTCAAAACTTCATAGGAGGCTTGACTCCCTTTAGGCCACTCAAAGGGTTCCAGGAGATACCTGTCGCAACTGGAGAGGAGAGCAGGGTTCTTTGCTTCAACTCGAGATGAGGCCTTACTCCCCAGGTGAACCCTGAACACAACCCCAAAATCCCTGTCGCCACTGGAGAGGAACACGGAGTTTCTGGACACAAGTCTCTCTGAGGCCTATTTCCCCTGCAGTGACTTGTGAGGAATCCCTAGGTGCTCGTCACAATTCGAAAGGAGCCCAGACTTCTCTGAGGCAATATGAGTGGACTTTGAGGTCCACGTCACAACTCGAGAGGAACCCCAAACGTCCCGCCAAGCCTCGAGGAAAACCAGGGGATTCACCTCTCAATGCGAAATGAGGCCCTTTCCCACTGCAGCGTCTCGAGAGAAATCCCACGTTCCCTCTTGAAACTCAAAACGGTACTCAAAACCCTTTATGCAACTCAAGAAGTTCGCTGACATACCGAACACCGAGTTTTCCAGAACACATCAATCTGAGCACTTTTGCCACTCCTCATCTTGAGATGAGGGTCGATTCCCCTGCTTTGTCTGGAAAGGAATCCCGACATTCCCATTGCACCTCAAGAGGAGGCCAGTCTCACATTGAAACTCGACAGGAACCCTCGTGGTCATGCCACAATCCCAAAGACAACGATTTCCCCATCCACTCGAGATAAGGCCTGATGCCCCTGCACCAATTCGCATGGAACCCCGAGTATCGAGTCACAAGACGAAGGGCCACTGACACCCTGGTTGCATCCTCCAGAAAAAAACCGCAGGTTTCAAATCCAACTGGACAAGAGACCTGACACCTCATTCACAACTCGAGAGGCAAGCCGAGTTCCATGCCTCAACACAAGACGAGGCCTGCCTCCCCTGTTCAAACTCCTCAGAAACCCCGAGATCAATGTCAGAAATGAAGAGGAAGCCTGAGGTTCCCTCCTCAAGTCGATATGAGGCCCTATTCATCCCTGCAGCGATGCAAGAGGAATCCTGATTTCCTCCTCGAACTCAAAAGCAGATCTGACTCCCCTGAGGAAACATGAGCAAATCCCACAGGTTCCCACACAACTCGACAGGAACCCTAAACTTCAGCCACAACATCAAAAAAAAAAAAAAAAAAAAAAACAAACCACGAATTTCTCCCCTTCACGTGAGATGAGGCCCTTTTACAATGCAGCATTTCCCAAGAAATCCCACGTTACCTCTTGTCAGTCGAAAGGGAACCTGACACCCTTTATGAAACCCCAGAGCTTCCCGAGATATGCGTTCCAACTCAAGAGCAAAACTGAGTTTCCCGCTACAACTCAAAAGGAGCCCCGTTTTCCCCTGCTCAACTCGAGATGAGGGTCGATTCCCCTGCTTTGTCTGGAAAGGAATCCCGACGTTCCCGTCGCACCTCAAGAGGAGGCGGGTCTCACATTGAAACTCAACAGGAACCCTCGTGGGTAATGCCACAATCCCAAAGTCACCGATTTCCCCATCTACTCGAGATAAGGCCTGACGCCCCTGGACTGATTCGAATGGAATCCCGAGTATCATGAATAAACATTTAAACCATCTTTAGTGAAAAATATTCATATAGAAAAGACCACACAGATCCCATGTTCACCATGTCTACTTTGTGTCCATCAAGTTTGTCCAAATAACTGAAAATCTCAGTAACACTCTTTAAAAAAAAGGATGGGAAGAAAAGATATATTCATACAATTGAACAATTGCTGAAAGAGAAGTGGGGCTGTGGATTACATTATACTGTAGAAACCATATGATTTCCTGATTTTGGAGATTATGTGCAGGTTTTGCAGGAGAATGCACCCATTTTGGCTAAAACACATAGAGTATTTTAGATGATGTGGCAAATGCGAGCACTTTTTCCCATTGCTAGGAGTTTTCTGTACCTTTTAAATTCCGAGAAAGTAAATTATGTTTCAAAACAAACAAGTCAATACCATAAAAAAAAATCAGATTAGACAGGCATGAAACTTTCCTATAGAGGTCAAGACTTCCCCAGATGAAGTTCAAGGGGACCTGTGATGCTCACTGCCCTTGAAGGAGTCCACATGAAATGAAGAAGCACTGTGGGAAGTCTATTAGTAAGCACCATGCCTTGAGTCCTCTGGATGAAGTATTGCAGGAGAAACAGATTTTACAAATAAAATTTTCCCCATAACTTCACAAAAAGTTGTTCAGTAAAGTTGAATAATTTCCGTTCAATTTACAATCATATAAAATACTACAACTTACAATCCCAATCAATATACAAAAAGCACTTGCGTTTCTATACACTAATAATAATCAGAAACAAAAATTAAGAAAATCCCACTTATAATTGCATCCAAAAGAATAAAACATCTAGCAACAAACTTAATCAAGGACATAAAAGACCTGTAGTCTGAAAACTAGAAAGCACTGATAAAGAAACCAAAGAAAACACAAATAAACAGAAAACTATTCCACGCTCATGCACTAGAACAATGAGGAATTAAAATTTCCATTCCAACCAAAGTCATCAACAAATACACTGAATGAAATCACAAAATAATATTCAATGGCCTTTTTCACAGAAATAGAAATATTCCTAATATTAGGCTGATAATATTGAACAGGACCCTAAACAGCCAAGAAGACGCTGACAAAGAAGAACACAGCTGGAGGCATCTTCCTCTCTAACTTCAAACTACATCATGGACCTGTAGTAACCACCACAGTGAGGAACTGGCAGGAACACAGACACATGGACTCCAGGAAAGAATAGAGAGCGCAGGAATGAACCCACATGTACGTGGTCAGTTCATGAAAATCAAACCAGGAACGAGCGAAGAGAAAAGGACAGTCTTCTTAAGAAACAGTGACAGGAAAACTGGCCACCTACTCAGAAGAACATCAGTGAAGGTCATCCTCTGGATCATCTAACAGAAATCGAACTGAAAGCCTGACATTTTGCACATGGAGCTCTTTCCTCCCCTGAGTCCTCTGAGATGAACCTCCGGTCAGTGCTCAGCTGGACACAGGAAACGTCTACTTTGTCCTCATTTTTCCCTCTTGCAGCGCCTCCCTGATGGCAGGCACTGAGGCAACCCCGCTCCTTTCAGCCAGGACGCAGCTCCGTTACCCAGGAGCCTGAGCCCTGATGGCCCTGAGGAGACAAAGCTCCCGCCAGCTGGTCACCTAGCCCAGTCTGAAGGCAAAGCGTCCTGTGCCCAGGGGTCAGAGGGGGTTTTGGCGCCCCCTGTGGGCCGCCAGAGCAGAGCAGGCAGCCCCGCGCTCACAGAGCTCAGAGGACTCACCCAGAAGCAGCTCTGCTGTGAGCATTCAGACTGGAAGCCCAAACTGAAATGGAGCAGAATAGCTCCATGACCCTTCTCAAAACATGGCTAAGGAACAATCAGAGCCTGTATGGAATTCAGCCATAAAAAAGAACACATTTGAGTCAGTTCTAATGAAGGGGATGAAGCTAGAGCGTATTAAACAGGCAAGTCAGTCAGAAAGAGAAAAACATGGAATCCAGAAGGATGGGTCTGATGAATCTGTTCACATAGCAGCAGTGGAGATGCAGACATAGAGAACAGACTTATGGACAAGGGTGGGGAACAAGAGGGAGAGGGTGAGATGAATGGAGAGAGCAACATGGATGCATGTACACTAATATTTGTAAATAGAAAACCAGTGGAAATTTGCTTTATGACTCAGGGAACTCAAACTGGGGCTCTGTAATAACCTAGAGAAGTGGGGATGGATGGGTTGTGGGAGGGTGATTCAAGAGTGAGGGGACACACATACACCTATGGTTAAATCATTTGGATGTATGACAAATCAAACCAATATTGTAAAGCAATGATCAATCAACTAAAAATAAATAACTGTTTAAAAAAGATGAAATGAACAGAAACACAAACTTTGCAACTAACACCATAATTCAATTTTTTAAAAAAGTATAAAATTTTAGAAAACAACAAAAGATCTACATGACCTTTGGTCTTGTGATGAGTTCTAACACACAACAAAAAACCCAACTTACCAAATTAGGAATATAAATTATTTAAAACATTGACTTTTACAATTTTATACATTTACTCTGTGAAGGACTTTATTCGAGAGAACCAAAAGACACAGTTAAATGACCCACTAACCACTCACCCTTGTCAGGCAACAGAGAAGAGAAAACACTTGCAGGAGTCATCTTACAACAGGAGGTCCTGGTAAGGAACAAGGAACTAACAAGCTCCCACCAACCAGGATTCTGGAGAGGTAAAAAAGAAATGGGAGTCTGCCGTCCAGAGGTCCTAGCACCTTCCCAGGATCCTCCTCGCTGGAATCCATCTCGGCTGAGTGATGCGTGTGCCTCCAGGAAGGATCCCAATTCAGAATGACTGTCAAGAGACAAACCAGAAACTAACCCAATGACCATAAACCCTGAGACGGTGAGCCACCTGGCAGAGCAGTTCTCTCCGTTGCCCTCACCCTCCTTCCCTCTGCCCCGGCAGCCCTTCCCAATGAAGTCTCTTGCTTGGACGGCATTCCTCTCCTCGGACAATTCATTTCCAAGTGTCAAACAAGAATCCACTCTCAAGCCCTGGAAGGGATCCCCCTTCCTTCATCAGAACCACAATCCAGGAGAAAATTATCTTCCAAATGCTACCTTGTAGAGAAGGCAATGACACCCCCTCCAGTATTCTGGCCTCAGAAATCCCAGGGACAGAGGAGCTTGGTGGGCTACAGTCCAACAGCAGGGCATTTCTGAGGGGAGGAAACAGTCCCAGGAGAGCTGAGGCACTCGCCAAAGGCCCCAGAGCTTTGGATGGCACAGCCAGAACTGTGGCTGAGGACTCCCAGTGGCCAGGCCTCTTGATCCTGGCCTTTCTCACCAGGTACATGTATGGAAAACTAGAATCAAAAACATGCCTGAGGGCTTCCCTGGTGGCTCCGTGGTAAAGAATCCACTTGCCAGTGCTGGAGATGCAGGTGTGATCCCTGCTAAGGGAAGATCCCACATGCTATGGAGCCTGTGAGCCACAACTGCCGAGCCTGTGCTCTGGATCCTGGAAGACACAATGCTGAGCTCTCATACTGCAACCACTGAATCCCATGAGCCTGTGCCCCACAACAAGAGGAACCACTGCAGTGAGAAGCCTGTACACCACTAGTTATGTCCCACGCTCACCTGAACTAGAAAAAAGCCCACACACGAAGACCCAACACAGCCAAAAATAAAATTGTTTTCTTTAAAAATGCATATCTGACAAAGAATCTGTACTCAAATTGTCCAAGAACACTAGAGCAAACAAACCCATTCATAATTGGTAAAGACTGAAATAGACACCTGGCCACGCAGGATAGTAAACTATCCTACAGAAACATACTCAAGATACTGGTGGGATGCATGCACAACCCCTTTTAGAAGACAGTCTGACAGTTTTTTCATTAACCACATGGAACAAGCACTAAATTTTATACATGACAAGTGGTGGAAGCCAGGTATCTTACCATTGGCATGGGAAATTACGGAGAAACAAAAGGAAAGGTTACGAGATCCATAGAGACATCTTCACAAATTACCTTTAACTGAATATGTTCAAAGGTAAGCTGGAATACACGTATATTTTTCCGAGTATTGTCAGCTGAGCGTATTTAGCTCCTACATATATGTTTTGCATAGCATTCTCTAATGAAAGGGAACAGGAAATATCCCTGGTGGTCTGGTGGTAAATGATCTGCCTACCAATGCAGGGAACACGGGTTCACTCCCTGGTACTAGAAGTTTCCATATGCCCAGGGGCAACTAAGCCCCCATACAACTATTGAAGTACTTGCATGCTCCAGAGCCCAAGTTCTGCAACCAAACTGCTGCAATGAGAAGCCATGGCACGGCAACGAGAGGGTGGCCTCTGCTCACTACAACTAGACATGTAGCAACAAAGACCCAGCATAGTCAAAAATAATTCAATGTTAAAAAAAATAAAAGGACAGAAATTCTTTGAATAAATGACTGAGATTAGGGGTGAGGCAGTACATATATGAGCCAAGATAATCTTAAAGTATGAGAAAGTAAAGAAGGTAAAGACGACTATCAAGCTGTCCAAACTGATAAAAATGGATGATTACACAGTTTTATCTGTATACACTAGCAAATAATAATCTGAAAAGGAATTTAAAAAAAAACAATTCCCTTTCAATAATGTCAACATTAATAAAATACTTTGCCATGGATGCAACGAGGATGACAAGACTGGCACACTGGAAATTATACAAGATTGCTGAAAAAATATCCTGAATACATGTACAGATATCCCATAGTGATGGAAAGACTTAAGATGGCAATACCATGGAATGCATCTTCAATCTGAAATGAAGATCTAATATGACTTGATCGCTCAGAGCTTTTGTGTCATAAAGTTTTATTAAAGTATGAAAGAGATAGAGAAAGCTGCTGACATAGACTTTAGACAGGGGCAGTAAAAGTACCCCCTGCTGGTCTTTAGCCAGGTGTTATACAGCCATTAGCAGTCTGCTATGGAAAGAAAGGCAATGGCTCAGAGAATGGCACCAGGCCCCTCACCCACAACATGCATTGAGATAACATTGGCAGCAGGTGAGTCATCCTGGGCCATAAAATGATTGATATGAATCTTGAAGAAAGGCAGATTTCCAGGCAAATCTATCGTTTCATTAACATAGATTAGGAGAACAAGGTATGAGGAAGACATACTGGTTTGTCAAGTCGGTTCTGAGCCTTTAGGGGGAACTGACCTGAAGACAGAATCTATAAGAAATACATAGTATATTAACATAGCTTAAGACAAACATTTCCTCATGAAAAAAATGCATAGCTTAGCTCAAGATTTGAGAAAAGTTCAGTTCAGGTGGAGCCAGGAGTAGTCATGGCAACACAGAATTTTCAGAAAAACCTCCTTTTAAATTTGTATCAAGAAGGGAAAAAAATGTAATACTAGTTTGTTTCCTCCTGCTGCTTAAGAGAGAGAGAAAAAACCATCTGACACTTGCAGCCTATTCCCTCTGTCTGGAGACCCCCGGCCTTCCTGCCTGTTACCCTCTTGGGGCCTTTAGGAAGCAATACACAAGCTGACCCTAACATACACGTGGAATGACTAGGGACTCCAAAGAGCCAGAACAATCACATGAGTCTGCAGTTCTAAGGTCCTCTGGTATGCTGTGCTAAGTCTCTTCAGTCACATCTGACTGTCAGAGCCCGCCAGGATCCTCTGTCCATGGGAATTTTCCAGTCAAGAATACTGGAGTGGGTTGCTGTGCCTTCCTCCATGGGATCGTCCCAACCCAGGGATCGGATTCCTGCATTGGCAGGGAGGTTCTTTACCACTAGCACCACCTGGGGCAAAAGTGCCTAAACGGAGATCAGGAAACCCCACTTAGGAGAAGGGACTCAAAGGAAAGGAAGTGAGGGAAGGAGACTCTTAGTCACACTCAGAGAAGCTCAGCAGGTAGTTCTGCAGGTGGAAGAGGGGAGGAAGCAGGCTGGAGCTGTGTAGAAGATGAAAGAGGGAACTAAAGCATGGGCCCCCAACCTCTAGGATCTATTGCCTGATGATCTGAGGTGGAGCTGATGAAATCATACTAGAAATAAGTGTTTGGTCACTCAGCCGTGTCCAACCCTTTGTAGCCCACAAAGCTCCTAGGTCCATTGAATTCTTCAGGCATGAATACTGGAGTGGGCTGTCATTTCCTTCTCCAGGAGATATTCCTGACCCAGGGACTGAACCTGGGTCCCCCGCACTGTGGGCAGACTCTTTACCAACGGAGCCACCAGGGAACAAATATAGAAATAGAGTGCACAATAAATGGACTGAACTTGAAACATCCCCAAACCTTCCCCCAGCCCTATCTGTCAAAAAATTGTCTTCCGAGAACACTCCCGAGGTCAAGGAAGGAACTTCAAGTGTACTCGACTGTCCCAGGTTTCTGGCTTAGGGAGATGCTGAAGCAGGGGTTTCCCAAGATGTAGAACCTCCCTTCAGTGGGGTCCTCAACAGACCCCCAATAGCCTCGGTGATGAAGGGAGAGATTTGTTTCATTTTTTTAAAATGTCCTTGTGGGATAAAGTTAAAACTTAGAAATTCTCTTACAGTCTTCCCAATAAAATGTTTTGCTTACTGATCTGTGAAGTACCAACTGTGACAATCACTGTTCTAATATATCTCATAGTGTTGCTGACACTATAGATATAATTATGTGAAATTGAACTTATTCAATAAAAATGATGAAGCATCTGCCCTGTACCCAGCACTTTCCAAGGGTTGGGAGTACAATGAAAATACTCCATTAGATGGACAGCTGGTAGGCACATTCTTTAAAAAAAACCTTTTACATTCCCACCAATAGTTTATTCTCAATGTCAACAATTGCCAATTAATGACCATACTGGGTGGGAAGCCCATTAAAACCCCAGGAGCCAGGGTTCCTAGAAGGATACCCCATTCTCCCTTGGACAGTCTTCCACCCTCTCTAGGTCTCAGTTTCCTCATCTGCAAAATCATGGAGAACTGACTATAATTCTTCCCTGGAACCCAAGCCTATTGAGGGGGAGGGGAAATATTACTCCAAGACCTGGATGTGAGACCAGATTGAGAGAAAAATATGTCATTGCTGGTTTTCAGTCAAACAGACAGATACAATGAAGGAAGGAGCCCCTGTCCCTGCGGGATTTGTCTAGGGGTCTAGTCTGGGAAATTCTTACACATCAGGAGATGGCTCCGAGCTGGATTTCCACCAACAAGAACATCCATACAAAGGACAAGCCTGCAGAGCTCTGTGCCCATCAGCCACAGGAAGAGACTGCCTCCCGACAGCCAGCAACATTTACAAGTGACCTCCTAAGGCCTTCACAAAACTACAGGATCACCTCTGGGTTTTCTGTTTCCCTCACTTTTCTGACTCTTTTCTTAAAAAAAAAAAACCGCACATTTCTTCATAGAATGCCACAGTGGAAGGAAAATAGGCCTTCAAATTCTAGACCTCAATTTGCAAAAACTTGGAGCTTGTTTTTTTTTGTTTTTGTTTTGTTTGTTTGTTTTTGTTTTTAAATTAAAGAACCACATAATTTAAAATTTTTACACGTTCTAATTATTCAGTTCCAAAACACCAAACTTATTGCACAGGGACCCCATGCAAAGGCCCCCTCTCAGCAGGACAGCCACAGATTCCACCATGAAAGGGAAGCAAGGTGCCCTCCTCCCTTCTTTTCTGCCTGGGTGGCCACCAGGTGTTTAAATCCATGCACCCTACTAAATTTCTAGGGTGCAAATGGTGGACCCTTCCCTTTCCCATCCCAGCAGATGGTCAAGGGCCTGCTGGGCTGCAAAGTGGCAGAAGCAGGGCTGGGCCAGCTGGCCAGAGTAAGGGTTATGAAGTCCCCATGGGTGAAATCATCAGGCAGGATAAATCCCTTGGACTTCCAGCAGGCACTAAGCTGCTTCGGAAAACCCGCACAGGTCTGACCTTTATGAGAAGGGGTAAAGGCAAGGCCTTTCTGCGATTGCCACGTTAGGGGGCTCTGAGACTGTGCCAACAGAGAGGGTGGAATACGTGGTTCCCTGCTCCATCGAGTCCCAGTTCCCTAACCTGTGGTCCACACCCCTCCGCTCTGCTCACTGGATGTTGATCGCTGGGGACCCAGGAGCGCACGAAATGGGCGTTCCCAGCCACAGTGGTGACCCCTGAGAGCACAACTGGGACCCCTCCGCCTCGGACGTGCTCCTGGTGCGCCACCCCCCACCCCACCCCAACATGCTCTCCTGGTGCGCCCCACCCCCACCCCCACTTCCAGGAGAGGCCTGCAGGCCTCACTACTGCCCCAGGTGAAACACAAGGACAAGCAAATCTACCCGACAGACATAATCCAAGCTTTTTATCAGCTGATATGTCTATGATTCAGGGATAAAACTATGACTACAAAAAGGAAAAATGACCTGACCTAGGACGGCCATGATATTCTATAGAACCTGAGAAAATTGGTTACAAGGAAACTCCTTTTTTTCTTAGAAACCGTAAAGCTGGTTATTTTGGATATGCAATTAAAAACAATTAGCTTGTTACAAAGGCCTGCCTAGGGCAACGCTTGAACTTAATCCTTGCCACAGAATTCAACAACTTCCCTGGTGGCTCAGACTGTAAGTGTCTGCCTACAATGCGGGAGACCTGGGTCCAATCCCTGGGTCAGGAAGATGTCCTGGAGAAGGGAATGGCAACCCACTCCAGCATTCTTGCCACCACCCTCTTCCCACCGCCCCCCCCCCCCCAAGAAAAGCGGCTCAAAGAGAAATATTTTAAATCTCAGGCAGAAAACTAGAAGATCCCTTGTCTGTCTCTCTGGATTTATGTATGTCTCAGTGTGAGTCTTCTGCTTTTTGATAATATCGTGCAAGTCTGAATTCATATTTAAATGGTCTCAAGAAAAGAAAGCCCTTACAAATCAAACAGTTGGAAATACAAGAAAACATTGACCTAAATGAATTTCAGATTCACGTGAACTGGAAAATAGTCAATATTAACTACCTAGTATCTGTTTTTTCTCTAGTCTACTATAGACATGTCTAAGAGTCATTAACATTAAGCACAAAATTTTAACAGTGCCTAGGTTTATTATAAGTTAAAAATTGCTATATTGTTATATCTGTCACAAGCTTGTCCACAAGAAAGTACCTCTAAACAACAACAACAAAAAAAACTAAAAAATGTAAATAAGATATGCTGCTAAGTCACTTCAGTTGTGTCCAACTCTGTGTGACCCCATAGACAGCAGCCCACCAGGCTCTGCCATCCCTGGGATTCTCCAGGCAAGAACACTGGAGTGGGTTGCCATTTCCCTCTCCAATGCATGAACATGAAAAGTGAAAGTGAAGTCACTCAGTCGTGTCCGACTCAGAGCGACCCCATGGACAGCAGCCTACCAGGCTCCTCCATTCATGGGATTTTCCAGGCAAGAGTACTGGAGTGGGGTGCCATTGCCTTCTCCAAAATAAGATATGAGCTTTTAGATAAAATATTATCAATAATTATACTCTAAAATGTATATTTTTATAAATATATTATTATTATATTCTAAAATTTTTTCTCAACATTGAAACTCTTGTAACTAACACAGCAGCTGCCTCGTGGCAGTCACTCAACAGTCACTTGCTAAAGACTGGGCTCAACAATTCCACAAAATGAGGTGTGTACTTATATAATGTCATACATGTCCACAGTCCATGTAATATCCATGGACTGGAAACAGTGTAACTACCTATCAACAGGGAACTTGATTAAATACACAGTAAGGCATTAATACAGTGGAATACGACGCAGCTGTTTAAACCAACGTACATGTCTAGACAGAGCAACTTACATGTCTACTTACACGTACCCACTTGTGAACAAAGCAGGGCACAACCACGTGTGCACATTGCAGTGCCACTGGTACCAAAAGTATGTGTTAGTCACAACGTACTGTCTGACTCTTTGTGACTCCATGGACTGAAGCCCATCAGGCTCCTCTGTCCATGGGATTCTCCAGGCAGGAATATAAGAGTGGGCTGCCATACCCTTAAAGAAGACAGTGAATCTTGACTGAACTGTTTGTTGGGGGAGAATACTCATTGGAAGCTTACAAGAAACTGTTAACAGTGGTTATTCATTTGGAGGGTAGGTGGGAACTGGGTGGATGGGTGTCAGAGGTGGGAGAAAAAAACTCTACGAACTACTGTTTTATACTTTCAGATTTGGGAATCCACATGAACATGGTTTATAACTCAGTACATCAATTTTTAAGTGCTCTGTGACCAGAACCCAGTAAATTCTGTTGGATGAATTACAACACACATGAGAGCTTCCCCATCATCTGTTCCCCTCTCCACCACCTACCCTGTCACGATTGCTTCCACTGCCACTGTCCTGGGAAGACACTGGAAGCTTTTTAAAAGTTGCATCATCTTTAAGTTTTAAAGTCATACTTTCTAACTATCCATTTATAGTCATAAACCCCTCCATCACTCTTTACAACTGACAAAGTGCTTTCAAACCTATCATCTAATTGGGTCCTTAGGACAACCTGAGACAGTTTATATGTTTTGAAAGTGAAAGTTGCTCAGTGGTGTCCGACTCTTTGTGACACCATGGACTATAAAGTTCATGTAATTCTCCAGGCCAGGATACTGGAGAGAATAGCCTTTCCCTTCTCCAGGGGATTTGCCAACCCAAGGATTGAACCCAGGTCTCTTGCACTGCAGAGGGATTCTTTACTAGTTGAGCCACAAGGGAAGCCCAAGAATACTGGAGTGGGTAGCCTATCTCTTCTCCAGTAGATCTTCCTATCCCAGATATCAAACTGGGGTCTCCTGCAATGCAGGCAGATTTTTTTAAGCAACTGAGCTATCAGAGAAGGATAAAACTGAAGTTTTGGGAAAGTAAGGGTTCTGCCTGAGGTCACACCTCTGAAAATGGCACAGCCAATCCTGATTGCCTGATGAGGATAGCACATCCCTCACCATTCTTCCCAACTCTAAAAAGGTAAAAAAAGAAAGATGACAGGAGGCCTTGCACAGATTTTATGTCAGTCCATGACACTCTAGGTCAGATTGATGTATGTGTGGGTCAGTCTGGGTCATGGTCCCAGGGGACAGGAATTGCTGAGAGAGGAAAACAGCCAACTTTTGTTTTGATTGTTACACTCACTCAGCAGGGAAGAAAAAAGGAAAGGAAAATGTTGTTCGCTGGTGTGGAGAGAACCCTGCCAGAAAATGGGATGGATGCTCTAACTTGCCAAAGACATCCCTGGAGGCCCCATTAACACCATGATACTGAACCAGAGAGATGCTGAACAGTTAGGAGTGCTGCTGATTCCCTGGCAACTTTTGAAAGCAAGTTTATGTTTCCACTGACTGAAGCAAGGGGCCGGGGGGTGGGGGAGTGGAGGAGGGGGAGTGGTGGGATGTCCAAGGATGGAATTAGAGAATGGGAGGATTTGGCTGCTGAGGATGGAGTTGCAGGTTGTCCTGGGTATGTATCACAAAAAGTTTCCCTACATCAGCTTTTCCTCTGGTTCCATTTCTTAACCTCTGGACTGACCCTAGAGTCCCAGATTCACGTGATGTGCAAGAGAATGAGAAGGAGGAGATGCACCCTTCACGACCATGATCTAAACACACTGTTCGAGCTGACTGGGGACTTAGAGAAGGGCAGAAGCAACAGTGGAAATGATGAGCATTCATCAGTGTGCCCCCTGAATTCATTGTCATCTAAGACACGGCATGTGATATAGGGAAATTGTGTAATGTGCACCGTCCAGGGCCATTCATAATGGTCTTAGAACAAATGAAGGATTCTCATGTTCCCATTAGCAAGAGTATAACTGGAATAAAAAGGTGACCCAAACAAGCTCCTCTGACCCTGTCTAAGATGGAAGACCCATCACCTTAGGAAAAACAGACTGTTTGTGTCGTAACATGATTTATTTACCCTGCATAGGAGAGAAAGCAGGACACTTACCTTCACACAGAAAAAGCAGAGAGGACTTCCCTGGTGGCACAGTGGATAGGAATCCATCTGCCAGAGCAGGGACATTGATTCAATCCCTGGTCCAGGAAGATTCCACAAGCTGCAGATCAACTAGGCCCGTGTGCCAAAACTAGTGAGCCCACAACCCACAACTACTGAAGCCCATGTGCTCAGAGCCTGTGCTCTGTGACGAGGGAAGCTACTGCAATAAGAAGCATGTGCACTGCAACAAAGAGTAGCCCTTTGCTTGCCATAACCAGAGAAAAGCCCTCATGGCAACAAAGGTCCAGCGCAACTGAACGTAAGTTTTTGTTTGTTTGTTTTGTTTTAAGCAGATAATTTTTAGTTTTAGTTTAGTTTTTTTTTTTTCAAGAAAAGAACAAGTAACTGTCCATATCTCCTCATCTAATTCTAACACCTTCAATTCACAACTATTTTAATCACTGCAGAGAAAGTAAAAATTTCTCAAGGAATATCATAAAATATAATTGCTAGCACCTTAGTTTTATTTTAAACCTAAATTCTCAAATGAACTAGCTAACTTAACTCAGCTCTGTTGTGGTACGTTTCAAAGTGGGCAGAAGAAGGAGCCAAGATGTGATACATACAAAGTTCATCAACACCTCAATTTGGCTCTGCAGCAGCCCAGCAACCTGGAACAATTAATTCTCTTTCCCCAAAAGCCTCTGACTCAGTGCAGACAACATACCCACCCTGTGTTATCTAAGAGACCAGGATGTTGAAAGGGAAAAGGAATTCTCCTCAAGATCAACATCTGACCACCCAAAATAGGACTGCCTTCACATTCAAACAATTCTCCGTAGTCCCATTGTTCTATTTGTTTCAAATGATGGAAAATCAAATTACGGTAAAATGTTAATAGCTTCATTGTGTGACCATAGAGCTAATCAGTTATATATCTAAAGAGTTTGGGGCTCAGCTGTGAGGTACTTTTGGATCAATATCTGATCTCTTGACATCAATGTACTATTACCAAGGATTTAGTACATGAAGCAAAAATCCCACAAAATGGAGAACCACAGGACCAAGACTAAAAAGATTTAATTGGAACATGTTAGGCTCTGACCCCGGCTGGGGATACTCAGGCTTATACTTGGTGGATCCACTTCAATGTGGAGTGGGCGCTGTCACAGATTAAGAGTCAGGTAGGAAAAAAAGAGTGGTGCAGGCGGAAAGAAAGGTGCTTAGATCCATGTGGGGAATGAAATATATGACAAGAACTCAGAAAATGTTGGCAAATCTTGAAGAGGGGTCAGGGAGTTGAGACCTGTCAGTAGGGCAGGCCCAAGTATGGAACCCTGGATAATGTATGGAAAGGAAGAATCAACACTTTTCCGCAGTCGGATGTACTTGCCCACGATGAGAACAGTTTCTGTGCAAAGAACATGAAGAAAGCCTCCAGGTGCCATGGATCCCTGGGCAGGAGGTTTGGAAGAACAAGGCCACTCCCCTAGGCCAACCCACCAGACAAGAGAAAGACAGTCCCCCACCAAGGGCACCACAGATGGGGGAAAGAAGGAAACCACCTAGTACATGCACATTGGTTCATTAACTTATATGAGAACTGTCTCCTGTGGTCCTATAAACATCATGGTGGGACACTGGGAGCGATGGGCCATGGCATCCCTGCTCCCCTGGCTCAATTGTGACAATGCCACTGCTCAGAGAAAGCCATAGCCCTCGAAATATCCCCACAACTCAGGACCTGCCTCCGACTGAAAGAAGCCTTTTCTATCTTCATGCCCAGAGTGATCCGGATCCTTCTGTTCAATGGGAAGTAGATCTTGCCACTAAGGGTTTGCATGCTGCAACTGAAGATGCTGCATGCTGCAAGGAAGACTGAAGATCCCACATGCCACAACTAAGACCCAGGAGGGCCAAGTAAAAACATACATAAGTATTTGAAATCAACAACAGAAGTAGTCATAACAGCTCAGTGTATTGAGTGCTTACTCTCAAACATCTCACTAAAGGCTTTACCTATTGGCACTCTCTACATAGTTATACCATGTCGCATCCACCCTAAGATACAGATGTTACCATGGCTTCCAATTTACAGAAGAGGAAACTGAGGGACTCAGGAGGTAGAGGCCATGAGCAGCATGGTCTCAGGGAACCAGAAGACCCTGGGAAGGCTTTGGGCATGACTCGAAGTGAAATGGCCAGGACTCCAGCCAGTGTGGCCCAGCTTCTGAGGGAATTAAGGCTAAAGAACTGTAAGGTCACACCAATCCAGAATCCAACCGGTGACTCAATGGACAGATGAGTGCTTAATCACTCGTCATGTTCTACTCTTTGCGACCCCAGCGACTGTAGCCTCCCAGGTGCCTCTGTTCATGGGATTCTCCAGGCAAGAGTACTGGAGTAAGTTGCCATGCCCTCCTCCAGGGGATCTTCCCAACCCAGAGATCGAACCCAGATCTCCCACATCACACATTACCATCTGAGCCACCAGGGAAGTGGTGACTCAATGGAGCAGATTCTTATTCCTACAAGATCATCTGTGTTGGAAGAGTAAGAGCTCGTCACGGATAATAACTAACCTCTGCATAGCTGGAAGTCAGCCTGGAGCCTCGATTTATTCTGTAAGATCAGATCAGTCGCTCAGTCGTGTCCGACTCTTTGCGACCCCATGAATCACAGCACACCAGGCCTCTCTGTCCATCACCAACTCCCGGAGTTCACCCAGACTCACGTCCATCGAGTCAGTGATGCCATCCAGCCATCTCATCCTCTGTCGTCCCCTTCTCCTCCTGCCCCCAATCCCTCCCAGCATCAGAGTCTTTTCCAATGAGTCAACTCTTTGCATGAGGTGGCCAAAGTACTGGAGTTTCAGCTTTAGCATCATTCCTTCCAAAGAAATCCCAGGGCTGATCTCCTTTAGAATGGACTGGTTGGATCTCCTTGCAGTCCAAGGGACTCTCAAGAGTCTTCTCCAACACCACAGTTCAAAAGCATCAATTCTTCGGTGCTCAGCCTGCTTCATAGTCCAACTCTCACACCCATACATGACCACAGGAAAAACAATAGCCTTGACTAGACAAACCTTTGTTGGCTAAATAATGTCTCTGCTTTTCAATATGCTATCGAGGTTGGTCATAACTTTCCTTCCAAGGAGTAAGCGTCTTTTAATTTCATGGCTGCAGTCACCATCTGCAGTGATTTTCGAGCCCCCAAAAATAAAGTCTGACACTGTTGCCCCATCTATTTCCCATGACGTGATGGGACCAGATGCCATGATCTTCGTTTTCTGAATGTTGAGCTTTCAGCCAACTTTTTCACTCTCCTCTCTCACTTTCATCAAGAGGCTTTTTAGTTCCTCTTCACTTTCTGCCATAAGGGTGGTGTCATCTGCATAATCTGAGGTTATTGATATTTCTCCCGGAAATCTTGATTCCAGCTTGTGCTTCTTCCAGTGCAGCATTTCTCATGATGTACTGTGCATATAAGTTAAATAAGCAGGGTGACAATATACAACCTTGACGTACTCCTTTTCCTATTTGGAACCAGTCTGTTGTTCCATGGCCAGTTCTAACTGTTGCTTCCTGACCTGCATACAACTTTCTCAAGAGGCAGATCAGGGTTCTGGTATTCCCATCTCTTTCAGAATTTTCCACAGTTTGTTGTGATCCACACAGTCAAAGGCTTTGGCATAGCCAATAAAGCAGAAATAGATGTTTTTTTCTG
Source organism: Bos javanicus (assembly GCF_032452875.1). Lineage (NCBI taxonomy): Eukaryota > Metazoa > Chordata > Mammalia > Artiodactyla > Bovidae > Bos > Bos javanicus. The sequence goes on along the minus strand of NC_083896.1, from coordinate 160,235 downwards.
GAACTCTCTTGCTTTTTCCATGATCCAGCGGATGTTGGCAATTTGATCTCTGGTTCCTCTGCCTTTTCTAAAACCAGCTTGAACATCAGGAAGTTCACGCTTCACATATTGCTGAAGCCTGGCTTGGAGAATTTTGAGCATTACTTTACTAGCGTGTGAGATGAGTGCAATTGTGTGGTAGTTTGAGCATTCTTTGGCATTGCCTTTCTTTGGGATTGGAATGAAAACTGACCTTTTCCAGTCCTGTAGCCACTGCTGATTTTTCCAAATTTGCTGGCATATTGAGAGCAGCACTTTCACAGCATCATCTTTCAGGATTTGGAATAGCTCAACTGCTGTTCTATCACCTCCATTAGCTTTGTTCGTAGTGATGCTTTCTAAGGCACATTTGACTTCACATTCCAGGATGTCTGGCTCTAGGTCAGTGATCAAACCATCGTGATTATCTGGGTCGTGAAGATCTTTTTTGTACAGTTCTTCTGTGTATTCTTGACACTTCTTCTTAATATTTTCTGCTTCTGTTAGGTCCATACCATTTCTGTCCTTTATGGAGCCCATCTTTGCATGAAATGTTCCCTTGGTATCTCTGATTTTCTTGAAGAGACCTCTAGTCTTTCCCATTCTGTGGTTTTCCTCTATTTCTTTGCATTGATCGCTGAAGAAGGCTTTCTTATCTTTTCTTGCTCTTCTTTGGAACTCTGCATTCAGATGCTTTTATCGTTCCTTTTCTCCTTTGCTTTTCGCTTCTCTTCTTTTCACAGCTATTTGTAAGGCCTCCCCAGAAAGCCATTTTGCTTTTTTGCATTTCTTTTCCATGGGAATGGTCTTGATCCCTGTCTCTTATACAGTGTCACGAACCTCATTCCATAGCTCATCAGGCACTCTATCTATCAGATCTAGGCCCTTAAATCTATTTCTCACTTCCACTGTATAATCATAAGGGATTTGATTTAGGTCATACCTGAATGGTCTAGTGGTTTTCCCTACTTTCTTCAATTTAAGTCTGAATTTGGCAATAAGGAGTTCATGGTCTGAGCCACAGTCAGCTCCTGGTCTTGTTTTTGCTGACTGTATAGAGCTTCTCCATCTTTGGCTGCAAAGAATATAATCAATCTGATTTTGGTGTTGACCATCTGGTGATGTCCATGTATAGAGTCTTCTCTTGTGTTGTTGGAAGAGGGTGTTTGTTATGACCAGTGCATTTTCTTGGCAAAAATCTATTAGTCTTTGCCCTGCTTCATTCCGTATTCCAAGGCCAAATTTGCCTGTCACTCCAGGTGTTTCTTGACTTCCTACTTTTGCATTCCAGTCCTCTATAATGAAAAGGACATCTTTTTTGGGTGTTAGTTCTAAAAAGTCTTGTAGGTCTTCATAGAACCGTTCAACTTCAGCTTCTTCAGCATTACTGGTTGGTGAATAGACTTGGATTACTGTGATACTGAATGGTTTGCCTTGGAAATGAACAGAGATCATTCTGTCATTTTTGAGATTACATCCAAGTACTGCATTTCAGACTCTTTTGTTGACCATGATGGCTACTCCATTTCTTCTGAGGGATTCCTGCCCGCAGTAGTAGATATAATGGTCATCTGAGTTAAATTCACCCAGTCCATTTCAGTTCGCTGATTCCTAGAATGTCTACATTCACTCTTGCCATCTCTTGTTTGACCACTTCCAATTTGCCTTGATTCATGGACCTGACATTCCAGGTTCCTATGCAATATTGCTCTTTACAGCATCGGACCTTGCTTCTATCACCAGTCACATCCACAGCTGGGTATTCTTTTTGCTTTGGCTCCATCCGTTCATTCTTCCTGGAGTTATTTCTCCACTGATCTCCAGTAGCATATTGGGCACCTACTGACCTGGGGAGTTTCTCTTTCAGTGTCCTATCATTTCGCCTTTTCATACTGTTCATGGGGTTCTCAAGGCAAGAATACTGAAGTGGTTTGCCATTCCCTTCTCCAGTGGACCACATTCTGTCAGATCTTTCCACCATGACCCGCCCATCTTGGGTTGCCCCACGGGCATGGCTTAGTTTCACTGAGTTAGACAAGGCTATGGTCCTAGTGTGATTAGATTGACTAGTTTTCTGTGAGTATGGTTTCAGTGTGTCTGCCCTCTGGTGTCCTCTTGCAACACCAACCGTCTTACTTGGGTTTATCTTACCTTGGGCATGGGGTATCTCTTCACGGCTGCTCCAGCAAAGCGCAGCCAATGCTCCTTACCTTGGACAAGAGGTATCTCTTCACCGCCGCCCTTCCTGACCTTCAACACGGGATAGCTCCTCTAGGCCCCCCTGTGCCCACGCAGCCACAGCATAGATTCATTCTGTAGAAAACAGTTATATTGAGGGAAGCAAGTGGACAGTAGTCCTGATGGTATATGACTCCTCCTGACAACCCCACCACCACCATGGGAGATGGTAGAGTTAAGTTTTTCCCACAAGGAGAAATGGCATTTGAGAATGGCATCAGACATCCTACATTAGGACTGCCCGTTTGTCTCTCCTTCAATATATGAGTTAAAATGTTTCATAAAGTCTTAGTCTGTTCAAGGTGCCATGGAAAAATGCCACAGCCTGAGGGGCTTAAATAAGAGACATTTATTTCCCACAGTGCTGGAGGCTGGAAGTCCAAGATCAGGGTGTCAATGGGATTGGTTCCAGGATAGTAAACGGCCACCTTTCCTCCGTGTCCCCACATGGCCTGTCTTCTTTGTACATGTAGAGAGACAGAAATGTCTGGCCCTTCTAAGGACACCAGGCCTATCAGATTAGACTGCACTCTTGTGACCTCATTTAACCTTACTCACTTCCATAAAGGTGCTATCTCCAAATACAGTCTCATTGGGGGTGAAAACTTGAACAGAAGAATTCAGGGCAGAGAGGAGGGGATGTGAACAAGGGACAGAATTCAATCCATAACAGTCTTTTAGCAGGTGTTCTTCAGGTTTGTAGAGAAAGAGGGGATATAAAATGGTTTATATTTCTGGCACGCTAACTTAGAACAAGCATTGCCAAATTATAATATTAACAATAACAACTGCTAACATTTATTCACCACTTACTATGTGCCAAGCACTACTGTAACATATTGCCTATGTTATCGCAATGAATGCTCCAAACACTCAAAATGGGCACTGCTATCATCCTTGGGTTAGAGACAGGGGACTTAGGTACAGAGAGGTTAATTGACTTACCCAGGATCACATAACCAGAAAGAACTGAGCCAGGATTCAAACACCAGCATCAGATTTCAGAGTTAATGTTCTTAACTACAGCATTAAAATATGGACAAAACAAGAAATGTTTTAAATGCACAGGTGTGCCCTTTATCAAGAAACAAGTAGAGGTGACTTCCCTGGTGGTCTGTGTCTAAGACTCCATGCTCCAAAATCAGGGAACCCAGGTTCAATCCCTGATTCAGAAACTAGATCCCACATGGTTCATCTAAAACCTGGCACAGCCAAATAAATAAATGAATATTTAAAAAGAAGCTGAGGTTATAAATAGCAATAACCTTCTCAGAATCATCAGTGATGGCAAAATGAGGGAGAAACCGGACTAACATTAATTTTGTTTTCACCAGCAGCCCTGCTCGATTTTAAGTTGTTAAGTTTATTTTAAGTTAATGTTGTAACTTATGCAGACAAGAGAATAAGGATTTTTTTTTTAATTGTATCTAGTGCTTCAGAGGGCTGGAAAAAGTTTTTATGTTTCCACAGACCTGAAGACCCTGATTATTATTTCCATTTAGATGAACAAATAGGCAAAAATCAGTATGCACATCTGATGTCTTTCTTGTTGTATCAACTGGACAGAATCAAAACTCTTCCAGTACTACCCAGAATGCATTTTCTGGATGCAGGGGCCTGTGAGGGGTGTCCTTTTCCTGGATTCTTCACAGACACATCAGTCATGTTTTTTCTTCTCTAGAAGGTCTGGCAAAGTGCCTCCCTGATTGAGGTTGTTCACCTGGAGCCCTGGATATATGTGAGCATCCCCTGGTGAGCAGCTCCCATTTGGGGACCAAGATCTCCAAAGAAGCAGAGCTCAAAGAAGCCAGGATGGGAGGCAAAAATTCTACAACTGGGTTGTGGGTTCAGTAGTGAAACAAGCCGCTTCATCCCTTGATTACAAGACACATATGTTCTGGCTGTGGGTCGAAGATAGCACCATTATGCTTCAAATATACACTATATGCTTCACAGCATGTACAATACCCTTTAAGACTGCACCCTTTCAGGATGTTGACTCCCATCTGACACACTTGAGTCTTCATTAGCTGTCACACTGTCTCAGTAAGCTTTCAAAATTTGCCCAGTTGTTTCTAGATGATGGCGTCCTCGGTAAAACCAGTTAATTCCATGGCCAAGGGCACGTTGCTGTATTCCCTTTACCATCATAGAAGAGATGCTATGAAAATCACTAATCAGAAGCAATGCTACAGGAAGTACCAAAATGCTGGAAAATGTGTTCTGTGGACAGAGTTCCTGAAAGAAGCATTGTGGGGCAGGAACGGCAGATCTACATCTAGAATATATCTACTCCAGTGAGGACAAGTCTCTGCTCCCTCCAAGATGGAAGAGGCTCAGTGTAGTCACTTCAGTCATTTCAGTTACTGAGTTGTGACTGACTCCTTATAACCTCATGGACTGCAGCACGCCAGGCTTCCCTGTTCATCACCAACTCCCAGAACTTGCTCAAACTCATGTCCATTGAGACAGTGATGTCATCTAAACATCTGATCCTCTGTCATCCCATTTTCCTCCTGCCTTCAATCCTTCCCAGCATCAGGGTCTTTTCAAATGAGTCAGTTCTTCACATCAGGTGGCCAAAGTATTGGATCTTCAGGATCATTTCTTCCAATGAGTATTCAGGACTGATTTCCTTTAGGATTGACTGGTTTGATCTCTTTGCAATCCAAAGGAACTCTCAAGGGTCTTCTGCAATACCACAATTCAAAAGCACTGATTCTTTGGTTCTTAGCCTTCTTTATGGTCCAATTCTCACATCCATACATAACTCCTGGAAAAACCAAAGCTTTGACTAGATGGACCTTTGTCAGCCAAGTAATGTATCTGCTTTTTAATATGCTGTCCAAGTTGGTCATAGCTTTTCTTCCAAGGAACAAGCATCTTTTAATTCCATGGCTGCAGTCACCATCTGCAGTGATTTTGGAGCCCCCAAAATAAAGTCTCTCACTGTTTCTATTGTTTCCCCATCTATTTGCCATGAAGTGATGGGACTGGATGCCATGATCTTCATTTTTTCAATGTTGAGTTTGAAACCTTTTCAGCTTTTTTCACTCTCCTCTTTCAATTTAATCAAGAGGCTATTTAGTTCCTCTTCACCTTCTAACATAAAGGTGGTGTCATCTGCATATCTTAGGTTATTGATATTTCCCCTGGCAATCTTGATTCCAGTGTGTGCTTCATCCAGCCCATCATTTCGCATGGTGTGCTCTGCATATAAGCTCAATAATCAGGAGACAGTATACAGCCTTGACATACTCCTTTCCCAATTTGGGAACCAGTCCGTTGTCCCATGTCCCATTCCAACTACTGCATCTTGTCCACATACAGATTTTTCAGGAGACAGGTTAGGTGGTTGCTATTCCCATCTCTTTAAGACTTTTCCACAGTTCGTTGTGACCCACAAAGCCAAAGGCTTTAGTGGTCAATGAAGCAGAAATATATTTTTTTTCTGGAATTCTCTTGCTCTTTCTATGATCCAACAGATGTTGGCAATTTGATCTCTGTTTCTTCTGACTTTTCTAAATCCAGCTTGAACATCTGGAAGTTCATGGTTCACGTACTGTTGAAGTCTGGCTTGGAGAATGTTGAGCATTATTTTGTTAACAAGTGAAATGAATGTAATTGTGTGGTAGTTTGAGCATTCTTTGGCATTGCCTTTCTTTGGCATTGGAATGAAAACAGACTTTTTCCAGTCATTTGGCCACTGCTGTTTTTTCCAAATTTGCTGGCATATTGAGAGCAGCACATTCATAACATAATCTTTTAGGATTTGAAGTAGCTCAACAGGAATTCCATCACATCCACTAGCATTGTTCGTAGTGATGCTTCCTAAGGCCCACTTGACTTCACATTCCAGGATGTCTGGCTCTACTCTAGTTAAGTGATTACACCATCATGGTTATCTGGATCATGAAGATCTTTTTTGTATAGTTCTTTTGTGTAGTGTTGCCCCCTCTTCTTAATATCTTCTGCTTCTTTTAGATTCATGCCATTTCTGCACTTTGTTATGCCCATCTTTGCATGAAGTGTTCTCTTGATATCTCTAATTTTCCTGAAGAGATATCTAGGCTTTCCTTTTCTATTGTTTTCCTCTATTTCTTTGCATTGATCACTTAGGAAGGCTTCTTATTTCTACTTGCTGTTCTTTGGAACTCTGCATTCAGATGGATATATCTTTCCTTTTCTCTTTTTCCTTTTGCTTCTCTTCTTTTCTTGGCTATTTGTAAGGCCTCCTCAGACAACCATTTTTCCTTTTTGCATTTCTTTATCTTGGGGATTTTTTTTAATATATATATATAACAAATTAAAATTTTAAAACTGTCAAGTACTGTGAATGTTACAAGACCCAGAAAAACAACGCAAATTTTATTAACTGCCTGACACATGTCTCTTTTTAAAAAATATTTTTTGCTGTATTCTTGTTGTTTGCCTCTTCATATGAAGATTTCAGATTCTGAAATAATGTTTTGTGGGGATGGTTTTGATTGCTGGCTCCTGTACAGTGTTACGAACCTCCATCCATAGTTCTTCAGGCACTCTGTCTATCAGATCTAATCCCTTGAATCTGTTTGTCACTTCCACTATATAATCATAAGGGATTTGAATTAGTTCATACTTGAATGGTCTAGTGGTTTCCCTACTTTCTTCAATTTAAGTCTGAAGTTTGCAATAAAGAGTTCATGATCTGAGGCACAGGCAGCTCTTGGGACGATAATAAGGCATTGGTATAGGTCCCAACTACTGACAGAGTAAGCCCTCAGCCTTGGGGTTAGTGAGGCTGACTTTTGTAAGATAAGATCAGAAACACAAAGTGAGCAAATACTGGTGGGGAAATGGTACCAATCGACTTGCTCAACACCAGGCAAACACGAAGTTTAACCACAAAACTTCAGTTTGTAAATAGCACATCTGTAAAGTGCAAGGAAGTGAAGCATAATGAAAAAATATATGCCTATATCCTAAGTATATATAAATATATGTATATCCTGATATATATTATATATGCATCTATACATATCATATTGGTGATATTATATATATATCTTCATCTGTTTTTCTAACAATGCCTGACTAGCACACTATCCAATCAAACCCCTTCACCTGTCATTTTAATATTGTACATGTGGAAGAGGGCTGACCAGAGACTTGTGGAAAGGCTGAGCGGAGACCAACAACTTAAAAGACATTCATCCCATTATATCATATTTCCTAGTTGTATGGTGCCTTTCTTGGAGGTTCCCAATGTGCTATGTAAATATTAAATCTGTCTTCCTTCTGTCCCCTTGGGAGGCAGAAAGCCAGTATTATTCAAAGACAAAGAAGCTGAGTCCCAAGGGTTAAAAGCCTTGCCCCGGTCACATAACTACAGGCAGTTAGGAGCCCTGGAAATAGGGCTTGGGGTTAGGAATCCCTGCCTGGGGTCCCTTGGCTCCCAACCAGTGCCTTCCTTAAAGATAATTCTGTGTTCAGACTGTGGGAATCTTGTTCTATAACAGGGAAATTATGGGACTGCTGACATGCCACATACATTGTCCTTCCCTTGTCTGTTCATACAGAGTACATTTTCAGAAGGCAGGTTTAGGACATGTAGGCATTGTCTATAAGAGCTTCAATCCATCCAATCTGGGGACCAATATTTAGCCTAAACAACCATTCTGGTGCTGAATCCATGACAATTCTATCAGGAGAAGATAGAAACAAGAGGGATGGACTCTTGATAGACATCTCACTCTATAGTTTTCCGTGTTTGCCTTTCAGAAAAAGAAAGAGCTAAGAGTGGATTTAAAAAGCACCTTGCAGGAATGCATCACTCTGTTAGGTGTTAAACACTGCACACACATTTTCCCCTCACTCTGTCACAGTGAAGACTTGGCCAGACCCCTTTTCACAGTTGGCAAAACAGAAACAGGGGGACTAGTTGATTTTTCCAGAAGATGGGCTGAGGGTCTAAGAATTCCTGTTGCAATTTTAAATCTATTAAACTAAATCCCCACCATCCTCTCGTGTAAGTTTCTCGATGCCAAATGGAAGTGGTTAGGCATAGATTGAGTATCTTGACAATGTTGTCAATCACATGTAGGTTTCACCAAATAACTTGCAACATTTCCATGTCAACTGCCATGTGTTAGGCACTATTCTAGGATCTGGGGATACAGAAGTGAATAAAACAGAGCACCCTCCTTTTGGGGGGAATATCCACCAAAAGTCAAATTGGTGCCATCAACAGGTTAGTGAGAGAAAGTCTTGCCTTGGAAGACACAGCCTTTACCTGGGGAAGAATGGCTTGAGAACCTTGTTCAACGTCCTCTGAAACATCTTCACTTAAATAAAGTCCATGGAACTGACCACAGTTAAGATTTAGCATGATAAGGCTCAGATGAGTCTCTATGGAACCAAGTTCCCCTTTATATTTCAGAGCATAACCAACTCTCAGACTGAGACCAAGGTGGGCTTCATTGACATCAATATCACAGTGTTCCCTTTCACATCAGTGTCCTTGGAAGCAAATGGAAAAAAGCCACACTTGAGAAGTGGAGAGAGGGTATCTGTGTGATTATTCTAATGCTTCTCTGACATTCCCTGAAATATTATCAATGAGTGGTTCTTTCCCACAGGAAGTGAAGTCTCCCAGGGTGGTAGTAGAAGCCATAGCAGGCTGAATGGGACACAGTTCTTAAAAGGGAAGAGCCCTCCTGCTAAAGAGAAGACCCACAGCTGAGTCCACTCTCTAGACTGTGAATTCACACACTGTGTATCCTGGACCAATTCTCACCTCCAAGCACTTGCCTGATTCCTCAGCTCTTCAGTACCTGTCCTGAGAATGTATGAAGCTGACTGAATAGCACACATGGGAAATTTCATTAAGACCCAAGCATAAAGACCACTGTGTGTTTTCTATTTGCTGGTTCAATGTTTAGGCCAGCTGCACAGAAGAGTTAAAATCTTGTTTGAAAGATTGCTGAGAAACAGGCTCTTATTCTGGAGGAAGGATTTCACAGAATTTTTGGCTTGATGGGACACTGTGATGACTGTTGAGAAATGAATAGAAAATTTGGAAGCAGTTCAGGGATTCTCTTGTTTACTGGGAAAGCATTGGAATAACAGAGTTAATAAATATAACTGAAACATAAATAATATTAGATTGCAGCCCCTTTTCTGGCATCAGGAAAACAGTCCAACAGGTTCATTTATAGCAAAACCCCGAAGGCATCACAGTTAGAATGTTTTTTTACCCTGAATTTTTTTTTAGTTGTCTTTGGCATGTATTAACCTTTTATCTGTGCTTTCATTGCAAAGGCATAATGTTGTCAGTATTTCAGCAACTTTTACCTCTAAGATAAAGTACACTGCAGAAGAATATCTGTTTTTCCCCAAATTTTCCATTACTGACTTTTTTCCATTTAAAAATTCTATGACTTACTGCCAGTGACACTTCTTTACACATTACAGCCTTTAAAAATAAGCTTTGTAAATTTGCATTAAAAATATGAACACTACATGTAATGACAAGCAGTTAGCAGGTACTGAATAATTGTTAAATGAATGGACAAATATATATGTTCTGTATCTATAAATGTACAACCTCCGCTGAAAGTTTATCCAACACTGAAACAATTTATTCAGTTTAAATGTCATTTTTTCATGTATTAAATTTGTGTGTTCAAACTAAAAAAACAAATGTGGGCTTTGGGAGTAGATTATAACTATAATATAATATAGCTATACCTGTTCTACTCTTTATTTACAAAAAGGAGTGCTTTGTGGAAATACCTAAGCTTAATATTCAGCAATAGAAGTAGGTAACTCTTCTGGATTAACTCTTTTAAAGAAATCCACTTGATGTACAATACGTTCCTTTGGATCTCTCTTCTCAATCTCAGCTTAATCTGACACAAATCTCTAGATCTTCATTCCAGAGCTTCTCATTTTACTTCAATCTTTTCCTGACATCAATTCCCTCCTATTTCTAGTAATAGACTTTGGGGAAAATGGGCTTTTAAAAACTCATACAGATTTTTTTAGCAATAACTTCTGAACTTCAACTTGGAGGAGAGCTCATTCCTGTAACCAGCTTCTATCACAGTTGCTAAAGCAATGCTGCCCAGAAGTGTGGCTTCCTTTGCTCAGTTCTCTTATCTCCTCTCCAAAAGGGAAACGTGAGAGGGAAATATAGAGGGATCTGCCCTCTGAATAAAATACCTACCTCCTTTCACTACTCTCTGACCAACCAGCCTCCCATCACCTAAAGGATGGATTCTCTCCAGTATGACTGCTTTGCTACTTCTTTACCCACTCCTCCCTCTATCTTCCCACAAGAGATGAAGATGTACTGATTTTATTGCCCAGCACCCAGGACATGCCTCAGGTCACACTTGCCAGGAGCAGGCTTATGGTGCCTTGGAGGATTCCACAGATGGGGAGAACTTTCTTGGCAGCGTCCTTCTGCACAGTGTGCAAAAGCTCTCTTCCCAGAGCATTCATTTCTTTTCTCCACCTCTTCCACACTCAGTGTGCCAGACTTCTCTCTAGTTCTCCCCCACCCCAAAGTTACATCCAAGTGGATTGCACCAATATTTAGATTCAGGGTGAGAAACATAAGCTCCTCTTAGACGGTGAGCCTGAATCACATACTTCAACTCAGCTTCTACCATAATGTTAATCCCTGTCTGGGCCTAGGGCCTGTTCAGTTATAAATTGAGTGGTACCAGAGTGCCTCTCATTATATGAGAATCCAATGTCTGGGTTGTTTAAAAGAAGCAAAACTTCTTAAAGAAAAATTATTCATTAAAAAACTGACTACTTATAAAATTAATGTCTAACTGAAGACCCATTCTTTCAAGACATTAGTATCCATCCTACCAACATTATAGCACATAATAAATTCAAGGACAGTATAAGTGAAAATAAATTGTAAATATTGCAAAAAGGACAGGATTTCATGAAGTTGATGAAAGCAATATCATAGAACTGCTTGAAATATGTGAGGCCAATAATAAATGAGAATATACACAGCTTGTGAAGGTGGTTGTTTAATCACTAAATCGTGTCCGACTCTTGCAACCCCACGGACTGTAGTCTGCCAGGCTCCTCCATGCATGAGCTTCTCCAAGCAAGAATACTGGCTTGGGTTGCCATTTCCTTCTCCAGGATATCTTCCCAACCCTGGGATCGAACCTGGATCTCCTGCATTGTAGGCAGATTCTTTACCAACTGAGCTTACAAGGGAAGCCCTTATATACAACTTGACCAGTTAACAATTTAAGAAGAGAAAATAAAGATGTTGACAAAAATACAGAGCACGTGGGTAAAAATTAAAATTTTGGATATTTTTGCAAAAGTAGCCCTTTTCTGACTATATGGCAAAAGTCAAACGTGAAGTCAAAAATATTTTATCCTACCATTATACAAGTGCATCTAAAAACCGTTAGTGACCTGTTTGGCTGATCTATTGCTGCATAAGAAACCACCCATATATTTAAAGACTTAATAGCAATGTAACATTTCTCCCAATTCCTCTGGATGATCTGGTAGTTCTGCTTTACATAGTACCTTTAAGATTCTTAGAAGATTTCTTGTTTAGCTGAGAGGATCACTGAGATGCTCTTTAAATCTTGCTCATCTTTCAACAGAGATGTTGACCCTGAGGTCATGTTTTACTAACAGCACTCTGGATTTCATCTTCAAACCAAGATCATTTTTCACTTTGAGAAATTTTCCTTGGAGACATGAAAGCAATTTTATTATCAAACCCACAAGGTCTAGTGCCTTTTCAGTTCTTCAAAATTTGCTTGAAGTCTAAACATTTCCTTCTTTAGCTCAAGTAGCTCCTCCTGGACTTTACCACAGGTGTCTAAAAGGAGGCAGAAGACACTTTAAACATCCTGTCCAGGAAAATACTTAGCCAGACCCCAAGTTCATGAGATACCTCTTCTAGTTCCCTTATTTCCAGTAGCAGAGTTCTGGTAACTGTTCTGTGGCTATAGAAATAAAGTTCTCTTTCCTGCAGCTTCCAGTAGGATAGCCTCCACTGCGTTTCATCCTGCACCAAACAGTCTCTTCATCATTCCTCCAAACTTCTCCACTCTTCCACCAGACACAAAATCAATATATTTGTAGCACAGCAGCTAAACAATAGATATTAGGCACAAAAAAAAAAAAAAAGAGAGAGAGAGAGAGAGTGAAAATGAATACCACCACAACAGATGGAGCAAAAGAAGTTCTCAGAGGAAAGTTTGTAACAATAAATGTGTACATTAAGAAAAAAGAATGCTCTCAGATAAGCAAACTAATTAAGGAATCAGAAAAATAAGAACATACCAAGCCCAAAATTAATATAAGGAAAAGAACAGAATGGAAATAAATGAAATAGAAACTAAAAAAAAAAAAAAAAAAAACAGAAAATCAATGAAACTAATAAGCTCTGTTTTTTAAAAATATAAACAGATCTTTAGCTAGACTTATCAAGAAAATAAAGGACTGAAATAAAATTCTAAATGAAGGAGAAGACATTAGAAATGATAAGATACAAGAACAAAGGATTGTTAAAGACTTTGATGAACAATTATATACCAAAAAATCAGATAACCTAGCAGATACAGACAAATTTCTCTTTGTTCTCATATATCCAAAAGTTCCTCAAATACCTAAAACACTCTTTCTTACTGTAGGCTTCTTTGAGACACTATGTAAGGTTATTATTACGTGACTTAGGTCTCTTTTAAATTTCTTTCATATTAGAACATTCTTCTTCCTTTCCCATATCATTGAGTAGCTTGAAAAAACTGGGCTCAGAATCCTGAAGGACTTGCTGCACTCTGAATAAGTTACAAAGCCATTTCTTAAGCTGTGAACCACCCCCTGGCCAGCTAGGATTTCCAGAGGTGTATCGTTTGATATTGTGGACAATCTGCATTGTCTCACTTAATGAAACTGGTGCATGTATCATCTGTGCCCACACCACCCTACTCCTCCTCTGAATCCACTTAGAACACCAAGCAGTAGCTTTCCTCTCTAGGAGGTCCCTAACAGTTATCCAAGGAGAGCTGAAAAGGAGAGTCATGTTTCCACAATCCAGAGAAACAGAAGCCTAGGGCTCTGTAGGCGCTCTGCTGGGAAAGAACAAAATTTGATTGTCTCAGGAAAACAAACAGCCAACAGTATCTGTGTTCTGGAAGAGGAAGCTCTTATCACAAGCACATGTAGAGGACTTGCCGAGGCTCAGCAGCAGAGCTGCTGCATCTCTTATTGGAAGGCAGGCAACAAGCCACAGGCTGGTGTGCTCAGGTGGATTTCATGTGAACCCAAGTCGCTCCTTTCCTTGTACTTACACGCAGCCTGCATCAGCAGGTTAGAAACAATAATATGGATGAAGTGCCCACAGCTCCAGCTCAGAGCACCTGGGAGCCAGCACCTTGCTCTGGATGTTAAGGCTCCTGGGCAGGGGAATTGATCAGCTGGCTAGGGGTCCTCTTCTACACACCAGCCCGACAGCACTGGAAGCTCACCCTAGCCACATCTTGCATGGCTGCTTCAAGTTTCTGAACTTCAAGGCAAGAACTCATGCTTTCTGAGTTCCCAGTCACCTGGGCTACTTTCAGGGTCCACTTTCCTCCCAATAATCCAGGGGAGCCTGATAGGAATCCCTGGAGGAATCAGAAATGACAAACTCTAAGATACTCCTTTTGATGAACTAAGAGCAGTTGAAATGCAAACATGCGCATGCTTCAGTCTGGATGAACACACCCTGGCTGGCTGTTGGCTTTGAGCCAGGCTTGGTGCTTGGCACTGGAGTGTATGGAGAATATTTCAGACTACTCCAGACTGGAATATCCCACTCCTTTCAAAGCTGTCAGTCTGGGCACAGTTGTGTTCTATCCATCCCTGAACTTTTTTTTTTTTTTCAAGTATTTTCAGAATGGATTCCAACTTAAATGTTTCTTCTATAGCTTATAGTCCTCTTACTACTGCCTTACACTATAAACAGATATCAAGCCATACTAATTAAATACCATTAGCATCTTTGAAGCCTTCTCAGGTGGCAGAGTGGTAAAGAATCTGCCTGCCAATGCAGGAGATGCAGGAGAGCTTGGGATGATGCCCTAGAAGAGGTAATGGCAACCCACTATTCCAGTATTCTTGCCTGGAAATTTGCATTGGCAGAGGAACCTGGTGGTCTACAGTCCATGGGGTCACAGAGAGTTGGACAAAGCTTAGCAACAAGTATCTTTTGCAGAGGACATTACAGCACTTGACAAACACTGGCCATGAGTAGTAAATTCATCTGTAAATTGATTCCAAATTCACAGATGGATAGTAGTAGGCAGGTGTGTAGAGTTGAGAGAGATCAGAAAAAAATATGACTTACCATTAATAACTTGCATTATGATCTAAGGCAAACACTTCCACCTCCCTGGAGCCCTGTGTCCTCTCTGTATGCAGCACTGGCAGATGAAAATAAAATGATCCTTGGTATTCAAAACTCTGGGAGAGGTGACTTTTATTCACCATAATAGTAGCAGAAGTATTATTGATATGTAAACACCAGGGGTCTGGATGCTGTTTCTCCTGTACAGCAAAGTTTCACAGAAATAGATTTTCCAGCCCCAAATGCCAGGGGAGGTCATTTACACTGGTCTTTTTCACCCTTCCCTGCTGTACAATCTATGCACGTTGGTCACTGACAGTGAGCCTGACTACTCAGCAAGTTGAGCTATGCTCAGAAGGAAAGCAGAGAAAGCAATGGTTCCCCACCCCAGTACTCTTGCCTGGAAAATCCCATGGATGGAGGAGCCTGGTAGGCTGCAGTCCCTGGGGTCGCTAGGTGTCGGACATAACTGAGCGACTTCACTTTCACTTTCATGCATTGACGAGGGAAATGGCAACCCACTCCAGTATTCTTGTCTGGAGAATGGCAGGGATGGGGGAGCCTGGTGGGCTGCCATCTATGGGGTCGCACAGAGTCAGACACGACTGAAGCGACTTAGCAGCAGCAGCAGCAGCAGTAGGAAACAGTGGGAGCCAACCCACGAGGATAGGTAGAATAAGTCCAGGTTGCTGAACTCCTGGCCATGTGCTCACTTGAAATTCCAGGTAGTCTTGGAGAGCAACCTTCGGCTCTTTATGATGCCACAGTCCTTTCTTTAGTAAATTATGTCCTGTGTGTGCTAAGTGAACTAAAATTATTCACTGTGTATCTGACTTATAGATTGACTCCTTTAAGTCCTAAGGAACCAATCACTCTATTGTTTAATTGTTGTTTAATCCCTAAGTTGTGTCTGAATTTTTGTGACCCTAAATTCCAACTAACTTTACAAGGTTCTTAAGGGCTGTCTCAAATGAAATACCTCACATTGAAGAATAAAAATAAAGCTCCAAAGTCGGAGTAATTTTTTTTTAATTGTATGTCTGAATGCACTTAAAAAAAAAAAAAGGTATCCTCAAAAGTTTTCCAAAAAATGACACAAAAGCATAGGTGAAGTCAACTTAGCCAGAAATAACTATTAATTTGGGCACTTTGAGGTAAGTTGAAACAGGTTTAGTATTTCTCTTGGTTTCTAAAAGTCAGTGTCTTTGATTAAAAATAAAGGTAAAGTTAGATGACTGGTATTTTGACATCCAACCAAGTTTTATTTCCGGTACAACTATCCAGACTAAAACACTACTCACAGCAAAACTTGCCCATTTTTATGTGAATTTTGTTTATACTCAGCTCTCTAAGCTCCACACAATCATGTTTTGTTATGAGTTAAGTAATCTTGTCCAACAGTACGTGGAAGTACACTTACGTGTTCATTTCACCTCACTTTAAGTCCTTTCCAAATGTCTGACAGAGAACCTGGATGAAGTGTGAAGGCCTCAGACGATAGCCATCAGACAATGACCACATGCTAACATCCACCATACTCTCCAGGGTTATATGATCAGTAAGGTTTCTGAGTGGGACACCCCAGACTCAAAAGATTCCAATTGGTTTTCTTTGACCTTGGACTTGGGTTCAGTGATGTCGTGCATAAGGCAAAGAGTCTGAAGACAGGTGACCTGCTTCCAAATAGTAACTCTGCCATTTCATGCTGTGTCATCACAGGCAAACCATTTAAATCCTCTGAGCCCCAGTTTCTTCTTTCTACCTACCTACCTACCTATCCATCCATCCATCTATCCATCTTCTACCTTCATCTATCACAGCAGGTTGTGGTAAAGAGGACAAGGGGAAGTATAAAGAGGGAGGCACTTTGAAAACTGCAACAACACAAATTAATAGCAATCGTTCAGATGATGACAGATGGACAAGCGTTTAGGGCCTAGGCCTAAACGTGGGCTTTCTATTGTCTGAGGGTTTCTGGGATTTGAGGCAAGAGTGAGGCAGGGAGTGTGGGCCAGGAGACGTGACTCCCGGGATAGTTCCATGAGGTGGTCCCCGGGCCAAGTCAACATGATTGTTATTAAGTATGAAAGAAATGAGTGCCACACGTCGGAGAAGGCACATAATGGTAACGTGGAATATTAAGTTGGGAGCTGAGGACCTGTTAGACCTGGATCCTGCACTAGAAGGAGGGCAGTGGGAGGAAGTGTGGAAAGAGCCTGAACCAGACCAAATGGAGCCATTTCTGGACCCCTGCTTTTTCATTCTCCTTATGTGCTGTTGGATATAGAAAACTTCAATTTCCTACTTGGTTACCCCTTAAAGTAATTCTTTAAACTGTATGTATTTTTAAATGATTCATTTGTGCATCTTTCAAAATGCATAGTAACACTATCATTTGACAAAAAACAAAAAACATTATATGTCTCTTCACATGTGTTTAAGTTAACATCTAAACCATTTCTTCTTCAACGTAAATTGTTGCAAAGGATATAATCTCTGGTGAATCAGAAATAGGAAATTTTAAAAATAAAATCCAATATGACTTCTTCACTGAGTCCAGGACAATCTAATACCACAGCAATTTGATATCTACCATAATTCATTTTAATATACACCTATAAGCTCATCTTTAGTAGGCAAAAATTATTTCATTTACTCCTTAAATTGTATTTCCACTCTACTTTCTTCACATAATTTCATGTTAATGTGATACATTTTATGCCTAAAATCCTTGCATTGATTATCCATAATTATCTGCAGCAAAAATATGTATATAACATGAATTCAATTTTATACATTTTAATTTGAAGGTAATGTTTAAATCCTGTAGCCAAATAGCTCTAGATATTAAAGAATAATTTTAAACTGAATCATTCCTATAGATACTATTAATATATGATTTATCACACAAGATTTTATTAATATTAAATATAAAAAGTAAAATTTTATTGGAAAAAACACTTTTCAACAGACTTACTAAATTAAGATGCATCTATTTCCTAAAATAGATGGCAATCCTCACCAACATTAATCTCATTTTACAATTATTGTTGTTACAGTTGTTGTACACACTATAAAATATTTTTCATGAAAATGATAGGAACTTTACCATAGTAATGTCCGTTACCGAGCTCCCTCTGATAGGGTGATTGATCATCAAAATGATTTTTAATGATCTAACTTTTGACAGAGCTCAACTCAGTCTTCCCTCAAATTTCATGAAAGCAAAGTATTAGAAATCATCTGAGTTGCAAAAAGATTTAATACTAAATCAACAGACTTTCACTTTCTCAAAAAACACTATTTTGTCTGGCACTCAAAAGATTTGCGGGCCCTGGAGAAACTCATCTTAGTAAACAGAGGGAGAGAGGCTGGTCTCACCTTTATGGAGAGGTCTATGTTGAAAGCAAGACTCTCTGCCCACCTGGGACTGCTCACTGCTGCTCAGCTCTTGGTAGAGCAACCTTTGGAAAGGGTGCACAGGCAGGCTGTGGATCTTCAACTTTTTTTTTTTTTTAATCCACGTATTGATGTAACCTTAGCAATCATTCACATATCAGGAAGCATGTGGGGGTCTAATTGTGAAGGCTACCCCTTTGGACTCTCTGGAAGCTGACTCCCACTGACCTGGGAGCTGAGTCTCAGCAGAGCTGGCAACCCTGGACAGTGGGAGATTCCCTGACCTCTCCAGCTGGTATTCTCCAAATTGGGTTGGGGTGGGGGCACAGTGGGGCATTGATGCACGTTGAAAATGTGATTCCCAGTGAAAACAGAATCCCAGTTGAAAACTATTTGGGAAAATGTGCCTTTTATTTTCCCCTGTTAGAGATTTGCAATCAAACCAGAATATTAAAGCCTAAAGATTTAGAGGATCATGTCATCTGCAAATAGTGAGAGTTTTACTTCTTCTTTTCCAATTTGGATTCCTTTTATTTCTTTTTCTGCTCTGATTGCTGTGGCCAAAACTTCCAAAACTATGTTGAATAGTAATGGTGAAAGTGGGCACCCTTGTCTTGTTCCTGACTTTAGAGGAAATGCTTCCAATTTTTCACCATTGAGGATAATGTTTGCTGTGGGTTTGTCATATATAGCTTTTATTATGTTGAGGTATGTTCCTTCTATTCCTGCTTTCTGGAGAGTTTTTATCATAAATGGATGTTGAATTTTGTCAAAGGCTTTCTCTGCATCTATTGAGATAATCATTTGGTTTTTATTTTTCAATTTGTTAATGTGGTGTATTACATTGATTGATTTGTGGATATTGAAGAATCCTTGCATCCCTGGGATAAAGCCCACTTGATCCTAAAGATTCCACCAGAAAATTACTAGAAATAATCAATGACTATAGTAAAGTTGCAGGATATAAAATCAACACACAGAAATCCCTTGCATTCATATACACTAATAATGAGAAAACAGAGAGATAAATTAAGGAAACAATTCCATTCACCATTGCAACGGAAAGAATAAAATACTTAGGAATATATCTACCTAAAGAAACTAAAGACCTATATATAGAAAACTATAAAACACTGGTGAAAGAAATCAAAGAGGACACTAATAGATGGAGAAATATACCATGTTCATGGATTGGAAGAATCAATATAGTGAAAATGAGTATACTACCCAAAGCAATTTATAGATTCAACGCAATCCCTATCAAGCTACCAACAGTATTCTTCACAGAGCTAGAACAAATAATTTCACAATTTGTATGGAAAAACAAAAAACCTCGAATAGCCAAAGCTATCTTGAGAAAGAAGAATGGAACTGGAGGAATCAACCTACCTGACTTCAGGCTCTACGACAAAGCCACAGTTATCAAGACAGTATGGTACTGGCACAAAGACAGAAATATAGATCAATGGAATAAAATAGAAAGCCCAGAGATAAATCCATGCACATATGGACATCTTATCTTTGACAAAGGAGGCAAGAATATACAATGGATTAAAGACAATCTCTTTAACAAGTGGTGCTGGGAAATCTGGTCAACCACTTGTAAAAGAATGAAACTAGACCACTTTCTAACACCATACACAAAAATAAACTCAAAATGGATTAAAGATCTAAACATAAGACCAGAAACTATAAAACTCCTAGAGGAGAACATAGGCAAAAACACTCTCCGACATACATCACAGCAGGATCCTCTATGACCCACCTCCCAGAATATTGGAAATAAAAGCAAAAATAAACAAATGGGACCTAATTAACCTTAAAAGCTTCTGCACATCAAAGGAAACTATTAGCAAGGTGAAAAGACAGCCTTCAGAATGGGAGAAAATAATTGCAAATGAAGCAACTGACAAACAACTAATCTCAAAAATATACAAACAACTCCTACAGCTCAACTCCAGAAAAATAAATGACCCAATCCAAAAATGGGCCAAAGAACTAAATAGACATTTCTCCAAAGAAGACATACAGATGGCTAACAAACACATGAAAAGATGTTCAACATCACTCATTATCAGATAAATGCAAATCAAAACCACTATGAGGTACCATTTCACACCAGTCAGAATGGCTGCGATCCAAAAGTCTACAAATAATAAATGCTGGAGAGGGTGTGGAGAAAAGGGAACCCTCTTACACTGTTGGTGGGAATGCAAACTAGTACAGCCACTATGGAGAACAGTGTGGAGATTCCTTAAAAAACTGGAAATAGAACTGCCTTATGATCCAGCAATCCCACTGCTGGGCATACACACTGAGGAAACCAGAAGGGAAAGAGACACGTGTACCCCAATGTTCATCACAGCACTGTTTATAATAGCCAGGACATGGAAGCAACCTAGATGTCCATCAGCAGATGAATGGATAAAGAAAGCTGTGGTACATATACACAATGGAGTATTACTCAGCCATTAAAAAGAATATATTTGAATCAGTTCTAATGAGGTGGATGAAACTGGAGCCTACTATACAGAGTGAAGTAAGCCAGAAGGAAAAACATAAATACAGTATACTAACACATATATATGGAATTTAGAAAGATGGTAACAATAACCTGGTGTACGAGATAGCAAAAGAGACACTGTTGTATAGAACAGTCTTATGGACTCTGTGGGAGAGGGAGAGGGTGGGAAGATTTGGGAGAGTGACATTGAAACATGTAGAATATCATGTAAGAAATGAGTTGCCAGTCCAGGTTCAATGCGCGATACTGGATGCTTGGGGCTGGTGCACTGGGACGACCCAGAGGGATGGTGTGGGGAGGGAGGAGGGAGGAGGGTTCAGGATGGGGAACACATGTATGCCTGTGGCGGATTCATTTTGATATTTGGCAAAACTAATACAATTATGTAAAGTTTAAAAACAAAATAAAATTTAAAAAGAAAAAAAAACAAATAAAGCCTAAAGAAAGCTGTTTAACTTTCTTTAGTGTAGATTTTTGGAAATGAGTTTGCTTCCCCACCCCAATCTTTTCTCCCAAAGAACACACAGTTTTATAGAAAGAGACTTTAAATCATCTGATCTGATCCCCACAGCACCAGACTGAGTCTCCTATGTGATCTATGTGGTCTGACCTGTTCGTGACAGCTACAGGCCTCTCTAGTTTCCAGGGGACCTGAGATTGGTTGGTTTTCAAGGGCTATTAACCTGCTAGGGCAGTGTTACCCTCTGCCCCAATCTTCCTACTGATGTTACCCATTTTTAGATGGACGTTCTGGTATAGCAGGAAAGTTTCTGTGCTACTGATATAGGGGCAGCACACAGTGCAGCCATGAACTTGAAGCCTTATGATCAGCTCTCAAACAACCACCAGTGGAGGGTCAGTTTGGCGCCTCCCTACCTGTCTTTCTGTGCCCCATGGTCCATGATGGTGTGGGCCAAGTCAAGAGAGGAGTATAATTAGATGCAGTGTACAATTAAACTCAAACATATATGAGTGGAATGTGTGTGTGAGAAAGAGACTGTGTCTCATCATGTGACTGTCTTTATTACATCTACAGCCATGTAGATTATAATCATCTGGTTTGAATTGTCCATCTTTTCATTGCCAAGCATGAAGAGTTCGCTACATTACCATAATGAAGATGAGAATACACAGTTCAAGTACCCACTGGGGAGAGACGTCCCTGATGCTGTTCACTGCATGGGAAAGAGGGCTGGGTCACCTGACTTGGGTCACATTTTGGAACTTCACAGGCTTTTGATCTAAGACACCACAACTGACAATATACAAGAACAAGTCCCTGTTATCCTTTCCTCCAGGAAGACCCCAGGACTTCAAGTTAGAAATCAGTCAATATGCGATGCACCAGTGCTGAGCATTTTGGTTAGCATGGAGATGTAATCAGACTCTCCACTCTGACAGCAGCTCAGAACTCAAACAAATCTGTCATACCTGCTGGGAACAAGGTTGAAGAGTGAGCTGCTGGAGCATCTCTGTTCTTGGAACACAGGAACCGTGAAGCCTTCTGCCGGTACCTTCACTCTGCACACAATCTTCACTCTACACAGAACAAGATAGCTGATGAGAACCAGAGGCCAACCACATGTATGACTGATCCAGCCTCAAATGGAACTGGATTGGCCCTTGGGAAGCCTCTGCTCTCACCTGTGAAGCTGCAGAATAACCAGTGCGTTTTTATAAGCCTCTGCAAACCAAGAACAGAACTTAAAACAGCTGGAAGAAACAAGATAAGGCGTCAAAATTAGCTTTTGATCTTAAAACCACTAGAAATTTCCTGGGAAATCATCCTCCCAAACTCGCTTTTATGGGAAGACAAGGGGAGCAGAAATCAAATAGTTTGCCTATAGGTGAAGGGGAAGAGCTCTTAGCATTTCAGGTCATGGGTTCTAGATGTTAAGGTTCAGAGAAACCTGCAGGGAAGTTCCAGGAAATAAACACCACACAGCGGGTCTGTGAGCAGGATACTCTACATGCTCAGTGAAACCTCCTGGACAAATTTGGCTTAAATATTTTCTTTTTAATGCTTTGCAGGAGGGCTGGTAAGAAGAGCTGGGTGAGGAAAAGAAAGTAACGAGATTAACATTTCTTCCGTGTAATGAGATAGGCAAAATACAACCTCAAATAATAATATGTCTAAGTGTAAGTCTTAAGGAATACAGCTTTCTTTATTAAAGAAGAAGTATGGAGTCACACAGAGTCAGACACAACTGAAGTGACTTAGCAGCAGCAGCAACAAATTTTAATTACACTAATATTCCTCCTTTGGTTTCAAATCATCCTGATCCTCTTCTTAATATGCTCATTGTCTATGCCCATCATGTGTCTTATGATCATAATTTTAACTCTTTAAAGCAGCTGGATGATATAAATATGGATCTGTGAAAAGCATACAATAAATATGTCATGTCAAGCTTTCCTACCATTTGCCAACTTATTAATTTTTTTTTTAATATGGTACAATTGATGCGAGAACACTGAAAAACCAAGGAGATGATGTTGTTAAATTAGGAATTTCTGGCTTCTCATCCTTTATAACTGAAGGTTGTTAACAAGATTATTCTTTTAATCCCTTTTCCACACTGCCATTTTTACTGTAGGTTTATGGATGTTCATAACATCCTTGCTTAACAACTATTCTAGGAAGCGAATTCTGTTCATTCATCTCAAATATCCTGTTCAATGCCATCAATCAAGTCCCAGGCCATGTCTCAGCCCTCCTGACCTAGTCTTCTCTCCCGACCACACTAGCTCACTTCCATGCAAATTCCACATAAAATTCCTGTCACACTACCTTTGATATCACTGAAAATTCAAAACGTACCTCTTGACATTTTCATTCATATATAAATATATTATATATATAATATGTAAACTATGGTATGTAAGATATATGTAAAATATAATATAGAGAAATTATAAAGAGTCCTTGAAATAAAGAATTCCACTGAATTGCTTCCAGATGACTTGGTGTGTTTTTTCTTGTCCTCTACTTGTATGACAGTCATTTGAAATTCAACTCTTATTAGAACTGCAAGAAAGAGAGGACTAGGATCTTGCCTCCTGGAACTCCACTGTCAGTACTTTATCTATCTCATGCCCTCTTGAGTTCTCCTTTCTCTCTTTCACGACACACTTTTTTATTCTTTTTATAGGTTTTTCTACAATATTTTCTCTTTACCTTTTTTTTGGAGTATGTTTCATCACTTCAATTCTTTACCATTTAATCTTTCTCAGAAGCACAAGTAAACACACACACACACACACACACACACACACAAGTTCCCATACAAGCTCTGTGTTTAGGTGCTGTTTGACTGGGCTGTCTCTGTGTTTGACTCACATTTTCATATTCCACAATATTACCACATGCCAGGAGAGGCAACCATTTTCCTGTCTGCTTCTCCTTTTGACCCACATTACACTAAAATGAAGCAAAAGGAAGGGTTGCAGACAGACCACTGAATGCTTTAAGATGCTGGCCTTTTAGAATTACATCTCACGTTTTCCAAAGCATCAGAGCCCTGGCCAGTCATTTGGCGCCTTCTTCAGGACACAAAGAGCCACAGGCTGGGAAAATCAGATCTGATTTTATGAACCTGATTTAATCTGATTTAATTCAAGATGGCCACCACATCCCTAGAACCACTCTGAATAAACCGTTTCCTGCTGTCAAAGTAACTGTACTAACCAAAGCAATCTACAGATTTGATGCAATTTGTATCAAATTACAAATGGTGTTTCTCATAGAACTAGAACAAAAAATTTTACAGTGTGTATGGAAATAGAAAACACCCTGAAGAGCCAAAACAATCTTGAGAAAGAAGAGCAGGAGCTGACAGGATCAGGCTCCCTGAATTCAGACTACACGACAAGCTACAGTAATCAAAACACTGGTACTGGCACAAAAACTGAAATATATTGCATAGATCAATGGGACAGGATAGGAAGTCCAGAGAGAAATCCACACACCTGTGATCAATTAATCGAGGACAAAGGAGGCAAGACTGTACAATGGAGAAAAGACAGCCTCCTCAATAAACAGTGCTGAGAAAACTAGAGAGCTACATGTATAAGAATGAAATCAGAACACTCCCTAACACCATACACAAAAATAAACTCAAAATGGATTAAAGACCTAAACATAAGGACAGACATTATAAAACACTTAAAGGAGAACACAGGCACAACACTCTGCCACAAATCACAGCAATGTATGTTTTTTGACCCACCCCTTAGAGTAATAAAAGTAAAATCAAAAGTAAGCAAATTGGACCTCATTAAACTTAAAAGCCTTTGCACAGCACAAGATATCATAACAAGACAGAAGAAAACCCACAGAATGGGGGACAATATTTGAAAATTAGGCAACTGACAGATTAATATTCACACATTCAAACAATTCAAAGTGCTCAATATCAAAAAACAAACAACCCAATCAAAAAATGAGTATAAGATCGAAATAGACATTTCTCTAAAGAACACTTACAGATGACCAAAAAGCACATGAAACGATGCTCAGAAAGGATGCTCAACATCCCTAATTATTAGAGAAGTGAAGCAATACTACAATGGGATATCATTTCACATCAGTCAGAATAGCCAGCATAAAAAATCTATAAACAATAAATGCTGGAAAGGGTGTGGAACCCTCCTACAGTGTTCATGGGAATGTAACTAGGTACACCCACTGTGCAGAACAGTATGGAGGTTTCTTCAAAAACTAAATATAGAGTTGCCATATGAGTCAGCAATTCCACTCCTGGTCGGTTATCTAGAGGAAACCATTATTTAAAAAGATACATGCACCCCAATGTTCATTGCGGCAATATTTACAATAGCCAATACATGGAAACAACCTGAATATCCATCAACAGATGAATGGATAAAGAAGATGCGGTACACACACACATACACAAAATGGAGTATTCAGTTCAGTTCAGTCACTCAGTCGTGTCCAACTCTTCATGACCCCATGAATCGCAGCATGCCAGGCCTCCCTGTCCATCACCAACTCCCGGAGTTCACTCAGACTCACGTCCATCGAGTCAGTGATGCCATCCAGCCATCTCATCCTCTGTCGTCCCCTTCTCCTTCTGCCCCCAATCCCTCCCAGCATCAGAGTCTTTTCCAATGAGTCAACTCTTCGCATGAGGTGGCCAAAGTACTGGAGTTTCAGCTTTAGCATCATTCCTTCCAAAGAAATCCCAGGGCAGATCTCCTTCAGAATGGACTGGTTGGATCTCCTTGCAGTCCAAGGGACTCTCAAGAGTCTTCTCCAACACCACAGTTCAAAAGCATCAATTCTTCGGTGCTCAGCCTTCTTCATAGTCCAACTCTCACATCCATACGTGACCACAGGAAAAACCATAGCCTTGACTAGATGAACCTTTGTTGGCAAGGTAATGTCTCTGCTTTTGAATATGCTATCTAGGTTGGTCATAACTTTCCTTTCAAGGAGTAAGCGTCTTTTAATTTCATGGCTGCAGTCACCATCTGCAGTGATTTTCGAGCCCCCCAAAATAAAGTCTGACACTGTTGCCCCATCTATTTCCCATGACGTGATGGGACCAGATGCCATGATCTTCGTTTTCTGAATGTTGAGCTTTCAGCCAACTTTTTCACTCTCCTCTCTCACTTTCATCAGGAGGCTTTTTAGTTCCTCTTCACTTTCTGCCATAAGGGTGGTGTCATCTGCATATCTGAGGTTAATGATATTTCTCCCGGAAATCTTGATTCCAGCTTGTGCTTCTTCCAGTGCAGCATTTCTCATGATGTACTGTGCATATAAGTTAAATAAGCAGGGTGACAATATACAGCCTTGACGAACTCTTTTCCTATTTGGAATGAGTCTGTTGTTCCATGTCCAGTTCTAACTGTTGCTTCCTGACCTGCATACAAATTTCTCAAGAGGCAGATCAGGTGGTCTGGTATTCCCATCTCTTGAAGACTTTTCCACAGTTTATTGTGATCCACATAGTCAAAGGCTTTGTCATAGCCAATAAAGCAGAAATAGATGTTTTTCTGGAACTCTCTTGCCTTTTCCATGATCCAGCGGATGCTGGCAATTTGATCTCTGGTTCCTCTGCCTTTTCTAAAACCAGCTTGAACATCAGGAAGTTCACGCTTCACATATTGCTGAAGCCTGGCTTGGAGAATTTTGAGCATGACTTCACTAGCATGTGAGATGAGTGCAATTGTGTGGTAGTTTTAGCATTCTTTGGCATTGCCTTTCTTTGGGATTGGAATGAAAACTGACCTTTTCCAGTCCTGTGGCCACTGCTGAGTTTTCCAGATTTGCTGGCATATTGAGTGCAACAGTTTCACAGGATCATCTTTCAGGATTTAAAATAGCTCAACTGGAATTCCATCACCTCCACTAGCTTTGTTCATAGTGATGCTTTCTAAGGCGCATTTGACTTCACATTCCAGGATGTCTGGCTCTAGGTCAGTGACCACACCATCGGGATTAAAAACCTAGCCTGGAACTGGAGGAATACTAGGCGATTTCAATATTCTCCTTAAAATTGATAGTTTAAATATCTGCCCAGTGTGATGGTTAATTAATCTGTCAACTTGGATAGAATATGATCCCAGCTGTTAGGTCAAACACCAGTTTAGATGTTTCTGTGAAGGTGTATTTTAGATGTGATTAGTATTTAAATCAGTAACTTTGAATACAACTGCTTACCCTCCATAATGTACAGGGGCATCAGCAGTTAACAGGTGTCAGAGCAAAGACTGAGGTTCCTCAAAGTGGAAGGATGCTTTCAAATTGTGGTGCTAGAAAAAACTACAGAGTCCTTTGGAGGTGGGGGGGGGGGTGAGATACAGGATGGGCAGATACATGAACACCCATGGCTGATTCATGTCAATGTATGGCAAAAGCCACCACAATACTGTAAAGTAATAAGCCTCCAATTAAAATAAATAAATATTTTTTAAAAACAAAAATAATAATAAACAACCAACAAGAACTACATAGACATTTTGAGATTTTTTTAAAGCTATGGAAAATGATGAATAAATGAGGAAGAAGGATATTTTTTACTATGACTGCTCATGCGTTCACATTTTTCTTTAGCTGTGTCTAAGAAAAATCATTTAACATAGAATCTGTTATCCAAACAATGGCGAAAGGTGCCATTTATTGTTTTCAGTGTATTTCAGAAATCAATGTCTAAATTTAATTCATAAGTTTTGGCAACATACCTTTTGTTAGTTCTCTAGTTATACTCCTGACCAATTCCTGCTGCATCTGAAATAAATCAAATATTATTTATGTTTAAGTTAAGCAAAAGATATTGTCATAGGAATGACACAGAACTGACAAAATGTGACATTTAAATAATACTTTTAGAGACTAGACCTAACTTGAAGATTACTTAAGTAGAAAAATAATCACATAAATAAAAGAAATTGAATTCCCACTTATTCTACTTTTAGATAACAGAGAACATATATATGGAATGCTATTTAATCTGATAAAATGTACAATAAATACCAGTCTATTGAGAACACACAATTTCAGAGAATTAGGGAATCATGCATAGTCCTAGAAATGACCCACAAGATTAGTATCTTCTTCCCTAAAAGCTCCAGCTCTAAATATATACTTCCGAGGCCTTTATTTTGATTTCTAGGTGAGGATCGAGTTCCAGTGGAGGAAGTAGTTTGAAATCAAACTGTTAATGAGGAGAACACATCTGTGATTTTCTTTAACCTTTTCTATTTAACAAAAACACACAAAGGTGAGAAAATTATACACAAGAAAACAAGGTACCAGCAAGTTTTAATTCTAAAGATGTTTAATGAGAAGGATTCTCTCATAACTGTTAGTTTGCAAACTATGTCCCATAAAAGTAGAAGGTCCCACAGGGATCACTGCAGAGTTGAAGAACAGAGAAATCACAGCTGCAGGGTCTCTGGTCGTGCCTTTAGCTAAAGGGCTCTATACTTGTCTCTATTTTATACAATATGATTCCATGGAAAAGGTGTTTTTTTTTTTTTTTTAAAGAAAGGTTGTTCTTTGAGGGGGGGGGGGGAACTTTTTGTAAGGTATGAGACTCATTGATTTAGTCAAATTTCTGAATTCTACAAAAGAAGTAACAAAGCCAATGGCCTTCTTACTGAGTCCTATGCCAGCTGCTTCCTCAGATTAAGAAAAACACATAGATTTTTAACTATAACATAGAGAAAATGAATATGTAAAACATTGTTTATAGTTCAATAAACTTGTGGCATGACATGATGTAGTAGCTTTCTAACTAATCATATGCTTTAAAGGCATGAATTAGAATAAATTAATATCAAACTGCTTTGGAGAAGTGGATATATTTAATTTATAAAGCATGAATTTTTTTTTAAACACAGGATAGGGAACTTGAAGGAGAAAATCTTTATTTGACTTAAGCAGGCCAAAACTGAAGATGTTCATCCTTAAAAGGAGGTTTGCTTCCTCCAGATAAAGCCTGGTTTCTTAAAATGAGTCAACAAATGAATTATCCACATTTTGGGTTATTTAGGACAAAATTTAAAACACGCAACAGATCTCTCTTTACTGTCTAGCATACGTCTATCCAAAGCTCTCATCGTTAGTTGGTACATACAAAAAGCATGAGTGTAATCTCAATTGTAAGCTAAATCTTGTCAGAAATTACAGTTGAACTTCATTTCCTCAGCCTGAAGTTTCAAGGCAAGGACTTATACTCCTACCCTCCAGATGAGAAGAGAGGAGATTTATCTAACGGGTGAGTTTGGGACAAGGAACTAAGAAGTGCTTGCTTGGTTCCAAATCTCTTCTTTGAAAAGATGTAGGTGCCCACAGCACCATGAACTTGGGTGTGCAGTAGGCAGCCTGCCCCTGGGACAGGGGTCAGGCATTTGCTTCATCCCCTTAGGCCTGCATGGGGAAGTGTCTGACTGGGATGATGTGTTCAGAGGCCCGCTGTGACCACACAGCTAAAGCACGTCCTCCAGTTTCACGACTCTCACATACTAAGACCCAACATAGCTGCAGTGCTGTTGAAGAAACCTTGGACTGCTCGTTTATGATGGCAATAAGTCAAATGAGAAAACAGTTTGAGACTGCATTTAACAAGGGCTACTTTTATCTGCACCATAAACATCATGAAAACACTATAAAAATGATAAACCCATGTGCACTGACAGAAATGGATATTTTAATCACAATGACTACACAATGAACTAGTTGCAATTTAAAGACTCCCCATCATTGCTATCTCAGTCATCATTCATCCAGGTGATGTCAAGATGGAGACAAAAGTGAGCTTCATTTACTCTTTTTAAATATTTGATTTATCTATAAATTTAGAAACAGTCTACAACTGCTCATCAAGATATTGTTTAGAAATTTAAATTTTAAAAAAGAGAGAGAGAGAAAAAGAAAATGAATACCACCAAAACTTAAGGGATGGAGCAAAAGAAGTTCTCAGAGGAAAGTTTATAACAATAAATGTGTACATTAAGAAAAAAGAATTCTCTCAGATAAGCAACTTGATAAGGAACCAGAAAAATAAGAACATACCAAGCCCAAAGTTAATATAAGGAAGGCAAAAACAGAATGGAAATAAATGAAATAGAAACTAAAAAAAAAAAAAAAAAAAACCATAAAATCAATGAAACTAATAAAATCTTTTTTTTTTTAACATAAACACATCTTTAGCTAGACTCGTCAAGGAAAAGAAAGGACTGAAATAAAATTCTGAATGAAGGAGAAGACATTACAAATGATAAGGTACAAGAACAGAGGATCATTAGAGACTTCGATGAAAAATTATATATCAAAAAATCTGATAACCTAGCAGATACACACAAATTCCTATTTGTTCTCAAATATCCAAAAGTTCCTTAAATACCTAAAAAGCTTTTTCTTACCATAGGCTTCCTTGAGACACTATGTAGAGTTACTATTATGTGACTTAGGTCTCTTTTACATTTCTTTCACATTAGAACATTTCCCCCTCCTTTCCCATGTCATTGAGTAGCCAGAAAATACTGGGCTCAGAATCCTGAGGACTTGCCACACTTTGAACATGTTGCAAAGCCATTTCTTAAACTGAATCCTGTAGCCAGCTATGATTTCCAGAGGCGTATCATTTGACATTGTGGTCATTCTTCATTGTCTCATTTGGTGAAACTGGTGCATGTATCATCTGTGCCCACACCACCCTACTCCTCTCCTGGATCCACTTAGAACCCCAAGCAATAGCTTTCCTCTCTAGGAGGTATCTAATGGACTTCCAAGGAGAGCTGAAAAGGATAGTGGTGTTTCCACAATCCAGAGAAACAGAAGCCTAGGGCTGTAAAGGCGCTCTGCTGGGAAGAATACAAGTTGATTGTATCAGGAAAACAAACATCCAACAGTATCTGTGTTCTGGAAGAGGAAGCTCCTATCACAAACACATGTAGAGGACTTGTTGAGGCTCAGCAGCAGAGCTGCCACATCTCTTCTTGGAAGGCAGCAGCAGGCTGGGGTGCTCAGGTGGGTTTCATGTGAACCCAAGTCGCTCCTTTCCTTGTACTTACATGCAGCCTGCATCAGCAGGTTAGAAACAATAATGCGGAAGAAGCTCCCACAGCTCCAGCTCGGAGCCAGCGCCTTGCTCTGGATGCTAGAGCTCCTGGGCATGATGATTGATGAGCTGGCCAGGGGTCTCTTCTACACACCAGCCCAGTAGCACTCGCAGCTTATCCTGGCCACATCTTGTAAGGCTGCTTCAAGGTTCTGAACTTCAAGGCAAGAACTCATGCCTTCTGAGTTCCCACTTACCTGGGCTACTTTCAGGATCCATTTTCCTTCCAATAATCCAGGGGAGCCTGAAAGGAACCCTTGGAGGAATCAGAAATGAAAAACTCTAAGATACTCCTTTCGATGAACTAAGAGAGCAGCTCAAATGCAAACATACATGTGCTTCAGTCTGGATGAACACACTCTGGCTGGCTGTCAGCTTTGAGCCAGGCTTGGTGCTTGGCACTGGGGCACATGTAGAATATTCCAGAATACTCCAGAATGGAGTATCCTACTCCTCCCAAAGCTGTCAGTCTGGGCACAGTTGTGTTCTATCCATTCCTGATCTTTTTTTTTTTTTTCCAAATACTTTCAGAATAGATTGCAACTTAAATTTTTCTTCTATAGCTTATATTCTGTTTCTAGTGCCTTACACTATAAATAGATATCAAATCACACTAATAAAATACCATTAGCATCTTTGAAGGCTTTCCAGGTAGCAAAATGGTAAAGAATCTGCCTGCCAATACAGGAGATGTAGGAGAGCTCAGGAAGATGCCCTGGAGGAGGGAATGGGCACTGACTCCAGTATTTTTGCCTGATAAATCTCATGGACAGAGGAACCTGGCAGGCCACAGTCCATGGGCTTGCAGAGAGTTGGACAAAACTTAGTGAATGAGCATGCACACAAGTATCTGTGGCACAGGACATTACAACACTTAACAAACAGTGGCCACAAATAGTAGATTAATCTGTGAATTGATTCCAAATTCACACGTGGATAGTAGTAGGTGGGTGTTTAGAGTCAAGAGATATCAGAAAATATTCTGACTTATCATTAATAATTTGCATTATGATCTCAGGCAAGCCCTCCACCTCCCTGAAGCACTGTGTCCTTTCTGAGCACTGGCAACTAAAAATAAAATGATCCTCAGTATTTGAAACTCTGGGAGAGGTGACTTTTATTCCTCCTAATAGAAGCAGAAGCATTATTGATATGTAGACACCAAGGGTCTGGATGCTGTTTCTCCTGTACAGCAAAGTTTCACAGAAATAGACTTTCCTGCCCCAAATGCCAGGGGAGGTAATTTATACTGGTCTCTTTCACCCTTCCCTGTTGGACAATCTACACATGTTGGTCACTGACAGTGAGCCTGACTACTAAGCATGTTGAGTTGTGCTCAGAAGGAAATAGCTGGAGCCAATCCACGAGGACAGGTAGAATAATCCAGGTTGCTGAACTCCTGGCCATGTGCACACTTGAACTTCCAGGTGGTCTTGGAGAGCAACCTTCGGCTGTTTATAAAGCCATAGTCCTTTCTTTAGTAAATTATGCCCTGTGTGTGCTAAGTGAACTAAAATTATTCACTGTGTATCTGACTTACAGATCGACTCCTTTAACTTCTAGGGAATCAATTACTCTGTCGTTCAGTGGTTGTTTAGTTGCTAAAGTTGTGTCTTAATTTTTTGTGACCCTAAATCCCAACTAACTATAAAACGTTTTAAGGGCTCAGCCTCAAATGAAATACCTCACAATGAAGAATAAAAATATCAAGCTCCATAGTAGGAGTGATTATTTTTTAAAATGTATGTCTGAATGCACTTAAGAAAAAATCTTTAAAAGTCTTACAAAAAATGACACAAAAGCATAGGTGAAGTCAACTTAGCCAGAAATAACTATTAATTTGGGCACTTTGAGGTAAATTGAAACAGGTTTAGTATTCTCTTGGTTTCTAAAAGTCAGTGTCTTTAATTAAAAATAAAGCTAAAATTAGATGACTGGTATTTTGACATCTACCCAAGTTTTATTTCCAATACAGTTATCCAGACTAAAACACCACTCGTGGCAAAATTTGCCCAATTTGATGTGAATGTTTGTTTATACTCAGCTGTCTTAGCTCCACACCATCATGTCCTGTACTATGTAATCTTCTCCCATCACTGTACGTGGAAGTACACATATGTGTTCATTTCCCCAGCTGTAAGTCCTTTCCAAATGGCTGACAGAGAACCTGGATGAAGTGTGAAGGCCCCAGACAGTGGCCATCGGACAAGGACCACATGCTAACACCCACCACTATCTCCAGGGTTACATGATCAATAAGGTTTGAGTGGGCCACCCCAGGCTCAAAAGATTCCAATTGGTTTTCTTTGACCTTGGACTTGAGTTCAGTGATGTCGTGCATAAGGCGAAGAGTCTGAAGACAGGTGACCCGCTTCCAAATACTAACTCCACCATTTCTTGCTGTGTCCTCACAGGCAAACTGTTTAAATCCTCTGAGCCCCAATTTCTTCTTTCTACCTACCTACCTACCTATCCATCCATCCATCCATCCATCCATCCATCTTCTACTTCATCGATCACAGCAGGTTGTGGTAGAGGGCAAGAGGAAGTATAAAGAGGGAGGCACTTTGAAAACTGCAAATGCATAACTTAATAGCAATAGTTCAGATGATGATAGATAGACAAGGGCTTAGGGACTAGGCCTAAACTTGGGCTTTCTATTGTCTGAGAGTTTCTGGGATTTGAGGCAAGAATGAGGCATGGAGCATGAGCCAGGGGACGATGATGCCTAGGATAGTTCCATGAGGTGGTCCCAGGGACAAGTCAACATGATTGTCATTAAGTGTGAAAGAAATGAGTGCCACACGTGGGAGGAGGAGTGTAGCAGTAACGTAGGACATTGAGTTGGAGCTGAGGACCTGTTAGATCTGGATCCTTGACTAGAAGGAGGGCAGTGGGAGGAAGTGTGGAAAGATCCTGAACCAGACCAAATAGAGACATTTCTGGACTGCTGTTTTTTCATTGTCCTTATGTGCAGTTGGATATAAAGACCTTCAAATTCCTGCTTGGTTACCCCTTAAAATAATTCTTTAAATTATATGTCTTTTCAAATTATTCATTTGTGCACATTTCAAAATGCATATTAATACTATCTTAATAACAAAAAAACCACTATATGACATTTCACACCTGTTTAAGTTAACATTTAAAACATTTCTTCATCAATATAAATAGTTGCAAAGGATATAATCTCTAGTGAAACAGAAGTAGGGAACATTTAAAAGTAAAATCCTAATATGACTTCTTCACTGTTTCCAGGAAAATCCAATGCCAGAGCAATTTGAGATCCACCTTAATTCATTTTAATATACACATACAAGTTCAACTTTAGTAGCAAAAATTATTTCATTTATTCCTTAACGTTGTATTCCCACTCAACTTTTTTCACATAATTTTATGTTAATGTAATACATTTTATGCCTTAAATCCTTTCATTGATCACTCATATTTATCTGCAGCAAGTGTATATATATAACTTGAATTTAATTTTGTACATTTTAATTTGAAGGTAATGTTTAAATCCTGTAGCCAAGTAGCTCTAGATATTAAAGAAATGATTCTGTGATTTGTTGGTTATTCAGCAGGGTGTTGTTCATCCTCCATATGTTGGAATTTTTAATAGTTTTTCTCCTGTAATTGAGATCTAATCTTACTGCATTGTGGTCAGAAAAGATGCTTGGAATGATTTCTATTTTTTTGAATTTACTAAGGCTAGCTTTATGGCCCAGGATGTGATCTATCCTGGAGAAGGTTCCATGTGCGCTTGAGAAAAAGGTGAAATTCATTGTTTTGGGATGAAATGTCCTATAGATATCAATTAGGTCTAACTGGTCTATTGTATCGTTTAAAGTTTGTGTTTCCTTGTTAATTTTCTGTTTAGTTGATCTATCCATAGGTGTGAGTGGGGTATTAAAGTCTCCCACTATTATTGTATTATTGTTAATTTCTCCTTTCATACTTGTTAGCATTTGTCTTACATACTGCAGCGCTCCCGTGTTGGGTGCATATATATTTATAATTGTTATATCTTCTTCTTGGATTGATCCTTTGATCATTATGTAGTGACCTTCTTTGTCTCTTTTCACAGCCTTTGTTTTAAAGTCTATTTTATCTGATAAGAGTATTGCTACTCCTGCTTTCTTTTGGTCCCTATTTGCATGGAAAATCTTTTTCCATCCCTTCACTTTCAGTCTGTATGTGTCCCCTGTTTTGAGGTGGGTCTCCTGTAGACAACATATGTAGGGGTCTTGTTTTTGTATCCATTCAGCCAGTCTTTGTCTTTTGGTTGGGGCATTCAACCCATTTATGTTTAAGGTAATTACTGATAAGTATGATCCCGTTGCCATTAACTTTATTGTTTGGGGTTCGAATTTATACACCATTTTTGTGTTTCCTGTCTAGAGAATATCCTTTAGTATTTGTTGGAGAGCTGGTTTGGTGGTGCAGAATTCTCTCAGCTTTTGCTTGTCTGAGAAGCTTTTGATTTCTCCTTCATACTTGAATGAAATCCTTGCTGGGTACAATAATCTGGGCTGTAGGTTATTTTCTTTCATCATTTTAAGTATGTCTTGCCATTCCCTCCTGGCTTGAAGAGTTTCTATTGAAAGATCAGCTGTTATCCTTATGGGAATTCCCTTGTGTGTTATTTGTTGTTTTTCCCTTGCTGCTTTTAATATTTGTTCTTTGTGTTTGATCTTTGTTAATTTGATTAATATGTGTCTTGGGGTGTTTCGCCTTGGGTTTATCCTGTTTGGGATTCTCTGGGTTTCTTGGACTTGGGTGATTATTTCCTTCCCCAGTTTAGGGAAGTTTTCCACTATTATCTCCTCAAGTATTTTCTCATGGTCTTTCTTTTTGTCTTCTTCTTCTGGAACCCCTATGACTCGAATGTTGTAGCGTTTAATATTGTCCTGGAGGTCTCTGAGATTGTCCTCATTTCTTTTAATTCGTTTTTCTTTTATCCTCTCTGATTCATTTATTTCTACCATTCTATCTTCTAATTCACTAATCCTATCTTCTGCCTCTGTTATTCTACTATTTGTTGCCTCCAGAGTGTTTTTAATTTCATTTATTGCATTATTCATTATATATTGACTCTTTTTTATTTCTTCTAGGTCCTTGTTAAACCTTTCTTGCATCTTGCTGTGGTACATATACACAATGGAGTATTACTCAGCCATTAAAAAGAATACATTTGAATCAGTTCTAATGAGGTGGATGAAACTGGAGCCTATTATACAGAGTGAAGTAAGCCAGAAGGAAAAACACCAATACAGTATACTAACGCATATATATGGAATTTAGAAAGATGGTAACGATAACCCTGTATACGAGACAGCAAAAGAGACACTGATGTATAGAACAGGCTTATGGACTCTGTGGGAGAGGGAGAGGGTGGGAAGATTTGGGAGAATGGCATTGAAACATGTGAAATGTCATGTATGAAACGAGATGCCAGTCCAGGTTCAATGCACGATGCTGGATGCTTGGGGCTGGTGCACTGGGATGACCCAGAGGGATGGTATGGGGAGGGAGGAGGGAGGAGGGTTCAGGATGGGGAACACATGAGAAATAAAGGAATAAAAATTAAAATAAATAAATAAATAAATAAAAATTAAAAAAAATAAAGAAATAATTCTAGACTGAACTATCATTAATAGGTACTATTAATATGTGATTTACCACAACAGGATTTCATAAACAATTATTACATATAAAAAGTACAATGTTATTGGAAAAACCAGTTTTCATCAGACTTGCTAAATTAAGATGCATCTATTTTCTAAAATAGATGGCAATACCCACCAACATTTTACAATTATTGTTCGTACAGTTATTGTACACACTATGAAACATTTTTCATGAAAACGAAAGGAACTTTATCATAGTAATGTCCATTATGGAGCTCTCATTGATAGAGTGATCAATCATCAAAATGATTTTTAATGATCTAACTTTTGACAGAGCTCAACTAGGTCTTCCCACAAATTTCATAAAAACAAAGTATTAGAAATCATCTGAGTTGGAAAAAAGATTTAATACTAAATAAACAGACTTTCACTTTCTCAAAAAAGACTATTTTGTCTGGCACTCAAAAGACTTGTGGGCCCTGGAGACACTCATCATAGTAAGCAGAGGGAGAGAGGGCAGGTCTCACCTTTATGGAGAGGTCTTTGTAGAAAGCAGACCCTCTGCCCACCTGGGACCACTCACTGCTGCTCAGCTCTCAGCAGAGCAACCTTTGGAAAGGGTGCCCAGGCAGGCTCTACATCTTCAATTTTTTTTTTTTTTAAATTCACATATTGATGTAACCTTAGCAAGCATTCACATGCCAGCAAGCATGTGGGGGTCCACTTGTGAAGGCTACCCCTTTGGACTGTCTGGGAGCTGACTCCCACTGACCTGGGAGCTGAATCTCAGCAGAGCTGGCAACCCTGGACAGCGGGAGATTCCCTGACTTCTCCAGCTGGCATTCTCCAAACTGCGTTGGGGTGGGGGCACAGAGGGGCATTGGTGCACGTTGAAATGTGAGTGATTCCCACTGAGGAGAGAATCCCAGTTGAAAACCATTTGGGAAAAGTTCCCTTTTATTTCCCCCTCTGCCGAGGTCCAGCCCCGGCTGATCCAGGGTATTCAAAGGGGAGACAGCGTAGGCGACCTATTCAAATGGTAATTAGAGATATAAAGAGTAATAGAATGAGGATAGCTCAGTAGGAAAATTCAGTGGAGAAAAGAGGTTGAGTAGCTTGGTTTACGCGGAAAATCAATATAACCCATGACATCAGGTTAGCTCTGACCACGGAGGCCACAGGTGCCCTCTCGAATAGCAGAAGGTGCCCCACCTTAGACACCTTCTCGAATGGGTCTTAGAAGCCCAGGCAAATAAATGGTCGCAGAGGACCTCCGTGCTCCAGATGGAGACTTCAGCCAGAAGTTAAAGGGAAGAATGACATGGGGAGACCAAGCGTTGGTGAGCAAGGCCCATAGCTTTATTTTCAACAGGGGCTTATATACCCTAAGTTACACATAGAGGATAATAGGGGATGCAAAGTCAGCAGTTTTTGATCCTTATCAAAAACCAGGGTTTCTTTCCTGCAAATTTATCGTACACAAATGGTTTAGGTGATTTACATCATTTTCTGGCCAGAAGGCCTATTAACATTTTATGACTCTTGACAAGGACTTATCAACAAAGACTTATTTTCTCTAAGAGTAATTATTTTAAGGTTTGGCAGCATCTTCCAAAGATAAAATTGCATTCCTATAGGGTGCATGTGTAATGGGTTTACAACAAAGGAAAGAATTTATTACCTTAAGGGTCTAAAGTTACTAACCCCAAGGCCACTAATTATTTTTTCTACATACCAACTATATTAATTAATACACATTCAATTCAATGACACCAGGTTAGCTCTGACCACGGAGGCCACAGGTGCCCTCTCAAATAGCAGAAGGTGCCCCAACTTAGACACCTTCTCGAGTGGGTCAACTTGGCAACAAGCATTGGCTCATCAATGAAATCCTTTACTAGTTTATTCTGACAGTTTCTAACTCTCTGAGAGGCTCTAAACTATTTGAATATCTTAAGCTTCCCGTGCCTCTCGAGGCTGGGAGACTGTAAACAATCGTATGCATAGCTGTAGGAGTCTGGGTAAACTTGTCAGGTGAGTTAGAGAGCCATCTGAGGGGTTTGGATTTAAACACTCCTAATTGCCCAGGAACTTTATGAATTGGAGCTGTAAGTTAACTCTTTGACAGAGAGAGCGAGATGGTGGTGGGGGACAGCCCCCAGTAAAGTCAGAGGTGAGAGCACAAAGCAATAAAGTAGGCAGACTCTGGTTTTTGGGGGGAAGATGCTTGAGAATATCCGGGGAGACTCCCGAGGCTCGATCCCGCCTTTGCGTATGCCGAGCCTCCTTCCTCATGACCTTTGTCACGAGCGGAATGTCTCTCGCCAGCTCCCAGCACCCCTCTTAGAAATTTGCAATCAAACCAGAATATTAAAGGCTAAAAAAAGCTGTTTAACTTTCTTTAGTGTAGATTTTTGGAAATCAATTTGCTCCCCCACCCCAATCTTTTCTCCCAAAACACACAGTTAGATAGAAAGAGACTTTAAATCATCTGATCTGATCCCCAGAGCACCAGACTGAGTCTCCTATGAGATCTATGTGGTCTGACCTGTTTGTGACAGCTACAGGCCTCTCTAGTTTCCAGGGGATCTGAGATTGGTTGGTTTTCAAGGGCTGTTAACCTGCTGGGGCAGTGTTACCTTCTGCCCCAGTCTTCCTACTGATGTTACCATTTTTAGATGGACGTTCTGGTATAGCAGGAAGGTTTATGAGCTACTGATGTAGGGTCAGCACCCACTGCAGCCATGAACTTGAAGCCTCATGATCAGCTCTCAAATTGACCCAGTGGAGGGTCAATTTGGTGCCTCCCTAGCTGTCTTTCTGTGCCCCATGGTCCATGATGGTGTGGGCCAAGTTAAGAGAGGAGTATAATTAGATGCAGAGTACAATTAAACTCAAACATATATGAGTAGAATGTGTGTGTGAAAAAGAGACTGTGTCTCATCATATGACTGTCTTTATTATATCCCGAGCCACGTGGATTATAATCATCTGGTTTGAATTGTCCATCTTTTCATTGCCAAGCATGAAGAGTTCGCTACATTACCATGATGAAGATGAAGATACACAGTTCAAGTACCCGCTGGGGAGAGACGCTTTTATTACATGGGAAAGAGGGCTGGGTCACCTGACTTGGGTCACATTTTGGAACTTCGCAGGCATTTGATATAAGACACCACCACTGACAATACACAAGAGCAAGTCCCTGCTATCCTTTCCTCCTGGAAGACCCCAGGACTTCAATTTAGAA
The DNA here is from genome assembly GCF_032452875.1 of Bos javanicus. NCBI lineage: Eukaryota > Metazoa > Chordata > Mammalia > Artiodactyla > Bovidae > Bos > Bos javanicus. The sequence goes on along the minus strand of NC_083896.1, from coordinate 120,217 downwards.
ATCAGTCAATATGTGATGCACCAGTGCTGAACATTTTGGTTAGCATGGAGATGTAATCAGACTCTCCACTCTGTCAGCAGCTCATAACTGAAACAAATCCGTCATACCTGCTGGGAACAAGGTTGAAGAGTGAGCTAGTGGAGCATCTCTGTTCTTGGAACACAGGAACCATGAAGCATTTCTGCCTGTACCTTCACTCTGCACACCGTCTTCACTCTACACAGAACAAGACAGCTGATGAGAACCAGAGGCCAACCACAAGTATGACTTGTCTAGCCTCAAATGGAACTGGTTTGGCCCTTGTGAAGCCTCTGCTCTCACCTGTGAAGCTGAAAAATAACCAATGCTTTTTTAAAAAGCTTCTCCTAACCGAGGAGAACAGAACTCAAAACAGCTGTAAGGAATGAGATAAGGCATCAAAACCAGTCTTTGATCTTAAAACCACTGGAGATTTCCTGGGAAATTATCCTCCGAATCTCCCTTTTATGGGAAGACAAGGGGAGCAGAAACCAAATGGTTTGCCTACAGGGAAAGGAGTACGTCAAGGATGTATATTGTCACCCTACTTATTTAACTTATATGCAGAATACATCATGAGAAATGCTGGGTTGGATGAAGCACAAGCGGGAATCAAGATTGCTGGGAGAAATATCAATAACCTCATTTATGCAGATGATACCACCCTTATGGAAGAAAGTGAAGAAGAACTAAAGAGCCTCTTGAGGAAACTGAAAAGAGGAGAGTGAAAAAGTTGGCTTAAACTCAACATTCAGAAAACTAAGATCATGGCATCTGGTCCCATCACTTCATGGCAAATAGATGGGGAGACAGTGGAAACTGTGGCTGACTTTATTTTTGGGGGCTCCAAAATCACTCAGATGGTGACTGCAGCCATGAAATCAAAAGATGATTGCTCTTTGGAAGAAAAGTTATGACCAACCTAGAGAGACTATTTTAAAGTAGAGACATTACTTTACCAACAAAGGTCTGTCTAGTCAAAGCTATGGTATTTCCAGTGGTCATGTATGGATGTGAGAGTTGGACTATAAAGAAAGCTGAGTGCCAAAGAATTGATGCTTTCAAACTGTGGTGTTGGAGAAGACTCTTGAGAGTCCCTTGTACTGCAAGGAGATCAATCCAGTCCATCCTAAAGGAAATCAGTCCTGAATATTCATTGGAAGGACTGATACTGAAGCTGAAACTCCAATACTTTGGCCACCTGATGTGAATAAGTGAGTCATTGGAAAAAACCCTGATGCTGAGAAAGATTGAAGGTGGGAGGAGAAGGGGACAACAGAGGATGAAATGGTTGGATGGCACGACTCAATGGACATTAGTTTGAGTAAACTCCAGGAGTTGGTGATGGAGAGGGAGGCCTGGCGTGCTGCAGTCCATGGGGTCACAAAAAGCTGGACACAGCTGAGCAACTGAACTGAAGGGGGAGATCTCTCAGCATTTCAGGTCATGTGTTCTAGACGTTAAGGTTCAGAGAAACCTGCCAGTAAAGTACCAGGGAATAAACACCACACAGGGAGGCCACAAGCAGCATACTCTACATGCATGGTGAAAATTCCTGGACAAAATCAGCTCAAATATTTTGTTTTTAATGTTTTGAAAGAGGGCTGGGGAAGAAGAGCTAGGTAAAGAAAACAAAGTAACTAGATTAAAATTTCTTTCATGTAATGAGATAGGCAAAATGTAGCTAATAATAATAATATGTCTAAGCATAAGTCTTGAGGAATATAGCTCTCTTTATTAAACAAAAGTAACCTTTAATTAGACTAATCTTCCTCCTTTGGTTTCAAATAGTCTTGATACTGGTCTTAAGATACTAATTGTCTACACCCTTCATGTATCTTATGATTATAATTTTAACTTTTTAAAGCATCAAGAAGGATATATATACAATATATATTATATATATATAACAAATGTCATGTCAAGCTTTCCTATCATTTATCAACTTATTAAACTTTTTTTAAAAAATGGTGCTATTGGCACAAAAACACTGAAAAAACACTGAGATGATGTTGCTGAATCAGGAAATTCTGGCTTCTCATCCATTATCACTCCTCTGAAGGTAATCAAGATTATTCTTTTAATCTCTGGCCATGTTTTGCCACTCTATGTTTAGTGTAGATTTATGGATGTTCATAATGTCCCTGCCAAACAACTGTCATAGGAAGCGAATTCTGTTCATTCATCTCAAATATCCTGTTCACTTCCCATCAGTCAGGGCCCAGGCGATGTCCCAACCCCTCCCAGAGCTGCTGTCCTTCTCTCCCGACCATAATAGTGCATATCCACGCAACTTCCTCCTAAATTCCTGCAACACTGTCTTTGGAATCACTGAAAATTTGAAACTTACCACCTGACAGTGTTTTATATATATATATATATATATATATATATATATATATAGAGAGAGAGAGAGAGAGAGAGAGAGAGAGAGAGAGAGAGAGAGAGAGAGAAAGGCCATGGCACCCCACTCCAGTACTCTTGCCTGGAAAATCCCATGGACGGAGGAGCCTGGTAGGCTGCAGTCCATGGGGTTGTGAAGAGTCAGACACGACTGAACGAGTTCCCTTTCACTTTTCACTTTCATGCATTGGAGAAGGAAAAGGAAACCCATTCCAGTGTTCTTGCCTGGAGAATCCCAGGGACAGGGGAGCCTGGTGGGCTGCCATCTATGGAGTCGCACAGAGTCAGACACGACTGAAGTGACTTAGCAGCAGCAGCAGACATATATATAAATATGTGTGTGTATACATATATATATGTATAATATATATAGAGTCCCTTGAATTAAAGAATTCCATTGGTTTCAGATAACCTGGTGTATTTTTTCTTGTCCTCTACTTATATGATATTCATCTGAAATTCAATTATTATTATTATAACTGCAAGAAATAGAGGAATAGGATCTTACCTCCTGGAGTAACCATCTCAGTATTTTATCCACCTTCCTTTGTCTCTTTCTCAGCTGAGCTCTCCTCTCGCTTTCATCTCCAACTTTTTATTCTTTTCATAGTTTTTTTTTCTAAAATATTTTCTCTTTACCTTTTTTTTTGAAGTATGTTTCATAATTTCCATTCTTTACTGTATAATCTTTTTCAGAAGACCAAGTACACACTCATACCCTGTGTGTTTAGGTGCTGATGACTGGGCTGTCTCTGTGTTTGACTCACATTTTCATATTCCACAATATTACCACATGCCAGGAGAGGCAACATTTTCCTTTCTGCTTCTCATTTTGACCCACATTACACTAAAATGAAGCAAAAGGAAGGGTCACAGACAGACCACTGAATGCTTTAAGATGCTGGCCTTTTAGAATTACATCTCACGTTTTCCAAAGCATCAGAGCCCTGGCCAGTCATTTGGCACCTTCTTCAGGACACAAAGAGCCAAAGGCTGGGAAAATCAAATCTGATTTTATGAATCTAATTCAATCTGATTTAATTCAAGGTGGCCACCACATCCCTAGAACCACTCTGAATAAACCGTTTCCTGCTGTCAAAGTAACTGTACTAACCAAAGCAATCTACAGATTCGATGCAATTTGTATCAAATTACAAATGGTGTTTCTCATAGAGCTAGAACAAAATATTTTACAGTGTGTATGGAAATAGAAAACACCCTGAAGAGCCAAAACAATCTTGAGAAAGAAGAGCAGGAGCTGACAAGATCAGGCTCCCGGACTTCAGATTATACCACAAACTATAGTAATCAAAACACTGGTACTGCCACAAAAATAAAAATATATTGCATAGTCAATGGGATAGGATAGGAAGTCCAGAGAGAAACCCACACACCTGTGGTCAATTAATCTAGGACAAAGGAAGCAGGACTATACCATGGAGAAAAGACAGCCTCCTCAATAAGCAGTGCTGAGAAAACTGGACAGCTATATGTATAAGAATGAAATCAGAACACTCCCTAACACCATCCACAATAATAAACTCAAAATGGATTAAAGACCCAAATGTAAGGATATACATTATACAACTCTTAAATGAGAACATAGGCAGAACACTCTGCCACAAATTATAGAAATATCTTTTTTGACCCACCTCTTTATTTTATTTTTTTTTAATTTTATTTTATTTTTAAACTTTACAATATTGTATTAGTTTTGCCAAATATCGAAATGAATCCGCCACAGGTATACCCGCGTTCCCCATCCTGAACCCTCCTCCCTCCCCTACCCTCCTTCTGGGTCCTCCCAGTGTACCAGGCCCAAGCATCCAGTACCGTGTATCGAACCTGGACTGGCAACACGTTTCATACATGATAATATACATGTTTCAATGCTATTCTCCCAAATCTCCCCACCCTCTCCCTCTCCCTCTCCCACAGAGTCCATAAGACTGATCTATACATCGGTGTCTCTTTTGAAGTCTCGTACACAGGGTTATTGTTACCATCTTTCTAAATTCCATATATATGCGTTAGTATACTGTATTGGTGTTTTTCTTTCTGGCTTACTTCACTCTGTATAATAGGTTCCAGTTTCATCCATCTCATTAGAACTGATTCAAATGTATTCTTTTTAATGGCTGAGTAATACTCCATTGTGTATATGTACCACAGCTTTCTTATCCATTCATCTGCTGATGGGCATCTAGGTTGCTTCCATGTCCTGGCTATTATAAACAGTGCTGCAATGAACATTGGGGTACACGTGTCTCTTTCCCTTCTGGTTTCCTCAGTGTGTATGCCCAGCAGTGGGATTGCTGGATCATAAGGCAGTTCTATTTCCAGTTTTTTAAGGAATCTCCACACTGTTCTCCATAGTGGCTGTACTAGTTTGCATTCCCACCAACAGTGTAAGAGAGTTCCCTTTTCTCCACACCCTCTCCAGCATTTATTGCTTGTTGACTTTTGGATCGCAGCCATTCTGACTGGCGTGAAATGGTACCTCATAGTGGTTTTGATTTGCATTTCTCTGATAATGAGTGATGTTGAGCATCTTTTCATGTGTTTTTTAGCCATCTGTATGTCTTCTTTGGAGAAATGTCTATTTAGTTCTTTGGCCCATTTTTTGATTGGGTCATTTATTTTTCTGGAGTTGAGCTGTAGGAGTTGCTTGTATATTTAGTGAAAATTAAAAGGAAAATAAGCACATGGGACCTCATTAAACTTACAAGCTTTTGTACAGCATGGGATATCATAAACAAGACAGAAGACAACCCACAGAATTGGGCACAATATTTGCAAATGATGCAATGACAGATTAATCTCCAAAATATTCAAGATTTCCAGGAGTCATGTACACATGTGTGAATTGGACCATAAAGAAGGCTGAGCGCTGAAGAAGTGAGTCCTTTGGACAGCAAGGAGAACAAATCAGTCAATCTTAAAAGAAATCAACCCTGAATATTCATTGGAAAGACTGATGCTAAAGCTCCAATACTTCGGCCACTTGATGCAAAGAATCAACTTGTAAAAGAACTTAATTCTGTGAAAGACTGAGGGCCGGAATGAAATGGGTGACAGAGAATGAGGTGATTAGATGGCATGTTCAATTCAGTGGATGTGCATTTAAGCAAACTCTGGGAGATAGTGAAGGACAGGGAAGCAAGGTGTGTTGCAGTCGATGGGGTTACAAAGAGTTGGACGTGACTGAGCAACGAAACAATAACATGCAGAGGTTCACAAAGAAATGTGACTGTAAGGGGTGACTACAAGGGGGGTTGATATCAGTCAGTTCAGTTCAGTAGCTCAGTCGTGTCTGACTCTTTGTGACCGTATGGACTGCGGCATGCCAGACTTCCCTGTCCATCACCAACTCCCGGAACTTATTCAAACTCATATCCATCGAGTCAGTGATGCCATCTAACCATCTCATCTCTGTCATCCCCTTCTCCTCCCACCTTCGATCTTTCCTAGCATCATGGTCTTCCCCAGTTAGTCAGTTCTTCAAATCAGATGGCCCAAGTATTGGAGTTTCAGCTTCAGCATCAGTCCTTCCAATGAATATTCAGGACTGATTTCCTTTAGGATTGATTTGTTGGATCTCTTTGCAGTCCAAGGAACTCTCAAGAGTCCTCCCCAACACCACAGTTCAAAAACATCAATACTTCGGTGCTCAGCTTTCTTTTTAGTCCAACTTTCACATACATACATGACCACTGGAAAAACCATAGCTTTGACCAGACAGACCTTTGTCTGGCTAAGAAATGTCTCTGCTTTCTAATATGCTGTCGAAGTTGGTCATGTATCTTTCTTCCAAGGAGGAAGCATCTTTTAATTTCAAGGCTGCAGTCACCATCTGCAGAGATTTTGGAGCCCAGAAAAATAAAGTCTCTTACTGTTTCCATTGTTTCTCCATCTATTCGCAGTGAAGTGGTAGGACCAGATGCCATAATCTTAGGTTTCTGAATGTTGAGTTTTAAGCCAACTTTTTCACTCTCCTCTTTCACTTTCATCAAGAGGCTCTTTAGTTCTTCACCTTCTTCCATAAGGGCGGTGTCATATGCATATCTGAGATTATTGATATTTTCCAAGCAATCTTGATTCCAGATTGTGCTTCATCCAGCTCAGCATTTTGCATGATGTACTCTGCATATAAGTTAAATAAGCAGGGTGACAATATACAACCTTGGTGTAATCCTTTCCCGATTTGGAACCAGTATGTTGTTCTATGTCCAGTTATTGCTTCTTGACCTGCATACAGATTTCTTAGATGCAGGTCAGGTGATCTAGTATTCCCATCTCTTTAAGAATTTTCCAGAGTTTTTTTTTTGTGATCCACAGAGTCAAAGTCTTTGGTATAGTCAATAAAGCAGAAGTAGATGTTTTTCTGGAACTCTCTTGCTTTTTTGATGATCCACTGAATGTTGGCAACTTGTTCTCTAGTTCCTCTGCTTTTTCTAAATCCAGCTTGAACATTTGGAAGTTCAAGGTTCACATACTATTGAACCTGGCTTAGAGAATTTTGAGCACTACTTTGCTAGCGTGTGAGATGAGTTCAATTGTGCGGTAGTTCAAACATGTTTTGGCATTGCCTTTTCTTTGGGATTGGAATGAAAACGGACCTTTTCCAGTCCTGTGGCCACTGCTGAGTTTTCCAAATTTGCTGACATGTTGAGTGCAGCATTGTAATAGCATCATCTTTTAGGATTTGAAATAGCTCAACCAGAATGTCATCACCTCCACTAGCTTTGTTCGTAGTGATGCTTCCTAAGGCCGTGACTTCACATTCCAGGATGTCTGGCTCTACAGGAGTGATCACACCTTTGTGGTTATCTGGGTCATGAAGATCTTTTTGTACAGTTCTTCTAGGTATTCTTGCCACCTCTTCTTAATATCTTCTGCTTCTGTTAGGTCCATACCATTTCTGTCCTTTATTGCACCCATCTTTGCATGAAATGTTCCCTTGGTATCTCTAATTTCTTGAAGAGATCTCTAGTCTTTCCTATTCTATTGTTTTCCTCTATTTCTTTGTATTGATCACTGAGGAAGACTTTCTTATCTCTCCTTGCTATGCTTTGGAACTCAGTATTGAGGATGGTATATCTTTCCTTTTTTCCCTTGCCTTTAGTTTCTCTTTGTTTCTCAGCTATTTGTAAGCCCTCCTCAGACAACCATTTTGCCTTTTTGCATTTCTTTTTCTTGGGGATGGTCTTGATCACTGCCTCCTCTACAATATCATGAACATCCGTCCATAGTACTTCAGGCACTCTATTGGATCTAATCACTTAAATCTATTTGTCACTTCTACTGTATAATCATAAGGGATTTGATTTAGGTCATACCTGAATGGGTACCAAGAATGTAATCAATCTGATTTCAGTATTGACCATCTGGTGATGTCCATGTGTAAAGTCTTGTCTTGTGTAGGTGGAAAAGAGTGTTTGCTATGACCAGTGCATTCCCTTGTCAAAAACTCTCTTAACATTTGCTTGCTTCGTTTTGGAGTCCAAGGCCAAATTTTCCTGTTACTCCAGGTATCTTGTGGCTTCCTAACTTTTCATTCCAGTCCCCTACAATGATAAGGACATCTTTTTGGGGTGTTAGTTCCAGAAGGTCTTGTAGGTCTTCACAGAACGTTCAACATCAGTTTCTTAAGAATTAATGGAATTACTGGGAGTTGAAATACTACTAATAAATTATAGGGTGTAGGAGAAAAAGACGTCTTCTGAATAACAGGTGATTTGGGTGAGGTACTTATAGGAGAACAAAGAACATTTAGGAAGGATAAAGGGTATGTTAGGAGGATATGTGGGAGTAAGGGGAGTTTGGTGATACTGTCTATTTGGTGCTTTCTCCAAAAAATGGTCTTCCAAGACTTTTTCCAAAAAGCAAAGAAAAAATAGATAGATTGGTATATAGGTAAAGATAAGGTGAAAAGTCTTAGGCAAATCTTATTTATCCAGAGAAAATTTCGCTAATTTTAACACTGCCTCCAAAAACCAATGAAAAAGTAAATCAAAAGGACCCTGAGTTTCCCGCTTCAAGTAGAGATGATGGCCTAGTCCCCTGAACCAACTCGAGAGGAATCCTGAGAGGCCCCTCACAATTCAAAAGGATTCATAATTTCCCAGAGACAACATGAGAGGCTCCCTCAGGTCCCCATCGCAATTCAAGGGAACCCACACTTCCAGTCACAACTCGAGAAACAACTTGAGATTGCCCCTTCCATGCGAATTGAGGCCTGATTCCCCTGCTGTGACTCAAGAGCACTCCCGCACTCACCCTCACAACCCGAGTGGACACTTGACTTCACTGAGCCAACACAAGGGGCGCCCTGAGTTCCCAGTCATAACTTGAGAGAAACCTCAAACTTCCAGCCACAACTTGAGACAAACCACAAGATTCCCCCGTCAACGTGAGATGAGGCCATTTTCTGCTGCACCGCCTCGAGAGCAATCCCAAATTCCCTCTAAAAACTGGAGAGGAGGCTGGACAAATTTCAACAAATCAAGGGGGCCCGGGGTCCCCGTCCCAACTCGAGATGAAGGCCGAGTTTCCCACCACAAGTCGAGAAGAGTCCCGTGTTTCCCACCTCATTGGGAGATGAGGGCCCATTCCCTGCTTCAACTAAAGAGGAATCCAAACTTCTCCTCATACAATTAGGAGGCCTGCCTCACCTGTTGAATCTTGAGTGGAACCCCGCGGATCCTGCTTCAAGGAAAAAGGACACTGAGTGCCCCCTCAGCTCGAGATAAGTCATGATTCCCCTGCACTGGCTCAAATGGAACAATGAGTATCCCCTCACAACAGGATGGGAGGCCTGTTTCCTGTGCTGATCCTGTTGAAAAAGCGCAAATTCCCCAACTAAACTCGACCAGAACCATGAAACCACTTGGACAATTCAAGAGGAAGGCAGGGTTCCATGCCTCGACACCAGACGAGGCCTGACTCCCTAGTTGAACTTTGACAAAAAGATCCCTATCACCGCCTGAGAGGAACACTGAATTTCCTGACTGAAATCTAGACATGGCCCTATTCGCCAGCAGCGACTCAAGAGGAATCCTGACGTGCCCATAGCAGTTCGAAAAGAGACCTGACTTCTCGGAGGCAACACGAGCGGGTCCCTGAGGTCTCCGTCGAAACTTGAGAGAAACCCCAAGCTTCCTGACATATCTCGGGAAAAATCAGGAGTTGCTCCCCTGAATGCAAGATGAGGCCCTTTTCCAGAGCAGTGTCTCCATAGGAATCCCACATTCCCTCTTGAAACGTGAAAGGGTACTTGACACCCTTGATGCAACTCAGGAACGTTCCCGAGATACTCGTCCCCACGTGAGAGGAACACTGAGTTTCACACCACAACTCAAGAAGACCCCCGTTTTCACCCTCCTCAACTCGACATGAGTGTCAATTCCTCTGCTTCGTCAGGAAAGGAATCTTGAAGTTGCTGAGTCCCCTCAAGAGAAGGCCAGTCTCACCTTGAAACTTGAGTGCATCCCCGGGAGTCATGCCTCAATTGGAAAAGACCCAAAATTCCCCATCCACTCCAAATAAGCCTGATTCCCTGCACTGCCTCGATTGGAACTGCACGTAGCAACTCAAAACACGAAGGGAGGTATGACAGCCCTGGGGAACCTCGAGAAAAAGCACCAGATCCCAAGGGCAACTCGACAGGAAACCGGATAACACTTTTAAACCTGAAGAGGGAAGCAGAGTTCCATGTCTCCACACGAGACGAGGCCTGACTCCTCTGTGGAAACTCCATAGGATTCTGGAGATCCATGTCAGCACTGGAGAGGAACCCTGAAGTTCTGGCCTCAACTCGAGATGAGGCCCTATGCCCCTGCACCGATGAAGAGGAATCCTGAGAGGCCCCTTGCAACTCGAACAGAGACTTGACTTTCCTGAGGCAACACGAGTGGGTCCTTGAGTTCCACATCGCAACATGAGAGGAACACAAAGTTTCCTGCCGCAACTCGAGAAAACCCAGGAGATTCTCCCGTCAACGCGACATGAGGCCCTTTTCCACTGCAGCATCTCGAGAGAAATCCCACCTTTCCTCTTGAGCCTCAAAAGGGTACTTGACACCTTTAGACAAAACAAGCAGTTCCCCCAACATACCCGTCTCCATGCGAAAGAAACACCGAGTTTCCTGCCACAACTCCAAAAGAGCCTCGTTTTCCACTCCTCCTCTTGAGATGCGGGTCCAGTCCCCTGCTTCGTCTGTAAAGGAATCCCGACGTTCCTGTCGCAACTCAGGAGGAGGCCGTTCTCACCTTGAGACTCGAGCGGATTCCTGACTTCCCAGAGACAACATGAGAGGCTCCCTCAGGTCCCCGTGGCAACTCGAAGGAACCCACACTTCAGGCCGCAACTCGAGAAACATATGGAGATTCCCCTGCCCATGTGAAATGAGGCCTGATCCCCTCCTATGACTCCAGGGCATTCCCGGGCTCGCCCTCACTATTCAAATGGAGACTTGACTTTCCTGAGGCAACACGACAGGCCCCCTGAGTTCCCCGTGGTACCTGGAGAGGAATACCTGCTGCAACTCGAGACAAACCACGAGATTCCCCAGTCGATGTGAGATGAGGCCATTTTCTCCTGCAGCACCTCGAGTGCAGTCCCGAGTTCCCTCTCAAAACTCGAGAAGAGGCTGGTCTCCCTTCATGCAACTCAAGGGGGCCCAGGATCCCCGTCACAACTTGAGATGAAAGCCGAGGTTCCTGCTACAAGTTGACAAGAGCCCCGTGTTTCCCACCTCATCTGGAGATGAGAGCCCATTCCCTGCTTGAACTCAACAGAAATTCCAACTTCCACTCGCACCACAAGAGGAGGCCTGTCTCTCGTGTTGAATCTTGAATGGAAGCCCTCGGATTCTGCTTCAAGGAAAAAGGACACCGAGTGCCCCCTCAGCTGGAGAAAAACCCTGATTCCCCTGCACTGGCTCAAATGGAACAACGAGTATCCCCCCACAACAGGATGGGAGACCTGTCTCCCGTGTTGATCCTCTTGACAAAGCACTAATTCCCTGCATAAACTCGATCAGAACCATGACATCCCTTGGACAACTCGAGAGGAAGGCAGGATTCCATGCCTCAATACCAGACGAGGTCTGACTCTCTAGTTGAACCTTGACAAAAAGCCTGAGATTCCTGTCACTGCCAGAGAGGAAAACTTAGTTTCCCGACTGAACTCGAGACATGGCCCTATTTGCAGGCAGAAACTTGCGAGGAATCCCGACGTGCCCCTTGTAACTCAAGAAGAGACCCGACTTCTCTGACGCAAATGAGTGCGTCCCTGAGGTCCCCATTCAAACTTGAGAAGAACCCCAAGCTTCCCACCACAACTCGGGAAAAACCATGAGATTCTCCCCTCAACGCAAGTTGAGTCCCTTTTCCAGAGCAGTGTCTCCAGAAAAATCCCACGTTCCCTCCCAAAATGTGAAAGGGTACTTGATACCCTTGATGCAACTCAGGAAGGTCCCCGAGATACACATCCTCACATGAGAGGAACACTGAGTTTCATGCCACAACTCAAGAAAAGCCCCTTTTCCACCCTCCTCAACTTGATATGAGTATCCATTCCTCTGCTTCGTCGGGAAAAGAATCCCGAATTTGCTGTGTCCCCTCAAGAGAAGGCCAGTCTCACCTTCAAACTTGAGCGCATCCCCGGGAGGAGTGCCTCAACTCGAAAAGACCCCAAATCCGCATCCACTCCAGATAAGCCTGATTCCCCTGTACTGCGTCGATGGGAACCGCGAGTATCAACTCAAAACACGAAGGGACGTGTGACAGCCCCAGGGCGCCTCGAGAAAAAGACCCAGATCCCAAAGCCAACTCGACATGAAGCTTGATGACCCTTTTACACCTGAAGAGGAAGCGGAGTTCCATGTATCCACACGAGACAAGGCCTGACTCACCTGTGGAAACTCCATAGGATCCCCGAGATCCATGTCAGCACTGGAGAGGAACCCTGAGGTTCTGGCCTCAACTCGAGATGAAGTCCTATGCCCCTGCACCAACTGAAGAGGAATTCAGAGAGGCTCTTCACAACTCGAACGGAGACTTGAATTTCCTGAGGTAACACGAGTTGGTCCCTGAGATCCCCGTCGCAACTCGAGAGGAAGCCAGTTTCCTGCTGCAACTCGAGAAAACCAAGGAGATGATACCTTCAACGCGAGATGAGGCCCCTTTCCGATGCAGCATCTTGAGAGAAATCCCACCTTCCCTCTTTAGCCTGGAAAGGGTACTTGACACCCTTTAGGCAACTCAAGAAGTTCCCAGACATACCCGTCTCCACTTGAGAGAAGCACCGAGTTTCCCACCACAATTCAGGAAGAGCCCGGTTTTCCACTCCTCCTCTCGAGATAAGGGTCCATTACCCTGATTCGTCTGCAAAGGAATCCCGACGTTCCCACCGCCCCTCAGGAGGAGGCCGTTCTCACCTTGAAACTCGAGAGGAACTCCAGGGGTGGGGGCATAGTTCGAAAAGATCCCGATGTCACCATCAACTCGAGATTAGGCCTAAATTCCCTGCAATGTGTCTAATGTCACCCCAAGTATCAACTCACGACACGAAGGGAGGACTGAGAGCCCCGTGGCGCCTTAGAAATAGCCCAAGAACCCTACCTCAACTCCACAGGAGGCCTTTAACCCCTTTTTCACCTCGACAGGGAAGCTGAGTTCCATACTCCAACATGAGACGACATCTGACTCCCCAGTGGAATCTGCATAGGAAGCCTGAGATCTCTGTTAGAGCTGGAGAGGAACCCTTAGTTTCCTGCCTCAACTCAAGATGAGGCCATAGTCCCCTGCACCAATTCGAGAGGAAACCCAAGGGGCACCTCACAACTCGAAAGGATTCCTGACTTCACAGAGACAACATGAGAGGCTCCCTCAGGTCCCCGTGGCAACTTGAGGGAAACCACACCTCCGGCCACAACTCGAAAAACAAATGGAGATTCCCCCTTCAATGCGAAATGAGGCCTGATCCCCCTCCTGTGATTCTAGAGCACTCCCGGGCTCATCCCCGCAACTCGAATGAAGACTTGACTTTCCTGAGGCAACACGAGAAGCTTCCTGAGTTCCCCATGGTACCCGGAGAGGAATCCCTAGCCACCCACTGCAACTCGAGACAAACCATGAGATTCCCCTGTCAATGCGAGATGAGGCCCTTTTCTCCTGCAGCTCTTCGAGAGCAATCTGAGTTCCCTCTCAAAACTCAAGAGGAGGCTGGACTCCCTTCATGCAACTCAAGGGCGCCCAGGATCCCCATCACAACTCGAGATGAAAGCCGACGTTCCCACTACAAGTTGAGAAAAGCCCCGTGTTAACCACCTCATGTGGAGATGAAGGCCCATTTCCTACTTCAACTCAAGAGGAATGCCAACTTCCCATTGCACCACAAGAAGAGACCTGTCTCACCTGTTGAATCTCGAGTGGAAACCCACGGATCCTGCTTCAAGGAAAAAGGACACCGAGTGCCCCCTCAGCTTGAGATAAGTCCTGATTCCCATGCACTGGCTCCAATGGAACAACAAGTATCTCCCCACAACAGGATGGGAGGCCTGTCTCCCGTGCTGATCCTGTAGAAAAAGCCCAAATTCCCCGCCTAAACTCGAGTGGGTCCTGACACCCCTTGGACAACTCGAGAGGAATGCAGAGTTCCATGCCTCGACACCTATGAGGCCTGACTCCCTAGTTGAACCTTGATAAAAAGCCCAAGATCCCCGTCACTGCCGGATTGGAACACTGAGTTTCCCGACCGAACTCGAGACATGGCCCTATTTGCCCACAGCGACTCGAGAAGAATCTCGACATGCCCCTCGCAACTCGAGAAGAGACCCGACATCTATGAGGCAACACAAGCAGGTCCCTGAGGTCCCAGTCGCAAGTTGGGAGGAACCCCAAGCTTCCTGCCACAACTCGAGGAAAACGATGAGATTCTCCCTTCAATGCGAGATGAGGCCTTTTTCCAGAGCAGTGTCTCCAGAGAAATCCCACGTTCCTTCCTGAAACGTGAAAGGCTACTTGACACCCTTCATGCAACACACAAAGTTTCCCGAGATACCCGTCCCTACGTGAGAGCAACACTGAGTTTCACGCCACAACTCAAGAAGAGCCCCATTTTGCATTCCTCCTCTCGAGATGAGGGTCCATTCCCTTGCTTCGTTTGCAAAGGAATATCGACGATCCTGCCGCTCCGCAGGCGGAGGCTGTTCTCCCATTAAAACACGAGTAGAACTCCAGGGGTGTGCCACCGTTTGAAAAGACCCCAAAGTCCCCATCCTACTGAGATAGGGTCTCATTCCCCTTCAGTGACTCGAATGTCACACTGAGTATCAACTCATGATACGAAGGGAGGACTGAGAGCCCCGTGGTACCTCTAGAAATAGCACGAGATCCCTAGCTCAAATCCACAGGAGGCCTGACACCCCTTTTTACCTTGAGAGGGAAGCAGAGTTCCATGCCCCAACATGAGACGACGTCTGATTCCCCAGTGGAATCTCCATAGGAAGCCCAGATCCCTGTCAGAGCTGGAGAGGAACCCTGAATTTCCTGCCTCAACTCGAGATGAGGCTCTTGTCCCCTGCACCAACTCCAGAGGAACCCGGAGAGTCCCCATCACAAATCGAATGGATTCCTGACTTCCCAGAGCCAACATGAGAGGCTCCCTCAGGTCCCTGTGGCCACTGGAGAGAACCCAGACTTCTGGCTGCAACTCAACAAACACATTGAGATGCCCCCTTCCATGTGAAATGAGGCCTGATCCCCCTTCTGTGACTCCAGAGCACTCCGGGGCTTGCCCTCACAACTTGAATGGAGACTTGACTTTCCTGAGGCAACACGAGAGGCTCCCTGAGTTCCCCGTGATGCCTGGAGAGGAATCCCAAGTCACCCACCGTAACTCTAGACAAAACATGAGATTGACCCGTCCACACGAGATGAGGCCCTTTTCTCCTGCAGCACCGTGAGATCAATCCCGAGTTCCCTCTCAAAACTCAAGAGGAGGCTGGACTTCCTTCCTGCAACACAAGGGGTCCCAGGATCACTGTCCCAACTCGAGATAAAAGCCTAGGTTCCCGCCACATGTTGTGAAGAGCCCTGTGTTTCTCACCTCATCTGGAGATGAGGGCCCATTCCCTGCTTCAACTCAAGAGGAATCCCAACTTCCCCATGTACCACAAAAGGAGGCCTGTCTCACCTGTTGAATCTCAAGTGGAACCCCACAGATCCTCTTCAAAGAAAAAGGACACCGAATGCCCCCTCAGCTCAAGATAAGTCCTGAATCCCCTGCACCGGCTCCAATGGAACCCCAAGAATCCCCTCACATCAGGATGGGAGGCCTGTCTCCCATGCTGATCCTGTAGAAAAAGCCCAAATTCCCGGCCTGAACTCGACTGGAGCCCTGACACCCCTTGGACAACTCGAGAGGAATACAGAGTTCCATGCCTCGAAATCAGAAGAGCCCTGACTCCCAACTTCAACCTTGACAAAAGCCCGAGATCCCTGTCACCACCGAGGAGGAACACTGAGTTTCCCACCTGAACTCGAAACATGGCCCTAGTCGCCGGCAGCGACTCAAGAGGAATCCCGACGTGCCCCTCGCAACTCGAGAAGAGAACTGACTTCTCTGAGGCAACATGAAGGGGTCCCTGAGGTCCCTGTTGCAACTTGATTGGAACCCCAAGCTTCCTGCCACATCTTGAGAAAAACACGAGATTCTCCCAATGTGAGATGAGGCCCTTTTCCAGAGCAGTGTCTCCAGAGAAACCCCACGTTCCCTCCGGAAACACGAAAGGGTACTTGACACCATTCAAGCAACTCAGGAAGGTCCCCGAGATACCCTTCCCCACGTGAGAAACACTGAAATTCTTGCCACAACTCAAGAAGAGCCCCATTTTCCACTCCTCCTCTCGAGATAAGGGTCCATTCCCCTGCTTCTTTGGCAAAGGATTCCCGACGTTCCCACCCCAACTCAGGAGGAGGCCATTCTCACCTTGAAACACGAGAGGAGTCCAGAAGTCGGGCCACCATTCGAAAAGACACTGAAATCCCCATCCACTTGAGATAAGGCCTCATTCCCCTGCAACAAGATCCCTGTTCGTGTTGGAGTGGAACCCTGAGTTTCCTGCCTTACCACAAGATGAGGACCTAGTCCCCTGCACCAACTCGAGAGGAATACTGAGAGGCTCCTCACAACACGAACAGATTCCTGACTTCCCAGAGACAACATGAGAGGCTCCCTCAGGGCCCCGTGGCAACTTGAGGGAACCCACACTTCCGGCCGCAACTCGAGAAACACATGGAGATTCCCCCTGCCATGCGAAATGAGGCCTGATACCCCTCCCGTGACTCCAGAGTACTCCCGACATTGTCCTCGCAACTGAAACGGAGACTTGACTTTCCTGAGGCTACACAAGTGGGTCCCTGAGCTCCCCGTCGCAACTCGAGAGGAACGCCAACTTTCCCGCCGCAAATCAAGAAAACCCAGGAGATTCTCCCCTCAACGCGAGATGAGGCACCTTTCCACTGCAGCTTTTCGAGAGAAATCCCACCTTCCATCTTAAGCATCAAATGGATACTTCATCGCCTTTAGGCAACTCAAGAAGTTCCCCGACATACCCGTCTCCACTCGAGAGGAACATTGAGTTTCCCACCACAACGCAAGAAGAAACCTGTTTTCCACTCCTCCTATCGAGATGAGGGTGCATTCCCCTGATTCGTCTGCAAAGGAAACCTGACGTTGCCACTGCACCTAAGGAGGAGGCTGTTCTCAACTTGTAACTCGAGAGGAACTCCAGGGGTGGGGCCACAGTTAGAAAAGACCCCGATGTCCCCATATATTCGAGATAAAGCCTCCATCCCCTGCAACGAATCCAATGTCACCCGAGTATCAACTCACAACACAAAGGGAGGACTGGGCCCCATGGCGCCTCTAGAAATAGCCCAAGATCCCTACCTCAACTCCAGAGGATGCCTGACACCCCTTTTCCACCTTGAGAGGGAAGCGGAGTTCCATGCCCCAACAGGAGACGACGTCTGACTCCCCAGTGGAAACTGCATAGGAAACCCGATATCCCTGTCAGAGCTGGAGAGGAATCCTGAGTTTCCTGCCTCAACTCGAGATGAAGCCCTAGTCCCCTGCACCAATTCGAGAGGAATCCCGAGATGCCCCTCACAACGTGAACGGATTCCTGACTTCCCAGAGACAGCATGAGAGGCTCCCTCAGGTCCCTGTAGCAACTCAAGGGAACCCACACTTGCAGCCGCAACTCGAGAAACACGTAGAGATTCCCCCTTCCATGTGAAATGAGGCCTGATCTCCATCCCGTGACTCCAGAGCTCTCCAGGAATTGTCCTTGCAACTCGATTGCAGACTTGACTTTCCTGAAGCCACTCGAAAGGCTGCCTGAGTTCACCGTGGTACCTGGGGAGGAATCCCAATCCATCTGCCGCAACTCAAGACAAACCATGAGATTCCTCCGTCAATGCGATATGAGGCCTTTTTCTCCTGCAACGCATTGAGAGCAATCCCGAGTTCCCTCTCAAAACTCAACAGGAGGCTGGACTCCCTTCATGCATCACAAGGGCTACCAGGATACCCGTTCCAACTCGAGATGAAACCAGAGGTTCCCGCCACAAGTTGAGAAGAGCCCCGTGTTTCCCACCTCATCTGGACATGAGGGTCCATTCCCTGCTTCAACTCAAGAGGAATGCCAAATTCCCCTCGCACCACAAGAGGAGGCCTGTCTCACCTGTTGAATCTCGAGTGGAACCCCACGGATCCTGCTTGAAGGAAGAAGGACACCATGTGCCCCCTCAGCTCGAGATAAGTCCTGATTCTCCTGCACCAGCTCCAGTGGAAACCCAGTATCTCCTCACAACAAGATGGGAGGCCTGGCTGCCCAGCTGATCCTCTAGAAAAAGCCCAAATTACCCGCCTGAACTCGACCAAAGCCGTGACACACCCTGGACAACTCGAGGGAATGCAGATTTCCATGCCTCGACACCAGACAAGGCCTGATTCCAACACTGAACCTTGATAAAAAGCCCAAGATCCCTGTCACTGCCGGAGAGGAACACTGAGTTTCCCGACTGAACTGGAGACACGGCCCTATTCGCTGGCAGCGACTCGAGAGGAATCCTGATGTGTCCCTCACTACTCAAGAAGAGAACCGACTTCTCTGAGGCAACACGAGTGGGTCCCTGATGTCCCTGTTGCAACTTGAGAGGAACCCCAAGCTTCCCACCACAACTTGAGAAAAACCATGAGATTCTCTCCTCAACATGAGACGAGGCACTTTTCCAGAGCAGTGTCTCCAGAAAAATCCCACGTTCCCTCCTGAAAAGCTAAAGGGTACTTGACACCCTTGATGCAACTCAGGAAGGTCCCCAAGATACCCGTCCCCCCATGAGAGGAACACTGAGTTTCACACCACAACTCAAGAAGAGCCCCGTTTCCACCCTCCTCAACTTGACATGAGTGTCAATTCCTCTGTTTTGTCAGGAAAGGAATCTCGAAGTTGCTGAGGCCCCTCAAGAGAAGGCCAGTCTCACCTTGAAACTCGAGAGGATCCCCGGGAGTAGTGCCTCAGTCTGAAAGGACCCCAAATCCGCATCCATCCCTGATAAGCCTGATTCCCCTGCACTGTCTCAATGGGAACCGTGAGTATCCACTCAAAACACAAAGGGAAGTGTGACTTCCCCAGGACACCTCGATAAAAAGCCCCAGATCCCAAGGCCAACTCCACAGGAAGCTTGATAACCCTTTTACACCTGAAGAGGGAAATGGAGTACCATGCCTCCACAAGAGATCAGGCCTGACTCCCCTCTGGAAATTCCATAGGATCCCCGAGACCCATGTGAGCACTGGAGAGGAACCCTAAGGATTTTGCCTCAAGTCAAGATGAGGCCCTGTGCCCCTGCACTGACTGAAGAGGAATTCTGAGAGGCCCCTCGCAACTCGGAGACTTGACTTTCCTGAGGCAAGTGAGTGAGTGAGTCCCAGAGGTCCCCATCGCAACTCGAGAGGAACCCCAAGTTTCCTGCCATAATTCGAGAAAACCCAGGAGATGTTCCCCTCAACGCAAGATGAGGCCCCTTTCTGCTGCAGCGTCTCGAGAGAAATCCCACCTTCCCTCTTGAGCCTCTAAAGGGTACTTGACACCCTTTAGGAAACTCAAAAAGTTCCCCGACATACCTGTCTCCACTCGAGAGGAACACCATATTTCCCATCACAACTCAAGAAGAGTCCATTTTCCACTCCTCCTCTTGAGATGAGGGTCCATTCCCCTGCTTCATCTGCAATGGTATCCCGACTTTCCTGCCGCCCCTCAGGAAGTGGCCATTCTCACTTTGAAACTCTAGAGAAACTCCAGGGTTCGGGCCACCATTCGAAAAGAACCCGATGTCCCCATCCATTCGAGATAAGGCCTCATTCCCCTGCAATGACTCGAATGTCATGCCGAGTATCAACTCACGACACGAAGGGAGGACTGAGAGCCCCGTGGCACTACTAGAAATAGCCTGAGATTCCTACCTCAACTCCACTGGAAGCCTGACACCCCTTTTCCACCTCGAGAGGGAAGTGTAGTTCCACATCCCAACAGGAGATGACGTCTGACTCCCCAGTGAAATCTCCTTAGGAAGCCGAAGATCCCTGTCGGAGCTGGAGAGGAACCCTGAGTTTCCCACCTCAAACCGAGATGAGGCTCTAGTCCCCTGCACCTACTCGAGAGGAATCCCGAGAAGCCTCTCACAACTCGAACAGATTTCTGACTTCCCAGAGACAACATGAGAGGCTCCCTCAGGAACCCGTGGCAACTAAAGGGAACCCACACTTCTGGTCACAACTCGAGAAACACATGGAGATTCCCTCTTCATGCGAAATGAGGCCTGGTCCCCCTCCCGTGACGCCAGAGCACTCCCGGGCTTGCCCTCGCAACTCGAATGGAGACTTGACTTTCCTGAGGCAACACGAGAGGCTCCCAGAGTTCCTCATGGTACCTGGAGAGGAATCCCAAGCCACCTGCTGCAACTCGAGACAAACCACAAGATTCACCTGTCCACGTGAGATGACGCCATTTTTGCCTGCAGTGCCTCGAGAGCAATCCCGAGTTCCCTCTCAAAACTCGAGAGGAGGCTGGACTCCCTTCATGCAACTCAAGGGGCCCACGATCCCTGTCCCAACTCCAGATGAAAGCCGAGGTTCCCGCTACAAGTTGAGAGGAGCCAAGTGTTTCCCACCTTATCTGGAGATGAGGGCCCATTCCCTGCTTCAACTCAAGAGGAATGCCAACTTCTCTTGCACCACAAGAGGAGACCTGTCTCACCTGTTGAACTTTGAGTGGAATGCCACTGATCCTGCTTCAAGGAAAAAGGACACCGACTGCCCCCTCAGCTCGAGATAAGTCCATATTCCCCTGCACCGGCTCCAATGGAACACCAAGTATCCCCTCACAACAGGATGGGAGGCCTTTCTCCCATGCTGATCCTCTAGAAAATGTCCAAATTTCCCGCCTGAAATCGACCAGAGCCCTGACACCCCTTGGACAACTCGAGAGGAATGCAGAGTTCCATGCCTCGACACAAGACTCGGCCTGACTCTGACACTGAACCTTGATTAAAAGCCCGAGATCCCTGTCACCGCAGGAGAGGAAAACTGTGTTTCACGACTGAACTCGAGACATGGCCCTATTCGCTTGCAGTGACTTGAGAGGAATCCCGACGTGCCCCTCACAACTCGAGAAGAGACCCGACTTCTCTGAGGCAACACGAGCGGGTCTCTGAGGTCCCTGTTGCAACTTGAGAGGAACCCCAAGCTTCCCTCCACAACTCGAGAAAAATCACAAGATTCTCTCCTCATGCGAGATGAGGCCCTTTTCCAGAGCAGTGTCTCCAGAGAAATCCCACGTTCCCTCCGGAAACGTGAAAGGATACTTGACACTCTTCATGCAACTCAGGAAGGTCCCCAAGATACCCGGCCCCATGTGAGAGGAACACTGAGTTTCCCACCACAACTCAAGAAGAGCTCTGTTTCCACTCCTCGTCTTGAGGTGAGGGTCCATTCCCTTGCTTCGTCGGAAAAGGAATCCCAACGTTCCTACCGCACCTCAGAGGGGGCCGCTCTCACCTTGAAACTCGAGAAGAACTCCAGGGGTTGGGCCACCATTTGAAAAGACCCCGATGTTCCCATCACTTGAGATAAGGCCTCATTTCTCTGCAATGACTTGAATGTCACCCCGAGTGTGAACTCACGACATGAAGGGAGGACTGAGAGCCCCATGGCGCCTCGAAAATAGCCCTAGATCCCTACCTCAACTCAACAGGAGGCCTGCCACCCCTTTTCTACCTCGATAGGGAAGCAGAGATCCATGCCCCAACACGAGACGACGTCTGACTCCCCAGTGGAATCTCCATAGAAAGCCCGAGATCCCTGTCAGAGCTGGAGAGGAACCCTGAGTTTCCCGCCTCAACAGGACATGAGAACCTAGTCCCCTGCACTATTCGAGAGGAATCCCAAAAGGCCCCTCACAAATCGAATGGATTCCTGACTTCCCAGAGACAACATGAGAGGCTTCCTCAGGTCCCCGTAGCAAATCGAGGGAACCCACACTTCTGGCTGCAACTCGAGAAACACATGGAGATTCCCCCTTCCATGCGAAATGAGGCCTGATCCCCCTTCTGTGACTCCAGAGCACTCCCAGGCTCGTCATCGCAACACAAATGGAGACTTGACGTCCCTAGGGAAAACGAGAGGCTCCCTAAGATCCCTGTGGTACCTGGAGAGGAATCCCAATCCACTCGCTGCAACTCAAAACAACGAGATTCCCCCGTCAATGGCAGATGAGGCCCTTTTCTCCTGCAGCGTCTCGAGAGCAATCCGAGTTCCCTCTCAAAACTCAAGGGGAAGCTGGATTCCCTTCATGCAACACAAGGGCGCCCAGAATCCCTGTCCCAACTCAAGATGAAAGCTGAGGTTCCCGCCAAGGGTTGAGAAAAGCCCATGTTTACTACCTCGACAGGAGATAAGGGCCCATTCCCTGCTTCAACACAAGAGGAATCCCAACTTCCCCTCGCACCACAAGAGGAGGACTGTCTCACCTGTTGAATCTCGAGTGGAACCCCGCGGATCCTGCTTGAAGCAAAAAGAACACCGAGTGCCCCCTCAGCTCAAGATAAGTCCTGATTCCCCTGCACCGACTTTAATGGAAACCCAAGTATCCCCTCAAAACAGGAGGGAGGCCTGTCTGCCCTGCTGATCCTCTTGAAAAAGCCCAAATTCCCCGCATGAATTCAAAAGGAGCCCTGACACCTCCTGGACAACTGGAGGAAATGCAGACTTCCATAACTTGACATAAGACGAGACCTGACTCCCTAGTTGATAAAAAGCACGAGATCCCTTTCACCGCCGGAGAGGAACACTGAGTTTCAGGACGGAACTAGAGACACGGCCCTATTTGCCAGCATCAACTCAAGAGGAATCCCGACATGTCCCTTGCAACTCGAGAAGAGACCCGACATCTCTGAGGCAACACGAGCAGGTCCCTGAGGTCCCCGTCACAACTTGAGAGGAACCCCAAGCTTCCCACCACAACTCAAGAAAAACCACGAGATTCTCCCCTCAACGCGAGATGAGGCCCTTTTCCAGAGCAGTGTCTCCAGAAAAATCTCACGTACTCTCCTAAAACGTGAAAGGGTACTTAACACCCTAGATGCAAATCAGAAAGTTCCCCTAGAAACCCGCCCCATGTGAGAGGAACACTGAGTTTCACGCCTCAACTCAAGAAGAGCCCCATTTTCACTCTCCTCAACTCGACATGAGTGTCTATTTCTCTGCTTTGTCGGGAAAGGAATCCCGATGTTGCTGTGTCCCCTCAAGAGAAGGCTGGTCTCACCTTGAAACTCGAGTGCATCCCTGGGAGTTGTGCCTCAATTAGAAAAGACCCCGAGTTCCCCATCCATTCCAGATAAGCCTGATTCTGCTGCACTGCCTTGACTGGAACCGGGAGTATCAACTCAAAACATGAAGGGAGGTGTGATAGCCATGGGCACCTCGAGAAAAAGCCACAGATCCCAAGGCCAACTCGACAGGAAGCTTGATAACCCTTTTACACCTGAAGAGGGAAGCGGAGTTCCATGTCTTCACACGAGACGAGGCCTGACTCCCCTGTGGAAACTCCATAGGATCCCTGAGATCCATGTCAGCATTGGAGAGGAACCTTGAGGTTCTGGCCTCAACCCGAGAAGAGGCCCTATGCCCCTGCACCGACTGAGGAGAAATTTGGAGAGACCCCTCGCAACTCGAAAGGAGATTTGACTTTCCTGAGGCAACTCAAGTGGGTTTGTGAGGTCCCCGTTGCAAATCAAGAGGAACCCCAAGTTTCCTGCCGGAACTCAAGAAAACCCAGGAGATGATACCCTCAACGTGAGATGAGGCATCTTACCACTGCAGCATCTCTAGAGAAACCCCACCTTCGCTCTTGAGCCTGGAAAGGGTACTTGATACCCTTTAGACAACTCAAGAAGTTCCCCAACATCCCCGTCTCCACTTGAGAGGATCACCGAGTTTCCCGCCACAACTCAAGAGCCCTGTTTCTGACTCCTCCTCTCGAGACCAGGGTCCATTCCGCTGCTTCATCTGCAAAGGAATCCCGATGTTCCCGCCACACCTCAGGAGGAGGCCATTCTCACCTTATAACTAGAGAGGAGCTCCAGGGGTGGGGCCACAGTTCGAAAAGATGCCGGAGTCTCCATCTACTTGAGATAAGGCCTCACGCCCCTGCAACGACTCGAATGTCACCCCGAATATTAACTCATGACATAAATGGAGGACTGAGAGCCCCGTGGCGCCTCTAGAAATAGCCCGAGATCCCTACCTCAACTCCACAGGAGGCCTGACACCCCTTTTCCACCTCGAGAGGGAAGTGGAGTTCCATGCCACAACATGAGATGACGTCTGACTCCACAGTAGAATCTCCATAGGAAGCCCGAGTTCCCTGTCAGAGCTGGAGAAGAACCTTGAGTTTCCTGTCTCAACTCGAGATGAGGCCCTAGCCCCTGCACCAACTCAAGAGGAATCCCAAGAGGTCCCTGAAAACTCAAAAGGATTCCTGACTTCTGAGAGACAACATGAGAGGCTCCATCACGTCCCCGTGGCAACTCGAGGGAACCCACACTTCCAGCCGCAACTCGAGAAACACAAGGAGATTACCCCTTCCATGCGAAATGAGGCCTGATCCCACTCCCGTGATTCAAGAGCACTCCTGGGCTCGCCCTCACAACTCGAATGGACACTTGACTTTCCTGAGGCAACACAAGAGGCTCCCTGAGGTCCCCGTTGTACCTGGAGAGGTATACGAAGCCACCCACCGGAACTCGAGACAAACCATGAGATTCCCCCGTCCATGCGGGATGAGGCCCTTTTCTATTGCAGATCTTAAAAAGAAATACAGAGTTCCGCCTCAAAACTCGAGGGGAGGCTGGACCCCCTTCATGCAACTCAAGAGGGCCCAGGATCCCCGTCGCA
The DNA here is from genome assembly GCF_032452875.1 of Bos javanicus. Classification (NCBI taxonomy): domain Eukaryota; kingdom Metazoa; phylum Chordata; class Mammalia; order Artiodactyla; family Bovidae; genus Bos; species Bos javanicus. The sequence continues at coordinate 95,269 of NC_083896.1, read as the reverse complement.
ACTCGAGATGAAAGCCTAGGTTCCCGCCACAAGATGACAAGAGCCCTGTGTTTCCCATCTCATCTGGAGATGAGGACCAATTCCCTTTTTCAAATCAAGAGGAATCCCAACTTCCCCTTGCACCATAAAGGGAGGCCTGTCTCACCTGTTGAATCATGGGTGGAACCCCACCGATACTGCTTCAAGGAAAAAGGACACCGAGTGCCCCCTAGTTCGAGATAAGTGCTGATTCCCCTGCACCGGTTTCAATGGAACCCCAAGTATCCCCTCACAACAGGATGGGAGGCCTGTCTCCCATGCTGATCCTGTAGAAAAACCCCAAATACCCCGCCTGAACTCGACTGGAGCCATGACTCTCCTTGAACAACTAGAGAGGAATGCAGAGTTCCATGCCTTTGACACCAGACGAGGACTGACTCGCTAGTTGAACCTTGATAAAAAGCCCGAGATCTCAGTCACCGCCAGAGAGGAACACTGAGTTTCCCGCCTGAGCTCGAGACATGGCCCTATTCGCTGGCAGTGACTCAAGAGGAATCCTGATGTCCCCATCAAAACTCCAGAAGAGATCTGACTTCTCTGAGGCAACATGAGCGGATCCCTGAGGTTGCTGTTGCAACTTGAAAGGAACCCCAAGCTTCCCCCCAGAACTCAAGAAAAACCATGAAATTCTCCCCTCAACACGATATGAGGCTCTTTTCCAGAGCAGTGTCTCCAGAGAAATCCCATGTTCACTACGGAAATGCAAAAGGGTACTTGACACCCTTCATGCATCTCAGGAAGGTCCCTGAGGTACCCATCCCCACACGAGAGGAACACTGAGTTTCACGCCAAAACTCAAGAAGAGCCCGGTTTTCCACTCCTCCTCTCGAGATGAGAGTCCATTCCCCTGCTTGTCTGCAAAGGAATCCAGATGTTCCCGACGCACCTCAGGAGGAGGCCATTCTCATCTTGAAACTCGAGAGGAACTCCAGGGAAAGGGCCACCATTCGAAAAGACCCCAAAGTCCCCATCCACTTAAGATAAGGCCTCATTCCCCTGCAACGACTCAGATGTCAACCCGAGTATCAACTCATGACACGAAGGGTGGACTGAAAACCCCATGGCACCTCTAGATATAGCCTAAGATTCCTACCCTCAACTCCACAGGAGGCCTGAAATCCCTTTTATACAAGGAGAGGGAAGCGAAGTTCCATGCCCCAACAATAGACGATGTATGACTCCCCTGTGGAATCTCCATAGGAAGCCCGAGATCCCTGTCAGAGCTGGAGAGGAACCCTGAGTTTCCCGCCTCAACTTGAGATGAGCCCATAGTCCCCTGCACAAACTCGAATGGAATCCCGAGAGGCCCCTCAAATCTTGAACGGGTTCCTGGCTTCCCAGAGACATGAGAGGCTCCCTCAGGTACCCGTGGCAACTCGAGGGAACACACACTTCCAGCCGCAACTTGAGAAACACATGGTGATTCCCCCTTCCATGAAAAATGAGTCTTGATGCCCCTCCCGTGACTCCAGAGCACTCCCGGGCTCGCCCTTGCAACTCAAATGGAGATTGACTTTCCTAAGGCAACACGAGAGGCTCCCTGAGTTCCCCGTGGTATCTGGAGAGGAGTCCCAAGCCATCCACGGCAACGCAAGACAAATCACGAGATTCCCCTGTCCACGCTAGATGAGGACCTCTTCTTCTGCAGCCCTTTGAAAGCAATCCCGAGTTCCCTGTCAAAACTTGAGAGGAGGCTGGACTCACTTCATGAAACTCAAGGGGGCCCAGGATCCCCATCCCAACTCGAGATGAAAGCCGAGGTTCCCGGCACAAGATGATAAGAGCCCCGTGTTGACCACCTCATCTGGAAATGAGGGCCTATTCACTGCTTCAACTCAAGAGGACTCCCAACTTACCCTCGCAAAACAAGAGAGGCCAGTTTCACCTGTTGAATCTCGAGTGGAACCCCGCGGATCCTGCTTCAAGGATAAAGGACACCAAGTGCCCCCTCAGTTCGAGATAAGTCCTGATTCCCCTGTACCGGCTCCAATGGAACCTCAAGTATCCCCTCACAACAGGATGGGAGGTTAGTCTCCCATGCTGATCCTCTAGAAAAAGCCCAAATTCCCCGCCTGAACTCGACCGGAGCCCTGACACCCCTTGCACAACTCGAGGGGAATGCTGAGATCCATGCTTGACACCAGACGAGGCCTGACTCCCTAGTTGAACTTTGATAAAAAGCCCGACATCCCTGTTACCGCCAGAGAGGAACACTGAGTTTCCCAACTGAACTGGAGACATGGCCCTATTCGCCGGCAGGGACTCCAGAGGAACCCCAACATGCCCCTCGCAGCACAAGAAGAGACCCAACTAACCTGAGGCAACACGAAGGGGTCCCGGAAGTCACCATCGCAACTTGAGAGGAACCCCAGGCTTCCGCCACAACTCGAGAAAAACCACGAGATTCTCCCCTCAATGCGAGATGAGGCCCTTTTCCAGAGCATGTCCCCAGAGAAATCCCATGTTCCCTACAGAAACGTGAAAGGGTACTTGACACCCTTCAGGCAACTCAGGTAGGTCCCCAACATAGCCATCCCCACGTGAAAGGAACACTGAGTTTCACGCCACAACTCAAGAAGAGCCCTGTTTTCCACTCCTCTCTTGAGATGAGGGTCCATAACCTGCTTCGTCTGCAAAGGAATCCCAACGTTCCTTCTGCACCTCAAGAGGAGGCCATTCTCAACTTGAAACTCGAGAGGAAATCCAGGGGTCGGGCCACCATTTGAACAGACCCTGAAGTTCCTATCCACATGAGATAAGGCCTCATTCCCCTGCAACGACTCGAATGTCATCCTGAGTATCAACACACGACACGAAGGGAGGACTGAGAGCACCATGGTTCCTTTAGAAATAGCCTGATATCATTACCTCAACTCGATAGGAGGCCTGACACCCCTTTTCCAAATCGAGAGGTAAGCGGAGTTCCATGCCCCAACATGAGATGATGTCTGACTCCCCAGTGGAATCTCCATAGGAAGCCTGAGATCCTTGTCAGAGCTGGAGAGGATCCCTGAGTTTCCCGCCTCAACTCGAGATGAGGCCCTAGACCCCTGAACCAACTCAAGGGGAATCCCGAGAGGCCCCTCACAACTTGAACAGATTCCTGACTTCCCAAAGACAACATGAGAGGCTCCCTCAGGTACCCGTGGCAACTTGAGGGAACCCACACTTCCGGTCGCATCTCAAGAAACATATGGAGATTCCCCCTTCCATGCGAAATGAGGCCTGATCCCCCTCCCATGACTCCAGAGCAGTCACGGGCTCATTCTCGCAACTCGAATGGAGACTTGACTTTCCTGAGGCAACACGAGAGGCTCCCTGAGTTTCCCATGGTACCTGGAGAGGAATCCCAAGCCACCCACCAGAACTCGAGACAATCCATGAGATTAACCTGTCCACGCGAGATGAGGCCCAATTCTCCTGCAGCGCCACCAGAACAACCCCGAGTTCCCTCTCAAAACTTGAGAGGATGCTGGACTCCTTTCATGCAGCTCAACGGGGCCAGGAACCCTGTCCATACTCGAGATGAAACCTGAGGTTCCCACTACAAGTTGACAAGAGCCCCGTGTTTTCCACCTCATCTGGAGATGGGGGCCCATTTCCTGCTTCAACACAAGAGGAATCTCAAATTCCCCTCGCACCACAAAAGGAGGCCTGTCTCACCTGTCGAATCTCGAGTGGAACCCTGCACATCCTGCTTCAAGGAAAAAGGACGCCGAGTGCCTCCCCAGCTCGAGATGAGTCCTGATTCCCCTGCACCGGCTCTAATGGAACCCCAAGTATCCCCTCACAACAGGATGGAGGCCTGTCTCCCATGCTGATCCTCTAGAAGAAGCCCAAATTCCCGACCTGAACTCGACTGGAGCCCTGACACCCCTTGCACAACTCGAGAGGAATGCAGAGTTCCATGCCTCGACACTAGACCGAGGCCTGACTCTCTAGGTGAACATTAATAAAAAGCCCAAGATCCCTGTTACCGCTGGAGAGGAACACTGAGTTTCTCGTGCACTGGAGACACAGCCCTATTTGCCGGCAGCGACTTGAGAGGAATCCTGACGTGCCCCTCGCATCTCGAGAAGAGACCCGACTTCTCTGAAGCAACACGAGCAGGTCCCTGAGGTCCCTGTCGCAACTTGAGAGGAACCCCAAGATTCCCACCACAACTCGAGAAAAACCACGAGATTCTCCACTCAACGCAAGATGAGGCCCTTTTCCAGAGCACTGTCTCCAGAGAAATCCCACGTTCCCTCTGGAAACGCAAAAAGGTACTTGGCACCCTTCATATAACTCAGGAAGTTCCCTGAGATACCCGTCCCCACGTGAGAGAAACACTGAGTTTCACGCCACAACTCAAGAAGAGTCCCATTTTCCACTCCTCCTCTCGAGATGAGGGTCCATTCCCCTGCTTTTTCTGCAAAGGAATCCCGATGTTCCAGCTGCAACTCAGGAGGAGGCCATTCTCACCTTGAAATTGGAGGGGAACTCCAAGGTCAGGACACCGTTTGAAAAGACCCTGAAGACCCCATCCACTTGAGATAAGGCCTCATTCCCCTGCTACGACTCGAATGTCACGCCGAGTAGCAACTCATGACACGAAGTGAGGACTGACAGCCCCGTGGCGCCTATATAAATAGTCCGACATCCCCACCTCAACTCCACAGGAGGCCTGACAGCCCTTTGCCACCTCGAGAGGGAAGCCGAGTTCCATTCCCCAACATGAGACGGCATCTGACTCCCCAGTGGAATCTCCATAGGAAGCCCAAGATCCCTGTCAGAGCTGCAGAGGAGCACTAATTTTCCCACCTCAACTCGAGACAAGACCCTAGTCCCCTGCACCAACTCGAGAGGAATCCAGAGAGGCCCCTTACAACTTGAACAGATTCCTGACTTCCCAAATACAACATGAGAGGCTCCCTCAGGTCCCCGTGGCAACTCGAGGGAACCCATACTTCTGGCCGCAACTCGAGAAACACATGGAGATTCCCCCTTCCATTCGAAATGAGGCCTGACCCCCCTCCCGTGATTCCAGAGCACTCGAGTGCTCACCCTTGCAAATCGAATGGAGACTTGACTTTCCTGAGGCAACACGAGAGGCTCCCTGAGTTCCCCATGGTACCTGGAAAGGAATCCCAAGACACCTGCCACAATTGAGACAAACCACGAGATTCCCCCATCAATGTGAGATGAGTCCCTTTTCTCCTGTAGCGCCTCGAGAGCAATCCCGAGTTCCTTCTCAAAACTCGAGAGGAGGCTGGACTCCCTTCATGCAACTCAAGGGGGCCCAGGATCCCCGTCCCACCTGGAAATGAAAGCTGAGGTTCCCGCCACAGATTGAGAAGAGCCCCATGTTTCCCACCTCATCTGGAGATGAGGTCCTATTCCCTGCTTCGACTAAAGAGGAATCCCAACTTCCCCTCGCAAAACAAGAGGAGGCCTGTTCACCTGTTGAATCTCGAGTGGAACCCTGTGCATCTGCCTCAAGGAAAAAGGACGCCAAGTGCCCCCTTAGCTTGAGATAAGTCCTGAAATCCCTGCACTGGCCCCAGTGGAACTCCTAGTATCCCCTCACAACAGGATGGGAGGCTGGTCTCCTGTGCTGTTCCTCTAGATAAAGCCCAAATTCCCCACCTGAACTCGACCGGAGCCCTGACACCCCTTGCACAACTCGAGAGGAATGCTGAGATCCATGCCTCGACACCAGACGAGGCTTGACTCCCTAGTTGAACTTTGATACAAAGCCCGAGATCCCAGTCAAAGCTGGAGAGGAGCATTGAGTTTCTGACTGAACTCCAGACACGGCCCTATTCACTGGCAGCGACTTGAAAGGAATACTGATGTGCCCCTTATAACTCGAAAAGAGACCTGACTTCTCTGAGGTAACACGAACGGGTCCCTGAGGTCCTCGTTACAACTTGAGAGGAACCCCAAGCTTCCCGCCACAACTCGAGAAAAACCACGAGATTCTCCCCTCAACGCTAGATGAGGCCCTTTTCCTGAGCACTGTCTCCAGAGAAATCCCACGTTCCCTCCGGAAATGCAAAAGGATACTTGACAATCTTCATGCAACTCAGGAAGTTCCACAAGATACCCATCCCCACGTGAGAGGAACACTGAGTTTCACGCCATAACTCAAGAAGAGCCCTGTTTTCCACACCTCCTCTCGAGAGGAGGGTCTAGTCTCCTGCTTAGTCTGCAAAGGAATCCCAACATTCCTGCCACACATCAGGAGGAGTCCGTTCTCAACTTGAAACTCGAGAGGAACTCCAGGGGTCAGGCCACCATTCGAACAGACACCGAAGTCCCCATTCACATGAGGTAAGGCCTCATTGCCCTTAAACGACTCGAATTTCACCCTGCGTATCAACTCACAACACGAAGGAAGGACTGAGAGCCACGAGGTGCCCCTCGAAATAGCCTGAGATCCCTACCTCAACTCCACAGAAGCCCTGACACTCTTTTTCCATCTCGAAAGGGAAGTGTATTTCCATGCCCCAACATGAGACAACGTCTGACTCCCCAGTGGAATCTCCATAGGAAGCCCGAGATCCCTGTCAGAGCTCCAGAGGAACCCTGAGTTTCCAGCCTCAACTCGAGATGAGGCCCTAGTCCTCTGCACCAACTTGTGATGAATCCCGAGAGGTCCCTTACAAATCGAACAGATTCCTGATCTCCTAGAGACAACATGAGGCGCTCCCTCATGTCCCCGTGGCAACGTGAGGGAACCCACACTTCTGGCCACAACTCGAGAAACAAATGGAGATTCCCCCTTCCATTCGAAATGAGGCCTGATCTCCTTCGGTGACTCCAGAGGACTTAAGGGCTTGCCCTTGCAACTCGAATGGAGACTTGATTTTCCTGACGCAACACGAGAGGATCCCTGAGTTCCCCGTGGTACTTGGAGAGGAATCCCAAGACACCCGCCACAATCGAGAAAAACCATGAGATTCCCCCGTCCATGTGAGATGAGTCTCTTTTCTCCTGTAGCGCCTTGAGAGCAATCCCAAGTTCCCTCTCAAAACTTGAGAGGAGGCTGGACTCCCTTCATGCAAAGGAAGGGGGCCCGGGATCACCGTCACAACTCGAGACGAAAGCCGAGTTACTGCCACAAGTTGACAAGGGCCCCGTGTTTCCCACCTCATCTGGAGATGAGGTCCGATTCCCTGCTTCAACGTAAGAGGAATCCCAACTTCCCCTCGCACCACAAGAGGAGGCCTGTCTCACCTGTTGAATCTCGAGTGGAACCCTGTGCATCCAGCTTCAAGGAAAAATGACGCTGAGTGCCCCCGCAGCTCGAGATAAGTCCTGATTCCCCTGCATCGGCTCCAATGCACCCCAAGTATCACCTCACAACAGGATGGGAGGCCTGTCTCCCATGCTGATCCTCTATAAAAAGCCCAAATTTCCCGCCTAAACTCGACCGGAGCCCTGACACCCCTTGCACAACTCGAAAGGAATGCAAAGTCCCATGCTCAAAACCAGACGAGGCCTCACTCCCTAGTTGAACCTTGATAAAAACCGCGAGATCCCTGTCACTGCCGGAGAGGAAGACTGATTTTCCCGACTGAATTCGAGACACGGTCCTATGCACCGGCAGCGACTCTAGATGTATCCTGACGTGCAACTCGAGAAGAGACCCGACTTCTCTCAGGCAACACTATCGGGTCCCTGAGGTCTCCGTTGCAACTTGAGAGGAACCCCAGCTTCCCGCCACAACTTGAGAAAAACCATGAGATTCTCTGCTCAATAAGAGATGAGGCCCTTTTCCAGAGCAGTGTCTCCAGAGAAATCTCACGTTTCCTCCTGAAACGCGAAAGTGTATCTGACACCCTTCATGCAACTCAGGAAGTTCCCCGAGATACACATCCCCACGTGAGAGGAACACTGAGTTTCACACCACAACACAAGAAGATCCCCGTTTTCCACTCCTTCTCTCGAGATGAGGGTCCATTCCCCTGCTTCAACTGCAAAAAAATCCCGACCTTCCCGCCGCAACTCAGGAGGAGTCCATTCTCACCTTGAAACTCGAGAGGAACACCAGGGGTCTGGCCACCATTCGAAAAGACCCCAAAGTCCCCATCCACTTGAGATAAGGCCTCATTCCCCTACAATGACTCAAATGTCACTCCATTTATCAAATCCCGACACAAAGGGAGGCCTAGAGCCCTGTGGTGCCTGTAGAAAGAGCCCAAGATCCCTACCTCAACACCACAGGAGGCCTGACACCCCTTTAACACCTCGAGAGGGAAGCAGAGTTCCATGCCCCAATATGAAATGATGTCTGACTCCTCAGTGGAATCTCCATAGGAAGCCCGAGATCCCTGTCAGAGCTGGAGAGGAACACGGAATTTTCTGCCTCAACTCCAGGTGAGGCCCTAGTCCCCTGCACCAACTCGAGAGGAATCCCAAGAGGCCCCTGAAAACTCAAAAGGATTCCTGACTTCCAAGAGACAACATGAGAGGCTCCATCACGTCCCCGTGGCAACTCGAGGGAACCCACACTTCCGGCAGCAACTCAAGGAACACATGGAGATTCCCCCTTCCATGTGAAATGAGGCCTGATCACCCTCCCGTGATTCAAGAACACTCCTGGGCTCGCCCTGGCAACTCGAATGGAGACTTGACTTTCCTGAGGCAACACGAGAGGCTCCCTGAGTTCACCTTGGAACCTGGAGAGGAATCCCAAGCCACCCACTGCAACTTGAGACAAACCACGAGATACACCCGTCCACCCAAGATGAGGCCCATTTCTGCTGCAGCGCCTCCAGAGCAATACCGAGTTCCCTCTCAAAATTTGAGAGGAAGCTCGACTCCTTTCATGCAAATCAAGGGGGCCCAGTATCCCCATCCCAACTCGAGATGAAAGCCAAGGTTCCCGCCACAAGTAGACAGGAGCCCCGTACTTCCCACCTCATCTGGAGATTAGGGCCCTTTCCCTACTTCAACTCAAGACTAATCCCAACTTCTCCTCGCACCACAAGAGGAGGCCTGTCTCACTTGTTGAATCTCCAGTGGAAGCCTGCACATCCCGCTTCAAGGAAAAAGGACATCGAGTGCCCCCGCAGCTCGAGATAAGTCCTGATTCTCATGCACTGGCTCCAACAGAACCACAAGTATCCCCTCACAACAGGATGGGAGGCTTATCTCCCGAGCTGATCCTCTAGTAAAAGCCCAAATTCCCCGCCTGAACTCGACCAGAGCCCTGACACCCCTTGCACAACTCGAGAGGAATGCAGAGTTCCATGTCTCGACACCAGACGAGGCCTCACTTCCTAGTTGAACTTTGATAAAAAGCCCGAGATCCCTGTTCACAGCCAGAGAGGAACACTGAGTTTCAGGACGGAACTAGAGCCACGGCCCTATTCACCGACAGCGACTCGAGAGGAATCCCGATGTGCCCCTCGCAACTCAGGAAGAGACCCGACTTCTCTGAGGCAACATGATCAGGTCCCTGAGGTCCCCGTCACAACCTGAGAGGAACCCCAAACTTCCCACCACAACTTGAGAAAAAACACGAGATTCTCCCCTCAATGCAAGATGAGGCCCTTTTCCTAAGCAGTGTCTCCAGAGAAATCCCACATTCCCTCTGGAAATGCGAAAGGGTACCTGACACCCTTCATGCAACTCAGGAAGGTCCCCGAGATACACGTCCCCACGTGAGAGGAACACTGAGTTTCACGCCACAATTCAACAAGAGCTCTGTTTTACACTCCTGCTCTCGGGTTGAGAGTCCATTCCCCTGCTTTGACTGCAAAGGAATCCAGACATTCCCGCCGCACCTCAGGAGGAGGCCGCTCTCACCTTGAAACTCCAGAGGAACTCCAGGGATCGGGCAACCGATCAAAATACCCCGAAGTCCCATTCCATTTGAGATAAGGCCTCATTCCCCTGCAAGGACTCGAATGTTACCCCGAGTATCAACTCACGACATGAAAGGAGGACGGAGAGCCCCGTTGCACCTCTATAAATAGCCTAGATCCCTGCCTGAACTCCACAGGAGGCCTGACACCCCTTTTCCACCTTGAGAGGGAAGCACAGTTCCATGCTCCAACATGAGATTACATGTGACTCCCCAGTGGAATCTCCATAGGATAGCCAAGTTCCCCGTCAGAGCTGCAGAGGAACCCTGAGTTTCCCATCTCAACTCCAGATGAGGCCCTAGTCCCCTGCACCAACTAGAGAGGAATCCCGAGGGGCCCCTCACAACTCAAACGGATTCCTGACCTCCCAGAGACAACATTAGATGCTCTCTCAGGTCGCCGTGGAAACTGGAGGGAACCTACACTCTGGCCAAACTCGAGAAACACATGGAGATTCCCCCTTCCATGCAAAATGATGCCTGATCCCGTGACTCCAGAGCACTCCTGGGCTCACCCTCACAATTTGAATGGAGAATTGACTTTCCTGAGGCAACACGAGAGGCTCCCTGATTTCCCCGTGGCACCTGGAGACGAATACTAAGCCACCCGCCACAATCCAGACAAACCACGAGATTCCCCTGTCAATCAAGATTAGGCCCTTTTCTCCTGCAGCACCTCGAGAGCAATCCTGAGTTCCCTCGCAAAACTCAAGAGGAGTCTGTATTCCCTTCGTGCAATTCAAGGGGGCCCAGGATCCCCATCCCAACTCGAGATGAAACCCGAGGTTCCCTCCACAAGTTGAAAAGAGCCCTGTGTTTCCCACCTCATCTGGAGATGAGGACCCATTCCCTGCTTCAACTCAAGAAGAATCCCAACTACCCCTTGCACCACAAGAGGAGGCCTGTCTCACCCTTTGAATCTCGAGTGGAACCCCGCGGATCCAGCTTCAGGAAAAAGGACACGGAATACCCCTCATCTCGAGATAAGTCCTGATTCCCCTGCACCAGCTCCAATGGAACCCCAAGTATCACCTCACAACAGGATGGGTGGCGTGTCTCCCCAGCTGATCCTCTTGAACAAGCCCAAATTCACCACCTGAACGCGACCAGAGCCCTGACAACCCTTGGATAACTCGAGAGGAATGCAGAGTTCCGTGACTCGACACCAGACGAGGCCTGACTCCCCAGTTGAACCTTGATAAAAAGCCCGAGATCCCAGTCATTGCCGGAGAGGAACACTGAGTTTCCCGACTGAACTCGACACGGCCCTTTTCACCAGCAGCGACTCGAGAGGAATCCTGATGTGCCCCTCCCAACTCGGGAAGAGACCCGACTTCTCTGAGGCAACACGATCAGGTCCCTGAGGTCCCCGTCACAACCTGAGAGGAATCCCAAACTTCCTGCCACAACTTGAGAAAAAACACGAGATTCTCCCCTCAATGCAAGATGAGGCCCTTTTCCAGAGCAGTGTCTCCAGAGGAATCCCACGTTTCCTCCAGAAACAAGAAATGGTACTTGACAAACTTCATGCAACTCAGAAAGTTCCCCGAGATACCCGTCCCCACGTGAGAGGAACATTGAGTTTCACGCCACAACTCAAGAAGACACCCGATTTCCACTCCTTTTGAGATGAGGGTCCATTCCACTGCTTCGTCTGCAAAGGAATCGCACCGTTCCCACCACAGCTCAGGAGGAGGCCGTTCTCACCTTGAAACTCGAGAGGAACTCCAGGGGTCAGGCAACCATTCAAACAGACCCCGAAATCCCCATCCACATGACATAAGGACTCATTCCATTGAAACGACTCGAATATCACCCTGAGTATCAACTCACGACATGAAGGGAGGACTGAGAGACCTGTGGCGCCACTATATATAGTCCGACAACACTACCTCAACTCCACGGGAGACCTGACACCCCTTTTACACCTCGAGAGGGAAGCGGAGTTCCATGCCCCAACAAGAGATGACGTCTGACCCCCAAGTGGAATCTCCACAGTAAGCCCGAGAACCCAGTCAGAGCTGGAGAGGAACCCTGCATTTCCCGCCTCAAATTGAGATGAGGCCCTAGTCCCCTGCTCAACTCGAGAGGAATCCCGAGAGGCCCCTCACAACACGTATGGATTCCTGACTTCCCAGAGACAACATGAGAGGCTCCCTCTGGTCCCCATGGCAATTCGAGGGAACCCACACTACCGGCCGCAACTCGAGAAACACACGGAGATTCCCCCGTCCATGCGAAATGAGGCCTGATCCCCCTCCCGTGACTCCAGAGCACTCCCAGGCTCACCCTTGCAACTCGAATGGAGACTTGACTTTCCTGAGGCAACACGAGAGGCTCCCTGATTTCCCCATGGTACCTGGAGAGGAATCCCAAGCCACCCGCCTCAACTCGAGACAAACCATGAGATTCCCTAGTCAAAGCGAGATGAGGCCCTTTCCTCTAGCAGTGCCTCGAGAGCAATCCCGAGTTCCCTCTCAAAACTCGAAAGGAGGCTGGACTCCCTTCATGCAACTCAAGGGGGCCCAGGATCCCTGTCCCAACTCGAGATGAAAGCCGAGGTTCCCGCCACAAGTTGAGAAGAGCCCCGTGTTTCCCACCTGATCTGGAGATTAGGACCCATTCCCTGCTTCAACTCAAGAGGAATTCCAACTTCCCCTGGCACCACAAGAGGAGGCCTGTCTCACCTGTTGAATCTCGAGTGGAACCCCATGGACCCTGCTTCAAGGAAAAAGGACACCGAGTGCCCCTCAGCTCGAGATAAGTCCTGATTCCCCTGCACCGGCTCCAATGTAACCACAAGTATCCCATCACAACTGGATGGGAGGCCTATCTCCCCTGCTAATTCTCTTGAAAAAGCCCAAATTCCCCGACTGAACTCGATCAGAGGCCTGATACCTCTTGCGCAACTCGAGAGGAATTCAGAGTTCAACACAAGAAGAGGCCTGACTCCCTAGTTGAACCTTGATAAAAAAGCCTAAGATCCATGTCACCGCCAGAGAGGAACACTGAGTTTCCCGACTGAACTCTACACATGGCTCTATTCACCATCAGTGACTCGAGAGGAATACTGACGTGCCCCTCGCAACTCGATAAGAGACCCGACTTCTCTGAGGCAACACAAGCAGGCCCCTGAAGTCATCCTCACAACTTGAGAGGAACGCCAAGCCTCCCACTACAACTCGAGAAAACCCACAAGATTCTCCCCTCAACGTGAGATGAGGCCCTTTTCCAGAGCAGTGTCTCCAGAAAAATCCCACGTTCCCTCCTGAAATGTGAAAGGGTACTTGACACCCTTCATGCAACTCAGGAAGGTCCCCGAGATACTTATCAAGCAGATGAGCAGGCAGGAACCACGTAGCTCAGCTGGCAATTATCAAGCAGATGAGCAGGCAGGAATCACTCAGCTCAACTGGCAATTATCAAGCAGATGAGCAGGTAGGAATAACGAAGCTCAGCTGGCAATTTTCAAGCAGCTGATCATACAGGTATCACGCAGCTCAGCAGGCCCTGATCATGTGACTGAGCACGCACTCTTCACGTTGCTGATCATACACTGATCACGTGACAGATCATGCACTGATCACTTGGATATCATTCACTGATCACTTGACTGTGCATGCTCTGATCACATGGATGATCATACACTGATCACGTGCCTGATCATGCACTGATCACCTGGCTATCATGCACTGATCACGTTGCTGATCATGCACTGATCACGTGACTGATCCTGTACTGATCATGTAGCAATCATGAACTGATCACGTGACTGCCCATTCACTGATCACATGACTGATCATGCACTGATCACGTGGCTGATCAAACACTGATCACGTGATTAATCATGCACTGATCACGTGGCTATCATGCAGTGATCACGTGACTGCGTGTACACTGATCACGTGGATGATCATACACTGATCACGTGACAGATCAAGCCCTGATCACGTGACTGATCATGCACTGATCAGGTGGCTATCATTCACTGATCACTTGACTCTGCATCTACTGATTACGTGGATGATCATACACTGATCACGTGACTGATCATGCACTGATAACTCGGATGATCATGCATTGATAACGTGATCATGTGGCTATCATGTACTGATCACGTGACTGATCATGCACTGATCACGTGGCTCTAATGCATTGATCACGTGACTGGCCATGCACTGATCTCGTGGATGTTCATACACTGAATATGTGACTGATCATACACTGATCACCTGGCGATCATGCAATGATCATATGACTATCACGAACTGATCACGAGACTGCGCAGGCACTGATCACCTGGATGATCATACACTGATCACTTGACAGATCATGCACTGATCACATGACTGATCATGCAATGATCAGGTGGCTATCATGCACTGATCACGTGACTATCATGCACTGATCACGAGACTGCCCATGCACTGATCACGTGGATGATCATGCACTGATCACGTGGCTGATCATGCACTGATCACGTGGCTGATCATGCACTGATCACCTGGCTGATCATGCACTGATCACGTGACTGATCATGCACTGATCACTTGGCTACCCTTCAGTGATCACTTTACTCTGCATGCACTGATCACGTGGATGATCATGCACTGATACCGTGACTGATCATGCACTGATACCGTGGTTGATCATGCAACGGTATCCTGTCTGATCATGGGGTGATCACGTAACTGATCATGCACTGATCTCGTGGATGGTCATACACTGATCACGTGACTATCATGCACTGATCACGTGACTGGGCAGGCACTGATCACGTGGATGATCATACACTTATCACTTGACAGATCATGCACTGATCACGTGACTGCCCATGCACTGATCTCGTGGATGTTCATACACTGATTATGTGACTGATCATGCACTGATCACGTGGCGATCATACACTGATCACGTGACTATCATGCACTGATCCCAAGACTGGGCAGGCACTGATCACCTGGATGATCATACATTGATTGCTTGACAGATCATGCACTGATCACGTGACTGATCATGCACTGATCAGGTGACTATCATGCACTGGTAAGTTGGCTATCATGAACTGATCACGTGGCTGATCATATGGTGATCACGGGACTGATCATGCAATGATCACCTGGCTATCATGCACTGATCACGTGGCTGATCATGCACTGATCACATCGCTATCATGCAATGATCACGTGGTTATCATGCACTGATGATGTGGATTATCATACACTGATAAAGTGACTAATCATGCACTGATGATGTGACTGATTATGCACTGATTACATGGCTATCATGCACTGATCACGTGACTAAGCATGCACTGATCACGTGGCTGATCATGAACTGATCAGGTAACTGAGCATGCAGTGATCACGTGACTGAAGGCCGCTGTTCATGTGAATGATCATGCACTGATCCCGTAGCTATCCTGCACTGATCACATTGCTGATCATGCACTGATCACGTGACTCATCATGCACTGATCATGTAGCAATCATGCACTGATCACGTGACTGCCCTTTCACTGATCACGTGACTGATCATGCACTGATCACCTGGCTATCATGCACTGATCACGTGGCTGATCAAACACTGATCACATAACTCATCATGCACTGATCACGTGGCTATCATGCAGTGATCACGTAGCTATCAGGCACGGATCACGTGACTGTGCGTGCACTGATCACGTGGATGATCATACACTGATCACGTGACAGATCTTGCACTGATCACGTGACTGATCATTCACTGATCAGGTGGCTATCACCCACTGATCTCGAGGCTATCATGCAATGATCACGTGACTGCCCATGCACTGATCACGTGGCTGATCACGGACTGATCACGTGGCTGATCATGCACTGATCATGTGGCTATCATTCACTGATCACTTTACTCTGCATGCACTGATCACGTGGATGATCATACACTGATCATGTAACTATCATGCACTGATCACTAGACTGGGCAGGCACTGATCACGTGGATGATCATAGACTTATCACTTGACAGATCATGCACCGATCACGTGACTGATCATGCACTGATCAGGTAGCTATCATGCACTGATTATGCGGCTATCATGTACTGATCACGTGACTGATCATGCACTGATCACGTGGCTCTCATGCACTGATCACGTGACTGCCCATGCACTGATCTTGTGGATGTTCATACACTGATCACGTGACTGATCATGCACTGATCACGTGGCTATCATTCACTGATCACGTGGCTGATCATGCACTGATCACGTGAGTGATCATGCACTGATCACGTGACATATCATGCACTGATCACCTGGCTATCATGCACTGATCACGTGAATGATCATGCACTGATCACATCGCTATCATGCACTGATCACGTGACTCTGCCTTCAGTGATCACGTGGATGATCATACACTGATCACGTGACTGATCATGAACTAATCATATGACTGAGCCCGCAGTGTTCACGTGTCTGAATGGCTGTGATCATGTGACTGATCATACACTGATCACGTGGATGATCATGCAGTGATCATGTGGCTGATCATGAACTCATCAGGTAACTGAGCATGCAGTGATCACGTGACTGAAGGGCGCTGATCAGGTGACTGATCATGCACTGATCACTTGGCTATCCTGCACTGATCAGGTTGCTGATCATGCACTGATCACGTGACTGATCATGCACTGATCATGTAGCAGTCATGCACTGATCACGTGACTGCCCTTTCACTGATCACGTGACTGATCATGCACTGATCACCTGGGTATCATGCACTGATCACGTGGCTGATCATGCACTGATCATGTGACTGATCATGCACTGATCACGCGGATATCATGCACTGATCACGTGACTGCCCATGCACTGATCACGTGGATGATCATGCAGTGATCACGTGGCTGATCATGCACTAATCACGTGGCTGATCATGAACTGATCACGTGACTGAGCCTGCAGTCATCACGTGTCTGAATGGTGCTGATCATGCGCTGATCACGTGGCTATCATGCACTGATGATGTGCCTCAGGAGGCAATAATCAAAGAGCTGAGCAGGCACGAATGACGCAATCAGCAGGCAATAATCATGGAGCTCATCTGTTATGAATCATGCAGCTCAGCTGGCAATAATCAAGCAGCTGAGCAGGCAGGAATCACACGGCTCAGCTGGCAATTGTAAAGCAGATGAGCAGGCAGGAATCACGTAGCACAGCTCACAATTATCAAGCAAATGAACATGTAGGAATCACGCAGCTCAGCTGCCAATTATCAAGCAGAGGAGCAGACAGGAATCAGGCAGCTCAGCTGGCAATAACCAAGAAGATGAGCAGGCAGGAAACACGCAGCTCAGCTGGCAATTTTCAAGCAGATGAGCAGGCAGGAATCACTCAGATCAACTGGCAATTATCAAGCAGAGGAGCAGACAGGAATAACGAAGCTCAGCTGGCACTTTTCAAGCAGCTGATCAGACAGGTATCACGCAGCTCAGCAGGCCCTGATCACGTGACTGAGCATGAACTCTTCACGTGCTGATCATACATGATCATGTGACAGATCATGCATTGATCACTTGGCTATCATTCACTGATCACTTGACTGTGCATGCTCTGATCACGTGGATGATCATACACTGATCACGTGACTGATCATGCACTGATCACGTGGCTATCATGCACTGATCACGTTGCTGATCATGCACTGATCACGTGACTGATCATGCACTGATCACGTGACTGATCATGCACTGATCACGTAACTGATCAAACACTGATCCCGTAACTAATCATGCACTGATCATGTGACTGATCATGCACTGATCACGTGGGTATCATGCACTGATGATATGCCTCAGGAGGCAATAATCAAAGAGCTGAGCTGGCACCAATCACGCAATCCGCAGGCAATCAACATGGGGCTCAGCAGTGATGAATCATGCTGCTCAGCTGGCAATAATAAAGCAGATGAGAAGGTAGGATCATGCAGCTCAGCTAGGAATTGTCAAGCAGATGAGCAGGCAGGAATCACGCAGCTCATCTAGCAATTGTCAAGCAGATGAGCAGACAGGAGTCACGCAGCTCAGCAGGCCCTGATCACGAGACTCAGGACGCACTGTTCACGTGGCTGATAATACACTAATCACGTGACTGATAATGAGCTAATCAGGTGACTGAGCCTGCAGTGTTCACGTGTCTGAATGGCTGTGATCATGTGACGGATCATGCACTGATCACGTGGATATCATGCACTGATCACGTGACTGCCCATGCACTGATCACGTGGATGATCATGCAGTGATCACGTGGCTGATCATGCACTAATCACGTGGCTGATCATGAACTGATCACGTGACTGAGCCTGCAGTCATCACGTGTCTGAATGGCGCTGATCATGCGCTGATCACGTGACTATCATGCACTGATGATGTGCCTCAGGAGGCAATAATCAAAGAGCTGAGCAGGCACGAATGACGCAATCAGCAGGCAATAATCATGGAGCTCATCTGTGAAGAATCATGCTGCTCAGCTGGAAATAATCAAGCAGCTAGGCAGGCAGGAATCACGCAGCTCAGGTGGCAATTATCAAGCAGATGAGCAGGCAGGAATCACGCAGCTCAGCTCACAATTATCAAGCAAATGAGCCTGAAGGAATCACACAGCTCAGCTGCCAGTTATCAAGCAGAGGAGCAGACAGGAATCAGGCAGCTCAGCTGGCAATAATCAAGGAGATGAGCAGTCAGGAATCACGCAGCTCAGCCGGCAATTATCAAGCAGATGAGCAGGCAGGAATCACTCAGCTCAGCTGGCAATTATCAGGCAGATGAGCAGGCAGGAATCACGCAGCTCAACTGGCAATTATCAAGCAGAGGAGCAGGCAGGAATAAAGAAGCTCAGCTGGCAATTGTCAAGCAGCTGATCAGACAGGTATCACACAGCTCAGCAGGCCCTGATAACGTGACTGAGCACCAACTCTTCACGATGCTGATCATTCATGATCACGTGACAGATCACGAATTGATCACTTGGCTATCATTCACTGATCACTTGACTGTGCATGCTCTGATCACGTGGATGATCATACACTGATCACGTGACTGATCATGCACTGATCACGTGGCTATCATGCACTGATCACGTTGCTGATCATGCACTGATCACGTGACTGATCATGCACTGATCAAGTGGATATCATGCAGTGATCATGTGGCTGATCATGAACTCATCAGGTAACTGAGCATGCAGTGATAACGTGACTGAAGGGCGCTGATCATGTGACTGATCATGCACTGATCACTAGGCAATCCTGCACTGATCAGGTTGCTGATCAGAAACTGATCACGTGACTTATCATGCACTGATCATGTAGCAATCATGCAATGATCAGGTTGCTGATCATGCACTGATCACGTGACTGATCATGCACTGATAACGTGGCTATAATGCACTGATCATGTGGCTGATCTAGAATTCATCAGGTAACTGAGCATGCAGTGATCACGTGACTGAAGGGCGCTGATCATGTGACTGATCATGCACTGATCACTTGGCTATCCTGCACTGATCAGGCTGCTGATCATGCACTGATCCCGTGGCTTATCATGCACTGATCATGTAGCAGTCATGCACTGATCACGTGACGGCCTTTCACTGACCACGTGACTGATCATGCACTGATCACCTGGGTATCATGCACTGACGACGTGGCTGATCAGGTACTGATCACATGGCTCATCATGCACTGATCACGTGTTTATCAGGCAGTGATCAGTGACTGACAGGCGCTGATCATGGGACTGTGCACGCACTGATCACGTGGCTGATCAGGAACTGACCACCTGACTGCGCATGCAGTGATCACGTGGCTGGTCGTTCACTGATCACGTGTTTATCATACGGTGATCACGTGACTGAGAGGCGCTGATCACGTGACTGTGCCGTCAGTGATCACGTGGCTGATCATGCACTGATATCGTGACTGAGCATGCACTGATCATGTGCCGGGAGCCGGGGAGGCATTCCACTCTGGTCAAAGGTCATGAGGAAGGAGGCTCGGCATAGGCAAATGCGGGATCGAGCCTCAGGAGTCCACCCGGATATTCTCGAGCATCTCCCCCCCAAAAAAACCAGATTCTGCCTACTTTATTGCTTTGTGCTCTTACCTCTGATTTCACTGGGGGCTGTCCCCCACCAGCATCACGCTCTCTCTGTCGAAGTGTTAACTTACAGCTCCAACTCATAAAGTTCCTTGTCATTCTTCCCTTGAACTTCCAGGTGAGTCTCCATCTGGAGCTCGGAACCCACCACGCTTACTAATTATGCCTGGGCTGCTAAGACCCACTCGAGAAGGTGTCTAGGGTGAGGCACCTTCCGCTATTCGAGAGGGCGCCTGCGGCCTATGGAAGAGGAGCAAACTTCTTGTCTTGAAGTTTGATTGGTCTCCCGCGTAAAGCAAGCTACTCAGTCTCTTTTCTCCACCGAATTTTCCTACTGAGCTCTCCTCATAGTATTATTCTTGACATCTCTGATTAGCATATAAACAGTCGCCTAGGCCATCTCTCCTTCGAATACCCTGGATCAGCTGGGGCTGGTCCCCGGCAGGTGGCGCCCGAACAGGGACCTCAGGAGGCAATACTCAAAGAGCTGAGCAGACACGAACCACGCAAGCAGCAGGCAATAAGCATGGAGCTCAGCAGTGACGAATCCTGCTGCTCAACTGGCAATAATCAAGCAGGTGCCAGGCAGGTATCATGCAGCTCAGCTGGCAATGGTCAAGCAGATGAGCCCACAGGAATCACGAAGCTCAGCTGGCAATGGTCAAGCAGATGAGCCGACAGGAATCACGCAGATCAGCTGGCAATTGTCATGCAGATGAGCTGGCAGGAATCACGCAGCTCATCAGGCCCTGATCCCGTGACTCAGCATGCACTGATCACGTGGCTATCATGCACTGATCCCGTAACTGCACATGCACTGATGACGTGGCTGATCATGCACTGATCACATGTCTCATCAAGCACTGATCACGTGTTTATCAGGCAATGATCAGTGACTGACAGGCGCTGATCATGGGACTGTGCACGCACTGATCACGTGGCTATCATGCACTGATCACGTGACTGCGCATGCACTGATGACGTGGCTGATCGGGCACTGATCACGTGTTTATCAGGCAGTAATCAGTGACTGACAGGCGCTGATCATGGGACTGTGCACGCACTGATAACGTGGCTGATCAGGAACTGACCACCTGACTGCGCATGCACTGATGATGTGGCTGATCGGGCACTGATCACCTGTTTATCAGGCAGTGATCAGTGACTGACCGGCGCTGATCATGGGACTGTGCACGAACTGATCACGTGGCTATCATGCACTGATCACGTGACTGCGCATGCACTGATGACGTGGCTGATCGGGCACTGATCACGTGTTTATCAGGCAGTGATCAGTGACTGACAGGCGCTGATCATGGGACTGTGCACCCACTCATCACCTGGCTCATCAGGAACTGACTACCTGACTTCGCATGCAGTGATCACGTGGCTGGTCGTTCACTGACCACGTGTTTATCATACGGTGATCACGTGACTGAGAGGCGCTGATCACGTGACTGTGCCGTCAGTGATCACGTGGCTGATCATGCACTGATATCGTGACTGAGCATGCACTGATCATGTGCCGGGAGTCGGGGAGGCATTCCAATCTGGTCAAAGGTCATGAGGAAGGAGGCTCGGCATAGTCAAATGCGGGATCGAGCCTCAGGAGTCCACCCGGATATTCTCGAGCATCTCCCCCCCCAAAAAACCAGATTCTGCCTACTTTATTGCTTTGTGCTCTCACCTCTGATTTCACTGGGGGCTGTCCCCCACCAGCATCACGCTCTCTCTGTCGAAGTGTTAACTTACAGCTCCATTTCATAAAGTTCCTTGTCATTCTACCCTTGAACTTCCAGCTGAGTCTCCATCTGGAGCTCGGAACCCACCACGCTTACTAATTATGCTTGGGCTGCTAAGACCCACTCGAGAAGGTGTCTAGGGTGAGGCACCTTCCGCTATTCGAAAGGGCGCCTTCGGCCTACGTAAGAGGAGCAAACTTCTTGTCTTGAAGTTTGATTGGTCTCCCGCGTAAACCAAGCTACTCAGTCTCTTTTCTCCACCGAATTTTCCTACTGAGCTCTCCTCATACTATTATTCTTGACATCTCTGACTAGCATATAAACAGTCGCCTAGGCCATCTCTCCTTCGAATACCCTGGATCAGCTGGGGCTGGTCCCCGGCAGGTGGCGCCCGAACAGGGACCTCAGGAGGCAATACTCAAAGAGCTGAGCAGACACGAACGACGCAATCAGCAGGCAATAAGCATGGAGCTCAGCAGTGACGAATCCTGCTGCTCAACTGGCAATAATCAAGCAGGTGACCAGGCAGGTATCACGCAGCTCAGCTGGCAATGGTCAAGCAGATGAGCCGACAGGAATCACGCAGCTCAGCTGGCAATTGTCATGCAGATGAGACGGCAGGAATCACGCAGCTCAGCAGGCCCTGATCACGTGACTCTGCAGCCACTGATCACGTGGCTGATCAAGTACATATCACGTGACTGAGCATGCTCTGATCACGTGGCTATCATGCACTGATCACGTGACTGGGCATGCACTGATGACGTGGCTGATCATGCACTGATCACATGTCTCATCATGCACTGATCACGTGTTTATCAGGCAGTGATCAGTGACTGACAGGCGCTGATCATGGGACTGTGCACGCACTGATCACGTGGCTATCATGCACTGATCACGTGACTGCGCATGCACTGATGACGTGGCTGATCGGGCACTGATCACGTGTTTCTCAGGCAGTGATCAGTGACTGACAGGCGCTGATCATGGGACTGTGCACGCACTCATCACGTGGCTGATCAGGAACTCACCACCTGAGTGCGCATGAAGTGATCACCTGGCTGGTCGTTCACTGATCACGTGTTTATCATACGGTGATCACGTGACTGAGAGGCTCTGATCACGTGACTGTGCCGTCAGTGATCACGTGGCTGATCATGCACTGATATCGTGACTGAGCATGCACTGATCATGTGCCGGGAGCCGGGGAGGCATTCCACTCTGGACAAAGGTCATGAGGAAGGAGGCTCGGCACAGGCAAATGCGGGATCGAGCCTCAGGAGTCCACCCGGATATTCTCGAGCATCTCCCCCCAAAAAACCAGAGTCTACCTATTGTATTGCTTTGTGCTCTCACCTCTGATTTCACTGGGGTCTGTCCCCCACCTCCATCTCGCTCTCTCTGTCACAGAGTTAACTTACAGCTCCAATTCATAAAGTTCCTTTTCATTCTTCCCTTTAAGTTCCAGCTGAGTCTCCATCTGGAGCTCGGAACCCACCACGCTTACTAATTATGCCTGGGCTGCTAAGACCCACTTGAGAAGGTGTCTAGGGTGAGGCAGGTTCCGGTATTCGAGAGGGCGCCTGCGGCCTACGGAAGTGGTGCCAACTTCTTGTCTTGAAGTTTGATTGGTCTCCCGCGTAAACCAAGCTACTCAGTCTCTTTTCTCCACCGAATTTTCCTACTGAGCTCTCCTCATACTCTTATTCTTGACATCTCTGATTAGCATATAAACAGTCGCCTAGGCCATCTCTCCTTCGAATACCCTGGATCAGCTGGGGCTGGTCCCCGACAGGTGGCGACCGAACAGGGACCTCAGGAGGCAATAGTCAAAGAGCTGAGCAGACACGAACCACGCAATCAGCAGGCAATAAGCATGGAGCTCAGCAGTGACGAATCCTGCTGCTCAACTGGCAATAATCAAGCAGGTGCCAGGCAGGTATCATGCAGCTCAGCTGGCAATGGTCAAGCAGATGAGCCCACAGGAATCACGAAGCTCAGCTGGCAATTGTCACGCAGATGAGCCAGCAGGAATCACACAGCTCAGCAGGCCCTGATCACGTGACTCTGCAGGCACTGATCATGTGGCTGATCAAGTACATATCAGGTGACTGAGCATGCACTGATCACGTGGCTATCATGCACTGATCCCGTAACTGCACATGCACTGATGACGTGGCTGATCATGCACTGATCACATGTCTCATCAAGCACTGATCACGTGTTTATCAGGCAATGATCAGTGACTGACAGGCACTGATCATGGGACTGTGCACGCACTGATCACGTGGCTATCATGCACTGATCACGTGACTGCGCATGCACTGATGACGTGGCTGATCGGGCACTGATCACGTGTTTCTCAGGCAGTGATCAGTGACTGACAGGCGCTGATCATGGGACTGTGCACGCACTCATCATGTGGCTGATCAGGAACTCACCACCTGAGTGCGCATGAAGTGATCACCTGGCTGGTCGTTCACTGATCACGTGTTTATCATACGGTGATCACGTGACTGAGAGGCGCTGATCACGTGACTGTGCCGTCAGTGATCACGTGGCTGATCATGCAATGATATCGTGACTGAGCATGCACTGATCATGTGCCGGGAGCCGGGGAGGCATTCCACTCTGGACAAAGGTCATGAGGAAGGAGGCTCGGCACAGGCAAATGCGGGATCGAGCCTCAGGAGTCCACCCGGATATTATCGAGCATCTCCCCCCCAAAAAAACCAGTGTCTACCTATTGTATTGCTTTGTGCTCTCACCTCTGATTTCACTGGGGTCTGTCCCCCACCTCCATCTCGCTCTCTCTGTCACAGAGTTAACTTACAGCTCCAATTCATAAAGTTCCTTGTCATTCTTCCCTTTAACTTCCAGCTGAGTCTCCATCTGGAGCTCGGAACCCACCACGCTTACTAATTATGCCTGGGCTGCTAAGACCCACTCGAGAAGGTGTCTAGGGTGAGGCACCTTCCGCTATTCGAGAGGGCGCCTGCAGCCTACGGAAGTGGTGCAAACTTGTTGTCTTGAAGTTTGATTGGTTTCCCGCGTAAACCAAGCTACTCAGTCTCTTTTCTCCACCGAATTTTCCTACTGAGCTCTCCTCATACTATTATTCTTGACATCTCTGACTAGCATATAAACAGTCGCCTAGGCCATCTCTCCTTCGAATACCCTGGATCAGCTGGGGCTGGTCCCCGACAGGTGGTGCCCGAACAGGGACCTCAGGAGGCAATACTCAAAGAGCTGAGCAGACACGAACCACGCAATCAGCAGGCAATAAGCATGGAGCTCAGCAGAGACGAATCCTGCTGCTCAACTGGCAATAATCAAGCAGGTGCCAGGCAGGTATCATGCAGCTCAGCTGGCAATGGTCAAGCAGATGAGCCCACAGGAATCACGAAGCTCAGCTGGCAATTGTCACGCCGATGAGCCAGCAGGAATCACACAGCTCAGCAGGCCCTGATCACGTGACTCTGCAGGCACTGATCATGTGGCTGATCAAGTACATATCAGGTGACTGAGCATGCACTGATCACGTGGCTATCATGCACTGATCCCGTAACTGCACATGCACTGATGACGTGGCTGATCATGCACTGATCACATGTCTCATCAAGCACTGATCACGTGTTTATCAGGCAATGATCAGTGACTGACAGGCACTGATCATGGGACTGTGCACGCACTGATCACGTGGCTATCATGCACTGATCACGTGACTGGGCATGCACTGATGACATGGCTGATCGGGCACTGATCACGTGTTTCTCAGGCAGTGATCAGTGACTGACAGTCGCTGATCATGGGACTGTGCACCCACTCATCACCTGGCTGATCAGGACCTGACCACCTGACTGCGCCTGCAGTGATCACATGGCTGGTTGTTCACTGATCACGTGTGTATCATACGGTGATCACGTGACTGAGAGGCGCTGATCACGTGAATGTGCCGTCAGTGATCACGTGGCTGATCATGCACTGATATCGTGACTGAGCATGCACTGATCATGTGCCGGGAGCCAGGGAGGCATTCCACTCTGGACAAAGGTCATGAGGAAGGAGGCTCGGCATAGGCAAATGCGGGATGGAGCCTCAGGAATCAACCCGGATATTCTCGAGCATCTCCCCCCCAAAAAAACCAGAGTCTGCCTACTGTATTGCTGTGTGCTCTCACCTCTGATTTCACTGGGGGCTGGGCCCACCACCATCTCGCTCTCTCTGTCACAGAGTTAACTTACAGCTCCAATTCATAAAGTTCCTTGTCATTCTTCCCTTTAAGTTCCAGCTGAGTCTCCATCTGGAGCTTGGAACCCACCACGCTTAGTAATTATGCCTGGGCTGCTAAGACCCACTCGAGAAGGTGTCTAGGGTGAGGCAGGTTCCGTTATTCGAGAGGGCGCCTGCGGCCCACGTAAGTGGTGCCAACTTCTTGTCTTGGAGTTTGATTGGTCTCCCACGTAAACCAAGCTACTCAGTCTCTTTTCTCCACCGAATTTTCCTACTGAGCTCTCCTCATACTCTTATTCTTGACATCTCTGATTAGCATATAAACAGTCGCCTATGCCATCTCTCCTTCGAATACCCTGGATCAGCTGGGGCTGGTCCCCGACAGGTGGCGACCGAACAGGGACCTCAGGAGGCAATAGTCAAAGAGCTGAGCAGACACGAACCACGCAATCAGCAGGCAATAAGCATGGAGCTCAGCAGTGACGAATCCTGCTGCTCAACTGGCAATAATGAAGCAGGTGCCAGGCAGGTATCATGCAGCTCAGCTGGCAATGGTCAAGCAGATGAGCCCACAGGAATCACGAAGCTCAGCTGGCAATTGTCACGCAGATGAGCCAGCAGGAATCACACAGCTCAGCAGGCCCTGATCACGTGACTCTGCAGGCACTGATCATGTGGCTGATCAAGTACATATCAGGTGACTGAGCATGCACTGATCACGTGGCTATCATGCACTGATCCCGTAACTGCACATGCACTGATGACGTGGCTGATCATGCACTGATCACATGTCTCATCAAGCACTGATCACGTGTTTATCAGGCAATGATCAGTGACTGACAGGCGCTGATCATGGGACTGTGCACGCACTGATCACGTGGCTATCATGCACTGATCCCGTACCTGCACATGCACTGATGACGTGGCTGATCGGGCACTGATCACGTGTTTATCAGGCAGTAATCAGTGACTGACAGGCGCTGATCATGGGACTGTGCACGCACTGATAACGTGGCTGATCAGGAACTGACCACCTGACTGCGCATGCACTGATGATGTGGCTGATCGGGCACTGATCACCTGTTTATCAGGCAGTGATCAGTGACTGACCGGCGCTGATCATGGGACTGTGCACCCACTGATCACGTGGCTATCATGCACTGATCACGTGACTGCGCATGCACTGATGACGTGGCTGATCGGGCACTAATCACGTGTTTATCAGGCAGTGATCAGTGACTGACAGGCGCTGATCATGGGACTGTGCACGCACAGATCACGTGGCTGATCAGGGACTGACCACCTGACTGCGCATGCAGTGATCACGTGGCTGGTCGTTCACTGATCACGTGTTTATCATACGGTGATCACGTGACTGAGAGGCGCTGATCACGTGACTGTGCCGTCAGTGATCACGTGGCTGATCATGCACTGATATCGTGACTGAGCATGCACTGATCATGTGCCGGGAGTCGGGGAGGCATTCCAATCTGGTCAAAGGTCATGAGGATGGAGGCTCGGCATAGGCAAATGCGGGATCGAGCCTCAGGAGTCCACCCGGATATTCTCGAGCATCTCCGCCCCAGAAAAACCAGATTCTGCCTACTTTATTGCTTTGTGCTCTCATCTCTGATTTCACTGGGGGCTGTCCCCCACCAGCATCACGCTCTCTCTGTCGAAGTGTTAACTTACAGCTCCATTTCATAAAGTTCCTTGTCATTCTACCCTTGAACTTCCAGCTGAGTCTCCATCTGGAGCTCGGAACCCACCACACTTACTAATTATGCTTGGGCTGCTAAGACCCACTCGAGAAGGTGTCTAGGGTGAGGCACCTTCCGCTATTCGAGAGGGCGCCTTCGGCCTACGTAAGAGGAGCAAACTTCTTGTCTTGACGTTTGATTGGTCTCCCGCGTAAACCAAGATACTCAGTCTCTTTTCTCCACCGAATTTTCCTACTGAGCTCTCCTCATACTATTATTCTTGACATCTCTGATTAGCATATAAAATCGCCTAGGCCATCTCTCCTTCGAATACCCTGGATCAGCTGGGGCTGGTCCCCGGCAGGTGGCGCCCGAACAGGGACTTCAGGAGGCAATACTCAAAGAGCTGAGCAGACACGAACCACGCAATCAGCAGGAAATAAGCATGGAGCTCAGCAGTGACGAATCCTGCTGCTCAACTGGCAATAATCAAGCAGGTGACCAGGCAGGTATCACGCAGCTCAGCTGGCAATGGTCAAGCAGATGAGCCCACAGGAATCACGCAGCTCAGCTGGCAATTGTCATGCAGATGAGACGGCAGGAATCACGCAGCTCAGCAGGCCCTGATCACGTGACTCTGCAGGCACTGATCACGTGGCTGATCAAGTCCAGATCAGGTGACTGAGCATGCACTGATCACGTGGTTATCATGCACTGATCAGGTGACAGCGCATGCACTGATGACGTGGCTGATCAGGCACTGATCACATGTCTCATCATGCACTGATCACGTGTTTATCAGGCAATGATCAGTGACTGACAGGCGCTGATCATGGGACTGTGCACGCACTGATCACGTGGCTATCATGCACTGATCACGTGACTGCGCATGCACTGATGACGTGGCTGATCGGGCACTGATCACGTGTTTATCAGGCAGTAATCAGTGACTGACAGGCGCTGATCATGGGACTGTGCACGCACTCATCACCTGGCTCATCAGGAACTGACTACCTGACTTCGCATGCAGTGATCACGTGGCTGGTCGTTCACTGACCACGTGTTTATCATACGGTGATCACGTGACTGAGAGGCGCTGATCACGTGACTGTGCCGTCATTGATCACGTGGCTGATCATGCACTGATATCGTGACTGAGCATGCACTGATCATGTGCCGGGAGCCGGGGAGGCATTCCACTCTGGACAAAGGTCATGAGGAAGGAGGCTCGGCATACGCAAATGCGGGATCGAGCCTCAGGAGTCCACCCGGGTATTCTCGAGCATCTCCCACCCCAAAAAACCAGAGTCTGCCTACTGTATTGCTTTGTGCTCTCACCTCTGATTTCACTGGGGGCTGTCCCCCAACTCCATCTCGCTCTCTCTGTCAAAGAGTTAACTTACAGCTCCAATTCATAAAGTTCCTTGTCATTCTTCCCTTTAACTTCCAGCTGAGTCTCCATCTGGAGGGCGGAACCCACCACACTTACTTATTATGCCGGGACTGCTAAGACCCACTCGAGAAGGTGTCTAGGGTGAGGCTCCTTTCGCTATTCGAGAGGGCGCCTGCGGCCTACGTAAGTGGTGCAAACTTCTTGTCTTGAAGATTGATTGGTCTCCCGCGTAAACCAAGATACTCAGTCTCTTTTCTCCACCGAATTTTCCTACTGAGCTCTCCTCATACTATTATTCTTGACATCTCTGATTAGCATATAAATAGTCGCCTAGGCAATCTCTCCTTCGACTACCCTGGATCAGCTGGGGCTGGTCCCCGGCAGGTGGCGCCCGAACAGGGACCTCAGGAGGCAATACTCAAAGAGCTGAGCAGACACGAACCACGCAATCAGCAGGCAATAAGCATGGAGCTCAGCAGTGACGAATCCTGCTGCTCAACTGGCAATAATCAAGCAGGTGACCAGGCAGGAATCCCGCAGCTCAGCTGGCAATTGTCAAGCAGATGAGCCGACAGGAATCACGCAGCTCAGCTGGCAATTGTCATGCAGATGAGACGGCAGGAATCACGCAGCTCAGCAGGCCCTGATCACGTGACTCTGCAGCCACTGATCACGTGGCTGATCAAGTCCAGATCACGTGACTGAGCATGCACTGATCACGTGGCTATCATGCACTGATCACGTGACTGGGCATGCACTGTTGACGTGGCTGATCATGCACTGATCACATGGCTCATCATGCACTGATCACGTGTTTATCAGGCAGTGATCAGTGACTGACAGGCGCTGATCATGGGACTGTGCACGCACTGATCACGTGGCTATCATGCACTGATCACGTGACTGCGCATGCACTGATGACGTGGCTGATCATGCACTGATCACGTGTTTCTCAGGCAGTGATCAGTGACTGACAGGCGCTGATCATGGGACTGTGCACGCACTCATCACCTGGCTGATCAGGAACTCACCACCTGAGTGCCCATGAAGTGATCACCTGGCTGGTCGTTCACTGATAACGTGTTTATCATACGGTGATCACGTGACTGAGAGGCGCTGATCACGTGACTGTGCCGTCAGTGATCACGTGGCTGATCATGCACTGATATCGTGACTGAGCATGCACTGATCATGTGCCGGGAGCCGGGGAGGCATTCCACTCTGGACAAAGGTCATGAGGAAGGAGGCTCGGCACAGGCAAATGCGGGATCGAGCCTCAGGAGTCCACCCGGATATTCTCGAGCATCTCCCCCCCAAAAAAACCAGAGTCTACCTATTGTATTGCTTTGTGCTCTCACCTCTAATTTCACTGGGGTCTGTCCCCCACCTCCATCTCGCTCTCTCTGTCACAGAGTTAACTTACAGCTCCAATTCATAAAGTTCCTTGTCATTCTTCCCTTTAACTTCCAGCTGAGTCTCCATCTGGAGCTCGGAACCCACCACGCTTACTAATTATGCCTGGGCTGCTAAGACCCACTCGAGAAGGTGTCTAGGGTGAGGCACCTTCCGCTATTCGAGAGGGCGCCTGCGGCCTACGGAAGTGGTGCAAACTTCTTGTCTTGAAGTTTGATTGGTCTCCCGCGTAAACCAAGCTACTCAGTCTCTTTTCTCCACCGAATTTTCCTACTGAGCTCTCCTCATACTATTATTCTTGACATCTCTGATTAGCATATAAATATTCGCCTAGGCCATCTCTCCTTCGAATACCCTGGATCAGCTGGGGCTGGTACCCGGCAGGTGGCGCCCGAACAGGGACCTCAGGAGGCAATACTCAAAGAGCTGAGCAGACACGAACCACGCAATCAGCAGGCAATAAGCATGGAGCTCAGCAGTGACGAATCCTGCTGCTCAACTGGCAATAATCAAGCAGGTGACCAGGCAGGAATCACGCAGCTCAGCTGGCAATTGTCATGCAGATGAGCCGGCAGGAATCACGCAGCTCAGCAGGTCCTGATCCCGTGACTCTGCAGGCACTGATCACGTGGCTGATCAAGTCCAGATCAGGTGACTGAGCAGGCACTGATCACGTGGCTATCATGCACTGATCACGTGACAGCGCATACACTGATGACGTGGCTGATCATGCACTGATCACATGGCTCATCATGCACTGATCACGTGTTTATCAGGGATTGATCAGTGACTGACAGGCGCTGATCATGGGACTGTGCACGCACTCATCACCTGTCTCATCAGGAACTGACCACCTGACTGCGCATGCAGTGATCACGTGGCTGGTCGTTCACTGATCACTTGTTTAATCATACGGTGATCACGTGACTGAGAGGCGCTGATCACGTGACTGTGCCGTCAGTGATCACGTGGCTGATAATGCACTGATATCGTGACTGAGCATGCACTGATCATGTGCCGGGAGCCGGGGAGGCATTCCACTCTGGACAAAGGTCATGAGGAAGGAGGCTCGGCATACGCAAATGCGGGAGCGAGCCTCAGGAGTCCACCCGGATATTCTCGAGCATCTCCCCCCAAAAAACCAGAGTCTGCCTACTGTATTGCTTTTTGCTCTCACCTCTGATTTCACTGGGGGCTTTCCCCCATCACCATCTCGCTCTCTCCCTCAAAGAGTTAACTTACAACTCCAATTCATAAAGTTCCTTGTCATTCTTCCCTTTAACTTCCAGCTGAGTCTCCATCTGGAGCTCGGAACCCACCACACTTACTAATTATGCCTGGGCTGCTAATACCCACTCGAGAAGGTGTCTAGGGTGAGGCGCCTTCCGCTATTCGAGAGGGCGCCTGTGGCCTACGTAAGTGGTGCAAATTTCTTGTCTTGAAGATTGATTGGTCTCCCGCGTAAACCAAGCTACTCAGTCTCTTTTCTCCACCGAATTTTCCTACTGAGCTCTCCTCATACTATTATTCTTGACATCTCTGATTAGCATATAAACAGTCGCCTAGGCCATCTCTCCTTCGAATACCCTGGATCAGCTGGGGCTGTTCCCCAGGCAGGTGGCGCCCGAACAGGGACCTCAGGAGGCCATACTCAAAGAGCTGAGCAGACACAAACCACGCAATCAGCAGGCATTAAGCATGGAGCTCAGCAGTGACGAATCCTGCTGCTCAACTGGCAATAATCAAGCAGGTGACCAGGCAGGTATCACGCAGCTCAGCTGGCAATTGTCAAGCAGATGAGCCGACAGGAATCACGCAGCTCAGCTGGCAATTGTCACGCAGATGAGCCGGCAGGAATCACGCAGCTCAGCAGGCCCTGATCCCGTGACTCTGCAGGCACTGATCACGTGGCTGATCAAGTCCAGATCACGTGACTGAGCATGCACTGATCACGTGGTTATCATGCACTGATCAGGTGACAGCGCATGCACTGATGACGTAGCTGATCAGGCACTGATCACATGGCTCATCATGCACTGATCACGTGTTTATCAGGCAGTGATCAGTGACTGACAGGCGCTGATCATGGGACTGTGCACGCACTGATCACGTGGCTATCATGCACTGATCACGTGACTGTGCATGCACTGATGACGTGGCTAATCGGGCACTGATCACGTGTTTATCAGGCAGTGATCAGTGACTGACAGGCGCTGATCATGGGACTGTGCATGCACTGATCACGTGGCTATCATGCACTGATCACGTGACTGTGCATGCACTGATGATGTGGCTGATCGGGCACTGATCACGTGTTTATCAGGCAGTGATCAGTGACTGACAGGCGCTGATCATGGGACTGTGCATGCACTGATCACGTGGCTGATCAGGAACTCACCACCTGAGTGCGCATGCAGTGATCAGGTGGCTGGTCGTTCACTGACCACGTGTTTATCATACGGTGATCACGTGACTGAGAGGCTCTGATCACGTGACTGTGCCGTCAGTGATCACGTGGCTGATCATGCACTGATATCGTGACTGAGCATGCACTGATCATGTGCCGGGAGCCGGGGAGGCACTCCACTCTGGACATAGGTCATGAGGAAGGAGGCTCGGCATACGCAAATGCAGGATCGAGCCTCAGGAGTCCACCCGGATATTCTCGAGCATCTCCCCCCAAAAAACCAGAGTCTGCCTACTGTATTGCTTTGTGCTCTCACCTCTGATTTCACTGCCGGCTGTCTCCCACCACCATCTCGCTCTCTCTGTCAAAGAGTTAACTTAGAGCTCCAATTCATAAAGTTCCTTGTCATTCTTCCCTTTAACTTCCAGCTGAGTCTCCATCTGGAGGGCGGAACCCACCACACTTACTAATTATGCCTGCGCTGCTACGACACACTAGAGAAGGTGTCTAGGGTGAGGCACCTTTCGCTATTCGAGAGGCGCCTGCGGCCTACGTAAATGGTGCAAACTTCTTGTCTTGAAGTTTGATTGGTCTTCCGCGTAAAGCAAGCTACTCAGTCTCTTTTCTCCACCGAATTTTCCTACTGAGCTCTCCTCATACTATTATTCTTGACATCTCTGATTAGCATATAAATAGTCGCCTAGGCCATCTCTCCTTCGAATACCCTGGATCAGTTGGGGCTGGTCCCGGCAGGTGGCGACCGAACAGGGACCTCAGGAGGCAATACTCAAAGAGCTGAGCAGACACGAACCACGCAATCAGCAGGCAATAAGCATGGAGCTCAGCAGTGACGAATCCTGCTGCTCAACTGGCAATAATCAAGCACGTGACCAGGCAGGAATCACGCAGCTCAGCTGGCAATTGTCAAGCAGATGAGCCGACAGGAATCACGCAGCTCAGCTGGCAATTGTCATGCAGATGAGCCGGCAGGAATCACGCAGCTCAGCAGGCCCTGATCACGTGACTCTGCAGGCACTGATCACGTGGCTGATCAAGTACATATCACGTGACTGAGCATGCACTGATCACGTGGCTATCATGCACTGATCCCGTGACTGCGCATGCACTGATGACGTGGCTGATCGGGCACTGATCACATGGCTCATCATGCACTGATCACGTGTTTATCAGGCAATGATCAGTGACTGACAGGCGCTGATCATGGGACTGTGCACGCACTGATCACGTGGCTATCATGCACTGATCACGTGACTGCATGCACTGATGACGTGGCTGATCAGGCACTGATCACGTGTTTATCAGGCAGTGATCAGTGACTGACAGGCGCTGATCATGGGACTGTGCACGCACTGATCACGTGGCTATCATGCACTGATCACGTGACTGCGCATGCACTGATGACGTGGCTGTCGGGCACTGATCACGTGTTTATCAGGCAGTGATCAGTGACTGACAGGCGCTGATCATGGGACTGTGCACGCACTCATCACCTGGCTGATCAGGAACTCACCACCTGAGTGCGCATGCAGTGATCACGTGGCTGGTCGTTCACTGATCACGTGTTTATCATACGGTGATCACGTGACTGAGAGGCGCTGATCACGTGACTGTGCCGTCAGTGATCACGTGGCTGATCATGCACTGATATCGTGACTGAGCATGCACTGATCATGTGCCGGGAGCCGGGAGGCATTCCACTCTGGACAAAGGTCATGAGGAAGGAGGCTCGGCATAGGCAAATGCGGGATCGAGCCTCAGGAGTCCACCCGGATATTCTCGAGCATCTCCCCCCAAAAAACCAGAGTCTGCCTACTGTATTGCTTTGTGCTCTCACCTCTGATTTCACTGGGGGCTGTCCCCCACCACCATCTCGCTCTCTCTGTCAAAGAGTTAACTTACAGCTCCAATTCATAAAGTTCCTTGTCATTCTTCCCTTTAACTTCCAGCTGAGTCTCCATCTGGAGCTCGGAACCCACCACACTTACTAATTATGCCTGGGCTGCTAAGACCCACTCGAGAAGGTGTCTAGGGTGAGGCACCTTTCGCTATTCGAGAGGGCGCCTGCGGCCTACGTAAGTGGTGCAAACTTCTTGTCTTGAAGTTTGATTGGTCTTCCGCGTAAACCAAGCTACTCAGTCTCTTTTCTCCACCGAATTTTCCTACTGAGCTCTCCTCATACTATTATTCTTGACATCTCTGATTAGCATATAAATAGTCGCCTAGGCCATCTCTCCTTCGAATACCCTGGATCAGTTGGGGCTGGTCCCCGGCAGGTGGCGACCGAACAGGGACCTCAGGAGGCAATACTCAAAGAGCTGAGCAGACACGAACCACGCAATCAGCAGGCAATAAGCATGGAGCTCAGCAGTGACGAATCATGCTGCTCAACTGGCAATAATCAAGCCCGTGACCAGGCAGGAATCACGCAGCTCAGCTGGCAATTGTCAAGCAGATGAGCCGACAGGAATCACGCAGCTCAGCAGGCCCTGATCACGTGACTCTGCAGGCACTGATCACGTGGCTGATCAAGTCCAGATCACGTGACTGAGCATGCACTGATCACGTGGCTATCATGCACTGATGACGTGACTGCGCATGCTCTGATGACG
This sequence comes from Bos javanicus, assembly GCF_032452875.1. Taxonomy (NCBI): domain Eukaryota; kingdom Metazoa; phylum Chordata; class Mammalia; order Artiodactyla; family Bovidae; genus Bos; species Bos javanicus. Next base: position 59,716 of record NC_083896.1, on the reverse strand, counting down.
TGGCTGATCGGGCACTGATCACATGGCTCATCATGCACTGATCACGTGTTTATCAGGCAATGATCAGTGACTGACAGGCGCTGATCATGGGACTGTGCACGCACTGATCACGTGGCTATCATGCACTGATCACGTGACTGCGCATGCACTGATGACATGGCTGTTCGGGCACTGATCACGTGTTTATCAGGCAGTGATCAGTGACTGACAGGCGCTGATCAGGGGACTGTGCACGCACTGATCAGGTGGCTGATCAGGAACTGATCACCTGACCGCGCATGCAGTGATCACGTGGCTGGTCGTTCACTGATCACGTGTTTATCATACGGTGATCACGTGACTGAGAGGCGCTGATCACGTGACTGTGCCGTCAGTGATCACGTGGCTGAGCAGGCACTGATACCGTGACTGAGCATGCACTGATCATGTGCCGGGAGCCGGGGAGGCATTCCACTCTGGACAAAGGTCATGAGGAAGGAGGCTCGGCATAGGCAAATGCGGGATCGAGCCTCAGGAGTCCAACCGGATATTCTCGAGCATCTCCCCCAAAAAACCGGAGTCTGCCTACTGTATTGCTTTGTGCTCTCACCTCTGATTTCACTGGGGGCTGTCCCCCACCACCATCTCGCTCTCTCTGTCAAAGAGTTAACTTACAGCTCCAATTCATAAAGTTCCTTGTCATTCTTCCCTTTAACTTCCAGCTGAGTCTCCATCTGGAGCGCGGAACCCACCACGCTTACTAATTATGCCTGGGCTGCTAAGACCCACTCGAGAAGGTGTCTAGGGTGAGGCACCTTTCGCTATTCGAGAGGGCGCCTGCGGCCTACGTAAGTGGTGCAAACTTCTTGTCTTGAAGTTTGATTGGTCTTCCGCGTAAACCAAGCTACTCAGTCTCTTTTCTCCACCGAATTTTCCTACTGAGCTCTCCTCATACTATTATTCTTGACATCTCTGATTAGCATATAAATAGTCGCCTAGGCCATCTCTCCTTCGAATACCCTGGATCAGTTGGGGCTGGTCCCCGGCAGGTGGCGACCGAACAGGGACCTCAGGAGGCAATACTCAAAGAGCTGAGCAGACACGAACCACGCAATCAGCAGGCAATAAGCATGGAGCTCAGCAGTGACGAATCCTGCTGCTCAACTGGCAATAATCAAGCACGTGACCAGGCAGGAATCACGCAGCTCAGCTGGCAATTGTCAAGCAGATGAGCCGGCAGGAATCACGCAGCTCAGCAGGCCCTGATCACGTGACTCTGCAGGCACTGATCACGTGGCTGATCAAGTCCAGATCACGTGACTGAGCATGCACTGATCACGTGGCTATCATGCACTGATGACGTGACTGCGCATGCACTGATGACGTGGCTGATCGGGCACTGATCACATGGCTCATCATGCACTGATCACGTGTTTATCAGGCAATGATCAGTGACTGACAGGCGCTGATCATGGGACTGTGCACGCACTGATCACGTGGCTATCATGCACTGATCACGTGACTGCGCATGCACTGATGACGTGGCTGTTCGGGCACTGATCACGTGTTTATCAGGCAGTGATCAGTGACTGACAGGCGCTGATCAGGGGACTGTGCACGCACTGATCAGGTGGCTGATCAGGAACTGACCACCTGACCGCGCATGCAGTGATCACGTGGCTGGTCGTTCACTGATCACGTGTTTATCATACGGTGATCACGTGACTGAGAGGCGCTGATCACGTGACTGTGCCGTCAGTGATCACGTGGCTGAGCAGGCACTGATATCGTGACTGAGCATGCACTGATCATGTGCCGGGAGCCGGGGAGGCATTCCACTCTGGACAAAGGTCATGAGGAAGGAGGCTCGGCATACGCAAATGCGGGATCGAGCCTCAGGAGTCCACCCGGATATTCTCGAGCATCTCCCCCAAAAAACCGGAGTCTGCCTACTGTATTGCTTTGTGCTCTCACCTCTGATTTCACTGGGGGCTGTCCCCCACCACCATCTCGCTCTCTCTGTCAAAGAGTTAACTTACAGCTCCAATTCATAAAGTTCCTTGTCATTCTTCCCTTTAACTTCCAGCTGAGTCTCCATCTGGAGCGCGGAACCCACCACGCTTACTAATTATGCCTGGGCTGCTAAGACCCACTCGAGAAGGTGTCTAGGGTGAGGCACCTTTCGCTATTCGAGAGGGCGCCTGCGGCCTACGTAAGTGGTGCAAACTTCTTGTCTTGAAGTTTGATTGGTCTTCCGCGTAAACCAAGCTACTCAGTCTCTTTTCTCCACCGAATTTTCCTACTGAGCTCTCCTCATACTATTATTCTTGACATCTCTGATTAGCATATAAATAGTCGCCTAGGCCATCTCTCCTTCGAATACCCTGGATCAGTTGGGGCTGGTCCCCGGCAGGTGGCGACCGAACAGGGACCTCAGGAGGCAATACTCAAAGAGCTGAGCAGACACGAACCACGCAATCAGCAGGCAATAAGCATGGAGCTCAGCAGTGACGAATCCTGCTGCTCAACTGGCAATAATCAAGCACGTGACCAGGCAGGAATCACGCAGCTCAGCTGGCAATTGTCAAGCAGATGAGCCGGCAGGAATCACGCAGCTCAGCAGGCCCTGATCACGTGACTCTGCAGGCACTGATCACGTGGCTGATCAAGTCCATATCACGTGACTGAGCATGCACTGATCACGTGGCTATCATGCACTGATGACGTGACTGCGCATGCACTGATGACGTGGCTGATCGGGCACTGATCACGTGTTTATCAGGCAATGATCAGTGACTGACAGGCGCTGATCCTGGGACTGTGCACGCACTGATCACGTGGCTATCATGCACTGATCACGTGACTGCGCATGCACAGATGACGTGGCTGTTCGGGCACTGATCACGTGTTTATCAGGCAGTGATCAGTGACTGACAGGCGCTGATCAGGGGACTGTGCACGCACTGATCAGGTGGCTGATCAGGAACTGACCACCTGACCGCGCATGCAGTGATCACGTGGCTGGTCGTTCACTGATCACGTGTTTATCATACGGTGATCACGTGACTGAGAGGCGCTGATCACGTGACTGTGCCGTCAGTGATCACGTGGCTGAGCAGGCACTGATATCGTGACTGAGCATGCACTGATCATGTGCCGGGAGCCGGGGAGGCATTCCACTCTGGACAAAGGTCATGAGGAAGGAGGCTCGGCATACGCAAATGCGGGATCGAGCCTCAGGAGTCCACCCGGATATTCTCGAGCATCTCCCCCCAAAAAAACCGGAGTCTGCCTACTGTATTGCTTTGTGCTCTCACCTCTGATTTCACTGGGGGCTGTCCCCCACCACCATCTCACTCTCTCTGTCAAAGAGTTAACTTACAGCTCCAATTCATAAAGTTCCTTTTCATTCTTCCCTTTAACTTCCAGCTGAGTCTCCATCTGGAGCTCGGAACCCACCACACTTACTAATTATGCCTGGGCTGCTAAGACCCACTCGAGAAGGTGTCTAGGGTGAGGCACCTTTCGCTATTCGAGAGGGCGCCTGCGGCCTACGTAAGTGGTGCAAACTTCTTGTCTTGAAGATTGATTGGTCTCCCGCGTAAACCAAGCTACTCAGTCTCTTTTCTCCACCGAATTTTCCTACTGAGCTCTCCTCATACTATTATTCTTGACATCTCTGATTAGCATATAAATAGTCGCCTAGGCCATCTCTCCTTCGAATACCCTGGATTAGCTGGGGCTGTTCCCCAGGCAGGTGGCGCCCGAACAGGGACCTCAGGAGGCAATACTCAAAGAGCTGAGCAGACACGAACCACGCAATCAGCAGGCAATAAGCATGGAGCTCAGCAGTGACGAATCCTGCTGCTCAACTGGCAATAATCAAGCACGTGACCAGGCAGGAATCACGCAGCTCAGCTGGCAATTGTCAAGCAGATGAGCCGGCAGGAATCACGCAGCTCAGCAGGCCCTGATCACGTGACTCTGCAGGCACTGATCACGTGGCTGATCAAGTCCAGATCACGTGACTGAGCAGGCACTGATCACGTGGCTATCATGCACTGATCACGTGACAGCGCATACACTGATGACGTGGCTGATCAGGCACTGATCACATGGCTCATCATGCACTGATCACGTGTTTATCAGGCAATGATCAGTGACTGACAGGCTCTGATCATGGGACTGTGCAGGCACTCATCACGTGGCTATCATGCACTGATCACGTGACTGCGCATGCACTGATGATGTGGCTGTTCGGGCACTGATCACGTGTTTATCAGGCAGTGATCAGTGACTGACAGGCGCTGATCAGGGGACTGTGCACGCACTGATCAGGTGGCTGATCAGGAACTGACCACCTGGCCTCGCATGCAGTGATCACGTGGCTGGTCGTTCACTGATCACGTGTTTATCACACGGTGATCACGTGACTGAGAGGCGCTGATCACGTGACTGTGCCGTCAGTGATCACGTGGCTGAGCAGGCACTGATATCGTGACTGAGCATGCACTGATCATGTGCCGGGAGCCGGGGAGGCATTCCACTCTGGACAAAGGTCATGAGGAAGGAGGCTCGGCATACGCAAATGCGGGATCGAGCCTCAGGAGTCCACCCGGATATTCTCGAGCATCTCCCCCAAAAAAACCGGAGTCTGCCTACTGTATTGCTTTGTGCTCTCACCTCTGATTTCACTGGGGGCTGTCCCCCACCACCATCTCGCTCTCTCTGTCAAAGAGTTAACTTACAGCTCCAATTCATAAAGTTCCTTGTCATTCTTCCCTTTAACTTCCAGCTGAGTCTCCATCTGGAGCGCGGAACCCACCACGCTTACTAATTATGCCTGGGCTGCTAAGACCCACTCGAGAAGGTGTCTAGGGTGAGGCACCTTTCGCTATTCGAGAGGGCGCCTGCGGCCTACGTAAGTGGTGCAAACTTCTTGTCTTGAAGTTTGATTGGTCTTCCGCGTAAACCAAGCTACTCAGTCTCTTTTCTCCACCGAATTTTCCTACTGAGCTCTCCTCATACTATTATTCTTGACATCTCTGATTAGCATATAAATAGTCGCCTAGGCCATCTCTCCTTCGAATACCCTGGATCAGTTGGGGCTGGTCCCCGGCAGGTGGCGACCGAACAGGGACCTCAGGAGGCAATACTCAAAGAGCTGAGCAGACACGAACCACGCAATCAGCAGGCAATAAGCATGGAGCTCAGCAGTGACGAATCCTGCTGCTCAACTGGCAATAATCAAGCACGTGACCAGGCAGGAATCACGCAGCTCAGCTGGCAATTGTCAAGCAGATGAGCCGGCAGGAATCACGCAGCTCAGCAGGCCCTGATCACGTGACTCTGCAGGCACTGATCACGTGGCTGATCAAGTCCAGATCACGTGACTGAGCATGCACTGATCACGTGGCTATCATGCACTGATGACGTGACTGCGCATGCACTGATGACGTGGCTGATCGGGCACTGATCACATGGCTCATCATGCACTGATCACGTGTTTATCAGGCAATGATCAGTGACTGACAGGCGCTGATCATGGGACTGTGCACGCACTGATCACGTGGCTATCATGCACTGATCACGTGACTGCGCATGCACTGATGACGTGGCTGTTCGGGCACTGATCACGTGTTTATCAGGCAGTGATCAGTGACTGACAGGCGCTGATCAGGGGACTGTGCACGCACTGATCAGGTGGCTGATCAGGAACTGACCACCTGACCGCGCATGCAGTGATCACGTGGCTGGTCGTTCACTGATCACGTGTTTATCATACGGTGATCACGTGACTGAGAGGCGCTGATCACGTGACTGTGCCGTCAGTGATCACGTGGCTGAGCAGGCACTGATATCGTGACTGAGCATGCACTGATCATGTGCCGGGAGCCGGGGAGGCATTCCACTCTGGACAAAGGTCATGAGGAAGGAGGCTCGGCATACGCAAATGCGGGATCGAGCCTCAGGAGTCCACCCGGATATTCTCGAGCATCTCCCCCAAAAAAACCGGAGTCTGCCTACTGTATTGCTTTGTGCTCTCACCTCTGATTTCACTGGGGGCTGTCCCCCACCACCATCTCGCTCTCTCTGTCAAAGAGTTAACTTACAGCTCCAATTCATAAAGTTCCTTGTCATTCTTCCCTTTAACTTCCAGCTGAGTCTCCATCTGGAGCGCGGAACCCACCACGCTTACTAATTATGCCTGGGCTGCTAAGACCCACTCGAGAAGGTGTCTAGGGTGAGGCACCTTTCGCTATTCGAGAGGCGCCTGCGGCCTACGTAAGTGGTGCAAACTTCTTGTCTTGAAGTTTGATTGGTTTTCCGCGTAAACCAAGCTACTCAGTCTCTTTTCTCCACCGAATTTTCCTACTGAGCTCTCCTCATACTATTATTCTTGACATCTCTGATTAGCATATAAACAGTCGCCTAGGCCATCTCTCCTTCGAATACCCTGGATCAGTTGGGGCTGGTCCCCGGCAGGTGGCGACCGAACAGGGACCTCAGGAGGCAATACTCAAAGAGCTGAGCAGACACGAACCACGCAATCAGCAGGCAATAAGCATGGAGCTCAGCAGTGACGAATCCTGCTGCTCAACTGGCAATAATCAAGCACGTGACCAGGCAGGAATCACGCAGCTCAGCTGGCAATTGTCAAGCAGATGAGCCGGCAGGAATCACGCAGCTCAGCAGGCCCTGATCACGTGACTCTGCAGGCACTGATCACGTGGCTGATCAAGTCCAGATCACGTGACTGAGCATGCACTGATCACGTGGCTATCATGCACTGATCACGTGACTGCGCATGCACTGATGACGTGGCTGATCGGGCACTGATCACGTGTTTATCAGGCAGTGATCAGTGACTGACAGGCGCTGATCAGGGGACTGTGCACGCACTGATCATGTGGCTGATCAGGAACTGACCACCTGACCGCGCATGCAGTGATCACATGGCTGGTCGTTCACTGATCACGTGTTTATCATACGGTGATCACGTGACTGAGAGGCGCTGATCACGTGACTGTGCCGTCAGTCATCACGTGGCTGAGCAGGCACTGATATCTTGACTGAGCATGCACTGATCATGTGCCGGGAGCCGGGAGGCATTCCACTCTGGACAAAGGTCATGAGGAAGGAGGCTCGGCATACGCAAATGCGGGATCGAGCCTCAGGAGTCCACCCGGATATTCTCGAGCATCTCCCCCAAAAAACCGGAGTCTGCCTACTGTATTGCTTTGTGCTCTCACCTCTGATTTCACTGGGGGCTGTCCCCCACCACCATCTCGCTCTCTCTGTCAAAGAGGTAACTTACAGCTCCAATTCATAAAGTTCCTTGTCATTCTTCCCTTTAACTTCCAGCTGAGTCTCCATCTGGAGCGCGGAACCCACCACGCTTACTAATTATGCCTGGGCTGCTAAGACCCACTCGAGAAGGTGTCTAGGGTGAGGCACCTTTCGCTATTCGAGAGGGCGCCTGCGGCCTACGTAAGTGGTGCAAACTTCTTGTCTTGAAGTTTGATTGGTCTTCCGCGTAAACCAAGCTACTCAGTCTCTTTTCTCCACCGAATTTTCCTACTGAGCTCTCCTCATACTATTATTCTTGACATCTCTGATTAGCATATAAATAGTCGCCTAGGCCATCTCTCCTTCGAATACCCTGGATCAGTTGGGGCTGGTCCCCGGCAGGTGGCGACCGAACAGGGACCTCAGGAGGCAATACTCAAAGAGCTGAGCAGACACGAACCACGCAATCAGCAGGCAATAAGCATGGAGCTCAGCAGTGACGAATCATGCTGCTCAACTGGCAATAATCAAGCACGTGACCAGGCAGGAATCACGCAGCTCAGCTGGCAATTGTCAAGCAGATGAGCCGGCAGGAATCACGCAGCTCAGCAGGCCCTGATCACGTGACTCTGCAGGCACTGATCACGTGGCTGATCAAGTCCAGATCACGTGACTGAGCATGCACTGATCACGTGGCTATCATGCACTGATGACGTGACTGCGCATGCACTGATGACGTGGCTGATCGGGCACTGATCACGTGTTTATCAGGCAGTGATCAGTGACTGACAGGCGCTGATCAGGGACTGTGCACGCACTGATCAGGTGGCTGATCAGGAACTGACCACCTGACCGCGCATGCAGTGATCACGTGGCTGGTCGTTCACTGATCACGTGTTTATCATACGGTGATCACGTGACTGAGAGGCGCTGATCACGTGACTGTGCCGTCAGTGATCACGTGGCTGAGCAGGCACTGATATCGTGACTGAGCATGCACTGATCATGTGCCGGGAGCCGGGGAGGCATTCCACTCTGGACAAAGGTCATGAGGAAGGAGGCTCGGCATACGCAAATGCGGGATCGAGCCTCAGGAGTCCACCCGGATATTCTCGAGCATCTCCCCCAGAAAAACCGGAGTCTGCCTACTGTATTGCTTTGTGCTCTCACCTCTGATTTCACTGGGGGCTGTCCCCCACCACCATCTCGCTCTCTCTGTCAAAGAGTTAACTTACAGCTCCAATTCATAAAGTTCCTTGTCATTCTTCCCTTTAACTTCCAGCTGAGTCTCCATCTGGAGCGCGGAACCCACCACGCTTACTAATTATGCCTGGGCTGCTAAGACCCACTCGAGAAGGTGTCTAGGGTGAGACACCTTTCGCTATTCGAGAGGGCGCCTGCGGCCTACGTAAGTGGTGCAAACTTCTTGTCTTGAAGTTTGATTGGTCTTCCGCGTAAACCAAGCTACTCAGTCTCTTTTCTCCACCGAATTTTCCTACTGAGCTCTCCTCATACTATTATTCTTGACATCTCTGATTAGCATATATATAGTCGCCTAGGCCATCTCTCCTTCGAATACCCTGGATCAGTTGGGGCTGGTCCCCGGCAGGTGGCGACCGAACAGGGACCTCAGGAGGCAATACTCAAAGAGCTGAGCAGACACGAACCACGCAATCAGCAGGCAATAAACATGGAGCTCAGCAGTGACGAATCATGCTGCTCAACTGGCAATAATCAAGCACGTGACCAGGCAGGAATCACGCAGCTCAGCTGGCAATTGTCAAGCAGATGAGCCGTCAGGAATCACGCAGCTCAGCAGGCCCTGATCACGTGACTCTGCAGGCACTGATCACGTGGCTGATCAAGTCCAGATCAAGTGACTGAGCAAGCACTGATCACGTGGCTATCATGCACTGATCACGTGACTGCGCATGCACTGATGACGTGGCTGATCGGGCACTGATCACATGGCTCATCATGCACTGATCACGTGTTTATCAGGCAATGATCAGTGACTGACAGGCGCTGATCATGGGAGTGTGCACACATTGATCACGTGGCTATCATGCACTGATCACGTGACTGCGCATGCACTGATGACGTGGCTGTTCGGGCACTGATCACGTGTTTATCAGGCAGTGATCAGTGACTGACAGGCGCTGATCAGGGGACTGTGCACGCACTGATCAGGTGGCTGATCAGGAACTGACCACCTGACCGCGCATGCAGTGATCACGTGGCTGGTCGTTCACTGATCACGTGTTTATCATACGGTGATCACGTGACTGAGAGGCGCTGATCACGTGACTGTGCCGTCAGTGATCACGTGGCTGAGCAGGCACTGATATCGTAACTGAGCATGCACTGATCATGTGCCGGGAGCCGGGGAGGCATTCCACTCTGGACAAAGGTCATGAGGAAGGAGGCTCGGCAGACGCAAATGCGGGATCGAGCCTCAGGAGTCCACCCGGATGTTCTCGAGCATCTCCCCCAAAAAACCAGAGTCTGCCTACTGTATTGCTTTGTGCTCTCACCTCTGATTTCACTGGGGGCTGTCCCCCACCACCATCTCGCTCTCTCTGTCAAAGAGTTAACTTACAGCTCCAATTCATAAAGTTCCTTGTCATTCTTCCCTTTAACTTCCAGCTGAGTCTCCATCTGGAGCGCGGAACCCACCACGCTTACTAATTATGCCTGGGCTGCTAATACCCACTCGAGAAGGTGTCTAGGGTGAGGCACCTTTCGCTATTCGAGAGGGCGCCTGCGGCCTACGTAAGTGGTGCAAACTTCTTGTCTTGAAGTTTGATTGGTCTTCCGCGTAAACCAAGCTACTCAGTCTCTTTTCTCCACCGAATTTTCCTACTGAGCTCTCCTCATACTATTATTCTTGACATCTCTGATTAGCATATAAATAGTCGCCTAGGCCATCTCTCCTTCGAATACCCTGGATCAGTTGGGGCTGGTCCCCGGCAGGTGGCGACCGAACAGGGACCTCAGGAGGCAATACTCAAAGAGCTGAGCAGACACGAACCACGCAATCAGCAGGCAATAAGCATGGAGCTCAGCAGTGACGAATCATGCTGCTCAACTGGCAATAATCAAGCACGTGACCAGGCAGGAATCACGCAGCTCAGCTGGCAATTGTCAAGCAGATGAGCCGGCAGGAATCACGCAGCTCAGCAGGCCCTGATCACGTGACTCTGCAGGCACTGATCACGTGGCTGATCAAGTCCAGATCACGTGACTGAGCATGCACTGATCACGTGGCTATCATGCACTGATGACGTGACTGCGCATGCACTGATGACGTGGCTGATCGGGCACTGATCACATGGCTCATCATGCACTGATCACGTGTTTATCAGGCAATGATCAGTGACTGACAGGCGCTGATCATGGGACTGTGCACGCACTGATCACGTGGCTATCATGCACTGATCACGTGACTGCGCATGCACTGATGACGTGGCTGTTCGGGCACTGATCACGTGTTTATCAGGCAGTGATCAGTGACTGACAGGCGCTGATCAGGGGACTGTGCACGCACTGATCAGGTGGCTGATCAGGAACTGACCACCTGACCGCGCATGCAGTGATCACGTGGCTGGTCGTTCACTGATCACGTGTTTATCATACGGTGATCACGTGACTGAGAGGCGCTGATCACGTGACTGTGCCGTCAGTGATCACGTGGCTGAGCAGGCACTGATATCGTGACTGAGCATGCACTGATCATGTGCCGGGAGCCGGGGAGGCATTCCACTCTGGACAAAGGTCATGAGGAAGGAGGCTCGGCATACGCAAATGCGGGATCGAGCCTCAGGAGTCCACCCGGATATTCTCGAGCATCTCCCCCCAAAAAACCGGAGTCTGCCTACTGTATTGCTTTGTGCTCTCACCTCTGATTTCACTGGGGGCTGTCCCCCACCACCATCTCGCTCTCTCTGTCAAAGAGTTAACTTACAGCTCCAATTCATAAAGTTCCTTGTCATTCTTCCCTTTAACTTCCAGCTGAGTCTCCATCTGGAGCGCGGAACCCACCACGCTTACTAATTATGCCTGGGCTGCTAAGACCCACTCGAGAAGGTGTCTAGGGTGAGGCACCTTTCGCTATTCGAGAGGGCGCCTGCGGCCTACGTAAGTGGTGCAAACTTCTTGTCTTGAAGTTTGATTGGTCTTCCGCGTAAACCAAGCTACTCAGTCTCTTTTCTCCACCGAATTTTCCTACTGAGCTCTCCTCATACTATTATTCTTGACATCTCTGATTAGCATATAAATAGTCGCCTAGGCCATCTCTCCTTCGAATACCCTGGATCAGTTGGGGCTGGTCCCCGGCAGGTGGCGACCGAACAGGGACCTCAGGAGGCAATACTCAAAGAGCTGAGCAGACACGAACCACGCAATCAGCAGGCAATAAGCATGGAGCTCAGCAGTGACGAATCATGCTGCTCAACTGGCAATAATCAAGCACGTGACCAGGCAGGAATCACGCAGCTCAGCTGGCAATTGTCAAGCAGATGAGCCGGCAGGAATCACGCAGCTCAGCAGGCCCTGATCACGTGACTCTGCAGGCACTGATCACGTGGCTGATCAAGTCCAGATCACGTGACTGAGCATGCACTGATCACGTGGCTATCATGCACTGATGACGTGACTGCGCATGCACTGATGACGTGGCTGTTCGTGCACTGATCACGTGTTTATCAGGCAGTGATCAGTGACTGACAGGCGCTGATCAGGGGACTGTGCACGCACTGATCAGGTGGCTGATCAGGAACTGACCACCTGACCGCGCATGCAGTGATCACGTGGCTGGTCGTTCACTGATCACGTGTTTATCATAGGGTGATCACGTGACTGAGAGGCGCTGATCACGTGACTGTGCCGTCAGTGATCACGTGGCTGAGCAGGCACTGATATCGTGACTGAGCATGCACTGATCATGTGCCGGGAGCCGGGGAGGCATTCCACTCTGGACAAAGGTCATGAGGAAGGAGGCTCGGCATACGCAAATGCGGGATCGAGCCTCAGGAGTCCACCCGGATATTCTCGAGCATCTCCCCCAAAAAAACCGGAGTCTGCCTACTGTATTGCTTTGTGCTCTCACCTCTGATTTCACTGGGGCTGTCCCCCACCACCATCTCGCTCTCTCTGTCAAAGAGTTAACTTACAGCTCCAATTCATAAAGTTCCTTGTCATTCTTCCCTTTAACTTCCAGCTGAGTCTCCATCTGGAGCGCGGAACCCACCACGCTTACTAATTATGCCTGGGCTGCTAAGACCCACTCGAGAAGGTGTCTAGGGTGAGGCACCTTTCGCTATTCGAGAGGGCGCCTGCGGCCTACGTAAGTGGTGCAAACTTCTTGTCTTGAAGTTTGATTGGTCTTCCGCGTAAACCAAGCTACTCAGTCTCTTTTCTCCACCGAATTTTCCTACTGAGCTCTCCTCATACTATTATTCTTGACATCTCTGATTAGCATATAAATAGTCGCCTAGGCCATCTCTCCTTCGAATACCCTGGATCAGTTGGGGCTGGTCCCCGGCAGGTGGCGACCGAACAGGGACCTCAGGAGGCAATACTCAAAGAGCTGAGCAGACACGAACCACGCAATCAGCAGGCAATAAGCATGGAGCTCAGCAGTGACGAATCATGCTGCTCAACTGGCAATAATCAAGCACGTGACCAGGCAGGAATCACGCAGCTCAGCTGGCAATTGTCAAGCAGATGAGCCGGCAGGAATCACGCAGCTCAGCAGGCCCTGATCACGTGACTCTGCAGGCACTGATCACGTGGCTGATCAAGTCCAGATCACGTGACTGAGCATGCACTGATCACGTGGCTATCATGCACTGATGACGTGACTGCGCATGCACTGATGACGTGGCTGATCGGGCACTGATCACATGGCTCATCATGCACTGATCACGTGTTTATCAGGCAATGATCAGTGACTGACAGGCGCTGATCATGGGACTGTGCACGCACTGATCACGTGGCTATCATGCACTGATCACGTGACTGCGCATGCACTGATGACGTGGCTGTTCGGGCACTGATCACGTGTTTATCAGGCAGTGATCAGTGACTGACAGGCGCTGATCAGGGGACTGTGCACGCACTGATCAGGTGGCTGATCAGGAACTGACCACCTGACCGCGCATGCAGTGATCACGTGGCTGGTCGTTCACTGATCACGTGTTTATCATACGGTGATCACGTGACTGAGAGGCGCTGATCACGTGACTGTGCCGTCAGTGATCACGTGGCTGAGCAGGCACTGATATCGTGACTGAGCATGCACTGATCATGTGCCGGGAGCCGGGGAGGCATTCCACTCTGGACAAAGGTCATGAGGAAGGAGGCTCGGCATACGCAAATGCGGGATCGAGCCTCAGGAGTCCACCCGGATATTCTCGAGCATCTCCCCCCCAAAAAACCGGAGTCTGCCTACTGTATTGCTTTGTGCTCTCACCTCTGATTTCACTGGGGGCTGTCCCCCACCACCATCTCGCTCTCTCTGTCAAAGAGTTAACTTACAGCTCCAATTCATAAAGTTCCTTGTCATTCTTCCCTTTAACTTCCAGCTGAGTCTCCATCTGGAGCGCGGAACCCACCACGCTTACTAATTATGCCTGGGCTGCTAAGACCCACTCGAGAAGGTGTCTAGGGTGAGGCACCTTTCGCTATTCGAGAGGCGCCTGCGGCCTACGTAAGTGGTGCAAACTTCTTGTCTTGAAGTTTGATTGGTCTTCCGCGTAAACCAAGCTACTCAGTCTCTTTTCTCCACCGAATTTTCCTACTGAGCTCTCCTCATACTATTATTCTTGACATCTCTGATTAGCATATAAATAGTCGCCTAGGCCATCTCTCCTTCGAATACCCTGGATCAGTTGGGGCTGGTCCCCGGCAGGTGGCGACCGAACAGGGACCTCAGGAGGCAATACTCAAAGAGCTGAGCAGACACGAACCACGCAATCAGCAGGCAATAAGCATGGAGCTCAGCAGTGACGAATCATGCTGCTCAACTGGCAATAATCAAGCACGTGACCAGGCAGGAATCACGCAGCTCCGCTGGCAATTGTCAAGCAGATGAGCCGGCAGGAATCACGCAGCTCAGCAGGCCCTGATCACGTGACTCTGCAGGCACTGATCACGTGGCTGATCAAGTCCAGATCACGTGACTGAGCATGCACTGATCACGTGGCTATCATGCACTGATGACGTGACTGCGCATGCACTGATGACGTGGCTGATCGGGCACTGATCACATGGCTCATCATGCACTGATCACGTGTTTATCAGGCAATGATCAGTGACTGACAGGCGCTGATCATGGGACTGTGCACGCACTGATCACGTGGCTATCATGCACTGATCACGTGACTGCGCATGCACTGATGACGTGGCTGTTCGGGCACTGATCACGTGTTTATCAGGCAGTGATCAGTGACTGACAGGCGCTGATCAGGGGACTGTGCACGCACTGATCAGGTGGCTGATCAGGAACTGACCACCTGACCGCGCATGCAGTGATCACGTGGCTGGTCGTTCACTGATCACGTGTTTATCATACGGTGATCACGTGACTGAGAGGCGCTGATCACGTGACTGTGCCGTCAGTGATCACGTGGCTGAGCAGGCACTGATATCGTGACTGAGCATGCACTGATCATGTGCCGGGAGCCGGGGAGGCATTCCACTCTGGACAAAGGTCATGAGGAAGGAGGCTCGGCATACGCAAATGCGGGATCGAGCCTCAGGAGTCCACCCGGATATTCTCGAGCATCTCCCCCAAAAAAACCGGAGTCTGCCTACTGTATTGCTTTGTGCTCTCACCTCTGATTTCACTGGGGGCTGTCCCCCACCACCATCTCGCTCTCTCTGTCAAAGAGTTAACTTACAGCTCCAATTCATAAAGTTCCTTGTCATTCTTCCCTTTAACTTCCAGCTGAGTCTCCATCTGGAGCGCGGAACCCACCACGCTTACTAATTATGCCTGGGCTGCTAAGACCCACTCGAGAAGGTGTCTAGGGTGAGGCACCTTTCGCTATTCGAGAGGGCGCCTGCGGCCTACGTAAGTGGTGCAAACTTCTTGTCTTGAAGTTTGATTGGTCTTCCGCGTAAACCAAGCTACTCAGTCTCTTTTCTCCACCGAATTTTCCTACTGAGCTCTCCTCATACTATTATTCTTGACATCTCTGATTAGCATATAAATAGTCGCCTAGGCCATCTCTCCTTCGAATACCCTGGATCAGTTGGGGCTGGTCCCCGGCAGGTGGCGACCGAACAGGGACCTCAGGAGGCAATACTCAAAGAGCTGAGCAGACACGAACCACGCAATCAGCAGGCAATAAGCATGGAGCTCAGCAGTGACGAATCATGCTGCTCAACTGGCAATAATCAAGCACGTGACCAGGCAGGAATCACGCAGCTCAGCTGGCAATTGTCAAGCAGATGAGCCGGCAGGAATCACGCAGCTCAGCAGGCCCTGATCACGTGACTCTGCAGGCACTGATCACGTGGCTGATCAAGTCCAGATCACGTGACTGAGCATGCACTGATCACGTGGCTATCATGCACTGATGACGTGACTGCGCATGCACTGATGACGTGGCTGATCGGGCACTGATCACATGGCTCATCATGCACTGATCACGTGTTTATCAGGCAATGATCAGTGACTGACAGGCGCTGATCATGGGACTGTGCACGCACTGATCACGTGGCTATCATGCACTGATCACGTGACTGCGCATGCACTGATGACGTGGCTGTTCGGGCACTGATCACGTGTTTATCAGGCAGTGATCAGTGACTGACAGGCGCTGATCAGGGGACTGTGCACGCACTGATCAGGTGGCTGATCAGGAACTGACCACCTGACCGCGCATGCAGTGATCACGTGGCTGGTCGTTCACTGATCACGTGTTTATCATACGGTGATCACGTGACTGAGAGGCGCTGATCACGTGACTGTGCCGTCAGTGATCACGTGGCTGAGCAGGCACTGATATCGTGACTGAGCATGCACTGATCATGTGCCGGGAGCCGGGGAGGCATTCCACTCTGGACAAAGGTCATGAGGAAGGAGGCTCGGCATACGCAAATGCGGGATCGAGCCTCAGGAGTCCACCCGGATATTCTCGAGCATCTCCCCCAAAAAACCGGAGTCTGCCTACTGTATTGCTTTGTGCTCTCACCTCTGATTTCACTGGGGGCTGTCCCCCACCACCATCTCGCTCTCTCTGTCAAAGAGTTAACTTACAGCTCCAATTCATAAAGTTCCTTGTCATTCTTCCCTTTAACTTCCAGCTGAGTCTCCATCTGGAGCGCGGAACCCACCACGCTTACTAATTATGCCTGGGCTGCTAAGACCCACTCGAGAAGGTGTCTAGGGTGAGGCACCTTTCGCTATTCGAGAGGCGCCTGCGGCCTACGTAAGTGGTGCAAACTTCTTGTCTTGAAGTTTGATTGGTCTTCCGCGTAAACCAAGCTACTCAGTCTCTTTTCTCCACCGAATTTTCCTACTGAGCTCTCCTCATACTATTATTCTTGACATCTCTGATTAGCATATAAATAGTCGCCTAGGCCATCTCTCCTTCGAATACCCTGGATCAGTTGGGGCTGGTCCCCGGCAGGTGGCGACCGAACAGGGACCTCAGGAGGCAATACTCAAAGAGCTGAGCAGACACGAACCACGCAATCAGCAGGCAATAAGCATGGAGCTCAGCAGTGACGAATCATGCTGCTCAACTGGCAATAATCAAGCACGTGACCAGGCAGGAATCACGCAGCTCAGCTGGCAATTGTCAAGCAGATGAGCCGACAGGAATCACGCAGCTCAGCTGGCAATTGTCATGCAGATGAGCCGGCAGGAATCACGCAGCTCAGCAGGCCCTGATCACGTGACTCTGCAGGCACTGATCACGTGGCTGATCAAGTCCAGATCACGTGACTGAGCATGCACTGATCACGTGGCTATCATGCACTGATGACGTGACTGCCCATGCACTGATGACGTGGCTGATCAGGCACTGATCACATGGCTCATCATGCACTGATCACGTGTTTATCAGGCAATGATCAGTGACTGACAGGCGCTGATCATGGGACTGTGCACGCACTGATCACGTGGCTATCATGCACTGATCACGTGACTGCGCATGCACTGATGACGTGGCTGTTCGGGCACTGATCACGTGTTTATCAGGCAGTGATCAGTGACTGATCACTGTGCGCACTGATCACGTGGATCATGCACTGATCACGTGACTGATGACTGATGTGGCTGATCGGCACTGATCACGTGATCAGGCAGTGATCAGTGACTGACAGGCGCTGATCAGGGACTGTGCATGCACTGATCACGTGGCTGATCAGGAACTGACCACCTGACCGCGCATGCAGTGATCACGTGGCTGGTCGTTCACTGATCACGTGTTTATCATACGGTGATCACGTGACTGAGGCGCTGATCACGTGACTGTGCCGTCAGTGATCACGTGGCTGAGCAGGCACTGATATCGTGACTGAGCATGCACTGATCATGTGCCGGGAGCCGGGGAGGCATTCCACTCTGGACAAAGGTCATGAGGAAGGAGGCTCGGCATACGCAAATGCGGGATCGAGCCTCAGGAGTCCACCCGGATATTCTCGAGCATCTCCCCCCAAAAAACCGGAGTCTGCCTACTGTATTGCTTTGTGCTCTCACCTCTGATTTCACTGGGGGCTGTCCCCCACCACCATCTCGCTCTCTCTGTCAAAGAGTTAACTTACAGCTCCAATTCATAAAGTTCCTTGTCATTCTTCCCTTTAACTTCCAGCTGAGTCTCCATCTGGAGCGCGGAACCCACCACGCTTACTAATTATGCCTGGGCTGCTAAGACCCACTCGAGAAGGTGTCTAGGGTGAGGCACCTTTCGCTATTCGAGAGGGCGCCTGCGGCCTACGTAAGTGGTGCAAACTTCTTGTCTTGAAGTTTGATTGGTCTTCCGCGTAAACCAAGCTACTCAGTCTCTTTTCTCCACCGAATTTTCCTACTGAGCTCTCCTCATACTATTATTCTTGACATCTCTGATTAGCATATAAATAGTCGCCTAGGCCATCTCTCCTTCGAATACCCTGGATCAGTTGGGGCTGGTCCCGGCAGGTGGCGACCGAACAGGGACCTCAGGAGGCAATACTCAAAGAGCTGAGCAGACACGAACCACGCAATCAGCAGGCAATAAGCATGGAGCTCAGCAGTGACGAATCATGCTGCTCAACTGGCAATAATCAAGCACGTGACCAGGCAGGAATCACGCAGCTCAGCTGGCAATTGTCAAGCAGATGAGCCGACAGGAATCACGCAGCTCAGCTGGCAATTGTCATGCAGATGAGCCGGCAGGAATCACGCAGCTCAGCAGGCCCTGATCACGTGACTCTGCAGGCACTGATCACGTGGCTGATCAAGTCCAGATCACGTGACTGAGCATGCACTGATCACGTGACTATCATGCACTGATGACGTGACTGCGCATGCACTGATGACGTGGCTGATCGGCACTGATCACATGGCTCATCATGCACTGATCACGTGTTTATCAGGCAATGATCAGTGACTGACAGGCGCTGATCATGGGACTGTGCACTGATCACGTGGCTATCATGCACTGATGACGTGACTGCGCATGCACTGATGACGTGGCTGATCAGGCACTGATCACGTTTATCAGGCAATGATCAGTGACTGACAGGCGCTGATCATGGACTGTGCACGCACTGATCACGTGGCTATCATGCACTGATCACGTGACTGCGCATGCACTGATGACGTGGCTGTTCGGCACTGATCACGTTATCAGGCAGTGATCAGTGACTGACAGGCGCTGATCAGGGACTGTGCACGCACTGATCAGGTGGCTGATCAGGAACTGACCACCCGACTGCGCATGCAGTGATCACGTGGCTGGTCGTTCACTGATCACGTGTTTATCATACGGTGATCACGTGACTGAGAGGCGCTGATCACGTGACTGTGCCGTCAGTGATCACGTGGCTGAGCAGGCACTGATATCGTGACTGAGCATGCACTGATCATGTGCCGGGAGCCGGGGAGGCATTCCACTCTGGACAAAGGTCATGAGGAAGGAGGCTCGGCATACGCAAATGCGGGATCGAGCCTCAGGAGTCCACCCGGATATTCTCGAGCATCTCCCCCAAAAAACCGGAGTCTGCCTACTGCATTGCTTTGTGCTCTCACCTCTGATTTCACTGGGGGCTGTCCCCCACCACCATCTCGCTCTCTGTCAAAGAGTTAACTTACAGCTCCAATTCATAAAGTTCCTTGTCATTCTTCCCTTTAACTTCCAGCTGAGTCTCCATCTGGAGCGCGGAACCCACCACGCTTACTAATTATGCCTGGGCTGCTAAGACCCACTCGAGAAGGTGTCTAGGGTGAGGCACCTTTCGCTATTCGAGAGGGCGCCTGCGGCCTACGTAAGTGGTGCAAACTTCTTGTCTTGAAGTTTGATTGGTCTTCCGCGTAAACCAAGCTACTCAGTCTCTTTTCTCCACCGAATTTTCCTACTGAGCTCTCCTCATACTATTATTCTTGACATCTCTGATTAGCATATAAATAGTCGCCTAGGCCATCTCTCCTTCGAATACCCTGGATCAGTTGGGGCTGGTCCTCGGCAGGTGGCGACCGAACAGGGACCTCAGGAGGCAATACTCAAAGAGCTGAGCAGACACGAACCACGCAATCAGCAGGCAATAAGCATGGAGCTCAGCAGTGACGAATCATGCTGCTCAACTGGCAATAATCAAGCACGTGACCAGGCAGGAATCACGCAGCTCAGCTGGCAATTGTCATGCAGATGAGCCGCAGGAATCACGCAGCTCAGCAGGCCCTGATCACGTGACTCTGCAGGCACTGATCACGTGGCTGATCAAGTCCAGATCACGTGACTGAGCATGCACTGATCACGTGGCTATCATGCACTGATGACGTGACTGCGCATGCACTGATGACGTGGCTGATCGGGCACTGATCACATGGCTCATCATGCACTGATCACGTGTTTATCAGGCAATGATCAGTGACTGACAGGCGCTGATCATGGGACTGTGCACGCACTGATCACGTGGCTATCATGCACTGATCACGTGACTGCGCATGCACTGATGACGTGGCTGTTCGGGCACTGATCACGTGTTTATCAGGCAGTGATCAGTGACTGACAGGCGCTGATCAGGGGACTGAGCACGCACTGATCAGGTGGCTGATCAGGAACTGACCACCTGACCGCGCATGCAGTGATCACGTGGCTGGTCGCTCACTGATCACGTGTTTATCATACGGTGATCACGTGACTGAGAGGCGCTGATCACGTGACTGTGCCGTCAGTGATCACGTGGCTGAGCAGGCACTGATATCGTGACTGAGCATGCACTGATCATGTGCCGGGAGCCGGGGAGGCATTCCACTCTGGACAAAGGTCATGAGGAAGGAGGCTCGGCATACGCAAATGCGGGATCGAGCCTCAGGAGTCCACCCGGATATTCTCGAGCATCTCCCCCAAAAACCGGAGTCTGCCTACTGTATTGCTTTGTGCTCTCACCTCTGATTTCACTGGGGGCTGTCCCCCACCACCATCTCGCTCTCTCTGTCAAAGAGTTAACTTACAGCTCCAATTCATAAAGTTCCTTGTCATTCTTCCCTTTAACTTCCAGCTGAGTCTCCATCTGGAGCGCGGAACCCACCACGCTTACTAATTATGCCTGGGCTGCTAAGACCCACTCGAGAAGGTGTCTAGGGTGAGGCACCTTTCGCTATTCGAGAGGGCGCCTGCGGCCTACGTAAGTGGTGCAAACTTCTTGTCTTGAAGTTTGATTGGTCTTCCGCGTAAACCAAGCTACTCAGTCTCTTTTCTCCACCGAATTTTCCTACTGAGCTCTCCTCATACTATTATTCTTGACATCTCTGATTAGCATATAAATAGTCGCCTAGGCCATCTCTCCTTCGAATACCCTGGATCAGTTGGGGCTGGTCCCCGGCAGGTGGCGACCGAACAGGGACCTCAGGAGGCAATACTCAAAGAGCTGAGCAGACACGAACCACGCAATCAGCAGGCAATAAGCATGGAGCTCAGCAGTGACGAATCATGCTGCTCAACTGGCAATAATCAAGCACGTGACCAGGCAGGAATCACGCAGCTCAGCTGGCAATTGTCAAGCAGATGAGCCGGCAGGAATCACGCAGCTCAGCAGGCCCTGATCACGTGACTCTGCAGGCACTGATCACGTGGCTGATCAAGTCCAGATCACGTGACTGAGCATGCACTGATCACGTGGCTATCATGCACTGATGACGTGACTGCGCATGCACTGATGACGTGGCTGATCGGGCACTGATCACATGGCTCATCATGCACTGATCACGTGTTTATCAGGCAATGATCAGTGACTGACAGGCGCTGATCATGGGACTGTGCACGCACTGATCACGTGGCTATCATGCACTGATCACGTGACTGCGCATGCACTGATGACGTGGCTGTTCGGGCACTGATCACGTGTTTATCAGGCAGTGATCAGTGACTGACAGGCGCTGATCAGGGGACTGTGCACGCACTGATCAGGTGGCTGATCAGGAACTGACCACCTGACCGCGCATGCAGTGATCACGTGGCTGGTCGCTCACTGATCACGTGTTTATCATACGGTGATCACGTGACTGAGAGGCGCTGATCACGTGACTGTGCCGTCAGTGATCACGTGGCTGAGCAGGCACTGATATCGTGACTGAGCATGCACTGATCATGTGCCGGGAGCCGGGGAGGCATTCCACTCTGGACAAAGGTCATGAGGAAGGAGGCTCGGCATACGCAAATGCGGGATCGAGCCTCAGGAGTCCACCCGGATATTCTCGAGCATCTCCCCCAAAAAAACCGGAGTCTGCCTACTGTATTGCTTTGTGCTCTCACCTCTGATTTCACTGGGGGCTGTCCCCCACCACCATCTCGCTCTCTCTGTCAAAGAGTTAACTTACAGCTCCAATTCATAAAGTTCCTTGTCATTCTTCCCTTTAACTTCCAGCTGAGTCTCCATCTGGAGCGCGGAACCCACCACGCTTACTAATTATGCCTGGGCTGCTAAGACCCACTCGAGAAGGTGTCTAGGGTGAGGCACCTTTCGCTATTCGAGAGGCGCCTGCGGCCTACGTAAGTGGTGCAAACTTCTTGTCTTGAAGTTTGATTGGTCTTCCGCGTAAACCAAGTTACTCAGTCTCTTTTCTCCACCGAATTTTCCTACTGAGCTCTCCTCATACTATTATTCTTGACATCTCTGATTAGCATATAAATAGTCGCCTAGGCCATCTCTTCTTCGAATACCCTGGATCAGTTGGGGCTGGTCCCCGGCAGGTGGCGACCGAACAGGGACCTCAGGAGGCAATACTCAAAGAGCTGAGCAGACACGAACCACGCAATCAGCAGGCAATAAGCATGGAGCTCAGCAGTGACGAATCATGCTGCTCAACTGGCAACAATCAAGCACGTGACCAGGCAGGAATCACGCAGCTCAGCTGGCAATTGTCAAGCACATGAGCCGGCAGGAATCACGCAGCTCAGCAGGCCCTGATCACGTGACTCTGCAGGCACTGATCACGTGGCTGATCAAGTACAGATCACGTGACTGAGCATGCACTGATCACGTGGCTATCATGCACTGATGACGTGACGGCGCATGCACTGATGACGTGGCTGATCGGGCACTGATCACGTGTTTATCAGGCAATGATCAGTGACTGACAGGCGCTGATCATGGGACTGTGCACGCACTGATCACGTGGCTATCATGCACTGATCACGTGACTGCGCATGCACTGATGACGTGGCTGTTCGGGCACTGATCACGTGTTTATCAGGCAGTGATCAGTGACTGACAGGCGCTGATCAGGGGACTGTGCACGCACTGATCAGGTGGCTGATCAGGAACTGACCACCTGACCGCGCATGCAGTGATCACGTGGCTGGTCGTTCACTGATCACGTGTTTATCATACGGTGATCACGTGACTGAGAGGCGCTGATCACGTGACTGTGCCGTCAGTGATCACGTGGCTGAGCAGGCACTGATATCGTGACTGAGCATGCACTGATCATGTGCCGGGAGCCGGGGAGGCATTCCACTCTGGACAAAGGTCATGAGGAAGGAGGCTCGGCATACGCAAATGCGGGATCGAGCCTCAGGAGTCCACCCGGATATTCTCGAGCATCTCCCCCAAAAACCGGAGTCTGCCTACTGTATTGCTTTGTGCTCTCACCTCTGATTTCACTGGGGGCTGTCCCCCACCACCATCTCGCTCTCTCTGTCAAAGAGTTAACTTACAGCTCCAATTCATAAAGTTCCTTGTCATTCTTCCCTTTAACTTCCAGCTGAGTCTCCATCTGGAGCGCGGAACCCACCACGCTTATTAATTATGCCTGGGCTGCTAAGACCCACTCGAGAAGGTGTCTAGGGTGAGGCACCTTTCGCTATTCGAGAGGCGCCTGCGGCCTACGTAAGTGGTGCAAACTTCTTGTCTTGAAGTTTGATTGGTCTTCCGCGTAAACCAAGCTACTCAGTCTCTTTTCTCCACCGAATTTTCCTACTGAGCTCTCCTCATACTATTATTCTTGACATCTCTGATTAGCATATAAAGAGTCGCCTAGGCCATCTCTCCTTCGAATACCCTGGATCAGTTGGGGCTGGTCCCCGGCAGGTGGCGACCGAACAGGGACCTCAGGAGGCAATACTCAAAGAGCTGAGCAGACACGAACCACGCAATCAGCAGGCAATAAGCATGAAGCTCAGCAGTGACGAATCATGCTGCTCAACTGGCAATAATCAAGCACGTGACCAGGCAGGAATCACGCAGCTCAGCTGGCAATTGTCAAGCAGAGGAACCGGCAGGAATCACGCAGCTCAGCAGGCCCTGATCACGTGACTCTGCAGGCACTGATCACGTGGCTGATCAAGTCCAGATCACGTGACTGAGCATGCACTGATCACGTGGCTATCATGCACTGATGACGTGACTGCGCATGCACTGATGACGTGGCTGATCAGGCACTGATCACATGGCTCATCATGCACTGATCACGTGTTTATGAGGCAATGATCAGTGACTGACAGGCGCTGATCATGGGACTGTGCTCGCACTGATCACGTGGCTATCATGCACTGATCACGTGACTGCGCATGCACTGATGACGTGGCTGTTCGGGCACTGATCACGTGTTTATCAGGCAGTGATCAGTGACTGACAGGCGCTGATCAGGGGACTTTGCACGCACTGATCAGGTGGCTGATCAGGAACTGACCACCTGACCGCGCATGCAGTGATCACGTGGCTGGTCGTTCACTGATCACGTGTTTATCATACGGTGATCACGTGACTGAGAGGCGCTGATCACGTGACTGTGCCGTCAGTGATCACGTGGCTGAGCAGGCACTGATATCGTGACTGAGCATGCACTGATCATGTGCCGGGAGCCGGGGAGGCATTCCACTCTGGACAAAGGTCATGAGGAAGGAGGCTCGGCATACGCAAATGCGGGATCGAGCCTCAGGAGTCCACCCGGATATTCTCGAGCATCTCCCCCAAAAAACCGGAGTCTGCCTACTGTATTGCTTTGTGCTCTCACCTCTGATTTCACTGGGGGCTGTCCCCCACCACCATCTCGCTCTCTCTGTCAAAGAGTTAACTTACAGCTCCAATTCATAAAGTTCCTTGTCATTCTTCCCTTTAACTTCCAGCTGAGTCTCCATCTGGAGCGCGGAACCCACCACGCTTACTAATTATGCCTGGGCTGCTAAGACCCACTCGAGAAGGTGTCTAGGGTGAGGCACCTTTCGCTATTCGAGAGGGCGCCTGCGGCCTAAGTGGTGCAAACTTCTTGTCTTGAAGTTTGATTGGTCTTCCGCGTAAACCAAGCTACTCAGTCTCTTTTCTCCACCGAATTTTCCTACTGAGCTCTCCTCATACTATTATTCTTGACATCTCTGATTAGCATATAAATAGTCGCCTAGGCCATCTCTCCTTCGAATACCCTGGATCAGTTGGGGCTGGTCCCCGGCAGGTGGCGACCGAACAGGGACCTCAGGAGGCAATACTCAAAGAGCTGAGCAGACACGAACCACGCAATCAGCAGGCAATAAGCATGGAGCTCAGCAGTGACGAATCATGCTGCTCAACTGGCAATAATCAAGCACGTGACCAGGCAGGAATCACGCAGCTCAGCTGGCAATTGTCAAGCAGATGAGCCGGCAGGAATCACGCAGCTCAGCAGGCCCTGATCACGTGACTCTGCAGGCACTGATCACGTGGCTGATCAAGTCCAGATCACGTGACTGAGCATGCACTGATCACGTGGCTATCATGCACTGATGACGTGACTGCGCATGCACTGATGACGTGGCTGATCGGGCACTGATCACATGGCTCATCATGCACTGATCACGTGTTTATCAGGCAATGATCAGTGACTGACAGGCGCTGATCATGGGACTGTGCACGCACTGATCACGTGGCTATCATGCACTGATCACGTGACTGCGCATGCACTGATGACGTGGCTGTTCGGGCACTGATCACGTGTTTATCAGGCAGTGATCAGTGACTGACAGGCGCTGATCAGGGGACTGTGCACGCACTGATCAGGTGGCTGATCAGGAACTGACCACCTGACCGCGCATGCAGTGATCACGTGGCTGGTCGCTCACTGATCACGTGTTTATCATACGGTGATCACGTGACTGAGAGGCGCTGATCACGTGACTGTGCCGTCAGTGATCACGTGGCTGAGCAGGCACTGATATCGTGACTGAGCATGCACTGATCATGTGCCGGGAGCCGGGGAGGCATTCCACTCTGGACAAAGGTCATGAGGAAGGAGGCTCGGCATACGCAAATGCGGGATCGAGCCTCAGGAGTCCACCCGGATATTCTCGAGCATCTCCCCCAAAAAACCGGAGTCTGCCTACTGTATTGCTTTGTGCTCTCACCTCTGATTTCACTGGGGGCTGTCCCCCACCACCATCTCGCTCTCTCTGTCAAAGAGTTAACTTACAGCTCCAATTCATAAAGTTCCTTGTCATTCTTCCCTTTAACTTCCAGCTGAGTCTCCATCTGGAGCGCGGAACCCACCACGCTTACTAATTATGCCTGGGCTGCTAAGACCCACTCGAGAAGGTGTCTAGGGTGAGGCACCTTTCGCTATTCGAGAGGGCGCCTGCGGCCTACGTAAGTGGTGCAAACTTCTTGTCTTGAAGTTTGATTGGTCTTCCGCGTAAACCAAGCTACTCAGTCTCTTTTCTCCACCGAATTTTCCTACTGAGCTCTCCTCATACTATTATTCTTGACATCTCTGATTAGCATATAAATAGTCGCCTAGGCCATCTCTCCTTCGAATACCCTGGATCAGTTGGGGCTGGTCCCGGCAGGTGGCGACCGAACAGGGACCTCAGGAGGCAATACTCAAAGAGCTGAGCAGACACGAACCACGCAATCAGCAGGCAATAAGCATGGAGCTCAGCAGTGACGAATCATGCTGCTCAACTGGCAACAATCAAGCACGTGACCAGGCAGGAATCACGCAGCTCAGCTGGCAATTGTCAAGCAGATGAGCCGGCAGGAATCACGCAGCTCAGCAGGCCCTGATCACGTGACTCTGCAGGCACTGATCACGTGGCTGATCAAGTCCAGATCACGTGACTGAGCATGCACTGATCACGTGGCTATCATGCACTGATGACGTGACTGCGCATGCACTGATGACGTGGCTGTTCGGCACTGATCACCTGTTTATCAGGCAGTGATCAGTGACTGACAGGCGCTGATCAGGGGACTGTGCACGCACTGATCAGGTGGCTGATCAGGAACTGACCTGACCGCCATGCAGTGATCACGTGGCTGGTCGTTCACTGATCACGTGTTTATCATACGGTGATCACGTGACTGAGAGCGCTGATCACGTGACTGTGCCGTCAGTGATCACGTGGCTGAGCAGGCACTGATATCGTGACTGAGCATGCACTGATCATGTGCCGGGAGCCGGGAGGCATTCCACTCTGGACAAAGGTCATGAGGAAGGAGGCTCGGCATACGCAAATGCGGGATCGAGCCTCAGGAGTCCACCCGGATATTCTCGAGCATCTCCCCAAAAAAACCGGAGTCTGCCTACTGTATTGCTTTGTGCTCTCACCTCTGATTTCACTGGGGGCTGTCCCCCACCACCATCTCGCTCTCTCTGTCAAAGAGTTAAATTAGAGCTCCAATTCATAAAGTTCCTTGTCATTCTTCCCTTTAACTTCCAGCTGAGTCTCCATCTGGAGCGCGGAACCCACCACGCTTACTAATTATGCCTGGGCTGCTAAGACCCACTCGAGAAGGTGTCTAGGGTGAGGCACCTTTCGCTATTCGAGAGGGCGCCTGCGGCCTACGTAAGTGGTGCAAACTTCTTGTCTTGAAGTTTGATTGGTCTTCCGCGTAAACCAAGCTACTCAGTCTCTTTTCTCCACCGAATTTTCCTACTGAGCTCTCCTCATACTATTATTCTTGACATCTCTGATTAGCATATAAATAGTCGCCTAGGCCATCTCTCCTTCGAATACCCTGGATCAGTTGGGGCTGGTCCCCGGCAGGTGGCGACCGAACAGGGACCTCAGGAGGCACTACTCAAAGAGCTGAGCAGACACGAACCACGCAATCAGCAGGCAATAAGCATGGAGCTCAGCAGTGACGAATCATGCTGCTCAACTGGCAATAATCAAGCACGTGACCAGGCAGGAATCACGCAGCTCAGCTGGCAATTGTCAAGCAGATGAGCCGGCAGGAATCACGCAGCTCAGCAGGCCCTGATCACGTGACTCTGCAGGCACTGATCACGTGGCTGATCAAGTCCAGATCACGTGACTGAGCATGCACTGATCACGTGGCTATCATGCACTGATGACGTGACTGCGCATGCACTGATGACGTGGCTGTTCGGGCACTGATCACGTGTTTATCAGGCAGTGATCAGTGACTGACAGGCGCTGATCAGGGACTGTGCACGCACTGATCAGGTGGCTGATCAGGAACTGACCACCTGACCGCGCATGCAGTGATCACGTGGCTGGTCGTTCACTGATCACGTGTTTATCATACGGTGATCACGTGACTGAGAGGCGCTGATCACGTGACTGTGCCGTCAGTGATCACGTGGCTGAGCAGGCACTGATATCGTGACTGAGCATGCACTGATCATGTGCCGGGAGCCGGGGAGGCATTCCACTCTGGACAAAGGTCATGAGGAAGGAGGCTCGGCATACGCAAATGCGGGATCGAGCCTCAGGAGTCCACCCGGATATTCTCGAGCATCTCCCCCAAAAAACCGGAGTCTGCCTACTGTATTGCTTTGTGCTCTCACCTCTGATTTCACTGGGGGCTGTCCCCCACCACCATCTCGCTCTCTCTGTCAAAGAGTTAACTTACAGCTCCAATTCATAAAGTTCCTTGTCATTCTTCCCTTTAACTTCCAGCTGAGTCTCCATCTGGAGCGCGGAACCCACCACGCTTACTAATTATGCCTGGGCTGCTAAGACCCACTCGAGAAGGTGTCTAGGGTGAGGCACCTTTCGCTATTCGAGAGGGCCTGCGGCCTACGTAAGTGGTGCAAACTTCTTGTCTTGAAGTTTGATTGGTCTTCCGCGTAAACCAAGCTACTCAGTCTCTTTTCTCCACCGAATTTTCATACTGAGCTCTCCTCATACTATTATTCTTGACATCTCTGATTAGCATATAAATAGTCGCCTAGGCCATCTCTCCTTCGAATACCCTGGATCAGTTGGGGCTGGTCCCCGGCAGGTGGCGACCGAACAGGGACCTCAGGAGGCGATACTCAAAGAGCTGAGCAGACACGAACCACGCAATCAGCAGGCAATAAGCATGGAGCTCAGCAGTGACGAATCATGCTGCTCAACTGGCAATAATCAAGCACGTGACCAGGCAGGAATCACGCAGCTCAGCTGGCAATTGTCAAGCAGATGAGCCGGCAGGAATCACGCAGCTCAGCAGGCCCTGATCACGTGACTCTGCAGGCACTGATCACGTGGCTGATCAAGTCCAGATTACGTGACTGAGCATGCACTGATCACGTGGCTATCATGCACTGATGACGTGACTGCGCATGCACTGATGACGTGGCTGATCAGGCACTGATCACATGGCTCATCATGCACTGATCACGTGTTTATCAGGCAATGATCAGTGACTGACAGGCGCTGATCATGGGACTGTGCACGCACTGATCACGTGGCTATCATGCACTGATCACGTGACTGCGCATGCACTGATGACGTGGCTGTTCGGGCACTGATCACGTGTTTATCAGGCAGTGATCAGTGACTGACAGGCGCTGATCAGGGGACTGTGCACGCACTGATCAGGTGGCTGATCAGGAACTGACCACCTGACCGCGCATGCAGTGATCACATGGCTGGTCGTTCACTGATCACGTGTTTATCATACGGTGATCACGTGACTGAGAGGCGCTGATCACGTGACTGTGCCGTCAGTGATCACGTGGCTGAGCAGGCACTGATATCGTGACTGAGCATGCACTGATCATGTGCCGGGAGCCGGGAGGCATTCCACTCTGGACAAAGGTCATGAGGAAGGAGGCTCGGCATACGCAAATGCGGGATCGAGCCTCAGGAGTCCACCCGGATATTCTCGAGCATCTCCCCCAAAAACCGGAGTCTGCCTACTGTATTGCTTTGTGCTCTCACCTCTGATTTCACTGGGGGCTGTCCCCACCACCATCTCGCTCTCTCTGTCAAAGAGTTAACACAGCTCCAATTCATAAAGTTCCTTGTCATTCTTCCCTTTAACTTCCAGCTGAGTCTCCATCTGGAGCGTGGAACCCACCACGCTTACTAATTATGCCTGGGCTGCTAAGACCCACTCGAGAAGGTGTCTAGGGTGAGGCACCTTCGCTATTCGAGAGGGCGCCTGCGGCCTACGTAAGTGGTCTTCCTTGAAGCTTGTAAACCAAGCTACTCAGTCTCTTTTCTCCACCGAATTTTCCTACTGAGCTCTCCTCATACTATTATTCTTGACATCTCTGATTAGCATATAAATAGTCGCCTAGGCCATCTCTCCTTCGAATACCCTGGATCAGTTGGGGCTGGTCCCGGCAGGTGGCGACCGAACAGGGACCTCAGGAGGCAATACTCAAAGAGCTGAGCAGACACGAACCACGTAATCAGCAGGCAATAAGCATGGAGCTCAGCAGTGACGAATCATGCTGCTCAACTGGCAATAATCAAGCACGTGACCAGGCAGGAATCACGCAGCTCAGCTGGCAATTGTCATGCAGATGAGCCGGCAGGAATCACGCAGCTCAGCAGGCCCTGATCACGTGACTCTGCAGGCACTGATCACGTGGCTGATCAAGTCCAGATCACGTGACTGAGCATGCACTGATCACGTGGCTATCATGCACTGATGACGTGACTGCGCATGCACTGATGACGTGGCTGATCGGGCACTGATCACATGGCTCATCATGCACTGATCACGTGTTTATCAGGCAATGATCAGTGACTGACAGGCGCTGATCATGGGACCGTGCACGCACCGATCACGTGGCTATCATGCACTGATCACGTGACTGCGCATGCACTGATGACGTGGCTGTTCGGGCACTGATCACGTGTTTATCAGGCAGTGATCAGTGACTGACAGGCGCTGATCAGGGGACTGTGCACGACTGATCAGGTGGCTGATCAGGAACTGACCACCTGACCGCGCATGCAGTGATCACGTGGCTGGTCGCTCACTGATCACGTGTTTATCATACGGTGATCACGTGACTGAGAGGCGCTGATCACGTGACTGTGCCGTCAGTGATCACGTGGCTGAGCAGGCACTGATATCGTGACCGAGCATGCACTGATCATGTGCCGGGAGCCGGGAGGCATTCCACTCTGGACAAAGGTCATGAGGAAGGAGGCTCGGCATACGCAAATGCGGGATCGAGCCTCAGGAGTCCACCCGGATATTCTCGAGCATCTCCCCCAAAAAAACCGGAGTCTGCCTACTGTATTGCTTTGTGCTCTCACCTCTGATTTCACTGGGGGCTGTCCCCCACCACCATCTCGCTCTCTCTGTCAAAGAGGTAACTTACAGCTCCAATTCATAAAGTTCCT
Source organism: Bos javanicus (assembly GCF_032452875.1). Lineage (NCBI taxonomy): Eukaryota > Metazoa > Chordata > Mammalia > Artiodactyla > Bovidae > Bos > Bos javanicus. Next base: position 28,232 of record NC_083896.1, on the reverse strand, counting down.
TGTCATTCTTCCCTTTAACTTCCAGCTGAGTCTCCATCTGGAGCGCGGAACCCACCACGCTTCCTAATTATGCCTGGGCTGCTAAGACCCACCCGAGAAGGTGTCTAGGGTGAGGCATCTTTCGCCATTCGAGAGGGCGCCTGCGGCCTACGTAAGTTTGATTGGTCTTCCGCGTAAACCAAGCTCCTCAGTATCTTTTCTCCACCGAATTTTCCTACTGAGCTCTCCTCATACTATTATTCTTGACATCTCTGATTAGCACATAAATAGTCGCCTAGGCCATCTCTCCTTCGAATACCCTGGATCAGTTGGGGCTGGTCCCCGGCAGGTGGCGACCGAACAGGGACCTCAGGAGGCGATACTCAAAGAGCTGAGCAGACACGAACCACGCAATCAGCAGGCAATAAGCATGGAGCTCAGCAGTGACGAATCATGCTGCTCAACTGGCAATAATCAAGCACGTGACCAGGCAGGAATCACGCAGCTCAGCTGGCAATTGTCATGCAGATGAGCCGGCAGGAATCACGCAGCTCAGCAGGCCCTGATCACGTGACTCTGCAGGCACTGATCACGTGGCTGATCAAGTCCAGATCACGTGACTGAGCACGCACTGATCACGTGGCTATCATGCACTGATCACGTGACTGCGCATGCACTGATGACGTGGCTGTTCGGGCACTGATCACGTGTTTATCAGGCAGTGATCAGTGACTGACAGGCGCTGATCAGGGACTGTGCACGCACTGATCAGGTGGCTGATCAGGAACTGACCACCTGACCGCGCATGCAGTGATCACGTGGCTGGTCGCTCACTGATCACGTGTTTATCATACGGTGATCACGTGACTGAGAGGCGCTGATCACGTGACTGTGCCGTCAGTGATCACGTGGCTGAGCAGGCACTGATATCGTGACTGAGCATGCACTGATCATGTGCCGGGAGCCGGGAGGCATTCCACTCTGGACAAAGGTCATGAGGAAGGAGGCTCGGCATACGCAAATGCGGGATCGAGCCTCAGGAGTCCACCCGGATATTCTCGAGCATCTCCCCCAAAAACCGGAGTCTGCCTACTGTATTGCTTTGTGCTCTCACCTCTGATTTCACTGGGGCTGTCCCCCACCACCATCTCGCTCTCTCTGTCAAAGAGTTAACTTACAGCTCCAATTCATAAAGTTCCTTGTCATTCTTCCCTTTAACTTCCAGCTGAGTCTCCATCTGGAGCGCGGAACCCACCACGCTTACTAATTATGCCTGGGCTGCTAAGACCCACCCTAGAAGGTGTCTAGGGTGAGGCACCTTTCGCTATTCGAGAGGGCGCCTGCGGCCTACGTAAGTGGTGCAAACTTCTTGTCTTGAAGTTTGATTGGTCTTCCGCGTAAACCAAGCTACTCAGTCTCTTTTCTCCACCGAATTTTCCTACTGAGCTCTCCTCATACTATTATTCTTGACATCTCTGATTAGCATATAAATAGTCGCCTAGGCCATCTCTCCTTCGAATACCCTGGATCAGCTGGGGCTGGTCCCCGGCAGGTGGCGACCGAACAGGGACCTCAGGAGGCAATACTCAAAGAGCTGAGCAGACACGAACCACGCAATCAGCAGGCAATAAGCATGGAGCTCAGCAGTGACGAATCATGCTGCTCAACTGGCAACAATCAAGCACGTGACCAGGCAGGAATCACGCAGCTCAGCTGGCAATTGTCAAGCAGATGAGCCGGCAGGAATCACTCAGCTCAGCAGGCCCTGATCACGTGACTCTGCAGGCACTGATCACGTGGCTGATCAAGTCCAGATCACGTGACTGAGCATGCACTGATCACGTGGCTATCATGCACTGATGACGTGACTGCGCATGCACTGATGACGTGGGTGTTCGGGCACTGATCACGTGTTTATCAGGCAGTGATCAGTGACTGACAGGCGCTGATCAGGGGACTGTGCACGCACTGATCAGGTGGCTGATCAGGAACTGACCACCTGACCGCGCATGCAGTGATCACGTGGCTGGTCGCTCACTGATCACGTGTTTATCATACGGTGATCACGTGACTGAGAGGCGCTGATCACGTGACTGTGCCGTCAGTGATCACGTGGCTGAGCAGGCACTGATATCGTGACTGAGCATGCACTGATCATGTGCCGGGAGCCGGGAGGCATTCCACTCTGGACAAAGGTCATGAGGAAGGAGGCTCGGCATACGCAAATGCGGGATCGAGCCTCAGGAGTCCACCCGGATATTCTCGAGCATCTCCCCCCCAAAAAACCGGAGTCTGCCTACTGTATTGCTTTGTGCTCTCACCTCTGATTTCACTGGGGCTGTCCCCCACCACCATCTCTCTGTCAAAGAGTTAACTTACAGCTCCAATTCATAAAGTTCCTTGTCATTCTTCCCTTTAACTTCCAGCTGAGTCTCCATCTGGAGCGCGGAACCCACCACGCTTACTAATTATGCCTGGGCTGCTAAGACCCACTCGAGAAGGTGTCTAGGGTGAGGCACCTTTCGCATTCGAGAGGGCGCCTGCGGCCTACGTAAGTGGTGCAAACTTCTTGTCTTGAAGTTTGATTGGTCTTCCGCGTAAACCAAGCTACTCAGTCTCTTTTCTCCACCGAATTTTCCTACTGAGCTCTCCTCATACTATTATTCTTGACATCTCTGATTAGCATATAAATAGTCGCCTAGGCCATCTCTCCTTCGAATACCCTGGATCAGTTGGGGCTGGTCCCCGGCAGGTGGCGACCGAACAGGGACCTCAGGAGGCAATACTCAAAGAGCTGAGCAGACACGAACCACGCAATCAGCAGGCAATAAGCATGGAGCTCAGCAGTGACGAATCATGCTGCTCAACTGGCAATAATCAAGCACGTGACCAGGCAGGAATCACGCAGCTCAGCTGGCAATTGTCAAGCAGATGAGCCGGCAGGAATCACGCAGCTCAGCAGGCCCTGATCACGTGACTCTGCAGGCACTGATCACGTGGCTGATCAAGTCCAGATCACGTGACTGAGCATGCACTGATCACGTGGCTATCATGCACTGATGACGTGACTGCGCATGCACTGATGACGTGGCTGATCGGGCACTGATCACATGGCTCATCATGCACTGATCACGTGTTTATCAGGCAATGATCAGTGACTGACAGGCGCTGATCATGGGACTGTGCACGCACTGATCACGTGGCTATCATGCACTGATCACGTGACGCGCATGCACTGATGACGTGGCTGTTCGGGCACTGATCACGTGTTTATCAGGCAGTGATCAGTGACTGACAGGCGCTGATCAGGGGACTGTGCACGCACTGATCAGGTGGCTGATCAGGAACTGACCACCTGACCGCGCATGCAGTGATCACGTGGCTGGTCGCTCACTGATCACGTGTTTATCATACGGTGATCACGTGACTGAGAGGCGCTGATCACGTGACTGTGCCGTCAGTGATCACGTGGCTGAGCAGGCACTGATATCGTGACTGAGCATGCACTGATCATGTGCCGGGAGCCGGGGAGGCATTCCACTCTGGACAAAGGTCATGAGGAAGGAGGCTCGGCATACGCAAATGCGGGATCGAGCCTCAGGAGTCCACCCGGATATTCTCGAGCATCTCCCCCAAAAAACCGGAGTCTGCCTACTGTATTGCTTTGTGCTCTCACCTCTGATTTCACTGGGGCTGTCCCCCACCACCATCTCGCTCTCTCTGTCAAAGAGTTAACTTACAGCTCCAATTCATAAAGTTCCTTGTCATTCTTCCCTTTAACTTCCAGCTGAGTCTCCATCTGGAGCGCGGAACCCACCACGCTTACTAATTATGCCTGGGCTGCTAAGACCCACTCGAGAAGGTGTCTAGGGTGAGGCACCTTTCGCTATTCGAGAGGGCGCCTGCGGCCTACGTAAGTGGTGCAAACTTCTTGTCTTGAAGTTTGATTGGTCTTCCGCGTAAACCAAGCTACTCAGTCTCTTTTCTCCACCGAATTTTCCTACTGAGCTCTCCTCATACTATTATTCTTGACATCTCTGATTAGCATATAAATAGTCGCCTAGGCCATCTCTCCTTCGAATACCCTGGATCAGTTGGGGCTGGTCCCCGGCAGGTGGCGACCGAACAGGGACCTCAGGAGGCAATACTCAAAGAGCTGAGCAGACACGAACCACGCAATCAGCAGGCAATAAGCATGGAGCTCAGCAGTGACGAATCATGCTGCTCAACTGGCAATAATCAAGCACGTGACCAGGCAGGAATCACGCAGCTCAGCTGGCAATTGTCATGCAGATGAGCGGCAGGAATCACGCAGCTCAGCAGGCCCTGATCACGTGACTCTGCAGGCACTGATCACGTGGCTGATCAAGTCCAGATCACGTGACTGAGCATGCACTGATCACGTGGCTATCATGCACTGATGACGTGACTGCGCATGCACTGATGACGTGGCTGATCGGGCACTGATCACATGGCTCATCATGCACTGATCACGTGTTTATCAGGCAATGATCAGTGACTGACAGGCGCTGATCATGGGACTGTGCACGCACTGATCACGCGGCTATCATGCACTGATCACGTGACTGCGCATGCACTGATGACGTGGCTGTTCGGCACTGATCACGTGTTTATCAGGCAGTGATCAGTGACTGACAGGCGCTGATCAGGGACTGTGCGCACTGATCAGGTGGCTGATCAGGAACTGACCACCTGACCGCGCATGCAGTGATCACGTGGCTGGTCGCTCACTGATCACGTGTTTATCATACGGTGATCACGTGACTGAGAGGCGCTGATCACGTGACTGTGCCGTCAGTGATCACGTGGCTGAGCAGGCACTGATATCGTGACTGAGCATGCACTGATCATGTGCCGGGAGCCGGGAGGCATTCCACTCTGGACAAAGGTCATGAGGAAGGAGGCTCGGCATACGCAAATGCGGGATCGAGCCTCAGGAGTCCACCCGGATATTCTCGAGCATCTCCCCAAAACCGGAGTCTGCCTACTGTATTGCTTTGTGCTCTCACCTCTGATTTCACTGGGGCTGTCCCCCACCACCATCTCGCTCTCTCTGTCAAAGAGTTAACTTACAGCTCCAATTCATAAAGTTCCTTGTCATTCTTCCCTTTAACTTCCAGCTGAGTCTCCATCTGGAGCGCGGAACCCACCACGCTTACTAATTATGCCTGGGCTGCTAAGACCCACTCGAGAAGGTGTCTAGGGTGAGGCACCTTTCGCTATTCGAGAGGGCGCCTGCGGCCTACGTAAGTGGTGCAAACTTCTTGTCTTGAAGTTTGATTGGTCTTCCGCGTAAACCAAGCTACTCAGTCTCTTTTCTCCACCGAATTTTCCTACTGAGCTCTCCTCATACTATTATTCTTGACATCTCTGATTAGCATATAAATAGTCGCCTAGGCCATCTCTCCTTCGAATACCCTGGATCAGTTGGGGCTGGTCCCGGCAGGTGGCGACCGAACAGGGACCTCAGGAGGCAATACTCAAAGAGCTGAGCAGACACGAACCACGCAATCAGCAGGCAATAAGCATGGAGCTCAGCAGTGACGAATCATGCTGCTCAACTGGCAATAATCAAGCACGTGACCAGGCAGGAATCACGCAGCTCAGCTGGCAATTGTCAAGCAGATGAGCCGGCAGGAATCACGCAGCACAGCAGGCCCTGATCACGTGACTCTGCAGGCACTGATCACGTGGCTGATCAAGTCCAGATCACGTGACTGAGCAGGCACTGATCACGTGGCTATCATGCACTGATGACGTGACTGCGCATGCACTGATGACGTGGCTGATCGGGCACTGATCACATGGCTCATCATGCACTGATCACGTGTTTCTCAGGCAATGATCAGTGACCGACAGGCGCTGATCATGGGACTGTGCACGCACTGATCACGTGGCTATCATGCACTGATCACGTGACTGCGCATGCACTGATGACGTGGCTGTTCGGGCACTGATCACATGTTTATCAGGCAGTGATCAGTGACCGACAGGCGCCGATCAGGGGACTGTGCACGCACTGATCAGGTGGCTGATCAGGAACTGACCACCTGACCGCGCATGCAGTGATCACGTGGCTGGTCGCTCACTGATCACGTGTTTATCATACGGTGATCACGTGACTGAGAGGCGCTGATCACGTGACTGTGCCGTCAGTGATCACGTGGCTGAGCAGGCACTGATATCGTGACTGAGCATGCACTGATCATGTGCCGGGAGCCGGGAGGCATTCCACTCTGGACAAAGGTCATGAGGAAGGAGGCTCGGCATACGCAAATGCGGGATCGAGCCTCAGGAGTCCACCCGGATATTCTCGAGCATCTCCCAAAACCGGAGTCTGCCTACTGTATTGCTTTGTGCTCTCACCTCTGATTTCACTGGGGCTGTCCCCCACCACCATCTCGCTCTCTCTGTCAAAGAGTTAACTTACAGCTCCAATTCATAAAGTTCCTTGTCATTCTTCCCTTTAACTTCCAGCTGAGTCTCCATCTGGAGCGCGGAACCCACCACGCTTACTAATTATGCCTGGGCTGCTAAGACCCACTCGAGAAGGTGTCTAGGGTGAGGCACCTTTCGCTATTCGAGAGGGAGCCTGCGGCCTACGTAAGTGGTGCAAACTTCTTGTATTGAAGTTTGATTGGTCTTCCGCGTAAACCAAGCTACTCAGTCTCTTTTCTCCACCGAATTTTCCTACTGAGCTCCCTCATACTATTATTCTTGACATCTCTGATTAGCATATAAATAGTCGCCTAGGCCATCTCTCCTTCGAATACCCTGGATCAGCTGGGGCTGGTCCCCGGCAGGTGGCGACCGAACAGGGACCTCAGGAGGCAACACTCAAAGAGCTGAGCAGACACGAACCACGCAATCAGCAGGCAATACATGGAGCTCAGCAGTGACGAATCATGCTGCTCAACTGGCAATAATCAAGCACGTGACCAGGCAGGAATCACGCAGCTCCGCTGGCAATTGTCAAGCAGATGAGCCGGCAGGAATCACGCAGCTCAGCAGGCCCTGATCACGTGACTCTGCAGACACTGATCACGTGGCTGATCAAGTCCAGATCACGTGACTGAGCATGCACTGATCACGTGGCTATCATGCACTGATGACGGACTGCGCATGCACTGATGACGGGCTGATCGGGCACTGATCACATGGCTCATCATGCACTGATCACGCGGTTTATCAGGCAATGATCAGTGACTGACAGGCGCTGATCATGGGACTGTGCACGCACTGATCACGTGGCTATCATGCACTGATCACGGACTGCGCATGCACTGATGACGTGGCTGTTCGGCACTGATCACGTGTTTATCAGGCAGTGATCAGTGACCGACAGGCGCTGATCAGGGGACTGTGCACGCACTGATCAGGTGGCTGATCAGGAACTGACCACCTGACCGCGCATGCAGTGATCACGTGGCTGGTCGCTCACTGATCACGTGTTTATCATACGGTGATCACGTGACTGAGAGGCGCTGATCACGTGATCTGTGCCAGTGATCACGTGGCTGAGCAGGCACTGATATCGTGACTGAGCATGCACTGATCATGTGCCGGGAGCCGGGAGGCATTCCACTCTGGACAAAGGTCATGAGGAAGGAGGCCGGCATACGCAAATGCGGGATCGAGCCTCAGGAGTCCACCCGGATATTCTCGAGCATCTCCCCCAAAAACCGGAGTCTGCCTACTGTATTGCTTTGTGCTCTCACCTCTGATTTCACTGGGGCTGTCCCCCACCACCATCTCGCTCTCTCTGTCAAAGAGTTAACTTACAGCTCCAATTCATAAAGTTCCTTGTCATTCTTCCTTTAACTTCCAGCTGAGTCTCCATCTGGAGCGCGGAACCCACCACGCTTACTAATTATGCCTGGGCTGCCAAGACCCACTCGAGAAGGTGTCTAGGGTGAGGCACCTTTCGCTATTCGAGAGGCGCGCGCTGCGGCGTAAGTGAAACTTCTTGTCTTGAAGTTTGATTGGTCTCTCCGTAAACCAAGCTACTCAGTCTCTTTTCCACCGAATTTTCCTACTGAGCCTCCTCATACTATTATTCTTGACATCTCTGATTAGCATATAAATAGTCGCCTAGGCCATCTCTCCTTCGAATACCCTGGATCAGTTGGGGCTGGTCCCGGCAGGTGGCGACCGAACAGGGACCTCAGGAGGCAATACTCAAAGAGCTGAGCAGACACGAACCACGCAATCAGCAGGCAACAAGCATGGAGCTCAGCAGTGACGAATCATGCTGCTCAACTGGCAACAATCAAGCACGTGACCAGGCAGGAATCACGCAGCTCAGCTGGCAATTGTCAAGCAGATGAGCCGGCAGGAATCACGCAGCTCAGCAGGCCCTGATCACGTGACTCTGCAGGCACTGATCACGTGGCTGATCAAGTCCAGATCACGTGACTGAGCATGCACTGATCACGTGGCTATCATGCACTGATGACGGACCGCGCATGCACTGATGACGCGGGCTGATCGGGCACTGATCACATGGCTCATCATGCACTGATCACGTGTTTATCAGGCAATGATCAGTGACTGACAGGCGCTGATCATGGGACTGTGCACGACCGTGATCACGGCGCACTGATCACGTGATCGCGCATGCACCGATGACGTGGCTGTTCGGCACTGATCACGGTTTATCAGGCAGTGATCAGTGACTGACAGGCGCTGATCAGGGACTGTGCACGCACTGATCAGGTGGCTGATCAGGAACTGACCACCTGACCGCGCGCAGTGATCACGTGGCTGGTCGCTCACTGATCACGTGTTTATCATACGGTGATCACGTGACTGAGAGGCGCTGATCACGGACTGTGCCGCCAGTGATCACGCGGCTGAGCAGGCACTGATATCGTGACTGAGCATGCACTGATCATGTGCCGGGAGCCGGGGAGGCATTCCACCTGGACAAAGGTCATGAGGAAGGAGGCCCGGCATACGCAAATGCGGGATCGAGCCTCAGGAGTCCACCCGGATATTCTCGAGCATCTCCCAAAACCGGAGTCTGCCTACTGTATTGCTTTGTGCTCTCACCTCTGATTTCACTGGGGGCTGTCCCTCACCACCATCTCGCTCTCTGTCAAAGAGTTAACTTACAGCTCCAATTCATAAAGTTCCTTGTCATTCTTCCCTTTAACTTCCAGCTGAGTCTCCATCTGGAGCGCGGAACCCACCACGCTTACTAATTATGCCTGGGCTGCTAAGACCCACTCGAGAAGGTGTCTAGGGTGAGGCACCTTCGCTATTCGAGAGGGCGCCTGCGGCCACGTAAGTGGTGCAAACTTCTTGTCTTGAAGTTTGATTGGTCTTCCAGAAACCAAGCTACTCAGTCTCTTTTCCACCGAATTTTCCTACTGAGCTCTCCTCATACTATTATTCTTGACATCTCTGATTAGCATATAAATAGTCGCCTAGGCCATCTCTCCTTCGAATACCCTGGATCAGTTGGGGCTGGTCCCGGCAGGTGGCGACCGAACAGGGACCTCAGGAGGCAATACCAAAGAGCTGAGCAGACACGAACCACGCAATCAGCAGGCACAGCATGGAGCTCAGCAGTGACGAATCATGCTGCTCAACTGGCAACAATCAAGCACGTGACCAGGCAGGAATCACGCAGCTCAGCTGGCAATTGTCAAGCAGATGAGCCGGCAGGAATCACGCAGCTCAGCAGGCCCTGATCACGTGACTCTGCAGGCACTGATCACGGCTGGCTGATCAAGTCCAGATCACGTGACTGAGCATGCACTGATCACGTGGCTATCATGCACTGATGACGGATCTGCGCATGCACTGATGACGGGCTGATCGGGCACTGATCACATGGCTCATCATGCACTGATCACGTGTTTATCAGGCAATGATCAGTGACTGACAGGCGCTGATCATGGGACTGCACGCACTGATCACGTGGCTATCATGCACTGATCACGTGATCGCCATGCACTGATGACGTGGCTGTTCGGGCACTGATCACGTGTTTATCAGGCAGGATCAGTGACTGACAGGCGCTGATCAGGGACTGTGCACGCACTGATCAGGTGGCTGATCAGGAACTGACCACCTGACCGCATGCAGTGATCACGTGGCTGGTCGCTCACTGATCACGTGTTTATCATACGGTGATCACGTGACTGAGAGGCGCTGATCACGTGACTGTGCCGTCAGTGATCACGTGGCTGAGCAGGCACTGATATCGTGACTGAGCATGCACTGATCATGTGCCGGGAGCCGGGGAGGCATTCCACTCTGGACAAAGGTCATGAGGAAGGAGGCTCGGCATACGCAAATGCGGGATCGAGCCTCAGGAGTCCACCCGGATATTCTCGAGCATCTCCCCCCAAAAAACCGGAGTCTGCCTACTGTATTGCTTTGTGCTCTCACCTCTGATTTCACTGGGGGCTGTCCCCCACCACCATCTCGCTCTCTCTGTCAAAGAGTTAACTTACAGCTCCAATTCATAAAGTTCCTTGTCATTCTTCCCTTTAACTTCCAGCTGAGTCTCCATCTGGAGCGCGGAACCCACCACGCTTACTAATTATGCCTGGGCTGCTAAGACCCACTCGAGAAGGTGTCTAGGGTGAGGCACCTTTCGCTATTCGAGAGGGCGCCTGCGGCCTACGTAAGTGGTGCAAACTTCTTGTCTTGAAGTTTGATTGGTCTTCCGCGTAAACCAAGCTACTCAGTCTCTTTTCTCCACCGAATTTTCCTACTGAGCTCTCCTCATACTATTATTCTTGACATCTCTGATTAGCATATAAATAGTCGCCTAGGCCATCTCTCCTTCGAATACCCTGGATCAGTTGGGGCTGGTCCCCGGCAGGTGGCGACCGAACAGGGACCTCAGGAGGCAATACTCAAAGAGCTGAGCAGACACGAACCACGCAATCAGCAGGCAATAAGCATGGAGCTCAGCAGTGACGAATCATGCTGCTCAACTGGCAATAATCAAGCACGTGACCAGGCAGGAATCACGCAGCTCAGCTGGCAATTGTCAAGCAGATGAGGGAATCACGCAGCTCAGCAGGCCCTGATCACGTGACTCTGCAGGCACTGATCACGTGGCTGATCAAGTCCAGATCACGTGACTGAGCATGCACTGTAGCGTGACTGAGCATGCACTGATGACGTGGCTGATCGGGCACTGATCACATGGCTCATCATGCACTGATCACGTGTTTATCAGGCAATGATCAGTGACTGACAGGCGCTGATCATGGGACTGTGCACGCACTGATCACGCGGCTATCATGCACTGATCACGTGACCGCGCATGCACTGATGACGTGGCTGTTCGGGCACTGATCACGTGTTTATCAGGCAGTGATCAGTGACTGACAGGCGCTGATCAGGGGACTGTGCACGCACTGATCAGGTGGCTGATCAGGAACTGACCACCTGACCGCGCATGCAGTGATCACGTGGCTGGTCGTTCACTGATCACGTGTTTATCATACGGTGATCACGTGACTGAGAGGCGCTGATCACGTGACTGTGCCGTCAGTGATCACGTGGCTGAGCAGGCACTGATATCGTGACTGAGCATGCACTGATCATGTGCCGGGAGCCGGGGAGGCATTCCACTCTGGACAAAGGTCATGAGGAAGGAGGCTCGGCATACGCAAATGCGGGATCGAGCCTCAGGAGTCCACCCGGATATTCTCGAGCATCTCCCCCAAAAACCGGAGTCTGCCTACTGTATTGCTTTGTGCTCTCACCTCTGATTTCACTGGGGGCTGTCCCCCACCACCATCTCGCTCTCTCTGTCAAAGAGTTAACTTACAGCTCCAATTCATAAAGTTCCTTGTCATTCTTCCCTTTAACTTCCAGCTGAGTCTCCATCTGGAGCGCGGAACCCACCACGCTTACTAATTATGCCTGGGCTGCTAAGACCCACTCGAGAAGGTGTCTAGGGTGAGGCACCTTTCGCTATTCGAGAGGGCGCCTGCGGCCTACGTAAGTGGTGCAAACTTCTTGTCTTGAAGTTTGATTGGTCTTCCGCGTAAACCAAGCTACTCAGTCTCTTTTCTCCACCGAATTTTCCTACTGAGCTCTCCTCATACTATTATTCTTGACATCTCTGATTAGCATATAAATAGTCGCCTAGGCCATCTCTCCTTCGAATACCCTGGATCAGTTGGGGCTGGTCCCCGGCAGGTGGCGACCGAACAGGGACCTCAGGAGGCAATACTCAAAGAGCTGAGCAGACACGAACCACGCAATCAGCAGGCAATAAGCATGGAGCTCAGCAGTGACGAATCATGCTGCTCAACTGGCAATAATCAAGCACGTGACCAGGCAGGAATCACGCAGCTCAGCTGGCAATTGTCAAGCAGATGAGCCGACAGGAATCACGCAGCTCAGCTGGCAATTGTCATGCAGATGAGCCGACAGGAATCACGCAGCTCAGCAGGCCCTGATCACGTGAGTCTGCAGGCCCTGATCACGTGGCTGATCAAGTCCAGATCACGTGACTGAGTATGCACTGAACACGTGGCTATCATGCACTGATGACGTGCTGATCCGGCACTGATCACATGGCTCATCGTGCACTGATCACGTGTTTATCAGGCAATGATCAGTGACTGACAGGCGCTGATCATGGGACTGTGCACGCACTGATCACGTGGCTATCATGCACTGATCACGTGACTGCGCATGCACTGATGACGTGGCTGTTCCGGCACTGATCACGTGTTTATCAGGCAGGGATCAGTGACCGACAGGCGCTGATCAGGGGACTGTGCACGCACTGATCAGGTGGCTGATCAGGAACTGACCACCTGACCGCGCATGCAGTGATCACGTGGCTGGTCGCTCACTGATCACGTGTTTATCATACGGTGATCACGTGACTGAGAGGCGCTGATCACGTGACTGTGCCGTCAGTGATCACGTGGCTGAGCAGGCACTGATATCGTGACTGAGCATGCACTGATCATGTGCCGGGAGCCTGGGAGGCATTCCACTCTGGACAAAGGTCATGAGGAAGGAGGCTGGGCATACGCAAATGCGGGATCGAACCTCAGGAGTCCACCCGGATATTCTCGAGCATCTCCCCCCAAAAACCGGAGTCTGCCTACTGTATTGCTTTGTGCTCTCACCTCTGATTTCACTGGGGGCTGTCCCCCACCACCAACTCGCTCTCTCTGTCAAAGAGTTAACTTACAGCTCCAATTCATAAAGTTCCTTGTCATTCTTCCCTTTAACTTCCAGCTGAGTCTCCATCTGGAGCGCGGAACCCACCACGCTTACTAATTATGCCTGGGCTGCTAAGACCCACTCGAGAAGGTGTCTAGGGTGAGGCACCTTTCGCTATTCGAGAGGGCGCCTGCGGCCTACGTAAGTGGTGCAAACTTCTTGTCTTGAAGTTTGATTGGTCTTCCGCGTAAACCAAGCTACTCAGTCTCTTTTCTCCACCGAATTTTCCTACTGAGCTCTCCTCATACTATTATTCTTGACATCTCTGATTAGCATATAAATAGTCGCCTAGGCCATCTCTCCTTCGAATACCCTGGATCAGTTGGGGCTGGTCCCCGGCAGGTGGCGACCGAACAGGGACCTCAGGAGGCAATACTCAAAGAGCTGAGCAGACACGAACCACGCAATCAGCAGGCAATAAGCATGGAGCTCAGCAGTGACGAATCATGCTGCTCAACTGGCAACAATCAAGCACGTGACCAGGCAGGAATCACGCAGCTCAGCTGGCAATTGTCAAGCAGATGAGCCGGCAGGAATCACGCAGCTCAGCAGGCCCTGATCACGTGACTCTGCAGGCACTGATCACGTGGCTGATCAAGTCCAGATCACGTGACTGAGCATGCACTGATCACGTGGCTATCATGCACTGATGACGTGACTGCGCATGCACTGATGACGTGGCTGATCGGGCACTGATCACATGGCTCATCATGCACTGATCACGTGTTTATCAGGCAATGATCAGTGACTGACAGGCGCTGATCATGGGACTGTGCACGCACTGATCACGTGGCTATCATGCACTGATCACGTGACTGCGCATGCACTGATGACGTGGCTGTTCGGGCACTGATCACGTGTTTATCAGGCAGTGATCAGTGACTGACAGGCGCTGATCAGGGGACTGTGCACGCACTGATCAGGTGGCTGATCAGGAACTGACCACCTGACGCGCATGCAGTGATCACGTGGCTGGTCGTTCACTGATCACGTGTTTATCATACGGTGATCACGTGACTGAGAGGCGCTGATCACGTGACTGTGCCGTCAGTGATCACGTGGCTGAGCAGGCACTGATATCGTGACTGAGCATGCACTGATCATGTGCCGGGAGCCGGGGAGGCATTCCACTCTGGACAAAGGTCATGAGGAAGGAGGCTCGGCATACGCAAATGCGGGATCGAGCCTCAGGAGTCCACCCGGATATTCTCGAGCATCTCCCCCCAAAAACCGGAGTCTGCCTACTGTATTGCTTTGTGCTCTCACCTCTGATTTCACTGGGGGCTGTCCCCCACCACCATCTCGCTCTCTCTGTCAAAGAGTTAACTTACAGCTCCAATTCATAAAGTTCCTTGTCATTCTTCCCTTTAACTTCCAGCTGAGTCTCCATCTGGAGCGCGGAACCCACCACGCTTACTAATTATGCCTGGGCTGCTAAGACCCACTCGAGAAGGTGTCTAGGGTGAGGCACCTTTCGCTATTCGAGAGGGCGCCTGCGGCCTACGTAAGTGGTGCAAACTTCTTGTCTTGAAGTTTGATTGGTCTTCCGCGTAAACCAAGCTACTCAGTCTCTTTTCTCCACCGAATTTTCCTACTGAGCTCTCCTCATACTATTATTCTTGACATCTCTGATTAGCATATAAATAGTCGCCTAGGCCATCTCTCCTTCGAATACCCTGGATCAGTTGGGGCTGGTCCCGGCAGGTGGCGACCGAACAGGGACCTCAGGAGGCAATACTCAAAGAGCTGAGCAGACACGAACCACGCAATCAGCAGGCAATAAGCATGGAGCTCAGCAGTGACGAATCATGCTGCTCAACTGGCAACAATCAAGCACGTGACCAGGCAGGAATCACGCAGCTCAGCTGGCAATTGTCAAGCAGATGAGCCGGCGAGGAATCACGCAGCTCAGCAGGCCCTGATCACGTGACTCTGCAGGCACTGATCACGTGGCTGATCAAGTCCAGATCACGTGACTGAGCATGCACTGATCACGTGGCTATCATGCACTGATCACGTGACTGCGCATGCACTGATGGCGTGGCTGTTCGGGCACTGATCACGCGTGTTTATCAGGCAGTGATCAGTGACTGACAGGCGCTGATCAGGGGACTGTGCACGCACTGATCAGGTGGCTGATCAGGAGACCACCTGACCGCGCATGCAGTGATCACGTGGCTGGTCGTTCACTGATCACGTGTTTATCATACGGTGATCACGTGACTGAGAGGCGCTGATCACGTGACTGTGCCGTCAGTGATCACGTGGCTGAGCAGGCACTGATATCGTGACTGAGCATGCACTGATCATGTGCCGGGAGCCGGGGAGGCATTCCACTCTGGACAAAGGTCATGAGGAAGGAGGCTCGGCATACGCAAATGCGGGATCGAGCCTCAGGAGTCCACCCGGATATTCTCGAGCATCTCCCCCCAAAAACCGGAGTCTGCCTACTGTATTGCTTTGTGCTCTCACCTCTGATTTCACTGGGGGCTGTCCCCCACCACCATCTCGCTCTCTCTGTCAAAGAGTTAACTTACAGCTCCAATTCATAAAGTTCCTTGTCATTCTTCCCTTTAACTTCCAGCTGAGTCTCCATCTGGAGCGCGGAACCCACCACGCTTACTAATTATGCCTGGGCTGCTAAGACCCACTCGAGAAGGTGTCTAGGGTGAGGCACCTTTCGCTATTCGAGAGGCGCCTGCGGCCTACGTAAGTGGTGCAAACTTCTTGTCTTGAAGTTTGATTGGTCTTCCGCGTAAACCAAGCTACTCAGTCTCTTTTCTCCACCGAATTTTCCTACTGAGCTCTCCTCATACTATTATTCTTGACATCTCTGATTAGCATATAAATAGTCGCCTAGGCCATCTCTCCTTCGAATACCCTGGATCAGTTGGGGCTGGTCCCCGGCAGGTGGCGACCGAACAGGGACCTCAGGAGGCAATACTCAAAGAGCTGAGCAGACACGAACCACGCAATCAGCAGGCAATAAGCATGGAGCTCAGCAGTGACGAATCATGCTGCTCAACTGGCAATAATCAAGCACGTGACCAGGCAGGAATCACGCAGCTCAGCTGGCAATTGTCAAGCAGATGAGCCGCAGGAATCACGCAGCTCAGCGGCAATTGTCATGCCTGAGCCGGCGATCTCGCAGGCACATCACGTGGCTGATGCAGAGATCCGGATCCCGTGACTGAGCATCGCACTGATCACGTGGCTATCATGCACTGATGACGTGACTGCGCATGCACTGATGACGTGGCTGTTCGGGCACTGATCACGTGTTTATCAGGCAGTGATCAGTGACTGACAGGCGCGCTGATCAGGGGACTGTGCACGCACTGATCAGGTGGCTGATCAGGAACTGACCACCTGACCGCGCATGCAGTGATCACGTGGCTGGTCGTTCACTGATCACGTGTTTATCATACGGTGATCACGTGACTGAGAGGCGCTGATCACGTGACTGTGCCGTCAGTGATCACGTGGCTGAGCAGGCACTGATATCGTGACTGAGCATGCACTGATCATGTGCCGGGAGCCGGGGAGGCATTCCACTCTGGACAAAGGTCATGAGGAAGGAGGCTCGGCATACGCAAATGCGGGATCGAGCCTCAGGAGTCCACCCGGATATTCTCGAGCATCTCCCCCAAAAAACCGGAGTCTGCCTACTGTATTGCTTTGTGCTCTCACCTCTGATTTCACTGGGGGCTGTCCCCCACCACCATCTCGCTCTCTCTGTCAAAGAGTTAACTTACAGCTCCAATTCATAAAGTTCCTTGTCATTCTTCCCTTTAACTTCCAGCTGAGTCTCCATCTGGAGCGCGGAACCCACCACGCTTACTAATTATGCCTGGGCTGCTAAGACCCACTCGAGAAGGTGTCTAGGGTGAGGCACCTTTCGCTATTCGAGAGGGCGCCTGCGGCCTAGTAAGTGGTGCAAACTTCTTGTCTTGAAGTTTGATTGGTCTTCCGCGTAAACCAAGCTACTCAGTCTCTTTTCTCCACCGAATTTTCCTACTGAGCTCTCCTCATACTATTATTCTTGACATCTCTGATTAGCATATAAATAGTCGCCTAGGCCATCTCTCCTTCGAATACCCTGGATCAGTTGGGGCTGGTCCCCGGCAGGTGGCGACCGAACAGGGACCTCAGGAGGCAATACTCAAAGAGCTGAGCAGACACGAACCACGCAATCAGCAGGCAATAAGCATGGAGCTCAGCAGTGACGAATCATGCTGCTCAACTGGCAACAATCAAGCACGTGACCAGGCAGGAATCACGCAGCTCAGCTGGCAATTGTCAAGCAGATGAGCCGGCAGGAATCACGCAGCTCAGCAGGCCCTGATCACGTGACTCTGCAGGCACTGATCACGTGGCTGATCAAGTCCAGATCACGTGACTGAGCATGCACTGATCACGTGGCTATCATGCACTGATGACGTGACTGCGCATGCACTGATGACGTGGCTGATCGGGCACTGATCACATGGCTCATCATGCACTGATCACGTGTTTATCAGGCAATGATCAGTGACTGACAGGCGCTGATCATGGGACTGTGCACGCACTGATCACGTGGCTATCATGCACTGATCACGTGACTGCGCATGCACTGATGACGTGGCTGTTCGGGCACTGATCACGTGTTTATCAGGCAGTGATCAGTGACTGACAGGCGCTGATCAGGGGACTGTGCACGCACTGATCAGGTGGCTGATCAGGAACTGACCACCTGACCGCGCATGCAGTGATCACGTGGCTGGTCGTTCACTGATCACGTGTTTATCATACGGTGATCACGTGACTGAGGCGCTGATCACGTGACTGTGCCGTCAGTGATCACGTGGCTGAGCAGGCACTGATATCGTGACTGAGCATGCACTGATCATGTGCCGGGAGCCGGGGAGGCATTCCACTCTGGACAAAGGTCATGAGGAAGGAGGCTCGGCATACGCAAATGCGGGATCGAGCCTCAGGAGTCCACCCGGATATTCTCGAGCATCTCCCCCCAAAAACCGGAGTCTGCCTACTGTATTGCTTTGTGCTCTCACCTCTGATTTCACTGGGGGCTGTCCCCCACCACCATCTCGCTCTCTCTGTCAAAGAGTTAACTTACAGCTCCAATTCATAAAGTTCCTTGTCATTCTTCCCTTTAACTTCCAGCTGAGTCTCCATCTGGAGCGCGGAACCCACCACGCTTACTAATTATGCCTGGGCTGCTAAGACCCACTCGAGAAGGTGTCTAGGGTGAGGCACCTTTCGCTATTCGAGAGGGCGCCTGCGGCCTACGTAAGTGGTGCAAACTTCTTGTCTTGAAGTTTGATTGGTCTTCCGCGTAAACCAAGCTACTCAGTCTCTTTTCTCCACCGAATTTTCCTACTGAGCTCTCCTCATACTATTATTCTTGACATCTCTGATTAGCATATAAATAGTCGCCTAGGCCATCTCTCCTTCGAATACCCTGGATCAGTTGGGGCTGGTCCCCGGCAGGTGGCGACCGAACAGGGACCTCAGGAGGCAATACTCAAAGAGCTGAGCAGACACGAACCACGCAATCAGCAGGCAATAAGCATGGAGCTCAGCAGTGACGAATCATGCTGCTCAACTGGCAATAATCAAGCACGTGACCAGGCAGGAATCACGCAGCTCAGCTGGCAATTGTCAAGCAGATGAGCCGGCAGGAATCACGCAGCTCAGCAGGCCCTGATCACGTGACTCTGCAGGCACTGATCACGTGGCTGATCAAGTCCAGATCACGTGACTGAGCATGCACTGATCACGTGGCTATCATGCACTGATGACGTGACTGCGCATGCACTGATGACGTGGCTGATCGGGCACTGATCACATGGCTCATCATGCACTGATCACGTGTTTATCAGGCAATGATCAGTGACTGACAGGCGCTGATCATGGGACTGTGCACGCACTGATCACGTGGCTATCATGCACTGATCACGTGACTGCGCATGCACTGATGACGTGGCTGTTCGGGCACTGATCACGTGTTTATCAGGCAGTGATCAGTGACTGACAGGCGCTGATCAGGGGACTGTGCACGCACTGATCAGGTGGCTGATCAGGAACTGACCACCTGACCGCGCATGCAGTGATCACGTGGCTGGTCGTTCACTGATCACGTGTTTATCATACGGTGATCACGTGACTGAGAGGCGCTGATCACGTGACTGTGCCGTCAGTGATCACGTGGCTGAGCAGGCACTGATATCGTGACTGAGCATGCACTGATCATGTGCCGGGAGCCGGGGAGGCATTCCACTCTGGACAAAGGTCATGAGGAAGGAGGCTCGGCATACGCAAATGCGGGATCGAGCCTCAGGAGTCCACCCGGATATTCTCGAGCATCTCCCCCAAAAAACCGGAGTCTGCCTACTGTATTGCTTTGTGCTCTCACCTCTGATTTCACTGGGGGCTGTCCCCCACCACCATCTCGCTCTCTCTGTCAAAGAGTTAACTTACAGCTCCAATTCATAAAGTTCCTTGTCATTCTTCCCTTTAACTTCCAGCTGAGTCTCCATCTGGAGCGCGGAACCCACCACGCTTACTAATTATGCCTGGGCTGCTAAGACCCACTCGAGAAGGTGTCTAGGGTGAGGCACCTTTCGCTATTCGAGAGGGCGCCTGCGGCCTACGTAAGTGGTGCAAACTTCTTGTCTTGAAGTTTGATTGGTCTTCCGCGTAAACCAAGCTACTCAGTCTCTTTTCTCCACCGAATTTTCCTACTGAGCTCTCCTCATACTATTATTCTTGACATCTCTGATTAGCATATAAATAGTCGCCTAGGCCATCTCTCCTTCGAATACCCTGGATCAGTTGGGGCTGGTCCCCGGCAGGTGGCGACCGAACAGGGACCTCAGGAGGCAATACTCAAAGAGCTGAGCAGACACGAACCACGCAATCAGCAGGCAATAAGCATGGAGCTCAGCAGTGACGAATCATGCTGCTCAACTGGCAATAATCAAGCACGTGACCAGGCAGGAATCACGCAGCTCAGCTGGCAATTGTCAAGCAGATGAGCCGCGCAGGAATCACGCAGCTCAGCAGGCCCTGATCACGTGACTCTGCAGGCACTGATCACGTGGCTGATCAAGTCCAGATCACGTGACTGAGCATGCACTGATCACGTGGCTATCATGCACTGATGACGTGACTGCGCATGCACTGATGACGTGGCTGATCGGGCACTGATCACATGGCTCATCATGCACTGATCACGTGTTTATCAGGCAATGATCAGTGACTGACAGGCGCTGATCATGGGACTGTGCACGCACTGATCACGTGGCTATCATGCACTGATCACGTGACTGCGCATGCACTGATGACGTGGCTGTTCGGGCACTGATCACGTGTTTATCAGGCAGTGATCAGTGACTGACAGGCGCTGATCAGGGGACTGTGCACGCACTGATCAGGTGGCTGATCAGGAACTGACCACCTGACCGCGCATGCAGTGATCACGTGGCTGGTCGTTCACTGATCACGTGTTTATCATACGGTGATCACGTGACTGAGAGGCGCTGATCACGTGACTGTGCCGTCAGTGATCACGTGGCTGAGCAGGCACTGATATCGTGACTGAGCATGCACTGATCATGTGCCGGGAGCCGGGGAGGCATTCCACTCTGGACAAAGGTCATGAGGAAGGAGGCTCGGCATACGCAAATGCGGGATCGAGCCTCAGGAGTCCACCCGGATATTCTCGAGCATCTCCCCCCCAAAAAAACCGGAGTCTGCCTACTGTATTGCTTTGTGCTCTCACCTCTGATTTCACTGGGGGCTGTCCCCCACCACCATCTCGCTCTCTCTGTCAAAGAGTTAACTTACAGCTCCAATTCATAAAGTTCCTTGTCATTCTTCCCTTTAACTTCCAGCTGAGTCTCCATCTGGAGCGCGGAACCCACCACGCTTACTAATTATGCCTGGGCTGCTAAGACCCACTCGAGAAGGTGTCTAGGGTGAGGCACCTTTCGCTATTCGAGAGGGCGCCTGCGGCCTACGTAAGTGGTGCAAACTTCTTGTCTTGAAGTTTGATTGGTCTTCCGCGTAAACCAAGCTACTCAGTCTCTTTTCTCCACCGAATTTTCCTACTGAGCTCTCCTCATACTATTATTCTTGACATCTCTGATTAGCATATAAATAGTCGCCTAGGCCATCTCTCCTTCGAATACCCTGGATCAGTTGGGGCTGGTCCCCGGCAGGTGGCGACCGAACAGGGACCTCAGGAGGCAATACTCAAAGAGCTGAGCAGACACGAACCACGCAATCAGCAGGCAATAAGCATGGAGCTCAGCAGTGACGAATCATGCTGCTCAACTGGCAACAATCAAGCACGTGACCAGGCAGGAATCACGCAGCTCAGCTGGCAATTGTCAAGCAGATGAGCCGGCAGGAATCACGCAGCTCAGCAGGCCCTGATCACGTGACTCTGCAGGCACTGATCACGTGGCTGATCAAGTCCAGATCACGTGACTGAGCATGCACTGATCACGTGGCTATCATGCACTGATGACGTGACCGCGCATGCACTGATGACGTGGCTGATCGGGCACTGATCACATGGCTCATCATGCACTGATCACGTGTTTATCAGGCAATGATCAGTGACTGACAGGCGCTGATCATGGGACTGTGCACGCACTGATCACGTGGCTATCATGCACTGATCACGTGACTGCGCATGCACTGATGACGTGGCTGTTCGGGCACTGATCACGTGTTTATCAGGCAGTGATCAGTGACTGACAGGCGCTGATCAGGGGACTGTGCACGCACTGATCAGGTGGCTGATCAGGAACTGACCACCTGACCGCGCATGCAGTGATCACGTGGCTGGTCGTTCACTGATCACGTGTTTATCATACGGTGATCACGTGACTGAGAGGCGCTGATCACGTGACTGTGCCGTCAGTGATCACGTGGCTGAGCAGGCACTGATATCGTGACTGAGCATGCACTGATCATGTGCCGGGAGCCGGGGAGGCATTCCACTCTGGACAAAGGTCATGAGGAAGGAGGCTCGGCATACGCAAATGCGGGATCGAGCCTCAGGAGTCCACCCGGATATTCTCGAGCATCTCCCCCCAAAAAAACCGGAGTCTGCCTACTGTATTGCTTTGTGCTCTCACCTCTGATTTCACTGGGGGCTGTCCCCCACCACCATCTCGCTCTCTCTGTCAAAGAGTTAACTTACAGCTCCAATTCATAAAGTTCCTTGTCATTCTTCCCTTTAACTTCCAGCTGAGTCTCCATCTGGAGCGCGGAACCCACCACGCTTACTAATTATGCCTGGGCTGCTAAGACCCACTCGAGAAGGTGTCTAGGGTGAGGCACCTTTCGCTATTCGAGAGGCGCCTGCGGCCTACGTAAGTGGTGCAAACTTCTTGTCTTGAAGTTTGATTGGTCTTCCGCGTAAACCAAGCTACTCAGTCTCTTTTCTCCACCGAATTTTCCTACTGAGCTCTCCTCATACTATTATTCTTGACATCTCTGATTAGCATATAAATAGTCGCCTAGGCCATCTCTCCTTCGAATACCCTGGATCAGTTGGGGCTGGTCCCCGGCAGGTGGCGACCGAACAGGGACCTCAGGAGGCAATACTCAAAGAGCTGAGCAGACACGAACCACGCAATCAGCAGGCAATAAGCATGGAGCTCAGCAGTGACGAATCATGCTGCTCAACTGGCAATAATCAAGCACGTGACCAGGCAGGAATCACGCAGCTCAGCTGGCAATTGTCAAGCAGATGAGCCGGCAGGAATCACGCAGCTCAGCAGGCCCTGATCACGTGACTCTGCAGGCACTGATCACGTGGCTGATCAAGTCCAGATCACGTGACTGAGCATGCACTGATCACGTGGCTATCATGCACTGATGACGTGACTGCGCATGCACTGATGACGTGGCTGATCGGGCACTGATCACATGGCTCATCATGCACTGATCACGTGTTTATCAGGCAATGATCAGTGACTGACAGGCGCTGATCATGGGACTGTGCACGCACTGATCACGTGGCTATCATGCACTGATCACGTGACTGCGCATGCACTGATGACGTGGCTGTTCGGGCACTGATCACGTGTTTATCAGGCAGTGATCAGTGACTGACAGGCGCTGATCAGGGGACTGTGCACGCACTGATCAGGTGGCTGATCAGGAACTGACCACCTGACCGCGCATGCAGTGATCACGTGGCTGGTCGTTCACTGATCACGTGTTTATCATACGGTGATCACGTGACTGAGAGGCGCTGATCACGTGACTGTGCCGTCAGTGATCACGTGGCTGAGCAGGCACTGATATCGTGACTGAGCATGCACTGATCATGTGCCGGGAGCCGGGGAGGCATTCCACTCTGGACAAAGGTCATGAGGAAGGAGGCTCGGCATACGCAAATGCGGGATCGAGCCTCAGGAGTCCACCCGGATATTCTCGAGCATCTCCCCCAAAAAACCGGAGTCTGCCTACTGTATTGCTTTGTGCTCTCACCTCTGATTTCACTGGGGGCTGTCCCCCACCACCATCTCGCTCTCTCTGTCAAAGAGTTAACTTACAGCTCCAATTCATAAAGTTCCTTGTCATTCTTCCCTTTAACTTCCAGCTGAGTCTCCATCTGGAGCGCGGAACCCACCACGCTTACTAATTATGCCTGGGCTGCTAAGACCCACTCGAGAAGGTGTCTAGGGTGAGGCACCTTTCGCTATTCGAGAGGGCGCCTGCGGCCTACGTAAGTGGTGCAAACTTCTTGTCTTGAAGTTTGATTGGTCTTCCGCGTAAACCAAGCTACTCAGTCTCTTTTCTCCACCGAATTTTCCTACTGAGCTCTCCTCATACTATTATTCTTGACATCTCTGATTAGCATATAAATAGTCGCCTAGGCCATCTCTCCTTCGAATACCCTGGATCAGTTGGGGCTGGTCCCCGGCAGGTGGCGACCGAACAGGGACCTCAGGAGGCGATACTCAAAGAGCTGAGCAGACACGAACCACGCAATCAGCAGGCAATAAGCATGGAGCTCAGCAGTGACGAATCATGCTGCTCAACTGGCAATAATCAAGCACGTGACCAGGCAGGAATCACGCAGCTCAGCTGGCAATTGTCAAGCAGATGAGCCGGCAGGAATCACGCAGCTCAGCAGGCCCTGATCACGTGACTCTGCAGGCACTGATCACGTGGCTGATCAAGTCCAGATCACGTGACTGAGCATGCACTGATCACGTGGCTATCATGCACTGATGGCGTGACTGCGCATGCACTGATGACGTGGCTGATCGGGCACTGATCACATGGCTCATCATGCACTGATCACGTGTTTATCAGGCAATGATCAGTGACTGACAGGCGCTGATCATGGGACTGTGCACGCACTGATCACGTGGCTATCATGCACTGATCACGTGACTGCGCATGCACTGATGGCGTGGCTGTTCGGGCACTGATCACGTGTTTATCAGGCAGTGATCAGTGACTGACAGGCGCTGATCAGGGGACTGTGCACGCACTGATCAGGTGGCTGATCAGGAACTGACCACCTGACCGCGCATGCAGTGATCACGTGGCTGGTCGTTCACTGATCACGTGTTTATCATACGGTGATCACGTGACTGAGAGGCGCTGATCACGTGACTGTGCCGTCAGTGATCACGTGGCTGAGCAGGCACTGATATCGTGACTGAGCATGCACTGATCATGTGCCGGGAGCCGGGGAGGCATTCCACTCTGGACAAAGGTCATGAGGAAGGAGGCTCGGCATACGCAAATGCGGGATCGAGCCTCAGGAGTCCACCCGGATATTCTCGAGCATCTCCCCCAAAAACCGGAGTCTGCCTACTGTATTGCTTTGTGCTCTCACCTCTGATTTCACTGGGGGCTGTCCCCCACCACCATCTCGCTCTCTCTGTCAAAGAGTTAACTTACAGCTCAATTCATAAAGTTCCTTGTCATTCTTCCCTTTAACTTCCAGCTGAGTCTCCATCTGGAGCGCGGAACCCACCACGCTTACTAATTATGCCTGGGCTGCTAAGACCCACTCGAGAAGGTGTCTAGGGTGAGGCACCTTTCGCTATTCGAGAGGGCGCCT
Organism: Bos javanicus; assembly: GCF_032452875.1. Classification (NCBI taxonomy): domain Eukaryota; kingdom Metazoa; phylum Chordata; class Mammalia; order Artiodactyla; family Bovidae; genus Bos; species Bos javanicus. The sequence continues at coordinate 2,914 of NC_083896.1, read as the reverse complement.
GCGGCCTACGTAAGTGGTGCAAACTTCTTGTCTTGAAGTTTGATTGGTCTTCCGCGTAAACCAAGCTACTCAGTCTCTTTTCTCCACCGAATTTTCCTACTGAGCTCTCCTCATACTATTATTCTTGACATCTCTGATTAGCATATAAATAGTCGCCTAGGCCATCTCTCCTTCGAATACCCTGGATCAGTTGGGGCTGGTCCCGGCAGGTGGCGACCGAACAGGGACCTCAGGAGGCGATACTCAAAGAGCTGAGCAGACACGAACCACGCAATCAGCAGGCAATAAGCATGGAGCTCAGCAGTGACGAATCATGCTGCTCAACTGGCAATAATCAAGCACGTGACCAGGCAGGAATCACGCAGCTCAGCTGGCAATTGTCAAGCAGATGAGCCGGCAGGAATCACGCAGCTCAGCAGGCCCTGATCACGTGACTCTGCAGGCACTGATCACGTGGCTGATCAAGTCCAGATCACGTGACTGAGCATGCACTGATCACGTGGCTCTCATGCACTGATGACGTGACTGCGCATGCACTGATGACGTGGCTGATCGGGCACTGATCACATGGCTCATCATGCACTGATCACGTGTTTATCAGGCAATGATCAGTGACTGACAGGCGCTGATCATGGGACTGTGCACGCACTGATCACGTGGCTATCATGCACTGATCACGTGACTGCGCATGCACTGATGGCGTGGCTGTTCGGGCACTGATCACGTGTTTATCAGGCAGTGATCAGTGACTGACAGGCGCTGATCAGGGGACTGTGCACGCACTGATCAGGTGGCTGATCAGGAACTGACCACCTGACCGCCCATGCGGTGATCACGTGGCTGGTCGTTCACTGATCACGTGTTTATCATACGGTGATCACGTGACTGAGAGGCGCTGATCACGTGACTGTGCCGTCAGTGATCACGTGGCTGAGCAGGCACTGATATCGTGACTGAGCATGCACTGATCATGTGCCGGGAGCCGGGGAGGCATTCCACTCTGGACAAAGGTCATGAGGAAGGAGGCTCGGCATACGCAAATGCGGGATCGAGCCTCAGGAGTCCACCCGGATATTCTCGAGCATCTCCCCCCCAAAAAAACCGGAGTCTGCCTACTGTATTGCTTTGTGCTCTCACCTCTGATTTCACTGGGGGCTGTCCCCCACCACCATCTCGCTCTCTCTGTCAAAGAGTTAACTTACAGCTCCAATTCATAAAGTTCCTTGTCATTCTTCCCTTTAACTTCCAGCTGAGTCTCCATCTGGAGCGCGGAACCCACCACGCTTACTAATTATGCCTGGGCTGCTAAGACCCACTCGAGAAGGTGTCTAGGGTGAGGCACCTTTCGCTATTCGAGAGGGCGCCTGCGGCCTACGTAAGTGGTGCAAACTTCTTGTCTTGAAGTTTGATTGGTCTTCCGCGTAAACCAAGCTACTCAGTCTCTTTTCTCCACCGAATTTTCCTACTGAGCTCTCCTCATACTATTATTCTTGACATCTCTGATTAGCATATAAATAGTCGCCTAGGCCATCTCTCCTTCGAATACCCTGGATCAGTTGGGGCTGGTCCCGGCAGGTGGCGACCGAACAGGGACCTCAGGAGGCGATACTCAAAGAGCTGAGCAGACACGAACCACGCAATCAGCAGGCAATAAGCATGGAGCTCAGCAGTGACGAATCATGCTGCTCAACTGGCAATAATCAAGCACGTGACCAGGCAGGAATCACGCAGCTCAGCTGGCAATTGTCAAGCAGATGAGCCGGCAGGAATCACGCAGCTCAGCAGGCCCTGATCACGTGACTCTGCAGGCACTGATCACGTGGCTGATCAAGTCCAGATCACGTGACTGAGCATGCCACTGATGACGTGACTGCGCATGCACTGATGGCGTGGCTGATCGGGCACTGATCACATGGCTCATCATGCACTGATCACGTGTTTATCAGGCAATGATCAGTGACTGACAGGCGCTGATCATGGGACTGTGCACGCACTGATCCGTGGCTATCATGCACTGATACGTGACTGCGCATGCACTGATGACGTGGCTGTTCGGGCACTGATCACGTGTTTATCAGGCAGTGATCAGTGACTGACAGGCGCTGATCAGGGGACTGTGCGCACTGATCAGGTGGCTGATCAGGAACTGACCACCTGACCGCGCATGCAGTGATCACGTGGCTGGTCGTTCACTGATCACGTGTTTATCATACGGTGATCACGTGACTGAGGCGCTGATCACGTGACTGTGCCGTCAGTGATCACGTGGCTGAGCAGGCACTGATATCGTGACTGAGCATGCACTGATCATGTGCCGGGAGCCGGGAGGCATTCCACTCTGGACAAAGGTCATGAGGAAGGAGGCTCGGCATACGCAAATGCGGGATCGAGCCTCAGGAGTCCACCCGGATATTCTCGAGCATCTCCCCCCAAAAAACCGGAGTCTGCCTACTGTATTGCTTTGTGCTCTCACCTCTGATTTCACTGGGGGCTGTCCCCCACCACCATCTCGCTCTCTCTGTCAAAGAGTTAACTTACAGCTCCAATTCATAAAGTTCCTTGTCATTCTTCCCTTTAACTTCCAGCTGAGTCTCCATCTGGAGCGCGGAACCCACCACGCTTACTAATTATGCCTGGGCTGCTAAGACCCACTCGAGAAGGTGTCTAGGGTGAGGCACCTTTCGCTATTCGAGAGGGCGCCTGCGGCCACGTAAGTGGTGCAAACTTCTTGTCTTGAAGTTTGATTGGTCTTCCGCGTAAACCAAGCTACTCAGTCTCTTTTCTCCACCGAATTTTCCTACTGGCTCTCCTCATACTATTATTCTTGACATCTCTGATTAGCATATAAATAGTCGCCTAGGCCATCTCTCCTTCGAATACCCTGGATCAGTTGGGGCTGGTCCCGGCAGGTGGG